>NC_081526.1:28176524-29649024 GCF_030273125.1 Centropristis striata | reverse complement strand
TAACCCTTTGAGACAAATATAGAGCCATTTTTGTTATAGGTTGTGTTTCTGAACAAAGACCAAGAAGTGGAGGCAGAGGCAGTGGGCAGTTTTTAAGAGGATTTATTTGGAAAACACACAGGGTAGGCTGAAGGTTACTGTTCAGAATGAGCTTTCCCTGTAAAAAGGGAGAAAAAAACACTGCAAAAAAGGTTTCATATAGCAAGCTAGAGAATCATTTGATTCAAGAGCAAACAAATACCACAAACAATCTGGCACTGTGTCGTGGAAAGCCCAAGGTTCTTGTAGTGTGGCTGCTTGATTAGATGACGAGCGACAGGACTGGTCTCTGGTAAACCAGGGAAGTCACGCCCTCCACACACACACACAACACTGGGAAACAGGTAAGGAGGAGAACATAAGAGAGGAAAAAAACGCACAGGGAGACGGACAACACCCAGTCTTGCTGACCGGAACGGTGACAATTTTTGTCATATTTTTAGGGGGCACAGGAGGTCTGTGTTTTGTTTTGGGTGAATTATACCATTGTGAAATATTAATGGACACTAAAATGCATATATGCTATTACACATCTCTGCAAAACCTATCCATTTTATAGGCTTATAAGTAGCCTATGTGACTACAATAATGCTCATGCAGAGAATTGCTGATTTACAACACAGTAGAACACATCATTAAATACAAAGAAAAGAAAAAAGCTGGGCTAAAACTTTCCATGTCAGAACAAATACCTCACTGTAATGTTGTTGATATCTCATTATGGCCGTGTGAGAAATGTCATTCATCTCTAAATGTATTTGGCAAAAACTACGTGGTGGCAGGCATTAGTGGAGAGGACAGGAAGTGTGTATGGGCTTAGACATACTCCCACATGTGGGACACATTTGACAGAATAAACACACACATACATATAATTGGCAGAAGTACTGTCCATCAAACACACTGTCAGCGAAAAAGAGCTTGCCACATTGTACATGAAACCCACACGCACACACACCAAAACACACTCAAACCCCTACAAACAATCTATATAGAGACCCACACTTCTGTACATACACACCAACCCCCTTCATACACGTTCACGCTATCAAAAAACTTCCTGGCACGTGCAAACACATCATACCTTTTCTCCCTAGAAATGTGGCGGCCATTACCATGGGATGTGGATGTGAGCGGTGATAAATAAAACAGGATTTCAGAATCTGAAATGTTTATGCGGTGAGTTATAAAAAAGAGACCACAGCAGGCCTGTTTCCTACCTCCCTGTTCCAACAAAGACCAAATTAACTACACAAAAACAATCAGCAGCCGCTCATTGTATGGAGCACTGATTAGTGCATATAAACACACCCACAGACACACAAATATACACACCTGCAGCAGAAACAAAGCTTGCCTATCGATTTCTGGCTAGAAATTTAGAATCACCACAAAATAGATATTAACCCTTCAGAGTTTGGGGCTATTTTGTCCGTTTGTTCATTCTGCTTGAATATACCACTTAAAATAAATATTTGACCTGATCACCTTTATGACTTTGACTTACGAGATGAACATTTTGAACCCAAAACACACACACACACACACACACACGCACACACACACACAAACACACACGCACGCACGCACACACGCGCACGCACACACGCACACACAAACAACATAAAATCTGATTCTGATTTTGAAAATAATGTTTTTTGTTCTTTCAAAACACAATCATGCTCAATGAAGGTAATGAGGTGAAAAAAAATTATTCCAATTTTATGAGCAACAGTGTATAACAGTTTACATGATATAATATCTAGTTCTATATGTTTGTACTAAATAACCTTATATCCAGTTTTACTTACTTTAAAGGAAAGCTGACGGAGGCGACTCTGGATGTTTAACAATCAAAATGTCCTCTAGGTGAAAAGGGTTTTTATAGTGTTTTATATCCAAGGTTTGGACCTGCCGTTGTCCTTTATGTGCATTTGTCTCAGTAGTCAGGAGTCTCAGTCAAAGTTGCTGGATCGGGCTGCTTCTTGTCCGTTTGCTGCTATTTATTTCAGTTAAAAATGGAAAGCATCTCTCACAGACCCTGCAGCTGCTCTCAATCTATCACTGCAAAAGAAAAGCATTTGTTTCAAAACTGCTGTCTGATAACAACCTCAGTTGACCTCAGACTTTACTGTTGAACCTTTATATTTATATATATATATATATGTTGCTAATTTTGTGACTGGTCTTTGACGGTAAAATCATACTGCTTCCATTAATCATGCGTCCATATGGCTCCACAGTATGTTGCTTACAAACAGAATTCAGACAGCTTTGTCACTGCATAACTGATTGAGATGTTAATCATCTGAAGCAATATGTTCATAGCAAAGTAAAGGTAAGTAAAGGTATCTGCCTTGGATAGTCAGATCTAAATAATCCAATCCATACTCAGGCTAGTCAGACTAGATTCTACAATCTCAACCTCCACTAATTAGGCTACTGCACAGGGCGATCCTTGCCAAGAAATGAAGACAAGATTATCTCACAAAAATATACGATAGCTGAGTTAACACAGAGTTGGTTAAATGTGTTCCAGTGTGTTGGTGGTTGGGTTAGAGTTAGGGTTAGGGACAGCAGCAACAGAGGAGAACAGTTTGTCTTAACTGTCAATCTTCATTCACCCCTCTGAACACAAAATGAGTAACTTCTGGAACTGACTATTGTCATCATTAAAGACTTCAGAACAGCTTGAAAAACAATCCATCAACATGGAGACTTTTGCTGCACAATTATTTCTACTTCTTTTTTTGCGACAGGTTGGGAAACTGGGACTTGTCAGTTATTGTTTGGTTGCATAAGACATTAAGACATTTGTTGCACATGCTTTAAGTGTTTAGTGGGCCATTTATATATCAAATACACTGATTGTTGTAATGTGTGGAGAGGTTTTAATTTTGTATGCATCCTTTCTGGCATTTTGTCAGATTTAGTTTTGTACCTTTAGAGCACTTGTATTTTAATTCTGAAGAAGGGATTGTAGCCAGAAATGATCAAAAAGAAAAGATACATAGTAATGAAAACTGTTTATTTTTTATTCACATGACTGTAGCACATATATAAACTCCCATCCTTTGACTGTTGTTTTTAAATAAATGCTTTTCTATTTCCGCTAGTGGTGGCTCCCCCTATACTTTTAGTTGCACAGCAGCCACGAGGCCCTGAGGCTCCCTCTTGCGCTCTTGAACTACCACCTGTCCACCTGTCACTGACTCACTGAGGCTTTAACAAACCTCAGGACTCTCCCACAGAGCGGGCGTGCCAGTGGGTGAGAAAATAAGAGAGGAGGCATACTGCGGTCAGCAGAGCATCCTTCGGTACCTCCTCCAGTGGCTTGATTAAAGAGACGGGTTGTGCTAATGGCTGCCTGGCTCTCAGACCACAGGAGAGGACACATCATAGATAAATCAGCCCAGAGAGGAGCACAAACTGGAACCTAAACCTCTCTTTAAGGTCTGCTTTGGGCTTGGCCTTCCCTCAATCACATATAGATTAGTGTCAGCGGTGGATATACTTTCAGGCCAATCAACTCTAGAGGCTGATTCTTTTCAAAACTTTTTAATGTTGACATATCCGTTTATCCCATCAAAGATTGGAAAGCCTTTGAGATTATTCTGGTTTTATTCTGAATTCAGTCAACTAACTGCAACCATGTGACAACTAATAAATAAAATCAGCATGTTGCACACAAGCAGCGACCTCTGGAGCTGAAAAATGAAGGCAATGCCAAAAACTACAGTTCTTTAATTGGCCAGTTGAGGTTTTCCTTCTTTCCATCCATCCATTTTCATCCGCTTATCTGGGGCTGTGTTGCGGGGGCTGCTGGATAAGCAGGACTTTCCAGTCATCCCTCTCCCCAGCCACAACGTCCAGCTCCTCCTGCGGGACCCCGAGGAGTTCCCAGGTCGGGTGAGAGATAAAATCCCTCTACCGTGTTCTGGGTCTTCCTCTGGGCCTCTCAGCAATTGGACGTGCCTCTATCAGGAGGCACCCAGGAGGATCCTTACTAGATGCCCAAACCACCTCAGCTGGCTCCTCTGAAGCAACGGCTCTACTCCGAGCTCCCTCCGGATGTCTGAGCTCCTCACCCTATCTCTAAGGCTGAGCCCAGCCACCCTACGGAGAAAGCTCATTTCAGCCGATTGTATCCGCGATCTCGTTCGTTCGGTCACTACCATAGGTGAGGGTTGGAACGTAGATGGACCGGTAAACCTTCTTCACCACAACGGTCCAGTACAACTATCACTGCTGATGCTGCACCAAACCGCCTGTCCATCTCATATTCCGTGAACAAGACCCAGAAATACTTGAACTCCCTCGCTTGAGGCAGTACCTCTCTCCCCAACCAAAGGGGGCAGTCCACCATTTTCCAGCAGAGAACCATGGCCTCAGATTTGGAGGTGCTGACTCTCATCCTAACCGATTTGCACTCGGCTGCAAACCGCCCCAATAAGAGCTGGAGGTCCAGGTCTGATGAAGCCAAAAGAACCACATCATCTGCAAAATGCAGAGATGCAATTGCAAGGTCACCAAACTGGATCCCCTCCTCCACATTCACAAAAAAATGTGTATGTGAAAGGTGTTCTTTGTGAATGTGAGAAGGAATAATGAATTATGTCCTATACGGCCCCCTCTCCTTGGTGATGGTCTGCACTCTGCCATTCACTGACCATCACTGCACTGGAGTTTAAGTACAATATGTCCCGGGACTGAAATTCTTTTTTAGCTTTCTGGAGCTCTTTTGGGGGTCAAATTCAACAACAACAACTGTCATGTGCAGGGCTATATGCATTATTTTAACCTATGTACATTTGTGTCATCAATAACATACATCAGCACTGTACAGACAAACCCGAGTTACAGTTGCATCAGTTTCTGTGTATCAGTAAAATACTGCTCCTGCCTTCTATTTAATGCCAAATACTGAAATATCCTCTCACTTTAGTCTCAGTGGAATGTCGCAGCGAGAGAGATGACTTCTAGAAACATAAATCAAGTTATTCTTCTGCGTGCACACAAACACACACACACACACACACACACACACACACACATTCCCTGTTTGCTGGAACTCTAGAAAAAGCAACAGAAACCAAAGGAGCCGCACACTCCTCTGTGGAATTCACTGAGGACAGGATGTTGGCTTCACGGTCACGCAATGCTGCACACTCTTTATTCCCATTACACATTATATCATCATGTATCTGTATCAAGTGCTAAACACTGCCAGAATGGATCAAGACCTTGTCATTGCTATTTAATTTTCTACTATATTCTACAATTAGTAACGTCATTGTCATTTAGTTTCCTGCAAGTGTTTTTCACTCCATCTAATTGTACATCTGGAATTATTTTCTTATGGACGCTTTGAAGGATTTTGGGGAAATGCAATAAAAATACACGAGGAGAATTCACAGGTTAATTTGAGAATTTTTGAGACATTGAATGGTTTGTGAGTTTGGATTTGTATTGTCATTCATTGTGCACATAAATGCAGCAGATATACCAGCACCAATACAGAAGTAGCTCTGGCTTCACAAAACAACAAATCCACTGACAATCATGTGACATTTTTGTACCTTAAACAGTGGCTTCACCTGTCAAATTATACATTCCCAAAAATTGTAATTTGCTTCAAGAAAGCTTGCAAAGCAGTGATGCGTGTGCTGGAAACAAGTGAAAATGTCTCAAACCATATGAAGAATGTTTCACTTATTTAAGTAAAACCAGATTTTATGTTTCAGCAACAGAGTGAAGGGCTTATGTTCTGAAGTGTGTTAAAGCTCAGTTTCACTGTTGCCAAAACCATTTCCCTAAATGTCTTTTTTAACTCTTCCTGCTCCTTCTTGCAGATCTGGGAAGCTGCTTATCAGCGGAGGAAATGGTTGATTTGATGTGGTGCTCCACTGTGGCCTCGCAGCTGAACCTGTATGGAGGGAATCATGCATACTGTTTGCAGGATTCTACATAAGCATCAGCATGGCATTTAATATTTGTACTTATTTACTTATTATTCAGTGCATTGATCCCTCCACTGCAGTAATACAATCTTTTGAGTCATGGAAAATTATTTTTATCAGCTCATTTGGTTATCATTTATTCAGTGTTCCTGCTGTCAATAAAACATTAAAACAGTAAATTGGGAAGAATTATTCTCAACATTCTGAATTTCGGACCATCCTGTGGCAAATATATGACCGTGTCAGAAATTTAGGAACAAATTTTCCCTATGTCAATGCTCCCATGACCTATACAAACCAACATACAACCATGAAATGACACAGAACCATGAAATGACATAAGGAAACACAACATCATATCAAGTGGCATTTTTAAATAAAGTTTAGGGGAAGAAAACATACACACTAAAATAAGAGGCAAAAGGAAAAAATACATTTTTGGGACTCCTGCACTTCACGCTTGTATGTCTCTCCAAACCAGTTAAGTTTCTATGTAGTGAAGACTACAAAGCAATCTAATACATTTTCAAGGGTAGCACCCAAGATTAGTGTCACCAATCGAGTATCTGACCAAATGTCCCCTTCTGTTCCTGAGTTTTGGTGTTAAATACTGTTCAGAAAGGGGTTTTTTTGCAGAACATTATGATATCATATTGAAGTTGACTTTTATCTTTTGGATATAAAAGATTGTCACTTTATCTTTGTCATAATTGGCATATGAATTACTGAGTCATGGCCTAAAACGTATTGCAGAGGTAGAAGTACTCAGGCCTTTTGCTGTTCTGTTGATGTGCTGCAGCATTATGTTTCTATCAGGCACCACTTGATGGGCACCACTTGATGGGCATCATATGATGCGCTGCAGTGTTTTCAGTGTTAAAATTTGGTGAGGAGCCACTTTAAGGCCCTAATTCATCATTATGCAAATTTACAACTGAGAAAATTGCCACACCGTGACTCTGATAGTCTGTAGCATTGGGCCAGTTGCACTTTGCACAGTTGGTATCCAGCTGTGGATCCAAGAGGGTGAAGTGTTTAAATGAATGTATCTGTTAGTAAGTCATAAGCCTTTGCATACTACATTATAAACAATTGGTTTATGTTTTCATCACTAAAGTAGCATTTTATCTTGTTCAAAGTCTTAAAAGTACAGCAGCTGGTTTGGTGCAGAGTACCTCTTGTACCTCACTCAACACTCAGCTTTTGTCTTCTTCACTGTAGTAATATTTACATTGTCTGTCCTGTCCAACTCCCCCCCTGATGCACAGTAGAGAAAGTGCGTCACTGCCAGCTCCCCCACACCAAGTGATCAAGCCATGTTGTTCTGTATCTGACATCCCCTCTCTCGGGGGAGGCAGGCCCCGTTTTCCATGCCCGCAGGTTCCAGCTCTGGTGTGGGATTCCCAAGGCCTCAGGAAAGCACAGTTTACAACATTCCCACAGTGGTGGCCACCGAATGACTCTCTTCCTCTTCTCCCCTCTTCTGTTGAACTGGGGTTTCTTTTTGCCCATGTTGTTGTCAGGCAGCGGTTTGGGAAGCTGCCCAATGGTTCCTGGTTCGTTTAGTGAGGGGGACAAGGAGGAGGAAGAAGAGGAGGAGACCCACAGACCCTCCAAGCCCACCATCCACTACAGCTCTGCTGCTTTGTTCCCCATCCAAGACACCCCCTCCCACTCCTAACCACGAGATCTTCTCAGTGGCGGAAAATCCTTCCCATGAGCAGTCCAGCTCTACGGAAGTAATTAAACATGGGTAGTTTGGTGTAATGGACATTGTCATGCTGCCATTAACTGATCCCCAGGCTCACAAACTCAGATAGCCTACACAGCATAATCAGGACTGATGATCAAAAAGAAGACTGTTTTTTCCTAAACCTTCTGTTTGACATGAAGCAGAGCAACAATCAGTCAATGTTTCATGATTTTTATGAACATGGGAAGACAGCATTTAGATTGCCAGCAGGTTCATTTCATCTGTGTATATAGTGGTGGAGAAGCAGACACAGTCTTTTGCCAGTGTGTAGACAATCAAACAAATCAGTACTGAAGACATGAGTGAAAAATTGGAAATGTCACTCACATTCAATTTGCACTTTTAGGGTCTACAGCTATGCTAGCAGTTCTGTGAGGCTGTACATAGGCACAGCATTGTTAAGAACTGTTATCAACATGCTAGCTGGTCACAATGAAACAAAAACTAAACTCAAAGTACTGGTTATACTGATGGGAATGTCATTAGTTTAGCCGGTATTTGGTAATTAACCAAAGTACTGGACCTACAGAGTCAGGGGTCACCATACAGTTTAACCTGAGGGGAACATGAATCACAGATGGATTACTGAACTGGCCTGATGGGCATAGGATCAAAGACTTCACCATGGGCTTCACCTACAAAATGTTACTGAACGAGACATGTACCAACAAGGAAGAGACTCAAATAACTACAAAAAAAACATAAAATGACTACAAAGAGGGATAACACAAAGAGACCACAGAGACTCTCAATGAATATGAATAGGGGAGTAAACAACGAGAGAGACACAAAGTGACTACAAAGAAACACGAAACAAACTACAAAGAGACACAAAAAACTACAGAGACACAAAACAACTACAAAGAGTAACTTAAGGCTACAAAGACACACAAAACAAAAGAGTATCAAAAGACTACAGAGAGACACAAAACAACCACAATGAGACACAAAACAACTACAAAGAGTAACAAAAGAGTAACAAAAGACTACAAAGAGACGTAAAATTACCACAAAGAGACACAAAGCACCTACAAAAAGGGTCAAAACAATCAATTGAGGTCCGTCTGTAAAGAAAAAGTGATGGGATAATGACTGAATGACAGATTCACCTTGTATTCAAAGACTTATGCTGTAAAGTTTAGATGCATACAATGAGTTCTTTTAAACACCAAATACCTGTTAAATGGCCAGCTCCCTGATCAGGTATTGAACCAGCACATTTTTCATCATGCTCTGATTCCAGTAATGACCTGATGATGCTTCATAAAGCCTCATTAGCGATGCCTAAAGTGAAGCTTTATAACAGGGCAGTGAGAACAGACCCAGATAATCATAATGAATCCAGGCTCACAGTCCATTTGCTCATTTCCCCATCAGCACTGCTAATGAGTGAATATGGATTGTGTTTTTGTTTAATCTAATATGCCTTTTTTTTTGTCCAGGTCACCCCTTAAACAGCCTCTTTCTCAGTTTCTGAAGAAAGCTGAAGCACTCCCATAATAAGGAGACATCACTGAAATGAGAGGGAACTAATTAAGTATAAGAGCAGAGTTACAGACTGTGACAGTAATTACAGAAGCAATGGCTTGACATCCTTCCTGCCCTTGCCACATTTCACAACTACCGGCTCTTTTGGAAAACAGTCAAATTAAGCCTCATTAAGCCCCTCTGAGGTTTTTAATTAAAACACACTTTTATAAGTAAAGATTTTCTCAATATTTCCAAGCGTATACTTCTTAATTATATCAATAAAGACTGTGTTGCATTAGAGCACTGATTGAGTGGTTTATAGAGCAACAGAGGAAAAGTGTTTCCGGACGTGCAGTTGTGATCCACATGTGCTGCGTTACAGTATGACACAAAAGTAAAAAATGATCAATATTTTCAGACTTCTTCATCCACACCCAAGCTTTCCTGTTCAATTGATCTGACATGAGCTCCAGCGGAAATGACTGCTTTTCTTGGACGTCTAAACGACAATCCATTTAATCTCTGTGAGTAATGTTAAACTGCTTTATGTTTGGATAAAATTCCACTGAAGAGAAGAAAAAAAGGAGCTTGACAAATCTTGAATTGCACTCAAAATACCTGTATGCGTGTGTCTGTGTGTGTGTGTGTGTGTGTGTGTGGCGGTAAACACGCAGTGATGTGGTCATTGGAGGAAACTAAGAGTTCCGGAACGCCTGAGGAATGAGATCATTCAAATTAAAGCGCGTGGCAATTACCAAATGGTAACAGGCTACTCTGCAGTGCAAGTGCAGGCGAGCAGGAGGCCTGACAAAGAAGCAGACACAAAGTGATTGTGGTGGAACTACTTAACAACTCACAGGTGAGTTTTGATCTAAACAAACATGACTTTTCCTCTCTTTTATACAAACAGGCTCGATATATTTTGCTAAGCAAACACCACTAACATATTCATATGCACGCACACGCCAAGAGAATTTTATATGAAAACACCAGATCCATGGAAACAACCTTTAATCCACGTCTAAGAGCTGCGGTTTGCCTCATGAAGCGAGCTGCGCTGCAGTTAACATCCCTTTGCATGCTGGTCCCCAGTCCAAGCGGAACACTGTGGTGGTATTAGCAGAGGCTGTTGAGATTTTGATTGCAGTTTGTGGTGCAAATAAAGTTAGGAATGAACAACACCATTCAGCTTTTCCAGGCTTCCAGTGATTTTCTGAAGAAATAAAATGTTTACCGGCTCTGTTGCCTTTTTCTTTTTCTTGCAAAGGCATGACCAAAGGAAATCACTTTAGTGTTTAAATACTGTTTACGCTGATCATGATTTGAAGCATAAAACGGTTCAAAGGAGCCAATAAAATGCTGATGTGTAACATTCAGCCAGAGTAAATAATCTTTTTGACAAAAATTGACAGGCAATAGTATGACTTTTTTGAGGGGTTCACATGGGACATCGCATAATATGGTGTTTTTCTGTAATTTCTGGTGATATTATGCTCTAATAGGTATCAAAAGACTATAATTGACCCATTTTAAGCATTTTTTTGGACTTTTTAAAATTTGACCATTTTTGACAAAAATCGACGTACTATACTGTGACTTTTTTTTGAGGGGATCATTTTTGGACATCTCATAATATAGTGTTTTTCTGTCATTTTCCACTGATATTATGCTGTAATATGTATCAAAAGACTATAATTGACCCAATTTAAGCATTTTTAGGCAATTTAAAATTTGACCATTTTTGACAAAAAGCGACATATTCATAGTATGACTTTTTTTGAGGGGGTCATTTTTAATATGGTGTTTTTTGTTGTTTTTTTGTGCTATTTTTGGACAAACTATATTACCACATGTATCAACAGAGTATAATTGACCCTGATCCAGAGTAAATCATCTTGTGCTATCTTTTTGTTCAATAGATTTTATTTCTGCAGTGATACCTCATTATGAAATAAAAGACGTTATGTGAAATCTCTACATAAAATAAGTTTTACTTGAAAGAGAAGTCTCTTGCAATGGAAACTTCCCACAGGAAGATAGTGGTTTACCTAACTGTCCAATCTCTGCTTCACCCGCACTGATGCACTCATTTTGTGTGTGTGTGTGTGTGTGTGTGTGTGTGTGTGTGTGTGCGCATGTGTGCGTGTGTGTGTGTGTTCTGTTAATGAAAGACTTGCTTCACTGAGTTCTGAAAAGATGAGACTCTTGAGGACACATGTTGAGGTCCACGGCTCAATCCTCTGAGGAAAAACTAAGCAGAGGACAACAGAGTGAGAAGAAAGAATGAAAGAAAAGAAGAGGTAAAAGACAGAAAAAGAGACAAAGGCAGAGATGGGAAAGAAATAGAACTGAGAGGACAGAGAGGGTAAGGGCAGGAGAGACACTGAGATGTCTGCCATGCTTGAAAGGAAGACAGTGCCATCTAGAGACCTCATGTGACAGTTGTACACTTTTGTGCATAGAGGCATGCACAGAAACTTCCCTTTCAAGCATGCATTTTATTTCATTTCTCTTATTTAATTGTCAAACATTTCTAATAAATGGATGATCAAGTCTTATTCAATTGTGCAATTTTGCATGAGAGTCTCATGAGAGCTGAAATGCTGTTTCACAGGCTTTTCTCTGAATTCTTTAAAACATGTTTGCAGAAAATCCCTAATCCAAACCCAGGCTTTCTCAGAAAGTAACCCAATCTATCTTCTCCAGTCTGGTCTTTTTCGATTGATAGCCCTCTGCTCCCTCGGCCCTTGTGCTCCCTGCTGCTTCCACTCGGGGTTCCCAGGCTCTGCATTTTCCACGGGGCCAGTTGGGTTTTCAGACATTGAAGACATCTTGGCTCATTTAGCAGCTTCACAGCAATAAAAAATGTCAATGTCGTATCAAACTTTTATTAAATTACTCTCTCTGGAGAGTGTCATAAGTTACAAGACAAGTGGGAGAATCAGGCAACTTCAAGATTGTAGGGAAAGGGGAAAAGAAAGCTGGAGAAAGATCAATTTAGTGTGCAATGTATACTACTGTTCAAAAAACTATCAGTCTTCTTATCTTCACAGTTTCTCTTTAATTAAATGAAAGCATGTATTTTCTGCCGAGGAATCTCTTTTTTGTGTTATATTTCGTTGCATTACCAGTTTAGCTATTGTAACATTAAAGGCATACTTTGTAGTTCAGAGCTACCCATCCAGCTTTGGGATGCATAGACCAATTTACTGTTTACCAACAATGATGACATATTTTGAGGGCGGAGCCTAATTGGTGGCAGAAAGTGACACTTTGCTGCTGGTCCCAGTGGTGCAAGCGGTACAGTTGTCAGATAATATGAATTGTCCAGATGTTTTTCCTATTATTTTTTAATGGTTTATTATCAAATTATCAATTACCTTATTACCACATTAATGCACACCTTTAACATCTCCCAACATGCACATACTTTTTGAACTCTGCACTGTGAATCTTTGCACATTCCCATGTCAACATTTTCACACATTTCAGCACAAAACTAGACAGCTCTTACTTTGAAAAAACATTTATTTTTATGCATGTCTCTATTTGTTCCTTCACATTTTCTGATTTATATTATGTCTTTTGACCTTTGCATTATTTTTTCTTTTGTTACAAATCATCAAGAAGAATTATGTGTATCTGTAATCCTACTTGACAAAAAAATAAATATGTTTGTCAGTCTTGTTTCATTATGTCTGTTTATGCCAATTTGAAAAACCATATGACATCTAAAGACATCATTATATGGTTAACTACACCATGCCTTTTTTTGTGATTTTGAACAACAAACTATACTATGACACTATTTTATCAGGGGGTCATTTTTGGACATCCCATAATATGGTGTTTTTTTCACTATTTTTGGACAAACTATACTACCACATGTATCAACAAAGTATAATTGCGCCATGTCTAGCATTTTTAGACATTTTAAAATTTTAGCCAAAAATCTAAATGCTATATTATGACATTTTTTTTTTGAGGGGGTCATTTTTGGACATCCTTGAATATGGTGTTATTTTTGGACAAAATATACAACTACGTGTATCAACAGAGTATAATTGGGCCACATCTAGCATTTTTAGGCATTTAAAAATCTGACCTTTTTTTTGACAAAGATTGACATACAGACTGGACTGCTGAAATTGGTCCAGTCCAGTATGTTAATGTGATTTGGTAACTATCAATTAGATGAGTCCACTTTCTAAACAGCTACTGTAGTTAATGTTAGCTAACGTCATTTTAACGTGCTAGCTTACCACTTTAGCTAACGTCATGAGGTGTATTTAATGTTTTGCTAGCCCAGAGCTGTTATCATTTTTCAAGCTTTATGTATCTATAGAAAAATAGAGCAAACAAGTAATTATTGGCCAAGATACCAGTACAGGTGACTGTGCAAGTGTGCTGATTGTAGTGGATGCATTGTGTGTGTACAGTGGTTGTAAATACAATTTTGAGGCCTAATTTCATGACATTCATGATTTATTAAAGCATTTTCCTGAATGGAATGATCCTTTGTTCCATAACCACATTTTCCAGCAGTGAGATGATTAGACTGTTAGGTTGGCAGTCAAATCTGCTTCCTTTGATCAAATCGTCAAATAGCCAACTTTTCTGGGTCACCCCAAGTCCAGTAGTTTATGGACATTTTATTTTAATACAGAAGTTTTACATATGTTTAAAGGACGTTTTTGGAAACAGACTTAACTATCCCTTGTTATGAACCTGTAAAAATGATTCATAATGTGCTGTGTATGAGGGGATTTTTCCTCCAGAGTTGTTAACTAATAGTGAACTAAAGCTTTGCTGGCTCTGTGGGCTGTGTTGCCCTGATATTGACAGAGGGGTGACTTTCTTCCACTAGATTAACGGAACCTATACTCCACAGATTCTGTCCATGACTCAGATATTTTGGACTAGAACACGTGTTGGAAGGGGTTGTGAGTAAAGGGAAAGGACTCATTCTCTCATGTTCACTGAAAGAGATGGCTAACAGAACAGGAAGCAAGGAATCCGATCTTCCTTTTGAAGAATCACATCGCTTTCTGGTGGGGCTGAAGCCCTCCGCTGTAGTTTTGGATGATAAAAAACATACAGGAGAAAATATAGAAGTATTATATATTTACTGGATGCAAACAAAGAAGAGTCCACTCCACACAAAGCAAAACACACTGACATTTCATGTTTACCACAGAAGCCAATAGTTGCAACAGACTCACAGAGAATGCAGCTTTCTGGGCAATAAACACAAAGTTATTCATTATTCACATTCATTTTTTTTGTAAATATGCTTAAACAGTACAGTTCTTCTACATAATGGTAACATATACATTAGTAATTAGAGCACAAATGTAAACTTTCTTTCCTGCTAGCAGTGTTTCCATTAAGATCCAGGACTTTAAATTGCTATTTTTTTGTCCATAAAAATCTACAATTCTACCTTTAGTATTTTTGTTCTGATTAATTATGGAGGCCTTTCCAAAACTCAATATTAAGGCATACGGCTAAAAAATAATCTATCACCACCCTGCATCAAATGTAAACACAGGCCAACAATTTAAAGTGCTAAATGCATCTAAAGAAACAGATTCAGAATGCAAATCTAATCTACAGGGCTCTTTTTATTCTTGCACTTTACATTAATGAGCATTTATACTACAATTTAAATGTATGAATTTAGATTTGATGATCACTTTGCCATTCACTCTGGCTGAGAGTTGGTAAAAATGATAAAATCTAAGTTTACCTGAAACAGATAAATGAGCAATTCATGGAGCTGGATCTGGGTAATGTTGCCGTTGTGGGATATTTATTACATGACATGTGCAAGTCATTGATCAAACCAAATGACATTCTCACTATGGCTCTTAAGCTGAAAAGTGCTACTTGAAGCAGGACCAGAACAAATCCCAGTGATTTGGGAAGTCACAAGGCAGACACTTGGGATACACACACAGTTTCCACAAGTCAGGACACACTAAGGCTTCTGATACTGATAAGTTAGGAAGCATTTCAATAAATTAGAACAATAACAGAAAGATAAGAGTGTTGTGTTAACTTCAAAATATGTGAAAAAATAATATTAATGACTTGAATGGCTCTATTTAGTGATTGGTGTTGGGACTGACTGGGGTTTTTAAAGGTTTGGGTTTGGAAGAGCTCTGTAGTAGAAGAGAAGGTGGATGTTGTCAGTTTTGGTGAAGCAGGAAGTTTTTGATGGGTTGTGGTAGCGGTAACAAGGGTATGTGCTTTAGCCGACTCTTGCCCATCGTTCTGCGGATCTTGATGCGACAGAGGTGTGTCAGCCTGCGAGGGCATCCTGAGGAGAGACAAAGCAAAGGCAGATCTCCTCAGCAGCAGCAGGACCGAACTACAAGTTCAGGTAAACAATGATAAAGGGGTACGGACAAGTTTTTTTTGTCATATTATCACTCAGTTAACGAAATAAGAACTTCTTAACAGTTTTCTTTGCCAGTCGGGTTGTTCAGCTTTTACTTTTATTATATGAGCTATCAACAATGGTATATAAGTAAAATTCTAACATGGATTAAGAGTGTTTAACCTTGAGATAAGAGATTTACTATGAGTTTATGTTCATTGAATCAAATGGCAAGACGCTAGAAATGCTGACCTACTCTGGACTACTTATGGTGTGCCGTATGGGCCTTTTTCACAGCAGGCATTTAGAATAAAAAAAGCACAGGTTTAACTTATACAATTAAAAGTACAATCTGTAACTTATTGTTAGTTAGTGTTTGTAAACACAGCATTTAAAGCTGTCTGCTCAGCTACAGTGGCCGATCGAGCCAGGGCATGAAGAGAGGAAGCAGCTTTAGCGAGAACAAAGCAGAGCAATAAAATAATATTTTCAGATTGTTTCACTGCAGTTATGCTCTAAAGCATTAATGAATACACCTAAACTGTGCACAACCCTGCAGGAAAGTGCTACATTGTTTTATTTTATTTTAAAAAGTGTATATATTTATGTGAATTCTATACTGCATAGAGCATACAATTTTTTGTAATAACCGAGAAATGGTTGGGGGATAAGAAGCAACAAAAACCTGTACTTGATATCACTCAAGACACATTCCTTTGAGAATTACAAGTCAATGGAAAACATTATAGTTTCCTTAAAAATTACAACTTGTTAACATGAGTCAGCCTGGAACAGTGCTTGGTGGGATTTTTTTCCTGAACTACTTCCTGACTACCTGTGACTCCGTATAAAACCCTTCCATGAACATATGCTGGTTAGTAATATCAGCACCTCACTGATGCCTGCATATTTACAGATTTTACTCACTCTTCGTCTCCAGGAAGATCCTGAGTGCCTCTGGATCAACTTTCCTCCGATTAGGAGCTTCTAGCTCTGACCCGTCCCAGGGCACGAGGGCCGGGTTGGCCCCGTGGTCCAGCAGCAGGTGGATGAAAGCCACATCACATCCGTGTCTCAGCACTGCATCCAGCAGGCAGGAGGCCAGGCCGCGGGTCAGGGCCTCTTGGCAGACTGGCCCCGTGTAGTTAAAATCAGGCTGAGCGCCGGCCTGGAGCAGCAGCCGGAAACAGTGCAGGTGGTGGTAGGCAGCGCTGATGTAGAGAGGACACACCACCAGAGTGTTGAGGGTCCGAGCACTAAGGAGGAGCCGGGGACCCAGCTGGTGGTCCATGTCTACATCAGCATTGAACCTGGATAGAGGGAGCCATGGATACATTTTAACTTTTTGGAAAAACTTGATGTGACGACAACTCCCAGACCTGGACTGGTGTCTGCTGGCCGCCTCAAGAAGAAGGCCAGCGGCATCGCCACAGATCCCACCCAGACTGTTTGTCCCCCTGCCTTCAGGAACCATAAAACCATAAAAACCAGGACTAACAGACTGAGGAACAGTTTCTGCCCCAGAGCTGTCACTTCCATCACACCTTATGCACTGCACTTTAAATTGTTCTGTACGGCTAAATATCTATTTAATCATCTACTCTGCAATTTTTTCACATCTTGTTTTTAACTGAATGTTTTATGTCTGTTGGTTTTATTCATTGTCTGTATGTTTAAGTCTGTTTTTATGCCTTTAATTTAATCTTGTCTCGATCACAAAATGCCAATTCTTACATTTGCAATACATTTTCCTGATCATCCTAACCTCACCTGATGAGCTCCTGCAGTACGTCCAGCCTTCCAACCCGTGCAGCGTGGTACAGTGGGGTGCTGCGGTGGTGGCGACTCCCGTTGGGATCGGCACCGGCTTCCAGGAGGATCCGGACACAGTCCAGGTGACCGTTCACCACAGCTACGTAGAGAGCTGTTTGACCTTTTACATCAACTAGGTCCACTTCGGCTCCCTGGGCGATCAGATAGGCCACGCAGGCGGCGTGCCCTGCGGTGGCTGCGATCCTCAAAGGGGTGCAGGGCAGACAGCCACAGCACCAAACAGACTTCTCATTGATACGCCTGGCACCAAGGGAGAGAAGGGAGTGGTTTTTAGTTGCACCCCTAGATCCAACATTTTGGATTTGTCACGGTTGCATTTTTTTGATGAATATTTGTAGAATAAAAGTAAGCCAATGACCATAAAACAACATTATAAACAGTAAAGTCTTAAAAATATCATAGCAGTGCGGTCATCACAAATTAAATATTTACAACAGCTACCTGCTAAAATATACGGCTTTCAACACTAGTGCCTGAGGCGAGTTGGGAGAGGCTTGGTAGGGAAAACCCAATGAAGTAAGAAGTGTTTTATTGAAATAACAGCATGTTGTAAACCATGTGGAATGGAGATGAACTGCCCTAAGCCAGTAATAATGGGTTGGCTGGGTGTGGAGTATGAGTGCTGCATACAACCACTGTGGGATTTGGGTTAAATCAGTGCTGACCACTCCATAACGGTCCTGCCTGGCTCTGCAGACAGCAGTTCAGTACCTGTACGGACAATATCCCTATGAGAGAGAAGTGCTCGAGCCCCACTGTAACCACCAGCTATTAACCATGATGCGCACACTGAGAAATGTTGTGTTTGGTATAGCAATGTAAAGCAATGAGGATGAAAGTACCTAGCATATGGCATGTGTTATGCAATTGAAGGCTGTTTAGTGGTAGAGATGTGTTAGGACATATTCTGTACAGCATGTGTCTCTCTCAGGCTGTCACTCAGCAAACCTACTGAACAAACCCACACAGCACAGAAACCACAAACCACTCAGTGCCACACATGAACATTCTGGACAAAAGCTGCCAGTTCTGCAGCAAGACGGAGCATAGAGCGTGACTGTGGAGGGATGACTTTGTTAGAAAATACACATAAAGTGGTTATAACTATCACTCCCTCCCACCGTCTGAAGTCGTCCTCCTGCAGCAGGTTCCTCAGGGTGTCCAGATCTCCAACGTAGGCTGCATTGTGCAGCCGCATGTCGTCCTGCTCCAGAGGTTTGTCGCAGAACTGCTCCTGGAGCCATTCTTTTAGGTTACGGCCTGGGGAGACACACAGATAAGAAGCCATCAGGCTGTGGCTTGTGCTTGTCAGCTTCTTCTGGCGAGGATACCTTCAGCGTGCATCACTCAGGAGGTTTTTATCGACAGACGACTTATCCACAGGTCGCCTCATCAACAAAAAAACAGACCCTGCAATTAAAATCAGTAAAACCATTGAATAAAGCAGTTTTTGTTTAAAAAATAAGCATTTCTGCAATGCGGTTCAGTGTACCAAGCTTTTCAGTAGAAATGTCCAGCTATTTACAAGTTTTAGAATGAAAATACATAAATCATTTAGTTGAGAATCCTGCATTTCTGAGTGCTTTTCTCGCTGCATATTACTGGGTTTCATAACTCTAAGTGTCATGGCTGAATGTGGGAAGATTCTGAATCTATTTCAAAAAGCTTTCTCATGTTTCCGGGTAGCTCTTGGACTCCTTATGGAAAGCTGTTCCCTGGTGTCCTGTTGGGACCCACAGATAACAAGTATACCACTGAACTAAATCAAGTCTAACATAATGATACATTTAAAAACATGCTGCCCTTTTTGCAGGACTGTATTGTTAAATTGCATTTTATTGTGTATGTGTTGCTATTATTGTGTCCACCACTTATAGTAGATATATATATACAAGCTTGAATGATCAACCTCTTGTCTAAAGCCATGCATTATATCTATCAATGGTAGGATATGACAACACAAATGCCATAGATACAGTAGATGTTTACTGACTCCATGGGCCACACCTTATTACCCAGATGCCCCTCATCAACACCACATCTGTGTTATTGCTGACCCTGTGTTATTGTGTCTGCCGGCTTCTTACACATGCAGGACACATGCAGGACACATGCTTCCTGACAGGACAGATGAATCACTGAGCTGGTTACCTGCAGCAGTGGCACTGGGCAGATCAGACACAGTGATGAGCGGAGGGAAATTGACACTGGGCGGGTCATCAACATCAGCCTCTGGACCGTCCGCCATGCTCGTCAAATGTCACTCCGTCAACCTGGAAGTCGTGCCGCGGCTGTTGATCGACGCTGGCTCCCCCAAAACACGGGAACTCCAACAGTCTAACTCAGACAAGACACATGAAAATACACAAACATGACTGTGTTGATGGTGGCGTCTGTGAGTTCACTGCGCAACTTCCTGACTGCGCTCAGCTGGACGGACTTAAAGGGGAAACGTCGCTTTAAATGTGCGAACCGACTGTGACAAACTTATTCCTCTGGAGTCTCCAAAAGCTCCAAAGCATGACTTCTTCACCACATCCAGACTAGAAAACAAAGCAGCGTGGAGTTCTACTGTAAATTTACCTCTAAAGTTCTGGCTGTAAACTCCATGAGGCCAGTTTCAGTTTGATGATGATATACCAAGTAAAACTGGAGACAAGATCAACTATATTTAGTATAAAATTATAGAACTGGATGTAACCCTCTTATATGTTATATTTGCAACCTTTGTTCACATTTGCAGCATTTCAATTTTTGTTGAGCATGATAGTGTTTTGAAAGTTAAAAAAAAGATTCAAAATCACATTTTATGTTGGACTAAAGGAAAAAAAAGACACAAAATGACCAAAAAAGACATAAACTGACCAAAAAAAGACACAAAATGAGAAGACAGAATGACAAAAACAAAACAAAAAAAGAACAAAAAATGACTAAAAAAAGACACAAAATAACTAAAAAAGACACAACAGACACAAAAAGACCAAAATATTCACAAAAAAGACACAAAAAGACACAAAATGACTTACAAAGACACAAAAAGACATGAAAAGGATTCAAAAATGGACAAAATAGCCCAAGACTCCATAGAGTTAACACCGTGTAAAAGCTTCATAAATTAAAAACAAAAAATGTTTTTAAAAACATCTATAGGAAAAACAATATTTCCAAGAGAAAATAATGCATTCCACGCCTCCATTATTTAACAAATACTGATGTCAATGTAATAAAAATATGTATTTACATATATGTTTTATTTGTGGACTGTGGACAGTCAAAATAAATTTAAATGTTGTTTTAAAACCCAGATAATGTGGAAATACTATTTGTTTTCAGCATATTCTTAGTGTTTTTTAAATTATTTATTTAATAATTAAGTTGGCCTGAAACAAGTCAGATTTAAATATACCGAGTTGGAATTAGCTTATAAATTGTGGAGGACTGAAGCTGCCAAAATAAAAAAATAAGGTAAATAAATATACAAATGAATAAATAAATAAATGAAAACAAAATTTTAAGTAAATAACAAGAAATAAATCAATGCAAAAAAGAAAAAACAAACAAATGGGACAGTAAATAAATAGGATAAATAACACAAAGGTATGTAAATAAAAAATAATCAAAACAGATAAAAATGTATGTCACATTTTTATCAGAGTTCATTCTTATATTTACTCATGATAGCCTATATCTAATGGCATATAAATCATTTTATAAATTATTTATAAATTATCATTTGATTGAACTTAAGTTCTCCATTACAAATGACCCAACATGTGTGTTAGAGGAAATGTCCACATCATTAATAACAAAATGCTGTGATTTTGTAGTAATTGTTTGCACAAATTTCTGTTTGAGATGAATAATGGGATATTGCATAATTTAGTCGAAGATCAGGAAATGTGCATAACATCTGTATTAATTCTGAGTCACATTACAATGTGTGGTACAGATATGAATGAAGTCCGCCTCGTAGAAAGTTATTTTTTTTAAAAAAAGCTTAGTACCAAAAGGGAAGTAGTTTGGATTAATTTATTCTACAGCTCCTTCACTCTGTATATCCATGTTTCTGTGTACACAAGATTAAGGATTGTGTTAAGCTGCTGGTTGTATCTTGGCAGTCTGGCAGATGTACACCTAAAATTCTGTGTCGACCATGTTTTTGACTGTGGTGAGTCATTTGTGAGTGGGTAACATACACCAGGGAGGCATGCAGCCGTGGCTCTATGCACTGAGACCCTGGTGGTGCTCTAAATATACATGGACAGGTCAACAGAGCCATGTGTCCCTAAACTGGACAAGATTTTTGTATTGTAGACTTCTAGCTTTGTAAAGACAGGCTGTTTCACTGAGGAAAATTGAGGACAATTCTAAAACTGATTTGTGTCGAGCAGATTTCAGTTCTCTAAGCCACACTATCACAAGAACTGGGGACAAAAAGTAGTTTGCATCACAATGTAATAGTAATCTAATTAAATCAGAATATGAATACATAATACATAATACATCTCAATACATTAGAATATCATAGAAAAGTTTATTTAATTTATTTCAATACTTTTTTGTAGAAATATACAAATATATATATATGTATATATATGTATATATATATATATATATATACAAATATATATATATATATATACATACATGTATATCAATGGTGTGTATATATATATATATATATATATATATATATATATATATATATATATATTATAATTAAAAAATATATAGATCCATTACACACAGAATGAAACATTTCATGCCTTAAAAGTCTGTTTAATATGGAAATGTTGGCCTCTGAAAAGTATGTCCATCTATATGACTCAATACTTGGTTGGGGCTATTTGACTTGAACTACTGGAAATGGACTTTTGTCTGTATTTTATCCACACAACGTCTTGATTTTCAGAATTAAAGTTAAAGAAGTGATTGGGACCAACAGAAGGATTAGTGAAAGGTGTGGTCACTCATTAGCAGCATGATCCATTGTCGAATTCAAAGGGAAAATCAACTGAGGCTTTCTGTAATAGTGAAGAGGCAGTCATATCCTAAGTCACTTCTTTGTGGAAGCCCACAGCAATACAGATGGCCAATGGAGCTGTCCTTTCCTTAGACCGCCCTCTAGTCTTATCTTAATCCACCTGTTGAGACTGGGGCGTCTTTTGTCCGTGCCTTCTGCTCGGGGGGCTTTCAGATAAATCTCAGACTTGCATCACAAATGCTCAGTCTAAATCTTGCTTAATAGCTGTTAAAGCGGCTTCCTAATATGCTTTGTGTGTTGCAGCTGTTTCTTGACTTGCCAGAGAAAAGTTAATGTTACTTGAGGGTCTTAAAAAGAAAGTTAAATGTTTTACTTGTGTCATGTCGGACCGGGCTTCAAAAGAAAAGAGTCTCGTTGAGAGTGTGACTTGGCCGTGCCAGACGCCACAAAGGCTTCACATGAACTCGTCAGAATCACAAACCAGAGTCATTTATCATTTTGCTCATAATGTAACCGGAGCAATCCAGACCTCTCATTAAGTTTCCATTATAAGGCCAACTTCACTTTGAGTCTCTTAACTACTCCCAGCAAGCCACTACTCTCCACAGACTCTTAAAAAAAACCAGAGGAAACAAATATTTATTGCAATGAAAACATTTATTTCACTCCACTACAAAATTATAATTATTTGAACTATGATACAATCTCCACATATACATAATGTACAGTTTAAAGAGAAACAGAGGATATGATACAAGTAGTTTACAGTGTAAATTGCCCTTTCTTATTATGACATATAAACATAAAAGTTTTGTTGGTGAGATTCTGAATTTTGACTTTTCAATAGGTTGCAGTATATTTGATGGGTTAAATATAATACTGTTATGAAAATAGAGTAAAATTAGACTAAATGAGAGTACATTTTAATTGCTGAGTCCTCATAGTGAATAGCTCTTACAAAGATCTGTCAAATGAATAGCATAATAATAACAATATAGCAAACCTGTCTACTAAAATTATGTTCAAAAACAAATGAAGGAAACATAATTTTCCCTCCCAGATTAAACATAGTTTATGTTGTGAATTTAAATAAAACTTCTTGGTTAGATTAAGGAAAACATTATAATTTGGGGTTGAGATAAGTATGCTTGTTATGGAACTGGTTGAAAAAAAAAAAGCTTTTAAATTTGAATTTTGGTTTGAAAGTTCATGAACTCCTCCTCATGTTGACTTGATAACGAATGCATTTATGATACATCAAAAACAAATGTAATCTCTGCGAAAAATGTTTCCTTTGACATTTCTGTGCAGTTTTGTTGTATGGGAACGAAATTTTTAGGAGACCAGGCTGAATATAAATATTTTCCACTGAAGTTATGTCGTTTTTTAAAAAATATATCAGTGTCATTTTGCCTTTCTCTGTAGATGTGATGACGCTCATTAACATTTCTTCACAATGGCAACTTACAGCTCCACTAGCTGTAAACAGATGTAGGGCCACCTATCCTGTGGGTGACATATAGGTCTTACGAAGAAGTGGAAGCAGAAATCTGTTTGGGCAGATGCTTTGGAGGTCTGTGCAGAAAACAGAGGGTCTTGCTACAGTATATATGGTCAGCACATTCTCTTCTGGGTATTACAGAAACGATATTTCAAAATGATGGATTCCTCAACATAAAGTATTTTTGTTTTTGATAAGGTGTAAACACTGGCAGCCTTAATCTGCAGTAAAACTAACAGAGGTAGCAACTGCACTTGTACAAGTAATAATAGCAATGTAAAGCAATAGCAATGTAAAATGACATTTCTACTATTACTCAAATATGTTAACTGCATTTCATTCAGGGTGAGATAGGCCACTGTGCATGGAGTCATGGATGACTAGTCTGCTTTTATTTTGCTTTGTAAGTCATCCACACATGGACGACAGTGAAATGCCATTCGTGGAATTCTAAGGAAAACTGAGATGGTTATTACTTTCAGTCTCACATCTCTATTACCCAATCTCCTGCTGCAATTATCAGCCTAGTATTGCTTCATATTTTCATATTAGCTACATCTGTAAAGCACATTTCTTAAAGTCACAAAAGAAGCTAGTAAAATAGTATTCTCTTATCTTTTTAACTTAATGGAAGGTTCACAAAATAAGTTGCCATCTGACCAAACATTGTCTCAATCCCAGAAAAGAAACAGTTTGGCAAATCCTACAGTACAAATAGGGTGGAGGGCTCTCCAGGGTGGTGACAGTCCTGTTTGCTCACTGCAGAGAGAATAGATACATGCTTAAATTTCCCTGAAAGTACAATAAATGAGTGTGACTATGTTATGTATAACAAGATAATTAAAAGATACACAAGAAAGAACTGTAACACTGCTTCTAAAAAGCTTTTTCTACACCTCTCCTAATCACTAGTATCAAAGTGCCACAGTGCATTAAAAGTGGAATAGATAAACTGAGTATTGGTTTATACAAGATGGAATAAGGTTGTTGTTGTAAGCGCAGACAAAGGTTACTGAAAACAGGCTAAATTATTATTATTTTTTAGGAATGGTAGCTTGAAAGTGGAAGCTTGAAGGAAAATAGAAAGTATCACATGTAATTCACATGTAAGTAACTTGCATTTCAATCAATTAGGCCATCAAGACTCCCCACATAAGTCCTTGTTTTCTCCACACGAGCTGTAGAGCTTTTGTTTTTAAAGCTTTCCTCTCAGGGTCAACCAGATGAATGTGATACAAGGATATTTAATCACTGTTGTACAGTTAGTCCAATAGCAGTGTAGTGGGAAACAGCAAATGAACCAGATCAAGCCTGCTTATAAGTCCTCACATCCAGGAAAAGTAAAAAGTGAAGCAATGAAAAAAAACTACATAAAAGTTAACTGTTTTTTTCTCTTTTTTTCCCCCTAAGTTAATTAAAAAAACAAAAATATATTTGATTTTGTCCAGGTACTGCTGAGTGTCCAGCTAATCAAACCTTAATGTTAATTATTGTACATTTTGGAATATTTTGATGAACTCAATCAGAATTAAACACAACCAGTTTAAAGTAACTGTGCGCTGGCTCATTCCACAAAGGCACCATTAACGCATGGGGTAAGGTTAGTGTGCAGAGCAGGAAGATATTTTTATTTACTCATCTGTCAGTCATACCAGATGTAAGTCAGTCTTCCAATCCACCATATGGAGCGTTTATCTACTAATATCTGACTGATGGTGTCTGACAGGTTTGGGTCCGCCTTCTCTGACAAAAAGTGCAGTGTTTGGTCCCATCCCACATAATCTCTGAGAGAAATGGTCCAACCTTTATTCTGAATGAGACACTACTCATCCATAAATCTTCAGTGCATTCTTTTGGAAAAGTTTTACGCTTGTAGACCTTTTTTTTTTCCTCCCTTAGGTTCTGGAGGAGAAGTTGATTCCGGTCACCATCTTCTGGATCTTCTCTTCGTTCTTCAGTATGTTGGATCTTACAGCACAAATCTTGTCCTGCTGGTCCTTGATCAGCTGCTCCAGCTCAGCTAGTTCGGACTTAAGAGGCTCCACTGCCCTGTCTGTGGCTCTGTAGCACACACACATACAAAAACACAGACAAGATGATTAGTTGGTTGCACGCAATAATATAAAAAGAGGTTGAGAAATTGTTGAAAAGCTAAACAGAAATTGTTCTGGTAATGTTGATCTCCCCTTCTTTCACCAGAGCAAGACAAAAAAACACATTATTTCGGAAGAAGCATTGAATATGAAGTGCTGGAATCAGTAAATGAAATATGAAGCTAGCACCTTGCATGAGAAAGTGAGTCTGTATTGCTGTTCTGGCAATAAAATTCAAGTGTGTTGCGTTTGTGCCAACCCCACCTCTGCTCCTGCAGCAGGGCCTGTGCGTGCTCTTTGTTCTCCCGCCGCCAGGTGTGTAGTTCAGCCTGCATGGCGTCCATGTCCTCCTGTATGTAGTCCATGATCTTACCCAAAGGCAGGGTGCTGCGGCACACCGTCTGGATGGAGGAGCGGAGCCGGTCTATCTCCCGGGTCACCATGTCCCGCTCTTTCTTCCGTGCAGCTTCAGACACGACCTGGAAGTGGAGGTGGTGAGAACAATGGGTGAGGTTTGGAGAATGGAATCTTTAGTGCTGTCGACTTACAAATAATCAAATCAAATCAAATCAAAATTACTTAATTTATCCCAGAGGGGAAATTCAGTTAGTCTGGTAGAATCTCTGGATAAAAATTCAAGGATCGATATGTTGGTATGCAAGGAATGATTCGTTTAATTTAATTTAATTTGCAGGTTTTTATAGATCCAAGTCTTAACAGGCACAGAAAGAAACTATAAATGTTTAAACTAAACATTGAATTAAACAGCTGTATGAACACACACAAAAATCACTTGTGTGTCCCTAGACCAAAACATAATAAACCCTCTTTAGGAATTCTACCTTTGCCAGCAAAGTCTCAAATGCCCAGAACCAGAGCAAGGCTGTATTTAGTGGTTTAGGATTTCAAGGCTAAAAATGTTAGGCAGGAATTCTACCAACCTAGCTGTATATATAAAGATCAAACGTGCAGCAGAATTGTGTTGGCCAAAGTTGGGGGACTGGTTGATGAAGGCCTCCAGTGTATGGTGTGTGTGGTTGGGGGGGGCTCGCTCAGTTATTACACTCAGTCCCTCGATGGCAGAAAAGGAGGGGAAGGTATCAGGGAAGGACCTCCCTTGGCAGGGAGCAAATCCAAGGATGTTTGCTCAGCTGGGCTTCACAAGGCCTGAAAGTGTGTGTGTGTGTGCGTGTGTGTGTGTGTGTGTGTGTATTGCAAAAGCACTCAGTATTGCAACCCTACAGCCACACACACAGGCACACATACACCAAGCAGAGGTTCAGGGGAAGCATACAGTGGACACACAGCCCCTCCACGCTCTTGGTCTTTAAGCCCTGTTTATTTTAGTAACAGGCTGTGGCAGCGGGGTTATTTTACTACAGTATTGAGTAACAACTACTACACTTATGCCTCCTTTCAAGTTCAACTCTTGGCCCAATTTATTCTATTTGGCTTCACAGATGGGAGCACCTGCAGTGGGAATCATATTTGCGACAGTGTGTAAACTACATGACAGCTTCCTCTTCAAAACACACAGTCTGTCACGTATGATTGGCATAGCTGGCACGTATAGCATTTACCTTATCAAGCCATCTCTTAAAACAAACCAAAGCGTTCAGTAATTACAATTTGAAAAGACAGCTTGACTAGACAAGACCACACTGCAGTAATGACATCAAACATTGCTGTTCTTAAGAGGAAGCAAGTACAAATTTCTGACAGCCTCACTCTTTGTTACCTATTTGTGGCGCTTCGAGAGTGTGAGGGTTTTAAATGCCTTGGCCCAGCGGTCCCCTAACAAGGTGGGTGGCTTTCCACTGGGCGCTGTGAACCCTGCAGCTAGACAAACACTCTACGGCTCATTCGGCCTGCCTGGCTGCGGTTTGGTCTGCGCGGCCCAGACAGGACCCATGGCTTCACTCTATTTGCCGTCCCCTTGCTAGCCCGCCCCCCTCCTCTCCTTCTCTGTTGGAAAATAAAAAACTTGGCGTAAAAACATGACCCCTGGTTCGTGTGCACTCTGTCCAGGTGGATATAAATCACAGCTTTATGGAGGTCTCTGTCAGGGTCTACGAGACCTGTGTGCTCCTAGTTTTCCTTTTTCTCACCCAGATCACAGAACAATATTTAGACGTGGTGACCGCAGAGGAGTAGGAGGTGAGAGAGGAGGAAGGGGCGGAGACGGGGCAGGTTTTCCCATTATCTCAGACAGTGATAAAAGCCTGAAGCAATGGGGAAGACACAGCCTCTAGCTGGTGCTAGGAAGGGCAGGTGGACTCGGTTTAAAGTTTTTTTTTTAAACAATTCTTGCCTTTCCATACAATGAAACTGGAATTACATTTTGAGTAGTGATGTGCAAAAAGAGCCTCATGAACTTTTTTCTTTATTGTCTGAGCCCTCTGTTCAACAAAGGGTTGAAAGCATAGTTATTTACCATTTCTTTTGTAAACAAAAAGTGCCATCTATGGGGCCAAGAAAATAAAGAAAATGGTTCACAAAGCCTCATTTGCACATCACCGACTTGAGGGAAACATTCTGGTTGCATTCAAAAACACGGTTAACATTGTGACTTGAAACTGAACTACTTGGTTAGGTTTAGGAAAAGATTATGGTTGACAAGCTGGATTCCAAAAAAAGCTAAGATGACCTAAAAAACCTTTTTAAAAACCCCCAGAATGCAATAATTATGTAATCCTTTTAAACATATATTAAATTGAAAACTGTACAAAGACAAATCTTTGTCTGTCCTATATAAGCATTCTGTTTTTGTTAGCGTTCCAATTAACTTATGTACGTAGATAAAAACAAGTAAACAATGACTTCTAGTTACACAGGGGAAACCACCAGCAGTCTCTTGGGTAAAGACCCATTTTTTGTTTAATCCATCCACCTATACCCCTAGTCTTCTTCTTAAACAGACTTACATGGACTTCAATTAGAAACGCATTTGTGATATGTAAATACAGTACCTGGCAAAGGTATTCATACCCCTTGGATGTTTCACCCTTTTGTTGCTTTTACACATGAAATCATGGCTCTTTAAAACAGAATTTACAAAATATTATAAATTAATTAAAAATATATAAGATAAAATAAATGATTGCATAAGTATTCATACCCTTTAAAGTAACTGAACTAGATCAACAGAGTTCCAGCCAGTTGATGCCAGCAGTGTCACAGTTAGTGAAATGGAGATCACCTGAGTGCAGTTGATGTGTGTCAAGTGATCATGGTATAAAAAAACATGTGTCTGGGGGGTCCAGTCTCTGGTTCAACACTATTCCTGCTACAATTGTACCATGAGGAGAAAAGAACACTTCTAGTAACTCAGAGAAAAGATCATTGAAAAGTATAAGTCAAGAGATGGCTAGCTCACTAAACCATCATTAAACCATCATTAAGAAATGGAAGTAGTATGGCACTTGTTTAAATCTGCCTAGAGATGGCCGTCCTCACAATCTGAGTGACCTGACAAGAAGAAGACTAGAGAGGTCACCAAGACATGCAACAACTGTTGCCAGGTTCTTCACCAGTCGAAGCTGTATGGGAGAGAAAAAAAGCTCATCAAATCTCACCTGGAATTCGCCCAAATGCATGTGGGAGACTCCAGGGTCAATTGGAAGAAGGTTCTACGGTCTGATGAGACAAAAACCTTTTTGTCTATCGACCAGACACTATGTTTGGTGAACACCAAACACTGCACATCACCACAAACGCACCATCTCCTGCGTGAAGCGTGGTGGTGGCAGCATCATGCTCTGGGGATGATCTGGGGATGATCCTCAGCAGCAGGCTTTGGAAGGCTGCAGGGCCAATCTTCTTCTTGTCCAGTCACTCAGATTGTGAGGATGGCCGTCTATAGGCAGATTTAAACAAGTGCCATTCTCCTTCCATTTCTTAATGAAAGATTTAAATGAACTCTGTGGGATGTCCAGTGAGTTTAAATTTTTTTGTAGCCATCTCCTTACTTACACTGTTCAATGATCTTTTCTCTGAGTTACTAGGAGTGTTCTTTTGTCTTCATGGTACAATTGTAGCAGGAATAGTGATGAACCAGAGACTGGACCTCACAGACACAGATGTTTTTATACTATGATCACTTGACACACATCAACTGTACTCAGGTGATCTCCATTTCACTAACTGTGACACTGCTGCATCAACTAGCTGGAACTTTGTTGAATTAGGTCAGTTACTTTAAAGGGGAATACTTATGCAATCATTTATTTTATCTTATAGATTTTTAATTAATTGATACAATTTTGTAAAAATCTTTTTTTCACTTTGATATTAAAGAGGGTTTTTTTTTTTTTTGCAAATTCTTTTTTAAAAGGCCCAATTATATCGACCATGATTTCATGTGTAAAAGCAACAAAAGGGTGAAACATCCAAGGGGGATGAATACTTTTGCAAGGCACTGTATAACAAAAGTAATCCAGCTGGCAATACGTTTCACTGGAAATGTTAATGACATTCAGTTTAGTTGTATAGCAACATCAATTTTTAGAGGACCAGGGTGTGCTTGAAATGTCTGTAAATATTTTATCCATGTACTCCCACAAAATGATCTCCTTCTCATCAGCAAAATTCTTTAATAATTTAGATCTGTCATTTCACCTACAAACTCTCAGGTCTCCTTTAAAGCTGGGACAACAGAATTAAATTACCATTGACATATTGTAAAACTGCAAAGTACTCTACTATGGAATTCACCCAGTCATTGCATACCTAATCAGCTTAATTAGGAAATGCGTGCAAATATTTGATTTATGGACAGCTTACGGGGATTTTCTGAAGAAAGAGGAAGACATTCCACAGTCTGCTTTGACAAGAAAAAGGGAGTGCATGCATAGAACCTGTCCCGGTGAAAAAACCCTCTTGGGTATCATTAGCTGGGAAAACAATCATTAAGACACTAGTTGACAGCAAGAGATTAGCTTCCATCATAAGGAGACAAGCTTCATTCATTCAGTACTGCTCATTAATCATCCTCTCTTTGGTCAAAACAGGAGAATGAGAAGGAAATTAACAAACCTCTTATTAGAGTAAAATTAAAGCACTTTCAAGGTACCTAAACCTCGATATTTAAATAATACAATTTACAGTTAACACAGTTATTGAAACAGTCTATTTTACCAGTTGTTCAATTTACCTTTGATTATAGGTTTTGATTATGATAATTTAATGCTTGCCAATTTCTGGAACTTTGGATTGACTTTTTATAACCATTTCTTTGACCATTTGTTAAAAAACAGTTTATAACATATGACTGAAACATGGGATTATATTGAAAAGCATTTGTCATGGAGTATATTCCAATTCAAGTATATACCTAACCCTGAAAACATAATGACTTAAAATTAAGCCTTTTCCAAACTTTCAAGACTTTGTTTAAGTTGAAGATATACGTAGTAGGTTGTGGTACAGCAAGCTCAGATACCAGCTGTGAGAGTCCCTGTTTATACACTTAGATGAACTCTCAGGTGCTCTTTCATCATCACAAACACAAACAAGAAAAAAACAATGGATTCGTGAAAGGACGTATAGATGATTGAAGAACACATGCAACAGCTTTAGAGCTTCTGGGAACAGTTCTGCTGGCTACTGGTGATTATTTGAAAACATTCATGCACATCCCAATGGTTTTTACAATGTGTTCCTGTAGAACACCGGAGAGGTGAGCCAGGGAGTGAAGCATAGAATGAGAATTGGCTTTGGTTGTTGTTTACGGCTTTTCTTGCCATTTTTCATAGAAGGCCATTGAAAAGTCTGGCTAGATCATAAAAATAGCTTGAAGTCAGTGAGGTGAGGAGAAAAGCTTACGGCCATGGAGGTTACAGGATGTTGTTGCAGGGTCACTGTAGCCCCTTGGGGAGACAACTGAGATCACCACCGTGGGCTACGGGGTTAACTGAAAGGAAACTTCCAAAGGGACCACTGCAGTTACTGAAAATGGAAACTGTATTAACAGAAAGGGTAGCTCATCATTTAAACATTCTCATGAAGAGAGTAAGCCCTTTTGAAGGATTGGAAGATCTGACTTCTGATCCAACTGTGGTATCAAGGTGCTCTGAGGTAGGTACTCCTCATAAACCTGACCAAATGCCTCTAACAAGTCAATATGACCTCTACAAAAATAATATGACTAATGGAATGCCACAGGGCCATTTCCTTGTGTTTCCACAAAAAACGCTAGATGTTTATAAAGACACAGAGGTCTGCAGAGAGGAGTATTTATTTTCTTGACAATTCTGCAGAGAGTATTCTGGCCCTTCTCCTCCGTGACTCTCACTCAACAGCCATCCATTTGTATGCCACAGGGTTTATTTATACATTACAAACCTTCATCAAGGCTAATTTGATGGGGGTAAAGAAAAGGGGGAAAAGAGTACACAAAAAATTCTTATGAAAACGCAGCTGCTGCAAGGGGTAGATTCTGTCTAAATAAAAAGAGAACTATCTTGGAATAATATACAATAGCGCCGAGGGGTCATGAGGAAGGGCATCCCCATAAATATACAGCAAATTCTTAAGTCACACACACTGTGGTGGGACATGGCAAAATACAATCATGTGACTGTTTAAGAATTCCCTTTATTTATATCAGAACAGCAATGGGGCAGCTAGACACTTGCATTTACAATAGCTAAATTAGCTCAGAAAGAACATAAATTACAATGGAGGTAATAATATATAGACTGGACTTTCATAAAATATACAAAATGTTTCAGAGGCCAACATTTTTTTTAGCTGAACATGATGTCGGATTTTAAATTGGGGTGGTTTGTGACTCATTCAGACGCAGTGTTTTGATAAACACCGGCGTTTAAGAAAATGAATAGCGGCAGCTGAAATTTCAAACCTGTCATACCACATAGAGTGAGGAAGCTCAATATTTACATTTTTGACCCTGCGTGTTTTTACCGTGATTACAAGGAAAAAAGCGACTCCATTAAGCTGACCTCTCCACCCTTTCATGTCAGGAAGGAAGTCATTATAGTTCTTTATACAGCTGACGAGGCAAGGCCAATAATGATGGAGGGGTGCACTGAACAGTTGCTATGTGCAGACATACCTGTTATAAGCTGCCTGTGCAGACCATACAGGATGCTCTGAAATGAAGGTCTGAAACCCTTGAAAACTGAGCAGGCTGCATTAAGAAAATTAGGATAAACTCTGCAAGGCAATGCTCGTGTTACACAAAGAGGTCCTGCCTGTGTGTATGGGTCTGTGTATGTATCTTAAGGTTGCATATTTTGGGGGGGATACATTCTTCATACAACTTTTTAAGAGAAAAAATCAAGCATTTTTTAAGCACTTTCAATGTACCTTAGCAACAACCTTCCAATACGTTACTTGAAATTCAGCTGCAAAAATAACATTACAGAATTAACTTATACCCACACTAGTCAATATGACACTTTTTTTTTAAATTACCAGCTTTTTATATAAACTTTCATTGCAAGTTTTGCTCCTGATTACTTTATTTGCAATTATTTCCAAGTTTCCAGACTAAATGATCAACAGAGGACTTTAAGATTAAGATTCCATTATTAGTTCCACAATGTGGAAATTCAAACTCAGCATTTAACCTATCATTTTGACATACCAGTGAAGACACCATGCTTAGAAGCAGTGGGCAGCACATTTCTGTGCGCCCGGGGAGCTCTAAGGGGGCTTATGTGCCTTGCTCAAGGGCTCTTCAGTTCTTGACCTGTCAGTCTTGGGATTCAGACCGGTGATTTCTAACCTCTAGGCCACGGACTACCTGATATAGCTTAGCTTGTCTGGTGTGTGATGCCAGGTGACAAAACAAATATGGATATTGGGTTGTTTTTCAAAATATTATAAGATGTTTGGCATACAGGAGTGTTTGTGAGGCTGAAACACCAAATTATATTAAATTTTCTTTCAAAGAGCATATTCAAATCCAACTGTACTCTTAACCTTTCAAACTTTGTATCAATCTTGTCTTTTAGAGAAATGTTAAGGTGGGTGGAGATGTGTAAAATCTACAATAACACATGAAAAGTTGGGCCTACAAATTCCTGTCAAGCTATTTCAGTTTACTGGTGGGTAAGCTGAGACAACTTCAGGTGTCAGTTACGAGGGATGATGTCTGAGGCCGCGGTGCGGAGGGGATAGATCGGGGGCCTTTATGCATGAGTGACAGTCCAAAACAGTGCATCCATCAGAGTCAGGGTGGTCAGCTAGGAAGGGATGCAGTGAGAGTATGCTTCAGTGAAGAGGACCACCCAAAGCAGACAGCGTACACCTCCTCACACCATGGACTACAGACCAAACTGTAAGCTTCACACTGATTCACACTCCAAATAATGATGAAAGACAGCTCTCTCACTGGCTGATAAATAAGCTGACAGAGGGGAACGCATGAGCAACAGAAATAATGCATCACCTTCAGAATAAAAAAAAGGTTTATCGTGTCTTATGTGAAGTCTAAATCAAAGAGAAGATGAGAAGAAGGGAGAAAGCTGCCAACTGTGTGCAGTGGAGTTTCAATGGAGGACGTTTAGGCAAAACTGGTCGTCTATTTCCCGGTATAAACTATGAGTTCACACAAGGGGAAAAAGAGTCAGAATAGGACTGCTCTGAAAACTTAAAGTGAAACACAGAACAGAGAAGTCGGTAATCCAAAAAAAAAAAAAATACCTAAGATATTGAGCAACCCCAGAAAACAAGCTAATTTTGCTCCAGACATCTTGATGTGTGTATCATTATGTGTGGTCTGTTAGAGGCCATACTTGCTTGTCTGGTTATTAGCCCCTCAGCCTCACTAAAGGGGAGCATTTTTGTGGTCACAAGGCGGTGCAATTACACCTCTCTGCTCCATTTGTTTATATCTTTCTTTTGATAATAACCAGTGTTGCACTGGGCCGTTCACTGCGGTTTAAACATTTGCCCTGGAGAGCAAACCTTCCAGAAAGAATGGCTGATAGAACTGATGGCGAGCTTTAACATGAGCTCTGAGTCACTGATAAGGATGAGTTGAAGAGAACTGGGCTGATACTGCCCTCTAGTGGAAAAGCAAAAGAACTACTACTACAACTGTACATACCTGTTCTTTAGATTTGGGGGAGGATGGGGTCGATTCATAGTCTTTCTTGGTCTCAAGGATCTTTTTCACAAGGCCACCTACAGTGAGAGGAACAATGAGATTAATACTGAAAGATCTGTTTCCTCAAAGCACCAAGGGGCTTAATTCAGCGGGGAGAGTATCAGTAGAAAATGAATTCCAAAATAAGAAATAAGGTGGAAAAACAAATGTGACCCTGTACCATGTTTGTCTTCACTGTCGAGTTCTTGTGCAGTTCCCTGTAATGGAAAAAAAATTGCAGATAACTAACCCAGGTTTTCTCGTTGTATTTGAACAACTCGCTGTTCAAATTACTTACCACCTCCATCTCAGGAGCATCTGAAGGTGCAGGGACTGCCTCCTCCACAAGAAATTGCTCATCTTCATCCTCCTCATCGTCAGACAGCCTCTTTCCATCCATGATAACTGGTGCTGAGGGCTTGGCACTGGAAAGCCTGGAAGACAAAGAACGTGACTCATTTCTAACTGAAAACTTGGATATACTGTAAGGAGAGATGTGTGTCATCTTGTAGACAATGTGACTGTTGACTGGTTAGTCTTGCTTTACTTGCTGCATTATCATACAGTTACAAACACTGTCTGATAATGCAAGTAGTGATCCATCTCTCACACTGGCAGAGACTTGTGTTCGCAGTTAGAAAGAGGATTGTCACTATAAATTAGACGTTCATTAGAGAATATGTTTTGTAAAGTTACCTCTCAGCTGGGGTCATATCAGAGTAACTTTCCTGTTTCTTGACTCGGGGAGGTGCTGGGCGAGCGCTGCTGGGCCGTGCTAATCGCCTGTTGCTGTAGATTGAAAGGATTATACACATTACTGAAATACGCTTCACAAGTGTTTTGTTTTTTTCTTGCATTTTATTTTTACAAGATGTTAACAGCTCCCTGTGATTTGCCAAATGTGTACTTTGTGACAGCTTCACTGAGTCTTTAAATTTCAGGAGGATAATTGTTACTTTGAACAATAAACATTTACAACATGAATAACAGAAGAACCGTTGTAACACAGCTGCCCAGCCAATCAGTGCAAAACATTCCTAAATATCACAATTAAAAGGCAATTATTCAACTGTGTAATCTAGTTGTAATCAAAAGCAGTTGTGCTTTTGATTGCTTATTTTAAATAAATACAATTCATACTACAGCCTCAGAAAGGATCACATAACTTAATTACAGATCATTGTTTTATTTATTAAATGGCTAGTGTACAATATTGCATTGTTTAGGAGTATTGTTTTCAGCCTGGTACATGCACATGTTTGACAGATAAAAGTGAGAGCAGCTGAAGTAGTGGAGGTGAAATTCTCTTTTTTAGTGTGACAAACTGACGACAGGATGATTTTTTGATGAGTAATGCTTGATCAGTACCTTTTACAGGACCTCAGAAAAGTGTTTAGAAACTAAGTGAAGGTTTAGTTGACTGTACAGACCTGGAGGCCATGTCGGCTGGTAATGAGGAGCTTGCAGTGTCTCCATTTTCCTGAGGGGCGGGTCTCAGAGGATCTCCATCTGCGAAGGGACAGAAATGATTTGTAGTTAGCTTGGATCGGTTCTGTCCTTAGCATGGTGGCAAGGCTGACAGCTAAGTAAAAACCTTTGTAACAAGTACTCATCAATGTCTCTTTTCTCTGGCTTAAATGCTACCATCTTGGCAAAGCTACAGCTAGTTCAAACATAAATTCTACCTTGATAGGATAGCCGTAGCCTCTTTACATTGACTTCCAACCCATGTTGAGGCTGATTTTTAATTGTCCCTTCTAACACTCCATACATCTCTTTACGTACTTTAAAATATGAAGAGATTTGGGATTCATAGGAAGAATAGTGACACCACATAAATAGATTTCATCTTTTTATTTTGCATTTTCTGAGAATTCTTCCTTCGGTTAAGTGCTGAGGGCTTCTGTTAGGTGTATTTCCTTGTCTTCTAGGAGAGTTTGAGCTGAGCAGGAACTGTCTATAAAGCTGGTGAGACATTCTATCTCAAATTGGGCGTGACAAACAAACTTGACTGACTTGCTCTGACACTTTAACAAAGTATAGCGTTGCCCTAAACAACTGAAGCATGAACTCAAAGGAGCATTAAAGATAATTGATTTCATAGCTTGTTCTTTTAGTACTAGAGTAGTAGGGTGCAAGTTAAAAGTCATGAATAACCAAAGTTGGGTTATTTGGTTTATTTATTATATTTGATAATAATCAATTCCATTATTGAAACTTATCACACCAATCCTTAAAATGCTATTTTGATCAAGTGCAACAACTCTCTTGTCATGTTGACACCATTTCCACATTGAAAAATCTTTATAATCTTTTTTTTTGCACAAAAGAGATGAATTAGAGAAAATGTACCTCCTTCACTGTCAGATTCATCTGTTGGAGAGCAGAAAAAGAAAAAGCATTGTTAGTTTCCTTTCTTTTATAACTATTAATATGACTATAGAGTAATGTAACATGCAAGTATAGAGTATAAAAAACAGATGGTGTTTCTTTGTAATGCTTTTTAGGAAAATACTTTAGGAAGTTTTTTCTTATTATCAGTACCATGAGGCATTTATTGCTTCTGCCAACAGTAATCCTGATGAGTCACTCCAACCTCCCACTAGTCAATGATTTTATTAAAGTGCAAACACAAAGCCCTCAACTGTAAAAATCAATTTTGATGTACTAAAGATTCCTTCTGTCAATGATTAAAGTGCAGTTACTTTAGACATCTGTATTAACTATGTGAGATACGCCTCATTGGTGTAGCTGATTAAAAAAAGGTGCAAGCAGAGAACGAGTCGGGAAGGAATTACCTTGACCTCCGATTTTGGGTCTTCGTCTCTGCCCTTTAGCAGAAGAAGGCCGAGGTATTCTAGCTGGACTATCAGGCTGTGAGAGGAGCAAATACAAGCAGAAAGAGGATACAAATAAGACAATAAGCACCGAAAAGCAACATATAACTCACTCCTTGTTATGATAATTGGGAGAAGCCTTGTCATGTCCACCTCTCCACTCTGCTAACCAATCATTCATCATTGTTTTTGGTAAGCATTAGGTTCACTGAGTTTTGGTATATTATTAAAACCTGCATACAGAGAGACCTAACCTAAACCCATGCAATGTAAAAAAAAATGTCAAAGCAAACATACTGGATCAGACATGAGAAAAAAACATGATAAAATGTCAGTGTAAGAAACCCCCTTAAAATACCAACAAATCAAAGATTTTTTTTGAAATCGTGACTTTCTCAGTAACTTCTTACCTGGTTCTCAACTGCTTCTGCAGGCTGCACAGGCAAAAAACACAGCATTACACCATAGCCACATCTATCATTTATAAAATAATTAGAGGAAACAAGAGCTTACATGTCTGCTACACCCAAACTAGCCCAAACTAGCGCTAAACCTAGTAGCTAGCCACCCCAAGGCCATTGGTGTCACTACATTCTAACCATAACAAGTGGACGTAGGCACCATGACATCACCCATTGTTTTGTGGACTACTATTGGCCACCACCATCTTTGATTCTTTTTGGAGCCAAAAGTCACCTTATCTGGATTAAAGGGTGGGTCTGAATAAGAACCCAAGGACAGCTGCACGTCCATACTGACTGTGTATGGGTTGCCATGGATACGCATTGCTACACCTCTATCCTGACTGACAGGTCGGCTTGGTAACAACAGGTCAATCACAAGGTAGCCATATTTTAAAGCATACTGCTTTATTGTCTGTTTTACTCTAAATGGAACCATAAACACATTAGTAAAACATTTACTGAGGTAATAAAATCAAGTGAGAATTAGGATAATTTTCTCATAGACTTCAATACAATCTGACCTCTTTTTGCAACAAATGGAGTTGCCCCCTGCTGGCCATTAGAAATAATGCAGGTTTGAGGCACTTATGCACTTTTAAGACCTGGAGACTATGTCCACTTCTTTTCTGCAGTCTATGACACCAAAATGAAATATACTGTAATGCCATAATGTTCTACAGATTGTTCCTATAAGTTTAAATACCTCTTCATCTGATTTTGGTTCCTTGCGAGAAGAAGAGACACAACATAAAAAATATAGAGAAAAAGTTTTTGCATAGATGTGAAGTTTCATTACAAGTAACATGTAAAATCAGTGACCAACTCTGTCTTTCTTTCATTGACTGACTTGTCATACAGAATGCTCTGCCACACCATAATGCAGATGAGAAAATCAAATAGACCAAATGATAGACATTATAAAGTGCAAAATTTCTGCCGAAAGATAGAACTTACCGCTGGCACAGGTTTGGCTGTTTTGCTCGGCTCAGGGCTGGGTTTTTGCTGTGGTTCTTCTGACACTCTGGCCTGAGTACAAACATACATACAGAATGTAAACAAAGTTATTTGCTGCTAACATTTAATTTAGAATGTGTGTGGGGTTAGGGGGCATACCTTGCTATTGCTGCTGTTTCCACTTGTTTTCCTCTCTTCCCCATCTTTGTGTCTCTCTCTTTCTCTCTCCCGCTCTCTGTCTCGTCTTTTGTCCTTGTCTCGGTCCCGGTCTCCATGAGAATCCCTATCTCTTGTCCTTTCTTTTCCTTTGTCTCTCTCCTTGTCCTTATCCCTTTCTCGATCCCTCTCTCTGTCCTTCTCCTTATCTCTGTCTTTGACTCGTCCTTTGTCTTTATCCTTGTCTCGCTCCCTGTCGCGGCTCTTGTCTTTGTCACGCTCTTTAGCGTGATGGTCCTGTTCACTGCGGCGGTGCTTGTCAGACCGCTCCCTGTCACGGTGGTGGTCTTTCTCCCCGTCTCTGCGTCGGCTCTCCTGCTCTTTGGGCTGGTCTGGGTCCTTCTGGTCCCGGCTCCCGCTGCGCTCTGTAATCTTTTTCTTCTCCTGAAATAGTTAATTTCAACAGATAATGTGAGGATTTAATGCCAGCCATGGCTACATACTGAGATGCTTGTTATTTAATCATCAAAGTGATTTTTTAACCCAAGCCTACAGCTTCTAAAGCTAAATCCTAACAAAGACAATACATTTCACATCAAGTGTAGGATTGAGAACTCTCACCTCTCTATCCTGATGACGTTCACGTCCCTCCCTATTCTCCTTGTCCTGGGACCTGGAGGTGCTGGCCTTGGTCTTAATTTCCACCTTTTCTCCTGCAAGTACTCGTTTAACTGCATCATCACTGGACATCTGTAAATCAAGAGCAGGAATCATTCAGTTTAAAACAGAAATAAGATCAATGAGAGATATTTACTGTAGTTTGAATATTTAACAAAGAGGGTGGCTTTTTTTAAGTGTTAGAGCATGATCGATATATCGTTTGGTTGAAAGATATTGGCCTGTCACAGACATATCGTATCTATCAGTATTAGTGGATATTTGGTCCGATATGCACCAATCAGTTTGTTTTTTTTACAGAACACATATCGCAGGAAACAATGATTGAGGTGATACAGAAATGACATCATCCTCACATAGTTTATCCAGCAGAACACCGGACAAACAAAACGTTCTTTCCTCTGTCTAATGATGGCTGAAAAGCAACAGGGAATGAGCAGTAAGGTGTGGCACTATTTCTCCAAAGATACTGATGCAGTCAACAATGTAACACATTGTATGTAAAATGTATAATAATGTTAAATATTCTTTAAGAAACAGATTTGTTTATGAAAGCAGAAAACCCCTTAACTGCATAAGATCTGAGAGGAATACATACATTCTAGATGACATGTAATCTAAATAGTGTTTAAAGAACAACTATCCCCCAGGCACAAGCTCGTCTGTTTACATTCCATCTCCAGGGCTCAATTAAAATATTTCAAAGTTCTCCCTGAGGAGGACAGACAATTTTCCCAAGAGAACAATATTTTGATGTCAAACATAACACACACTGAATCTGCTTTCTATGTTTCTCTAGCATAGCACAGACAATATGATCAATGAATTATTAGAAGACATTGGAGAATTGAAGTGTAAGCGTTTTCAATTTGTGTGTGTGTGTGTGTGTGTGTCACAGACCTTGCTGGTGCAGCACTTGGCGATGGCCTGCAGCAGCTCATTGGTTTTCTCAGGCTCATGGCCGGCCACAATGCGTGCTGGCTTTGCCCCGAGGGGCTCACCACTCACCAGCATCACGACATCTATCGCTTTCTGGAGGAAGGCTATCTTGGAGTCCTTATCCTAGAAAGAAAAAAGATGCTGTGATGAACAAGATACTGCGCAGGAGAGATAAGAGATGTGGTTGTGAAAGTAAAGGAACTCCAAAGAGAATTATTTTCCAACACAGTTTAGAAAGATTAAACCCTTGAGATGTGTATATCCATATATAGAGTTCAACACGTTACTCCAGACATTGAACTATTCTATATGGTGTGCATAGTCTTGCGCAGTTGACTCTGATTCTTTTTCATTTCTTGAGCAGGTTATTAAAATTAGCACATTGTATTTCACTTTGAGAATAATCTGATCCAAATTATAAATGTGACTAAGCTGTTTCTATGGTGTAACTGTCAGCTTTGTACTAGAAACATATGTCGAATATCGAAGGGCATGAAAAACCTGGATATATAACAAAGACTGCCTTCGTAAAATTAAGATCAAACAAATACCGTCCTCTCCTTTGATTTAATTCTTGCATTCTTGTATGCATGTAAATAAAACAGTCCCTATTCCAGATAAATGACCCGGCTAAGCGGTGCATCTAGTCTATTAGCCTGCTGTGTCTGAGAAGTTTGCCAACTGTGTAACATAAGGAGCTGGTCCAACCACCATGCCAGACCTTGTGTGTAACATCTGATAATAGGCTGGCCTTTGCAGTGTTGATCTCTTTACTTATGTCATGTATGATGAGTGATGTGCTCTTGCACTCTCTAGACAATTAATAAAATGCATAATTTATGAAAAACAAAACAAAGAAAGAGAGGTCTAGGAATAGGTACACACCAATCTTAAACTCGTCTTAGATACTTTTTATGAATAAAGGGGCACAACAAAAAAAAAAAGGCTTGGGCCAGTTATGGCACTACTGATTTACTGATTAGGGATGCACGACATTGGATTTTTTTGCCAATATCTGATATGCTGATATTTTACAACTCCTTTTTTCCCTTACCTAATAGCAGAGATCATCAAATCTCTACTGTAGTGGAATTATCATACGGTATTATAGTACACACTCTTATCATGTTTGGCCACCAGCAAATGCAGGCATAAAATACAAAGCTTAAAATTATGTAATATTCATTCCTTGTCGAAAATGAGAATACTTTTACTTAAAACTACATTTTTTTTAATGACAATTGCTTTTGAGCAAAACAATACAAAAGATACATCCTTCCCAAAACAGACTTGGATGAAGCTCTTCATGGGACAATCATAACAATACCCACAACCAGGGCAAATTTGAACAAATGTGAAGTGCATTGTACAATTGTATAGCAGTTAAATCCAAATGAAATATTGTGTACATTTTTATTTTTTTGTAAATGTGCCTAAATAAATAGGCTACATACCGATAACGTGTCGATAATATCATGCATCCCTAACTGCATTGCATTGTGGAGTTTTATATGCAGGTGTAGCGTACGGTGTTGCATAATGTAATATTTCATCACAAATACTATGCATTTCATGTATGACTGGTTTCATACTAAGGTGCTGGACATAAAATAAACTACTGCATACTACATACTACAACTACATACTGGCTCCTCTTCATACTAAATTAGATGTTATTACAGCTGAACACTTTTTAATGAATGTTTCATAAATTCCAGAAGCATGACTAAACTATTTTAAATTCTGAATGAATCCACCACAAACTAATATTATCTAATTAAAGTAACTTGCCTGTTGCATCTACCTTTATCAAGGTCTACTATCTTTCTATCCAGTATTTATTCAGGGTCAGCTCTCAAACAGCAGACTTGAGTTCTGACACCTTGGCAGGCCCTCTTAGTCATGTCCTGCCAGATCCTCTCACTCAGCAAGTCACACAGGCAGTGTCTAAAGTTACTCCCACACAGACGCCCTCAGACTGCCCCGTGTTACGCACAGGTGATCTCAAACAATCATCTCATACACAAATAAGGCCAATTCTCAGGACATAATTACAGCACATATTCATACATTTACAGAAACAACTGAAAATGAGGGGAACACTATTAACGAAAGAAAAGTGATATCACTTATCAGGAGGCCCAAGGTTACAGAAGTTTAACAAAGTGGCAGAGTGTGGTCAACTTACCTTAACATTATCAGACTTCATTTCATTTTCAACATACAGGCCTTTCATAAAACCAGTGGTCCTGATTACCTGAAAGTGGTGAGAAATAAAAACAACATAAAAATACATTCTGTAAACCTTTTAGGCATCTACATCACAGGGTCAGCTTTTAAGTGGCTGATATACTGTGAATCAATCCCTCATTTCTAGAATCCACTTATATTATTTCCCAGCGTATAGTTAATTCACGATTGATTGAAAATAACATTGTGGCCTTCATAGTCCAGTTCATGAGTATTGTGCCTGATAAGCGATTCAGCTGTTTGACAGCCCATTTCAGTGTTGAAGGATTCTGTTGTGTGAAAAGTTAGTAATGAAGAAGAGAAGATGTGGTTGAGATAAATCTGTTCCATAATACAGATCAGATCAGATTTTGTTCTGACATTAAATATTTCCACTAACAAATGGTTATAAGTTAGTTATAGGTGTACTTACAGCAGAATGTCCATAGAGCTGATGGGGTTTCCTTTGTTATTTTATTTAGCACTTCTAACTCTGGTCCCACATCTACTGTATTTCATTTATGTTACCTAGCCTACCACTATTCCGATTTTTATCTGCCAGTGGTTGATAAATCATTGATTGCTTTAAGATTAGTCTGATCTATCTCAATTATATCAATAATCTAGATGAGAATTTAGAAAACATATGCAACCACTATTAACTTTCCAAAACTGAAAAGATTATGATGTGTGGACATTATCAATCAAATATTAAATCAACATTTTTGATCAAAGACTGTCATAACATCTAACTCATCCAGCATCTAAGTGGCACATCACCTCAAATACTTGAGATTAGTAGGCAGCTAACAGCTCACCCTGGTCTGACCTGACAGTAACATCTGCTGTGGCTTGCTAAAGTGACACCAACTGCCAAAGAGCCAGATATTTACTGTGGAGTCCATCACTAAGCTTCTCAGCTTCCCTTTCAAAAGGGACTCAGAAAAACCTGCACTTTGCAAGCTGCTTTAAACAATATGGATATGACCTAAGAACAATTTTGTACATCACTGTTTACATCTAAATTACACAGTGATTTATAATAGCAAAAAGTAACCCATAGCTGGTAGTGTTATCAAACAGCCCAGCTGCAATAAGCTGATCAGCATCGGTGATCCCAGCGTGACGGATTACATTCAAAGAACTAGATACATTTAGCTTACGTAGTACTCACAATCGTATGTCTAAAGTTATCTCACTAATTGTGGACACAAGTGTTTTGATCCCTGTGTGTGCTCAGGTCGTGCCTAGCAACAAAACGACGCCGTGCACGGCTAGCTAGCCAACATTAACTAACGAGTTATATAAACGTACCAACGTTAGGCAACTTAACATTTAACTGCTAGTGGACGTTGGCAGTTCCTTCTTTGGTTGACGGTCGACCTTAATGGTTGGACTACTTGGCCAACATTAGTCGTAGAGCGGCAGACAGATCGATGGATGAGAAAAGCTTCAGTGACTTTACTGCCAAGTTGCTAGCTAACTTTCGTGGTTAGCATATGCTAACGTTGATATGTTAGCCAGCTAACTGGCGCGTTTGTCTGTGTTTTTAAATGACATAGGTACCGTTGGCGTCAGTCTTTTCATACATATGGGCAAAAGTGTTTCACGTTGCTAGTTAGACTAGTGTCCGCTTGCTACCGTTAGCATATGAGGCTCACCTCACTGAAGATGTCGTGAAGGTATCGAAACGGCGGCTTGCTGAGCAGTTTCTCCGTCAGAGGCGGTTTCTTTATCACTTTTCCCAGCGTGTCCTGGGTCTTTTTGACCACTGCCCCATTCATGACAGCAGTCGAAAGTAAAGCTAAGACGCTTAAACGCAGAAAGGAGAGAAAAAAACTAATATGGAGTGAAAAACTTGGTGGCTCTGTCGCCTGGTTGCTATGTCAATATTCTGCAATCCCACAGTGCATCATTACTGAAGACTGCGCATGCGCCGAAGGCTGTGGTTGCTAAGCGCTGCTTGTGTCCATAGCAACAGCTAACAATCTGCAACAAAGGCTAATTGTCGTAGATCAATGATAGATAGACAGACAGACAGACAGATAGTAGACAGATAGATAGACAGATAGATAGACAGATAGATAGATAGATAGATAGATAGATAGATAGATAGATAGATAGATAGATAGATAGATAGATAGATAGATAGATACAAAGATAGAACAATGACAGGCCTTTTCAAGACAGATCTGTATTAAAAGCACATGAATGCATTATTTGTGTACTCTATATTTTTCTGAACTGCTTAGCACACTGCCATAATGTGTTATAGTCAGCAATCAGTAATTAAGGGTAGGTTTTAAATGTGTGCAACAGGTTTTCTGAGCCCTCTAGTGGTGTGTTGCTATTACAGATAAATTGATCACTAAGCCTACAGCTCAACACTCAATCCCAGCCCCTCAGATTGTTAATTGACTGCATATCGGATTTCCACATAGCAAGTATGATGTTAGTATTTTAGATGTCACTCACGGTGAGACCCCCGTGTAAAAAGATGGGGTTCAGTGATAGCAGCTTGATATCAGTGTGCATCAATCTGTATCTCAGTTCACACATATGTTTGAATTGCGAGTGAGGTATGTTCCTTCTTTATTTAGAGCACACAACTTTGATATACCTGTTTGGGGAGTTCAGTTAAAAGAAACACACCTAACAAAAGAGATGAAAGAAGGGTTTGGCCTTCAGATGTTTGTTGCTTCGTGCCGTGAAGGTAAGACAACTACTTAATGCCACTTGAATGATCTTTTCTTTCCAAATTAAAATAGTGTTTTTATAGCTAGATGTCTCCCATAGAGTGTGCTACTGAACAATGTTGTATAATCAGTTATTGTTTTATCCATACTTTTGGACACTGATGTTAAATTTTAGCAATGGTATAGTGATTTTGTACAGCATTACATGTTGCAAAAAATATTTTGTGATAGCAGATTTTTTTTTATACAATTAGTACAGATTTTATATAAAGGCAATGTTTAGGAATTATTTCTTAACTGTCTCTACTGAACTGTACAGACAGCCGTTTACTGTAAATATCAGCCTTGTCAAGCTTGTTGGGTGAGTTGCCGAGGTCTGCTTTTTGAAAACTCTGTGATTGCAGTGGATCAAAAATTGTCTTTCAAATTAGCATCTCAATGATTTTCACTCTCATCGAATATCCAATTATCGTCTCTCAAAGGACAGGAAGTGATGCTTCGCTGGGTCTTGTTCGCTTTGTTCCTTGGCATCTGTGCCAATGCTGCAGAACAGAAAAAGAAGAAAGCAGCAGGGAAGCAGCAGTCCTTTGCAAGGGGTGGGTGATTCTGTTTTTCAACCATGTGCAGCTGTAGCTTACAGAATGTAAACCTACACAAATAAGGTCATGTATTTGAGTTATGCTTGTCAATGATTCAGTTAATATAATAGAACCGTAGGACAGTGGATTAGTGCTGATAACTTCAGTGGTGTTTTTTCCCGCAGGATGGGGAGAGAGTATTACTTGGGTCAAAACTTATGAAGAAGGCCTGTCGGAGATGGTCAAAAAGTAAGAGTCCACACCTTTATAACAGCCATTAATATGTATGGAGATATTTAGATGTAACTTTTGCATGTGAGAAAAGAATTTGAATGTGAAAAGTGCAATGTGTGCATTTTATTTTAGAGATTCTTCTTCAAAACACTGAACAATATAGATATAGAGCTTAAGTTTTCACTACCATTGTGCAAAGTTTACTATAGATGGGAGATATAAAATATTTCTATGCAAACAAAAGGCTAACCCAGACAACTGACAGGTGTGGCATATCAACGTGCTGGTTAAACTACATAGTTATGAGGCACATAGGTGTGCCTTGGGCTGGTCCAATATGTGATTATTGTCTTATGGATTTGTGAATACAATATCGCTATTTAAATGCAGTCAGTGAGCAGAGTTAACTCTGGTTAAAATATTTTATAATTCAGAGCTATGTCTAAGCTATTACTAACAGAATATAACATAAATAAAGGCATAAGTGCCCTTTAATTCGTCATTATGTTGTATAATACATAATGCATTCACATCCATCATTGTGCTTATTGTGCTGAGGAATGTGTTGAGTTGTTTCTCTGTGGTTTTGCTCTCACAGACACAAGCCTCTGATGGTCATCCATCACCAAGAAGACTGCCCGCACTGTCAAGGTACTTCAGTCCCTCTGGTGTATTACAGCTGAAAAGTACTGAATGGAAGAGATATATCTTGCATATCCTACATTATCCTCACCCTGACCTGGGCTTGGTTTCATGGGGAACATAATGGATGCATTCCTTAATACCTGCTAAACAGGTATTAGGAGGCAGGTCATTTAAAAAAAGATTAGACACTGACTCATCACACAGATGGTTTTTAGGAAGTTCAATGGAAGTCTCCACTGCATGGTGTTTCTTAATACAAAAACAGTTTATTTTTAAATAAAATTAAAATCAAAAATCAAAAATGTGTGTGTTGTCCTACGGGTGCGTATCTATGAGCTACAAAGCCTAAACTAGATAAGATGCAGCTTTTAGTGACATCTTGCTACTGTGGGAACATAAACTTTGCTCTCTCATGCCTGTGATACATTGGCTACATGCCTTCTTATAATTATTCAAATATAACAATACCAATGCTCATCATTAATCGCAAAACAAAAAAATAGACATGGCTCCAACCTGCAAAACTTGTTCATTGATTACAGTAGTGGATGTAATTAAGTACATTTTCTCAGGTGTTGTCTCATACTTTGAGTGTTTTCTATTTTGAGCTACACTAACTTAAGTTATTTTGCAGATTCATATTATTAATACCCAGCAATATATAAACCCCTGAATTAACAAGCTGCAACTCTGAAGTGATGAACACCAAAATGCATCAGTACGTTTAATCCAATTATGTGATATTCATGGTTCTGAAATGATCAATTCTGTATAATGATAAAAAAAAAATGTATGAGCACAATCTGTAATAACTGAAAATGACTCATCACATTCACAATTCCTGCTTATGCATTTGCTCCTTTTTGAATTTTTATAGGTGTTTGCATTGCATTATTTTTTGGGGAACATATAAAGTATGACTATAATGGTGGGTATTTTTTTCAATGTCAAATCTAAGCTAAACAGACTTATTTCAACAGCACTGAAGAAGGCATTTGTTGCTTCAAAGCCCATCCAGAAAATGGCCAAAGAGGATTTCATCATGCTCAACCTGTTGGTGAGTGCTGTTACTCATATAGAAAAGGGTCAAGTGATTATATGAGTTGGCCATGCTGTATGAGGGGCCGTATGGGCCATAATCCATTCTTCTCTGTTTCACATAGACAAAAATACCTCTCACATTAACATTTACCTCTCATATACAGAGGTAAAATTGTTAATGTGAGAGGTAAAATTGTAAATGTGAGAGGTAAAATTGTGAATGTGAGAGGTAAAATTGTGAATGTGAGAGGTAAAATTGTTAATGTGAGAGGTAAAATTGTGAATGTGAGAGGTAAAATTGTGAATGTGAGAGGTAAAATTGTAAATGTGAGGTAAAATTGTGAATGTGAGAGGTAAAATTGTAAATGTGAGGTAAAATTGTGAATGTGAGAGGTAAAATTGTAAATGTGAGGTAAAATTGTGAATGTGAGAGGTAAAATTGTGAATGTGAGAGGTAAAATTGTGAATGTGAGAGGTAAAATTGTAAATGTGAGAGGTAAAATTGTGAATGTGAGAAGTAAAATTGTGAATGTGAGAGGTAAATTTGTAAATGTGAGAGGTAAAATTGTGAATGTGAGAGGTAAATTTGTGAATGTGAGAGGTAAAATTGTGAATGTCAGAGGTAAAATTGTTAATGTGAGAGGTAAAATTGTGAATGTGAGAGGTAAAATTGTGAATGTGAGAGGTAAAATTGTGAATGTGAGAGGTAAAATTGTAAATGTGAGAGGTAAAATTGTTAATGTGAGAGGTCAAATTGTAAATGTGAGAGGTAAAATTGTGAATGTGAGAGGTCAAATTGTTAATGTGAGAGGTAAAATTGTGAATATGTGAGGGAAGAATGAATTATGGCCCATATGGCCCCTCATAGTACTGGGTGTGGACTTCCTGTAGTACACAAGGAGACATCTTTCAACCACTATTTCAGTCCCTTCTTTACGTTTTAGCACAGTGTTTGCATTTTTAGCTCTCTGCAAATCGATTTACAGTGTAAAGTAGTCAGGTGAACTGTGGGTAATGTAACAATATTAGACATAAATAAAGCTCAGTACTTTATGAACACTTTCTTTATAGAAATTGACTCATTATGTTTTTACAGGAAGAGACTACTGACAAGAATCAGGCTCCTGACGGCTACTATGTTCCCAGGATCCTCTTTGTTGGTAAATACTTACACTTTTTTTTAATCAGAGTTTAGAATTTATTTATTACATGTTTTAGTCTACTAGGTCAGTCTGTTGGAATTATATAATGCTTTCTTTGATTATCCTTTGAGATTTGATCGGACCTGGTCAAATAGCAAAACTTTCTTACAATCCCCTGACTTTTGGCATAATTCTGCTAATAATCTTATGAGCTCAAGACAACTCAAACCCAAATACACGGTCACCCATAAAGTTGGAATAATTTTGTTTTGAGACACAATCCTCTGTTAATTGAGGATTCGTTTCAATGGTGATATGTTCGGAAGAATTTGATTGATAAAGTTTTGATTAGATATACACATTATCTGTCAAGAATAAATCACATTGTCACAATCATTTCATGGAAAGAGGTAAAAAAAAATGTTTTATTCCAACTATGGGTGGCCATGTAATATAGTATAGTATACAGTATAGTATATAGTATACATCATTTTTTTAGACATATTCTGGGCTGATTTTTGAATCCTTTTGAGCCATTAAAAAGTCTTGCACTAGATTTTATGCCTTTTTATCACAATAATTGATTAGAGTACAACTTCTGGCATATATGCAGTGGTGGAAAGTAACTAAGTACATTAACTCAAGTACTGTACTTAAGTACAATGTTAAGCTACATGTACTTAACTTGAGTATTTCCATTTTATGTAACTTTATACTTTTACTCCACTACATTTAGCTGACAGCTTTAGTTACTTTTCATGTCAAGATTTAACATAAAAAACATGATCAATTTAAAGCGATTAATTTTTGGTTAATTTTTATTAAACCTTATAACTAGATTTTAAGTACTAAGTAGAAAATGCACACTACTTATATAAATGCATCACCAATTTAGAATATATAAAACATGCTGAGTTGGTCCATTCTGCATAATGAGTACTTTTGATACTTTAAGTACATTTTGATGTTGATACTTTTGGACTTTTACTTCAGAAAGTTTCGAATGCAGGACTTTTACTTGTAGTGGAGTCATTTCTCAGTGTGGTATTAGCACTCTTACTTAAGCAAATGATCTGAATACTTCTGACACCTCTGCATATGGCAGTGCTGAGACAGACTGAGCAGTAATGAACGGTTAATAACAATCAGTGTGGGATGTGTTGAAGAAAGTAAGACTGGAGATTCTCTTTTTGAAATTAAACCGACACCTGTCATCTCTTTGTTTCTCTTGACATTTCATATTGTCACTGCTAGTTGTCTTAATGACTAGTAACAGATAACGTGTGATGTTGATCCTCACGCTGTCTGTCCTTCTGCAGATCCATCTAAGACTGTACGCACAGACATCATGGGAAAGTACAGCAATTACCACTACACCTACGAGCCTGAGGACATCAAAGAACGTGAGTGACCATCCACACACCTCACCTGTCTGCAGCCCCGCACTGTTTTAAAACCTTATCTTCCCCCCCACACTATCTTGACATGATGACAAACTTTTATTGTGAGATGGGTCTGACAGAGAGAAAGGGGGGCGGCTGGATGTTACAGAGGGACTTCAGGTTTCAGCAGGAGGACAGTTGAGGAGGAGGAAGTTTTCCAGTGGCAGTGTCACTTACAACCCACCCATGTGTGCAATTTGCAGAATGAAGTTTAAGTTATATAAGGCCAAGGAAAAGGAGATAATATAGAACAATACAACATACAGTGTATATGTACATCCAACACTGAATGATGAGCACCCTGAGGTGAAAACAAACAGCATAAAAGTATATTACTAAGTAAGATGATGTTCTATTTAGATTTAAATCTAGTCTGACTTGTTTTGACGATGAAGTGGATCATCTAGTGCTGACTATGCAAGCTGTTTCTGCTCAGTGTCTCCTGCTCTGTCCTAATTGCCAATTGTACCTCATTTGTTGACATAAGGAACTGGGGACAAGTCTGTTCCTCCAGGGTGGTTTGACACTTTTTCCAAGCTCTGAAGTTTCCAGACAAAAACATCTCATTTTTAAGTTTTAGTCTTTGGTTGTGCAAGTTCATCATAAGTTCAACATAAGTTCATCCTGTGACATTCCTTTGATAGAGCTTTACATCTTGTTCAGTTAAAACTGTCTAGAAACAAGATGATATTATTTTCATTCATCTCAAAGGATTGTGTGTTAGTTTGGCTGTAATTGAACTAACTAGACTTAACAAAAATTCTTTAAAAAATATCATTTTGTTTTTTATTTTTACAACCACAATATCAGAATAGTTGGGGTGTTGTCTAAAATGTAAATTAAACACAACATGATCATTTTCTCATCCTTTTTGCCATACACTCAATTGAAAACTACAAAGATAATACTTTTACTGTTCAAACTGATCCATTTTTGTTTATGTAAATGTAAAATTGAATGCATTCTGTTTATTTATTGGTTACACAGCATCCCAACTTTTTTGGAATAAGATTGTAGGCTTCTGGTCAGTGAATCCTAGAGATTCCTAGAGGTCAGAGAAATCCTATCAATAAAAATCATTTACATATTTATTTATTTAGGTAGTTGATTTGAGTCTCATTCCCACATCATCTCATACTGACACGTCAGTATTTGACAATGTGGAAATAAGACTCAAAACTTTTATCTGGATTTGCGTACTGCACCTTTAAATTTCCCGGGGCATGTTTTCAGTGAGCCTTATGTCAGCAAGAAAAAACACAAATGTATTTCTGCTCTTAATTCTAATATGTCCTGTGTTTTTCAACAGTGGCTGAAAACATGAAGAAAGCCAAAAAACTGATGAAAGATGAACTGTAACGTGGTTCAGTGTGACATCTTGCTGAGCTGCTCACTGATCAGCACTGACATGTTTACAGACTCACAGCTCAATAAAACCAATATAAATGAAAACAAGTGTCTGATTTTCCTTTTTCCTTTTTTTTTTTTTTTTTTTTTTACATCAGGGTAACTGTATATATATAGAATCCTGGATGTAAATAAAACATGAAACATGATCTATAATGTGATTCTTTACCTACACCACACTAAAATAATAAGGTTTATGAATGTGCCAAGAGCATTTCAATGACTAGTTAGGCATGTTGGGAAATACATTTATTCTGTATTCAAATGATTCCTTTAAACATGTTTGTGTTATTTTCTCTCTCTCTTTTTTATTTTTTAGATGAAATCAACTGAGATAAATGAAAGAAAATAATGATTTTTCAAAGTAAATCTCTGTGGATATTAACCAGAAAATTGAATGAACATGTTGCATGTTTAACCACTAGGTGACACTGTACTACACTCCTACAGTCCTATGCCTTTTCCCACTCAAATCATATTTTCAGTCATGTTTATAAATGGCATTCCTAGCATAATATTTAATATGAAAAATGTAATCTAAGCACAAGTGATATACAGTGATACTTTATGTGACAGTCACCAAACATTTATCATCCTTTAGCGCATTTATATTCAATATTTTTTATTTAATATATGTTCTTCAAACGTTGAATACAATGCAAGTAGTTCTTGTTGAAGCTTGCCAGTCAGTATGTTGTTGCACATGTTGTCGGTACTTGATCTGTAGTTTCTGGACATGCCTTTAGACTGCATCTCTGCTCCTCTCGTTAAATGCTCAGACTCCCTGACAACTGCAAAAACACCATTTCTAAACAACTGAGGCCTGGACAGAATGGGACCGTGCTGCAGAGCCACAAATAGCCCAGATGCAGTTGTGTGCTGTCATCGTGGGGATTAATGAGCTGTTTCTAATTGTTATAGCTGCACTGTTGAGCATTCTCGTGTCTTCACCTTATGAAAGAAAAGTTAGCTGAGTGGTAGAGACAAATATCAGCAGCAGCAGCGCCTGTTCCACAAACTCAAAACCTTATTATAACTAATAAGATGCATCCTGAAAACCCATTTATTTTGCATGTCTTTGAATTCAGAGAAAAGTGCAGAAAACATTTCAAATAGGTCAGTAAGTTTTATTCCTCAAGATTATATCTCCCTAACATCTACTGAAGGAACTGATCACTGAGGACTGATTTAATTATTCACACTCCTGTTACATTTTTTTCCCCTTTTTCCTTGTGCGCTGCTTTTCTCTCATGTTTTTCAGATTTATGTCTTTCAGTTCAACCCAAGATGATTCGTCAGAAACTCCTGAGATTATCCAACTATTTCCCCCCCAACTACTTTTCTCAAGAAAAAAGGTTTCTTAGGCTTTCACTCCTGGGTTCATAACAAATGTGTTTTCTCCTCAGACTTTCCTATATCCTGGGCCTGACAATTCCCTGTCTGGCTCATTGTGCTGTTTCAGTGCTCTGTGAAAGAAATCCTGCTTCCAAAATCCTTTCCAACACTTTGTGCCTCCAAAAACCTGTCATATGGCTTGAAGAGTATGAAGTATGTCTACCATTACCTGGCAAGAAAGTACAAATCAAGGATGTAAGTGGGAAATATATATTTACAGTTTATTACCAAGACAACGTTCTGAAATAAATAAAGCTTGGCATGCTGTTTTACTGAACAACATGTGTTTGAAACCATGTTTGAGACAAAACACACTTTACCATGCCTACATTTCTCTAGGTTCCTCAAGGTCTCATTTTTCAATGAATTTCATGTAACGCTTTACAGCTCGCCACATAAAATATCATTCTTCCCAAGAGATGTAGATTGGGAGATTGTTGCCTTCACCATCCAGGATCCAGATGACTTCAGGGAGCAGGACAACTGAAAATCTGACTTCAAATGATCAGGATTTCTCATGATAAATGCATATTTTAGATTAAATAAGTAACAGACTTTAAGTTGAATTTAAAAAAAATGTCAATTCAGCCACCAACCCACAAGGAGCTACTATTGTATCCGTAATACTTTGCAGTTCTGACAGTTTTTCTGGGCAGATGAGGGCATGATGATCATTTTTGCAGCATTCATGTTCGATTTAATGATAACAGTTGGTTACTTGGAAAAACTTGGAATCGACTTGGTTACTTGGAAAAACTTCTCTGCTGATGCGTAGACCTTGGAATAAAAACTTTTTTATAAATAAAGATTTTGACTAGTACATTTATATCAAAATGTCTTTATGGAGCGTCTGACTCAGATTTTTGATTGAAAATCAAGGACTTTGTGTTGAAATATTAAACAAGACTTAAAAATTAATCCTGTCTTTTACTATATTCTTCGTTTAATATGGTAGAAATTGCTAAACAGAGAAAACATAATAAACAAAAGTAATAATATGGCATTCATAGCCTAATATAATAAAATAATAATAATAATAATAATAATAATAATAATAATAATAATAATAATAATAGGCTAATAATGATAATAACATTTCTGAACACTCTGGGGTTCATAAAGACACAAACAACGATTAATAATTGATCAACGCGGACAGCTCGCTATACGCGCTTTTACGCTCGTTTCTTTCCACTTTTCTGTGCATCTGGATTCAGATTTTCAGCCCTCAGAGCCCCAGATCATGATTTAAAGGAAAATGCAAAGTCGACAACAACGGTGCAGGATGGAAATGAGAAAATAGGAAGGACGCTACATAAACGATCACGATGGAGAACGCAGTTAGCAGACACGGAGCTCAAGAATAAATGTGATCAATCAGCCAGCGGGTCAATTAACTGACTGTTGTGTCCGACTGGACAAACGTAGGCCTATTCCTTCTTCAATAAACTATTGTCAGGGGAAAAAACCCTCAGTGGTTATGAAAGAAGCTGCGCAAATGTATTTAATATGCATCACACTACATGCGTCATTACGCACAGTGAACCACAGCTGCATGTTAAAACCGTGCCAAACAGGACTTCTCAAAATAACCACAGATACCTCTGTGCAGACCAAACTGCTGGCCTATAATTTATAACTGAGAAAGCAGGAGGTGGATGGAGCAGGACGCGCAGCTGCAGTCACATACAGGTGTTACACACATCGCTCCACAGAGAATAAAACAGCACACGAAGCAGCAAAGTGCATTTCATTGTTATAGATTGGAAAAAAAATAACAGTATGAGCTGCTGATGACTGAACACAACAGTTCAAATCAGACATCTTTCACTTTCTCTCTACAGGTTCTTAACAACACTGACCTGTTGGTGTATTTTGAGGAAAAACTGAAAATAGTTCAACTTATTGAGATAAAGTTTGAAACTAAAAGAACTAGATGTTTCTACATCAGCTTTAACAGTGAAAACAAAAGAGTTCAGGGTTTGATCTGACACAGAAACGTGCCCTGGTCCTGACGTCAGTTCCTAATAGTTCCATTGTCTCCATGGAAACAACTGACATATTTTGTCATTTTATGAAAAATGGGTCGCTAGCCATTTTGTTTTAGTAACTTTTCTCGTTGCAATGCAAATTTCTACGTTTTTTTGCCCTTAAACCAAAATTGGAGACTTTTCAAGCCATTACAGTCATCCATACAGTCATTACACTCAGTCATTTAGCACATTTTTTCCATAAAATAATTTTTCACAGAGAAATCTTCGAGTGACAAGGAAAGGGCCCTCATTTTTATAATCTCATTTTTTCTTACAACATTTCATAATATCATGGTGTAAACTTTTACCCTTTAAACTCAATAAATACAGTCATTTCTGCACAAATGTAGCATCTACTGTGATAAAACAACACACGGATAATAAATACAGTGGAAAAATGAAATATTTTAACATTTGTCTTACTTGCATAGCTACCGTCAATCTCAGGAGCGACTCCCAGTGGCAGCTGGTCCTTGATCAGGGGGCGACTGAGGGCCAATTTCAGCCTCTCAGCTTCTCCACAGGAGTTTGATATCAACCAGGTGTGGTGTCCTGAAGTTTAAACTCCAACAGTTTTTCCAAAATGTGTTTATCAAAAAGTTTTCAGCTCTCGATCAAGTCCAAATGAAATGAGAGATGTGAATGGCCGGTAATGTTGTGTGAGGATATGTTGAACAGGTCAGGTTAGCATATTATATATGTCTCCAAAAAAAATTAAAGAAAAGTGATGACACCTTAGGACATTCATACTGATTCTGCAATGGCATAATATTGGTTCCCCACTCTGTGTATTCACATTGGTATTGTGGAATGAAGTGGGAGGAGACGGTGGTGTAACAGAGCAGCAGCAGCATGTGTTCAATAAGCAATGACAGTGAATTCAAAACAATGATGGTGGAAGACCACTTCCTTTCTTATCAGCACAAGCAGGTTGCACAAATAACGTACGTTACATATTCTTGTCTTGCTGTCTTTGCAGGTTCACATTGATCTCACCTCAGACAGTCTCGCCAATTTAACACCTCTGCTACTACCTCTGAAGATGATACAGAGCTGGGATCGCTCGGTCCCCCATTACACCTCTGGCCCGTTCAGATTAAAGGTGAAACGTCACAGAGGCGAAAATTTAAAACGGCTTGAAATGGCAGTCTAAAAGGGAATTAAAATTCACTCAAGGTCATTATCATCATCATCATCATCATGGAACCAGGATTACTCAAATCAAATTAAATTGCCATTATTGTCATCATATAGTCAACTATACAATGGAATTGGCAGTGCCACTGCTTAAGGTGCATCGTTAAAGTATTCATAACAACAAAACAAACATTATGAGCAAAACATGAACATAAAAATACAGTAGAACACTGAGCTAAAACAGGGTTTAAAACATGGGTCATGAACAGTTGATAGCTCTCCCTTGCAAAAGCTGTCCTTTTGACTTTTACTACAAAAAATGACACCAAAGTAGACGTTATAAAGACAAAGCAGGAACTGTTGACTTTACAGAAATACTGTTCGCGAACATGCTGTCAAACACACACACACTGAGGTACAGTTTGACTTTGGCGGTGCTTCCTGTGACAAGGGCACTGGGCTATTAGTCCTCGTTTGCACACTGCTCGGACAATTTAGCTATTCAAATAGAGTCCGCTTACTGGAAAACAGCTCCTTAATGAAGAGATGGGCTGGGTAATATGCCATAAATATATTCTTTTATTCTTTCCCACACACTCATAAATACACACTGCTTGTGCACATATAGGACCATCATGTACATCTACACATGCACTCTTCAACACAAACTCAAAGGCATAGTTTTACACACGCTCCTCACACACATATAGAAGGCCAGATTGATATTATAATGCGTTCTGGAGGAAACTGGGAGCAATTTTCGCCACGCAAATCAAAAAGGTCAAAATGCAAATGTCAGCTTTTCCTTCTCCTTTCCTTTTTAATTATTCTGTCAGGTTCAAAGAGTGTTCATCAGAAAGGAGCTGCAGTGACAAAGGAAGGCCTGAGCTCACAGATAAGCTCAATCTGCGTCTCCTCTTGACACTTTCTTCTCTATACTTAGCCTATCTACACTCCTCTCACACACACAGCCACACTTAGCATTACCTCAAAGTAAATTACAATGTATCCGTACAAAGACGGTGGCAGAAAGATGGTTTAGTAATTACCAGCTGAATGCAGATGTTGAGTCAATTACTTTACACCGTGGGGTGGCGCCTTGTAAGTTGATTTTGAAAACTCAGCTGATACAAGATTAAAGTGCTGCTGGTTCAGATCGTGTAGAATAGAGCCAGTTCCAAGTTGTAGATCTGCTGATTCTGCGACGAAGAAGAAAGGATCAAACAAAAAGAGACACTGGCATGCAGAGATGAACTTCTTCTTACCAGACAGACCTTTAGTGGCATTTTCAAATCTATTTCATTCTCATTAGTTTCGCAAGTATTAAGACATTTTAATTTGACGCTCCCAGATGAAGGCCACAGCCGGCCAGAATGCAGAGTTATTTTTCACATTTTCTTTTCAACTAAATACCTTAAATGCCAACATTTATGTGAGCACACTGTAGATTTCCCTTTTTTAAATTCTCAGTATTTTTGGATTCAGTCCAAAGAAGAAATCCATGATGGAAACAGTTTCTTGCAGTGAATAAATGCCATAAGGATAAAGACTTTAAACGAACAGCATTTCAGTCATATTCACAGAGAAAAAAAAATGTTTTAATTAAAATTTTAGAGAAGCATCCATCAATAAAATAATTTATTTTTGCAACCACACTGTGAAGACAGTCCACATGCTATACAAAGCATAAATGCTACTGTAGTTTTCCTTCACTCCATGAATTCATTCAAAGCAACGAAAAGGTACTTTCATTTTGTGTTGATTTTGGCGGCCCCTGTGGACAAAAGCAATAGTGTTTCCATGAGTTCATCACCTTGTAAAAATCTTCATCTGGCTGGAGATACATTTGTTGTGGAAGCAAGTTAAAGAAAGATGTAACTTGTTTTTGATATTATACTATTTGGTCAATAAAATGAATTCATACATTGATGTAAAACCACTTCTTGCAGTGCATTTCATAAATAAAATAGACACATAACCAATTGGTGGAATGTAACTAAGTACATTTACTCAAGTATTGTACTTAAGTACAATTTTGAGGTTCTTGTACTTTACTTGAGTATTTGCATTTTATGTAACTTTATACTTCTACTTCACTACATTTTGAGGGAAATATATTTATTTTTTACTTTACTACATTTAGCTGACAGCTTTAGTTACTTTTCAGGTCGAGATTTAACATGAAAAACATGATACATTTGAAGTGACTTTTATTTTTAATTAAACCTCATAACAGTAAATTGAGTAGTTAAATTAGTGTTACCTTGAGAAAATTAAAAGGCATTTTACATAAATGTATCAATAATAATAATCTAATAATATATTTGGAATATGAATAAAAAAACATGAGTGGGTCCATTTTGCATAACGAGTATTTCTACTTTTGATACTTTAAGTACATTTTGATGCTGATACTTTTGTACTTGTGTAACAGGTCAAGATTTATCATACAATATATGATCAATTTAATGTAATTAGACTTTTTTAAATTAAATTAAATCTTGTAACAGTATATTAAGTAATTAAATGTGCCCTATCTTTTCAAAATTAAAACACTGCTTACATAAAATCATCAATACAAGTATTGCAATAATATATGTGGAATATATGTATCAGTCTGAGTGGGTCAATTCTACATAATGAGTACTTTTACTTTTGATACTTTCAGTACATTTTGATGCTGATACTTTTGCACTTTTACCTCAGTAAGTTTTGAATGCAGGACTTTTACTTGTAGTCGAGTCATTTCACAGTGTGGTATTAGTATTTTTACTGAAGTAAGGGATCTGAATACTTTTTCCACCACTGCACATGACATACCTCCATCCATGTATTTTTAGCCGCTTATCCAGGGCCGGATTGCAGGGGCAGCAGGCTAAGGAGACTATTCCAGAGGTCCCTCTCCCCAGCAACGTCTTCCAGCTCCTCCTGAGGGACCCTGAGGTGTTCCCAGGCCAGATTAGACACATAATCCCTCTAACGTGTTCTGGGAGATTTACCAGATGCCCGAACCACCTCTGCTGGCTCCTTTTGACATGAAGGAGAAGTGGATGTCTGGATGTCAGAGCTCCTCACCCTATCTCTAAGGCTGAGCCCACACACCCTATGGAGGAACTGGTTCCTGACCTCTTGTATCTGCAATCTCATTCTTCAGTCGCTACCCACAGCTCATGGCCATAGGTGAGGGTCAGAACAGAGACAGAATGGTAAATTCACCGGTACGGCATCTGCATCACTGCTGACACACTCATGCTTCATTCTACCGATTCAGGATTGGTTTTGAATTCTTTCAAATCCTGCATTTCGCTCCATCTGTCGAATGACAGACCAAGGTTGACTTCCCCATTCTCTATCACTCACAGTCTTTTAGCTTTCTTTTATTCTTTCAATTCTTTTGTTTTTCTTTTTGCTGATGCTGCCACAGTATCATCCGTAACCACAAAATATAACGGCAAAAATAAGATTCTCGAAAGAGAAATCTTCTCCTGCTTTTTCATTTTCACCCAGCGTCAAACTTTGCCTGGGAAAATGAAACTATATAGAAATAGTCAGTCTTCTCCTTTGCTTATCTAGGTCATATAGAGGCATCAGTATAAAATTGAGAATGTTTCATAAGCAGTTAAAAACGCCATGTGGCTGCTTTAACATTTTCTTTGTCACTCTTTTTCTTGTGATTATAAAATGTTTCAAAATCACAGTTTCTTAAAGTATAACTGCCTGTGAACTTAAGTTAAAAAAAACGTGTTTTCAACTGTCACAAAATGCTGTTTTATGTTGATATGATTGCTGGGACCTCAGGCCTGAGTCTGCACAGCCTGTCCCACTGCAGCTCATTATGTCGCTCTCTCGCTATGTGCCAGGCAGCATCCATCTGTGTTCAAAGTCAAACTACATTATTTGGCATCCATCTTCCATGCTTTTTCCTATTTTATTAAGTATTTTAGAATTTTACAGCACTGAAAACATGCAGAGATACAGCTTTATACATGTTGTTTACTGTGTGGCATTTTTTGAGCAGGTCAACTTACATTTGGATCAGTGTGTCATCATATCAGTATTTTATTTTCCATTCATAGCTTCAATCAATCGGAAGATGATCAGAAGATTAATAGAAGCATCGATTTTAGTTTTTTAAACACACTTCTACCCAGAGACTCCCTTCACTCGTCTCGTTGCCTTGGACTCAGTGACAATGGGTTTTGATGCTATCAGTGTATAAAACACTCCAAGACACAAGGTCACAGAGATACTCTAGCCAGTGAATAACAGGAGGCTGGAGCCGGCCGAGGAGGAGAGCGGTCTTGCCATGTGATTCGCCACATACATCAACTCTGTTGAGCAGAAAATTGAAATGGAAATGTGGGCCTTGAAAGAGTGTGGCTCCCATTTACCCCTGGACCAGAGCTAATGATTTGTCATTTCTCAGGGGCACAAGCTGCTGCCCTCGCTCTCACACTCATACTGCTGCTCCAGAAGGCTCAACATCCTACTGTACTCTGTGTATCTACATGTGTTGATCAGCTCTGTATATTTGTGCTGTATGGTTTCTGTTCAACTTCAATTCAAGCAGGGGGATTTTGTGAACAGTGAAGGTCGAATTATAGAAATTAGTGTAAGGCTTCTAGTAAAATGTTTAAATATGTAATGGCATAGTTTGAAATTTTGAAGTGGGGTTATACAATAAAAAAAGTATTCACCCCCATTGGATTTTTCACTCTATGGTTGCTTTAACACATGAAATTATGGTCAAAATAATTAGCTTTTTCTGACTAAAATTTGTACAAAAAACCCTGTTTAATATCAAAGTGAAAACATATATATAAGGTAAAGTAAATGATTGCATAAATCTCCATTTCACTAACTGTGACACTGCTGGCATCAACTAGCTGGAACTCTGTTGAATTAGGACAGTTCCTTTAAAGGGGGTTAATATTTATGCAATAATTTACTTTACATTATATATATATATATATATATATACATTATTTTGTAAAAATCTGTTTTCACTGTGATATTAAAGAGTTTTTGTTTTTTTTGGCAAATTCTTAGTCAAAAAAGTTACATTATATTGACATCAAGGGGGGGTGAATACTTTTTATAGGCATTGCATTAAGTACTTACCCAGAGTCAATATATTACTACAGTAGATCATCACTGTGTTTCCCAGCAACAGTGTACTGCTGTGACAAAATGCATTTTTACCACCTAAAAATGTCAGTATCACTTTAAATTTACTCTATTTTCACTGCCGTCAAACAGCCTTGTTTACCTTTATGTATGGGACACTGAAGCCCTGAAGCCACCAGACTCCATTGAAAAAAACAATAATTCTACTATGTATCACAGAGGAGTTGCTGGTCTACTGCTGCCATGATTGGTTAGTTGGTTTGTCTTATTGTATAATAAATGTACTGTTTTGTCAATGGAGTCTGGTGGCTTTGGAAGGAAAACAGAGAACAGCTTCAGTTTCCTGTCAGAAAGAGTCGTCTGATGGCAAGGTAAAGCTGTCAAAATATTCTTAATATAGCTTACACTAAAACTGACACACTATTGATTTGTTATGACACCCCATGAGAGCCCACACTTTTAAAGAGATGATGTGAGGAGGCTTTCAATGCATAGCAACCAGTTTTGCTGCTGCTGTCAGCCTGGCTAATAGTGCATGTTTCATGATCCATGTCAAGCCCAGTTTGAACATATCTACTTCTTTTCTCATACAACTCCTTTTAAAAAGCTATCCCATGAAATATTTATTGGAATATGCTCATTAAAATATGCTTCAGTTTACAGCATGACAAATAATCCACAAAACTGCAGAGTGGAGTGCATTCATTGAGTATTTCAGACAGTCATTTTTACAGGCTGGAACTTTTTACTATATGTGCTTAAGGGCATCATCAAAATCAGTCTGCTCAAGGAATGTGTGTCACGTTTATTAAAATGACTTCACCATTTTATTGTGGTTTTCACAAGTTTATTAAACTTGCTGTGAAACTCCATCCAGCTGATATTAAGCGCTTTATTACAAGCCAATTAAATATCTGACACTAATGCTTATTTAATGGCTGTTGGCTATTGTGAATGAGATGTGGTGTAAAATGTAACACTTGCATCCTGATAGACATGGTAATATTAATGTTTATGTAAACAGCAGTGGGGCTGTTAAGACTCAGCAGATGGGTGCTGAATTATTGAAGACGAGAGAGTTTCTAACATGTTTGGGTCCGTTTGCCCGTTATGACTGTTTGAATCTGCTTTTCATGAGCTTTCATCATGTCAATGGAGTCATGAGCATGGGGGCTGAGTGTTTAAAGCAGCGCTTGATGTGTGATTTATTATTGATCTGATGGCATCTGGTGGAATACTGAACAGACACACAAACAAACTCGCACCACACTGGAAAATATGCTCCCCATCGACTGGATACCCTCCATGATTTCCTGCCCAATATTCCAGACTTTCTCAGATTTTCATTTATTGACTGAATTTTTAGATTGCTTAAAGCTTGGTGTTCAGTATGCTATATGGTGAAGTAAGATAGGTTAAATTATAGTAAGTCAACAATATTAAAATGTAAGTCATATTCAAAAGTGAAACATTTCTCTATGCTTAAAAAACAACTAAAGATCTAAGTATTATAAAGATGTTGGTGTCACATCTAGTTTTTTACACCTTAAAAAAGTATTGTAGACACTCATACACACACTCATACACACACACAAAACTAGATGACCTGACTTCACTCCGTGTAAGTTGAAGATTAAAACCAGCAGTAAAATGCATGAGACGCTTCCATCTGACTAATCCAGCCTCACCTTGAGTCTGATTGACACCAAACACTTTTGCAATTTGTGTCTGCTAAAATGTTCCTCTCAGCAAGTAAAACGAGCTTTGCTACTGACATACAATGTGACAACTGCAAGACATATGTTCATAATATATACTTTAAACTATTTAAGGATGATCACTTGTGAAATTAATTAAAAAACATGTTTCAAAGGATGAGACCCTGAAGTGATTCTAAAGATGGTCATGATATGCGTGGGCACATTTAGATAGTGAGGGTTAGGGTTATTAGTACTTTTACTTATACGTTTTTCATCACTTAGGACATCTGCTTACATCACTGTGGTTAATATCATCACAGCTAGTTCGGGGAAGCAATCTGCAGGAAGAGAACATAATTATTCTGTCCTGATGATTCTCATAAATTATTTATATAAAAATAAAGGTTACTGTGCAGCCCAAAAAATGATGCTACAATTCATTGCAGTCTTGTCAGATGAGGTTACCTTCATCGATTCCCAATCCATGTTTCAAATGTAACATAATTCATTCTACAATAGTGGATAGTTTCGTTTTTTTCATACACTTGAACTGTCAATATTTATATTGGTTTGATCAGTAATCATAGCCTACAACTAACTTGAAATGGTACAACCATTTATCCATTACTTTTAGCAAGTACTCAAACCATAATTTAATTTTCCTTTTAGCTAACTATTGCATACACGTACTCCATACTTTCAGCCAACTATTCAAACTGAGGTCGCTAAAAGTAATGTTGATGGACAAACTGTTGTCATACTTTACCAAAAGTAATGTTAAATGATAATTTATTGTCACATGGATTTGTACGGTTAAAATAATTAGCTAAAAGAAAAGATATTACTGAAGATTACTTTTCACCCCATTGTCATTTATTGTTAGTTTTAGCGAAGTAATTCAATTATTTATCTAGAATGTTACTTTGAGCTAACTATTTCAACCATTCATCCAATAGTTTTAATGCTATAGCTCACTATTTCAGCAGCCTATCCGGTAGTTTTAATGCTATAGCCAACTATTTCAGCTGCCTATCAATACCTTTAATGCTATAGCTAATTATTTCAGCAGCCTATCCAACACCTTTAATGCTATAGCTAATTATTTCAGCAGAATATCCAATAGTTTTGATGCTATAGCGAACTATTTCAGCAGCCTATCCAATACCTTTAATGCTATAGCTAATTATTTCAGCAGCCTATCCAATACCTTTAATGCTATAGTTAACTATTTCAGCAGTCGATCCAATACTTAAGCGATCCATTTAAGCATTTATCTAATACATTTAACGGTTTTATTCAGTAGCGAATTACTTCAACCATTCATCCATTTCTTTAAATTATATTAAACCATTAATCTAATACATTTAGTTAATCATTTGAACTATTTAGTCATCACTTTTAGTTGCCTGCCGAAACTTATGTGCTGACTTGCTGATTAGTTTCCACACACGCTAACAAAACTGCAACAGGTGGTTTTCATTACATTTGAGTACAGTTACAGGTGACTTAACATTAATATGTGGATATATATGCAGGTTTGAACAAGTCAATTTTAAGACTTTTTAAAATACTTTTTTAAAGACGATTATAAATACAAAAAAAAAGTACAAAAGACATGAAGGAAAATCAAAGGCCAGGCTGGAATTACTTGCAAAGTATATGAGTTGTTTACAGCTCAAATTGTGACCAGGCTACACTGGTTCTTAGTTCTGTTTTGTAGTTATGTTATAGCGTCCTCAAAAATTGAAACATTTAAAAAGCGAAACTGAAGTTTATGCATTTGTTTTAAATAAAAGTAACATTGTTACATTTTTAAGACCTTTCAAATCGTATTTAAGACATTTTAAGAGAATTTTAAACATTTTAAGGTCCTAAATTCAAATTATTGGATTTTAGACGTTTTAGGACTTTTTAAGACCCCGTAGATACCGTGTTTTAATTGTGTCATAATTTTTCCACAAACCCCTAAAGACTGCAGAAGTAGGCCTACCCCCGGGAGTACAAGCATCCCCATATGTGTGTAAATTGTTATTTTTTCTCCATTCTTTGTAAAAGTTTTCTCTCTCTCTCTCTCTCTCTCACACACACACACACACACACACACAAACACAAACACACAAAACGTGTTCAGAAAGAATTTCAACCATGTGCAAAAGTAAACTAAGAACTCTTTTATTCTTTTTTGTTCATTTTATATATCTATCTTTAGCTGTTTTTTTTTTTTTCTACTCGAGTCCTTTAAAAGTTTGTCATCATGCTAGGTGCAGCTTCAGTGTTGGTAGTACATGCAAGGTTGTGGGTTTGTTTGTTGGTGGAGTTTTTCACACACTGGACAACTGTGGAAAGGGGAGAACAGAGAGCAGTGGCTCTGAAACCCAGAGTGAACAAACACCGACCACTCTAGAGTCACCACAAAAGAAAAAGGAAAGAAAAGAAAAAATCCACTGCAGACGCAGCTGCAGGGCGAGGAAGGGGCACTGACCATCATCGAGGATTCACAAAGGGTAAAGCGGAAGCAGTTCAGTTCTTGCTGTGATAGTTGCCATCCAATCCAGAAACGGGGACGGTTTTTTATCATGACATCATCAGTTGACATCTTTAGTGCAGTCAAAAGAACAAGAAAAAGAAGCAGGCAGTCTTTAGGGGAAAATATACAAAAAACTACAACAAAAACATCAGACAGCTTTGCAGAGAGATAATAGAACAAAGATTGGAGGGGCAGAGGGAAACTTCAGACTCCTGTTTGTGATGGGTGACATTAAAGGAGACATCAGGAGTATTGCTTGTGACTTTGGTCTGGGTCTATTTGTCAGGGGGGAGACTCTAGATCTTTCCATTTTCTGTGATCCAAATTTCAAAGTTTCTACCTTCAAATCAACTCAGGTAGATTCCCCTCTTTCCTGCTTCTCTAATACTGACTGAAATAGAAGTTAAAAAAAGGTACATATTTGACATCACATGTGCCAGCTTGAGGATGCCACTTTTAGCTGAGGCACCTTACAAGTGCATATATATTTTTTTTTTAAACATTGGTGGCTACAATGGGGATGAAGCCTGTTAACCCCGGCAGTGTTAGTGCCATGCTTTATGGTGCCCAGTGAGTCACAGAGAACCACTAATACTTAACATCTTCACAATCCCAGCAACAGGGAGAGTCCAAACAGTTGTTTTTTTATGATGGGATGAACTGATTGTACAGGGAACATTTTTATTGTTCCTTATATACAGAGGACTACTATACTGCAGCAATAATGATCGCAGGTCACAATATACACGTGGCCACTGACAGCTACAGATGCACTAAAGAAGCCTGACAATTTAATGTCCCCCATATTGAATGGAATACACAGTTTTTGTAGAAATCAAAAGTACATTATTCAGTGGATATACAAAACAGTAAATGATTGATTTTTTTTGTTTAAAAAAAGAAAGAAAGAAGGGGCAGAAACACACATGGATATCATCTTTGGTGAAGATTCCACAGAGTATGCTTAAAGACGTCTGAGCACACACATACTGTAGATTGCACACACATACATACATTTCCTACAGCTGGGAATAGGAACTGACTGCAATTACTTGGTCCTCATTTACAAATCGAAAGGACATTTATGCACTCAGGGTGTAAAGGTCGGATCACAAAGGTCTTCTCGAACTACTGACGTGTTTCTGTAGATGTAGAAGAGAGGACGACAAGAAGATGACATCACACTGTGATACATTTGGTTGTAATCTACTGGTAGAATTTAGCAGATATTAGCATACGAGTCTGTTCATCACCATACCTCTGTGTTTTCCAAATGTGGAGGGATGACGCCATGTTTTGCATTTCAGACTATCACTACAGAATGTGGCATCTAATGGATACACACTGTATGTGTCTCTACAGCACATAGACCATGCCTTCTATTAATAGTTCTGCTATCATGGATCCCTGCCACAAGGTGACATAGTTACAACATTTGAGAGGTCTGTTTATCACTATTTTCACTGCAGTATTATCCCCAATACTCAAATGCCCGATCTTTTACGAAACACAAACAAAAAAATGTCCTTGTCCCCCCCTCTCCCCAAAACAAAACAAACAATCACAAGAAATCTAGAAAATAGAGACAAAGATTCAAAGCTGCCTGTGGAGGAAGATGCTGGCATTCATTCAAAATCATTCACTGATGGGCGCACGCACAGGGCTCGCCACCTGTGTGTTTTCTGCTCTGTAGGCCTCCCAGTTCAGTTCCCATGCAAAGCCATGGCTTAGATCAAGGAAAAATACAACGTGCAGCACCTCCCAAAGCTTGTCCCAAGACCCAGGCGAGGGGAGGAAGTCGTACTGTTCAAGTATGAAATGACAGTGACATTAAAATAACTTACAAAACACAAATTAATGAACAAGACGTAAAAAATAAATCAACAAAAGTGTTATATAACGCCTGGCCTGTGTATTCTTTCCAGTCAGTGAATCAAACAGGGCCACAATATTTTGGAACATTTTCATCTTTAATACAGGGTCTAAGAACATGTAGTCTCATCTAAGGAACGGACCAAATAACACACATTAAATGTCATATAACTATTGTATGCTCTCTCTTTTCAGCACTAGATTTACATCCTGAAGTTTATGCATTTAAATTAAAGTCATAGTCATTCATTTTAGCAAGTAGGTGTTTTTCCCCAGGTCCATACACATTGGTTTTAATTCACAGAGATCCTGTGTTGCTAGGCTACATTTCACCCTAAACTGGCTACACTCAGTCGACCTAGAAAATAGACAAAACTGCATAATTTCAACTTCCACATCTACGGCATAAAAACATGGATTCCAGTTTTAAAAAGAGAAAACAAGCAGATGAAAGAAAAAACGCCATCTATTAAAAATCAAAATCAAAAGGACAGAAATCAATATAATGAGAAAAGACATGGTGAGGCTGAGGTCCTCTGAGGAATGAGAATGATGGACGGTTTGTGAAACTACGCACGTTCATTTCCACGAGTACAAAGTGCACGTGCGTGCTGACACATGGGACGGAGGTAAGTGTCTCTGTGGGCTGGTTGTTAGAAGGGGGGCTCTCTTGCTTTCAGGCCTGGGTCAAGGGGGGAAGGAGTGGGGGGTTTTAGGAATCCCTTGGTCCCTTGACTCTCAGGAGCAGAGGGTGAACTGGTCTTGCTCAATGGGCTTTTTGACCCAGGCCCCCAGGCCGGCCTTGTGGAAGGCCTTGATGAGTGCCTGCTTGGCAGAGTGGTACTCTGTGGCCGCCTGCTTGGCTTCATGGTAGGAGCTGGGCTTGAGCACCTTGATCCACAAGATAGATGAAAGCTGAAAGGCAGAGAGGAGGAGAGGTTAAAGAAAGTACACCTAAAGCTCATAACGCTGGCTGCAGCTCCGTCTAATCTCTCCACTGTATCTGTGTTACAAATGTTCAAGTTATACCGTAATGGTACTAATATTACCACCTTCATGCCTCCTCTAACCAGTCAGGTTATAGTTTACATCCATGTTTGTCCAGACTTATACTTACAGGTGCGTCTCAATAAATTAGAACATCATAGAAAAGTTTTTTTATGTTAGTAATTCAATTCAAAAATCCATTTTTTTCCATTACACTCAGAATGAAACATTTCATGTCTTAATTTATTTAATTTATTCTAATTCTAATGATTATGGCTTACATTTAATGAAGACCTAAAATTCAGTGTCCCAAAAAATTTGATTATTACAAAAGACCAATTTTAAAAAGTATGTTAATATGGAAATGTTGGCCTCTGAAAAGTTTGTCTTGAACTACTGGAAATGGGCTTTTCCATCATATTCTAATGTATTCAGATGCACCTGTATATAAACAAACTCGACTGCTCGTCATAAACATACATAAATGGTAAACGGAGAGCACTTATATATCGCTTTTACCCAAAGCGGTTTACACTACAGACTGCGCTCATTCACCCGTTCACACACACATTCATACTGGTGGCCGAGGCTACCAGGGCACACTGGTGCCACCTGCCACCATTGGGAACTCATTCATACACTGATGAAGGCAGCATCGGTGGGCTATTTGGGGTTCAGTATCTTGCCCAAGGACACTTCGACATGTAGGCTGCCATGGTCGGGGATTTTTAAATTCATTCTAAAGAGAGATTACTTTTTAAAAGCTCCTGCTCCTTTTTTGCCTGATGTACATCTTTTTATTTATTTTCAAAAGGGAGGCGTTTTACATGTACTTCTATTAAAAAAAATATTTCAAGCTCCATTTAATAAGTAATAAAGCATGTATTCAACAAAAATAATAACTTTTTTTTGTTATTTGTTATTTTTTAAATAATAATAATGATAAGAATAACAATGCAATCTGGTATACTGTAAAAGTACAATATTTTCTTTGTGCCAATTTTGAAGAAATGCCTTCAAAGTGTTTCTGAGATTTTATGTTTATAAAAATCTCTCAAATCTGATCAGCTCACCCTTGAGACCAGTGGACGGTTGTTCCAAATAAGAGCAACTTCCCTGCAGGTGTTCCTGTGACAGATCGACAACTCAAACACATAAAATCTCGCAGCTGTCACATGCACAGAGGCATGAAAATAAGAAAGTCAATCAGCAAAACTCTAATTGTAGGGTTACTATGTTAGCTTACACCTACAGTGTCAATTGCTGATGTTTATATTTGACCAATCAGATCTCTGTATGTTGTCTAGGAACAGTGGAGTTCATCATCCTGTCCCACAGTGATGCCCTACAGGTACCACAGCTCCTTTTCCTCAATCCAGCTTTTCGAGGGAGTACAACTGTAAACTTGAGGTTTCCTTCAAGCTGCTTAAAGTTACAGCTGATCACAGAGAAGCTCTTGCAAATTGTTGGGTTGTTATCGATCCAACAAACCCAGACGGGGTGATGAATCAGTGAAATGGGACCAAAACGACAGCAGCCCACACTGTTGAGAAACACGACTGGGTATAAAATGACTTTATAATATGGAGCGAAAGGCTTCAGTTGAGTGTGGAGGATCTACCTTGGAGTGTAGGCGCACCCAGCGGCTGTAGAGGGCGTGCTTGCAGAGACGTGAAGCGCGGCCCATGTCGTCTTTGCCTGTTGTTGCATTGATCACCTCCAGGGCCTGGTCACCCACCGTCCAGTTCACACTGAAGTTAGGTGCCTTGCCCGGCTGCCTGGCCTCTGCATTACTGATGCCTGACATCAAAAACAATGAGAGTGAGAGTCTGAGCAGCACACCAAGCAGAAAATATCACTGCGGTCCAAAGAAAAACAGGTATTTCATGTATACAGTCATGGAAAAAAAAAATTAAAACACCCTTGTTTTCTACAATTTCTTGTTCATTTTAATGCCTGGTACAACTAAGTGTACATTTGTTTGGACAAATATAATGATAACAACAAAACAAAAACTCATGAAAGCTGATATCTATGGTAGCTATTTTCCATGGTTTTCTTGATAATGATTTTAGTTATTATCAAGAAAACCATTGAAAAAATGGCTAGATATCAGCTCTTAAATCAAACTATTATGAGCTATTTTTGTTGTTATCATTATACTTGTCCAAACAAATGACCTTTAGTTTTACCAGACATTAAAATGACCATGAATTTGAAAAATACAATGGACAAAGACAATTTTACCATGACTGTATATATATATATATATATGTATATATATATATATATATATATATATATATATAATTTATTAGTTTTAAAAATTCTGCCACTTCTCAAGCTCAATAAACATGAGATTACTGTGAAAACGCATTGCTGCAATGTCAGAAAATACATTTTTGGAGTTTATCACAGGACAGCAACAATATCTTACAGCAGACTGAAATTAAATATTCCCTTGTCGCAGCACTGTCAACATTTCAAGAACCTTTTCCCAACATTGTGTGAAAAAATAAAATGTCTTCAAGCTTTCAAGCGGAAAAAGGACCGTAATAAGAGGATAAGATTTTCTTTCTCTGTCCTCCAAAGCTTCTGTGGGAGACCCACAGCAACTTAACCTCCTGCTACCCCACTGCAAGGATGTAATACACAATGGATGAGGTACAAAACCTAGCAACCCATTTTTTCAAATGACAGCAGCTCCCACCGCTCTAACAGCAAGTTTTTCCTTGCTTTTATTTTCTTTTGTGCTACTGAGTGGAGACAAAATACCCTCCACCCAGGGGACTATAGGTCAGAGGCTGCTTTCTTCCAGCACAGCACTGGGCACCAGCCTCCACTGTATCTGAAGCATAAATGGGAGATATATGGATGCCATAAATCCTGGTGTCTTGTTCTTTGTGTGTGTATGTGTGTGTGTGTGTGCATTAAGCTCCTTGGTTCCATTTGGCAGCACTTGTGGCAGAAGATGATTTAAAGGGGATGAAATCCTCAGCGCTCTAACGCCACAGCCCTTCACCGCTAAAAACTCTCTAAAGCGGAAAAGGTTAATAACCCCATACTATTATCTCCTTTACCCGACATTTATAGAGCAGCCAGGGGGAGGAGGAGTAGGGCGAGCTGCATATAGCTTTAGGTCCCGTCATAAGTTTGCCCCTTGTCACCTCATAGGATCAAAGAAAGTGACCACAGCATCACTCCACCTGTTTGATGTGTTTAAGTAACTCTTGTTGCTATGTGTTCTGTACTGTTGTGGTCAAGGACTGGGTAATGTTTAAAACAGGTGATTCCCTAAACCTGTCCCCTCCAGAAGACTGTCCAGTAACAGATTGGCAGTTGTAACTCAGTACTAGAGGTGGGGGGAAAAATTGATACAGCATAGTATCGAAATATTTTGCGTGGCAATATTATATCAATTAATGGGGGCCAAGTATAGATATTTATTGTTTTCCGTCAGCTGGCCGTAAAACTTTGCCGTTTTTGTTTTTTTCCGGAGGTGTGGTGGGCTCACTTTTAGGAACATACTGGAGATGCGTCAAACGTCAGGATATCGTGTCGGGAAGTTGTGAATATATAACGCTGCAAAGTTAGGCTATTTTTTGATGTTTCATGGTGATTTTCAAAGTGGTCATGTGACCTCTGACGTCATGCTATCTCAATGAAAATAGGCTCTCTGTATCAAAGCTATACAGAGCAGTGAAGCTTAAAGTTGAAGAAAGTTGTTCTTAAATGCTGCAATTGTTAAGAATTGTTAAGCTAATGTTGATGGCAGTTCTGGCAGCTCTGTGACGAATACTTGACACTGTGTGTCTACTATGCAATTAGAATACTTTGACAAGTCTTGGAGGTTTCACGTGTTACTCTCTTTAGCCATATAGTGCACACAGCTTGGTCCGTGTTGATAAGATCACCTTTATCATTGAGACTAAGCGAAAATACTCCAAAACAGGGGCAAAGTTATTTTTCTTCTTTTTTTTTTACTTGTTACTTGCTGTAACATTATCCCTGCCACTTACAGTTGCTATCTTTCTCATTTCTGTCTGTTCCACCAGCAGACACTGACCTCTGGTTGTGTTAATTACAGTACATCACTTTAATACAGCATCTCTGTATCAGGTTATTAGGAAGAGGAGCGTCTGTATTGTTGATGGGTTTTTATCTATGCTGCCCAAACTACAGTTAATCAATTAAAAATATTTGTTTACTTAGCAGCTTAGCTGTCTGTTGTCAATGTCTGCTGCAAGTGTACAGTGTTTGATATAGAGCTAGAGGACAAAATGACAGAGGACTTAATAAGAGTTAATATCTAAATATAATGCATTCAAAAATGTTTGGCAAATCAACCATTTCTCACAGGGAAATGTTACAAGGTATTGTTCTCCAAAATCCTCTGAACAACCACAAGGCAAAGACCAAATGCTTCATCTAAAAATGGAAACTCAGAAAAAAACAGAAAACAGCATGAGCCCTCGTCTATATGGCCTTTTTAAAAGGTCAAGCCAATGCTGAGAATTTACACAAAATGATAAAGCTATTCAAATTCCACAGGAACTAGGTAAATGTCAGCTCGGATCAAACAGAGGAGAAAAGCAATACCTGTCTCCCTGCTGTGGACTGACCAGTGAGCTGGATAAATATGTTTACTGCTTGGATTTACCATCCTACTCTCTGATATTTAGACAGATGGACTTTGACTGTCAAAGATTAACAAGGAGATCCTCTCAAAACACGACAACATGAACAAGATTGGGCTATTTCTTCGGCCTGAGGTCTTGTGTAGTTAAAATTTCAGCATCTTTCAGCAGAAATACGATCATATGAAAAATCAAGAGGGAAAGTTCTATAGAATTTGGCAGCCGCTTATTGATCATTTTAACTACAACACTGGCAAGTTTTAGAAGTGCTCTTAACCACTAGAAGGAGAGAACTTTTATTTAACCTTTTTTTAAATTTTTTTATTTACTTTGTATTTTATTTATTTAATTTTTAATTTCTGTCTTTGTTTTTTGTTTTTCTTCCCCGAACGTATATATGTCTGGGTATATTAATATATATAAGTACAATCTTGTTTCTTAAAGTAACCGCCTTTATCTGTTTTTTTCATACTGAGATATATTAGTTAATATAATTTAAACAACACTTATATGTGATTGCGTACGTGTAAATGTGTATCGTGGATGTGTGACTGTTATGTTTTATGTTCAAAATTAGAAAATGAATAAAGAGAGTTGAAAAAAAAAAGAAATATTTTATATTATTATATATATTAAAATTTCCCATTTTAATCCACATTAAAGCACACACTAACCACTGAGCAGAGGCCTGTTGAGGGTGAACTGCTGGGGCAGGTCCTCGATATCTGCGATGCGCTGGTACATGGCCCTGGAGAGGTGGTCAGCATGGTAAAGGCTGCCAAGGATGATGCTGGAGAAGTAGATTGGCTCTGTGAAGTAGCTCATCAAAGAGCCCTGGATGCCTACCACATTCCACCTGTGGAGAGAAAACACAAACAAGCACATTAGATAACCTGAAACTGGAGTTTATTTGTTGGAAATATGCTGTTTTAAATGTGATCCTGTGGTTTGCGCTTTACTGGCTTTAAGAGGCTACAGTTGGCTCCATGAATGGTATCACATGAAACTAGATAACCTCATGCATCCATTGGTACCAACCATGTCATGCTAGTTCCAAAGGGGTTCCTGACTTTTGATTTGTAGATATCTGAAAATAGGTTCTATCGGTACCCATTAATCTTTCCTTTACAGACATGCCCACTTTGTGCTGATCCCATGCGCTTTGGTGTTATTTTATGTGTTATTGTCACCTTTTCTAAAATGGTGTTTTGGAATATTTCTGCATACTGGGGCCCTTAAAGAGTCTTGGAACTGCATAAATTGGGTATGACTGGAAAGCTGAGACTTCAATGAGCCCATATGCATTCATGTGTGATGATGTTAGTCCCCATTGTAGTCATTTCACTGTAGTGACACCAGTTTTGACCATTAAGATAATCACAGCCTTTTAAAATGTAACAATCACAAGCTGGAGACCTAGAACATTAGCGGATATATAACTTTCCTAGTTATACCGACGATAAGGGTGTTTCTCTGCTGTTTCCCGAAAAGAAGTGCTCACCGTCCAATCACTAAAAACTGCAACTCTAAGAGAACTCAACAAATGATCGTAAGTTTTGTATTAAATCATAGCATGGATTTCTCTGTGGTTTTGTTGTGGTATTTAGAGATAATTTGTGTTGATTTTTATCAGTTCTTAAGTGGTCAAAAAGGTTAGGTGTAGCACCATAATAACAAATATATTATATAATCTCCCCTTTGCAGAGATGCCCACTTTATGCTGATACCATGCAGTTTAGGGCAGAAATCATGCCATCCTCAGGGCTGTAGGGCAAGTGTGTGATTTCCATCTATTCTAAATGGTTTGACATTTTCTGCATACTGGGTTCCTTAAACAGTCTTGGAACTGCATAAATTGGGTATGACTGGAAAGCTGTGACTTCAATGAGCCCAATTGTATTCATGCGTGATGATGTTAGTCACCATTGTAGTAATTTCACTGTAGTGACACCAGTTGTGACCTCTAGGATAATCACAGCCTTATGAAATGTACCTACTACAAACTAGAGACCTAGAACATCCAACAGATGTATGGCCCTAGTTATATTTACAATAAGGGGGTTTCTCAGCTGGTTCCAGAAATAAGTGCTCACCATCCAATCGCCAAAAATTACAATTCTTAGAGCACTATCAAAATGATCGTAAGTTTTCTATATCAAATCATAGCATGGAATTCTCTGTGGTTTAGTTGTGTAAATGTGGTATTTAGAAATAATCTGTGTTGAGTATTATCAGTTCTTAATTGGTCAAAAAAGTTAGGTTTAGCACCATAATAACAATAATATAATATGATCTCCCCTTTGCAGACATGCCCACTTTATGCTGATACAATGCAGTGTGGGGCAAAAAACAAGCCCAAGAGCATTCATGTCTTTCCTAGTTGTATTGACAATAAGGGAGTTCCTCCGCAGTTTCCAGAAAAAAAGTGCCTACCATCCAATTGCCAAAAATTCTCCAAATGATCTGACGTTTATAATATCATATAACAGCATGGATTTCTCCCTGTAGTTTCGTTGCGTTAATGTGGTATTTAGAGAGAATATTTGTTGATTTTTATGAGTTGTTAAGTGGCCAAAAGGGTTAAGTTTAGCATTGTAATAACAATAATATCAACCTCAAAATATACGTCCATGTGTTTAGCATTCAGTTATACAGTCGCATAAAAATAAATTACAGTCAAGCCAGCTGCATGACGTGCACCTTGATTGTATAGCAACCAGCTGTATTAGCTGCAATTATCAGCACACCATCTGTAATAATTATAATCAGTCTGTAATAATTGTAATCGTAGACTTCTGTATGGTCTGTATGACACACAGGAAAAGTATTACCATACTGTACAAAGTGGTACAAGCAAAAATATATGAGTACATAACCAGCCAATGCAATCCACCACACACAATCACCCACAATCCAACAGTTGTGTACACTCTGAGGTATCCAATTTCATTTCCTACAAACTTCTGTGTATTTCTATACTGTGTCATTAGCCATCTCTCCCCAGTCATTTTCCCATTGACATGCTCTGTGAAGCATCGCCAGACAGAGAGAGAGAGAGAGAGAGAGAGAGAGAGAGAGAGAGAGAGAGAGAGAGAGAGAGAGAGAGAGAGAGAGGTAGAAACAGACAAGTAAGAGGGATGGAGAGGGAGTGTAAGAGGTGGGGAGTCATAAGAGTGAGAGGAAGAGAGAAAAAAATGACAGAGGGGGGAGGAAAATGAGAGAGTAGACGAAGGGAGAGAGCAAAAGTTACACTGAGGTGAGAGATGTAGAGGCTGAGGTAAGAGTTCCTCTCTTCTCCCACAGTGTGGCATTCAGCCCTAAACCCAGTATGTCCTAAAACATAAATCCTTAAAAACATGTCACAAATAAAATAGATTTGTTTAAAACAAAAGGCTGAATAATTTCATAAAACCACTGGTTACTGCAGTTTTTACTCAACAAGGAGTAAATAGTGGGGTAAATGTTAGGGACTATTTTAAGCGGTGGATGAATGCAAATTTGGTGTATTACAGTAGTATGTATTTCCAGCAACATATGGAAACTTATTTCCAACTGTAAAATAAAATGAAATAAAATAAAATGAAATAAAAACTAAGCCTTGTGAAGATGTAAGTAATTATTGAAAAACTTAAAAAATATTGACTTAGTTTTTCAAAGTAATGAATCAGTTTTTCAAAATAACGACTTCGTTTTTTGAAGAGTAATGACATAATATCTAAAAAATAATGATGGTTTAAAAAAATGACTTCATATATCTCAATATAATCAGTTGGTTCCTCAAAATAATGACTTACTTTCTCCACATACTTACTCAATACTGAAAAATTCTGAGAAAAATTCTCAATATTTTGACTTGTGCCTAACACAGGTCTATGCACATTTTGAGAACATATCTCATTATTTTGAGATACAAAGCCATTATTTCCCCCAGGAGGTTTCTCAATATTATTACTTACAGGCCGTTTTTTTTCTGTGTAAGCTCATTGGAGGAAATTGGCTTCGATAGCAAATGAATGATGTATGCGACTTGTCTCCAAAAAAAGAGAGAAAGAATACAGTGTTCTTTGTAATGAAGAAACATGTTGCCGAGTTCAACAGTTTGGCTCAATTATGTCTTATAGTCTAATAGTATCTAGACCATCGGGCTCAGTGGCCCACAGGAAAATGAGGCTTTAGCTACCCCGGCAATAGTTAGTAGGATCAGATTATTGTCCGTTTTGTTCTTTTTGTTAGATTTGCTGATATTAAGAAAAGTACTGATTTATCCTTTAAGGGCCACCAAAATACACAAAACAAGACACTGACAGTGTGATGATGAGCTCTTTCATTCTCCTCTTTCACTTCAGGCAGACTGTTTGAGAGTGTGTGAAATTACCAACATGGACCCAGAACCATGAGAAATATGCAAGTGTAGGACCCCAGGCTACTCCAATACTATTGTCTCCATATGCAATATTGTCTGTGTGTGTGAGAGTGTGTTTGTGAAACAGAGGGAGGGCAAAATGAAATCTCTCAATGCATAGCTGCCAGCGGTAAAGCACACATTCAGCACAGTCAAACAGCTTCATGATATTGCTCTGAAACAAACACACATACATATTTTTCATCACAGAATGGTTACACAAATACACCTGAAAGTCTAAAAAGACACACAGTGTATGTTAAAGGAACCACAATTAAGCACACACACATTTGGAGTCATGTTTTTGGGGGCATTCAATTTCATTCCTGTCAAACATCTCTGTAGTTCTTTGTTGTGATCTTATGCAATATCATGCTCTGTGCATCCACACACACACACACACACACACACACACACACACACACACACACACACACACACACACACACACACACACACACACACACACACACACACACACACACACACACACACACACACACACACACACACACACACACACACACACACACACACACACACGAGAACAGGGTCAGAAGAAGTTTAAGACCCACGTAATCAGCTGTTAGAAATAGAAACAGGAGAAAACAGGACAAACAGAGAGAAATAAAGCCATAAGAACTTTGGCTGTTGCTAATATTCTCATTGAAATAGCACTAAGGCAGAGAACTGTTTGTTCTCCCTGATGCCATGGGGCTGGCTGGGCATGTAATCAAAGGAAAATGGGAGGAGAGAAAACATTTTGTAAAGAGGGAACATTATGGGCATCATCAAAATGTGCCAATCAGAGGCGGTATTAAATGGCAGCCCCGCGGTTCAAAATCACTCAAACAGGGAAGGAGCAGTTGGGCAGCAGGTCTCTCACCTGGCTAATAGCGGTATTATGAAAGGCCAGAATCCTTTCCTCACAATAGAGAGCAAATTTAATGACGCATTTCTGTAGGCCAACCTGGAAGCAGCAGCACTATGGTGTCTGTTGAGAATTCACCTATGGGATTTTTGCATTGGATTTCGGACCATGCTAGAAAATAAGCTCTGTGGCAAACACACGTTTCTGATGCGGCCAACGGAAGTAAAACGCTAACATTATGCTATCGCAAACTACTGCACGGCTGCATGACTTTAACGTAGGGTTGTCACGATACTAAGATTTTCAACTCGATACCGATACTCAGGAAAATATTCAATACTCAATACCATTTTCGATACCACAAGGATAAAAACAAAGACCCCAAAATTTAACAGAAATATTTTTAACAACAAGAAAAATGCAACATGTAAAAATTAACAGAACCACAGGTTAAATATTTATAATAAAAAACAGTTGTGCAAAAAGAAACTGCAACTATGATAACAAGTTTCAGGTCTGGGGTAATGCAAAAAATAAATAGATACAAAAAACAATAACAATTAGAACAATATTTTGAGGTTGTATGCTGTGCACAATATTAGGCAAGCTTGATAAGTCGACTTTTCTCTGCTTCATTCTGGGACTTCAAGAGAGAAAATAACACTTTTCATCGATACTTTTGAAAATGAGTATCGTATTCGGATACAACGTTTTAGTTTCGATACTTTTGACAACCCTACTTTAACGTCACAGCCGTTATCCTTAAGCTAACAAGCTAACCAGCAGTTTGACAAGCTAGCAAATCTGTAGCCTAATAAATACTTCATTTACATAATTTACAATCTACAAGAGTTAACAGAGCTCTGAAAAACAGGACTAGAGGCTGTGAGGCGGACCAATTAGAGAGTTCCTCTCCGTGTCCGACGAGATGATGTTTAATGTCCCTGACAACCACTGTCGTCTCATTTAGCCACTTGTTAGCAACCGGCTTTTGAGGTGGGGGCATTTACTAACGTATTTTGTCATACAACAAAACATGAACATCTCTTCAGCTAAGTAAAGTTTATTTGAGTGTACTATTAACATTTACTTTACTTAACCTTTTTACTGATGCAATCATTTTTAATAATACACTTTGTTCCAACTTTGTGTCATCCTGAAGTATATTTTAATTATGTTTTAAGTGCACTTGGATGTCATTCCAAGTTGTAATATGTTATGATTATGAAATCTTGATTGAATTATAAACAATAACAGTTACCTGAAATTGGATTAAAATTTGCTTTAAAAATTATGAATTATATTAAAAAGGGCAGTAGTAAAAAAGGATAATAAAAAAGCCAGTTACAATTAATTGTGTTCAGTGCATCTTTAGTAATACCAAATAATATACCATAATTATACTTTCAGTACTTGCATAAAAAATAGCACATTTTAAATAAAAGTGCACACGAAACACTGGTTATTAGGGGTGTTATGTTTCTCGAAATGAGTGATTCATTTGGACTCAGACAACAACAAACCACAGTGAACATGAAGGAAGAAGCTGATGAGACGCTTTGGTTGGCCCCGTGGATGATGGGACATTTAGTTACAAAAACGGATGGAAGCGTAAGAGTATTATAGTTTACAGAAGGTCTACCTACCTATAGGCTACCTGAATTTCTGAAATGTACTATATTTCTAAATTGTATTGCTACACTTAATGGCAAAAATTGCACTGGTCTGTTGGACTTGAACAAAAATAAACAATATTTTTGTTGCTTAAGCTTATGTATTCACTCAGTATTCAATGGTATACTAAATATCCATGTGAAAAAAATTACTTCTCACTGTTCTCTGGTCAAATATTTATATGCGATTAAAATGCAATTAATTTCGATTAATCAATTACAAAGCCTCTAATTAATAAGATTATTTTTTTTAATCGAGTCCCGGCCCTACTTTAAAAAGATCATGGCATCAAGTATAATATTTGTAGAACAATGAGACCACGTGGTCAGATTTAGCTGAAATCTGATTTTGATAGTTGAAATTAAAAGCAATTTTTTATTGGAAAAAGTGAAGTTGTTGCATCCTTATTAAGCTGTGTATACTCTTCTATCTAGTCGCCACATGTCCAGCTTCCAACCTATTTTGCCCTCTACTGACTTGGATCCTTCTACGTTGGACAACCACACAAAATCTGAATCGCTAGCAGCAAAAGGGCAACAAGACTTCTCGCACAGCGCAAACAGCATCCGCTACTCAGTGGACATCTCCCTCATCCAACACACTCTCAGCATTTAATCACTCTGTGCGTTCAGGCACGGTATTACCCTCCTGGACGGAGAAGGAAGGAGACGAGGAGGATGGAGGGAAAAGGGGGCTTGTGAGAAGAGTTATGGTGAAGTTTTATCGTTCATCACAAGGGAGGCACAGTGTTGCCTTGAACATGGACAGAGACTAAAGACGCTATGATGTGCCGGCAAAAAGGCCCCAGGGACAGAGGATCCATCAATTTCAACTGTCCCTGACACTCCCTGAAGAAAATGATAGACTTGGAATGACAAAGCGAGGATATAATGCAATTCATCCAGTGTGAGTAAATAAAAAAAGTATCATAAAACTAAAAGGGGAAATATTATTTAAGTATTAAATTACAACACGACAAAGGAACATATTTACCTGTAATACATGCAGTAAAATGTGCATTCTGCTTAATCTTTGTGCATTCTTACACATTTTTGCCTTTTTAATTTTCCTATTTGGCTGTGTAAATAGATATGGGATAATTTGGGCTGTTTTTTCAAATGTATTTTGGAAATTCAGCTTCAGCTCCAATAATAAGTCTAGAAAAAACTCTGTAGGCAGAATACAGACAACAGAGTCCAACAGAAGCTGCACAAGTTGCCCATTAAGTTGGAGTAAAATGTTTTTACCTCTTTCCATGAAGTTATTGTGAAAATGTGATTTATTCTTGACAGATAAAGTGTATATCTTCTCACAACTGTATTAAACAATCTCTTCCAAACATATCACAATGAAAACCACAATTAACAGGATTGTGTCTGAAAACAAATTATTCCAACTTTATGGGTGACTGTGTATTTGACTCAGCATTTGAAACAGGAAAAATAATTATTTCTTCCAATAACATTATGTAAACAAACTGGGATATAAAGGGTGGTGATCAGGACTTAAATTGTTTTTAAATTATTTAAACAGTAAAAGCAGAAAAAATATGAATATCTTATTTCATTGCATTTTTCTGATGCAGACATTCTTGTTTTCTAAGGAAACAAGAAGGGAGGTTTTTGAATGAATGCACAACGGTTGAAGAAATAATTAGACATTTTGGGAAATCAGCTTTTTTGCAGAGTTGCAGATTTGTGCATTGTGCATGTATTAATATAATCTAACTGTTGGCAATAAAAGTAAATAACATTTTTATCCACACTTTCATGACTTTCTGTGAAATAAGAAAAAACAGAGCAACAAAACAGCTGCTAGTAATCATAATATGAATCACAAATAAATGAATCTCATTTATAACTTACTTTTACACATTAGATTTGAACCAAATTACCTTGCGATCTTGTCACTGCAGGACATAGTGAGTAACCTCTCCCCCTGCAGCACCCCGTCCCAGGTCTGGATGGTGTTGCTGGACCTCACAGGGATGGTGCCCTCCCCCGACTCAATTTTGGTCCTTAACTGGCCCCGTGCTTTCCGGTTGGGATGTCTGTCTCCTTGGTCTGAGAGAAACAACACGAGAAAGGCTGAATAATAATAAAAAAAGAGATCCTTAAAAGCTTAAAACTGCCAAAAAAAATCCTGGACTAGTTGAAAAATGTGGATCCCTATCAGTGTCTGCAAAAAACCTTCCCAACATGAGAAAACAGAAGTTCCAAGAAAATAAAGATGGAAAAAATGGATTCCACAAAAGCATGACCTATTATTTATTATTATGTTATCAATGTTTTCTGCTGTTCCACCAGCAGGCGCCATCTATTCAGTGACTAATTGAATGTGGCTGTTTTCTATTCAGTCTGCCATGCGCAACGGAAAACACTTTGACAAGAGTAAGAGGGAGGTTAATCAGACAGACAGTGTGGGAGGCTGGGCGGGAGAAAGACTGATAGAGACAGACAGCGAATGACAAAAAGCTCTAATTACTAGAGCCTTGTTTAAAATGTGTCTGTAATGCGTATTTGGATTCGGAGTAAAATTCTAATTAAATGAAACCAAGCATAAGAGGGAAACCTACAGATTTAATTAAATAAAAAGACACTGTTGTTGAAACTGAAGATGGGAACAAATTAGAAACATGTCGGCCGAGCTGAGGAGGAGAGGCGGTGTGCGTCCGTACCTTCCACTCCGGCCTCGTGCGGAGAGAAGATCCTGGCGTCTCCGCAGGGCGAGGTGCTGATGTAGAGGTGGAACTGAACGTTGTCCTTTAACCTGTAGCCTCCCTTCTCACACGGCACGAATATCGACTTCTGGTGGTCGTCCTTGCTGTGGTTGTGAAGACGTAATTGGAATTAGGTGTTGGAAAGTGCAATCTAAATACATGTGATTAGATTATCAATACAACTAACCCTCCCGTCACCGTCCACTGACCTGAGGTAGAACTCCAGCTGGGTGTAGAGGTACCTGATGAGCGAGCGTCGGGCGATTATCTCAGCGTGGCAGTCGTTGAGAGCCAGGCCACGGTCGCTCATGTACTCACCGTTAATGCATTTGGTTCCTGTGGCGACACAGATTACCTGTGCTTCCTTCACATCTATCCCTTTGGGGGCAGAGAGAACAAAGACATATAAGTCAATAGGTACATGACCTTAAAGTACATACTGTGCCACTGGGCCAAATTTGGTTTTAAAGCCTTAACAAGAGTGTTATCATTAACAAGAGTTCCAGTGTAGCCCTCAAGTCCACGAAGGCGCCGGCCACTACTTCTTTGACATAAAAAAGAAGCAACGTCGAGCTTATTTTTTTTACGTTTTTCAATGCCAGTTTTTCTTTGATGATAATAGGGCAAGTAAAAGCAGAGATAAGGTCAAATATATTAAATATAAAAGTATATAACTACATATAATGCTCATTCAGTGGTGAAAGTAGTATTCAGATCCCTTACTTAAGTAAAAGTACTAATACCACACTGTGAAATTACTCCACTACAAGTAAAAGTCCTGTATTCAAAACTTACTGAAGTAAAAGTACAAAAGTGTCATCAAAAGTAAATTATGCAGATTGACCCCACTCAGATTGCTACATATGTTTGATTATTATTATTATTATTTTAGGATTTATCTTATTACATACTGTTATGTGATTTCATTTTATAAACATGCATACTCATTTCAAATCGATCATATTTTACATGTTAAATCTCGACCTGAAAAGGAGTAAAAAAAAAAAAATATATATTAAAATATTTTCCTCTAAAATGTAGTGAAGTAATGAAGTTACATATGTTGAAATGCTCAAGTAAAGTACAAGTACCTCAATTTGTACTTAAGTACAGCACTTGAGTAAATGTACTAAAATGTATATTCCACCACTGTCCTCATTTTACCTCTTATATGTTATATTTGCAACATTTAAAATGTTTTTTGAGCAGGATTCTGTGTTAAAAGTGAAAAACACAATTTTTAGAACCAAGACTTTATGTTTCTGTTGATCCAGTGAGTCAAAGTGAAAAATAATTATCAGGACATATAGGTGAGGTTGTGCTGAAAATTATATATTAACATGGCATGGTAAATATGTTTTAAGTGGCAGAATGGAAAGGACTCAAAAACAGACAAAATAGCCCAAAACTCCAAAGTCCAGCATGTGATAATGTTACTGCTATTTGTTTGATTTTGTTTAAAGATACTTTGTAACTTTTCTTTTTGGTCAGACAAAAATTATTATTCAAAGCAGAGTATGTAGCATGTCAAAAACAGGCCAATTTCTCTATGAAAAGAGAACATTTTCTCTTTTCACCAACCGTCTTTACCCTTCGTATCTACCTGTTGTCATGACGACTCCAGCTAGGACTTTCCGTCTTGCATGGGGGGAGGTGAAGTTCTCTGTCAGCTCACTGAACTTATCCACCACAAGGCGAGAGACTGCATCAGCCAGAACCTGGAATCACACACACACACACACACATTCACACACACCCACACACAACAAGGAGTAACACACATACATGCACACAGCCACACAAACGCAAGCTTGTGTCAGATATGTCAGTTTACAAAGCGCGTCTGATGTTATCCTCCCCTAGAGCACCATGTACCTGTCACAGCGCTCGCATTCAGCTCCAAACAAGCGTCAGAGCGTTGAAACGGCAACAAGTGAAACTGGGTTGACCCCCTGAGGTATACCTAACCCTCTTTCAAGCAACGCTGTTTGAGTTCGGCATGACAGATATAATTTACCATCTCCCATCTGACAGGGAAGCAAGAACCAAACAAGTAAACCTGAGCAACAGATGTGAACAAAGCGTTCGTCGACAGGTTTAAAACTCCCCGTCTAAACTCTGGGGGGAAACCTCGAGTGAACTTCACACGTCTTTTGTTCTTGGCTGGCCACCTCCTCTTTGCTGGCTCTTTATCCATTGCTAATGTGATGGAAAATGACGACAACCAAGAGGAGAGATGACGGCTGGATGACCACAAATTAAAGAGATTAGTCCAATATTACTTCCCTGCTACTTTGGAATCACCCACTCGTAGCCGGATCATTTGACTTTCGAATGCCAAGGTCGTCCGTGGTGTAGGAATGACTGTTAATCTTTGATGGTGCAAAAAAGTGGAAGTACAGTTCACTCGGACAAAAAGAACACATGTCCATAAAGTATTTCCTTGTTTTCTTGGTACCTAAATACCTTTTTGATGACTTATGGCGTCAACAAAAACCACTCAAACTGTAAAACACAAAACTAAAGTTAACATGTTGTTTGCAACAGCAGTGCACTCCAGCCATTTGTCCCCATTAGTTCCTTGCCAGATGGAAACAGGCTGCAGAAATTAAATACCAAGCGACAGAGAATTAATAGAGCAATTAGTGGGGGCGCTATCGTTAAAATGGGGTTCTCGTCAAATAAATCAGCTGACAAGTAGAGAGAGTGAGTAAAGAGAAAAAAGAAGGCTTTGGGGAGGGGACTGTTGACAGTGTGCTGTGCTGATTAGCTTTGCCGACTGTGTTATCTCTCTCCACACACCGCCGTTGCTCTGACAGTCACCTCTACAGTGGCATCAAAAGCAACCACCTACCCTCGGTCCCTGCACACCTGATGTGAATGAGGTCTGAATGATAACCTACTAGAACAGCAGAGTTTGACTGGCGGACACACCTATTGCTGTGTCTCAATTTGCGTGCTTCTGTACTTACATTTGCTATTTTACACTGACAGTATGGAAAGATGCAGTGCAATGTCAGAACCCGGATGGTCAAAAATTGGTCGCCAATCATTTCAAATTTAGGTTACTCCTGTATTTTTTCCACTCCACTTCCGTACTATACTGTAACCAGAAAGAAGACATTATTGGAAGAGTTTATCAGTCTCAACTGAATTACTGCTCATATGCCGTGATGTCGGTGGCTGCAATGGCGGTTCTGAGGGGGGCAAGAGGGGGCCAATGCTGCTGTAATGTTGAGCCTGATCACAGGCTGTCATAAAGGTAATGTAGCGGGCGCTGTTTCAGAGCTATAATGAATATATTGGCATCAATAGGAAACTATACAACCTTATATAAGGAATCTATTGGTAGCAACCGTGTCTTGGTATCTTGTTGAGAAGGGGGCTGAATGACGCTCTACAGTTAGGATAAATGTTAACCCCTTGACCTCTGACCTCAAGAATTCTGAATAAAAATGGGCTTTATGGGTACCTTGGCTTTTAACAGGTAAACCTACTTTATGCTAATCCCTTGCAGTTTGGGGCAGAAACCATGCAGTTTAATGCAATTAATTGTGTATTTTAATATATCTGCATACTAGGATCCTTAAACAGTCTTGGCCTTGCATAAATTGGATATCACTGGAAAGTTGAGATACTTGTGGATTCAATGAGTCTAATTTTACTCAAGTGTAATGATGTTTGTCCCCATACAAGCCATTTAATTGTGGTGAGAGAATTTCTTTTGGGAGTATATTTTGTACCTGCATGTGGCCCCAGCCTGGGCCCCACATTGTAAATGGTCTAGAACTACCAATGGGCAGCTGATTATAACTGGCTGATTTACCATGACTCCAATAAGTGTATAATGGCCATTTGCGCTCTGAGACAACTCTACCCTGCCGATATTCACGCACTACGCAAGTAAGTACAAAGTGTAAACAGCATACTACCTACTATTGAGCCACAGCACATGTTAAACAACAATGCTTTCTTGTTTAGTTCGGGCCACATTTTCAGTGGAAGCTCTGAGAAGTAACTGACCAAATGAACTTTGATGATATAATCTTATCAGCCATTCATTTTTAGAAAGAGGGGTGTAATTCATCTAAATCATCTTCTGCTTGACCAAAATGAAAAATGAACAAAACCTAGGGAGAAGTAAGATAAGGACCAGACACTGACACCTTGATTATCTACAGACTAATAAATATGTGATCTGGATACAATATGTAGTGTTAAAAAAGGGATAATCTTGGAGGTTTACAGCACACCACACTTCAGAAACTCATCTCAGTATTTGTGATTTCAATTTATGTCATTTTCAAATTCTCTAATTATTGTTTCAAGCCTTCTGATGATTGACAAGGTCAAGTTAATAATCCAATGACAGCTTGAAAATGAAGATGAAGAATGAAAATTATGTGTCTCTCATGCCATTTCATTATTTTTCAAAGCAAGCAAGTAAAAAACAACAACATAAAAAGTAGATCTGGGATACACTGTTGCTCCCCAAAACAGAAAAAAAATCTTGGGGGTTACTTCCAGTAAAAACCTTGGATTACACATTTTTGCTTTTAATCATGAGGGTATTCTAAAAAGCCAAGTCTTTTTCAACTGTTGCCAACATAACAGTATTACATGCACTGCAACTGTTTACAGGCGTGATACATCCAATAAAGTCTGCTGTAACTCAAGAATAGGTTTCTTTGGCCAATAAATCCACAGAACAATGTGGTCACTCATGAGTCATATTTCCAAGGCCTGAAAAACTGATAGGTCAACCTAAATACTCACTGACTTCACAAAAGAAAATTAACACAAGGTAGACCTTTTTCTTTAAGGAAAGCATGTGACTGTTGCCTTGTTTGGGTCCCAGTTGTTTATAATCTTGGTGAAATACATAAAATGGTTGAGTTTCTGTTCTGATCTGGTGAGATGCTCTAAAAGAAAAGAATGATCTTACCTGGGGTAGGTGAAGCTGCAATCCCTCTCTTGGTATGGGTTGCCGGGATGGTGTCTGGTCTAGCTGCATGTTGAAGAGGGCTGAGAGGGCGGCCTGCGCTGCCCGGGCTTTAGCCAGCTTCTTGTTGCGCCCTGAGCCTTCAAACGTCTGTGCATCCACCGTTACTGACATCACAAAATTCTTGGCGTGACTCTCCCCGCTCTCTGATACAAAGTCATATTTGAGGCCTGGCCTGAGCTCATTGAGGATCATGACTGGGTTTTTGCCACTGGAGGGCGAGCTGAATGTCGATGGAGGGGGCAACGGGGCCTGGGCAAGGTTGCTGCCAGGTGGTGTGGGCAGTGGGTACTCCCCTAGTGAGTTTAAAGAGCTGCTACCATTGGAGCCTAGATAGAAGGATTCTTCGGGTGCGGCTGGTGTCTCAAAGCCATTGAAGAGCATGTCTGGAAAGTCAGCTTGGTCAGATGTAAAGTCTGTGTTCACTGTCAGTGTTCGACCCATGGCCAGGTGCGCCTCAGAGGCGTTGGGGAACTGGACGAAGGAACGTAGTGCTTTCTCAGCTGCATTTAGTTTCGCCTTCTTCTTTGTTGGGCCCATGCCCTCAAACATCTGTCCATTGACCTCCACAGTCATGACAAAAACTGGTGCATGGACCGGTCCTGTCTGAGACAGCAGTTTGTACTGTAGACCCGGTTTGATTTCGTTCAACTGCATCAGAGCATTCTTGGGCAGAACCGGTCCCGGTGTTTTCTTGCGCTTCTTGGCCCGGAACTTGGAGTGCGTGTGTCCATTGTTCCCCTCTTCTAGGGGACGCTTTCGACTGCCCAGGCCGCTTCCATTGGGGAGCTGCTCAGCCACTCCCACCCCGTCTTTGCAGGACACGTTGTCCAGGTTTCGGTTTTCCTTAACATCTGTGCTGCTCGAACCTGCGGTGCCCAGAAAGAGTAACTTACAACGCCTTCGTTGCAGGATCTTGTAAATGCAAAATTTATAGATTCCTTTATCACTCTTTGGAACTGAAACAATGATTTGTGTTCCTTTATCAAAGCAAGAGAACTTGGCTTTTAATTTGATGTTGAACACATTAACTTATAGTCTATTGACATTACTACAAATAGTAGAACATCATCAGCAAATCTAATGTTGTTAAAGATGGTCAAGAGTGAAGGGATTTTTTTTTTTTACTATATTTTGGCGAACCTTTTAATATATCTTCAAATAGTTGTAATGAGGAAGTTTTGTTATTCTGAAGAAATATATTTCCAAGTAAAACAACTACTGTACACTTCTGAGGTTGCAGAAAGTTATAGGTCTCAAACATAAATGCACAAAAATACAAGCAGACATATCAACATAGACACAGGCACGCACACGGAGCTTTTTCCTCATCCACTCTATCAATTTTTAATCGCTTGAGTGCCTACAGAGAAATTAGGTACATTTTAAATGTTCAGTTTGAATCTGCGGGTCCTGAAATATACTCTACTGGGGAACACATATCACTGAATCCAGTTAGCAAAGTGGATGGAATATTGGCAAAAATTTTCATTTATAACATCCTTCAGCAAAGGCTTGATAGGTTACTCCTTGCGGTACTCAGGAGAAAGAGAGGCCGCAGTGTGCATGAGTGGGATTGTAGGTTGGGTTGAGGGAGTGCAGGGGGGAGGAGTGCAGGGGGAGGAGCTGAGGACCAGGCAAACAGGAGGATACATCAAAGAGGCGGAAGGAGAAGACTCCACCTACTGCAGGATCCTAAAGTCTTGACTGGTGACACGGTGGGAGTTAAAATGCTGTTTACCCACTTTAAAAAAGATTTTGAAAAGAATGGCTGTCATTTTCAAAATGAGGAAAATCTGAATTAGAAATCGTATCTAATGAGGTGCCATTCATAAGACCCTGCGCCTCTGAGATCCCCCCCATGGAGCTTGTCAGAGAACACAGTGTTTTAGGTTGCAAAATGTACTGACATGCCGTTACCATCTGCATACTACAATAGACATGTCTAAAGGCAACACAAAAGACATTTACTCTCAAGATCAAGAACACAAACTGCATATCCTTCAAATTATGATCAGAAACATGCATTTGTTTTGGTATGTGCGTGCATTCTGCATAGAGGGTTTTTGCAAATAAACAAGGGGGAGGAGTGACAGTGTACCTGTGCAAAACACTAGCCAAGACGAACTATCACCTATCAAAATGGTGATGGCTGAAATTTGTATGTTGGACAGAGACACAATCTCAGCCAAGGACCTTTAACCGCCACAGATGCTGCAGCAGTAGTTGAGTAATTTGGACTGTGGTTGAGTCTGTCTGTTTGGATGACAGACTGAACCGGAAGGCATTACAGACAGCTACCGTCAACGACGGTTTCCAAGCCGGAAAATATGGATAGAAGACATTCAGTGATGGATTTATATATGTACTTCATTTTATGCTGGAAATCAGTTGAATTTGCCAAGCCTCAAGTCTATGCGCATAAAAAACATTGTAATTGGCACTGAGCATAGAAAAGTTTGCCGTTACTGCTCTATATGTAGAGATTTTCTGTTTATTGACCATAATTGCAAGTACTTCAACAAACAAATGTTTTAATAATGCGCCACATGGACCTTGGTCAGGCAGTAGGGGGTGGTAGAGTCCTGGTGGTTCGAGTGCTACAGCACAATATGCTTAAATACTCATGTTCAGCAAGCAATCAAACCCTTTCCTTAAACCATTATATTTGTGGGGTATAGGAACCAACAAGCCAATCAAATAATGCAATCACCAACTAAAAACTTAGTGTTGCATGCTGTATAGACACATAGTGAATATAATGGAATACAGGAAAAAAAGGAACTCCCTTTCTCCATTACAAAACAGTCAACTTATTTAAATGTTCTCTTCAGGGTTACAACTAATACCATTTATTTTGTAGTATGAACGTTTTTTTTTTACAGGATGATGGATATCCAGTAGTACTCCAGAGCCTAAGACCAGATCAGAGGACAAAAGCCATAGAGCAACATCCATGACAGCATGCACTGAATTATGGCACACACATGCAGTTATGTTCATTATCATGCTAGCATCTGTGTAATCAGCAATCATTATTTATGCGAAGACAAAACATCCCATATGCTTGGATCTGTCAGAGTTTTCAATTCCCTGTGAGGGTAACATGAATCAAATAATGGAGGGGGAAAAAAAATCTTTTATCACAACTTCATTTTTAACTTGTTTGTTGGGCTTTTGATGTGGAATGATTCATGTGATTAAAGAACTCCAAGAACTGCAAAGGTTGTCACATAAAAGTTTCAAGAATCTTTTTAATGTGTTCCTGTGGTGTTCCCTTGGTATTAAAGAAATTGTGTGAGCGGAGACTGTTTTATCTTCAAATATGTACTTTGACTGGCGGTACAATCTCAGAAAAGAGACTTCAGAGGCTTTGAAAGACAACAAAGACCATTTTGTTACTCTGCTTATTTGAGTGAACACAACAACAACAGAGCAAAAACACGGAGTATGACACTACAATGGGAAGTTTTCATTTGCATTGCAGGTTAGGGCACAGCTCTCTTTGAATGTGTGCTCAGAATCACTAAGGTGTGAGGAAACGCATTTAATCATGTCTTTTTGTGCCTTCTGAGGCTCAGTTACTGAGTTCAAACCAAAATGTCTAATTAAAGTTGGATAAGCTGGAGTGGAGATGATTTTCTAAAGAGAGAAGTGGAGGTAGAGGGAATCTGTAATATGACCTGAAATCTCTCAGGTGTTATGATTAGTCCTTCCTTAAAAACTTCCCGTAAATTTAGCTGTGTGCATGCTCTGTGTCTTGGTTCGGGTAAGGACATATGATGGCTGTCATCAGGAAACTATTGAATTATCAAACAAACAGATATAAAGTGTCTTTCTTTCTTTTTCTGATACACTTTTAGGAGACATATTTATATGTAAGATATAAGTTTGATTTAGTATTTTGTTTGATTTGCTTTGCATTGTGTTGCATGTTGCAATGTAGGCTAGGCACTATGGTAATACTTAATATAATACAGTAATATAAGCAAGCAAAATGTGTTCACATCATAGACTGTATATAAAGATGGACAGCTCCCCAAAAGTGAAGCCAAAACATCCTGATCGCCCCCTGGTGGATGGCTGCAGTATAGGTCATAAGCCCCGCTCCCTCCACGTAAGTGGATGGGACATGAACTAAACTTAAATTTTTCCCAAAGCTAATTTCTGTCATTTTTGATTTTTGATTACGCTGATGTTTGTTCAAAGTTTTAAAACAGTGGTTTAAAGTCATGATTGACAGCTGTGATTGACAGGTTGGTCAGGTAGGCGTTGGGGTGAGAACTCCATACCATCAGCCGATGTCAGTGCAATATGGCAGCTCTTATATCGGGGACATTTTGGCTTCACTTTTGTACAGTGGGAGAAAGTGGAGACACGGCATCCATCTTTATATACAGTCTACGGTTCACACTGATTACACATCAGAGAAGGACAGGAGGACATACGAGGGAGGACATGCGGGCAGACAGAAAGGAGAGAAACAAAAAAAACAAAACAGGCAGCCATTTAAAAGTAGAGACCAGCTATTGCTCAGACAGGAAGACAGACAGACTGAAAGGTGAGAAAAATCATTGTCAACTCACTCATATTCTCCTCCTCATCCACATCCATGGTCACGGGTTTGTTCTGACCTGAGAGCAGCCTTGTCCCTGCTGCACCTGAGGATCAGAGGACATAAAGGAGGACTGCATAAGCAGGGACACACATGCACATAAACACATTCAAAGACCTTGAGTGGCCACAGTGATGATAAATTTCTTGATGCTCCAGCACGCACACACAAAGAAAAATGCACATATTGCAGTGTGTAAGTAGCCCGTGATGTAGGCATATAAATATTCAGAGACTGAGAGATATCAAGGTGAGAGAGGAGGCCGGGGCTGACAGGCCTTAATAGCAGGAGCAGTCTATTGTGACTTTAATATCCCTCCGATTAGACCTCATTTCCCACTGCCTGCTGAGAGATATACAGCTAGTGACATGGCCAAGTTACTCCATTACCGCACACACATACACACACGACTTATCCCAAGGTGGAGAGTGCGATTAAAGCTCCATTAAGCAATATTTTTCACACTAACATAGAATCAAATGATTCTCTGCAATCTGAAATGTTCACTCTTGCTGCCAATTACACTGATGACGAACACTCAACTCTGAGGCTATATATACACGTTCTTTTTTAACTGACTCTGTTTTTGCCATATAATCCAAAGCAGTGTGTGAGTGGCTCATTAGGAAAGCCAAACAGGAAGCAACCCTTTTTGCCTTCTTGAAGCTCTTGGTCAGTGTTTTACATATTAAAGCCAACAATGAACGAGGGACAGGAACTTCATCACGTCTCTCCGGACGTGAAATGCCAGGAGGTCAAAACCACATCTGTTAAGACTGAACCTTTAAAACACTGAATATTTGTTTTTGCCACTTGGCGGCAAGGGACAAATCCATGAGGTGTGCTCAGTCTTGTTTCAGTAAGACTTAATTAAACTAATCTTCAGAGCTTGATCAAAAGCATTACACTCCTCGGGATGGCTGAATACCACTTTTTCACATCCAATACACATACTGCAATCTCCAGAACAATATCAATATTGTTTCCTCCCGCAATCAGCTGCTGTTAATAATACATTTGTATGGATGCAATTTGCTTTTAGCTATCTAAAAAACAGCATGCTCAAACTGTTCAACAAATCCCCTATAGGTAGAAATACACAACACAACACAACACAGACTCACTCGCTTTTTTAAATCTGATATCTGATCCGGTAATTCAGACCGCTTAAAGGAGTTCTCCACTGATTTAGTATAACTAATAATGCTCCTATGACAACATTAGAATCACTGTGGAAAGTGAAAGAAAGACTAAATATGTATTAGAACCAGAGATATCATCTTTTTTATTCCACACAATGTTTGTCAAAACCAGGAAACCATTACCCACAATGCAACTCGATAAACAGCAAAATAATTGACATCGCTTAAACTTAATTTAAATATGACCTACAGTTCTGTGCAAAAGTTTTAGGCAGGTGTAAAAAAAAATGCTCTAAAATAAGAATGCTTTCAAAAATAGAAATGTTAATAGTTTATTTTTATCAATGCACAAAATGCAAGGTGAGTTAACAGAAGAAAAATCTAAATCAAATCAATATTTGGTGAAACCACCATTTGCCTTTTAACCCGCTTCAATTCTTCTCTGAATTTTCCACACCTGCCTTAAACTTTTGCACAGTACTGTATAACAACTTGTTTGAATCACATATTTCTTTGATGATTGTGTCAACCACAAAGTAAACTTTTGATAATTATCTCAGCTGGCTGCTCTATAAACAGATTCTGTGTAAAGATGCAGACTCTGTAGGTAACAGGATATAATTTTCATATTGGAAGCATCCTGGTGTCCGTTTGTGAGCCGGCTTTGGTTGAAATCAGGTGAATGGTGAACATTGGAGAGCAAAAGAGGCAGAACATTGGCTATTCTCTGATGGTGATTTAGCTTATTTTTTAGCTTTAATTTTTTTTGTTTGCATTCATATGCAGATATCTGCTTGTAGAGATTAGCCAAAATGCCATCTGGACCTAAAAAAACCTATGTTTTGAACTGCTAATTGGACTGTAAACGATGGCTGGCGCATGAAAGAGAAAGTCCTGGCCTGGATATCCATCACCTGTTACCCATATATCATCTGGCTACACCAGAACCCAGAGATACTGGCTGTTACCCACAGAGGCTAGGTCGTCTTCAGAACGATAGCCAATGCGTTACGAGAATGATGATTTCCAAAACGATCCTTTTAAAGAAGGGGCTTTTTGGGAAGAGTTCCACCACTGGATCGTACCATACTGCTAATTACAGAATTAATAGTTGTAAGAAAGTTTCAACTTGCATGACTTCCCCCATCAGTCTCCCGCGCCAACCACTTGAAAAGTCATGGTGCGACAAAAAAATATTGCTGAGAGCAGGGCAGATGAGCGCAGACTGATGAAACAGACTAACAGAGTGAGTTAGACGAGAGAACGCAGCAAAGAGGGAAAAAGCAGAGAGGCGAACGACACGTAGAGACAGAGAGAAAGCAGGAGAAAGATGGCATTATGATATAGAACAGATTGTGCTGATTCTTCTCTCTCTCCACTCGTCTTCCATCAGTGGCCCCATTCCTCAGCCAGACACTTTCTTAAGCTAAACTAAATGGGCTAATTAATCTGGGCTAATGGTGGGTGACAGCAAATATGCTAGCACAATTATCACCCTATTAAAGATTCATATTCCAACCCATAATTGAAAATGAAAAGGTGGGGTGCAGGGAGGATGGGTGGGAGTAGGTCCAACAGAGTGGAAGATGAGAGTCATTTTTCTCAGGTAGCAGGAGCCAGGTGCCCCCCGGCCCCCACACACTCATCCAGCAACTCAGATCCACCACCGCTGCACACAAGACTATTGCACTGCTTACAGGTTGTTACTTCTGCAGTGCATGCTTCTCCAGGATTTTATGCAAAGGTAACTTAATCATTTTAACACCTTAAATTGGTATTTCGCTGTCAAATAAAGCTTATCTTTCTATGTTAATGATGGGGGCAGATGTGGGCAAGTGCAGATAAAATAATTATATTCAATATAAACTAAATATTTAACTAGACCGAGCTTTTACTCACATTCTTATTCCTCCACCTTCAGATTTCCTTCGACACACACTGCTGTGTAGTTTAATCAGCACGCAATGCAAATGTGCCTGTCAGTTTTGATTTTCAGATGAGACCGCCTTGGTCATAAATCTGTAACTATTCCTGAAATCAGGTGCAATCAGCGGGGAGAGTCCCACAAAGAATTCATAAATGAGTGTATGAGTGTGTGTGTTTGTGCGTCCTTAAAAGTAAATAGATACGCAGTCGTAAAGGGCACTGAGCTTTAGAACAGAAACAAAGAAAAATAACTGGTCACTGCATTCTGTTGCTTCAAATAAGAGCTCCTATTTCTGTGCTGACTGAGATTCATGTTCTGTATTATAATCAGTCTATAATTTTAAATACAGCAGTGTCAAGGAGAAAATCAGTGTACTTGGGATTCTCAGAAACAGAGACACGTGACGTTTAGCACAAAGGAGTGCTGTGCTAAATGTACAGTATGCTGCAGTGGTGGAATGTAGCTAAATATATTTACTTAAGTACTGTTCTTGCGTACAATTCTGAGGTACTTGTACTTTACTTGAGTATTTTCTTTTTATGTAACTATATACTTCTAATCCACCATTTTGAGGTATATATTGTACTTTTTACTCAACTACATTTAGCTGCTGGTTTTAGTTACTTTTCAGGTCGAGATTTAACCCCAAAAATGTGATTAATTTTGAGTGATTAGACATTTAAAAAAAATTAAACCTCACAACAGTATATTAAAACATTAAAATGAACCCTACCTTGAGAAAATGAAAATGCTGCTTACACAAATGCATCAATAATAATAATCCAATAATAATTTTTGGAATATATAAAACGATCTGAGTGGATTCATTCTGACACACTAAGTACATTTTGATGCTGATACTTTTGTACTTTTACTGAAGTAAGTTTTGAATGCAGGACTTTAACTTGTAGTGGAGTTATTTCACAGGGTGGTTTAGTACTTTTACTAAGTAAGAGATCTGAATACATTTTCCACCACTGGTATGCTGTGTGGGTGTTTGTGGAGTGTACTGTAGTTGCAAAGTCACTGAACAATAGACAAATTAGAGTATTCTAAATCTGGGACTATTAGAATATATATCAAGTTGACTTATCGTTAATAAAGGAAAATAAATTATGCATTGCCTCAAAGTATACCAATGAGGCTGAAAAGGAGGTAACATTTCTTTAATATGGTCCGGTGCTTAATTCCCCTGTGGTACTATTTAATTACAGTCATGTAAAATATTCACAGATTCAAGCTTTTTTAGTAAAAATAGAGCCTATAACAGACTAATCGGTATCTACTGGTTTTGGTATATATGTTGTCTGATAAATGGTGTTCGCTATTTATATTATATATTCTTTATTTAAATGATATAGAACATAGTACTGATGCTTTATGGGCTACCGGGATTCCAAAAAGGGCCGCTGTGTACAAGTGTGTATTTAAAAAACAAAAGTTTGTCTGTTTGAACATAAAATTGAATGTTTTTGTACAGATTTCAATGGAATATATATGATATGATATTATGTCATGATATCTATCTGAAGGCATCTCATGGGGTGTACAACATGACCTGTCCAGGGTCTCTTGCCTAACATCAGCTGGGATCAGCTCCAATCACAGATAATAGATAGATGGACATAATACAGAACACATTTAGACCACGCGCCAAGAAAATTGCTCAAGAAAAGTGGGGAATGGAACATCAAAGACAGACGCTTTCTGAAGGCGCTCCAGCATTTTTCTTTAAAGATCAGCCAATTCTGGACATTAAAGCCTTGCAAAACTAATTTAGACATTTACATGCAAGGAGATTTATGAGACAGGATCCTTGATAGATTGAGGTATTGGCCATTTTTGAACACACACCAGTGAAGAAGTGGATTTAAAGTGAGTCAAAAGGATCAACGGCGAGGGGCCGACGACTATCTCCCTCCACATGCATAAATGATACTGCGTCATCAAGTTGTGAGACGGCTTGGTTCCAGGTAATTCTGATCGGACGCCAAGGGAGGCAGGGAAAAGAGAAAGATGAGAAAGAAGATGAAAAACCTCAAATTCAATCTGGCACGGGGAGAGGGACTGAGGGGAAATAAGGTGGTTTTGATTTGTCTCTCATCCCTCGCTTGCGCTGTGACGGAGCGATAGAGTATCGCCACCGTGGAGGGAGCACCAGCAGCGGCCAACTGATGGGAGGAGGTGGGGTGGGGAGGGGTGGAGCGAGGGAGGGAAAGGTAAAGGTGAGGGAAGAATAGAGGACGAGAGAGAGATGGAAAATGCAATCTTATTTCAAGTAAAAGAGAATCATTATCGCCTCTAAAACAGACGGCGATGGAAAGGCCTGCCCTTGGCGGGCTGTAGGGTCCGAGCTCTCTAAAACAAACTGTATGGAGGCCGGTGGAGGAAGCCGGATCCTGCATCAATATCATTTCAGGACCAACTTCAAAAACTATTGAAAGCCAGAGGCATAAATAATTAAATAATCCTGCTTTCATGAAAGGATAACCTTTAATAATGAAAGAAAAAAGAAGAAAAAAATCTACTTTTTTTTGCACCGCATTGAGAACCCCCTTCTGCAACCAGATAGTTCTACGCAAAAAACCTGAAAGGTAACCTGCCATGCAAACGAAGCGAAAAGCAAAAAATACTTAAGTTGAAAAGTCTACTGGTGCAAAGAAAGAAATGCATGTAGCTATGCATTAACAGTCTTTTGACTGTCTTTTACCTTGAACTGCACAAGGAACTGGATCTCGTCTGGCTGAATTCACACAGAACTCTCTCAGTCTAAGTACTCTTGTTATACTCTACTGTCCCCAGAAAATGGTCCAGGTAATTAAAAACAAGAATATCTTAAGAAACTGAGGTCCTGATGTTCTGTTCTAAGTGCATGCGATATGGTGAGGCAATGGTGGTTCTTCAGTGGCTGAATGGGGATCTCATTACCTCACTCAGTGTCTCAGTGACATTAATGGAATTATTGGGGATGCTGCCTGTGCCTAATTCATAAGATAATGCCTTCTTTTTCTAGCTCTGCAGCAGTCTCTGTAGCACCTTATCTACCTGACCTTTCACTGCAAATGGAAAGGGACAGCTCTTAAGAAGCTAGGGACATGGATCTGCCTTGACTCGCAGAGTAGCTTTTACAGAGTGCATACCTTAACTCTGAATAACACCGTGCCTCTTTTCAGCCTCCCGTATTGCTTTGGATTTTAGGTTCCCCTCTTCATTCAGCCCTTTTATTTGGTGGCCAGTCAGCTTGAATTTGTAAAGCCAGTTTCATCCACTTGAAGCTGGTGCATCACCTCCTGCTACTGTCACTGGTTAGCACAGCATTCTGGCTTTCTGATTACCTCTAAACTGTGTGTATAATGATGATCTTAATATGCAAATAAATGAGAAGCAGGAAGCACACGTGATTTAGTGACATCCCCAAAGATGTGTTCTTGAAATAAAATCCAGAGTCTTATTCGTCTGAGTCCTCCAAGTGGACACCAAGAGTGATCTTCAACAATTCCACAATGTCAGTTATTATGTGTGAAGGTGTTCAGTAAAGAGCTGGGCCTTAAATCTCTTCTTAAAGACTGAGAGGGGCTCAGCAGATTGGATGGAGTTTGGAAGTCTTGTTTAAATTTGATCCACACCTTCCTTTTGTTCACCATTGTCCTTACTTACTAATCTTAATATAACTTGCATCCTACTCATGAAACAAGTTTGTAGAGGATAATTAAATCCTGCATCTAATTTCCAAAGGCCAGTGTATTGTTTAAGGATGACTTTTTGGCTAAAGTGGTTAAAACATTAGTATTAGTAGTAGTAAAGTATTTTCCCTCAGAGTAGAGCTACCACTTATCATTGCTAATTTTTTCTTTTCTAAGATGAACAGTTTCAAACTTAAACCTCACCAATTTGGGTTTTATATCTGTCATTATGAAGAATCCGGCATATAATGCATCTGTCTCTATTGACTATTTGCAATTTTTAGATTATGTGTCTAGATTATTTTCTAGCAGTGGTGCTGTGAGTTGGTAACCTAGCAACGGTAGGGGGGTCTGGGGGCATGTCCCCCCCACAAGAAATAAGAAAACAACAACCTTTAAATGGTTACTTCCGGTGAGATTTTTAGGGGGAAAAATGGACAGATTGAGACTTACAAATATGACATAACATTTAACAGTCGAGGCATTTCAGACCAGATCATTGTGCAAATGTGCCTTGAACTGGGAGACCTAAGTCCATCTTTTGTATTAATTTTCAGCTATTTCTTTCATATTCATCATAAGTCTTAGAAAAAAAATCAACAGAGCCTCCAGCATCCCCATGGCTCCTCCCTCTACAGCCTCGAACGTCACGTGACCGCCTGCCCAGCGCTTTTTTATCCTAACCCATTGTTTAGAAGCGGCTTATTTGAGAGGCGTGAGGGAAATTACCATAATGACACCATATCGGCTGTAAAGAGCAACTTCTCAGCTTTCAGAAACTGTTGGATGATATTACAAATTGCATTTATTTTGCGGCGGCAGAATGCATATAGGGGAAAGACTGCTAAATGTATACTTATTGTATATATGAGATAATGGCAACCCTGTAATGCAATAAAGTATAAAAGCTAATGTATTTCAGATATAGCAGGTAAAACTTACCAAAAGTTACACAAGTCAACACAATTTGTATCAGTGATAACATGGCAATTGGCCCACTGATGGAATGATGGCGTCTAATTGGTCCCAGGACAAGATGATTGCTCAGACTGTAAACTCTAAAGTTTCAAATGTCATCTGAAGTAAAAGGTTTGCTCTTTGGTGTAATTATACAGACAGTGGGGAAGGCACTTGAGCTTTGAAAACACTTATTTCCCTGACTTTTACTTGAGTCGTTCACCTTTCACTCAAGCTTTGCGGAGTCCTTCAAAACATTTAAAACAAACTTCTTTCAAGAAAAGGCCACAAATACACTCACATTCTTGGTGTTCCCAGCAGACCCATTTAACTCAACTCTAATGAAAATAAACCACCCACATCTTACTTTTTGAATGAAATGACTTCATTCAGCACTTGTTACCCTCCATCATTCTTCAGACAGCATCAGTGACACCACTGAACGCTTTGGCTCAGCGAGGGGAATCTACTACTGTCACCCAGACTACATTAACAGCATATTAAAGACAACAGCCTCCTCCTTCAAACTTTCAGGAGGCTGACATGCTGCTGTGTTGACAGGACCGAGACAGGCTCTAAAAACAGCTCCCGCTTAGCTCCTGTCAAAATCAGACATGGAGGGGAAAAAGCAAAGCATGCATCGTTGCACAAATACAGCCATGTACAAACTTATCTCTATGATCCTGATGTTCCTCTACATGCTGCTGAAGGAAACCACACCAAGCTCCTTCATCCCCACACTATAGCTGAGGGTATTTCTTCATTTTCTCACAACATCTTCTGTGTTGTTGTACTGGCCTTTGAGATTTTATTCACCCTTATATTGAGATGAATCTGTGACGTGGATTTGAATTTAAGAATTGCCTTTTGTCATTTCAATATGTGCCAAAGGAAAACAAAACAAAAAAACAACCCAATTAAAGTTATCTGTGTTTCAATGACCACATTCATTTGATGCATGAGTTGAGATGTTTTTGTATTTTTTGTATATGGCTGAATATTGTACCTGGATATACAGCAACTAATGTTTAGTTAACAGGGGCACCTCGTCAAGAGTTAATTTGTGGAATTTCTTGGCTTCCTAATGTATTTGAGACCATGTCTGAAGAATCTCAAACATAAAACATATTCTGATTTTTTCATCACTTTTTTTGTTTACTTCATAATTCTATATGTGTTCCATTATAGTTCAGTTTTTTTTAATATTAATCTACAATGTAGAAGATTTAATAAAAAATAAAGGAAAAACCACTGAATGAGAAGGTATGTCCAAACTTTTGACTGGTAGTGTATATCAAGAAGTAGTCTTAAAGATTTTTTTTTCTTACGTCTTCCTAAGCTAGCAGGGATGTACATTGTGACAATACTCTAGAAATTGCAATAAAATGTTTGAAACAAACAATTACAGTCACAGCCAAGCACAGAATGCCATTTGACATTCTGTTTGCATCCTTTAAAAGTCAGTATTTTATCTTGCTTTGATTCTAGAAATAAGACTGGCAAACCAAAAGTTCTTACACAAACTATCTTAGTCAACTAATTCAGCCAAACAAGTGTCAAACAAACTAAAAAGCAAGAGAGAGGGCAGGCGTATTCAGCATAGCTATCCTTAATTTTTAAAATAAGTGTTGAATACAGAGGCTTTGTAAACGTTTTTATGGAAAGAGAGAATGTAACAGTAACCACAGACTACTGCTTTTTTTTGCACAACTGTTTTTTATTATAAATATTTAACCTGTGGTTCTGTTCATTTTTACAGATTGCATTTTTCTTGTAAAAAAAAAATATTTCTGTAAAATTTTGGGGTCTTTGTTTTTATCCTGGTGGTATCGAAAATGGTATCGAGTATCGAATATTTTCCTGAGTATCGGTATCGAGTTGAAAATTTTAGTATCGTGACAACCCTATTCTCTTAAAGGTTTATTTTATTTAATTATTTATAAATTATTGTATGTGGAGAGAAAAGAAATAAGAATAACAATTTGTCACTACTTGATGACAGCTGTTGAAACATGTATGAAAGCCCAATTGAACTAAAATTGCTCCATTTACTGAACCCATCATTACTTTTTGAGGCTACAGTTTAATGTAAAACTATATAAATGAATACTTTACTGAACACGAAAGAACTTTACTTATAGACACAAAGTGTCAGTCAATATCACATCCACAGCATCAAGCAGAGAGCTTGCTCTGGCTACAGTCTATTTCTGAGCCGACTGCTCATGTGACAGGCTGTCTGGGGCGGTATTGTGGTTTTCGGCAGAACGCCAGGACTCGCTGGGTAATGGTCCAGTACAGAGGCTCAGCTGGGGGTTAAGAGGGAGGAAATGGGCACTGTCCTCGCACACACACTGTCACTTGAGCCCCTACGGCACAGCTAATTCAGGTTAAGTCTTGGTGTGTGTGATCTATCTTATAAAAAGTGTCCTACAATGAAAATGCAAAACTCCAACACAAGTTGCAATTCACTGCAGCTGCAACTAATGGTGATTTTAATTATCAATCAATCTGCTGATTAATTTCTACATGTTGGCCCATAAAATTGGAATGAGATGGTTTTTTTTTTACCTCTTTCCATGAAATGATTGTGACAATGTGATTTATTCTTGAAGTGTAGATCTTTTCAAAACTTTAATAATCCATCTCATATTTGTCTGAAGACAAAATGATTCCTATTATTAGTACTTTTTCCACATAAAATAGTGAAAAATGCCTGCCATAATTTCCCAGAATTCACATTTGTCTGACTAACTATCCAAAAGTTATTTAATTTACTATCAAAGAAAACAGCAACAATCCTAACATTGAAAATACACTAAAACGTCTAATCTATGATCACAATACTAATAATTACAAAAAAAACTGTATTTCGCTCTGGATGAGAAACTCAACTGAACGCCTACAATGCAAATTAATGCACTCCCCAAAACATGAAAATCGCTCAAAAGTGAAGAAAAGAGAAGTGCAGGGATGTAGAGGTGTGGAAAGAGGAAAGAATCAGTCTTTTATTGTGTTCCAGACTTTAATATCTGACAGTGGGTCGTTTATCATCATGGACCGCTGATGGTGAGAGAAGGGAAAATGTGGAGAAAGCAGAGGCACAAAGTATCAATATGAATTTTTTATTTGATGGTTTTATGGGAGATTGCATTTCAGAAGGCTGGCAGAGTCAAGGTTCATGGGAGAGTGAGAGGAGAGAGAGGGGCCAAGTCTGAAAGGCCAGGTGAGGAATAATGGTGTCCCTGCACATGACAACACACCAACACTTCAGTCTGCAACATGCTACACACTACTCCCTGCTATGTGTGCCTAAAAAGCTGTAAATCAAATTTTATCATTGTGCCGGAAGCTGAAAACTCCCTGATGCATTTTTCCATCTTTAGTTTCTTTAAACCCACACACACCTTTTCACGATCACACTCATTTCTCTCTCACACACACACATACAGATGCAGTACAGACTTCTTACTTTCCACACACACACACACAAACTTCTCAGGCTGGCTTCAGGTGTGGTCATAAATCATCAGACTGAGTGGCTATGATTCCCCCAGCAGCAGCAGCAGCAGCAGCAGCAGCAGTAGCAGAGCCAGGGGGGTGGCGGGCAGAGGGAGTGGGGTTGGAGGATGGAGAGCAGGAGCTGCTGGGCCAGAAAGGAGTCTGCAGCTAAATGGCTGCCCTCGCTTCGTGTGTCCATCACGGCCAAAACGAGCAACTGCTCAGCCTCTGGGCGCGACACATCGCAGAAGGCTGACACAAACACACATCGCGGTGTGAATAAACACTTTTAGATGGACACAAACACACACATATGAACGGAGGTAGCCGAGCAAAGAAATAAAATAAAATACTTGCACAGCTCAATCACAACACAAATATAACTCATACAATGTATATTTTCGAGACCACACTTTAACCGCGCCCCAACCCACCAACCACATGCACATCCATGCACAGAGTGATTCTATTCATCGCCCACTCTATTGAGATGTCTTGGTTTTTGTTTTATATGGCTGAATATTGTACCTGGATATACAGTAATTGATGTTCAGTTAACAGGGGCACCTCAATAAAATTTAATTTGTGGAATTTCTTGCCTTCTTAATGACTTTGAGACCATGTCTGAAGAATCTAATACATAAAACATATTCTGGTTTGTTTAACACTTTTTTGTTTACTACATAATTCCATTTGTGTTTCATTATAGTTCTGATTTTTTATATCAATCTACAATGTAGAAGATTTAATAAAAATATACAGAAAAACCACTGAATGAGAAGGTGTGTCCAAACTTTTGACTGGTAGTGTGCATCAAAAAGTAGCCTTAGAGAAGAGATTTTTTTTTTTACATCTTCCTAAGCTAGCGGGGATGTAGGTTGTGACAATACTCTAGAAATTCGACACCACACACACGCCCCAACCCACCAACCACACACACATCCATGCACAGAGTGATTCTATTCACCCGCCCACTCTATTTACAATGAGAAACGCAGCTTGACAGCCATCGTCTGAGGTGGAAAATGAGGTAAGGACCAACAACTTCCACCTCCAAGGAAACCAGAATCAAACATGTTCTTGTAATGGCTTTATTTGGTCAGTTTGGAGCTGTGCAGTCCCAACTGGTGTGGAGTTTGACACATAGTAAAGTGAATGTCAGAAAGATTAGATAACTGTGTTGTTGTATAGCAGGGAAAGAATTTCATAGGAAAATATTTGAAAAACCTGCTCGTACTGTTTGTACGGTATTATAATCAGGGAGAAAAAAAACGTAAATGCTGTGAATTATTTAGCAATGTTTTTTCTCTCAGGCCTGAACCCTGACATTTTCATCCCTGCTTCTGATATTGGAGTCACATTCTTGCGTTTTATGATCTTTCAGGTACCAAGGAATCTCTAACAAAACTGGTTTATTTATCAGAAGAGGACTTACTCTGTATTCTTTGCTTGTGTGGAATTATTGATTTACTGAGCTGACTTCACTGTTTGATTTATTTGTGTATCGACCGGAGAGTTTCTGTGTTACATATAGAACTTTGTGCATTGTTCATCTAGCCCCAGGTGATTGATATAAGAGTAGAGAAAACCAAAAAGTACAAAAAACAAATAAAACTGATCATTATATTTTTTATTATTTAATAAGGCTTTGGCATTCTCACAGCTTTTTTTTTCTTTCAAGGAAACAACAACTGTCTGGTAGTAACTGATGATCTGCTTCCAGACTCCTGTTGTCATGCATATCAATGGCTGTTAGACCAATCAGAGCTTTGTAGGCAAGATGGATTTAGATATTCACGTACGTTTACCTGCATCAGGCACTTGTGGTTGTATTCAGCCTTTTGTGGCTCCAGAGGGAGCTGCATGAAATATGACACACTACCAGTGGTGGAAGTATTACACCTGAAATTTCTCCACTACAAGTAAAAGTCCAGCATTCAAAACTTTCTAAAGTAAAAGTACAAAAGTATCAGCATCAAAATGTACTTAAAGTATCACTGATGTATTTCACCAACCGCTGCAATGCGCCCACCACCATCTTGCTGACGTAGTAGTGATTGACAGTGAAGCAGATTTAAAAAGGTTTTCCGCCTTCGGTTTAATGTTAGGATGGTGGATGGGTCAAACAAACGGCAGATTTTCACCCAGGAGGGCAGGGTTTGGGTCCCGTGTGAAAACAAAAGTAAGCGATTTTTTATGCAAGTTACGTGAATGACGTTTTGAATGTAAGTTAAATTTTTTACGTAACTTGTGTTACTCATGTGACCCTTGTAACAACTTCACTTCCGGCATTTACATATGTTTACTTACTGTTTAAACTGTCTTTTATAACGTCTTACCAGGACGTTTTTTTGCCCTTAACCTAAGTCATTAGTTTTATAATATAAATCCACAGAAACTGCAGCCTTTTTACAATACATGTGTGCCATTTTATAGAACGCGCTGATGTACCGTGAGCCGCGTTATGTACAGATGTGCTGCAATGTGTGGTACTGACACACAACCTGTTCTGTTGTTTAGGTTGGAGAACTTGTTGCAGAAATCAGTTAACAAGAAGTTGATTTCAGGCTGTGTACAGACAGATATAAGAAATGGCAGAAATCCTTCCTGAACCATTTTCAGTGGAGTATTTAAAAAATGGGTGATAAAGCTAAAATGTGTCTTTTATAAAAAATAAATGTATTTTGTTTAATTTAGTAAATAACTATTTTCCATTGCCAGAGGAAAAAAAACAACTTATTTGGAAAGAGGAATAGTTGAAAACGTAGGAAAACAGGAGAGCTGTGGTAGTTATAAAAACCGAGAGCCGGAGTAAAGAGAGGAGGAGAAACAGATCGAACAAGACTGAGAGTCCAAAATGAAGAATCGAAGATGAGTGGGTGGAGGAGATGAAAGGAAAAAAGAGGGGGCAAGCAAAGGGAAAGGAAGTGGACAGAGACAAATGGCCATGGGAAATGGCCGGTGCAGAGAGCCCGCCTATGAGACAGCCCTCTCAGCAGCCCTAACACAGACTGATAGGCCCACCGGGCAGCGCTACCACTCCAATCCATCCCCGTCCTGTCACATTCTTCCCTTATTCTAAAGGAAAAAAAACACATTTCAGACCAAATCAGCCCTACCCAACTCACCAGAACGTGGTATCAGAACAATGTGTTAAATGAATGAATTACTGTAAGCAGGAACAATGCTGCCATTTTTGCTATTTACTGAGAATGGTTTCATTGCCGGAGGACATGAATTTAAGGAACTAAAGACTGATTTAAAAATCTTGTTTTCCCCCCTGTGATCTTGTCTGTTGATATTGCTATTAATACAGAACCACGAGCATTCCTTGCTTTCACTGGCAAACAACCAAGCAGCAAACAGGCTTTTAGTTTCCCTTTTTGTTATGTGCAGGCTTTAATAAAGAGGCAAACACAGGAAACAAACATCGCTGTGTCCTCTTCTATTTACTTAATTCCAACCCAGAAGCTGTTTGTATTGGCTGGAAGAGATTAGAGCTAAAACGATTACAGTTTGACTCCTCTCCCAACTTCTTAAGGATGCATGTGATGAATCTCTGTGTGCCAGCATGGTTCAGACCAGTGGCTCACAACCTGCCACTAGCCTCGTCAGATGAACTCATGTCACCCCTTCATTTATTCCCAATGGACACCCAACTGTCAATAGGACTATTTAGGTTGCTTTGGTCAGCAATCATACTATCACTACTACTATGATGACCGTAACTTGGTGTGGCTGAATGTTCCAACCATTTATCTGTTACTTTTAGCTAACTATGGAATTGTTTTTCTTTTAGCTAAATAATTCAACCATTTATCCATCACATTCAGCTAACTATTCAAACTGCTTCTGATTTAATATTACTTTTAGCTAACTATTTCAACATTTCACACTGACCTTGCTTTTAGCTAACCAATTCATACCATTTATAACTTAACCATTACTTTAAGCTAAGTACTTCAACAGTTATCCAATAACCTGGCTTTTGGCAAACTAATTCAACCTTTTATCCATCTGAAATGTTTAGAATTTAACATTTAAGTTTTTTCATCAGATCAACATGGCATTAAAAGAGTTAAAATCTTGAAAAATCAATTAGTATTTGATATCAATAATTAGGTCATATGTAGGTGAAAAAAATCAGTTCAATGAAAGTCGAGTATAATAATGTATGATTTTTTTTTAATAGCTTACTTTTAAAAAGCGGTACGAGTGTACATAGTATTAGAGGGGGGCCCCTATGGATAATTGAATCATAATTTCTACTTTTATCCCAACTACAAATACTCTGCAATCTTTCCATGTACCCCCTGGAAAATGAAGTACCTCTGGTTGAAAACCATCAGTCCAGACAATTTAATATCTTAAACGTCTGTGATCTACTGTATTGTCAACTGTAAAGCATTGCAGGATTATTATAAAAGACAAAAAATGAATAGATGGACGTATGATGTTGCAGATGCAACAATGAGACTTAGAAGATGAGAAAGAAAGAGTGGAATAGGAAATAAAGACAAAGAGCGATACAAGGAGAAATGCAGGGATCATTGTTAACTGTCCATGTATGCGGTTAGGTAAGTGAGTGCTACTATCGCCATCCCACAATCCCATTACTTTCCCCAATAAAGCTTTGGCAGTCCAGTGATTACCTCGAAAGCGCAAGAGAGGAAGAATCTTAATAGAAATGGGATCAGGGCTTTTCTGTGAAGTCAGAAGCTTCTTCATCTCGCTCTCCCCCTCTCCGTTGCCTCCTCAGGTGATGTCTCCAGGCACTGACCAGGTAATGCACCGTAATGGAGTACACGTGTGGGTGCCGGTGGCCTAATGGAGAGGGGTCGTGGCAGCGAGGGGAGTGCCTGTCGTGCTGCTTGATTGAAACTGATGGGCCAAGGTAAGGGGGCCACAGAGTACGGCCACCCAACATGGCCCTGCCTGTCTCATCACACACACACACACACACACACACACACACACACACACACACACACACACACACACATACACACACATACACACACATACACACACACACACACACACACACACTTACCACAGAGTCCATTATTCAATTTGGCCCTTCTAATGACCAGTGAATTAGGCTGCCAGAAGCGATTTGCCTTCTGAGTCCTGCTGCTGGACGTACATGCTTTTCTCCACTCTGCATATTAAGAGGCATTCACACACAGACATCCAATCAGTGGCTTTAGCTGGATGAGACGATGATCACTTTATAGGAAAAAAACGGAATGCATGTAACAAGATTTAAAAGTATGCCTTATCATCTTAGCTTATGTTTTTCACATAAGAATCAAACATCCATGTAATACATGCTGTGTGTTTCAGCTGACATTGCACAAATATGCCTATACGGTAGAAATATGATGTCTTCCATCATAAAACTGCAATGCTCTCACAATAAACGGCACATAAAACACAGGCCCTTGGCATAAACTAATGGTTCCACTGTTTCAGGTCATTGATGAAGCAAATCTAGACAGTTGTTTGGTATTTATGTTTGCTATCGGCAGTAAAAGCCATAGGCCGAGTGTTTCAGATCGAGCAAACAAGTCCCCAGAACAGTATTTCTACAAGGCTAACTAGGGGTGTCCTCAACTAGAACTTCACCCAGTTGAATCTGATTGGTAAAATATTGTATTGCCTGTTTTTGTTTTTCTTCCTGCTCATTGATCCCCCTGTATTTTACCATTATATATTTATGGAAAAAAAGACAAACCTACAATAGGGTTGGCCAGAATACACACTACTATTTCAGAATTGACAGTGCTGTTTGTTACGTGGTGTGTGTGTGTGTGTGTGTGTGTGTGTGTGTGTGTGTGTGTGCAGTGCTGTCAATAGTACTGAAATAGAGCAAATATCATAAGACAGGCAGACAAACGTCACTAAGTTTGGTGCTTTTCTTGGTTGTAAATATACGTTTTGCAATCCATAGACAGAAAGGAGACGACAGGGAAGAGAGTGAAAGGGGGAGAGAGAGAAAGAGGGGGAGATAGAGTGAGAGAGAGGGAAAAAGAGAGTGAGAGGGAGATAGAGAAAGAGAGGTAAAGAGAGAGGAAGAGAGAGGGCGATAGAGAGGTAAAGAGATGGAGAGAGGTAAAGAGAGGGAGAGAGAGAGGTAAAGAGAGAGAGAGAGGGAAAGAGAGAGAGAGGGAGAGAGAGAGAAAGAGAGAGAGAGGCAGAGAGAGAGAGAGAGAGAGAGAGAGAGAGAGAGAGAGAGACAGACGTTTGCAGCCGTCAGCTGTTTCTTCGTGCCCCCCGCTGTGTATTTTAAAAAGAATCGTCCAGAAGGTATTTAGAACTCTGTTTGCTACATTCTTATGCGAGAGTTCTGATTAATGTATTCTTTGATTTTGAAAAAGCAGCTTTGATTGTTGTCATTTAGCCTATTTTAGGCTCCAGTGGTGCCGTAGATTTGCATTTTGCAACTGAGTCTACCATGGGAGTTATTGACGCACAATAATGAGACTGACTGAAAACAAGTTAGTTTAAAAATGTTCTTAACATTATTATTTAAAGGCTGATATTTATTCCAAAACAGACTATATATATGGTGATTTATTGTGAGTAACCAAAACAAAATGATTTGAATCAGACATTCAGTGCTCACATATATCTCGCATGGAATGATCCTTTGTTTCATAAAGAAATTTTCCTTTGACTGTGAGGTATTATCACACAGGGCTGTGTAAAATGTCCTTCCATTTGAACCTGTCAGAATGTAATTAATATTAAATAATAAAAGTTTCACCATAATCATTTTTCCCTCAAATTTTATTAGGAAAAATGGGCAGTCAATTAATTTTTTTTAGCCAGCTCCTGAGGAGTGATTGTAGAACATTCAACAAGTTCTCCAACATAAACGACAGAAGAGGTTGTGTATCAGTACCACAAATGACAACACTTATGTACGTATCGTGGCTTGCGTTTCACGGCGGTACAGCAGCGAGTTCTAAAAAAAGCTCACACATCGCACACGCCGTTGTAAAAAAGGCTGCAGTTTCTGTAGATTTATGTTATAAAACCACTGACCTAGGTTTAGCGCAAAAATCTTCCTGGTAAGGCAATATTAAAGACAGATTAAACAGTAAATAAATGTACGTAAATGGCGAAAGTGAAGTAGTTACAAGGGTCATGTCACCGCAAGTTACGTAAAAATGTAAGTTACGTTCAATAACGTGATTCAGGCCTTTTAAACTTCACTTGGCTGTCAACCATTACTGCGTCAGCAAGATGGCAGCAGATGCATTACAGTGGACGGTGTATTTAGCATGTTTTCCGCTGCTTGTACACACGACCTATACTGACGTTTTTGAGAGGGAAGAAGCTGTTACAATTAGGGCTGGGACTCGATTGAAAAAATTAATCTAATTAATTAGAGGCTTTGTAATTAATTAATCGAAATTAATCGCATTTTAATATATATATAATATGTTTATATTATATTTATATATTTATATATAAATATTTGACCTGGGAACAGTGAGAAGTAATTTTTTTCACATGTATTTTTAGTATACCATTGAATAATGAGTGAATACATAAGCTTAAGCAACAAAAATATAGTTTATTTTTGTTCAAGTCCAACAGACCAGTGCAATTTTTGCCATTAAGTGTAGCAATAGCATATTTAGAAATATAGTACATTTCAGAAATTCAGGTAGCCTATAGGTAGGTAGACCTTCTGTAAACTATAATACTTAGTTTTTTTTAAGTAAAACACAATCCACGCTAGCTACCACACTAGCCGCTAGCTGCTATATGTTTTGCATTGAGGTGATACTTGAGGCTGGATGTGCTGCGGTGATATGTGAATTCCTTGTTGCATAGCAACACAACCATGCTCCTATTGACGCTTCCATCCGTTGTTTTTTGTAACTAAATGTCCCATCATCCACGGGGCCAACCAAAGCGTCTCATCAGCTTCTTCCTTCATGTTCACTGTGGTTTGTTGTTGTCTGAACTCATGAACGCTAGTTGGTGCTCCAGTATAATCAGTCCGCCTGAAACTCATCCAGTGAGAAACGTTCCACGGTGCAAAAATAAGTGTGATTAAAATGCGTCAATTTTTTTAACGCGTTAATTTTTGTGTAATTAATTCATCTTAATTAACGCGTTAAAGTCCCGGCCCTAGTAACAACATTACTGACTTTGTGTCGACTGCAGTCAGTGCACACCTTTGTACATAATGTGATGTAGGAACGTCTGGCAAACGTTAATCAGACTTTTCCCTCAGAGTGGCAATGTTGTGGATGGATGACGCAGGTGATTGGGGAATGCAGAGAGAGACGCACGCACAAAACTTATAAAGATTAACTCATAAAGAGAGTTCTGTATCTACGAAACTGAATCTCTTGCGTCTGGTTTTCATTCTAAATTAAATCATCTTTAAACTCTTACTGCTGATTCTGTATCATATAATGAAATGTCCACCAACAGTTATTTTCTGACCAACTCCCTATTTTTTCTGAAGAATAAATTTATCTTGTTAAGTTGAGGGGCTGGCAACAGGAAGTCTGAGTCGCTGACTGGATCCATTTAATGCCATGCAGCATCAAAGGATGCAAAGCATTTTAAAAAAAAACTGGAAGTTAGAACTGAGCTTGGACAGCAATGAATTGGCAATCAGAGCCCTGATGATGCCAAGAGATGTATAGAAAGACTGCCACATATATTTATCTGTTTTGAACACCTTACATGCAAGAAAAGACATTATAAATTATTTTCAAGTTTGGGCACACTGTGCTCAATCTTGCATCACATTCGACAAAGCTAAACTGCTTCTGTGCATATATTTGCGTCTGGCTCATGATGAAGACGTATCAGTGTGGATAAAGAAACATTTTGGATAAAGAAATGCAAAATAGAGACGCCCAAACTATCTCTGCTCAGCTGCTTCCTGTAGATTCCCTGCCGATTTCTGCCTCATTTTGCATTTAGCCTGATAGCAATACTTCAGTGGGATTACAATGAGATTGTCAGGTCAGTGCCAAGACAATGAAACAACAACAATAAGCCTTAAAAAATCCTGTCATGTAGCCTTATTGTGAAGCAAAGATTATGTGACGGGCTCATGCTCGCCACACCAAGAAACTGAAAAAGTGTCCCTTCATTCTTTACAGATTCCTCAGGTCCAGGTATCAGCTTTAATAATAATAAAACTCCTCTACTTTTGCTTTCTTCAATCTTTTCAAGGTTGTTGGGTGGCTGCCTCTCCTCTTTTCACTAGGAGCTGTAAAATCTATTTGACAGCTCTGATTTATGACACAGCATAGGCACCGGGCGCCTGTGGGGAAAAGAGTATGTTTGAGTGTGTTTGGGATTGTGTGAATGTGTGAATGTGTGTATGTGTGGGTGTGTGTGAGCGTGCCCAGCTCACAGAGGACCACCACTGCTGTGCTCAATGCTCAGGCACCCAACAGGGCACAGGTAGGGAACTCCTGAAGATATAGACACCTGCGATCACATGCACACACATCAACAGGATTCACAGATTGTGTAATATGTACGGATCTCTCTCAGAACAGCTTCAACATATTACTTTTATATAAAGTTTTTTAATTGAGTTAAAGTGGTACTTCAGTATTTTTCAACGTGAATCTTACTGCATTTTTCACATATCAAAGTGACTGATGGACAGTGGTGGAAAAGTATTCAGATCCTTTACTTCAGTAAAAGTACTCATACCACACTGTGAAATGACTCCACTACAAGTAAACATCCTGCATTCAAAACTTTCTGAAGTAAAAGTACAAAAGTATCAACATCAAAATGTACTTTGTACAACTGTAAATGTACTGGACCCACTCAGATTGTTTTATATATTCTAAATATATTATTGGATTATTATTATTGATGCATTTATGTAAGCAGCATTTGAAATTTCTCAAGGTAGGGCTCATTTAAACTATATAATATACTGTTATGAGGTTTAATTTAAAAAAGTGAAATCACTTTAACTTAATCATGTTTTTTATGTTAAATCTTGATGTGAAAAGTAAAGCTGAAAGCTAAATGTAGTAAAAAATACAATATTTGCCTCGTAATGTAGTGGAGTAAAAGTATAAAGTTACATAAAATGTAAAAAATAAAGTACAAGTACCTCAAAATGACACTTAAGGACAGTACTTGAGTAAATGTACTTAGTTACATTTTACCACTGCTAATAGAATAAACATTTTTTTTTAAATGGGATAAGAGTTGGAGTGCCAGGAAGAGAGTTTGTTCTGTCGGAGTACAGAAAAACGCAGATTTTTTTCATGTTTGAGCATTAAGGACAGGCTGAAGCTGTGGCTAGTGCAACAAACCATTACATCTGCAGAGACTGTTCTGATTGGGATGATTGCTGCCAGATAGAGGAGAAGAAGTCCTGTCCTGGGCTGCCCTGGATCTCAAAAAAGAAAACCTATACTCAAGCTCTTTTGCTCTAAAAAAAATGATGTTCTAAGAGTGGAGAGAGACCTGCAGCAAACAGAGCGGGAGTGATGTTGTTAGTTGAAGTAAATGTATTGGCCTGGCATCATCACCAATTAAATCCTAGTAGGCAAAATAAATCATTCAATAAGCAATTAGGTGCAAAATATCAACTGATTCAAGACGGATAATTAGAGCCTGACCGAATTATCGTCCGGCTGACATATTAGTATCCATCATTATTGGTGTAAACGTTGTCCGATATGTGCTGAAATTAAAATAATAATGCAGAAAACAATGCTTGGGGTGATTTAGAAATGTGTTATTTATTCATTTTAGTTTTATATATCCTTTTCTTTTTCTCTCATTCTCTCAGCTTTCATTTTTAGAATCAGTTGACTGTAATGAATGTAAATACTTATATGTAATGTTGAATAATTTTCAGTTATTTATTTAGGAAACCAGCCTTTTGAGTAGCTTTAAAGAGTCTTATCAGTGCAAAATCAGTGCACAGTCCAAACAGAAAAGGTCTTTTTTTCAGTCCAGCTAAAAAAAATATATCACAATATCGGTAATCTTTGATTTTTCCCCCTTTACAGACATCAGTTGGGCTCCACTGATTCTAAACATCTATACACATTAATTGTCCCAGAGGATTACATGAAGCCTGTTTTACAGCTGCAAGCTGCAATGCTCTCGCTCAATACTGGAGCAATTTTACAAATTGTTGTCCCCATTAGTTACTTGAACATAAAAACTTTAGAAAAAATAGTCCAGGTTGAAAAAATATCAAAGCTGTCCTTTAACTCTGAGTGCCCTAAATGCTGTATTTCTTCCTCATTTGTCAAAAACATTTCCAAAGGGCTGAAAGGTGTTGTCTCGGCTGTGCATCCAGGGCAAAGCAGCGGTTTACTTTTGGAAATTCAAAGTGTTTTTGTGAGCTCTTTTCCCTGTGCCTTCCTCTGTCCATCTAGCCCCAAACACACAACCCTCTCCTCTGTCCTCTGTTCTTCTCGCCTGGATGCTCAGGGTGCTCACAGCTAACACCGTTTGTCACATTCAAGGCCAGGTTAGGCGCTCCGGGATCCCGCTCTGCACAGAGAAGGATGTGTTTGTGTGTGTATATATATATATATATATATATATATATATATATATATATATACACACAAAGGGAGAAAATAAACGCTGTGCAAGGACGTGAACGCATGTAGATTTGTGTGGCTCCTGCACTCGTGATGCTGCCGTCGTGTCATGGAGAAGTTGAATTTCACACCTCGTGCCTTCGCTATTGTCAGGCACAGAGGTAGAGCTGATGGACAGCAAGGGGGAGGACAGGGTGGGGAACTTCTGCCAGATGAAAAAGGTCGTGGCAGCTGACAGAGGGAGGGAGAAAGTGTTCATGCACCCTGAGAGGACGGATGTCAGGGGTGGGAGGGGAGAGCAGCGGGAGGACAGATGTAAAGTCCGAGACAGGGCAGAAAAAAACAGCGAGGGCTACACTTTATCACACAAAAAGCAATATGAAGTGTGACTGAGCTGGTGAGATTCCAAAGTATGGGATTAATCTTGCCTCTGTATTGCTGGCGAGGGTTTCATATTTTGGTTGGGAGAATCTAATATTGATCCCTGTATGTCCTGTTCCATTACCTCGCAAGAAATTCCTCTCCACGTACGACATGATAGCGGTGGAATAACCAGCTCAAACGGCAAAACATTTCAATATCCATATCCATTTGGATCTACAGCGAATGTGAATCTGCACAAATGAAGTTTATCTCTGCGGCGGCGGTGGCGGCGGAGGGAGCCAACACAAATCCCTGAATACATCTCTAGGGCCCTGAAGTGTCTCTCCACCTGCTAAACACACCTCGGCGGTTTGTGCATTCTCGCTACAATGGTCGCACCCCCGCCCCCCGCCCGCCCCTCCGTCAGTTTGTTACAGTCATTAGCAGCATGCTAATCAAGGCTAATTACATTGAGACAGGCAGACACAACTCATTCCTTATCGTGACGGAGCGCCGCTGTGCCTGGAAATGTTGTGCCACTAAATAAGACACTGCTCATAATCAACAGCTTATTTGTTGTTAGGTAAATTAATGCGACTGTGTTTTCTATTTGATTTCCATTGTTGCTGTTGTCAAACGTTAATCGGGTCTGTCGGAGCTTTTTCAAAAGCTGTGAATGTATTTTAGTTCCTACACTCGTCAGCTTAGATTATTCTAAAGGGCAATAAAAACAGCAAAATCAATTAAGAGACAGGATATAAAGTCAGCCATACATCGAGTCTGTCAATGTATGAAAAGAGTAGGGTTGGGAGAAGGAAAGAAAGGTGGTGTGTAGAAGGGATGTAAAGTCATCAAAGGAGAGAACAGAGTCTTGTTGTGTGCAGAGGCTCTTCCACAGCGATGGATTGGAAGTGTCGGGCGGTGCAGATCCCCCTCTCTGCCCCCCTCTTCAAGTTACAAAAAGCTCATTTTGAAGATTCTGCTGGCACGGCAAAAAAAGGCCTCTGTTCCCCATTTTCCATATTTCATATACGGCCCATTGGAAAGCATCGTCTACGAGTGTCATGGCTTGGCACATTTATGAGAGATGCATTGGAGAACTTATCACTTGGAAGATATGCTTAAATTCACCATTTTGAAAGTCACTGTAGACTCTGTGGTAATCCACTGATAAGGAAAAGGTAAATTATGATCATTTGCGTCGATAAATACGGTACGGTCCTACAGTATATACAACTAAAGGTTTGAGTTACACTAAAATTTGAATTGTTTTACAGGTTTGTCCGTGTCAATAAAATTACTTATAAAACATACGCCTACAACCAGTGGTGGAATGTAACTAAGTACATTTACTCAAGTACTGCACTTAAGTACAATTTTGAGGTAGTTGGACTTTTCTTGAGTACTTTCATTTAATGTAACTTTATACTTCTACTTCACTAGATTTTAAGGCAAATATTGTACCTTTGACTCCACTACATTTAGCTGACCGCTTTAGTTACTTTTTGGGTCAAGATTTAACATGAAAAACATGATACATATAAAGTGATTTGACATTTGTTTCTAAATGATACCTCATAACAGTATATTAGGTAGTTAAAATGAGCCATGTCTTTACAAAATTAAAACGCTGCTTACATAAATGCACCAATACAAATAATCTAATAATATATTTGGAATATATATATAACAATCTGAGTGGGTCCATTCTGCATAAAAAGTACTTTTCTTTTGATACTTTAAGTACATTTTGATGCTGATACTTTTGTACTTTTACTTTGGTGAGTTTTCAATACAGTACTTTTACTTGTAGTGGAGTAATTTCACGGTGTGGTATTAGTACTTTTTCTACCACTGCCTAGAACAACATGTAAAGTAGTAAACAGCAGCTTCACCTCCACTAGCGTCATCTGAAAATGCACATTAACATGAATCCTTTGCCCGTTTTTCTTCAGGTGCAAAACAGAACCTGCACAAGTTCAAACATTTAACAATTATAGTGTTTTTCTGAAGTCATGTTTGATCACACTAGAGTCTCTTGAGATCCAAATCACACTAAATCACAACTCTTCTCATTTAGTATAAACTCCAAGTGTGTTGTTCTGTATCTTGCCTGAATCATCTGGTGTTTATAACAATATTAAAAATTGGTTAAATCTGTCATTGTGGTCTTCCTGTACAGTTAAGCTTAAAGGGGTAGCTTGGATTTTAAAGTGTGGTTGTATAAAGTTCTTACCTACAGTCAATGCATTACCTGTAGTAGTTGAATTGGCACTACTTTTTCTCAACTGTAGAACTTCCATGTTCCTGCGCATAAGTGCACTTATATGCTTTGTGCACTGTTGCAGATCAGCTGGTTTGGTCAGTTGATTCTACGGTTGAGAAAAAGTAGTGCCAAATGAAACGGCTGTGGATAGCAGCAGAAATCGGTGACATATTGTTAATAACTTACACGTAAACTGGTATAACATTTTAAGGGTGGGCCTTTGTTTAGGTGAAAAAATACATTACAACACATTACAAAATACAACATTTTGTGTTTGTCCCCATCTGCAGTAATTAATTTATTAATTTCCTGTCTGGAGCGTATCTGGTTCTCCAAACTGGAAACACACAGACCACCATCTAGTGAAGGTAATACATGAACTGTGAGTAACCACCTCATACAACCTCACTTAAAAAAATCCTAACTATCCCTTGAAGTATTTACGCCTTCTGGATGTATATTTAACTGTATGTTTTATCTCTAAATAATTATGATCTTAATAACTTTGTATTGTATGCACCAGGAAACTAAACAACATTACTTATTTTGCCTAATTAGAGTAAAGTGTATTGAAGGTGAGTACAGAAAGTGCTAGCTCAGTATTCAGCCAGCTCTATTGCACTTGTTGGAGGGGATTACACTTATTCAACGCAGCACCCACCCACCTTCAAACTGTTCTAACTAGCCAAAATAATAGAATTTACCTGTACTGGTGTGCACTGCCCTAAACTATTCCTTATTTGACTAAAGAACTAATGTGAGTCATAGTACTATATATATCTTTAGCTCAGTGGACATTAAAGGTGTAAAGAGAAGTCATTATCTGTATATGTTCAACTAGCATAATCTTTCTCTGTGTCTGGATTCAGAAAGATGACTGAAGGTGTGGTTTATACCAGAAGTCACATTTATTTGGGTAAATGTTGTATTTCTACAATTCATTGATAATGCAACGTGCATTCAAAGCATCAAAATGATTTCATACTGGCATATATTCATTTCATTAATTTATTCATTTTCCTTAACCACTTATCTGCACTTGGGTCGTGGCGGGCTGGAGCCGGTCCCAGCTGACATAGGTCGCCAGGGCTGACACAAAGACAGACAACCATTCATGCTCTCATTCACTCCTATGGACAATTTGGAGTCACCAATTAAACCAAAGTGCATGTCTTTGGACTGTGGAAGGAAGCTGGAGAACCTGGAGAGAACCTACGCTGACACAGGGAGAACATGTAAACTCCAAACAGAAGAGCTGCAGTCTGGAGTATAACCACTGCTAACCACTACACCACCGTGTAGCCCCGGCATATCTTAAATTAAGCATATTTCAACATCCTCATGCTGTTTTTTTCATAATTTAGACTTCTTCCTCCCCCCCCAGAATAATAACAATAAGGGAAAATATCTGTTCCTGCCACATTATGTGCCTTTGTGAAAAACATATTCAGATTCAGGTACACACGTTGGACGGCATGTGTTTTAGTCAGTTATTAAGGTACTTTAATTCAGACTGTTAGGTCCTCTTAGAAGATTAGTCGACTAATGGCTTGTATTGGTCTAAGTCGATTAAAACATTCTTAAGCCAACCCAAACTTTAGTCTTAGCAGCTGGATAATTACTGTAAGTTTGAATTAAACATACAGCAATTTGGACGTGTTTAAGGGTAATGACCTCTTCCAGCAGACATATGAACACTCTCCATCTGAGCTGAATTAACAACATTTCATCACACTGAGCTCAGTCATTGGGGTGAAACTAGGATTTCAGTAGACACACACATTGAGAGCAGTGGTCAGGCTGCAGTGTGGATTAGCGGTTGATGGCTTAAACTTCAACAGCTGACCCTGGTGGACCCCTGCATCGACGTGTTGAAGTGCCCTTGTGGAAGACACTAATCTACACTTAATGGACTGGCCAGTCCACTGGTGCTCTGCTGACTGTGACCTCGCTGACAGGGTAACTGAGCAAAGAGATTTTCTTCAGTCTGTGTCGCATTATTCTCCCAATGATTGTCTTAAGTAAGTGTGTGACCTCGTCCTCACGGCTAGCATTAGTGGCTAACCCAATGGGCACTAAAGCTAAAGTACTAAGCAACTTATCAGGAGGCTCCCGGCGGCGGGCATTAAAGCTTGACTGAGAGAGCGAGTAGAGCAACATTAGCCCAAAGTCCTGCTTAGTCATCGCTTCTCTCAGTGTGCTGGGAAAAAAAGTGCCACTTTCATTCCCATGGTGATAAGGGAGAGTGAAAAGGCCGGAATCAGACCTGTGTAATGCTGATGGACGTAGTCAGTCTCTGAGTGAGCGGGGCTCGAGTGCGAGTCGCGGGGGGCTAAAAATGCAGCATCAGCAGTGGTGGATTTACTTGGATGAATGGACTCGGCTCGGCGAGGGGGGTAGGGGTGGGGGGTTCGGAGGGTGGTGGGTGTCAAAGCAAGTGGCTGAGACATGGCTAATACTGCCAGTGAGCTGTGGCCACCTAAGTAATTACTACCTTTGCTGTTAGGCTAATCCCTAGAGCAGAGCAGCAGACTCAGGAGAGAAAAGCTTAGAGCCTCTGTGGGGCTCCCATCAGCCGACTTCCATTACAGAGAGAAAGAGAGATCGCCTTTACTCAATAGATCAATAATAACCATCCTTAAACACAAACATGCAGAAAAATAGGTTAAATCGAAACAGAATGAGGATATCTAGGAATTTAGACACATTTTAACCTGATCTCTCCTTCACTGACTGACAGTTTTCTTTAATAAACGTGATAAAACTTGAGTGAAGTTGTTTTATGATGATGCTTCCAACAATTGGTCGACTTATCCAGAGGTCTTCAATCTTTTTCCATCCAAGACTTCTTATAGGATATACTGAGAATATACCAGGACCCCTTCATGCATAAAAATTACCAGAATAATTTGACGTAGCCTATTTTTGTATCATTTACAATTCTACTGTCTTAATTAATTATGTGAATGAAAGAAATGTCTAAAAGGTTATAGATGTGTTAGATAAGAAGGGCATCTATTGCTATTATAGGTTTAAAATATTTGTTTTGTAACTATGAAGCTTTTTATTAAAAGATATTTGTGTCATGATCATTTAAAATGAATGAATGTGAAAACTCCCACACTTCGTGAATAACCGGACTCATCAATAATGATCGGCAGCTATTTTCATAATCAATTCATCATTAAAGTAATTTTTGATGCAGAAATGGCAGAAAATGCTGTTTTCAACTAGAATAAATCTCAAATATGATATTTTCTGCCTTTTTTTTTTTTTTTTTACTGCTTTTTATAATATAAATTGAAAATCTTTGGGTTTTATACTGAAAAAACAAGACATTAAAAGACATCATGTTGGACATTTTCCACAATTTTTTAAAAACATCTTTTTTACATTTTATACACTTAACAATTATTTGACTTATTGAGATGGTATCCATCAGATAAATTAATAATAAAAGCACTTATTAGTTGCAGCCACAGTGTGTCCTGGTAATGTCCAGTAATTATCACGTCTACGGTAAAATCCAAAAGTCATCACCTCATCTCTCTCTTTCTCCAGATTTCTGGTTCATTTCTACTGCGTCTCGTCAATAAAAGGCTTTAAATGCTGTAAAATAGTAACAAAAAACAAACAAATGTGTTCTGATGGTGTTTATGGTCTATTTCCATTAAAGTGTTTGCAAACACAGGAGTCAAACAGCTCCATATTTTTTTTAATTATCTTAAAAGAAAAACAAATTACCTAATATTAGTCTACAGGTGTATTTCTTCGATTGTTTATTTGAATACAATAGATTAGTGACTGGGGCAGTCAGCTAATGGGGGACTGAATATAAATAAAATAAATTTCTCTGACAAAAGAGCCACATGAAAGCAATACTTTAATCATCCATAATCATTGAAAAATCACATTTAAAACAGTTTTTTCGGGATCTGTGATTACCCAAATTAAGTCTGTTGCCTTTATAACAATTGCCCTCTCAACATTATTGTGCAATAAAATGTTTTGAGTGCAAATTCAAACGGTAAATTGCAAACAATGAAGATTTCAATTTGTAAACTACAATACTAAATAATCTGAAGTTAATTTGCTTTACTGTAAAGAATTCACATTTTTCTTACACTAAAGCACAATTCACCAACTTCAAACTTCACACACAAGTCAAACTAAATGCTTTAAAACAGAAAGTGTGCAGCTCTGCCACTGAACACCACAAAGTCTCCAAACAGCCAGCTCAGCATCTCTGTGTGTGAGGGTTACCTTTGCGTTCGGAGCGTTTCTTGCGCCTCCTCTTGAACCTGCGTCGGATCAGGCAGTAATAGGAGCCCAGATTCTGCACGCCGTTGGTAAGAAGGGCCATGACTTGGTCAGCACTTACTCTGATATAAAATAAACTAACACAGCTCCTCACTGAACCTTCCACCTGTCCCTCACTCGTGTCCTGTTTGTGCTGTCAGGCTAATGATGTTCGCAACTCCACACACCTGCAGCGTTTCTTTGTTTCTACTTTAGTCCTTCCCCTTGTACCCCAACTCTCTTTCCCTCCCTCCCTCCCTCCCTCTCTCCCTCCCCTCCCTTCCCTTTTCCTCCTCCTCTCGCTGTTTCTCTCCTCTGTTGACTCCATATCAGTAGTCAGAGAGGGGCGGCGATGGAGTAGAGTGTGAAAAAGAAGGAGGGGACTAGCAGAGGAGAGACTCATACGTGTTTTCATACGGTTGTGAATTAACACAGAGAAGAAGAAAACTCTACCTGCCTCTCTCAAAGCCACTCACGTCTCAAAAACAACCTCTCACAATATCCTCCCAGTGAAAACACACGTGCACTCAATAAAACTACAAAAATGCTCAAACACACACATCTAAGTATATATATATAATATGTAAAAAAAGTCACAATTTTGCCTTGCTATTTTACCCAAACTTTAATATTTATATTTGTCGTGGTTGCATTCCCTCTCTACTTCTCTACCAGGAGTGTGAGGATGAGAGGCGTCTCAGAAAGAAACACTCTGCCGACATCTAGTGGCCATTGTTTCTAATTACATCTGTGATGAACCCACATCTTGCAAGCGCCACATTTTGACTCACCAATGCTAAAAATGATTATTATTGTGGCTGATTTATAATCGTTATTAAAATATATTGACGTTTTGTTCACAAACAGTTGAGCGAAACTCGATATGAAGCCACTTCAACACGTTTTGTTGTAGACAAAGACGAGTGCAACAACAGAAATGGAAAAAGTAAAGGAATAAAAACACTCACCTTTGGCTCTGTTGTGATGTCTGTGGTCGTAAAAACCTGATGGAAAGAGAGAAAGAGAAAAAGTAAGTAAACAGCCGAGTTACTGTCAAAGATCTGGATGAGACAGTAAAAGTGAATAACAGGTTTGGTGATAGATACAGAGGTACACACACTGCGTCCACGCTCCATTAGTGAATATTTAGCCAGGTTTCCACAACAGCTGGTCTTTCCCAGCCACATACTGGCTGAACTGTTCCAGAATATGGAGTTGCTGGCCGGTCACAGCTATTGTTTGAAAAGATGAAATGTGGCTTTTTCCACTGCGAGTGGATTTATTAATTTTGCTGGAAAACAGTTTTTCAAATTAAATCATTGTCATAAAACTTGAGTGCTACAGAGCTTACTGTAAGTATTGCATCTGGCAAATATAAAGTCCTTATTAAGAAATGTGAAGTGGTGGTTTATGTGGCCAGAACATTGATCCAAAGCAGATCACATAAACATAGAGCTAAAATGTGTGTGTGTCCTATGAAAAAAAAGGGCTGAAGGCTTCCCCAATAGACAAAGCTGTCCCTTAACATAAGGACAAACAACTTGGTTATTTCCTCACTAAGCCTGCAGCATGCCACAGGTAGCAAATGATGATCATGGTAAGTATGTAGTTTACTGTGAGTGTGCTGTATTTCCTGCCCATTCTCCCTCTTTGGAGTCGTGTTTTGAAATGTTTTCCTTGTTTTGGTTATACTTGACAACAGTGGATTTTAAATGACACAGTGATTATGAGTTAGGGCGATATAAGAAGGGTTTGAAGACAGTATATTAGCCCAACAGTGAAGGACTTGTGGCCCCTTTTTATACCCGATCTCATTCCGAACTCATCACAAACAGACTCTTGGTCACTTTTACACATTGATTAGCCCAACATCAAACTATGACACTTAGTTATAGTTATTTATGACATCCATGATTCAGTGCAATAATTGTCATGCTTTCGGTTAAAATTTATACTTTGTTACTAGGGCCGGGACTCGATAAAAAAAAAATCGAATTAATTAGAGGCTTTGTAATTAATTAATCGAAATTAATCGCATTTTAATTGCATATAAATAAATATTTAACCTGAGAACAGTGAGAAGTAATTTTTTTCACATGGATTTTTAGTATACCATTGAATAATGACTGAATACATAAGCTTAAGCAACAAATTATTATTTTTGTTCGAGTCCAACAGACCAGTGCAATTTTTGCCATTAAGTGTAGCAATAGCATATTTAGAAATATAATACATTTCAGAAATTCAGGTAGCCTATAGGTAGGTAGAACTTCTGTAAACACACTAGTGTCCACGCTAGCTGCTATATGTTTTGCATTGAGGTGATACTTGAGGCTCGATGTGCTGCGGTGATATGCGAATTCCTTGTGTCATAGCTTGCACATAACCATGCTCTTATCGATGCTTCCATCCGTTGGTTTTTTGTAATTTTAACGCAGTAATTTTTGTGTAATTAATTAATCTTAATTAATAAGTCCCGGCCCTATTTGTTACATTATTAGGTAACCTTTGTAAGTTAGTAGTCGTCATACACTCACCAGCCACTTTATTAGGCACACCTATTCAACCGCTTGCTCACGCAAATATCTAATCAGCCATTCACAAGGCAGCAACTCAATGCATTTAGGCATGTCGACATGGTGAAGAGGAGCTGCTGAAGGTCAAAGGAGCATCAGAATGTGGAAGAAAGGAGATTTAAGTGACTTTGAACGTGACATGGTTGTTGAGGGAATAGTCCATAAAAGAGAAAATATCCAGTGAGCAGAAGAATGGTCAGACCGGTTGGAGATGATAGAAAGGCAACACTAACTCAAACAACCACTTGTTACAACAAAGGTCTGCAGAAGAGCTTCTCTGAACACACAACACATCCAACCTTGAAGCAGATGGACTACAGCAGCAGAAGACCACACCGCCACTTTATTAGGTACACCTTGCAAGCTAACAAAGTGGCGGGTGAGTGTAACTACGTCAACATTAACTTCTGGTTTCAGACGGGATACAAATAGCTGTCTTATAGATTGAAAGTCATGTGTTTGTGTGACATCCACCCCAACCTCCTAACTACACAGACTTTCTTGCTCTCGCTTTGTCACTTGAGTTAAAAGCCTGATGTGTCTCATACAGACCTTAAAAAAATGCCTTGTGTGTTGGCATCAGGCAGCCTGTGATGGTACTTAGTGACCTCATAATGAGACTGGTGTGATGAACCATAGCAGGACCATTATTCTAAACATTCATCAACCACTTTGTTTCAGTAAGATAGATATCTTCCTTCACCAGTGTAAAAAAGATTAACTTCTTTGTACATGTATTATACTTTCTAAATATTACAATTCAGATTTTGATCTCTGCGCATGAATGCTCCAAAATGCAAGCCCACAGAATGCTAACTAAACATATCAGTAAATCTACAAGGAAGTGTGGGAAAAAAGCCTTAAAGCTCCATAGCTTTTCTGCTAGATACAGCAGCTGGGGATAGAGATGATAGTCAGGGAATAAGAGATGAGGACGGGGAGAAGAAATAGAGACATTTGAGCTTGAGAAGAGTAAAGGATGGATATGGAGGAAAACCCTTGAGTGAGGATGTAAGATAAAGAATGAGGAAATGAAGAGTGGGAAAGGTGAGATGAGGTGAGGGAAAGAGCCGTCTTGAGCCAGTAGTAGGATGTCTAACCTCCGGGTCATTTAAGGTCAGTAAGCGTCTTTACTGCTGCCCGACTCCTCCACAGCTCCCCTCCCACTGCTGCTCCATATAACATGTTCTTAAAAAACAAATTAAGATGTTTTTGGGGCGAGCTTTGCCAATTAAGCACATGAAGTTAAACTGAGCAGAAAGAAGAAAGTATAAGACTGAGAAACGGCAAAACAGAGAGAGAAAATTTGAAGATAAAAAAGCAGATGGCTAGAGCAGGAGCAGGAGCCAAAAGATTTGGGGGATAAGAGTTGCGGGGCAGAGAGGGATGAACTTAAACATTCTCCAGACGCAAACTCATTCATGCTTCTGTGTACAAGCCAATGATAACTATGGCTGGCCAAGTCTCGCCACAACTGCCTTGGCTTGGGTGACTTGTTTTTGTTTTGCTTTGTTTTCTGACAGGGAGACTGGTCAGTCCACTTCCCTTAGTATTTTAATTTATGGAGAAAAAGCTGCAGACATGGGAGAATAGGCTCAGTGCACGGCCCGCAGAGACACATGTTATTCCACAGGCACAGATTTTACCCACTTACACTCTCTCTCTTTGGCATTTTCAACACTTACTGAATGAACCGGAGGAAAGAGGCTGTGGTTATCCAGCTTGAATTTAAAGGCGCTCCAGACTCCAAATAACAGCTCAACTCGTGGTGGCCTTTGCAGTGGTTAGACGGAGAAACACAACCCTCGACAAAAACAACCCCTTAAACTATTCCACAGGCGCGCAATCCAGGCTACTGTGGTGAGCCCATCTGTTGGTTCATAGATGTACTCACAGGCAACTAAAAAGCACAAAGCTCTAAAAATAGACTCAGTGGGAACAGCTTTCAAATTTTTTTCTAAAGCCGTTCTGAGTTTCTCTTTCTTTTTAGTTTTTTTCATGGCCTTTTTCAGCTCAATTTGATAGTGGTAGAGATACAGAGTGAAAGGGGGAAGACAAGTAGGAAAGGGTTCCGGGCTGGTTTGAACCCGGCCCGCTGAGAATAAGCCTGAATGGTGTGTGCTTTCTAGTTTTTAAGTCAGTTCCAGGGATGCAGAATTTAAAGAGCTTGGTATCAGCTGATGAACTGCGATTAAATCATGCTTCACTAGTAGTGTCTTTTTAGATTTCACTTCTTAACATGCATTAATCCTCTGAACTCTTATTTTTTATTCCTGTCACATTTTACTCACTGTAAACTTGCTTTTCACTGCAATATATATAAGTCCTGCACCTCTATGGAAACAGCACAATCATGGCTGGAAGAAGGGAGAACTCAAAGATGACTTTAGTACAGTAACAATGTTATCATGCCATAAATCAAAAAAGAAAGAGGGAAAGAAAGTTGAATTTTCTGATAATTTAGCTTACAAATATTGGTAAAAATGCAATCTATATAATCATTTTAAGTGTCACTAACATTTTAAACAAAAACAGGGGTTCCCCATGCTATACTGAACAAATTGAACTGTTTACATATTTACTACCTCTCTTGTCCTCTCGTCTGCACTTCAGGCGAACTGTACATTCTAGTACCCATAATTCCACACTATTTAGTATAGCAGAATAATATTTAGTATGTCCCAATACATAGTATGTCAAATGTAGTAAAAAAAGGATTTCATTCATCCGGGTTGCATTTTCAAGTAATGCAAGCCAACATGCTTTTCTGCCAATCATGAGCCACAACCAGAGGGTCGAAGTGAAACGTGCCATGTTATTATGAAGTAGTATGACCCAGTTGTTTGCATACTGCATGCAACAGTATATACTTTGCAGTGAGTTAAAAAAAAAAAGAGAGAAAGAAATATGCGATTTGAAACACAAAATTTCACAGAATTTCTGTGCTAAGCAGCACAGAATTTTATGTTTTTTTTATAGCATCTGGTTAGTGGAAACGATTCATTTTTGGTGGCATTTTGAATGAGACATGTTTAATAATCGGATTTTGATGAAATATTACTATGTTAAGCTTCTATTTGGTTTATTTTACTAAAGGAAATGAAATCATAGTTGAAAATCAGACAATACTTTCTTTTTATATGTAGTTTCTGTGCTGATAAATGACAAAATAATACAACATAATCATTTTTGCCTATTTTTTATACTTTTCATACCAGTCAGCCAGTTTTGGGATTCAGAATGTTGAACTACAAAAAATACTACAAATATCGATAAATACACAATGTAATATATTGCAATAATGCAGTTCAGCCAAACACCAGCAAGGGGAGACACTTCAAAAGGGGTCACATGTCAAATCCTGCAGCATCATTAAACTGACATGTTGACATTATTACTTTTACAATGAGCACACAAGACCCTTGAGCTACTCCAAAATATGCTCATTAGTATTTATAAGCATTCCTCATTAAAACTGGGGAACACACAGCAAACGCCCACCATCAAACAGGCTATTCTGAAGCAAACTAACAAGCATACTAACTAACTAACTGGAGAAGATGTGGAGAAGAAGTGTTCCCTCAGATGCTAAAATACACCTTTTTTGTCTCTTAAAGCCATGATGTTATGTGATTCACTACAGAGAACCAAGTAAGAACCAAACATGCAGATGTGAGCGTGTCCTGGTGTTCCTGAATACCTGAACCTGAAGGCAGATGAAAAATGTCCAGGCAGCAGCGGAGCTCCATTGCCTTGTGAGGAAGTCACGTTCCTAAAGCAACACTCACACTGAACCTCGTCTTGTGTGTGAGTTTGGGAAAGACTTAAGAAGGAGGGAGAGATTGTGTTTGAGAGATTAGTAGAGACAGAAAGGGGAGAGCATTTCAGAGCTTTTGGGAGTTGAGGTTAAGTGTAGTATGTGTGTGGGGTGGTCATATTAGGGTGTAATAGTCTTTGAAGGCTGGATTTGGGGTGGGCAGAGAGTGGATGGATGGAGGCTGGTGATCAAAAAACCCCAAAAAAGACAGCAGAGAGAAGGCTGGACAAGAATAAAGAGTCGGTAGAGGTTGATTATGAAAGAGAGGGATTATGAAAGAGACACAAAGTCAGTCAACTGTGCGCGATAAAAGAAGTGCGTGACTGTAAACCTCGACTCCCGGTCTTCAGCCAAAAATTAGGCCAATGGCTCGGTAACCACTAGCCACACACACACACACACACACACACACACACACACACAGCAGAGCCAGTGTCCTGAGAGCCATAAAGCGCTCCCCCTCCCTGTGACCTAGCTTTTTCTCATACATGCATACACAGGGACACCATATTAATTAACCCATCATTTAATTACATGTGATTGTACCGTGATTGATTGTGCGTATGTGCAAAAAAATGCAAGGCAGAGAGAAGCTGCATGCACCATCCTCCCTCGTGAACGTCTGCCAGTGTTTTTGTTCTACTGGCTTTTGTCCAGCAGAGGGCAGCACTGCTATAAGCTACCTCCACATTATGCAGCATGCACACACACACGCACACAAACAGAACCCTGAATGTTTTTCATTTGCTCGCACATGTTAATCTAATTTTCATGCATACTGCTGTAACTGCTCGCACATGTTGTGCTGCTCCATCCTTGAAGGTTAAATGTGTGAATGATGGAGGAAATGCGTGTCTGTTTAGTAAATCGCTTGCATTCCTTGCAGTGACAGCGGTGGCCGACGTGCACTGTGGGAGCATATTTTTGCACAATTTGTGGAAGTACATTTGAGACAAATTTGAGTTAAATCGGCACAAGCCAGAGCAGAAGGTGCTGACTAAGAGAACGCATCAGATCAGAGCGCTCTCATCACATATACACACTAAGATGGGTTTAGAACGGCTGCCAATGCTCTAAAATAAATAAAAAAAAACCAAGCACTCACACTGTCCTGGCAGTTTTTTACTTTTGAAACAAGGAGCCAACAAGCTACCCACACGCTGAATATAAGGTCTGTGGTGGAAATTTCTTAATTTTTTTCAGTCTAATATTTAACTTAAAGTTGATTTATTAAAGTGGGGATTTTTAGTAAAACATGACATCTGGAGTTGAAGCCATGTCTGCTTCTGTGGTTTCCCTGCAGTACTTTTCTGTATTCGGATCCACGTTCTGTTCACCATTTTAAAAGGAAGGATTCTTTGATGCTGAATTAAAGAATAAAGTCTATTTTTGACTGCATATTGCAGTGCTGTGAGCATTTAAGTACTGGGTAGAATTCACAATGCAAGGGATCACAAGCAGCTTCACATTTTAAGTTTTACTGTTGGGAAAACCGTTTTGGTTGCAGGACATGTAGGATGTAGCACGGTCTCTGGAGGCAGCTTTGCTTTGTCAGACATAAAAATGACACCTTCTGCTGGGCTGGTTGATTGGTTGTTGATTATCCTCTTGTCTGATCAATCACCGGTGGTTCGTTTATACGGCCTTTTGTCCACCAAAGCATTTTTTTTCCCTGCTGGGAGCGGCTGACAGCACTCTGGAGATGCAGCATTTTTTCAGCTTAGACGATTTGGTTGCGTCTGGTTGCTTGGATACAGAATATCTGCGTTAGTGAAAATGTTGGCACAAGGTAGAGTAGTTGCTCTGATCCTTGGATGAAGAGAAGACTGAAGCACATAGGGAGAGAGGAGGGGCCCTCCGGTCTATGTGGCCAGCAGGATTAATCTCTCCTCCACTGGTGTTGTTCAGCACTTGCATATGTAAACCCTAATGCTGAAAATACTGGGACGTTTTGAAAAAGTTTTTGGATCAGCAAGATGAGTATTGTAGGATGTGACAGTTGGTCTATGTGGTATTTGTACCGCATTTCCTCCAATGTTATTGGACAGCTGGGTACAAAGCGACACCAGCCGCGTTTCCATTACATCTAATTTTAAAGCGAAATTTTAAATGTCGCATTAAAGAATATGCAAATTAGAGACGTTTCCATCAACTGGTTTAGAGCAAATAAATAAAGCTGTATAAACGTACTTTGGTCAGAAGATGGCGGTGTAACAAAAAAAGTTTGATAATCGGACAACTATGGCCACCCACAAGTGAAAATGTCTTCAGGAATTAGATTAAATTGGGCAACTTATATTTGTTCTTTCATGTCTGCTCGTCTTGACTGAAAAAGCTGTCTCCCACTTAGCGCATTAACTACTTTTTGAAAAAGCCAAAAACCACCTCAAATGAGCACAAAAAACGCTCATGCGCATTTTTCGAAAGTTTTATTGAAATTTGTGGTTTCCATTAAGCTTTTCTAATGCAAATCTACAAAATGTGCAGAGAAATTAGTTGATGGCAATATGACTAATGGTGAGTACAGCATCTTATCAGCGTGTTAAGCCGTTTGTAGCATAGTGTAAATCCACGGTGCTCCGATTGGAAAGAATTAAAAAATAATGCTGGCCTTAGGAAAAACACTGTGCTGATACATAGTGGTACCAGCTAGAGTCACTCTGTGCAACGTGGCTGATTCAGTTAGTCAAGATTTTTTTCACCATCAGCAGATTGAGCAGGTAAAGATTTTCTTTGGTTGACTCAAGAATTAAAAATGATGCATTTCAAGGTCCAGATAGAAATGTGTTCAATCCCTGACAGAGGTGCTAGCAGCTTGGCTGTGCACTCCATCAAACACAATTGGCAATGTGGGAAGCCAGTGAGGGATCATGACAGTGCACTGATGGCACCAGTTGGTTGGTTAGGGCTCTGTGAAATGGGGTGCAATCTGCAGGGGGCAGTGTGAACCTTCATCTTTCTTACGGCCTCTTGCTGAAGCCTCTCAGTGGCAGGTGAAGAAGCAGCTGGTGGCTCCATGTGTATCAGAGGAGCCACATGGCTGTTGACAACCTCACCAACAGTGAATAGTGGCGCTCGCTTTGTATGAGAAATAGATATTCTGAATTGGAAGCAAAACAGGAGAAAATGCCAATAAATAACTAAACAAATACTTAAAAGGGACAGTTAATTCCCTATTTTCCTCCCACCTGTAGCTCTGTTATCAAACCAGATTGCTTTGGTGTGAGCAGTTTCATGGAGAACCTACTCCCTCCATCAGGTAGTGAATATTGGCTGTTAGTGAGGCTAAACAAGGGGGGTGTTTCCACACACACATACACATATACACAGAACCACACAACCATCCAAGAATCATCTATAAACAAACCAGACTGCCAAAAGTATCTTGTGACTGCTAGTAGCTTCAAAAATCTGATTATCCACATTATTTCAAAAAACCCCATTGCTTATTTTGCGTCATTTACCATCTGCTATATTTCACTGTTAGTCTCTTGGAACAGGAGCCTGCTTCTGTTCTAAATAAGAGGGTCTGTAAATAGGAATGACTTAATTCTTCCTATGGGAGTTCCCTTTGGTTCCCAAGTCTACCACAAGCACCCACTGCTGGGTGTGGTCCCCTCTTTACCCAGCCTCCAGCTCTCGGCCTGGGACCGATCCGCTCCACTGCTTGTGGCTTTGGGTTTTTTGGCTGGGGCTTGACCAGCAGTGGTGTGTGTATGTGGGGAACAATGGGTGGCTCTGTGGTAGCCCCGCTGGCAATATATACACCTGAAGGGCAAAGCCAACAAGCTGGAACAAGGGAAGGGTGGGATAAGGGCAGCGGACTTTAAGCCACAGAGTCTACATTCACACTATAATGACTGTTTATGAACAGACATACTCGATTTTATTGGGTTTAATCTATATTTCATACCCCGCAGGATGTCATTACACACATGTTTGGAGTACCCATAACAAAAGGCCCTCCAGTTTCCTTTGAGATTTCACTAACAACCTGAAGTGAATACCAATCACGCTGAGCTGTTTTGATTTCGCTCCACAGTTGTCATGTTGTTCCCCGTGTCAACTCCGGCTCAGCCGAGCGGCTGCAAACAACGTTTTGACATCAATCTCAGGGATATCCTACAAGATTTGCATGTTGTCATGGCAACACGGACAAAAATTAAGCGTGTTGTCATATTCCTGTTGCAGGTATGGCTCTGGATGTGATCTTGGAACACTTTTTCTGAATCAGATTGCAGGTTCAAAGGAGGCGAATAAAGCATCACTGAGACACTCACTTAAAGTGTGAACTTGACAGATACTCAGGCCAGGAGATGTCAACACAAATTACCTGACATTGTAATTTAACTGACAATGACCAGTGTTTTCTCTCAAGGATGCTCGAGGACATTTTAATAGTGAATTGATGATAAGCACAGTGTGGCGTGCAGTATCCCTGCATACTGTGTGTCCCCGCAAAAACACACACGTTACTCTCTCATAATCTACAACAGAATATCTCTCCTGCTTCCCGTCACGTTGAACCACGGTACATTTCTCCTCACCTTTAATAGTCCTCCCCCCCTTCTTTCTTATGTGTTACAACATAGAAGTCAGCATTTTCTCCTATGACGAATGAGCCTCTTTCCTCAGCCAATTTATCTTTCTACCCGGCTGTGTGCCCTTGTTGACGGCACAACCTTCCATTTCCTGCGTTACGGAGAAGAAGAGGGAAACTTGAGGTCACAGGGAAAGAAATGGATCTGGTCGCACAGGGAGAAAAAGAACGGAAAATAAGGGTATTTAATTAAAAAACCAAGGACAGATGTAGAGAGGTGGGGTGAGATGAACGGCGGAATAAGAAGCCGCAGTAAAATGTGTTAAAAGAAATATTACAGATGCTTAAAAAAATTCCCCAACTCCATAATCAGCTCACTTTAAGATGCCAGGGCTACCCTCAGATAGTGAAAAAGAAGCCTGCCCTGAAACTATTGAATTGACTATATAACACACACACACACTCAAAAGGTTTTTACTGCACTGCAATGCGGTGTGACATTGAGGATAATGACTGCACTCACGCACACACACATACACACAGAGACCCACATGTGACTGCAGAAAAACACCTCTGAATACACAAAGAAGTGTGGAGGTGAGCAGGCGTGGTCAGCCACAGCTTAAAATGACATTTAAGTGTGTGCAGTCGGGAAGCTTTGTGGGGGTCATATGTTTTGGACCAGGAACAGTGGGGATGTTGTGACAGGTGTGTGTTAGACACTGCAGCAGACTTTGGTTGACGCTCAGTATGACTGTCAATTAGCAACAGTGCTCCTACCTAAAAGGGCATAATAGGCTGTTTAAAGTTGCCTTTAATAGCAAGCCACATGATCATTCTCTTAATTATATATTTGAGGGGTTTTTTAACTAAAGAAAAAGTATGGTTTGTAGGAATATGTCCAGCTCTGCCTGACCTCATTTTACTCCCACTTTTCCCACTCTGTCCATGAATTTTGTTGTTTACTTTCCCCATCGAGAGTAAATATTCCTCATGTTGATTAACTATTGCAGCTCGGGGAGGATTAAACATTATGAAAGTGATATTGCTGATAGTTATTATGTTGAACAAAACTCAGCAGGTCTGCTGATTAAAGCCCAGTTGTGAGAACGGGAGGCAACGTGTAAACCCCCCGAGCTTAAAGAGTGGAAATACTTTAAACTCTCTGGTTAACACACTGCAGGGGGCGACTCCACTTGTTGAAAAAAATAGTCAGATTGTGTACAAGTCTATGAGAAAATCATCCTACTTCTCACTTAATTTATTACCTCGGTAAACATTTTCATAATGAGTTTATGGTCTAGATCGCTTTTAAGTCTTCCTCAATACAACATGATGGTCATTTTGCGATTTTTTGTCCCATTAAGAGTAAACTAGACAATAAAGCAGGGTATACTTTTGAGCAGTGATTCCGAACAGGGGGGGCCAAAGATCCACGTGGGGTCGCGAAGCCCTCTAGATTTTAAGGGATGTAATAAATCTAATGTGTTAAATATAGATGAGTCAGCATTTAATTCATTAGTGGGACAAAAACAGCTAAATACGGGCTACATTAATATTTATTCATTTATTTAAATAGAAAAATCACTATAGAAAAATTTTAAAATAAAGGCTATATCGGGAGAATAAGGACATGTGTAACATCCCTCCTGCAGTATACACAGGTAACCTCACCTAGCAGTAACCTCACAAAACAGTAACCTCACCTAGCAGTAACCTCACATAGCAGTAACCTCACAAAACAGTAACCTCACCTAGCAGTAACCTCACATAGCAGTAACCTCACATAGCGGTAACCTCACATAGCGGTAACCTCGCCTAACAACGGAAACACAGAGCTAATGGGAAAATGGCGAATCGTCAGTGAGACGAAAATGCTGAATATCTCAATAAGAAAAAGAGAGGGTACCATGAAAGTCACATTGAGTTCGGCTTCATAGAAGCAATGGACAATAGGGGGGGTCGCCAAAGTTTACAATGGTAAAAATGTGGGTCCCTCAAGAAAAAGGTTGGGAAGCACTGCTTTAGAGCATGGCTAACTTGTGATTGACAGGGTTTTCCCAGGGTTGTCCAGTTTGGGTGTTGTCCATGTTTTTGTCTTAGAACCTTGATCCTTTCAGGTTTGTTTAAAGTTTATGGAAAAAAATGTAAATGTTGTTGATTGTAGCATTTTGGTTGCATGCAAATGTGTTCATCAGTAAGTGTTCAGGTGTACTCAAAGACACTGTAAGGAGCCAGCTATTTAATTTTTGCAGCATGCTAACCAAACTAGTTTGGGTTTGTTCTAGCTGATAACTTAGCTCTACATTCTTGTCCACTTATGGTCTCTTCTGTCACCAAAAACACATGATGGTAACAGTGTTTAAACAAGATGACAACAACCAAAATGCCAAACTCAAGGCTTCAAAACTGTAGTCTACAAGTCAATGGCTACACCCTCTTCTTATATACAGTCTATGGGTGGTTCAGACATCATCTTGTTCACTCTAGTGTAAGATTTTCTGGCTGGTACAGAGTGCATCCAAAATCTGGTTGCCCAGTTCCAAGTTTATTTACCTTGGACTGGGCACCCATTACTGTCCATCCCCGCATTTATTCTGGACTATGAAAACTGTTGGGAAAGTCACTTAACAAACTCACAATGTCCAATTACTGCTGTGTAGTACGCCTTTAAACAACAAGGAGCCACATTCTGACGAAACTTTGCTGCATCAGGAGTGTTTGAGGTCATCCCAAAAATAAGCCAGAAAAACTCTTACTTTCCTCGCTCACCTGCACTGATGGGACTGCATGAGCTTCCCTGTGCGAAGGGTGCCCACGCAGGTGTACATCAGAGTGTGTGTGTGTGTGTGTATCTAAAAGAGTCAGTGTGTGTGTGTGTGTGTGTGTGTGTGCGTTCCTCTCCTCTGTTGCTGTGTCTATCTGGGTCAACCATCTGGGGAGTTGCCAAGGCTTTGGTGAAGTGGGCAGCTGGCCATCACAGCTGGCCAGAATACACAAACACACACACTCGCAGAGGAAAGCGTAGAGCCACCAGGTAACATCTGTATTGCCACCGCCCAGTGCAGGCATCCAGTGCCGCCACCTGAGTCCACAGTATGCTCACTGGGAGCTGAGGAGGGAAAGTGCATGTTTGCGTAAGGACAAAATGCTTGAGAACTCGACTGCAATCAGTGGGGAATGTGTGAGAAGATGTTTGTGTGTTTCTGTATGTTTGCATACATGGACATGTTCCTCAGACGTTGGCTTTAATCTCACTGAACAGGAATGTGGAGACCCAGCTCATTAGCCAGTTACAAGATGGAGACTACATCCAGCCTCTCCAACCTCTTTTCTTTCAGCCCTGCTGTTGTACAATGGTGCTGCAGGCTTTCCCACACTGCTTCTATTCAGTGGTCGCAGATAGGATTACAACAGAGGTGCTCGGAAAGTAGGCCACAACATGTTGTTGTTCACATTTCTGTGTGTGTGTTGTACATTGGGCGTGTATGAGATGACAAAACATAAAATCAGGGTATCCAGTAAAATAGGCTAAAGTACAGTAGGCGGCTGGTAAAATAAGAACCATTTATGGGAAATGTTTATCCGTAAGGCCTGTTAAATTGAGAAAATATCTTTTTTCTAATTTGACGACACATAAAAACATCATACATTTGGAACTCAAAGCACAGCAGAAACTGTTTACAAGGATCGCTAAAAATTGATGCATATAAATAAGGAACTTGTTGCCAAGGTCTTTGGCTGATCATTGAAGACAGCTATCAATCATTATTTTCAAATGAATCAGATATTATAATAATATGCAAAGTGTAAATGCTAGGGCAACAGCAGATGTCTGCCACAATATCTGAACCATGCCATTCATTTTGGCTCAAAAAAATTATATTTTGGGTAATTTTCCAAACCACTGATGGATGGCCAACTTCAATAACTCCATAAGCCAGAAACGATGCATCAACAGGCCTGTGCATCACTTTTTATTGTCCCCTGGCTAAGTTTCAGTTGAATTGTGAGCTTCTTGAAGCCCTTGTGCCGGAGATGATTCTTCTTCATTTGCTTGTTTTGTTTCTATTTGCATGTGTTTTCTAAATTTGCAGTGTGTTGAGCTTTCAAGGCCACCATAGGACCACCAAATTTCTGTGCATAAACACATAAACATAGGTGTTCCATTCAATTTCCGAAACCATTGGTCTTAAGACTTTTACTGTATAGCCCCTTTCAGAGTGACCTTGTAATGTGACATGTTTTAGTTCATCTGTAGTTCTTTTGTAAAAGTACAAAAGTGGCTTTTCTGGTGTGTGGGACTGGAAGATCTAACCAGAAAAGGTAGTGAATGCTCTGCATAATAAGCCAGATAGGCCAGGTGCAGGATAAAAATGGACCTGATGCGCGAACGGAAAAAACATTTATTGAAGCATAACCTTTTATTACATTCATGGCCTTCATCAGGCAGTCCCTGACAAATTGCCTCTGAGAAATGAAGCTCCAAAGAATCGTGAACTAAAGTCCAGTGCATGGATGTACTATTTTCACATGTGCTGTATCTAACCGCCAGCTGGTTTTCCATGAAAGGCACTGGGTTGCATGAACAACCCCCCATTCACACCAATAAAGCCTTAACAGTTTTCCATCTTACACTTGGGGCGACAAATGAAGCGAGATCAAAGGCAATATGGCAAAGCTACCAGGCCAGAACTCAACAGTGAGGGTTGAGAAAGTGGAAACCAATACACGGCTTTTGGTTGCCATAGGGACTTGGGATGGGCGTTTGGAAGAAACCTGCCAACTTGAGCATCTTTAACATTAACAATCAAATAATCACTATGTTTTTATACATACTCCAGTATGTATGAAAACATGCATACAGGGGCAAAATAAAAGATATATATACAGTTTTTTGTTTTTTTTAAAGGATGAAAAGAGACTTTCGGTCGATCGAAAAACTAACTGAGGTGAGATTATACTGCAACTTTCGGTTTGCAAACTAGCTTTATCCAAAGTAGTTCTCAGCTCATTGGCTTATTGACGTACAGCCGCAGAACTGAACGCTCAGCCGTGTTTCAGTTCAGTGATACTGATACGCAGTCAGATATAAAAAGTAAAATTTAAAAATACACAGGCCGAATAAAAATTCTACATAATCGACCAAATTCTTAACGACCATCAATCATCAATTAAATATTCCCATCCCTAAGAGGGACAGCTAACACAAAAACATGCACCCCACAAAAAATGCATTTGTAATATTTGTTGGGTTAAAAATATTTTAAATACTGCAGTTACAGTCAGTACTGGAACCAGACAAAACTGCATTACCATGTTTTGGTATACCAGAAATTTGCGTTGCCTGGTAACACTTGATATTCAAGTTTTCGGTAAAAACAACTACAAAGATGTCACATTTCATCATCAGACTTTAAGCACATAATAACCTAATTAATATAAATATGAGGTGACTAAAAACGACAACCATATTTGCAGTTTTGGCAAACCAAAACCTGATGCATGGTTGCCAACCAGGCCACCAAATCAGTTTAGAGTTAGAGTTTTAACACAGTTTAGTAACTCAAAAAGCAACTCTTCAACAGTCTGTCCTCCCAGGAATACAACCACTGAGATGTCACTGAGTAAGGCCTATTTAACCCCCAACTGCTCCAGTAAAGCTGCCAAACACTGCTCATTTGGGCACTGGGTTGCTCCCCTGAGTCAATGTGGAGCAGAACGAGGAAACAAAACCATAAAATTAGAGCACATCAAACCGTAGTACACAGTACAACCACACACCCTGACAGAGTGGTCTTGGGAAAGCAACAATGGTACTGTAAATAAAAAGAAGTGACAGCCTCCTGGCGCGTTGTTGTTGGTGTCAATGTGCCAGGCCAGAGAACCACAGAGGGGGAAGTGAGGCATGGGCAGATGAGCCTGTGGCGCTCAGGCCTCCGTCCCTCTGCCAGACCTCCCTCTCCCTACTCCCTCATTTTCCTCTCTTTGTTTTTTCCTCTCTTCTTAAAGTATTCTGCCAGACACAGGCCAACGCAAACATGGCTGTTTCCTTTAAGTGCTGTGTGTGTACAGCTTTAAATGATTAAATGTTTTTGCTTCCTGCGGCCGTCAGCTGAACACTATGGTTGCACCAGACAGGTGTGTAATTGTATCCTAAGTGAAGTCCTCGATTGATGAATGCATGTTAGAAGAAAGACAAGGCTACCTATAAAGAAGATGGAGTACGTAGTCTCGTTAAAACACACATGAGCTGTAGGCAGTGAGTCTGTATCAATAAGATGGGGTGGTGGAATACTTTCTGGGATTGCCATCTGGCCATAGCCGCCTTAGGCCCGCTCTACTATGGACCAGTGAACAAAGCTGGTCTGCCTTGCTGACTGGCTGCTTGCTATCTGTCTCTATGTCTGTTGATTTTTCTAGTCACTGACTGTGTGACCGCCTGTAGTCTTGGAAATTCTAAGAACTGAGATGTTGTAACTGCAATTTTTCCAACACACACACAAGAGATCGGAGGATTTTCAAACAGATATTCAATCAGGGAGTTCTGCAGTGTAAGAGCCATAATGACAGTGTTCAATAGTTAATTGAAAAAATGATGAAATGCTCCTTTCGAATGAAAGTTTGTGATGTCACAGCCACTTGGGCATCAATTATGATTCAGCAGCCTGGGGAGCAACATATTTTTTGACAGTCCGTTCATTATTAAATCTTGTACCTTTGCTTTTGCCTTTTTAAGTAAAGATTTTTGAACATAGTTACCTGGTCAGACTTATTGCTGAAGGTTTTGCTTGATAGAGGCGGTAAAGAAGATTATTGGACGGATTGCCGCTACATGCAGAATCACTCACAAAAAGTATTAATGAATCACTGTGATAACTTCGAGGGGGGGGAATATGACAATATGATTGTCAGCACTGTGCCGTCATTTCATCTAATGATCCAAATTCAAACACCACTTCAACATGTCACACTCAGTCGCTCTTCATCTCTAACTCAAAGGATAATAATTTCATAGATAAGCAAGCCCATTGAGAGCCTAAATGTCCTTTTTTTCTCTCATGTTCTGTTCTCAGCTTGTTTAGACATTGCACTCTTGAGAAAGCTTTAAATCCATTACGCTGCAGAACTGCATTTGACATCTCCTTTCACCAGGCAAAGGCCATGGTTACATAAGGGTTACTATTTTAGTTTGGCAACGAACCTGCCTCTGATGGAAGGACCCAACAGAGTTCTGCAAGTACTGCCTCCCTAATGGCCACTTTTAAAGTACACTTTAAAAAAAACTGCTCAGAGCTAATAATGGAGTTTTATCACCTAAATATGCTTTTCATCTATTGATTTTATCCCTATTGATTTGGGCTGTGATGAGATTTTCCCTTATTAACAGTATCCTTATTGGCACTTTATTATTTGATGAAGCATTGTCTGTGGAATACTACGCTGTGGGCTGGAGGACAAATAATTCAATGTGATACAAACATGCGGACTCAGCGGAGTTCAATGTCATCTTCCCATTGGGTCATTCAAGGTAGAGACAGAAATAGAGAGAATGAGGGGGCAGATGAACAGTGAAGGCAAGCAGCAGAGAGCTTATGATAGAGATGAAATGGCACTATAGGAGCAAATGCAGATGTGAAATAGAGTGCTCTGTTGATGTAGCAAGGTGAACAAACTGAAGAACTGTTTACTACCTTCTGTTTCTTGTGACACTGTTGCCTCTGTTTGTTTACTATGAAAGAGTGGGACTTAAAAGCAGTGGCTCGAAAGGTACAATGAGATAATGACAAAATTTAGCCTTACAGGATCTACTACCAATGGCTTCAATGACCAAACAAAGTGGTCACTGAGATTAAATACACAGACAAACTATATATTGTCTAAGGATGATGTTAGCAGAGACTTCAAATGATATGGGACCTTGTTGGAAAATGTAACAAGAGAAAAAAAAACCCACTGCAACTTGATGGTTCCTATTCGGGCAGTGCTATAAAAGCTTAAAGGTGCCCTGTGGGGTTTTCTTGTAAACAAACAAGTTATGTTTACATTCAGTTGTTACTCACCAAAAAGGCATTGCGTCTACCCTTGAGGTCTAACAAACAATGCATTTCCATTAGTAAAGCCTATTTTTGGAACTTTTGAATAATTCATTGTTAGCATCCTTGTTGGTTACCTTGTATGCTGCTTTTCTGCCTCTGTTGGTGCATTTGAGTGTCTTTTAGTGTTAATGCCGCCAACAAATAAGTGACATACCGTGAAACCTGGAGCAGAAAAAAGGATAAACCTTTACAAGCTTCCCCAATCTGGGAACCATCAGTTTGCAGTGTTTTTTTTGTTGTGACTTTTTCCAACACAGTAGTGTGGAATGTCCCCCGAAACCTAATTTAACATTGTTGTATTTGGTATTTTATCTGTGGATAAATACAAAGATTCACTTTGACTGGGGCTCCGACGGACATTTCTCCATTTTCTGCTGAGGTGAACTGCATGGCGCTGCAGGGTTTTCCCTAGCTGTCCCTTGACTCCTTTGGGGGTCAGATGGGGGGGTTCTGCAGGTCACGGTTATTGGCTTAGCTTGACACTTTACGCTGCATAAATTAGCCTAGCTGCTAACAGACTTTTTTTCTCTACTCATAGCTTAATCCTGACCAAACGCCATGGTTACATTTCAGCCTACTTGCACTTCTTTTCAGCCTGACATTGTTCAAACAGAGCAGCCAATAGTGAGGATAAAAAGCTGGCAGACAGCTGAGTCGTCACTACACCTTTCCCTCTGCTCTGCGTCAGGTGTGTGTGTGTGCAGAAATATCCTAATAGTCAAATATTCCAACCACACACATAATAGTGTCTTTCATATCAGTGGCCACAGTTTAGCTGTAGACAAAATTCAGGAAATGCAAGCTATGTTTTTTTTTTCTTTTGTGTTTGTTTTCATATTATGGTAAAAAATTGTATATATAATATCAGCCCACATTGAAAATGTATTTAAGGAGGAGGAGGTTGCAGCAAAGGAAAATATGTGTTAATGTGTGAGAGATGAGAAAGAGTCAAAATATTTAATCAGCAATATTAGGACCTGCCAGAAGAAGTTTGGGCAACATTGCTGTAGCCAGAGACTGTTCTGAAAAACTGTGAAACTGCCATTTCAAATTTCAATGCTTAAATCCACACTGAAACTTGACCCGCCATCTTTAGTGGAGCCTGTTGAATTGAAACCTGCAAATTGCACCTTAAAAGCTACATTAGAGCTGCAACTGGCGAAGCTCGCCCCTTCTTAACAGTGTCTCTGGAGGTTCGCCCCATTTGCTCCAAATTCTTTTCTCAGGCATGGACGCTTCGCCACCGACAGGAAACAACACATTAAAGCTTCAGAACAAAATGCAAACTGTCTTCTGAAAAAGTTAGTTTATGGACTCACCTACAGGCATGGAAAAAAATATTAGACCACCATCGTTTTCTTCAATTTCTTGTTTATTTTAATGCCTAGTATGACTAAAGGTACATTTCTTTGGTCAAATATAATGAGAACAACAAAAATAGCTCATAAGAGTTTAATTTAAGAGCTGACATCTAGACATTTTCCATGGTTTTCTTGATAATAACCAAAATCATAATCAAGAAAACCATGGAAACTGGCTAGATATCAGCTCTTAAATGAAGTTCTTATGAGCTATTTTGTTGTTATCATTATATTTGTCCAAACAAATGTGCCTTTTAGTTGTACCAGGCATTAAAATGAACAAGAAATTAAAGAAAACAAGTAATTTTAACTAATATTTTTTTCCATGACTGTATGCTCACTTGCTTACCTTCCATCTCTCCAGTGATCTAACTGATATTAACATATTTCAGTTATGTGTTTATGTACAGTTAAATATTATTTTTCCATTTCCTCTTTACTCTGCTTATGACAGCATACTGAAACACACAGGTAATATAAGCCTAATTTGCATGCAAGTCATATTCACTGGACTGACAGAGCAATCAGTTAGAGAAAGTTCCTCCATCATCTCTGTTTAAGCACATCATCACTTCACTTATGACAGTCTAATCAATCCCAAACAGGCCATCTAGTGGCTTTTGGTGCTTGTGCGTTGTGTGTGTGGCGACAATAGTGTGTGCGTGCATGGTGTCGTGGTATTCGTGGCACAGAGCAGCAGCAGATGTGAGAGGTAATTTGGAGCCCTGAGAGACACTCTCTGATGTGTTACAAAGCATTATGGGTAAATTTGCCGTCATTGAACCTGAGTGAACTTCAATGACACAGTGTTCTGTTCTCTCCCAACACACGCACACTGCTTTTTTTAGCTAGCCTTGACCTTTTGGGTCACATTTTTGCATGATGGTCAGGTTCACCTTTACTGAGGCCCAAAAAAAATAAACCTTTGTTGTAATTCACTCTCACATTTGTTGTTTTTGTGTCCACTTGCTTATTAAATGATACTCCAACTCCCTAATTGTGAATGAAAAGTGACGCAGAGGTCGCACTGAGTGTACACACTGTACACAGCGTGCAGCTCGTTGCAGGCTGGCGCTGGTGTGGTAAAATGCTCGAGGCCGTGTTTATATAACTGGTTTCCTAGCATGGGAATGGGTCACACTCATGCTGCAATTATGACACAACAGAGAAAGAGACACAGAGGAAAAGAGGTACAAAACAGTGTAGTGTAGTTAAATGTTTTAATGCTGACCAGCTGAACAAGTTATGATTTTGAGCTTAAATGTCCTCAGGCCAGAAGAGTGGGCATGATACACTGTTGATATCATCACATGCAAATGGTGCTTGTAATTACAATAGGGTGAGAGAGAGAGGATTGCGTGGCAAGTTGAAATGACATAATGGGACAAACTAACATCTAAAGGTGGACAGTGACAGAAGCAAGCAGATGCAAACAGACTGTTGGCAGCAGTATTTTTGACATGAACAGACAATGAGGTCATGAGCCGCCAAGGCTGTTTTTTGTTGTCGTCTTCACTCTGGGCACACATCCATAGCATAGCTTTAGCCGTGTTACCTTTGTCAAGGAGGCTTTTCAGTTTGGTTTCTTCGTTGGTTTGTCAGGAAGGATTACAGGAAAAGTACCGGAACAGATTTTATGAACTTTGGTGTAAGGGTGTTCTGGTCAAGGAAGAAGCCAGTAAACTGTTGGGAGTGGATACCAAATTCGAGGCAGGTGTACAGATTCTTTTCTCTCATTCAATGTCATGGGCTTGGTGGAGAGGCCTGCACTCTGGCAGGGCCGAGCTGATCCAGGCTCAGGCCAAACTACTCCATCAGACTATTTCTGGTTCAGAGCTTAGAAAAAGTGACTTCTGAAATTGTGTAGGCTAGAGACAATCAACAGGATATGATAACATGCGTTCATTAGTTTTTATAAGGCACAGGACCTCCACCAACAACACCAAGGTAAACAATACAATCTTAATATACATCATAACAATATTAATATTTTGATATAACTGTATATTTTAAATGTTAGTTGGGATGTTAATCGGAAAAAAGAGACAAATTAACAGCATCATTTCCTAACTTAAAGCTAAAGACAAAGCATTTTTTTCCCATCTTGAGACCACAGCAAAAAAAAAAAAAGGATATTACTCTGTAAAAGGGAGACTGGTGGGTACCAATAGAACAATAGAACCCATTGTCATATTTGGTCCCAATAGTTTCCTTAACTCTTTTTGTTTCTTGAGGGTATGCGGGTGGATTAACGCTTCAAGGAAACCCCATCAGGTTTAACTTGATGAGGAGGGTGGGTGGACACCCAATAAGACCTGTCAAAAAGCAGATGAGCTCATCAAGAGTCAACGGCCATCCACATCTGGAGAGGAGATGGACACCACCAGATTATCTTGTCTATTCAAACTTTTATTATGTATACACCTAACAACCACATACCGGATCGGTCGTGGCCCGGGTTAACAAACATCATAGTGCTAATACGGCCACTTGGATACAGATGATGATGATGATGATGATGATTTTGTTTCTAAATATACATTTAAATTTAGGCCACTACAGTCCAGACCTTTTATTTTGTACTAATTTTTACTGGAATATTTCAAATAGATCACAGAAAATAACATGATTGTTTTTTAGTTGTCTAACGTTAAGCAGAAAAAAAAAACTTGTACTAAGTTTATGGATTGCTAATGTAAGAAAACGAGTGTTAACAGAAATTATTACATTAAGCTTTTTGCTTTTCTTTCCTGTTACTGTCGTTTGTCTAACGTTATTTCATTTGTATCGTCAGCTAAAACACTGCGCAAGACAGTGGCTTTTTTGTCCTGTACAACAACATCTATTGCACATCTGTCTATCCTGGGAGTTTTTTTGAGGAGTTTTTCCCTGGCCGATGTGAGGCTCAAAGGTCAGAGGGTGTCGTACCATGTACAGTCTGTAAAGCCCTTTGAGGCAAATCTGTGCTTTGTTTTTTTTGGCCTATATAAATAAAACCGACTTGACTTCTAAACCTTACAAACACCTGTGATTTTCCTCCGCGGGTCCTGGAGTGTTGGACACTACTGCTGCACCCTGCGAGTGCCTTTTTAATTGATAATGTCTCACTCCAGAACATAAATAAAAACTTGTTTTCAGCCTCTCTCAATTCATCGCTCTTTCATCCAGAGAGACACTAAGATAATGACGTTCACTCCATATAACATGGAGCGATGCACAGACAAAAACACACCAGCACTGGCCTGGGGGAGATAGAAAAATGAGGGCAGGAGGGAGAGAGAAAACACAGTCATATTCAGTGTTTGGAGAGAATAGAAATCCCTCCACTTAAACACAGGAGGAACACAAAACTCTCTCAGTGTGGGCTGTGTGAAGTGAAAGACAGAAGATCATCACCCCCGTTATATATGTATTATGATCATGTTTACGTCAACAGTCAACCAACGGTACATAATGTCATCTGACTGCTTTGAAGTGCACTTAAACATGCCAGCAAATTTCTGTCATTTCGTGCATGCAACATTTAAGATCAGGCCATTTGTCATTCTATCACATCAATTTTTCATATATTGACTGAGTGGTCACAAATGGCTTGGCATTCAACTACATCACGGCATGTAGCGAGTACACTACATATGTTTAAAGATGAAAGTAGGGTGGCAAGGGAAGGGCATTTCCTGCCACAAAAAAAGAGAAGAAAAAAGAAAATGTCCTTCAACAGGGCTCAGGACAGTTGCCAGGGTTACAAAAAGAGTCAGCTTTTGGCTGCCGCAACTGAAAATATGGTTGCCATTTGTAATTCACCATATTTTGAGTGATTATGATAGTATGCAGCTTAATGTGACCTAAAGAAAAAAATCTTTTGAAGTGTCTGTAGATCAAGGTGTCCTTTTTTTTTTTGATCAGGGCTATGTGGTTATTTGTCAGTAGAATTACTTAGTGATGTTGCTGGCTTAGTTGAACTTTTCAATCCACAATTTAATAACTTAATTTGCTTCACCAAGGTTGCATATGCATCATTGTCTGGTTCCAGATCTGACTGTAAGAGCAATATTTAAATATCACACATGCAACACATATTAAACATTTATTTATTAGAGGTGTGAATGCGCAGAGGCCCAACAATACAATGTTATCCTGATACTTGAGTCACAATTCGAAAATTTAAACTGCAAATTTAAGCATTTTGTGATATGGGGAGTATAGTGATACAATATATTGCCATTTAACTGTTTAACTGCATTTTGTGTCCAGAAAATTAAATGCAATCAAGAATTGTTTTTGTCAAATAAAAGAAAATTCTCAGTCTATTCATCTCACTTCAGTCTTTTTATTTCTCCACAATGAGAGTCAAACCCACAGACTGACCAACAAAGTATTCAGTCAAACTGAACTGAACTGATATTAAACATGTATGAATGACAACAACTGCAGCATTTTATAAAACTTTCAAAAACGTAAAGCTTCACTGCTCTCAATTTTTTTGAATGAAACATAAAAAAGCCAAACTTTGCAGTGTTATTTCGACAACTTCCTGACACGATATCCTGACGTACGATTCCTTAGATCTTCTAGTTTAATATGATACCAGTATCTCAAGTATATTTGTTGGAACACTAAATACTGTTACTTGGCGGCCATGAATCGGTATAATATTGTCGTGCAAAATATTGCGATAATATGCTGTATCGATTTTTCCCCCCACCTCTGTAATTTATTTTGGTGTGCTTGTTTTGCTGCTTAGTGTCCCTTTTATAAGTAATAAGAGGTTGCCATAAGTTGTAAAGAAAGCCAAAGAAAAGGTTTCTAAAAAAAGGCAAATGTAACTGTCAAGCACTGTTCAATACTTTGCTTCCCCTGATGTCAGTCTGATTTTGACATTGAAATCTGGATAAAAGGAGTGATGTTTCCAAGGGGGCGTCTTCAGACAATTTTATATCAATATCAGAGGTGATTTTTGTTCAGTGTAACAGCTACATAAAGCCTGCCTCACCTTGATCCTTTGTTTATTGCAACCCATTGGGCTCAAAGTGAAATGGCTTGTCAAATCAGCCCCACAGTGCTCTGTTAAAAACCCCTCAACATTTTCCTAATGCGCAGCACTGCAATTGTGGAGCGACACGAACAAATAAACTGCAGGAGGCACTTTCAATTAAGGATAACCGCAGCCAGCAAAGTGAGCAGAGGCGCTTTCAGAAACAAAATAGTTTGTTCTACTGCGTTTGGCTCTGTTTCAGCGACACTCAGTGATGCAGTGTGCCTCTAAAGTGCTGCTGTTGTTTGAAATCCTGTCCAAATCTTCATGCAACAACACCTCCAGAATGACACTCCTCTCTCCATGACACAACACAAGCACAATGGGAAACCGTAGCAGTAAAGCTGGCTCTAAATTGGCTTTACCAAAAAAGAAAAGAAACATGACGAAAAGCAGCAGGTGGAAAAATCTTCATGTTAGTCCAGGAGAGTGTCAGAAAGTTTTTTTTTTATCAGTGTCCCCATTTTGATTCACAGCACTGCAGTAAACTCGATGTTGCAAGCTGTGAAAAATAATCATGACCATACACCTTCTGCTCATCGTGACAACAAACTGGATTTTCACACGTATATTTTCTTTGTTTACAGCATTTGCTTTCCTGTAAATAGAAGACCTGAACAAGCAGAGCAGCCCACAACAAACCACCGCCTGCCAACATATACCAAGCTGATAATGAGTGACTCATCAGTGCTAATTTGCTGTGCTAATTTTATCAGCGAACTTTACAGGCTTGAAGAAACCTTGCTATGGCAGAATGAGTGAACAGCATGAAGCTTAACACCAACGTGGTCACACCGATAAAGGACTGCTGTGGAGTGTGTGCTGAAAGATAGATGATAGATGCCCAAGTGCATTCTTACTGTCTATTCTTCAAGGCCACCAATCAAACCACAGCTGTGCCCTCCCTGAATTTGTTTAATGGTGTGATGAGAGCTTCCTCGACCTAAATGTGTTGTAAACCAAGGAAATTATCATAGATTTCAGGAAATCCAGTGTCGACCCCAAAACCAGCACTATCCATGGTGAAGAGGTACAAATTGTACAATCCAACAAATATTCAGGTACCGTGATTGACACCAATCAGAATTTCTGTAGCCCCTTTCATAGTGCGGTCCCGCAAATGTCCCGCTTTATTACCGGAAAGATCTGTGCCAGCTTTTCACCTTAGGGCGTTCATAGTGAACGCGCGAAGGCGTGATATTCGTGCCCTCTCATAGTGCGTTCCATCATCGTAGAAAGAGGTGGGAGGAGACGATAGTGACATGCGATAGAGCAGCGGCAGCAGCGCTGCAGTAGCACAGTGCTAAAAGGCTGCACAATTAGCCCTGTAGCAGTATAGTGTGTATGTGCTGTAGCAGTATGTGTTCAATTAGCGATCTCCGTTTGTTCACAACAAGCACCGGACACTCTGTGCACAGTAAGTGATGCCGGTTTGTTTACGGTCAGCGGTGGACACCACATGTACAGTTAGCTATGCTGGTTTGTTTACAATAATCGAAGGACGATGTGCACAGTTAGCAACCGCGGCAGCAGTTGCTGCAGAACAGTGATTCGATGACTGTCGGACCAAGTGGGAGACGTGTGTTAGATGTCACGTGTGATGTCAAATATTCCACCTTGCCGGGATGGCTCGTTCATAGTGGTCCCGCTTCCAACAGTCCCACCAATTTTCCGCCTCTGTGACTACCTCTGGTGGCGGAAAATCGTCGGGATCATTTGATCCCGGCGTCCCGCTTCGGGCACATTCATAGTGGAGGCGAGACGTTTCAGAGCCGTAAATGTCCCGGCATGAAACGGCACTATGACAGTGGCTACTGAAAACACTGACAGAATTGTTAAGCGAGCAAATCAGAGAATCCATTTGCTGAGGAAACTCAACTCTTTTGGTGTCAACAGAAACATTTAATGTACCTTTTATCAAAGTTTTATTGAGAGTCTCTTAACTTATTCTTTTTCTATGCTTGTTTGGTTGTCTTTCTGTGAAAGACAAGAAGTGTCTGAATGGCATCATCAGAATGTGCTCTAAAATCACTGGAGTCTAGCCTAAGGACCTCTGCTCCCTTTGGACAATGCGGGTGGTCCAGACAGCAAACAGAATCTTAACCCAACCTGATCACATACTTGGCAGTAAATTTGCAATCATGTCCTCAGGTTGGCCGATGCAGAAAACAAACCGCTATGCAAATTAGTCTTTCCCTTCTGCCATAATGCTGCTAGATGCACAAAATGCAGTATAAACAGAAAATCATTCTGAATCCCGCTCTGCTGTACGCTCACTGGTTGTGGTTGTTGTTGATGTCACAATTATCTATCTATACTACTGTATTTTAATACAGGTGCATCTCAATAAATTAGAATATCATAGAAAAGTTAATTTATGTCAGCAATTCAATTCAAAAAGTGCAAATAACACATCATATAGATCCATTACACACAGAATGAAACATTTCATGTCTTCATTTATTTAATTTCCTGTAATTATAATGATTATGGCTTACATTTAATGAAGACTTAAAATGTAGTGTCTCAAAAAAAAATTAATATTACAAAAGACCAATTTTAAAAAGTATGTTTAATATGGAAATGTTGGCCTCTGAAAAGTATGTCCATCTATATGCACTCAATACTGGAAATGGACTTTTCCATCATACTGAAAATGATTGAGATGTACCTGTATATATTTTCTTACTATGGACAGGCTGACTGTTAAACTGAATTGCCCTTCTGGGACTGATAAAGTATTCTGAATCTGAATCTGCATACTTTCTGCCGTCTTGCCCCCACGGATCACTGTAAGGAAATACACAATATACCTGTGCACGCTGGATGCTTTAATTCAATTTCGCCAATTGAGAAATCCGATGCGTTAATAAAGACTGAGCTCCCCTTCCCGATCTGCCATCCACATTAATTCTAAAAATAATGAACTTCGCTATTAAACCTGACATATTGGCAACCGTCTTGTCCAAGCAGTATGGCGCTGACAGCAGTGCCAGCCAACCAGCTGGAGCGTTTGGAAATATGTGTGTGCATGTGCATAGCAGTATGTCGATCTGGCATGGCTGTTCCACTTATTTCACTTCTTATATAATGACCATTTCAGGAAAATTACGCAGTCATGTTCAAAGCGCCCGCTGCTGCAATGTTGAATGAAATACAAACATACACTTTGAACACTGAGAATGTCTGAATTAATCTTTAGAAATGGCTCCCGAAGGATCCGTCAAACTTTTTAAAAGGCCTTCTTACCTGTAATACATCTTGTTTTTATCCAAGCGTTCACTTTGATTGTGTTTCAGTCACAGTTGCTTCTCAAGGGACACTGAACATCATCAAGCCTAAAGGTGAATTTTACACACCATCTCTTTGTAAAACTTGATTCAAAGTCATTAACTCTCAGTTAAGTGAAGCTAATTTATGTCTGTAGTCCCATTTAATTTATCTTCTCTCAGGACATGAATAAAGTCTGCTTCAAAAGTGTCACATTTTGGGGTTTCGGCATTGAAAAAAACGGTCTCTCTACTGAGAAATATTGATCCATCGACCATACAATTTAAAAACAGCGACTAAATCCTCTCCAACAAGTGAATTGCATTGGACATTGTGCTTCCTAACACTAGCAGTACTGCAGTAGGCAGTGTGAGAGATGGGGAGAAAGTGACAGTGGGGGACAGTGAATCATGTGGTTTGAGGCACGGTGTGTTGCAACATCACCTATGGAGAGCAATCTGCTGTGGTGTTAGGCTGGGGCGTTCTCTGCCAAACGCAATGTAAGGTTGCTGGAAATCTGAAAAAAGTGTATTAATATTTCATTCATTTAAAAAGAAATAAATGAATAAAAAGCAATACCACCCATAACAATTGATATGAGGGTTTGTCAAAATGAGCTTTTTGCGGCTCACAGTAGAGTGGAGTGTTCTAAAAATAGCACAAACGTTATTTTACACACACACGTACGGTCCACATTTGTAAAAAAAAAAAATAAGAAAAATAAAAGGCTACAATTTCTGTGAATTTAGGCTACAAAACCACTGACCTAGGTTTAGGGCAAAAAACTTCCTGGTAAGCCATTATAAAAGACAGTTTAAACTGATGTGAAGTAGTTACAATGGTGAAGTGAGCCATGAAAGTTAAGTAAAAAGTATTTACTTTTGCTTTCCCACGGGACATGAACCCCGTTATCCTGGGTGAAAGTCAGATGTTTGTTCATCAGTCGAAAAACATAAGTGGTATTTTGCCTGTACAAATGATATTGACGTGTTTGATGGGAACACCAGTCTCAAATTGTACAGGCGGTGTTAAGAATTAGTGTGCATGGTCAGCAAACCTTCAATAAAGTTTTTTGAGAGAAATATAGCAGGGTGAACCTCTCTGACCTTTGTGACCAGCGCTGTTAATGTCAAAATGTGACATTTACACACACACAATACTGCTGCAACACCAGTTTGAAATTTGATGCATCAAGTGAGAGAATGAAATAGTTCCAGAACAACAAAGCACTAAGCCAAGTATTTCTTTCAGTTTTTAAAACGTAATTGGCATTTTAAAAGACAGTTTAAATGGTAAATAAATGTACGTAAATGCTGGAAGTGAAGTAATTATGAGGGTGACGTGAGCCACAGAAGTTACGTAAAAAACTGATTATGATAAAATTAGTTTACTTTTCACATGGGGCACGGGTGTTTGACCCGTCCACCATCATTGAGTATGACATCCATCATTCAAACTCCACATCAGCGTCAATCATTACTACAATGTCTGCAAGATGGCAATGGAAGAAAGTCTCAAATGTAATTATTCGTCATTGCATTTAAGCTTACATGTTTACATGTAATGTAAAGCATTTGCCTTTATGTGGCATATTAAATGTAAAAACAACAAAAAAAGAAAAGAAAAGAAAAAAAACACTGCTGTTAGGAGTTATGTTACAAACGCCCTATATTGACGTTTAAGCTTTACGATCATTATTATAAGAGTCATATTCAAATCATAAGAGCCCAATTTTTATTTAGATGTGTACAATTACAAAAAATGTTATAAAGATTATATATTCTAGATCATGCTATATTCAAGACAGTTTTTGAAATACCAAGGGATCTAGGGTACGTCATAGCTCGTGTGATCCCGGGACAGAAGAGTTGAGATAAGGTAGAGTTTAGCATTAAAACCCTGCCACAGAGGTAGCTGTAGCATCTACGTCATCTATCAGATGGTCCTGTCCATTTGCCTGCTCCCCCATTCTGCTTGGCTACCCCTGGTCACTGACTAAGACGTTTGCTGTGTGGAGGTAGGGGGTGCTCAGCTTGTTAAAAAAACCTGGAGTGCACACAAATAGCTCATGCATGCACAATGTCTGATATACACTCCATCTCTATTAATATTTGAAATCCTGCAGTTCAATCTCTTATCGCTCCCTTTCTGCCCTCCCTGCTGCTCTGAGAACAGCTCCGTACTATCCATCTTGTTTGTATTGACTGCTTGCTCAGTGAGGCAGGGGGTGCTCAGTGATTCATTTAAGTGGAAAGTGGAAATCGCAAAATATGTTGTTATCTATGGCTGCAAAACTCCTTGCCCCAATTAAGTCAGAATTTATTTTCCAGGGATAAAATATTAGCGGCACTGCTGTACTATAACTGCATGACTATGGGTGGTGTGTACTCCTGTAATAAGGTGTATCGGGATATTTGAATTTTCATTACCATCACATGACCGCACCTCTGCGAGTTGGATACGGATAAAAAGATTGCCAACGAGTTAGTCTCTCGACAGAATACAACTGCTACCATTTGGCAGGAAAGTAGATTTGTAGCAAATGACAAGTGACAGCCAGCAAATCTTGATGACACTGTGTGTTAAATTTGTATGCAGACGGTGGCAAGCAGCGATGGAAATACTTTCCCATTCCCATCTAAGAATCAAACATCCACAAACTGCTACAAGGATGAGCATGTAGTCCAACTCAACTGACAAGACCAGATCCATCCAAGTACCAACAATAATGCAGACAATTGGGAAACAGTGAAAAATAGAAGGGAGCATGCTGCGTGGGGCATCTGGACTTGTGTTTTACCACATGTGTAAAATCCTCTACCCTCAGGTTTATCAATTTTAGTACATACATACCCCAAAATAGCAAAATCCCCCACTAACCCTTTTCTTATGACTATCTTATGAAATAAAATAGGAAAATTAGTACACAGTTTGTTTTACTGTAGTATACTACTGATATTTGAGGGCACTTTTGTTTCTACTTTATTATCTGTGTATATAATCTTGTGGTTGTTAATGTTCATGTAAATTATCTTTTATTATTGCTTCTATGGAAGGGATTTTTAAAATCGCCAATTATAATTACACAGACGACACACACATTTACCTTGCTGTGTCCCCTGCTACACTATAGCTCCATAAATCCCTTGCACATTATAACGATTGTTGACTATTTTCTGTATCTTCTTGTACATGCTTCTATTTCCAGCTGATTGGACTATCTACTCCCCCAAAAACTCTATGGTAACTTCAGCTTTTTCAGAATGCAGTTGTGTTTTTGCCATCTGAATAGGGATGGGAAATAAGAACTTTTTTATTGATAACAATGTCATTATCATTTCTGCTTAAGAAATTCTTCATCAAGTCCCTCATTGTTGATTTGTATTAAACATCAGGAAAGCTGGTAAAACACATTGTAAATGATGTACGATGGTTACGTTTAGGCACCAAAACCACTTTCTTAAGGTTAGGGGGAAAAAAGAATGCAGTAGGCTTAAAAAAAATCACTAATAGCAACACCTGACTCTTTGTTGAAAGACCAGAGTTTGAACCACTGTTCCCAGCCAACCAAAAGACGACTTATGTGGCATTTAACATTACATAGCTTTGTCACTGTTAAAAATATCATGACATACCTACAAATAGCAGTCCATTACTTTTCACGCTTATAATTGCTGGTGTTTACATACTTACTTAAAATTATCACTTTACGGACACTACAAGCAGCACAGTTGTCATCTTTCTTTGTGACATGCTAGGAGCAGTGGGGGTTAGGTGCCTTGCTCAAGGGTACTTCAGATCAGTCCTTGACTTCAAACGAGCGACCAGATGATCTGGTTACAAGCCCGTTTCCTAACCTCTACAGGTAGATTCCAAACCTCTAGGCCACGGATGACATGTAATGTAAAGCATTTGCCTTTATGTGACCTATTAAATATAAAAAGAAAAAAAGAAAAGAAAAAAAACACTGCTGTTAGGAGTTTGATTGAGGTATAATATGTAAAATTATGCCAGAGACACAGCTGGTATTACTGGATAATGATTGATTCAGTAGATAGGCCTGAGAGGTTAATAAGATAAGCATTAATGTTATTGCACATCGATGAAAGCTCAGTCCAAAATGTTCATGCATTACATTCCCCTGTGTATCATTGAGTAAAGGTATTAAAAGAATAACATTTCAGCACTTTGCCACTCTGCTTCTTCTCATGTTCACACAATGAGTCTGAGGGTTTAATGACAATGAGATAAGTATTATTATTATTATTATTTTGAGGCCTAAACCAAATCCACTTTCAAACTAATTCAACTACTTCTTCTCTATGGCTGTTAAACACACTCATTTACACACAGGAACATGCACACATAAGAGTTGTACACACACACACATCTCAACAAACCATTCTTTCTTTATCACATACACGCGCACTTACAGTCTCCGTATATCCAGAGTGCTAATTATAGCTTGCCCATTAATCAGCGACAGCTGTAATTATACTAATTCCAGTGTGTAATCTGATCAAGGTGAGGAAGATCAAATCACAGCCTTTCTCTCCTGCTAGGCTTAAAGGGGGTTTCAGTAATGGCGGCGACAGCGGTGCGGTTGTAATGAAAATTGGTTTAGACCAAAACAATCAGATTCGACTCGGTATGGTGGCTGATTAGTGGGGCAAAGTACAAGCATGTGTGTAAATCAAGCTATCTCTGTTGTCTGCGGGCCATTGTGACTGCTAAATTGCTTTTATTAATTTAACAATGTAATATTGTGAGAAATGAATACAACCTACAAGAAAGGGTTGGCTGCCTACACAATCACACAAGTTTTTATTTCCTTCAACAACCAGGAGGCTCCAGCATTTTATAAAGAAATAAAACTGCATTTCAGGCATTTTCAGCGTATTTCAGTTGTATTTTATTCTTATCTATACTGCTTGTGTAGATGAACACCCAAACAATGACAGCTAATTAAATATTTCTAATAATGTAAGGTTATATAAAAAAAGGGAAACATTAAATGCAAGTGAATATCCTCGTTAATTTTATTTTTACATGGATGCCAATCTGACAGTAATGAGCCTGGTTTGTTTCATCTGTAGAAAGGTAATAAGTTATTTCCCACTCTAGTATAAGGTCTGTGTTAGTTGAAAGGCTGGTTGCCATCATTCAGTGAATATATATGAATTTCAGCACTTTTTTCAAACGCACACGTCTCTGTGCTGTGTGTGGCTGACTGAGGAGAATCTTTTATCTAGACGTAAAATGATCTCTTGGAAATAATGCTTATAACGCTGGATAACGAACTTAGACATGTGTGATGGGTTTCATTAGTGTGGGGTGCTTCCATAAGTAGCAGAGCACTGTTTTATCTCTGGGTATTTGTGCAATTACTGTGTGACTTTGGTGTCAGATCAGATGGTTGGATGTGAGGAGGATTCATCTGTAATCATCCTGCCACGCTGGTGTTAATTGGCTTCAACATGTTCATGAAAGTCCACATGTGAATGTATATGTGCATGTTTTTCATTATATTATACAGCAGCTCACGTCTACGCCAAATATAGAAAAGAAGATTACATGTTAGGGATGTTCCAATCACCTTATGACACCAATCCACAGCCAAGTACTTAATTTGTTATCAATTATATTCACCCAAATGTTGATTAGTATGTATCTCCCACATTGACACAGCTGTGGCTTTTTAAAATTGGGACAACGAACAAAAGTCCACCCACAGTTGTTCAAAGGGGATACAGATTTCTTTTTCTTTTCATACACAACTGTTGGTTGAGTACTGGTTTGCAGAGATCAATTAAATTAAATTTAAGTCATTTTAACTTGTGAAAGTAACAGTCAGCGCCAGCTCAAAATAAGAAGCTGCTGGCTAACTGTTGTCTTAACTGATTTTTGCTAATAAAAGTGCAACCAAATTTGTTTCACTTTCACACACACAATTTTCACTCACACATGGAGTGAATTGCTTGCAGTGTAGGGGTAGCTACTGATATACTCTTTGGTCTGTGTGACATCACTCAATTGTTTGAAGCCTCTGGATTGGCATCTTAGATTTTTTGGAGCGAAAAAATGCCAATATTTGAACAACAGGCTGGAGCCTGGGAGAAGACTGCTATGTTACCAGTTGAGGCTAGTTAGTTAGCTTAGTTAAGTAGTTTCAAACTTAAAACAGCCAGAAGCCTTCAACCAAACTGTGAACATGACATTTAAAGTGACCAAAAAGTTACAATTCACTTTAACAGAGGTCAGAACACACTGTAGAAGGGTCAAGGTTCTCAGACAAAAACACACAGTGCACTAAGGTAGTGAGCATAAATCATATACCTTAAGCATACCGTTATTGTCAGATTTTTTTTTGCAGCCAATGGAGTCGCCCCCTGCTGGCCATAATGAGAGAATGTTTAAGGCATTGGCTTTACTGCTGCTTGGTTAAAACTTTAGTCAGCTAGGGTTGTCAAAAGTATCGATACTCAAAAAAGTATCAATACTAAAACGTTGTATCCGGATACAATACTCATTTTCAAAAGTATCGAGGATCTGAAGCCTGTTATCATAGTTGCAGTTTCTGTTTGCACAACTGTTTTTTATTATAAATATTTAACCTGTGGTTCTGTTAATTTTTTACATATTGCATTTTTCTTGTTAATAAAAATATTTCTGTTAAATTTCTCTGTTTTTATCCTTGTGGTATCGAAAATGGTATCGAGTATCGAATATTTTCCTGAGTATCGGTATCGAGTTGAAAATTATAGTATCGTGACAACCCTACTAGTTAGCTAGGCTGATGGTTTGCTCATACATAAGTAAATATTTAGTATAAACCACTATATAATTAATAGCTTTCACTTTTCAAGTTGTGAAAGTGCTCTTACTGCAGTTGTAATTTTGGAAGAAAAAAAAAAACACCACCTTTACCTCTTTATATAACCAGTGCTAAAAATACTATTAGCTCCTTTAATAATGGCCTTGGTATGAGCCTCAGAAATCCAGTACCGGCCAGGCTCTATGGGACACTTGGCTTGTCACACACTTAAAATGCCACAAATGTATAATCATACTCATGATGTACACAACATAGCAGCACAAAATGATGATACCTAGGGTCATCATTTATCCAAAAAGTACACAGAAGTGATGTTATAGCAAAGATACGTAAACACAACCGTGCCGTTGCAGTAATATGACGTTTAATCACTGATCCAGATCAGCCAAGTGCCATCTGTAGTTTGTACAGTTTCAAACAGATGTCACTGAGACAGTAAGCAGACTTACTCTGTTGGGTTGAATCTACACTATCAGTGATAGCAGCCTCTGCTACGCCTAAATGACTACATTGTTTTCACATCTGGTCACCGCTTCCACTTCCAGGTTCCAAAACAAATGTGGGGTTTGATACCGGATCCGTCCGTCTCCTGTCTGGTCACAGGCATAGATGGATGGAAAACCAGTGGACTTTTACTTTTTTGTATGGCAGCTCACAAGGGGTAAAAAAGAATTGAAAGAGATAGAAGCGAGAAATAGATCAACAGATTGTGGGTGCCAAGTGTGAAAAGAACGCAGGTACTCTCCAGATGGATTCTTCACATAGAAATACATGCTAATCAGTGTGACACAGTGTTGTGAAGCACTCTGGCTACCGGATCATACGGAACATATGGTGTTGCAGCGTGTGAAGAGAGAAGCCAAACCACAGTAACATAATTCTATTAAAACCAAACACGAGCTCTATTTTAGGACGTTTTAGAATGCTGATGTTGATTCACATTACATGGCTGTGCGTACCAGGAAGGAGTCAAAATCAGCAGCTTTCCAAAAGCAACATTAGAAGGAAATGATTCATGAGGATGAGAATATGGAGGAAAAGAGGAAAGATGTTTCAAGAAACTTTTGAACAGAAGGTAAATTAAAGCATTCATGTTTCCTTTCTACCAACAGAAGTCGCTTTGAATCACATTTGTACCTGTTCCTTTTTGTTTTCCTGGTTTTGTGGTGATCAAATATCAGCTAAATCTACTAATGCACACCTGACAAGCTGCTCTGAGCGAGGGCAGCACACAATATGTAAACACATCTACCACTTTCCTCTAACTCTCTCGGCAATCCTTGGTACTTCGAACTCCTGGGGACATTTTCCAGAGTCCATCAATTTGATATGCTAGCTGAACAATGGAGACGAACCTTTCTGTTTGTAATTTGGGATCCTAAAAAAACACAAGACCATCTGTTACATCTGGTCAATGCCAGAGGGGTCAGAGCCTGAGAGCTAGAGACACGGCATGAGTTGAAAGGGACAGGTGAATGTCAGTGTTCTGGAAACACTTTCTAAACACTTCTCTCACTTCCTTAACATTTTAATATGGTTTTTATTTTATTATACCTTTTACTAATATACTACAGATGACCATAAAGTAAAGTAACAACATGTTGATTGTGGGATGGTTTACAATCACTTTAAACTGATTTAAACTGTTCAGGGCACATAGGGCAGTTCTTAAACCCGACCCTTGAAACTCAATGAGGATTCTGAATGGGTGTTTGGTTAGATGCCTGAAATATGCTCTGTGGTCAACACAAGCTAAAGAAATGTTGGAGTTTTGTTGTACAACATAAAATATGTAAGTGAATACCCCCAGTTGTCGGTTTTTGGACTTTTTATGTGTCCTTAAAAAGGTAACAAGTGGCTAAATGAGACTACAGTGGTTGTCGGGGACATTAAACGTCATTACACCGGACATGGACAGGAACTCTCTCACTAGTCTGCCTCACAGCCTCTAGTCGCGTTTTTCAATGCTTTTGCAAACTCTTGTAGAATGCAAAAATTATGTAAATAAATAATTTATTAGGCTACAAATTTGTTAGCTTGTCGAAACCACTGGTTAGCTTGTCGGAGAGCGCCTGAAGCATACGGCTGTGACATTCAAGTCATGCAACCATGGTATAGTTCGCAATAGCATAATGTTAGATTTTACTTCTGTTAGCTGCATTGACGCTTCAAACATAATAAAAGCAGTGTTCATATGTGAAGACTAGTGCAGTGCCCCTAGGAAGTATGTATTCGTACATTACATGCAGACCAACATCTGCAACTCCATAAAACACTTACTTTTCATAAGGTATGCACACCATCCAGCACATACACATTGAACATTGATATTCACTGAAAGCTATTCAAATATTATTGGAAAATTTAACCTTGTAGCAAACTTTAAAACTCCGAAAGATAGGTAGGCTAATAAAATCGAGGATGCACACCTTGCGCAAGCCACATACGAAATCTTTTATCTGACTAATGGTCAGCGAGATATGCCCTAGACCGCACGCACGCACGCACACACACACTTCTTGCTTTATAGATAGATTATCCTGCTGAACAAAAACTGTGAGTATCAGAAATGTGTGTTATAACCTTATATTACTGCCCAGAGGAGTAAGCCTAGGCCGGGCGCAGTAATGTGCTGCCCACTGTTCTTTGCATGGTGTGTTCACTTGTGTGTAAAAAAGGATGGGTTAAATGCAGAGGTTGAATTTCCCCATTGTGGGATTAATGAAATAAAGTAATCTTCTTCTTCTTTCAAATATATAAGATGAGGATTTCTTTGGTGCAGTATTTTAAAATGCCCCAGCTTGAAAAGCTTGAACTAAAGTGAGACACTGTAATGAGCCTGAAATTTTAGCAATGCCCCTAGTTGCTGCTGATTGAGCATAAAACCTTAGTAATAGGTTCATAAAATACCCAAAATGTGTGTGCATGTGTTTCCATACCTTTGTGTGTGAGATAAACTTGTCCAGAAACTTAAAGTAGCAGACCATCTCTCAGCTTTAGACATACCCCAGCTCTTTTTGTGACACCATGACACCACACCACACAATCCTGAATCATAAGTCCTCGCTGTGGGACCAAAGGTCACCCTTCCAGCAGTTCCCATTTCGTTTGGTGCACTGCTTAGATGCACAGAAAAAAAACTGTGTGTTCATGACACCGATGAAATATTGCTGGCCTAGTTCCTGCTGGTATAAAGATTAAATCATCTGAGGGAGCCGCCTTTGTAGCAGCAACAAGAAAAAAAATGATCAAATAAGGTATGTTATTATTGCACACAGCTCTCATCTTCCATCACCCAGCGAGGACCTGACACTGTATCACCTAATGTATCATAGCCATCAATGTCACCTGCAACAATGACACCAAGGAAAATGTACTTAGTGATGCGTACAAGACCAATAGCTGTTTTTACAGTGGATTCATACAGCGGATGAAAAGTCCCACAGAAAATGGTGAGGGGCTGGCTTTTTCTCAGTTTTTCCTCTCCAGCTGGTCCTGATCATAAAGGCACTTTTGTAAAAATCCTCTCCAATCAAAGGAAATCTGTCTTTTTATTCAATATATTTAACTAGAATTAGCGCTTCAAACTTGTGTGCCTCTGTAAACCAGCCAAGTTGCAGTTTACATCTATGTCTGTCAAGAATTGTACGTAGCCAAGACAGTAGACAAAGCTTCAGATGTGGATCTGCATACCAACTCAGTCTCTGAACAAATGTGAAATATGGTCACAATTTCCCCTTCTGCTCCTGAGTTATGGCGTTGAATAATGGCCAGGGAGGTGTTTTTGCAAAACATTATGATGTCACATTGAAGATGACCTTTTACCTTTTTGGGTATTAAATGACATCACTTTATCATTTTATCTTGATTAGACATTTTTGTGAAGTTTTGTCTTAAATGCTGTGCAAATTCTTGAGTTGTGGCCAAAAGATATATTATGTAATGTTCAAGTGACCCGACCTTTGATCTTCATGAGGTCACACCAACCTTGACCTTTGACCTAACAATCAAAATCTAATCAGTTCATCCTTGAGTCCAGGTGATGTTTTGCCAGATTTGAAGCAATTCCATTCAGGAGTTCCTTACTTATCACGTTCACGAGAATGGGCAAGCCAAGCACACATTGCCCCCAGCCACAGCTAATACATAGTGCCACCAGCTTGTCAATTAATAGTCTCACTCAACAAAAATATAGCAGTGTGGCTGGATGAGTGTTGGCTTTCTTGCCAACACTGTACTAAATTTTCATTACAGCAATGGAAGGTGGAAGCAGGAGGGCACACCACGTGTTTCTAACCACACAGGCCACATGAAGGCTGCTGCCATAAACATTCAAATGCCAGCACGCACAAAGAGCAGGAAATTGGCAAAAAAATTAATCACAACAACCGATGGAAATTAACAGCAGGTTCGGTTTGCATGTCTAGATGCGTGGGGCAGTTTTGCAGGTTGATAATGTAAGAAAACAAATGTGTTCTTACATTATCAGATGCAAAATCTGTGTGGTACCGTATGTGTGTGTGCTGGTCATGCTGTCTGGACTTTAAGGGTGCCTGCTTCCTACAGGAGCCAGTATGCTACAGAGACAGGCAGAGCTGACAACATTGTTTAATGCCTTTCTATACTCTTCCTCCACCTTTTCCCTGGGAGAAATAAAAAAGTCTTAACAAAGACAGCATGGTGCCATCACCTGAGCGCCACCGGGCACAGCCCAGCAACCTGCGGTGATCAGAGTCGTCTCAAGGCGGCCCTCCTCCTCTACCTGACAGTTCCTTCCCCCTAGCGCCCAGCAGGAAAATGGAGACTGTTTAAGAAGAGTGCAAGGAGGGCGATAAATGTCTCTTCTTGTCAGCAACACCACCAGTGTCTGAGCTGTCCCTGGCTCTCCATGAACAATGACTGCTTTATGAAAATGTTTAGCAATAAATTGAAAAATACGATCCGTAGGGAAACCTTCGGTAACTGTGAGGGACTTGTTGAAGGTTTAAATAAAGTAAAACGGTCAAACTTAATGCAGAACAGGCCAAAATATCTTGACTCTTAAAGCTCCAAAAAGACTAGATCCTACACTTCCCATGATGCACCGCTATAGCCTATTAATATACACAGAAAGCTCCTCTAGAGCCACCGAGGATATTATACAACCATTTCACAGGCCGAGTAGTACTCGCAGTGATGAGTAAAGTGATTTTCATCAGAATGAGTCACCACAGCATGAAGGGACAAAAGGGACACGGACACATACTGTATGCACTCTACACAAATGTATTTCCATGCCCTATAATTAATCATCCCTACACAACAGAGCAAGGGTTTGGAGATTCAATCGAACGGGGGTAAGTAGAGGAGACAGGCAGAGAGAGACAAAAAGAGATGGAGGAAGAGTCCAGGATCCCCTGATATTTGAGCCTAAAAATAGCCACGCTGGAGCAGAGATATGAATTGTACTCCTCAAAGCCCTCAGACAACAAACGTAGAAAAAGACAGCAAAAACTGCAAATATTCCCTCCTATGTAAAGGGGCGATCACCAGAGGCGACGGGAGTTGGCATCAGGTGCATGTATAAGTTACTACACTGTTTATGAACTCGTCTCATACTGAATATGAGCCCTCTTTATGTCTGAGTGATTGGTAACCCTACTCCTCGTTTGGCTCATCTGTCACTGGAGTAACTCCAGGGTTCAAACAGTCATATAGTCAGCACACTGCAGCTCCAGCACAATACTGATTGTGTTTTGTATATGAGAAACTGATAGCTCTCTGTTGACATGACTAGATTCTGTTATCAAAGAGGAAAACCGGGAACGGGTTGTCACGCTGTCAAGTGTACGCAGTATATCTGAGGAAATGTCACTTATGTATGCCTAGTCCACACGTACATGGGTATTTTAAAAAAAATCTCTTTCTATGTGTTTTGGCCTTTCATCCACGCACAAACTGTGTTTTAGGTCACTGAGCTTTTGTAAATCTCCTTCCAGGGAAAACTGATTCATGCAAGGGTGGATGTGGCTAAAATAGTGCTGGTTGTAACCTTTCTAATGCCTTGTACAGACTACCTGACTCTCAGAGTCGTCAGGTCGCTTCGCTGCTCACACTACATTACTTGCTGTCTTCTGCTCTGGAGTTTTGTAGTCATGGTTTTTAAACGACATGAGTGATCAGCGACAGGGGTCAAACACAACAAGATCTTTTATAATGAGGAATCACCAATGGGTATTTTTTGCTGATGAGCTGGTCCACAGCAGGGACATGGATTGGGGTCGGGTGTTAAGCTTCCTACAGTCTATGGCAGGGATGGGCAGCTTAAATGCTGCAGGGGGCCACTATTTTTCATCGACACTACCACAGGACCACATATAGGACAGTGCACTTAACCCGATATGATGAAACTGCAATTTTAAATATGTTTACAGTGCAGTAACTTAACATATTTCATGCTCAAATTTATGTATAACAGTATAAATAGGAATACAAAAGGTTTGAAGCAAATAAAAAATAACTACTTAGTATGATTTCTTCTTTTTTCAATACAAGAACAGCAGACCAACATTAATTGCAAGAAGTAATTTTGTGCATTTTTACACTGCACTTTTAAGATTTCATGCTCAAATGCATGTAGTTGTACTGAGGGCCACTTCAAGTGAGGGTGTGGGCCGTATGCGGCCCCCGGGCCTCCAGTTGCCCATCCCTGGTATATGGTTTGAAGTTACCAGGAAATGTCACCGTTTTGGCCGGGGGGTCAAAAAGTGAAAAAGCATTCTGAATAAATTATTAATTAGCTTTTTTTTTTAGCTGAGCTTTTGTCAAGAAAAACTCGAGCGAGGGGAGGACCACAGTTAAAGTCATGTAGTGTGAACCAGGCATAACAGAGCATTTTAATGTTTACACATAAATGTACAGTTACTCTTTCACTATATTGAGAAATAAGCAAAAATGAGTTAGCAATGCGCCATTACAGCCAGGTAGCCTTGCAGTTATAGCTTCTTCCAGGCTTCTGATTGCCCATCATCATCCTTTTCTTCTTTGCGTGATTGGTTAACAGGTTGTTAGGGTTAGTTATATCATCTCCTGTTGGTTTTTCCATTCGTTTAAAACACTACTTGTGTTAAGAGGATTTTTTTTGAGAATGAAGGATGAAAAATACATTGTTTCCAAAAATATGCACACATGGACTAGACCTCAATAAGCTTCTTTAACATGCTGTCTTATTTGCCGTTTTTGTTCTCTTATTGTTCTCTCTTATACAATCACACTCTCAGAAATACATCCACATTATTTTCCAATGCCAGTCATCTATGAATCCCACTGTTGCATCTGTTCTTCACATTGTGCATGGGTGCTGACTAAATCCTTAAAATGTTACAGTTTTGAACTCACCGTTCCACTGAGTAGTCAAGGGAAAAGCTGTCTTATTTGCCAATCCTTTGCAGTCCACAAATACACCAAACAGTGCCTGCAAGAAAAAAACAATAGATCATTAATACATGAGTAATGTGGCTCTCTATAAAAAATATTCTGGAGTAGTTTACACAGTATAATGTATATGGAAAATGTTAATATCTTAAACCTTAGCCTAATATATAACTATATAAAAAAATAGAGATTCTTCGATTTCTTTCTTCATGTACGCCATAAAAAATATTTAATTCATGAACGAGAGTCTGGTTCTGCATAGAGTGATCCTGCATAAAATCCTGCAGTGAAATAAGGCTCGACTTGCGTCACACACACTGCATATGATTTCCTAAAAGGAGCCGGCATGTGACTTTTTTTGAGGAGATGCTGTGCATTCAACCCAAAGCAGCAAAAAAAAAAAAAGAAACAAGGCCAAGAATCTCTGCAGGCAGTCAGTGGGACGTCACAGTCCACCACTCCATAAGAAGAAACCACAGGCCGGGCCAACACCCTCCTGACCCTGCCCCGAGCAACTTGACTCAAACCAGCGGCAACCACATCAATACCACAACACAGCAGCACTTAAAACAGAGTGGCAGTTAAACAGCCGAGACGTCCACAGAGGTGTGGGGAAAGAGAGCAGATGCTGCCCTATTGTCCAATCACATTAGTGATAGTGATCCCACTGTTACAGGCACAAGGACAGAAAACAGTAAAAGGAGGTGACACTGGCAGGGGCCAGCACGGATAGAACCTGAGTCGCAGGCTTCTAGAGACATCAAAATCAAGTTACTCCTCTTCAACCAGCCACTGGTTGTGTTTGTATCAGCGTTTGGAAGAAACCTGACAACTCGAGCATCTATAAACTTTAACAATAATTCATTGATTAACCGCTATGTTTTTATTCACACTCCAGTATGTAAAAATGTTTTTTATTCATACTCCAGTATGTAAAAATGTTTTTTATTCATACTCCAGTATGTAAAAATGTTTTCTATTCATACTCCAGTATGTATAAAATGTTTTGATTCACACTCCAGTATGTATAAAATGTTTTTTATTCATACTCCAGTATGTATAAAATGTTTTTTATTCATACTCCAGTATGTATAAAATGTTTTTTATTCATACTCCAGTATGTAAAAAACGTTTTTTATTCATACTCCAGTATGTAACAAATGTTTTGATTCACACTCCAGTATGTATAAAATGTTTTCTATTCATACTCCAGTATGTAAAAAATGTTTTCTATTCATACTCCAGTATGTATAAAATGTTTTTATTCATACTCCAGTATGTATAAAATGTTTTCCATTCATACTCCAGTATGTATAAAATGTTTTTATTCATACTCCAGTATGTATAAAATGTTTTTTATTCATACTCCAGTATTTATAAAATGTTTTTTTTATTCATACTCCAGTATATATAAAATGTTTTTATTCATACTCCAGTATGTATAAAAACATGCATACATGGCCAAAATAAAAGATATATATAAAGTACTGTGCCTGTTTTGATAACGGACGCTTTTATTTTGAAAAGATGGAAAGATCACCATCATGAAACTAAATCAAGTGAGGTGATACTGTAAAGGTAACATCAAGGAGTTTTATGTTTTAGCCTGAAGAGGCATGAGGTTAGTTTTCACAGTCATCTTCATATTTAAATGTTTTTTGTGTTTAAATAAGTTCTGGATCAAATTAAACCTAGTAATTCAGCAAGGTTTGATACAGTAAGCTAGTTTTGCTCAAATTAACACTGTTGTATTTCTGTGTGTTTTATAAGTGTTATTGTAGCTGTCAGTTTGCAAACTATATGTATTCTCAGCTCATTGGCTTATTCATGTACAGCTGCAGAACTGAACGCTCAGCCGTGTTTCAGTTCAGTGATACTGATACCCAGTCAGAGATAAAATTGATATTAAAAAGTACACGTGATCGACCAAATTCTTAACAACCATTAAACGTTTATTGATCCATTATTCCCATCCCTAGTTTCTATAAGTGAATTTAGATGTGCATTTATTAGAGTTGCATGAGAAAAGCTTGATGGAAAAAAAAAAACAACAACAACTTAGAAAATGCTCATAAAAGTTTTATGCTCGCTTGAACTTTTTTCCTTTTTCGAAAAATGCGCTAAACAGGAGATGGAAACTCTTTTTCTCAATAAATTCTGACGTAGCGAACATTTAACTCATGACTGATCAGCTTTTTCTGCTCTGATATGAAAGAACAATTATAGGTTGCCCAATTCAAATCTAATTCCTGAAGACATATTTTCTCTTGTGGACGGCTAAAGTTGTCCGATTAGCAACCTCATTACTATTTTTTCTATCTTACTGAATCTCTTCTTCTTCTACTGTTACCTGATTAGGCTACAGAGATACATTACACTGCGACCTTCTGACCAAAGTACATTAATGCAGCTTTGTTTATTCGCTCTAAACCAGTTGATGATCTTTAATACCACATTTCAAAATTTTACTTCAAAATTCAATTAGACTTTAATGGAAACACTGCTACTGTCTGTCCAACAAATTAGAAAAAGCAACAACAAAAAAATACTAGCTCAGGCATCAGTAGCACTTTTAATTCTGATTCCAGGTAAGCACTGAAAGATCACATAGCAGTCCTATCATATAGATTCTAAAAAACTCAGAACAAAATGTGAACCTTCAACTACTCAAACTAATTGAAATTCGAAGCCCATACCTTAAAGTCTAACAGGTCCACACTTGGCTTGTCCCTTTAAGAAAATAGGCTTATGAGGTGACTGTTGCAGAGCATATGGTATTTGCTCGGGCATATGGACAACTTGGTTCTTAAAAAAAAGACACTGCATTTACCGCATCCTCCAGTGTCCTGTGGGTATGTGTGTGTGCATGTGTGTGTGTGTGTGTGTGTGTGTGCGTGTGTGTGTCTCCATCATCTGTATTCAAGACATCCACCAAGGTGCTCTACACCTCTCTGAGCTGCCACAAAGATCTCCTGCACAGGAGTCACCTTCCGAAAAGTTAGCCTTGATTTACATATATTGCTATGCAACATGCACTTGTGGATGTTACTATGCATATATGGCTTTCATTGTGAAAACAGAAACTGCTACCAGAGGCATGTTAGTCTTACATATTGAAGAGAAAGAACAGAGAGCTGAGGTAAATCTGATTATTACAAGCCTATCAGAAACCTTTTCATTAAAATTGCAGCTGTTCATCTGCTCCTCATATCATATACTCAGATTTTCTCCACTGCATCTTGCCCACATGCCTCAGCTTTGATGTCATGTAGATAAAACAGATGAATCCTTGAAAGGATTCTGTGCATCTAAAATACCTATGTATGTGAAATGTCCTTGACACACACTTGTTACATTTACTAACCCTACGCAGCATGTAGCAGCTTTGAAAAAAAGCCAATGGGATTTGTCCAATCCTGTGTGGCGAACAAGACTTAAATACTTACACATTTTGTTCCACCAAAATAATCCTCACACATTAGCACCACTTTATGAGTTTTGAACAGAAAAATGCAATCAGCACGAGTATAAAGCTAATGTTAGGTTGTAAAGGAACTACAACACTAAGCTGAAAATCTGACATGTATAATCTTTAAAATTCCCAAGTGGGGTATTTACTCACATATTTAATGTTGGAAAACAAAACGTGAAAATCTCTTAAGCTTGTGTTAACTGCAGACCTTATTTTAGACGTATAAAAAAACTTGACTTCTAGAGAACTGGAAGTAATGCTAACCCATTTCTAGGTTTTAAGACTCATTCCTGCAACACTCTATAGGGCTGAAATGCTACCTGGTTTCACAATAAATCACGGTTAAACTATATTATTATTTCTGTTTCAATCATCATTACCGGTAATTATTATGGCTTTAATTATCATTAAAGCCATGTTTGATTACCACAATACATATATTATATAACAGTGGTTCCTATGGCTATGCTTAATGTGAATTAACATTTGATATGGTTTTAATATGTTTTCATATGGTATTGTGTTCTTTTCATGTTTAAGCAAACAAAAAAGTGCGTAGTGTTGCTTAATTTTATTTGTGATTTTCAAAATAAAACTTTGATTTTTAGTGTGTATATCAGTCATTTTTGCACATTTTAAGCAAATCTTAAAAATACCAAAATAATCCTTATCATTTTAGTCTCTAAAATTCTTCTATGTAATTTTCATACATTTTCATCTCCACTCTGGAGCATCTACTATAAATACAAGAGGATTGGGTGGTTTTTGCTAATACAATGTAAGTTTAGTTACATAAGTCAGCTGCTATGACTCACCTTATGTTTCTCCTTCTTGTGTCTTGTGACCAACAGAAGAAGAGGACGGGATACACTCAGTCTCTGAGGGCACTGCTGCTAATTTAGTAGTGAATACATCAATTTGAGCTAAAGAACATTCAGCCACGACTATTATCTGCTCTGGGGATGCTGTCGTGCCTCCTCCGCTTACTATCAAGAGCAGAGGGAAACGAATCCAAAGGGCTAGTGGTGACTGCAGAGGTTGCCTTTTCTTATACTATGAGGATAACTGTCGTGAAACAAGCCTGTAACAAGGTGAAATCTCGTTATAACACTGCATCAAGACACACTATTTTGCTGAAATGGAAGGGAACGACTTGTGTCCCTGAGTTGACCCTTTGCTTCCCTCCAGCAGGAGCGAAGAATCTGCTGTTTGTGGTTCGTCCTGACAGTCGTTTCCACTGTGGTGCTAAGTCTGTTACAAAATCCTTAGCAGCTGCAAATCTTATTGAAAACAGCTCCTGATTCAGTGTTTTTTTTGCCCAGACTCTGCATTCTTCCTAACTACCGCTGCACTTCCACACGAGCAGCCGAAACACCATGGCAGATGTCAATCATGATACATTAAAGACAACAACCAGTAAGCAATTTAATGTTAATGAATCAGGTACAAAACCGCTTGGGTTGCTGATTCTTAAAACGAGCTTTTGCACGTCATGCCGCTTCTTAATTTGTAAAATCCGAAAGACAAAACGGTTTCTCAAGTGCCGACTGCTGTTAATGGAGCCTGCCCTGAGCTAATCCAAACTTTCAACACAGCGCAATTAACCCCGTTTCCACAGAGTGAGAAAAAGTTCACTTGCGTTTCTGACATCACACTTCCCAGAGGCTAAATCCCAAAACAGTGTTCAATGATTTGTGTTTCCTACTTTGAGTTAGTTAAAGAGATGCTGCTGAAACCAATTAGAAAACAAAACTGCAAAATCAGTTCATCAATAGGTTGATTAGACGTACTTAAATCATCTGCAGTCTCACTTTGGAATGTGTCGCTGTCTCTTTTTCTGCAAGGCTGAGAAGATAAAGATAATAATAATATCTCACTGAGACCATATTTGTTGCATATTTACAGGAAAGTTGCAGAACAAACTGATAGGAATGCAGCCGATGTTACACTCTTCTCTCTCCTGACGGCCTTTTTGACAGCATGAGTCAGTGAAGGAAAAGTTGCAGTATCTCTGTTGTCCCTGAAGCCTTATCTCATTCATATGTATCCAGTAAGATTTTTTAAAGTTCAACTGTATTTTTTCCTTTTTACAAAGTTGCCGAGAATCATAGAAGTATGAACAGCGAGAGCATTAGATAGGACTGTCGCTATTATGTTAAAATAAAAGCATATAAGAAGGGAATCGCTCCAAGGACAAGCCCAGATCTCCACCTACGCTCCAGACCAAGAGACCTTCATCTCTCACTAGCTGATGAGCTGCAAGAACAGCTTGTCATCTATGACAATAATAAGTTATTAACTGCATTGCCTCTGCTGTAGAGCTGGATGTTTTTCAGATCCTTTGTTTTCTGGTGTCCTGTTGCACCAGCGATCAAAATCACCCCGGTGACCTTCTGGATCTCCTTCTAACAGATGGTGTTAGTGAGCTATAGAAGTGAATTGTAGAGCGCACAAGTAAACAAACAGCAGCCTTCAATTACAATTAATGATGAATGACAGTGTTAGTTGGCAAGTATAAGCATCCTTTAATTTAACATGAGCTCTTTCAGTGACCTCTCTGCAACCCTGACAGTTATTACCTGCTGTTTAGTTTGATTTGTTACAATGATCACACTTTAAGAGTATTAATGTAACATTTCTGCATGAAAATATCTAAAAACGACAAAACCAATGCTGTATATTCTGTTGATTTGTGTACTTACATTAACCCAAATGTTTCCAACAATTCAAACCCAGAGAAATCTATAATTTTGTCACGATCTTTATCCATCCCCTGCCAATGGCGCGTTATCCCCTTGGCAAATGTGTCAGCTGGGTGGTTTTCTGACAGAAGTTATATCATAAATTGACTTTTTCCAGTTTTAAGCCACATTTTTGCAAAAACATTTCCTAACGCTTGGTTGTTTTTTACTATTTATCTTAAAGGCATAATGATTTTAGTCTTCAAACATCTGGATCTTAAGTTGTCAGAGGAAGGATAAGCAAATGTTACTGGCAGATCAGCTCCGCTGGTGTGCCAAATAGCATCAGAGAAACACTGAGGAGGAGACCTTTTTGGATAATTCGGCTCCTAAAAACCTCCTGAACGTCTTGATCCTGACTTAACAGAGAAACAAGCTAAGCAAACAATAGCAGCAGCTCAGCTCGCAGCCCCTCGGCCAACATGACAGACAGCATTGGAGGAACACTGATTTTTAAGGTTAAACTGCTTTGAAACTAAATGCAAAAATATACATATTGCTAAGGGTGGGCGATATGGCCCTAAAAAAAATCACAATATTTTAGGGTATTTCTACAATAATGATATTCTAAATTTTCACGTTTTTGTCGGGAAATACTGTGATATAAATATACCGATATTATCATGAACGATACGGCACATCCCTACGTATTGCAAGTTTAAAGGTTTCACTTACACTTTAAAATCTCTCTGAAAGGTACTACTGAAATGACATTTTTGACATTTTGACTTGTTAAAATCAAAACTATGACATTTTAGCAAGTCAAGCTGACGGGCCAGATGATGCAGCGATGGTGATAGACGACTGCAATCCAACTTCAGCAAGCTTCCGCATCATTATGCAGATGATGTGCCAGCTGATGGCGTTTTGGGCCTGTTGGCTGCCAAAAAGCCTTCACATCTGAAAACTGAAGTCGGGATTAGGATGAAAGTCACATACTGGGGAGGTTTTTCTTTCAAGAGAGAGAGAGAGAGAGAGAGAGAGAGAGAGGCAAATTACTCACTCTCACTTACTCCAAATGCTGCTGCAAAGGTATCTTTGGAGAATTAACATCTAGTCAATCCAACCGAGCTGCTTGGTGGCAAATATCAGAAAGCTAGACACGTGAGTGGCTGCATGAATGGGAATTGTCAACAAGATCTTCAACCTAAACAACAGAATAGACCGTTTGTCAGTAGCACCCTATGATACGGTATTACATTCCATATTGGGAAATGCACTTTCTTACATCATAAGAATTATATATACTTATAAGAAGGTATTTTGCCTGCACAAATGATATTGACGTTTTTGTGGGTAGACCAGTCTCAAATTGTACAGGCGGTATTAAGAATTAGTGTGCATGGTCAGCAAACCTTCAATAACGTTTTTTGAGAGAAATATAATAGGGTAAACCTCTCTGCCCTTTGTGATCAAGGCTGTTAATGTCAAAATGTAACATTAACACACACAAAAAACTGCTGAAACACTATTCTGAAATGTGATGTGTCAAGTGAGTCATAATGAAATACTTCCAGAACAACAAAGCACTAAGCCAAGTATTCATCTCACTAATGAACCATCCAGAGGCTGAAGTCAATCAGGAAACTCTATCACATGTTTTTAAAAAGTTCTTCTGTGCAGATAGCACTCCAATGGCTCTCATTTCTTTTTCCTTTCCAACTGTCTACTCACATCCTTTTCTTTCCCTACCCATCTGTTTTTCTTGCTTGCTCTAAAAAACTTTTGACTTTTTTGACACCTCTGTTGACAGCTTTGTGCATCTTGCCAGTGTAGGCAGCAAAAGACACGTTTCAGCCCAACCCCCTCAAAGAGCTACAGAAGGTTCACTTTCAGCTGATTCTTGACTAAAAGCCAAGCAAAAGAAGACATTTACATTATTTCGGGCGAATAGTCTAAAGTATATTTTCACATTACCACTGCAAATGAGGCCAACACTGGAACACTATAGAAACCATTTTACTGATTTATAAGAAAGTGAGAACAATCAGAAAGTTCGCTTTTTCATAACTAATCTTAATTATGTTTCGCTGTTTTGGGTTTTTTTTGTTTTATGAAGGCAAAAGCAGTAGAGCACACACAATTCAAATCACTCAGGGGGGGTTGACACTTTATCCTCAACAGTAGCTTAAGGTTTGTTAATGTCAGCTAACGTTGAATATATGTTAGTTGCAGTGTAATTGACGTCATTGAATTAGTTCTAGGCTTTTTAAATTGTCCCTACTTGTGTTACTCTTAGGCCTGGACATGTGCCACGTCTTTTCGAATTATGTTTAATTTACAGAAAAATACCGGCAGCTGTGGTTGCCAAATTCACTTTAAAAAATACAGTGAGTGGGGTTTCTCTACTGTAAATTTAAATGTAAATATCAGCAAAAACTCTAATTTAGACTGCGAATCCTTTATTTTTTAGGGTATTTGTGTCCGTGTGACATTATGGTATTTCTCCTTTAATTTTACATTCATTTTTACAGTTTAAAAGTTTGTACTATTCCTTGATTTTCATTAATTATAAGCATCTACTACAGCGATATTCAATTTTTAATTTTACGCCCTATTTCTTATGCAATTTGACAGCGTTTAACTGTAATTTCTACAAACATTTTTTACAGTGTACGCTCAAAAGCGAAAGTAATGCCTTTCACAGTGCACAAACATTGCTATTTCAGGGTGAGACATTGCACTCTTGGTTAAACATAGTTAAACTTTTGGAAAGCAGCAACATGCACCACACGTCATGTGACCAGCAACAACCAATAAGTGCTGTTAGATACCTTTCCTTTCTTGCATAAATATGAGCCCATGGTAAATATGGAGGAAAAGTTGATCATGTCATTGCAGGGCTCCCAGGAGCTCAACGGTCCGTCCCACAGACAGTATTTTAATATAAATCTTACATCCAAATGCATCGAGCGATGAAAGTCCCCAATGTTGTTTGTTTTCCCTGCTTCCATCCACATTGCACTAATGGGATTAAGACATTTCTAAATGAGAGTGTGTTTGTCTGTCTATGTGTCAGCCCTGTGATCGTCTGGCGACCTGTCCAGGGTGTACCTCGCCTCTCGCTCAATGTCAGCTCCAGCCCTCCGCAACCAGAGTTCGGATAAGCGGTTAAGGACAATGGAAATGCTAACATTTTCAACGTTAAGAATATAGCTAACCAAGCTTGCAGATGGAGATATTAGATGTTAATAGTTATGGTTATGGTTCACAAAGTCAGGTGCAACCTGCTTCAGAGTTCTTGAAAGTTGCCACAAAAGTAAGAACCCCATGCCAACAGTCATTAAAGCGTCGTTAGAAGATGTGGCAAGTGTGCTTGGCCTTGTGCTATGTTTCAGCGTTTATCCTGTATTTGCCACTTGTCGCCATTGTGGCCATAGTGGTCACTGTTGACACATTCATTTTTAATCAAGAGATCACAGTTGGCTTTGTTGCCTACTGACTAAACATGATTTTTGGTACAGTAGCTAATATTGTCTATTGAAGTACTGACTTAATAACACCACAGTTGTACTTTAGCTCAACTGTTATTACATCTAGTGGTACACCTCCAAAATAAAGAGCATCTCTTGACTTTGCTACAAAAGGCTAAATGTTGTGGAGTCTTCATAAATAGCCTAATTGTCACCCCATCAAGAGAAATTATGTCTGAGAGCCACTTTGCATTTCTCAGTCTGACACGGGCTACACATACTGTACACACACACAAACACAGACACACCATCAGCCTGATTAACCCCCCGGCTTCAGTACACAGTATAGATTATGAGTCACAACCACTCATTAGAAGGGGACTAAACAGAGCGGCTGCATTAAAAGAGGTCACTCTTGGTTGACTGACTCCATCACATACATTGTCGCCCTATGGTGTCACCGTAGGCAAAAGTGCCAGTGCATCTGTGTGCATACGTATATAATTGTTAACTGAGAATGGCACGCAAAGATCCAATGTACTTTGCTTTTAGCGCAGGCCATGAGCTTTTCAAAAATATCTGGATGTCTGTAGTAGGGTACATGCTGTGGTTCTGCCCCTTCGTGTTTACCGCAGAGTCTACAGGCCCAGGGTTTTAATCTATTAAAGTTGTGACTTTATGCTACGCATGCACACGCACACACACAAACACACACACACACACAAACACACACACAAACACACACACACACACACACACACACACACAGGATAAGTAAGTGACTTGAGAGCTGGACTCCATTGTTGTCTAATATAACCAAGTTAGAGATAAAGACTGCACAGATTATTTGATGGAAAAAAATTTAAGTTTGGTGATTTGACGAGTTTATCAGCTATTACGATTGGCTAAGTACATCACCATTGTATTTTTTTTGTTTGTGTTGATGACTTTTGTTATTTTATTTTACCTGTCCAATGCTCTGCCTCCAAGCAAAATTTTGAAATGTTGCATTGAAGAAAATGGAAAATGTAAATTAGGGTCATTTCCATCAACTGGTTTGGATAATTAAACAAAGCTGCATGAATGTACTTTGGTCAGAAGATGGCAGTGTGATGTATTGCTGTAGGCTTATCCGTCAGTAAACAGTAGAAGAAGAAGAGATTGCGCACGAGAGAAAAAACAACAACGAAAAGAGGTTGCTAATCGGACAAATTTGTCTACCTACGAAAGAAGTCTTCAGGAATTGAATTCAGTCATGTGAGTTAAATGTTCACTAGATCAGAACGTATTTGGAAAAATGTGTTTATTATTTGTTTCCATTTCCTGTTTAGTGCATTCACAAGTTTCTATAAATTTTAGCACTTTTAAAAGTTTTTTATCGAATTTTGGGGTTTCCATCAACCTTTCCTCATGTGAATTCTCAAAATGCGCATAAAAATGAATTGATGGAAACACAACTAAGTGACTCGTTTAGCAAGCTAACATGGTAGCACGAAGAAGTCAGCAATGGCAAAGGAAGACAGCAACTGTCATACTAGCCTGCGCTGATCTGATATAAATCAAGATTCTGTTGTTGCATTTCCTATTTACATGTATATTTACCTTAATTTACCTGTAATTTGAGAGATCTTGCCTGTTGTCTCACTCAGCGCTACATCACATGCTTTGTTGCAATGACTTTTTTGTCTGCAACACCTCTTGGTAATGAAAAATGAATATCCCTACAGTTAATACGAATAATCATGTATGGACAATGGATATCTGCACAAAATTTCATGGCAATCCATCCAATATTTGTTCAGATATGTCAGGGGATACATTCTGACCTGATAGTGACTATAGATTTTCGTAAAAGGCAGTAAAAGTCAGTAGAATGAACTCTCTAGGGATCATGACAACCAAAGTGTTGCACCAAGCTGCAGACATTCCCATCCCTGGAGCCCTGCTGTTAGCATGGCTAAAAACATTACCACTCCATGACAGACCATAAACCACAACAAGGAACTCGTACTTTCATTGTGAAATTTAAATATCTAAATGTGTTCCAATTTAAAAAGAACAAGTTTCTGATTAGCATGGTATACTTTTGACAAATCCAACAGATGGGTTGAGTTAGCCAACATCCTCTGCAGCCTGAAGGGCTTAGCACTCGCTCTTCCTGCTCTGGTACCACATGTAAACACAGACAAATGAGGTCCTGACCTAAATTAAATATAAAACAGACCAATCAGGTTTAAATCCACGCTCAATATATTAGTGTGTCTGACCAAACACTAGCTTCTTAGTAGCAAAACCAAGAACACGAAGATAACAGGCTTAGAACAAGCAACAGAGAAAAGTCTGAATCCATCCATCCACCAGTGTGTTATATTTAGAATGACTTGATTTACTTTAACCTTTTCTAAAGTCTGGCCATTCACCCAGCGCAATACAAACATGTCAAATGTTGAAGGGTTGAAATCCCTTTCCAATGGCTTTTATTTAGAGACGTTTCATTCATTGTCATCACTTTTTTCCAGATGACACAGCCCTCTAGAGTGTAGATTACTCACATCGCTATGACAATCCATCAGACTGAATTTATATAATGCCATTTGACAGCATCGCACTGAGTATCTGGAGATAGATATTTGCTGGCTTCACTTTGTGTTGAGCAGGTAAGCCAAACCGAGAAGGAGAAAGTCAAAAAGATGTTATCCAGAGAGCAGAGACGGGGTCACTTCTCAATTGGACAGTCAGAAAAGGACGGAGCACAAGGAGAGGTATGTTGTAACTGGTGAGACTACAGAGTTCTGTGCAGTAGACTGTGAGAAATGATGCTTGCATAATACATTCATGCTGCAAAACTATTTAGGGCATACCCATTTCTTTCTGTATCTGCTTCTTTTTCTCTTAAGTACCATATTTGCGGAAATGCATGTCATTTCAACTGAATAACAAATATATTCAAGAATATGTCAATTCAAATATGTTTTTTTATGTGCTGAAATGTGAAGGTATGTGCACATGTATTGCTATGATCGTAACCTCACCCACGTGAGATCTCTCCCACCCACATCCATTTAAATGAGGCAGGAGTTGCCTTCAGTATACCAAATCACCGATGCACAGTACTTACTTTTATTGTCAACGGCTTTTCTAAATGCTCGACTCTGGGTGGCAGCCAAATGCAGCGAGCATCAGTTGGGATTGAACTGTTTACTAAAGTTAAAGGTCAGCACAAATGTCAGAGTAGAGGGTGTAGTTTGGTGTTTTGTAACTGGGACAACAGGACAGTGTCGAGTCTAGAAACTTATTTCACTTGACTGAACAAACAATGAAAGAATTGATGAATATTCACTTTCCTGAACTTACAAGCTATTCCACGGGGCAGATATAGACAAAGATGCCGGAATTTTTAGAGAATTAAGTAAAGCTAATAGAAACCACATCATTTTAAATAATACTTTTTTCACACATACTATACTTTCATTAATGGTGAAGGTGATAGAAACACTAAGGTCCTGTTCAGACATGGCATTCATTTGCATTGTGGATGATCCATTCACAAGTGAACAGCTCTGAGTATGCAGGTCACACCAGGCAATAGAATGCTACTCTTGTGATTGATCTCAATGTCTCCTCAATGAGTTTTGGGTGCAGGTTCACCTGTACCTAAGAGCACTGATTCCCAACCGGGGGGGCCCGACCCCCCCCTGGGGGCGCCAAAGATCCACGGGAGGTCGCAAAGCCCTCTTCATTTTAAGGGGTGTAATAAATCTAATGCATTAAATATAGATGAGTCAGCATTTAATTTATTAGTGTGACAAAAACAACTAAATAAGGGCTACATTAAATTTTTATTCATTTATTTAAATAAAAAAAAAACACTATTTTAAAGTTTTAAAATACACTGTAAAAAATGTCTGTAGATTTTACGGTGAAAAACTGCTAAACCACAGTGAAAGACCATAAAATGATAAATGGGTTGATTCAGTTTCAGTAACAATGAAACACTGAAAATGTATATATCAGCCAAAACAGTAATTTTTTAACATTTTTTTATTTTTTTAACATATATTACTCCACTGTAAAATACAGTGGCACCATGTTTGTAGCAAAAATATACTGTAATATATATACAAGCATCACTGTAATTTTTGCATTTCTTTTTTGTAAAAATACCTTTTCTCACTGTTACAGTGAGACATATCCCTAACAAAGATATACTGTAATATTTAATGGAGAAATCTTTAATTCATGCAGCATTTATAAAGTATTTTCTTGTCAATTATATGGCAGAACAGCGTTTCTTTTGATGGAAAAACTTTTTATTTTTTACGGTAAAATATGGAATAAAATGGCAATCTTAAACGGTGGTAATATAATTTTACCGTAATATTACAAAACGTTGCACCATATTTTCTGCAGTAAAGTTCTGGCAACCACAGCTGCTGTTTTTTTACCGTAAAAACAACAGGTTTTGGGGGGGGGGGGTTTGGGGGCCTACAACTCTCCAGCCATGCTACCACCTCTATAAGGCTGAATACATGCTGATGTAAGCATGCCAACATACACGCAACAACATAATACTCATGTGTAACAGGCATAATGATTACAGTCTTAGTTTGATGTTTTGCCATGCCAACATTTGTTATGTCAATAGCCCAAAGCATAAAATCCAGCTGAGGCTGATGGGAATGTCATTAGTTTTGGCAGGTGTTATATAAGCATAACATAAGTATTAGACAAATTGAAATGTTGACCTGATGATGATGTTAGAATCTAGCATCATCACCATCATCATCATCATCATCAGGTCAATTACAAATATTCCATCGAAATGTTCTGAAGTAATAGGATGATTACTATGATGTATTATGTAAGTGTTATGATAGGAGCAATCATTAGTTCATTATTGTAAAGTTGAAGCCTTTAATAAAAGTCAATATTAGACATTTAAAATGTCTGGGTTTATCAAAAAGGGCTTTGCCAGTCTTGCTACTGTAAATTTTCTGAAAGCTTTCAAGATCAATTACTTGAAAAGTATAAATGCTGCCACGTTGAGTCTAAAAGGAACAAAACTCTGTTTTAAAGTATATAATCGGTATTTACATGATTTAAATTGAAATGCTTTATAAGTTTTACAATACAAATCGTTCCAAGGGCATTTTAGAATGCAAATGGTAAATGGTAAATGTTCTTACCTGTGTGGGGTCCCTGAGAACCCCCGTGCTAGGGTTAAGGTTAAGGTTTTATCAAAGTCATTATTTACACAGATTTGTTTCCTTCATCCGGAGAAGGAAACAAATCTGTGTAGTTTCAGGGCAATGCTTCCAATATTTGTCGAGGTGTATTTCAGTTTGGATAAAAGTGGAAGACAAACAAAGAAACCGACAAATAGTCCAAGCTTGCCTTTTCTAAGGCTGCTTTCATGGCGTGAAAAAAAGCTTTTGCATACTTCTGAAAAAGGACTGTGCCATATCAAGTGCCTGATTATTGCAATTATGAAACATTTGCTCAGGTATTTGAGGTTCTAAGAGGGACTTTTTTTGTCATCTACGTACAAACTAGAAGCTGTGTGACAGCATATAGCTTGGTGCCAACTGAACATATGGAAACTAGTAAAGGGAGCCGGAGCAGGGTGCTGTGATGTGGCCTGGTGACGCATCGTGTCTGGGAGACTATTTTCAAACAGCTTCCATTTACAACCCGGCCCCACCCCTGACTTCCTCGCCAACTCCACTGGCCACCACTTAGCGACACAGGCTCTTTTGACTGAGGGTCCTGCACCCAGTCAACAACAGACCCTTTGTATGATTAACAGCTTTACTCTGATTTCTTAACTCTTTTAGCTATGAGAAACATTATTCCGAAATGTGTCAGACAAACGGAACACAGGAAAACACTGACTGTTTTGCAGGTGAGAGGGTAAGATCATAATCTGTGCATGTAGGCCACCCATGATGCACACCAAAGGCAAGACCATAATGAATAATGCACGAATGCATTTACAAAAATAAAGGTGAATGTGCACTGCGGGTAAAGGTTGTGAAGAAGAGAGGGTGGTGGAATTGGAGCGTACACAGGAGCTACACAAACTGTATCGGCTACAAATAGGTGGAGCTGTTTAAACTGATGTATATTTAAGAAGAGAGTTACGCCTGGAGATATTTTATGTGTGTGCGCTCATGTCCAGTCTCAGCCCCTGCAGAATTCTCACTGAGATAATTCCCTTAAAGCAAGTGTAATGCAACGGGTTTTCCTGAGCCATCAGCTTTTTCTCCCCTCTCCTCTCTCCTTTCTTCCTTTCTCATTCATTTGATGTGCTTCCTCCTAATCTTCCCTGGGCTGTCGACCTCACAGAGACAGAGGACACACTCAACCATTCAGCCATAGCTACTCATTCACATAGCACAGAAAGCTTTCCTTGTTCAGTGTGCTTAAGTGTTTGCCCCTGTGTGTGTGTGTGTATGTGTGAGTGTGTGCATTTTTAACAGTATAATTTGCTGCATGATATCAGAGTCACCAGCTGCTGAGGAAAGATTTTCTACATCCAATTCCATTGTGTTACTGAATTACAATTCTGTAACTGAGTGCGGTACTCTACTCAGCTATATTTTGCTGCCCATGAATGGGAACTCAGTGATTCAGCAATGAGTGTTGATGATTCAATAGCTTAAAGGCGAATGTCACCCATTTTTTTTCGAGCAAAACGTGTTTCCTTCAACCCCTCTAGGAATGGCGCGTCCCGGCTGGAGCAGGTCACATGACTTATTACCTTGGATGCTAATGTGGCGTGCTCCATTTTCAATGCAGATCAAGATCAAATGGAGACATGGAAATAGAAATATGAAGGCACCGTATTTAATCTTTAATCTTTATCCCAGGAAGCTTTTGCAAAAGAACATTTTTCCACAAAAAAAGAAAAAAAGTCATTATGTGTCACAATATTCTGTTCAGCAAGTATTTTCGCAACTATGCTGTGTGTGCAAAGACAAACAGGCATCTCCTGCCTTCACCACGGTAGCGTTTATTTTTAGATTGTTTACCCCAATTTTTTGCATCCTTTAGTCTCTAAACTCAGAAATCTGTTAAATGAACCCCCCTTCTGCCTGAGTCGTGAGTATTTAGTCTTTACCTCACAGCCACATTTTTTGTTTGTTGTCACAGTTATTGTTGATGTAGCATATGTGCACTCATTTTCATCCCCTGCCATGACGTCTAGCTAAAATCAGAGTTAAAAAATTGGTGGCTGTTTATGAAGCTCAAAATAACCTTTTTTTGCAAAGCGGTCAATGAAAATGATTTAAGTCATATGAATGGAGACGGTTAAGCTCTCAGTTTGTTTCATTTTCCCAAGTTCATATCTGTTTATGACACTTAAAACGGTGCGTGGAAATAGGAAGCAAGGCACATAAGCTGCTACTGATCTGACACAACTAGGCCTGGTAATTCTGGCTTTGAAAGTGATACAAACGTCTTGCCTATAATTACAATACTCTTTCAAGTTTGGTGAAGGAGTGAGGAGGAATAAATGTAAGTAAAGCAGGCACATAACAAGTCGTTAGAGTTGCAAGACCAGCGGGGGAACTCCAGATTAGAAAGGTCAATCAGCAATGCTTTGGTGCTCTTGAATGAAACACTTCACTCTAACTGCTACAGAGGAGCATTTAAAATTGAGTAGCATTTTCTGGTACCAAGTGTCTCTATGTAGTAAAAGTAGGGCTGTCTGTCAAATAAAATATATATTTGTAATTGATCGCATTATTGTCTACAATTAATGACACATATCTGTTCAAAATGTACCAAAAAGGGAGATTTTTCAAGCACTTAATGCTCTTATCAACATGAGAGTGGACATATATGCAAATGTATATAGGATTCTTATTGGAAATCAATTAACTACAGAGTAGTTATAGGACTACAGATGTATTCATAGGAGTTACGTCCAGCGACCATCATATTCCATACCAACTCTGCTGCTGTGTAACACCATTGGTCAGACAGCCCAACAGCCCAAAGACGGGATCTTTCTCTAACCCTAACCAAGTGCTTTTTGTTCCTCAATCTAACCATTCCTTTAGCATTATTATTACCATAAAACATAATTACTTTTTCAGAAGCATGTGGGCTGTCACTGAATTACAGTGTGTATTTTCAGAATATCGGACCGTAGGTAGGCCTGTTACGATTATAGCTATATAGAGTTATCGTTTGATATATAAAATGGACACGATGTATTGTTGTATATATGCCTGTTTGAGTTCCACAGCTTAGGTGTGGGAACATTTCAGATGTCAGCTGAATGAGCAAAACAAAAACTGTCAATACAATGAACCGGAAAGTTCTTTAAAACATACCCATCCCACCCAGTTTTCTCAGCTGGGAGCAAAAACCATGATTGGACATGCTGCAAATGTTTGACGGGCAGTACAAGTTGCCAAAAAAACTTGCAGCCATTCCAGCTGTAAGCTGCTAGATGTATCCGGTCTAACAGGACGGTCTGCATTAGCTGTGTGCTTGGCTAACAAACGGTATTCAAGACGAGATGTACCTGTAGCGGAACTTGCCATTCAAAAAATGTTTTCAATTGCTTGCAAGTTGCCTTCCAACTTTCTGGCAAAAGTTTATCAACACAGAACCTGCGTTAATGCATCAAAACAATTAGTGGCTTTAAAACAAATGTATAATTGTTGTATGAGGGGAGTTGCTGGAAAAGAGCATGCAAATGGTATAAGAATGTTTCAAACCCTTCTCCTATTGTGGCCGCAGGCTTCTGTAAATCTCTGACATGCAACGATAAAATGCATCACTCCTCCAAGTGCTTTGAAAGCCTAGTCAGCCATGTCTGAGATATCACTTGTGACACATGGACAAACAATGGATAACACCCTTGGGCTAAGTGGTATAATTGTAAAAAAAAAAAAAAAAAAACCCAATGATAGAGTGCTGGAAAATAACAAGTCCCCATGGGTTTAATTAAAAGTGATCAATAAGATATGATGTGAAAACAAAGGAACCCAATTCTGTTTGCATTCTTTAAAAGTTCTGATAAAATGCTGATGTGAGCTGTGACGTGGCGGCAATATTAACCTACTATTGGAGGGGGGGAGTTGAAAGTTGTAACGCGAACGGGGCAAGGAGAAGAGAGGCAAGTCTAACCATGAGTGACTGAGCCCTCAGAGGACGAACGCACCACACCAAGCACTACTTGTCATTCGTGTCCAGCAACCATGGCCGAGGCATGTTCCCCATCTGTGGGTCTGTGTCATGGGGACAACCATTCAATCAGAATTACTATCCAACAACGTGTAGCGCCTTGAGTGTAAACACAAACATGATAATTAAATCAATTAATATCAATTAGTGAAATGCACTGTACAACCTCAGCCAGGAGCCAATCGCATACAGACCTTTCATTTGTACCTCAAAGCAACATTTCTGCTCCGAGCATGAAAGGACATGTTTAACATGCCCAATAACAATATCAATAAGCTGTAGCCATTTGGATTAGGCTAAAGGGAATCATGAGCCAAGTCTATAGGCTATAGTCTGGGTAAATGAACCTCTCAGAGGACAATTCAAATGAAGCCACACTTGGCTGTCTATTGTTTCTTGCTGAGCCATTACAAGTGGCATAGTTAAGAGAGTATTACAAAACAGAATACCCAATTAAGCTCTTGGATGTGCGCCTGCAACACCAATGCATAATGTATGAATTTTTATTATAAGATAATAACTAAGTTGTTAAATTTTACTGCACCTTCCAGCAGCAGAGCATTGGAGCACTTCATCTTCAAACGAGAAAAAAAAAAATTTGACTGGATCCTCTAGTTTTGGCTGCTTTCGGCAATGTGAACCATTAAGTCCTTGTTAGCTGTTATAGTACCTGTTATGCTGAGAGAGGACTTTGGGAAATTCCCCAACTTTCATGTGTTTTGGGCAAGACTGGTTACCAATGTAATACCAAACCAAATGGACATGCAGGAACAATTTCCACCACAAATATATAGGCATTGGCGAATAACAGTAGCTGGCTGGAAAATGTTGACATACCTCCAAACCCTACGAGATCAATAATAGAAAAGTAGAAAATTTTTTTTTTTAAAACAGCAATGCTCCAGTATTTACTTTGGCTGGTTCCCTTGCAATTGGAGTGATTAAAAACATACACAAATGGCCACAGAAACCTGATTTATAGTTGCAGACTGACCACTGCGGCAAAAGAAACTGCATTGGGAACACATAGAGGGACAAACACATCTACTTCAGTGATCAAAACAGAATTATTATAAATACAAATCAAAAGATGTGTTGGAGTACTTAATTTAAGTATTGGAGCAACCAAACATATTTATTGGTTTCTTCAACTAGTATTTTGAGTTCTGTGACAGAAAACACGCTTCCTTTTTAGGACACATTTAATACAGTCCTGTGTTAGGTCTTAATTAGCATCACTGCATACAAATTAACTGAACTGCAGCTGTGCTTATTTACATCATCAGTCCTACTACTATAAATACCCCGCTGAACTGAAAACATGCAGCGGCATAAAATATTGCAGCCATGGTGGTGATTTACAATTCCAGAATAAACCCCCTCACATTTTTTGTTTCTTGTCTGACAAGCACTTTGTTTCACAGCAGAATGTGTGTGAGTCTTTCCTGTACATCCTACACTGGACAAGAGCTTGTTCTCAAATACAGCAGAGTCAAACCTGGTTGGAGTGAATGGAGTCAACACTCACACATAACTCACACCTTCTGAGGATAGCATTATCTCTGTACGTCCGTTGTAAATAAACATCCATAAAACTGCTTATAAATCATAACTCCAGAATTAGCCTAAGAATCATCAGGTCTTTATTTTTTTTCTTTATGATGAAACTATTCAAATGATGGTACACTGCAAACAAGAACTGCAAATAACTGATTTGACACGCTCATAGGGCGCCACGGGAATGAGTTCTAGGTTAGCATTTTGACACCATGGGGTCTAACCTCTCAAACTCAATGAGGATTTTGAATGGGTTTTAAGTTTGATGCCTAAAATAATGTCTGTCGTTAACAGAAGCTGAAGAAATGTTCATGTTTTGTTGTACAACATAAAATATGTTCGTAAATACCCCCACTTGTCAATTTTGGAGTTTTTATGTGTCTTTAAAAAGGCTGTTGCTAACAAGTGGCTAAATGAAACTACAGTGGTTGCTGGGGACATTAAACGTTATCATGCTTGACACGGACAGGAACTCTCTCACTAGTCCGCCTCACAGCCTGAAGTTGTGTTTTTCATTGCACTTCCAAACCCTTGTAGATTGTAAATTATGTAAATAAATAATTTATTGGGCCATTTATTCGCTAGCTTCTCAAAACCGCTTGTTAGCTTGTCAAAGGCCGTCTGAGGCTAACAATAGTGGCGTAAAAGTCATGTGATCGTGGTGTAGTTCGCGATAGCATAACGTTAGCAATAAGGCTTCAAACTTAATAAAAGTGGAGTTAATCTGTGAAGATTATCCTGCTGAACAAAACATGTAAACATCAGAAACGTGTTTGCCACAGAGCTTATTTTTGGCCATGACGCAAAATCCATGCAAAAATCCCATATGTTAATTTCTTAATAGACCCCACGATGGTGCTGCTGGTTGGCCTACAAAAATATGTCATTTCATCTGCTCTCTATTGGAACATTCAATGTCCTGTTTATATCCTCAAAGCCTCCAAATTATGGCAAACAGGGTTATGCGATGTCTACCAAATTGGCATGACTTTGGCCACAGTACAACTTCATGATGGACTGATATAGTCTTTGGGGCGCTTCTTATGGGCTACTCCTAATAAGCTATTATTTTTAACAGACCAAACTGTGCTGCCGTGCTAAAACTCAAAATCTTTATTAATTAACCAAGTGTCAGACTTGAACCCTGCTGCAAAGAAGACGATCTTGTTTCGTGTCCTGGCTCCCGTGGTCATCTGCATACTGAAATGCAGTGGAGAATTATTAATACTTTAGCAGCAAGACAAAGACTGAATCAAGGTCATACCTAGTCTCACAACAAAATACATTTGGCTTCTTGTTATTTGGTCCTCCTCAGACACACCTACCAATGGATGGAGTGACTATTGTGAAATGGCTTTTCTTCAAGCATTATTGTTGGCTTTAATTATTTTCTGTATGAACAAAAATCAGACCAAGGGGCAAATGCTACAAATCCACTAAGTCATCTATTGATTCAGACCAGAGCAAACTAACTATGGGTTTGAAAAGAACGTTGATGGAACATAGCTTCTGGTTTTATACAAGACAAACCCCTCACAGCAGTGTTAACAATGCCACACTTTTATTGTAACTGGGTTTGACCTGAAAGTTGCTTCAGGGACACGAAACCCACGGCAGTCTCATGACCAGAGCTTCTAGGCCACACCTCTCTCCCGACTGATTGGTCAGAATAAAAATAATCAATCACCAGGCAACAGCCAGCTCGCTGATGACAAAGGACATATAACTGTCACTAAGTAATCAATCAAAAGCGTTTGTCTTGGAGTTTATGATGGCTACGCTGAAAGGGTCAGGTTTGGGGGTGGGGGGTGCATTGGTACAGATCTGCAGATAAGGCTCGCTGGCTGACTAACCACAGTCCCATTTATCTCTGCCATAGAACGATCAAACAGCGGCCTCATAAATCATAAAAGCTGTCATTGTCTGTGCTCCTGTTAGCTGCCCACAGACTACAAACGAGTAGAAGGAAAATGAATATTAAAAGAGTCATCGAGCTGTGGGCACGAGTCAGATCTCAACCAGCGTCACCAAGATAAATATTTCATCCTCTGTGGTCTTTTCCCCGATACAGCTGAGCTTTACTCTGTTCAGACGTGTGTCAGGGGTCTGGAAAAACAATGTAAACGACATGCCAGGGGTCTAAAGTGCAAATACAGAACTCGGGTGTATTGACTTGGTGGAGGGGAAAAAATCAATTTCTATTGATCAGAAACTTCCAACATTTCAATAACTAATTAATGCAGGAATGGGTCAATGCGCCTCTTTCATGACGCATTCGGATGCGTAGACGAGAGACCGCCTGCGACACACTTGTCTTGTTCTGCCAGGCTTGATGCTTCTTTGGGCCTGTCCCTCCACTGTTTCTGGAAAATGAGTAGTGCAGCAGCAGTTCATCCTTGTCAGAGCTGTACAGAAGCAGGGCAGCTAACATGACCTTTTACTTTGCAACTTTCTCTAGTTTGTCCTCGGGGACCTCTGTGACCTGAGTGATGTCATCCTTCCAATGCACAATTATGAGTCAATTATTTTTCTATTTTCTGACATACACTTTGCTCAAGTAAATGGCTTTGACATTCAATCATCAGACTCAACAGTATGATATTATCCAATACTTAAGTTATATTATGTGATATACCGTATTTCCTCAATTTAAAGCCGGGCCCCTATTAATGACCGGCCTCATTTAGTAACCGGGTGTAAAAACAATTTTTAGTAAATAAAAGCCGGCCTCTTTTATAAGCCGGGTGTCTTACCGGTGTTATGTCAAAGTCTGTTCCCCCGTCGATAGGTGTCCCCCTTACCTTAACCTACACCAACCTGACCCCTGACCCCAACCAGTTGTCCTTTAAGTTGCTTAACATGAGCCCAAGTTTACCTTAAGCCCAAACAGTTCTCTCTACAAGGCCTAACCTTAAACTTAAATCCTAACCGCGGAGGTGATGCTACGGAGAACACCATTCAGAAAACATTTGACGGGGTAACAGATTTCGACACAACACCTGTATTTTGAAGTTTCGCCACACGAGTTAGTACTGTAGGTAGATATCGTTGTTTCTCCCGCTGTCCTAGTCATTCTCTGTAAAGTCGAGCCGTTTACGCACGTTCTTCTGGGCTTTTTAGTTGTTTAGACATTTTAAATCCTGCTTAAAATGAACATTCAGCGTGCTGTTCATTGTTTGTTTACATCCGAGTATTTCCAATATGGCTGACATCCGGGTAACTGGCTACAATGGGCTGTGTAAAACGCTCTAAAAAGTGCCGGTCAGAGCTGCTCTGATTTTCTTTTTTTAATTAAAGCCTCCTTCAAATAATAGCCTGCCCCTATTATTAGCCGGGTCCCAAACTGATTTTTTATTAATAGAAGCCCCGGCTACTATTTCAGGAAATACGATAATTCTGTTTTTGTAATATCTTGCAATAAGCTGCAGCATTAATTGTGAATGTTTTTCAGTCGCATTTTATGTCTACAACAGAAAACGTTTTATGTTTTATGATAAGATAAAGTTTTAAGTTTGTTCATCCTGCTTCAATTCTTACTGCAAACACTGACCAACACTGTGACAAAAACATTTCATAAATGCTGCATACACCAGACAAACTGAGCTGTTTTTTGAGTGCAAACGTGTGTAGTCCACTGTACTGGTATCTGAACAATGCAACTTGTACAAAAATGTTTAGCAGTCCCTTCAGCAACAGGGGAATGTGGAAGTGAATTACTTCAAAATTAAAGTAAACCAGCAGGCACTCAGAGAACGCTGACCTACGCCAAGACATGTTCTATGTCACAATGTTAACGTTCCCACTTGATGGAGTGTTCAAGTTCATTTTGCCAGTGGGGCACTCATTTTTACTATTATTCCAGCAACATGTGAATGCAGCAAAGGTGCTCTATCTAGCAATGTTAATGAAAGTGAAAACAAATTTGTGTATCTGCACCATTCCTTCTTTCCCCATCCTATGCCTTCCACCAAGTGTCAATAAAACTGGGTCAGCAGTTTTTCTTTAATCCTAACTGACAGATAAACAAACACACGATGAAATAAACATCTCAAATCAACACCATCTAGAGGGCTGAACAAGCAACGCATTTCATTATTCCAAAAAGTTTTCATTTGCATTATTTATCACTTTTAATTTTAAAAATAAACATCTAATACTTGGCATCCGTACATCGACCACACAAAATACGGGAATAAGGATAATACAAATACTTTTCCATACTCTTACATGATTTAATTTTGTTAATAAAACTGTTTGGATACAACTGTAGGATATATCTTACTAATTTATTTATCTGTTAAACCAGTTTGTCCTAAATCTGTTCTGAGCTTTTTAACATCCAACCCAGACACATGAATAATCCTCATTCCAAGAAGCAAATGTCTTCTCAAATTAAATGGTCAGAGACAAACAATACCACATACACACACGCAAAATCCAATGTGGATGCCAGTGCCTTTTAAAGGACATTCTGTCTTAATTTGGGCGCTAAATCCTCATAAAAATTCATAAAAGAATACAAAAAGAAAGAAAATACAAATCTTGTTAAAAACCTGTAGGCGTGGTATTGAAGCACAAGGTCTGTCCTTGCATGAAGTCACGATGCTGAACTATTGAAGTGGTGACACATGGAGGAGATGGAAAGAACAGGATGAGTGAGCCCTGCCAGAGGCGCAGGATAAGCTGCAATGCTGCGCCCTTGAGATGTATATTAGGAGTCATCCCCCTTATGAAAAGGTCACTCCAACTCCTCAGTTTAAGTTGAGCAATGAAGACGGAGTCAAACGAAGGACAAATGGCTTCAGTTCACCTTTAGCCAGAGCTTCAGTGACTGACTTCTATATCCAAGTGTTTGAATTACAGCATGCCATCGTCAAACAGACAGCAAAGCCCTGAAGGGTGATGAGCGTGCTTCCACGAGACTGTACAATGAGTCAACACCAAATTTGACGAGTGCCAAGGAATTCTCCTGTAAAGTCTAATTAAGTGGGTGGGGGCAGCGTGTGCTTGGCAGCGCCAGTGTTTTACCTCAAAAAGAGAATAATAATAATAATTTAAAGAAGACGTGGATGAACATTTAGCAGGGAAAATAGTGATAAAAACAACAGCAATGTTATAGCTTAATAACGTCTGATGAAGACTGATTACAGTGCTGCATGAGGCGTATCGGACATTACTAAAGCCCATCTGATGAGCTTGCAGATTTTTGGTCTCCTAATTGCTTTTCTTTTTCCATTTGTGCTGTTTACTTTTACTGTTCTGCTTTCCATTTAGGGCCGTATGTGGATGTTAACGGACTCATATCCATTGGGTCATTTTCAAATTTTTCCATTAAACCTCACAGAACTCAATAGTGCACACAGCTGAGATTCAGTAAATGAGCGATGGGAATTCAATAAAAGGAAATGGAGCTCTTCACATGCAAAACCAAAAAAATGTCTTCGGCTGACAGGACATTTCATTATCAGAATACCAATACGAAATTATTACTTTTAAGTTAGCACTATGACAACAAACAAGTAATGAATACTGGGTTAAGAGAGGAAAAAGCAAATAGCAAAAAATGTAATATTGATACTTCAAACACCACAAAAGGCTGCTCTTGTTCCAACTGAACTAAGGTCTTAGAAAACTCAAAAGCTGTGTGAGAACTGTCCTCTTCAAAGTCCTACAACCTGGAGAGAAAAGGCATTGGTGTATTATTTTAACACTGGTTAAAGAATCCTCATGTACTCTTTGCTACATCACAACAGCCATTCAGTCTGGGAGGCAAACATGAAACTCTACACTCCAGCAGTGCGTGTGACAGTTAACATCTAACTGTATCTAAAGATAAAAAAATTAAGTTGGGAATTAATGAGCACTGAGATCCAAATTAATTTTCCACCAGCGCTGTCTGCAACATCACACCATTGGGGAAACTACAAGCATTAGTTTCCTTGTGGGACAACTTGTCTTTGTATCCTTGGGCTTGTTTTACCTGACCGAGCTATTTTTACAGGGACAATGACTACACTGTGTGTACAACAGTGCAGGTGGAAGAAGATGCTGAAATGGTCAAACTAACTCCAGTTAATTTCATCTGATTTATGGAGGGTAGCTTAGCTTTGGCTTCTGGGCAGAATGGCATGGACAGCAGCAAACAGAGCCAAAACCATTATTTCTCAAACTCAAAGTATTTTCATGAAGGGGTTCGTTTGATTTCATACAAAAAATCTGAATGATATCCTATGAAATGTGACATGTGATGAGCCGCAACACATTGTCAACACATGGCCACCTCTATTGTACCCTACGTCACAAAATCCCAAACTATCTCTTTCAGGTTAGTTACCAAAACCACTTGGCACAATAACTGTTTTCAACTACGACATGGTTGCTGTTTTAAACATCACAATCACTGTTTTAAACATGTGTTAGTGTTGTTAACCGGTTAGGTTTAGGCACCACATCACTTCCTTAAGGTTAGGGAATATGAGTTATGTTTAAAAAAGAAAAAACATTAATTCCAGACATAACTTCCAACAACGGGACACCAACATTGGTCTTCTGGTTGAAAGAGCGGCCACTTATATGACACTGTGAAAAATGTTTTGTTAACCGATTCTAGCAGCTGGTCAAATGAACAAAAGAAGATGACTCAGGCAAGATAGACAAGTCAATCCCTATTAATAACATGATGACAGAACAAATGTAATTAATGGTGGAATAGTGGAACAATATGGCTATCTAATCTGATTATCAGGCTACAGCTTTAAACCTTTAACCAGCAGCTAGACTCAAAACTGCTATTTCATTGAAAAAATGTTTTTCATTTTATACTGTCTTTAACACATCAGGGCCGTATTAAAGTGTTACTTTTATAATGTCCAATTCTTTTCTGATTTTACATCAGCAAAACAATCTTAACTGTATGTAAGGGCCTTCATCTGCAGCCATTCTCTTCTACCCACCATCATTTCTAACACACAATATAAGCAGTTGGCAGTGAAGGCGACACTGTCAATGAGGAACTTGACTCTCTACATGAGCAGTGGATGAGCTGGATATCAGCTACAGATTAATTCCAAAATTCTGGAGGGATTACCCGTTCTCTGCCCAGCCAACTCCAGACGGTCAAGCATGCAGACGATTGCCGGCAGTGAACAGGACTGGATCCTCCGCAGATTAAGTTTCTAATTCTGAGAGCTCGCATGCAGCCAGCCAGGTACAGACCAGTGTGAGCAACAGGAATGCAAGCCCATGAAAATTAAATGAAAAACATATCTTTTTTCTTTCTTTTCTTTCTTGTCACAGGCGACAATAGAACAATCTTTTTTTCTTACGCTTTATTGTCAGGCTTTTGTAACATCTGCCACTAAAATAAAAGGAGTCAAACTATTACGAACAATGACCTTTGCAAGTCATTGTGCTCCACTCTGGGCACAGGATTACAACAATGGGAGCCTGGGAGGATGGGGGGGTGCCAAATGTTCCCTCTCTTCTCTGCCTTATCAGTAATTAGGCTTGGGGATCCATGGCATTTTATCAAATCTGAATTCTGTATCAAATCCACATATCAAATCGGAATCCCTTATTGAATCCCATTAAGTTTAACTTTCATTGTTTGGACGTAACTAAAGTTAAAAATAACTACAAGTCAAATATTTAACCAGTAAAACAAATGGTCAGTGCAAAGATGCTACAGTTACATTTTTAAAACTGGTCTATGGTGGACTTATCGGAACCCCCCTCCAGTAATTGACAGTCATCAAAGCGGATTCTCTCTCCTGAGTGGCAGTTAGTCCAAACCAGTGTTTGGAAACATCTCAAGTGCTTGTTTGCCTCATGCAGTCTCTAAGTACCAAAGCCAGCTCTGATTTACTTGTAGCCAGAACCATAATTTGCAGTTCTTACAGCCCTGAGAGATGCTGCAGCAGCAACAACACTTGATCCTCAATGACACAAACTGAGTCCACTGAAAATGTCATTCCCTTTCTTTTTTTTCTAGACTTCAAAAGGCAAGTGGCCTTCAATCAGTGAAAGGCTGGTGCCCAATTGTATACAGTTGAATTAAATCAGGGGGTTTCAATGGGCTTACTCAAACACTGGTTAAACATATCTGACAGGACTTTGTAAGATAGTACATATAAACATGCTTTATAATTCAGAACCTAGCTTATCTTGGAACTGTGACCTATGAAATTACACCTGTTTGATACAGATACGTTTCATCTGCTGCTACGGCTGGGCGATATGACCATATAAACCATCAAAACAATATAAAAATGTCTAGTGTCTACGATTTCTATATTGTGCCTACTGCATTGTTTAAAAAAAGAGTAGCTGAACTGTGCTGCTGCATGCTCCCATACGAACCATAGAGGCGCTCTCTTTCTAAAAAACACGGTGGAGTAGTGTTATATTTCGATAATTATAATGCTGTGCAACAGAGTAACTTTCCACTTCTCTAGTAATTTTATAATCTCTTTCCCACAGACCTAAGAGGGCACAGTTTGTGTTCTCACAGAAATAAGATGTGATTACAAGCTGTCATGTTTCGGCTTGGTAACTCATAGATACGCGCCTGTAAGAACAACACACACAAACATTGTGTATAACAAACATGGTGAACAGCTGTTGTTATTGGTAACTGGCCAGTAGAACTCGGTTGCGTGTAAGTCCAGTTTCTGTACGGGGCGGGCCCAGCCCAAGAAGACTTAAATGTGAATTACTATAATGATCGGGGCTCACTCTAACTGAATTCCTGCGAGAATGATGTTATTCTGAGACCAGACCTGCATAACTTTACCTGTGACCTAAATAAAGGCTGGTATTGAGATCTTACTTTTTCTCCAGTTGTGTTTACTCTTGGGCTTCCAATCAACGAACCTGAAAACCTTTACAAGTACGGTAGGGCGATGTCTGACAAACTAGCATTTGACTATGTCCACAGTTAAACATCCCCATGGAGGAAATCAGCCAAACCAACCAAGTCCATCAGCGAGTCCATCACTTCCACCTACCTAACCCAAGTACAGAGAATACAAAAATAGTCTTTGCCATGCCATTCTTTCATATATATTATTTATTTATCAATACCTTTGCTATAGATATGTATATATATATATATATATATATATTTTTTTTTTTTTTTTTTTTTTATCAAGATATAAAATGACCTATATCGGGAAAGAAAAAGATGCCAATATTGCCCAGCCGCATCTGCTGCTATTTTTTTTATTAATTAACCTAAATGATATGAGCTGCAAATATATATTCAGTTTCTGTTACATTAAAAATGTACTTTATAACTTCAATCTGTATTGTTTCAAATAGAAAGCCAATGATTTTGTTTAAGGAAAGGGAAAGATACACAGAGAACCAAAGCATACATGATTTATGGGCATGTACGTGTACCTGCAAAACATCTGCATTTTTTATGTGCTACTCTGGGATGTTAACTTACTGTCCCGTGTGCCCACTGTTACAGTGTTCACATGTACATTATCTTTGGCAAATGGAAAATGTTAACGACAAGGTTTTTGACCTCTATTACAAAAAGTCATATCCCAATATATTTAGGCTGAATATTCATATATGATGTACTATATCCCGATATTTTGATCACAAAGTGAGAGCAAATGTTCAGTCAAAGTCAAATATGACATGTCACAAGTAGTTTTATTGAAACCATTTATTTAAGTATTTTTTTAAATCAAAGCTCCATAAAGTACACATTTAAATAAATAAAAATATCTTAAATAAAAAATATATTGATGTATTTTTTATATTGATGTATTATATCGATATATCGCCCAGCCCTACTCTTGATAAGCTGACCCAGAGTAGCAGTTGGTTGGTTGACCAGTGATAAAAATACCTTTAAATTTGGGGTCACCTTGACTTTAAGCCTCCTGTGTTACATGTTCAAAAGCACCCTGGCAGCTCATTTGTCTGTGCTTTGGTGTGTGCATGTATACATGCTTTGTTCTGCTTGAAATAAGCTTGATTACAAGTATCACATAATCTCTCTCTTGATCTACATTGAGTAGAGAAATTACAAGGCAAAACTAGAATAAAAGAATAGGTTGTCAAAGACAAGATAATAATTTACGATGTTGGTGAGGTGTTGGTATGTATGTTTTTGCACGCTATCATCCCTCTACAAGTGGAACCTGGATCAAAAGCTTTTTAATAACCTTAACAGGGAATTTCCTTCACCTGGCATCTTCTAATAAGTAGTTTCAGTAGAAAGAAGCCGTGAACAACATATACATAATAACTCTATTTTCCCACTATTTTATGGGTGGCATGTCCAAACAGACTGCTCCAACCTTAAAACATTTGGGATGTTGTGCATTTTTTAACACTCGAGAAAGGTTATCATCAAAACTCTTCAACAAAATGGTAAAATGTCATAGCCAGTCTTAATTCCACAGCTGGTGGTCTAGTTCCCTAAATCTGTTTTCAGTAAGCAAGGCTAAAAACAAGAGTAACAAAGACACCATCACAACCCCCTGTTTACTACATGAATGCTACCATTAAGTAAGTTGCCTTTGGTAGTGCTGACCATCCAAAATCTTAAATGTGGTTTTGAGTTCCCACTTCCTGTTAAAACAACAAATCTATTGATATGTACTGTATATAAGTTGACTTATTATGGTTATAAAGCCTTTCTTTGTATCAGTTAGAATAAATAACAGTTGCCGCTCATATGCCCTGTGATACATTTTTTTATTCGAGGATAAATCAGTTCTAGAATCTATTGAGGTTCTAATATGTCTGCGTTATCAATATTAATCCGTCATTATTATGGTTTAGCTCTTAATTCTGTATGCACCTAATTCTTACAATTTATTCCTTTTGAGGGCATTTATAATGTGTTCCTGGAAAAAAAAACCTATATGAAAGGAATTTCATAAAGACTCACTGAATGTAGATTTGGATCTTACATACTAAGAATCAGCATTCTAGAGCATGTTATATAATTATAACTAGCTGCATTACACCTAATTGACATGTGGAGATTGCAGAATACGAATCAAACAAGATATACATGAGTCAAAGTTAATAGAAACAATTTCATTGATATAAGGGAAAAAATGATGTATTTGAACTATACTTAATGTGTATGCATATGTATATGAACATACTTTTTGTCATATATTGTACCCTTTGATGTAACAGCAGTTAAAACAGTATGCTGTTCTCTACAGGTTTTTGGTTTTCTAGCCAGGAGAAATTCTACGTTTACCAGCCCGGCTGTCTGGAACTGCGTCTGCATTTCATAAGTCTCTTTGTCACTTTGTCCTTCATTTTGTCTTTGTAACTAAAATCCTTTTTCAAACTATTACCACAGGGGCCCTTCAGGGAGTTTAAGGGGGGTCTGCAGAAAAATGTGGAATAGTTTATTTTCACTATTTAATTCACTATTTAAGTGATCATAATGTGACTGGAAGAACATTGCCGTTTTTTTTTTGGGAGGTAATTTTTTAGGGGGAGATATTTGTGCTTTAATTTTACGAATAAATGTTTGCCTCTAAACAGCCACATTGGCAATCTGTAATCTAGAGGTGAAGATAACCTGCTGGAAAATGTTGGCATATCGCCCAACCCTAATACTGACATCTCAATAATCTTATAGCAATGCCAAGACTCCCTACATTCATGCACATTTTTCCCCAAAAAAATGCATTAAAGTGTGAAGTAACAATTTCGCCAGTCTCTCTGCCACACCTTTGTCCTGCAGAAATAATATTTAAAGTGTATTGGGGTCAAATGACCCAGTGGCAGTCTCTGAAAGTGTGTAATCCAGCCAGCTCCAGTGTTAAATGTCTGAGCACAGCCTGCAAGAGAGAACACTTCATACTTGGAGCAATCACATCAATCCATCAGCTTTTTTTGGTATCCCGTCCCTGTGGCACACTGGCTTTACCCTTCACCTCATACCCAGTGGGAAAGATTACATAATGCACAGGGTTTTAACTCTGTGGACACAGACACTCCCTGGCAGTAGGCATATGCATCAGCAGACCTGACAATATGACAGGGAAGACTCCCCGTTCGCAAGGTCGCGGTAGAGGACGAGGAGACAGATCGGGGAGCATCACAAATAGCAACACAAGGGCAACGGGAATAGAGACTGACTGCAAAAGACGGGGGAACTAGTTGGAGAGGGGGAATGAATCAACAAAACTGTGCTGTCAGCATCCCTGGGGCCAGCAGGGAGCATTAAGTGAGTTGACGTGGGACGCTGAGTCTCCCCCTTTTCTCCTTCCTCCTCTCCTCCCTTCCATTTCCCCCTTTGTCTTTCTCTCTCATCCATATGGCAGATTCCACCTCTTCCCCTCCCCCTGCCCTGCTGCGCACTCTATTGAAATGGCCTCTCTCTCCCACACACAAACCCACGCTTGCTTGCACAAGCATCCCACATCCCCTGAGCCATGTCTTATTTACGGTTCGATTACGGCCGACCGCCCTCCAGGACGAACGTCCTCCTCCACCTCCTCCTCCTCCTCCACTCTGCCTTGTGCCCAGATGTTGCTCAAATAATTAGGGGGGAAAACCTGTTTTGTCCACCGGGGTCACAACAACATCTGTGGCGAATGCAGCAAGAAAGCTGCAGCAGCATCACCGCTGCGCTGGTGTCGGAGGAGAGAATGAGAGGAGAAGGGATGAAGCCTGACATGCATATGTGACCCGTGGCAAACACGGCTATTTATCTAAAGCACACAGGAGCATTTTTTTAGGTTCATGTGTACAAAAATGCACCTCAAACAGCCCAAACGCTACTGTAAATACAGACAGCGAATCCCTGTGCGATACATAAGTTAAGAGCAAAGGGCTCTGCAGCAAGTGTACACACACCTCCACAGTACAAGGTAATAAAGTGTGTGCCAATGATTGAACAGAACCCCTGGGAGGCACAACACAGCACTATCCCTGCTACAGAGGTGAGTAATAGGACTGCTACATCTTCCTTCCAAAAACCACTAGCGCTGCCTGTCTGCATGCTGACGCATTCCACTGGAGTCTGCAACCCTCCGCTCTGCAGCCTGGAACAAACTGTGAGGATGCAAAGCCCCTTTGTGGGGCACAAACACCTCCTTCATATGGGCTGGTGAACGGCAGCCAGCCTTAATGTGACACGCTTTTGATGAATATCAAGAGGTCTTCTTACTGCACAGACGGTGGGTGTACCATCAGGTCAGGGATTATGGGTGTTCAACAGCCTTTTTTTTTCTTTTTTTTTTTTTTACAGATACACAGTGTTCACATATCACAGACCAGGGCTAAACAAAACAGCAGCTATTAGAGAAATTTAGCTTTGCGAAATTGGAGATAATATCCGATATATTTATTTTTTACAAACATGGATAAGGGACGCACTGTGGCCGCAATTGTAGTTAAAAACTAGCACCCGACCAATATGGGATTTTTGAGACTGATGGATGTTGATAGTGATTTTAAAGGGGGTAAATAAATTGATAACCGATATGGTGGCCGATATAGTCATTTTTTGAGCTGAAATGAAAATATTAGGGCCAGGACTCGATTAAAAAAATTAATCTCATTAATTAGAGGCTTTGTAATTAATTAATCGAAATTAATCGCATTTTAATCGCATATAAATATTTGACCTGAGAACAGTGAGAAGTATTTTTTTTCACATGGATTTTTAGTATACCATTGAATAATGACTGAATACATAAGCTTAAGTAACAAAAATATTGTTTATTTTTGTCCAACAGACCAGTGCAATTTTTTCCATTAAGTGTAGCAATAGCATATTAAGAAATATAGTACATTTCAGAAATTCAGGTAGACTATAGGTAGGTAGACCTTTTAGCTAGATGCTAGATTTTTTTAACGCATTAATTTTTGTGTAATTAATTAATCTTAATTAACGCATTAAAGTCCCGGCCCTAGAAAAATACAAATTTTTTATGTAGATTATGACTGATTTTTCAACACTCTGCAAATGTACCCAGAGAGCTACTTTCCAAAACATAAAACTTGTTTTAAATAATATTAAACATTGTTATACATTATACAAACAATGAGTTATATTGTCAGCCATTTCTATAAATGAAAACTGAGAAAACAATAATAGATAAGAATAAAATAAATAGCTAAATAAACATTACTGTTCAGTGTCAATTGCCAACTATCTAAACAAAAAAAGAACAAAAAAATGAATAAATAACACCATTTCTGAATCATGCCAAGCAATGTTTTCTGCATTATATATTGCGTAAAAAAAGTTTTCATAACAGCACATATGAGAGAGCATAAACACTGATATCGATGTGCCTTTGATAAGCCAATATCGGTCGATAATATCAGTCAACCAACATATCTGTCATGCTCTATTTAAAGCATTAGAAAAATAAACAATATCAACAAAATGTGACAGGATAACAGTTTTGACTTGGTCTATGTATTGTGTGCTACAGAAATCTCTACTGGAATGAGCAAGCTAACCAGCTGGTCGTGTCTTGTAAAACCGCTTGTGCCTCAAGAGGCGATAGTGAGTCACTGTATTATCCAGTCTGAACTGAGTTCAACATCAGACAATGAAGAAGTAGATCTGGCCCGAGGGCCTGTCAATCACTTTTAAAGTACAGCCCCCAGATAAGTATTATTTATGCTCACTTTACATACAAAAATAGATACGTCCATTTCATAATGCCCATATTGTTATGAGATGAGGCAAAATTGTCAGGTATGAAATGATTACTTGATCATCACTATGATTACCATTTCATTTTCGATTTAAGAAACCGAACACATATTAAACCAATCATGGCAATTCCAGTGTTATCATAAAATATATGCTTTTATTCATCACACAAAAAATGCCTTTTGTCAGCTTTAGTTGTGGTAATAATTCATAGCAGGACTGCAACTAACAGTTATTTTCACAATAGATTCTTCCTTTTGACTATAAACTGGCAGAGTAGTATTATAAATTCCTGTTGCCCTAAGGACAACTATTAAAATTGTTTGCTTTATTGAACCAACAGTACAAAACCCAAAGATATTTGGATAAGAAGAAGGAAAGTATGAAATCATATGCTACTCAAAATTACTTATTTGCAAATTTTAAAAATCTAATGACTAATGACAAATGAGTTTAATTGAAGAATAAAAATGCTCCAATGTGCAGGAGATGGTGAACAGACAGAGACAGGGTCACAGAGCTGTGGATGGGAAGTGTACTGAGGCTGGCCATCACATCCAAACAAAGACGTTGTGTTCAGGAGGGGAAGGGAACAAGTTGCAACAAAAGCGACTCACAGCACAGCACAGAAACATTACTGGCCAAAAACCAAGTGGCGCACATTCCTTTAGTTCTTCCTGAAGTGTGGATGTCCCATTAGGAGTGGCAAATGTATCATGACACCATGTTGCCTGTTCACATTTTCAAACTAAATCTAATTCCCTTCCACTTTCTCTTTTTTTACAAAACCATTTAAGCAAGGGAAAAATATTTGTGACAGAAATGCTCTGCTATGGCTTTGACCCCGGCTCACTTAAGTAATGGTTGTTTATTTTACTACTGTAGTCATTGTAAGTTTATTCAGACAAGTGGATCAGGCAGCAAACTGCCAAAAATGTAATTTAAATGGAAGTGTGGAGGGAAGCAGCCATCTGCCCTGTTAATCCCAAACAAACTGGAGTGTTACTGAAAGTGTTGTTCTCAGACTTTGAAATGGCTCTTGCTGTTACACTGCCATTTAAAGGCAGCACAACACTTCTTCTGTATGCGTGCGGTGGTCATTGTTTCGACCCCGTCTGCCTGACAGCACTCTCCGATGTGACTATTCAAGTCATCAGGTTGGGTTACGACACAGCTCAATAGTTTCACCTAATTGAAAGACAATCGTCCGTCTAAATGCATTTTGTCTGCAGTGGTCACTGTGTGGAGCACAAATAAGACTTGACTTTGAGATTCTGTCTAATCAAAAGGGTTTTCTCTTTTTGTTTTTGCTTTCAAAAAGTAGCACTAAGATGGATAATTATATAAAAACAAGTACACCACAAAAAATGTGGTGAAATTGCCCAAATTTCTATTTAAAGTCGGTATTCAAATGACGGCAGAGCCTTAAGTAATGGCGCGGGTTGGCCAGCACAAACAAATAAATGCTGGTTGCCAACAACAATGGCTTGCATAGTAAATTTATCATTATGTTCCACTGCAATAATTCCACTAGTACAACAGTCAGGCCATTCTCACACTTTGCTTAGTTTCTCATTTTAACAGAAATCATTGTTTCACTCATCTACTCTTAAAATTTTCACTTTTTCATTTTACACGAAAGACATTAATGTTCGAACAAGATCTCCAATCTAAACGACAGAATATGTGGTTTGCTGGTGATCTGGGTTTAGGGCAAAAAACTTCCTGGTAAGGTATAATAAAACACAGTTTTTTACAGTGAATAAATGTACGTAAATGCCAGAAGCGAAGTTACGAGGACGACGTGACTACCAGAAGTGATATAGTTACGCAAAACCAAGACGCACAACACGTGAGGCTTGGAAGTTCAGTGATATTTAAAATTTAAATATCCTAAAGAAAGTCTGACGTCTGTTGCAGTTGCACTTAAGCTCGGGCGGCATCGAATTTTCAGTACATTATGTTTAACATTGATATGTACATTAAAGGGCTGTACATTAAAGTATTTTGCTTATAGTACTGGTGCTACAATGGTTGATAGTTGTGTAGCACAATCCACAAATTCTCTAGCATTGGTATGTAACTACAGACACAAACACTTCATCTGTAGGCTACACTCCAGCAAACATGTAAAATGTGTGTTGATAACGACGGCTGATAACGGTGATATTTATTTGGCTTACCCAGAAACATCCAATTTCCCCTGAAAAAATCAGCAGCTTCCATTGTTTTACAGTGAAGAGATGAAAGTGAGTGAATCCATGAAAACATAGACAGCATAACATAAACTTGTGTTGGTTAGTCTTTCTACTGGTTCGGATGAAATAAATCCTTAATTCACCAAGTATGATGGCTCTACACTGTTTCACCGCCACCATCTCTCTCTCTGCCGCGTCGACTACCAGCTGGTTAAATTTACATAATGAAATGACAAATATTGCCCCAAATTATCGGGACTGAAACCAAATACTCCCAACCAGAAACTGAGGCATTTTAGCAGGCTAGCAAAAAAAGGGGTATGTGTTACCGCACAAACCCAGTCACAGCAGCTTAACACTGATTGAGAAGAGTGAAAGGAAGGAAGGAACTAACTGTTGATGTTTGTACTGATGAAACTGGTGCTCTGGAAATGTATAAACTACTGAATTTATCAAGGCAACAAGTAATCATGGCAGAAGTATTGAGTTTTTATCTGTGAAGCAGGTGAAATTAGTAATAAAAGCTTGTCTCTTACATAAATTCCAACTCAAGGCTTGGTTCTCTCTGCCACCGAGGTAAATAAACTCATTTTAGAGTTTACTGTATGACTTATTGGTTTTGCCAATTTTGATCACTGTTAGTATACCCTGGTACCTCATGACATCAATAAACAAACCACTGACTCTATGCTTCTAGCCTGTGGATAGGAGTTTAATTTAATATCCACTAATACTCTCCAGGACAGATTTTCACTTAAGAAAAACAAAAGCTTTGTGCAAAGCGCACACAAAAGAACACACACGCAGGCTTAATCACATACTGCATTTCTAGGTGTTGATAGAAATGTAAGCCTCTTAAAGAAAAAAAAGCTGCTAATGAAAAGTTCAGCACCATGCAGTGCACATTTGAAAAGTGTAAGATTTGGAAGAGGTGCTAAAAACTCACACCTGCCTCTGGTACAACATCCTAATTTAGGCACATCTTTCATCACCACTCGGTCTGTGTGAGAGTGTGTGTTGCCTGGGGAGATAAATTCTCAACCCTGGGAATAACAAGGCACATGTGCGTCTGTGAGTGTGTGAGCGTTGGCCCATGGAGAGATGTCTCTCAGGCATACACGCAGTTGAAAAACTGACAGAAGGAAAAAGCCAAAGTGACACTACAGAAGCCTCCGAACAGAGAAATCAAACACGGAGGATTCATGTGATTCACAAAAGGGCTGTAACGCTTTGTTTATTCGTGCCGAACCGTCAGCGTACCAGGGTCATGGTTCAATGCGTGCAGCCACACGCAGAATACAGGGCATGAACAATGATGCACGAAATGCAAAAGCAAATTTCACAAGTGCTTGTGCTAGAAACTTTAAGCTATAAACCCTGAGCAACATATGCTGAAGTCAGCACAACAAGCTGATAGGCATGCGAGTATGAGACAATGATGGTGTCCGCGTTGCTCCACCATTGGAGCTAAAGTCCAACTGATAAGTAATTTTTGAGACCAAAACCAATTTTAGAGGGGAAAAATTCACTGACAACCAGTATGATGGCTGATGTAGTTGATTTTTCTAGGCGGCAACCTCCTGGTCTGAGCAGGGAGGCAAACCAGGAAGTGCGTTAAGCTGCATTCTACTGAAAATTCCAGCAAGGGGTGCTAAGTGTGGCTGCAGAAAAATTTCTGTCCATCCATTTCAATGCAAAATGAGAAAACGTATTACCTCAGATTTTTTTTTAGGACAACACTATGGTTTTAATCGCTTAATGGTCCCATTTAGAAGAAAATATAAGATAAAGAATCATATGATTTGGGGCGTGGCTACCTTTGATTGACAGGTCACTAACAAGGCGAGCCGTCATCAGGAGAGAAGCAGAGCAATGCGTATCCACGGCACATGGTAAGTTATATAAAACGTTATATAGATATAAAAAGGACTTTTAGCAGTTTGGTCTCATAACTTTGACCCTTTCACTGTATTTTCACTTAATGTTTATTTGAATGTTTTCTTAGTTAAAAAGGTCTTGTTCTGTGTTTGGTTGTATTAATAGACACTCCAAGGAGTCGCTGTTCTTTTTTCTGAGGTAAGTAAAATACATTTTGTTTTGTTTTTTGCTAGCGAAAATGAACATCCCAGTTAATGCTAACATGAATTAGCAGTGACTTTGCTCAGTTAGGTTGCAGGTGTAGAGAGGTGTGTCGTCAGTGTCGTCAGATCCTCCACAGCCCAAACATGGTCTACTCCACAAATCGGAAACAAGATGGCGAGGAGTGCAACGCTGAACTCGATGCTTCCAAAGGGCAGTCCACAAACCAATGGGTGACGTCACAGTCACAACGTCCATTTTTGTACAGTCTATGATTTCAACAAGTTCTCCAACATAAACGTCAGAAGAGGCCGTGTGTCAATACCACAAATTACAACAAATAGGTACGCATCGTGGCTCGCATTTCACGGCAAAAATAAACATATCGGGGTGCGCTGCGGGTTGCGGGACAACATAAAAATAGAACACACGTACGGTCCATGATTGTACAAAAAGGCTGCAGTTTCTGTGGATTGATGTTGTAAAACCACTGACCTAGGTTTAGGGGAAAAAAATTCTGATAAGACGTTATCAAAGACAGTTTAAACTGTGAATTTATGCATGTAAATGCCAGAAATTAAGTAGTTACAAGGATCACATGACTGCCGCAATTTACATATAAAACGTGGCTTGTGCACAGACATGACTCCTCATAAGGCTTTCCAGCAGCATTATAACTTATGTTAAAAAAAAGTTTTCACATTGACGCATATCTGTCAGACTGTAGTTGAAGCATAAGTGGAAGGAAACACATTAAATGTTTTATCTGATTATTCGTAATACGACTCAAATCTATGTGCTTTTATGGTCATTACTGAAACTCTGTTTTATCTGATCAAGACTGTTGCTGCTAATCTTAGCCACCATGAGATATTTGATCTTAATGGGACTAACCTGGATAAGTATTGATTAAATAAAATAACATAAAACACACTAACCCACATTGAACTGCATCACCCAGATGTGCTGATCACCAGGAAGGGGAAAAACAAACAGGAGCCCAATTCCTTATCCCCACTGCTTTAAAGTAGCCTTTAGATGCAAAAACATAGAGGATAAAACAATCACTAAAGCTAATTGCATTACACTGGCATATAGCCAAGGTGGAACTAATTAAAACACTACTTCCTAATGTTGCTTCTAGTGTGCGTATGGTGTAATACGGAGTGGTTGAAATGTTCCTTATTTTATCATGATATTAGTTTACCAAAATGGTCAGTGGGTAAAATGCTACCTCAGAAGAATCCCGTCCGTTGTTTGATTTTTTTACCCACTTTTCCCAAGATGCACCGAACTGTGACACTTAATATATGAACCAAACCATGACTTCTGTGTGCTGTTACACCACTATTTGCCAACATTTTATTTTTGCTCAGCTAATGAAGCACCAACACCGGAAATAAATAAACCCATCAGTGTGAAAGAGTCCCATTTCAGTGCAAGTGATGGACTCTGATGTGATACAACTACTGACACACTTGTCAGATGAGCAGTGAAAGGCTGAGAGCCAGAGATGAACTGACAACACGGCGAGCGCTCAACCAAAACTACTCAACAATAAGGCCACACTGGGAGTCTTACAATATAATTCTAACTTTATGAGGGTTCTTCTTTTATCATGAGTGGATCTGAATTCATGAAGGGTAGCGCATGATTTGGATACCTGGAATAATGTGGTTAGAAAAACATTACAGGAAAAAAATAGGTAACCATTTGTGGATGCATTACAATGTATTGCTTTGTAATGACACCAAACCAAAATTGACATAACCTGTTATATCAAAACCACCTTTCTCACATATTATAGACACATGCAGACATTCTGCATACTGTAAAATGGAGATGTGCAAAGGCAGAAAAGTACCACCTGCACACAAAGCCAATGAGTCAAACAGTAGAAACTGAAACAACACTGCCAACCTCTATAAATAAAAGAACTACAAAATAAAATATATATGTGTAAAAGGATGTGTTTTGTCATTTGTTCTTTCACGCTGCTCTGATCATTCAGAAAGGCTTATGGGGGATCTGGGCTTATTGAGAGGTTTGCAGATAAGAGAATCAAAGATTTTACATGGGATGATATACAACAAGATGTAACGAATAACTGTAAAGTCATTATTAGCATGAGGAGATATACTTAGATTGCAGTGGCAAGTTAAACTTTTAAAAATACGGATAAAAGCTGAAATGCTGTGTGGAGGCTTCTGCAGGTTCCCCAACACGTTCTGTGAAGATTCTTAAAAAAGAATCAGTAATAGGCAAAGGATCATCTGATTATAAAGACATTAAAACCAGTCGTCAGTATCAGTTCTTATCAGACTGATTGTGCGAGAGCATACCCACTGCTATGGTCTATTAATTAGAGGGAAACCCCTCACAGTGACTGTCACTGCAAAGGGAATAGCAAAGGAACAGAGTGCATGATCAAATTTCAAATTAAAGAAAAACTTATGCAGTTCTGTCAAAAACCATCCAATCAATTCTGCATGAAATGGATGGGGATTAAAATGCAATATTTTTTTGTGATAATTAGCTTTTGTTAAGCAACTGACCTGACTTTAGGCACGTAGAGACAGAAAACAGAGAACATTCCACTGTGGCCTGCATGGACTTTCCTCCACTGAAAAAACAATACTGTTGTTATCTGTGGCACAAGCAGACTACATGCTGAAAAAATTTCCAGCAATTGAAAAACCTGTCTAAAGTATTCTCGGAATGAATGAACATACATGAAATAATATCGTGGGCAGCCATGCAAGATGTATTTTGCATGACATGGTATTCCAGGTGAAGCAGGTTCTCCTATTGCTTTTTGTTGACTGATAGTGTGTGGTCTCATGCATATAAAGCCTAAAGGCTAAAACTTAACAGCATCCTTGTTGACCAAACCTGTCCAATTATACTGAGCACTTTATTAAGAAATGTCCTTAAGTGTGTGTTTTGACTACTGCATCACTGCAGAGGTTTCTGTACAAGCACTGACACAAACGGCCCAGGGGCAGAACGAATCCTGACCTGTTTTATAGAAACAAAGGGATCAAATTAAAATGTTCCCACTGAGTGAGCAGAGTACACAAATATGCCCCCATGGGCCGGCAGCACCTGCTACGCTCTGCTCCCAGTAACCTCCCCCCATTTCTCTGCATCATGTTTAGATACAGTACTGTAGCATCTCCATCAGTTCTACACACAGCTGACCAGAGAGAGCAGCTAACTTCCTCATCCACTGGCCAGCAGGGCTAGCATGTTTCAAAGCAGCTTTTAGTTTTCTCTAACCTAAGGTGTAACAAGCCTTGCTTTAAACTAACTAGGTTACACTAGTTTTTAGGGGTTACTTTATGAAAAGATTGTTTTCAAGCAGTTCTTAGCATTTAGTGTAGTTAATTACCATCCAATACCTTTCTGACCAAGGCAGTTCCAGGGCTGGTTTGGAGGGATGCCTAATCTTGAACCAGTTCCTCGCTTTTTAACTGCCAAAGAACGGCTCTCGGCCAAGAAAACTGGTTCCAGTGCAGCACCAACTCTTTGCTGGTCTCGAACCATGAACCACTGACGTCAGGGGCTGGGGAACAAGACCAACTAAAATGTGTATCTATCATTTGATTTGTTTGACTGCAATGTGATTGATACAGGTGAGCATTAGCATGCTAGCGTTAGCGGGCTAGCCTTAGCTTACAACAAAGTCTAGCATTAACATCTTACGTTCAGTGTTAGTAAGAACGTAAGTGCTGTCCATAGCGATCAAGATGAGTGGAATAAATGTGTTGTACCAGTCATGTTTCAACAAGTTCTCCAACCTAAACGACAGAAGAGGTCGTTGGTCAGTACCACAAATTATGGCACGTATGTACATATTGTGGCTTGCGGTACAGCGGCGCATTCTAAAAGTAGCACACATGTCGCAGTTGTAAGACTAACTCCCAATTGTACGTTTAACTCTTAGTTGTACTTCACTTTGGATAAAAGCATCTAGATGCTAGATGACATTATAGAATTGTAGAATTGTAAAAGAAGAAAAAAAGGCTGCAGTTTCTATGAGTTTATGCTATAAAACCACTGAACTAGGTTTAGGGCAAAAAATGTCCTGTTAAGGCATTATACAAAACAGCTTAAATTGTTAACAAATGTACGTAAATGACGGAAGAGAAGTAATTACAAGGGTCATGTGACTACCTCAAGTTATTCTTAGTTGTTGGTTGTTCAAATCTCTCAACAAATCTGACAACTCAAAGGAAAAAGTATTGCCACACCAATGACGTCAGTAAAGCAAGAGGAATTTCCAGTTTTGTTGTTCATCTCTGACTCAAGAGGTGGCCATGGTATCTCGAAAAGTGTAGCAGCAGGCTAACGGTAAGCTACGCTGTGCAGTCTTTGAAGTGTATTTTTATAAGCAGGCGTGGGTGGAGAGAAAAAACAGAACTAAAAGATCCGCCTATTCTTCATTTGATTATGGATAATAAAAACTGAAAGCTTATTTCGATCGTTTTGCTTCTACATGACATTGAAAAATACCATATTAATCCTTTATTTATCAATATCATAAAGGGCTACATAACAAAACAGGTTTTGCTCAATCCTGAACCTTCGTAGCCATAATAACAGAGGAATCTAGCAGCTGGAAAGGCCACTCTTTCACAATGGGCATTTAGCCAGAAGGTATTGTGGTTAATTGAGGAATTCTATCTCAGACTGCCGGGCTTTGACCTCTTCACCCTGAGTCACTCCAGCACAGACAAAAACAAATCTGAGCATCATTAACCCTTTCAAACAGGAGCGCTGAAGCGAGCTCCCCAGGACAGCTCACTATGAGCCACTTTATTTTTCTTAATCTTGCGCCTCCTTTTTTTTCCCTTCTATATATAGCCATATCACCAAGGGGTCCTTGCAGAGCTCCATAGAATATAGAGGACGAGAAGGAAACAGAGAAGGTTGATGAATATGAAAAGGACAAGTGAGTGGAAGAGAGAGGTGCTTCACTCATTTATCGAGCTCCAGACTCACTTCAGACATTCAAAAGTTTAAAGAACAATACGTCGGTGGCGGGCAGAGGATTTTCTGTCTGACTGTACCTTCTGTATAAGCGCAAGGCCAAGGAGCAAAGTGGAGCTTATAAAACAAGAAAAGACTGTTTTCACAGCTACTCCATGTGGCCTGCATTATTGATGGGCTTAGCCTAATCCACTGCGAATACATGTACAGCCACATCATGACACAATCCATGTTTTTAGGGGTGATACACACACAGTGAATAGCTATGACGTGAACCTCTGTGCAGATGTCGGTTTCTGTGCATATGTTCACAAAGGCTGCCCGAGATAGTGTTGGAAAAGCACACAGTGGCTCTGCTGAACGACATGGCAGCCCACTATAGCCGTACCCTGGGGCTATGTGGCTTTTCCTCCAGTATGCTGGAGATCCGAGCTCATGTAAAGGCAATGACAGGTACACTTCTGTCTTACGTATTAGTACATCTGGGAAAGTGGGGATAGAGCGAGGATCCTCCCACAGCTGGACTGGGATGTACTATATGTGGGCTTTTTTTTTTTTTTACTCTTTTTAAACCAACGGGAGCGTCCTCAATTTTTTATTTTCGTTTTTGTTATAGTATATAAAAATCAGTGCATCTCCAAAACTAAGTTATGAACACACTCAAAATACATTTCCTGTGGTTTGAAAGGATTTCATGCAACTTTTTTTCATTTACACTTTTGAGGGATACAGCTATGACATTTCTTTTTTTAGAAAAATATGAGTAAAAAAAAAAAAACGATTTTCATTTTGTTTTGTTTTTTTGCACTTTTTAGCATTATATTTCATAGGTATGGACATAAGTCAATACATATTTTTTTTTTTTAATGTAAGGGTTGTATTGATGCACAACAAAAGGCACATACAGCATGAAAAAATGTAAAAATCTGCTCTGGCGGATCTGTTCTATGCTAGGTCATAAAGGGTTTAATAATTTATTTCGACTTAAAATTCAGGGTAAGGGCAACACGATCTCCAACCTAAACGACAGAATAGACTGTTTGGCAATACCACCCATAACGACACATATGATCGTTTGTCAAAATGAGTGTTTCGCGGCTCACGGTGTTGCGGAGTGTTCTAAGAATAGTACACACATAATTATACACACACACATACAGTTTGCGGTTATAAAAGGCGGCAGTTTCTGTGAATTTAGGCTTCAAAAGCACTGAGCTAGGTTTAGGGCAAAATGCAATGCAAAATAAATTGCCTTTAAAGAGGGAACAAGGTACATGCAGGACCATGACTAGAAGGCCCAGATAATCTCTGTATGATTCATACAGAGGAAATCCTTTTGGTGTTGGTCAATCATTAAGTTTCACTTATGCTGACTTATATTTGAGTTTCATTTATTAACTTTGGCTTCCATCAGTTATTGGCTTTTTTCAAGCTTCAGACTCACTGTGCAAAAAATGAGCAGAGAATGTGGAAATTAAATAGATATTAACTTGGGAAAGCAGTGCAACAATAATCAGAGATCTCTGAAGGACTATCTATGTTTACATAAGTTGTTTTTATGCCTCTAATGATGGTCCTGGTAACACTTGAGTTTATTAGCTGTGTCAGGCTTTTAGTTTAGTTATAAAGACTAAACAAATCACTGTGGAAAGAGAAGAAGCTGGGGTGCCCTTATTAACTCCTGACAAGAGAAAAAGCATTTTAATTAGATTTCTGCACAAATATTGATGATCTGGTTAAAAATCTAAGTAGACAAGCTGTTGTCTTGGATAACAGGGCTAACTTCAACTGTCTGGGAAACTAAATTGGGGTTGGCAATGCTGCCACAGGCAACACTAATAAAACATAGATGCCACGTCAGTTGCTTGAAAGAAAAGAAAAATGTAAATAACCAGCAACGAAATCGTCTTTGCTAAATTAAATTACCAATTTCAGTTTTTACCCCGACTAACATCACAAAGTACCAACTACATACCCCATCACTGCATTTAACTCCCGAGCTACTAAAGTGGAGCAGCCATGTGGCCACAGAGCTGTGGTTGGTGTGGGAAGCCTGCAGTTATGAATGAGTGCAACTACTCAAATGTGAAGAGAGGGAGCATGAATATTCAGCAAAACGCACCTCCAATAGCAAAGGCTACAGAACACAAAGAAATTGGGACACTTCTACATTCCAAACACTGTATATTTAGCATGATAGCATTTTTAAAAATATAACATTTCTTTGCATACACAGTGTTTTTCTCTAGGATTCTTTTCAGCACCCGGGTAAAGTGTTATTTGTCCCCTGGATGATGTGCACATGTAAATATCAATCAGCAATTTAGAAAGTATAAAAAAGGACACTGAACTGCAAAACAAGCCTTCGAACCAGTGTTTCCCACAGGAGTTTCTGAGTTTCTGAGAGTATGATGGGGGACCGGAACAAAGTAGGGGGGTCCGGTTGCGTGCTCACCCGGAGAAATGTTCTGCCCAAAAAGCTAAAAATCTAATGCCACAATTCCATCTTAACCATTGCATATTTGAATGAATTATTGTAAAGCAGAATAAGGGTTCTTCTAGGTTTTCATTATATTTGGACAGTCTTCTTGAAAATTATGTGGAAATCCGCCTCTACTAAATGAATAGCGGAAACCCTGATACATGCTCAACGGAAAGAAAAAAAAAGGACGCGCAATAATAATCTGTGGGCTAGTTTGCGCAGCATTTCAGCTGATGAGTGATCCGGTCAACTATGACCAAGTGTAGTCCTAGTGGTTTTATTGAGGCCTGCCCTTTGTAGTGCGAACATGCGAGTGTGTGTGTAGAGCATTGACTGTAATGTCACATTCACGCTCTGATGCTAACCTTTTCTGGCATATGCATTAGCCCTTTCTTCTGTTTTTCACTGAGAACACATCTCCAAGAAAAGAGGTTACAAAATTCCTTAATAAATGTGCAGACTGTACTAGTAAAGAGTGATGCATTATGTTGCAACCTTAATGTATAGTGCATGAATAATGGCCAAAACCTGCAACCCTCTGCTTACCACAATTGGGTGACAGGGAGGCATTGATGTACCCCCCACCATCAAGGAAGTGCAGCGTTTCCACAATGTACGCTGGAGTCAAGGTGATATATTTGTGCCCGTTCCGCACTATCATCTTCCAAAATGACAGCCTGTTGTTCCTGTTTATCACTCCACTTGACAGTCTGATGTTAAATCTGTCTGTTTGGGCTTCTGATTCTGTATCATAGTAAAAAGATTGCTTTAGCAGGAAGCCAGTGCCTACTCTCCTTAATTTAGTTCGATGGAGCCCCATAGTGCAGCATGACACGAAGACGGAGGACTGATTCCCAGGTGATCCACAAATGCTGAGAGTGCATGGGTAAAAAAAGTATTCTTTGATTTTTTGTTTTTTTGTTGGTCTGAAAAGCAAAGTGCACTTAACATGGCATGCCTTGCAGGTCAAGGGGAAGAAGAAAGGAGTTGCTCTGGTACACTTTGTACCAACAAATGGCACAACAGACGGAAAATGAGCCTCGCTACGAAATGCAGAAGTACTCAGCAGATATCGGCTAATGTTTCCCTTTTCTTCCGAACAAACTTTTACTGCAAATAGTGGTGAATTTAAAATGAGTCTTGTTTTAAGCTTGGTGGCATTTCTTTTGAAAAAGATATTCTTACTGAATTGCTTTCAGAAAGGCTTTTAGTAGCGACTTGAAAATTGTATGAGTACAAACATACATCCACCACTGCCCGATTTCAAGCCAACATACAGTTAAATACAATCTTGTTGTGCTGTGTCCAGGAGCAAATACATAGCAACATATCCAATTTTTCATTAAAAGATAAAATATTATACCATTGAAAAGTTCTTGTTATTTACACTAGGGATGGGAATAATTAATCGATGATCGATTAATGGTGGATAATAATTCGGTCGATCACGTGGAATTTTTAATCGTTCTGTGTATTTTTTTATTTTTATTTTATCTCTGACTGTGTATCAGTATCACTGAACTGAAACACGGCCGAGCGTTCAGTTCTGCGGCCGTACGTCAATAAGTCAAAGAGCTGAGAATTAAGTCGGATAAAGCAACAGTTCGCGAACTGAAAGTTGCAATAAAAATTTTAAGACTGAAGAAATACAAGTATTTCAAGTATTAATAAATACAAGTAGTAAAAGTATTAATTTGAGCAAAAATAGTTTACTCTATCAAACCTTGATAGCATGAATTACTTGGTTTAACTGTATCCAAAACTTATTTCAACACAAAACTCACTTAAATATGAAGATTACTGTGAAAACTATCCTCATACCTTTTCGGAGGCTAAAGCATAAAACATTTAACTCCTTGACATAATCTTTACAGTTTAATCTCAGTTGAGTTAGTTTTACAAGTGGACAGGAGGTCTCTTTTTGTCCTTTCAAAATAAAAGCATCTGCTACGAAACAGTCTTTTGCATAGTACCATATATATATATATATATAAATATATAAGATATATATATCTTTTATTTTGCCCATATATGCATGTACATACTGTGTATAAGAATATAGCCATTAATTGATTAAATGATCGTTAACGTTATAGAAGCTCCAGTTGGCAGGTTCGTTCCAAACGCCCATCCCTAATTTACACCTCGCAATACAAAACAATATCCAGTCCTAAATAAAGCTACAGATTCTGCAGTATGATGGGAGCACAAAGCCTCGGAGACAGCTTTGTTCAACACATCATTATATCTGTGCAATACACCATGGATAAATGTATACCCTTGACCCTTTACTTTCCGATGGTTCAGTGGAACTGTTTATAATTCAAATTAATAAAGGAAACCATGACTGCCTAACAATAATGTAAAAGCATCATAATACGCTGCTTTTAAAAAATCCTGCACACAACTGTGGGTGCCTGACTTTGATGCTAACTCATACGGGCGGATATTTAATATCGCCCAGTTCATGCCTCTTCAAGGCTTCGACACTGGTCTGTAGCTTGTAGTTAGTAACAGTAGCCTTGAGCAAACATTATCTATTACAGTGCGTTTTACACAGACTGATTCATTGATTGAAACTGGCCACTCATGTAAAATTAAGTCAAAAATCAATTTGGGAATTAACAACAGCACGTTGTAAGACGAGTTTTGACAGTGGCAGCGAAACAGCAAGGTCATCGGTAGCCTCATTATGTTGTTTGCAAAGATGTGTAGCTCACATGCACTGCAAGGTACGCGGATCGTATTTACATTGTGCTTTTAAAACAGAGAAGGATGAAGTGCTTCACAAAGCCTCTGGATCACCCACGCATCCACACACATCACTGTCACTTCAGAACTCACATAACAGATTAATAACAACGTGTGATGGAAGGAGAATGATTGATGATGAACCTGAGTATGAATGTATATGAACATGTTTTAAGGGCTTTAGGGTTTTAAAGTAAGAACACTAGTATTCAAGTTATTAACCAAACTGTCTCCTGCAAATGTACATGTTGCACTTACATCTTCCAGAGCCACATCCTGGTTCAACTTTAGTCAATTTACTTCCACTAGGGTTGGGCAATGTCTACCGAATTCATATATGAAATATTGTGATGGACGATGGTAATGTTGTTTGTATACATTCTATTATGCGATTTATTAGGGCTTAAAAAACGATTCTTTGATTCAAAATTGATATCAAATTGAATTTTCCAATATCGATTGATAAATTCGGAGATACAGTCATGGAAAAAATTATTAGACCACCCCTTTTCTTCAATTTCTTGTTCATTTTATTGCCTGGTACAACTAAATGTACATTTGTTTGGACAAATATAATGATAACAACAAAAATAGCTCATAAGAGTTAAATTAAAGAGCTGATATCTAGACATTTTTTCATGGTTTTCTTGATAATGATTGTGGTAATTCAAGAGCTGATATCTATGAAAACCATGGAAAATGGCTAGATATCAGCTCTTGAATAGTGTGTATGAATAAGTGTGGCCAAATAATTTTTTCCATGACTGTATAATGATTACCACTGTGAAACATTGTGATGGACGATGGTATCGTTGTTGTTTATATTTATTATAATTATATTTATTAGGGCTGAGTTTTAAATATCGATCCTCCGATCAAAATTGATGTTACATTAAATCTTCTGATATCGGTTGATAAATTCGGAGATCGATCTTTATATAAATATATGTATGTTCACATGTCTGTGTGAAGCTTTTATGGCCAACCATTCTTTCCATAGAGCCATGATCTTTAACCCCGTTAGTCTCATGTTGCTCTTTGTTAGTCACACGTCACTCTAAAGGCCTACATCACACAGTTCAAAATTCACAAGGGGGAAAAGATGAATGGAGACAGCGATCTGTGCAATCATTTTTTTATGTGAATAATAGGGGTGCACCGCAATTTTCTGGCCGATCATCGATTTTTAAAAAGCCTGACCTGCTGATTCCGATTTTGGCCGATACTGATTTTTTTTATAACTCAGAGCATACACCTTCAATGTTTGAATCTTATTTTATTGAAAAACAATAACACAGCAGTATTTTCCTTTAACAAATAAAGGAAATCACAGTCTGAGGTAGTTATAAATAAATATTGAACTTAAAATAAATAGCAACAATTTACAGGACAAACTAACAAAAGAACTGCAACCATAAATAAAGTGTCCTGAGTTTTAGGTTTCGGTATTGTACAACAAGAACAAATGCCCAAATTCAGCAGCTTTGTGGCTATTCAAATGTTAAAATAAATAGTAAATAGACCTTTGCGGAGGTAGATAAGATGCTAGATAAGATCGGTTTGACGTAAAAGAATTGGCCGATCGCCGATCCCGCAAAATTAAGGAAATTGGTGCCGATCGAACGGCCGGCCGATCGATCAGTGTACCCCTAGTGAATAACACAATGCCTCAAAATAATAAACAGAGAGGTGAAACAAACTTGTCCTTCATTGTCCAGCACACTAATCCCTCTTTTTTTCACCTTTTTTTTTTTTTACTTGAAGAAACGACTGCCTGCCACACTCTAAATTCCAGTTTAGAATTTGGGAAAAACCGGCTCAAGTTGGGGATTTGTTAAAAAACTTTTCTGGTCATCTGAGCAATCGCTACCACTTTCACCTCACCTACGACTCCTCTGTGTCTCCCCACAACAAGGCCAACATACCGTCTCTCAGGGACCACTGCAAATATACTGTTGGCTGCCACTGGCATGCCTGTCATTTACAGCATTAAAGTGATTACAGGCAACCCCTTCCTCTTTCAAATGAAGCTATTGGAGCTCATATGTATCCTGTTCTCTTAAACATTCCTTAAAACTCAGAAAAAGAGGGGAAACTTGAAAAAAGACCAGGCAGAAAGGTTGGGAGACAGCTGAGTGAGTGTCACACAGGACTGTTTGACGCAACGCTGTGAAATGTGAGCTTCTGTTCACTTAAATCAATAACTAAGTGAGAAAGAACAAAACAGGATGCCCAGTGTGTTTCAGGAAAAGTACACAGGACAAAGGATGATTAGCTGCAAGCCAAAAACGGCATGCAAGTGGCCACTGATAAGGAGCACAAGGGAAGTCCAGACTGTTTAGTTAATATGACTTCCTTTAGATAATATATATTCATTTTAACAGGTCAAAAGTGCTGTAAGACAAAAGCAGGACAAGCTTTTAACAGGAGTACCATACGTCCCTGCAGACAGGCGCCTTATTTTTATCCATATTACTATAAGCACTCTTTAACACAGGGAAGTCAAATTAGCTAAATTTAGTTCTCCCAACCCTACAATAAGAATGGACTGACATTTGTTTTTGCAGCACGAACACCGTTCTGCCAAGAGAAAGCAAATGTGTTCAGGAAGGCGTCTACAGTGAAGGCAGCTGGGGCGATTTTATTTCATGCAACCTATGCGTTCAAATATTTTGCCTGAAAACAATTACTGGGCAGTCTAGCAGGTGCTTCTCTCACCAACGGGACAATTTGCCCACATTTGGCAGGTGTTCATTTGGTCTGGCTTACACAACAATTCCTGACAGTGTGACAATCATTAAAAAACACAAAAACAAAAAAATGTAGGTCATGTTTAGGTCATTTATCATTTTTTATACAGGCCTTTATCTGCTGTTGTTAAAATGCTTGCATTTGAGTAACAGAGGAATAGGATGTTTATCCAGCAGATTATCACACTAACAAGTGACATTGAGCCTCTGTGGTCTCCTTCAAATGTGTGGACTCATCAGCACCCATCAGCCAGCGTATCCTGAGGAAATGCATTGTTTTTTTATAGAGCTTTATCCCCATAATGTGGCGTATATATCAGGGCTCAAACAGCTATGTCCTCAGGGCAGGGAACATACGGATTGATGACAGGAGCTGCTATGTCCACATGGAGCTGTGTGAAGGTGATGGCTATGATTTTTGCTGCCTCCAGTTATGCATTACAGGAGCATTAAAAAGAGTCCTCTGACAGCCAGCAACTATTTATTAGCATGAGTAATAGCAGCAGCTGCTGTTGCTGCTGCATGGGTCCACTAGCAGAGAGTCAGTGCAGCATCTCAGCTGCATACAGCTTCCTCGGGATGGCACAATGCAGCAGAGCAGATTGAACTTTGCTCACACACACACACACACATAGCCACACAGTCAGTTTGGCATGGTAATCTCAGTGCCCGGTCTAAGCCGTTCTCCCTTCTTTAAACTCGTCACCTCAGCACGTAGAGCAGTACTGCAGCAGTTTTGTCAAATACACAGTAAGGTCCAGGGTAGCCGGCCCTTTAACTTAGTTTTTATTTACTAAGGGTGGCCCCCCAACAGCGTTTTGTTTCAGCTGACTAATGAAACCGGATTTTTGCAAAACCTCAATTACTGCCTTTAACTCAGCAAATCAGCAAAATTGCTTTTCATGCACAGCTGTGAATAGATTCAATCATCAAGTGTAATTTCTTGAAACAAAAGCGTTTGTCAGCAAAATGCTTCTCACGCAATGCTTTTCTGCAAAATAATGCAACTATGCTGCATTGTTGCAATGAAAACATGGGTTTTTTGTCCCTCGCTTAGGCCAGATGTCACACCCCACCACTAAAGAAGAGGAAGAGGAGGGTTTCCCATTCTCTTCAAAGGGAAACTCCACTTGACTCAAGAGAAAACGTTGATACCATCACATTACACTCATCCATTCATCATTTCAAACAGTCTTTCTTGTGATGACACCAGACAAGCACTCGCAGCTGCAACACAGGTCCCATGCAGTACAAGCACAGAACATTTTTCCTGTTTTTTCTCAATAAAACTTCACAAAAACATCACCATTTGGGAATGTAAGAGTTTGTATTAAGTCCAGTTAGTTGATAAGTCAAATTCTGCTTAGCTATAATAATTAGTTTTTCTGATGAGATGCTTTCAACCAAGCACTTCCCGTCCTGCCTGAGGCTTTCAACCCTGAAGTTACCGGGATCCCCCTCATTAAAAAGTTTATGCCTGCACACCACAAAACTAGGGTGTTGAAAATTTACTGTATCTTGCTGGCAACTGGAGGAGTAAGCATTGAGATGTTTATAAAAACATAAAAGCCTGTTTACGCAGTGGCTATCAGCTTAATTCTATCTATTCAAGAGGCTCGTTGAGGAGAAAAGTTAAACTGTTTGACAATTGGAATTTTGAGCCATTTATACGATTACTTGTGTAGTCCTAATATTCTATGTACTCCCCTTGTCTTAAGGGTAAAAAACGACCCCGCCATTACGAACTTAACTCTCAAAAATAAAAGAGCATTATTGTATTGAAGACCCCAAATTTAAGAAACAACCTGTCTTCATCAAAAAGTTTGAGGATATTTTGATTTTCCCTCTTCACAGTTCAGAAAAACTGAAGGGAAACAATGACTTGTACTACTTTTGGTGTTATAGTTATACAGATAAGCGAGAAAATACTAAGCAATTCCCCAACCTTCAAGGTGTACAAATGACAACAATTAATAGGATACATTTTTTTATGAAAAAGTCATCAAATTTTGACATAAATAAAGTTCTTTTAGTGTTTGAGGGTATTTTGTTGGGAAACATTGTGGTTGCGTCATTTTTTACCCTTAAGACAACACAAGGGTTGAACAACAAAGAAAATATTAAAACTTTTCTCTCTTTTTTTCAGCTCATGACAGCAACATATGCAAAGTTCTCAGAACCCACTGGCTATCATCATGACCACAATTTAGCCTCTGTGTGCAGTGGATTATACATTTAGTGCTAAACTCTGTTTAGGTATTTGATTTCTGCCAAGTTCATGGCTGTCACTGCTGGAGGTGTGAATCAGCAGAGGCCCCACCATACGATTTTATCCCAATATTTGAGTCACGATACGATATTATTGTGATTTTACGCATTTTGTGATATGGTGAGTATTGCGATACGATATAATGCAGTTCAACTGTTGAACTGCATTTTGTGTCCATAAAATTAAATTCAATCAAGAATTGTTTTGTCAAATAAGAGAAAACTCTATTTCTCCACAATGAGAGTCAAACCGACAGACCGACCAACAAAGTATTCAGTCGAACTGAACTGATATCAAACAATGTATGAACGACAGAATGTGTGTCCGTGAAATAAAATCGCGACACATGATGCCTATGGATTCCTTAGATCTTATAGTTCCTTAAAGTGAGCTTGCTGTGGCCTCCGGGGGAAAAAACGGCGAAAATACTGATGCTAATAGAGACTAAATATCGATACTTGGCGGCTATGAATCGATGCAATATTGACACGCAAAATATCGCGATACTATGCTGAATCGTTTTTTCACCCATCTCTAGTCACTGCTGGATGCTGCTCACAACGGAGAGCTTCATGACACATGCCACTATATCGATAAGGAAAATTAGGGGTATATAAGCAGTCCTATTGATTATGAACTTGTATTTTTATCAGCCCCTTTCTGCCAGGGAAAAAATAAATCTGTATTATTTAAAAATGCATTCAATAAGGTAAATATCAGCCGATACTGATGTTTGACAGATAAAGTTGTGCATCTATTGTATTCAACAAAAAGTATTCTGAAAGGGGAGATTTTATGTTGTTACGAATTTTTTTTTTGCCTTTCATTTTATTGGCACTACGATGCTTCCGTATCCCAGTATAACACATTTGTGCTAACCAGAGTAAGACTGATGTATCAGTTTTACACTGTAGGTTACAGAGAGAGAAAAGAAAAGAGTGTGCTTGTCACCGTGTAGGCAATAAAACCTTTGCAAGTAAAACATGATAAGAGTAACTTATCAAAATTCCTGTTTAACAAGCATAAACTTGTCTCTGTCTCTTCCCATCTGTCGTCTGTACTCAGCCAGAGATTTTTTTTAATCAGGTAAAAGAGGCATCACTCTCCAACACACTGTAAAACCTGCGGTTCGGTACTTTCCAACTGCTCCAACTGTCTTTTAAAACCCTCAGCTAATTATGTGACTTAAAATCTCTTGGTGAAAAAATTATTCATATAATATCAAAGGTTGAACACAAAACATGAACCTAAAAATAACTAGTTAACCCTACACTCAAAAAAAGTGATGCATTCCTGAAGCACAACATGTTGATGTCATTTGTTACGTTTCAAGTATATTTTATGTTTCAAAATGCTCCAGTAATCTTCAAATTAAGTCACTTTGCCCCCGGGTCTTATGCATACTGTATGTTTATTTAAATGTTTAATGTTTAAAGAGAGAGGCATTCATGTTTTCCTTTAAAAAATGCCCTTTAATCTTCACTTGTGGCCCTAAACTTAAATGAAAGCTTGGACTCCCAGCCAGAAATCCTAAAGGTATTCTCGTATGTTTGTGGTAGTCAAGACACCACCGGAGACGACTTACAACTGTCCACAAGCTGTTTAAAATGATCATTTATCAAAAGTGACTGCATTTCTGTAACAAACTAATAAATAAATATCAAGCAACCATGATGATAATCTTACAATCATTATGTTTTGAGTCCTGAATGTTAAATTCAGACTTTCACTGTGTGTCTGCTGTCCAGTCTGTCACTGCAAGAATTTTAGGGCAAGGCTACCTCAAATAACCTAAAAATGTGCACACAAAAAACTACTGACATGCATTACTGCCAGAACATCCACAGCTGAAGATGCAATGTGGGGAAACTCACTCTTCAGAAACGGTATGCACGGTTACAGCAGGGAGAACAGGGAGAGCAGATCGTATGCTGCTGATTTCTTTAATAACCCTGTTGTTACACTTTTAAACACCTCCTTAAAGAGCTGAAACGAGGCACTTTTAATACCTCATAGTGCTTATCGTCACACTGTTAAAATAATCAATAAGTCATTTTTGTCAAAATTGGGTTTTTTGCCTAAATCATCTCCTCATGACGCCGGCCACCTATGGTAAAATCTCCTACATCCTCAGTTGATCAGATCATGTGATTTTACCCCTTTAAGATTGTCACTTCTTTGACAATTTGCCACATTCATAGGCATCAGATAAGAACCCAGCAAAGAAGAGCTAGAGGGAGATTGTTTAGTTATCAGTTTAGTGGATCAGTGTTTTATTGTTGACACTAATATTGGTAACACTCTATTTTGAAGGTGTCTACATAAGAGTGACATGAGAGTGTCATAAACATGACATGTGTCATGAAAATTAATGACACTCTGAAGTAAAATTAATGCTCATGATACTTGTCATGTGTGATACCTTCAAAATAAAGCGTTACCATATCTTGCTTAAGTCACAAAGGCATGCTCAAAAAATTGTGTTATTACACAGTGTTATTACTATGCCAATAGCCATCCTTTGTTACGTCCTTCTTGAGTAAAATGATGAATAAATGTCATATGTTACACTTTTGGTGAAGTTTTTTGTGTTTCCTGCAAAACTTGAAAAAACGAGTTAGGCGATTATTTTAACAGGGTGACGATATGTTGCCTCCATGGTTCAATCTTTGTCTCTCACCTCACAAGAGTCCAACAAGCTACACAAATGTGTGTGCAGAGACAGGGGCAGATTCTAGCACTGCACCACACACCTGCATGCCGCCTGGATACGTTGCAGCAGCGTGAATATGACTGTATTCCTGTGAATTGTGCATGATGCGGTCTCCCGGGTAGACCTTCACAGGCACCACTGACAGGGTAAAGCTGAGGTAAGATGACAGCCATATATCCCAGTGTCGCGCTGCACACACACAAGGTAATATCACAACGCGTCCAGAGGTACAACTACTATAATTTTGGTTGACGGTAGATGGACATTTTTAACCGGTGGGTCCCCCAGCGTCCGCGCTGTTCAAGAGGATTACCAGCCTAATATTACATAAACACAACCGGAACCCAAATCATATTAGCAACCCCGTTTGTTTCATCCTCCGCAGCCCAAAAATAACACGCTAAGCCTACTCACGGTTCGTGCTGAATTGGAAAGTTAGCGTTTCCGGAGACGTTGAATTCTTCTCCGCCACTTTACTTCAAAACACAGATGAGTGTTTTCCTCCGTGTCGTCGCTGGCGTTGGAGGAAAAAAGGAGCAGAGGCTGAGAGCGGTTGTACGGTCGCATGTACTGCAGTGTTCACAGTCTGCTGGCGGACACTCTTCTTCGGCTCGGTTTGTTGTCGCGGTCGGTTGAAAGAAACGGTGATGTACCGCCGCCGAGTGGTGTGGAGGCAGTACGAAATAACACCTTCAAGGAGATACAGTACATGTCGCTACCTCACATGAAACCCTTAAGATAATAGGATATACAGTCATGGAAAAAATGATTAGACCACCCTTGTTTTCTTCAGTTTCTTGTTCATTTTAATGCCTGGTTCAACTAAAGGTACATTTGTTTGGACAAATATCGCGATAACAGCAAAAAAGCGTATGAGTTTAATTTAAGGGCTGATGTTTAGCAATTTCCCATAGTTTTCTTGATAATGATTTTGGCTATTATCAAGACGACCACGGAAAATGGCGGCTTTTAATACTTTATCCCATGACTGTTAATTGTCAACAAAAATCCTATTTCAGGTGTATATTCTAAAAAGTGTATATATATATATATATATATATATATATATATATACACACATATATATATATATATATATATACACACACATATATATATATATATATATATATATATATATATATACACATATATATATATATAAAATATAAAATAAGTTAAGATATTACTTTATTTATCCCACAGTGGGGAAATTTAGTTGTCACAGCAGATCAAGTTACAGACACAAAGATATGGAAAACAGAATAAAGAATATAAAAATAAGACATATAGCTACATTCTATACACATTATATTCATATATTTCTGCTATTTGGCATTTATTATTAACAATATATATTTTTTGTGTTTGTTTGTTTTCCTGAAAGTACTTTTGAATTTTACAGATATTGCATATTGGAGAAAATATATTTTAGCATGTTATATATATGTATATATATATATATATATATTTGTATAAATATTAATACATAATACATAAATATTTTAGAAATCTTTCAAAAGCTTGTTTAAAACTAAAATGTTGTTGTTACTTATTGGAAAATGACAAACTGAATTTTATAAACCTTTTTATAGCCAGATGTGAGACGGCTCACTGGGCTTCTCTGAGAAGTCAGAAATAAATCAAACAGAACATTCAATCACTAAAACTCATTTTCTGTTCAGGAAGTAAGTAAATAACTATAATTTGACACCTTTAAATCAATGAATAATTATGTGCTTTGCTATTTTTGCATGTTTTTTGTGAAACTGTAAATTTGAAAATTCATGGGTAACAATAATAATTATATTTTAGCATTAAAAATATGATTTTGTCTATTAAGAGCTTCTACATACTGCTGTAATAACAGAAACATAAAAATGATTTTGGCAATTACTAATGCTGTTAATTTAGGAAAAGCTGTGGTACAAACCGGTGGTCTAATACATTTGATAAGCACTGTATATATACACAATATATAATATAGTATAGGAGGGCTATGTCATCAACCACATTTTGAGAATATACACCTGAAATAGGATTTTAGTTTAGAACTTGGAGTCAAATGCAGAAAAGAGAGCAAAGATTTCTCACATAAGTAAACACACATTTAATTTGATAAAAATGCAAGTGTATGGTTAAAATCATACGAAAGAACTATTTGATGACATGTAGGTGTGCAGAAGTAATATTCTGCTTTGCATTAAATACACACTTTTACACGTCTCAAACAGAACATCAAAGACAATATCTCTAATATAGTAAAGACATTTCCATATTCAGTTTCCCTAATTTATAAGAGAATAAATTAAGTATATATACAGTACTGTGCAAAAGTTTAAGGCAGGTGTGAAAAAACTGCTTAGAAGAAGTGATGCTGATTTGAAGGCAAAGGGTGGTCACACCAAATGTTGTTTTGTACATATTACTTCATTTTAATATTAATAAAACCTAGAATTCTGTATCGAATTTTGGTCAACTTAAAACCATAAATGAGAGGATTCATAACAGGGGGTATGATGAGATATTCTATTGCTATAAAGTTTTCAAAGTTTTGAGGTAATTTCTTTGAACTATATCGTATAATAAAAATGTCAATAAGTATGGTCCCAAGAAAAATTAGCAAGGAGGTTAGATGTGGCACACATGTTTGCATGAACCTTTTCCTGTTTTCTAAAGAATTCACACATGTTTTGATGAGATACATGTAGGACCAAACTATTAAACCACCATGAAAGACATAAATTATTATTGTAATGAATGCGACTATGTTATTAATGAGAGTGTCAGCTGGGAAACAAGCAAGTTTGACAATAACCCAATTCACACAAAAAAGTCTGGTAATTATTTGGCTGCATAACTTTAGTCGAGATGTCAGAAAAATATTTGTGCCAATGACACAAAAAGGTGTCAAACAGGAGTAACAGACTAACTTTAAGACTCGTTGCTTTGACATGACAGAGTGGTACTCCAGGGGTCGACATATAGCCACATATCTGTCGTACGCCATGACTGCAAGAATAGACAGATCACTGCAGGCAAACGAGTACATAACCAGAGCCTGAACCAGGCATCCAGAATATGAGATAACATGAACAGGAGAAAGCAGATCCCACAGAAACTTGGGGTAGAAACCTGCCGTCCCATAAAGTCCATTCATGCAGAAAGTGCACAGTAGAATATACATTGGTTCATGCAGGTTTTTATCCAACATGATGGTGACAATAAGACAAACATTTACCAGCACAATGAAACAGTAAAACAGTAAAGTGAGAATGAAGAGAACAATTTGGAAATCCTTTGTTTCATTGAAACCTGAAAGAACAAACAACGTTATTAGAGAGACATTATCCATGATGGATAGAAAATGTTGTATTATCACCTGTTGTGTACCTCCACCCTTAACACAGTGACTGCTCCCTCATCTCACTGTCAATAATATCATGTCTGACTACAGCAACACATGAGCTGGGAATTCAAAGCAGCCAATCAACATTCAGAAGAGCTTCTCATTCTCTCTCTCTTTTTTTCCCCATGTGCAATCTAATGTACGACTAACGCATAAAATACATAGAACCTACAATAACTTAGAATTATTATTTATTCTTCATAATTAATTGAGTTCATATGAAGTTAATAATAATAATACATTTTATTTATATAGTGCTTTTAAAGGTACTCAAAGTAGCTAAACATAACACATTGAAACAAATACAAAATACAGAAAACAACATTAGAGTTTAGGTTTGGCGGTGGGATTCAGGTCTTATAAGCTATCTTGAAAAGGTGGCTTTTGAGTTGATTTGTGACTGTTCAGTTATATTCCCAGTTTACCACACATTTTAGTGCCTTTTAATAATTACATGTTGTTCAGTCCTGTGATTATGGCGGCGGCTATGGCTCAATTGGTAGATCGGTCACCCACTGATCGGCATGTCTGTAGTTTGATCCCTGACCATTGCAGCCTACATGTTGAAGTATCCTATATATAGGTAGGAGTATAGTAGTATAGTAGAGTATAGTAGTATACTGTATTAAGGTATAGAGCCAGACAAGGCAGTATTACATAGAACATTTTATTACAAGTAAACTCAATGTAATTGACACATGCATTAGAAAGAGTACACCACTATCAGTTACCTAAATATTGAAGACAAAAATTATAACCAAAACATTTGTTTCACATTTTGTCAATGAAACAGTTCATAAAGGGAGCTGTGACAAGAATCTTCTATTGCAACGAAGGAAAGGGAAGTATTTTTAGGTAAATCACATATTCATAATGACAAAAAAAGCAGGAGAGGAGATTTAAAGTGGCACTGTTAGGATGATCTTTTCCTGTATGTTTTGATGAGATTCATGTAGGACCAAATATTAGACTGTATATGAAAATTGACAATGTAGGATCAGATAAGATAAGATAAGATAAGATAAGATAAGATAAGATAAGATAAGATAAGATAAGATAAGATAAGATAAGATATTCTCTAATTGATCCCCATGGGGGAAATAGAATAATAAAATAAAAAGATAAAAATAAATAGTATATAATAAAAGTAAAAATTAGAACTATAATACATAAACAAACAACAAAACACAACAAGTAAGCATATGTTCTTGCACTACTCTGCTTCTCCCACATTGTAAAAAATAAAGCCAAAATATATGGATACTGCCATTTTATCATCATGTTAGAGTACAACTAAATCTAAAAAAGGCATGTAGTTAGTTAGTAGTTATTCTTGAAGAACATCATATCTACATGAGTTAATTCAAATGTGTTAAAGAGCAATTTGTCGGCTAACATGACATTTGCAAGACACATGTGATTAAGATTTGCTAAATGTGTAAAACCTTCATTCTTTACTCTGATGATTTAACTCCAGCAATAGCTGGAATACTGCATATTTATTTCATATTTCCTTTTAATGAATCCTAATATTTCCTTCTAATAGCAATACCCAGAATTCTGTTTCGAATTTTGTTTAATTTAAAGCCATAAATGAGAGGATTCATAATAGGAGGTATGACAAGAAATTCTATTGAAATAACATTCTGAAGGTTTTGAGGCAAAGCTGTTCTACCTAATCGCATATTCATGACATCAAAAACTAGAGTCGAAAGAAAAGTGAGTAAAGACGTTAGATGTGGCACACATGTTTGCATGAACTTTGCCCTGTTTTCTAAAGAATTCATACATGTTTTGATGAGAAACATATAGGACCAAACTATAAAAACACCATGAAAGATATAAATTATGATTGTTATATATGCAACTATGTTGTTAACAAAAGTGTCAGCTGGGAAACAGGCAAGTTTAACAATTATCCAATTCACACAAAACAGTTTGGCAATAAATGGGCTGCATAACTTTAATCTAGATGTCAGATAAATATTTATGGCCATCATGCAGAAAGGTATCAACCAGGAGAAACAGGCTAACTTTAAGACTCGTTGCTTTGACATGACAGAGTGGTACTCCAGGGGTCGACATATAGCCACATATCTGTCGTACGCCATGACTGCAAGAATAGACAGATCACTGCAGGCAAACGAGTACATAACCAGAGCCTGAACCAGGCATCCAGAATATGAGATAACATGAACAGGAGAAAGCAGATCCCACAGAAACTTGGGGTAGAAACCTGCCGTCCCATAAAGTCCATTCATGCAGAAAGTGCACAGTAGAATATACATTGGTTCATGCAGGTTTTTATCCAACATGATGGTGACAATAAGACAAACATTTACCAGCACAATGAAACAGTAACACAGTAAAGTGAGAATGAAGAGAACAATTTGGAAATCCTTTGTTTCATTGAAGCCTGAAAGAACAAACAACGTTATTAGAGAGACATTATCCATGATGGATAGAAAATGTTGTATTGTCACCTGTTGTGTACCTCCACCCTAAACACAGTGACTGCTCCCTCATCTCACTGTCAATAATATCATGTCTGACTACAGCAACACATGAGCTGGGAATTCAAAGCAGCCAATCAACATTCAGAAGAGCTTCTCATTCTCTCTAATTATTTTTTTATCATGTGCAATCTAATGTACGACTAACGCATAAAATAGCTGTAGGGACCAGTGCTTGGGGCGAGCACTACTGTTATACTGTGGATTTTTTCTTCTTCCTCTTCCGGACGCAATTTCGTCCCGCTACTAGTCCTACAACTTGAAGAGTTGCAGGACAAATTATATATCAAAACGTGCGGTTTGATCGGGATCGGTGTGCTATTACTTTTCTCTACAGAATACGAAAACTGCCCAAAATTTTGCATTGAAATGAATGGGACGGCCGACAAAAAATGATCGAAAAAGAACAATAATTGGAGATTTTTAAACGTCTACTTCTCTGACATAATTTCCCCCTAGAGACTCCATTTAAACTTTAAACAGTAGACACAAGTCTTGTGTATCGGTGTATTAATCCACGTTTCGATAGGTCATATAGTTTTTATCAATCCCTGTTCAATGACCATGATCATTTTTGGAGAAATTCTAAGATTATAATGGGTGTGTATTGCACGGAATGTTCGTGTCACAGTGTGTGACATCATCGGCAGAGTGTGGAGGGAGAGAAAAAATTGTCAAAAAATAAATTTGTAAACTGCGCTCCAGGCCACAAATTCCACTCTACAGAAATAATTTATACATAGAAATGTAGGAAAATTTGTCTTCTCACTCACAATCCTCTGGTAAAGCTGTCAGAGTTATATTTTGGGTGTAGGACGCACAGATGCGCCAGCAACATGCACCAACAGCCTCATTGGCTCCCATATTAAAAACGCAGGAAGATTTCGGAAGAAGGGAAATGTAACAGTTTTTTTTAGATCGCTCTAACAAAGCTATTTTTCCATTTTTCTTAAAAAAAAAACATATGTAGACGTTCAGGAAGAACTCAGGACGCTCAAAGTGAAGTCGAATCAATGATAGGTATTATGGTTTTGCCAAAAATGCTTTCTGTTCGAGGCCAGAAATTCCAGTCTGTCTACCTCTGCTGTCACTGTGTCGGAACAGGTGCCAGTTAATTCTGTTGATTGCTTTGATCTGATTGCCTTTGATCTTTGATGTGATTACAGTTACAGATACATACACACACACACACATGCGCGTAAGCGCGCACACTCCTCACACATGCATACATATGCTTCAAGCACACACACAGGTAACTTTATGCTATTTTCGCTACACACACACACACACACACACATTTTGACAATCTCATCATAGTGTACACATACCGGCAGTAGCTCTCGTGGCCCTTTCAGAATTTCCCCAGAGGAAATTTTCTAGTTATTTTTAATCTTTTTAAAGTGTTGCAATTTGGTGTTAATTTATTCAAGGCCTGTAGCCCTGGGCCTCGCCTGTTACATTTTGGTGTTGTCAGCAGGGTCAGGACTGCGAGCAGAGGTTTTAATAAAGCCTACAGAAATTATTGTGGAGGATAATTGTAAAGATGATGATGCCTGTGTACCCTGGCGCTCCTTGGCCCAAGTTTAAAGGGCCAAATGATGATGTAAAATACAGTGACTGGAAAGAACAAATACAAGGGTTACTGGGCTCACAAGAGGTTACAGAAGCCAGAAAGGTGGACATTGTGTTTGGTGTTTGTTTGGGAAGCTAAAAGACAGGTGACTGTTTTAGAAGAAGATGAGAGAGATCGGACTCAAAAAATCTTTTCGTATTTGGACTCTCTTTATGGAGATAGAACCCACACTCCAGTGCTGAGGTCTCAGTTTTTTTATCTGTGTCCAAAGGTCTGATGAAACTGTGCCCTCATTTATTCTAAGATTACGAGAACTATATTACAGGTTGTGGCGGCACGACCCAGACGGTGCCCCCTCCGATACAGTGCTACGAGACCATTTGCAGCTGGGATTTGTAGGAGGTCGGCTACCCCACAGTCGGCTTTGAACTAGCTGTCCCTGCTGCTGAGGTCCGAGAGGCAGGGGTTGAGAGTACACCAGAAGAGACTAGGGCCACTGAGGCATTTATTGGCAAATGTCCAACAATAGGAGTACGAATTGAAGGAGTTCAATTGTCTGGACTGTTAGACACGGGGTATCAAGTACATAAATGCAGGAAAGTCTCTTCGAGCAGCATTTTAACCAGGCTAAATGTGGTAAGACCCCTATAAAGTTTCTGTTACGTGCAGCCAACGGCCTCGAGATCCCTTACACAAGCTATGCTGTGTTGGACATGGTGGTGGAGGGTGTTGAGACCCCTGGACGGGGGGTCGTGATAGTAAAGGATGAACACTGCACACACCCACTCATCATTGGAATGAATGTTGTGACAGCCTGTTGGAATGCCCTCTTTAACTGGACTAAGCCTGCTTCCTCCCCTACAAAGTTGCAAAACCAGCGAGTATGGAAGGATGCATTTGCTGAATGTCGACGCATCCAGGCCACCACGGCAGAGGATGGACTGTTGGGGTATGTGCGGCCGGCTGGCCGACACACCATCAAAATCCCCCCAAAGTGTGAGATGCTGGTGTGGGGTCCGGCCTGTATGGGTCCGGGAAGAGTGAACTACTGCGCCCTGGTGGAAGCTCTGCCTGGAACTAGCAACATGGGAGTAGCCAGAACACTAACAGTGGTAAGAAATGGCAGAGTGCCTGTGAGAGTTTGTAATCCACACCCTTACTGTTTGACTCTAGGACGGTACCAAAAGCTTGGCAGGCTGTACCATGTGGATGAGGATGATGTCCATGGCTCTCGTGACCTGAACCTGTCCCTGGGAGAAGGCAATGTTGTCGAAGTGGCATTGGTGGATTTAGCAGCCAACCAGGAGAATCAAGAGCTGCCAGAAGAGGTAAACAATCTCACTCACCAGCCTGATCTCTCTGGGAAGCAACAGGAAGAGCTATGCCTCCTGTTGCTGAAGTGGAAGAAGGTGTTTGCACTGCATGACAAGGATTTTGGACGTACAGACATGGTTCAGAACCGCATCCACACGGGCGACACTCCACCTCACCTCACTTCCTCAGAGAGCGATACGGGCCGCTCCCTCCTGCCAATGTATAAGGAGATGAAGTCTCTACTGGCTGAAATGCTGGGGAAAGGAGTCATTAAGGAGAAAAGTCTGAAACCCATGGGATGCAGTGGTCTCCTGAGTGCCAAACATCGTTTGATGAATTGAAAATGGCCTTAACGCAAGTACCTGTTTTGGCGTATGCAGATAACTCACTTCGATTCATCGTCTATACAGATGCCAGTAATAAAGGACTAGGAGCAGTCCTGGCTCAGACCCAAGAAGGACAAGAACGCGTAATAGTCTATGCCAGCCGCAGCCTACATCCAACTGAGCGGAACAATGCCAATTATAACTCCTTTAAGTTGGAACTTCTGGCCCTGAAATGGGTGGTAACGGAAAATTTTAAGGATTACCTGACTGGCACACGGTTTATTGTATACACTGATAGTAACCCTGTTGCTCACCTGCAGACAGCTTGCCTGGGTGCGGTAGAACAACGCTGGGTGGCACAACTCGCTTCATTTGATTATGACATCAAACACCGCTCAGGTAAAAGCAATGGTAATGCGGATGCACTCTCCAGATTCCCAGCGAACCCCTTACCCACAGATGTGTTGGCCCCCGAGCTGGAAGTGGAACCTGCCCCAGTCATGGCGGCCATTGAACTGACCCCTAAGGGCGGTGAAGAGGAGTGGGACAGCAGTGAATGGGAGGAGCTACAGGCGGGTGATCCAGACATACAAGCTATCAAAAGGTATGTGGAAACACAAATAACACCTCAAAGATCGGAGCGCCAGGCGTTGTCCTCCATAGCCCAGAGATTGTTACAGCAGTGGAAAAGGCTCACAGTCAAGAGTAACCTACTGTGTTGTAAAATGATAGACCCATGCAGTCATGAAGTGTTGTTCCAGATTGTGTCCAAGCTCTAGGAGCCAGGAGGTCTGGAAGAAGATCCATGAAGCAGCTGCTCATGCCGGTGTGGAGAGGACTCTATCTCGAATACGCCAACAGTTCTACTGGCCGGGTATGGAGGGGGAAGTATGCCCTTTCCACCAGGGTTTTGTCGCCTGCAGCCTGCAGAGAGAGAAAGAGAGGAGCCTAGGGCCCCACTAAATCCCATGACCGTGTCGGACCCCCTAGAGGTGGTTGGTTTGGATGTTTTGTCCTTAGGCAGACCCACAGCCACTTACCAGAACATTCTTGTAGCCACTGACCTGTTTACCCGCCTTGCTTGGGCTGTCCCTACTCATGATCAAACCAATCGGACCACAGTAAAAGCACTGTGGACCCATATCATCCAGCCTTTTGGTTGCCCCGCATGTTTTCATTCAGATCAAGGACCAAATTTTGAATCTGCGCTAATGAAACAACTTTGTGATACCTATGGTATAACTAAAAGTTGCAAGGTGCCGTACCACCCTGCAGGTAATGGCCACACAGAGCGTTTTAACCAGACGTTACTAAACATGCTCCGCTCTCTCGAAGTTACTAAGCAAAACTGATGGCCTGACTATTTGCTTGAACTTGTACACGCTTACAATAATACCACACACAGTGCAACTGGTTATACCCCCTCCTACCTCATGTTTGGCCAGCACCTGCGCCTTCCAGTCGATGTAGGATTAGGTGTAGGACCTCAGCAGATGAGACATGATATGAGTGGGTGGGTACAGGATCATCAGCAGAGACTGTCGTTAGCATATGACCTGGCTAGACAAAGTATGAGTAGTGCAGCTGCGCAAAAAAAACAGTATGACAGAAAAGCAAGAGCTTTACCACTGTTACCAGGAGAGAGAGTTTGGATGAGGGACAGAAACAGACAAGAGAGAGGGAAGCTGTGTACCTGGTGGAACCCAGAGCCCTTTGTTGTTTTGGAACAAGTGGGAGATACAGAGGTAGTATACAGGATCCAGCCAGAGAGGGGAGGTTGTGTACAAACTGTCCACAGAAATGCCCTCAAGGTATGTACGGCGCCCCCAGTAGAGACTCTGCCACTAGCTGCAGAGCCACCTACAGAGACTCCAGGACCGGTTCTGCCATTGATTTATGGGTTCCCCCTAGCACCAGTAGCTGTGCCCCCTGTCGGTGAGGAGCCAGAAGTGGCCCACGCCGATCCTCAAGGGTAAATTTGGGCCAGGCCCCAGTGAGGTACGGCCATTAGATGACTATGTTGCAGGGACTGACAACATTCAACTGTGGGAGAAAATGTAATAAGGCAGAAGTGAGTGTTTTTCTTGTTGTATTTCTCCGTACTCTAGCATGCTTTTATGGTTTCTTGTTATGCATGATTTTATAACCATATGTTTTATTTTTCTTGTGCATGTTTTTATGGTTTTACTTTACATGATTTTATTGTGTTTTACTGATTTTATTTGCATGTTGAGAGACGAGTATTGTGTGTACTGCCTGCCTTAATTCTTACCTGATTAGCAATAACCTGCACTGGTGTGGCGGTTGATGGACAATCATAACAGCAAATAAGAGACGAGGAACAAGGTGGCCATCTACAATCGGCGACGTAGGGCGGGCCCAACCTCCCCAAACACAGGAAGAAAAACAGATGGACAGGCAGAGAGAGGAGACGCAGGGGACGGCGGAACACATCGTGAGGCAAGACGAGAGGAATATCCAGGAAGGATGAGGGAGTTGAAGGACAACAGTGACAAGTGTGGGAGCGCGTACTTGACTCGTGGATAAGCGACCGACAGGACGTGGTCTTCCGTCAGGAACCAGAGAGGTCGGCAGGAGAGGAAGTGTCCGCCAAGTAGTGATGATGATCGAGGCTTTGTTGAAGCTTCGACACTTTATACAAAACATGGTTCATTACTCGAAGCTTCAATGACACACAGTGCTCCAGTAGGACATCTAGTGGTCAATAAAATGAAGTGCAATCGAGACGTGTCATTGATTGGTTTATGGATTTGTTTTCAACTACACTAGTTGACTGTATGTTTCGAGTGGATACAACAACAACGGGGCGTCCCGGTGGCTCACACTGGTAGAGCGCGCACCATTAAGGCCAAGTCCTTGCTGCGGTGAACCCGGGTTCGAATCCGGCCTCAGGTCCTTTTGCCGCATGTCCTCCCCTCTGTCTACCCCATTCTATCTATTACTTCCAATAAAGCATGAAAAATGCCAAAAAAATAAGCTTAAAAAAAATAATATTGCCAGTAATAATAAAGACATTAACTATTGAAGACCATGTTTCTTATTTGATTTGTTTTTTATCTGTTACCCTATATAGACTTCACTTTTGTGTTATTAAACATTTAAATAGTGCTGCTACATTCATACATTTTCACACGGGGCTGGTGCAAATACAGATTATATTATGGATTTTGGCAAAGAATGTTTTGGGGTTCATTGGTAAAGATGTTCATGGGTGGGTGGGGAAAAAGATCAGCGAGGTAGCGGTTCACTTCCACAATAGTGTTGGTGATTCGGTGACGTTCGAAGCACTTTGCTGCTTCGAACGTCACGAGTCACGTGACCAAACCATGCCTCGGCACAGTGCTTCGGGACGTTTGCTTCATGAGCTACCGCGCATGTGTCGGAGCTTCAAGTGTCAGCGGACCATCACTACCGCCAAGGCCTTGTTACTCCATTCCGGGTCGTTAGTTATTATTATGTGGAAATATTGAAGCAACATCTCAAGACATCAGCCAGGAAGTTAAAGCTTGGGAGCAAATGGGTCCAAATGGACAATGACCTGAAGCATACTGCCAAAGTGGTTACAAAGTGGCTTAAGGATAACAAAGTCAATGTTTTGCAGTGGCCATCACATAGCCCTGATCTCAATCCTATTGAAAATTTATGGGCAGAGCTGAAAATGCATGTGCCAGCAAGGCGGCATACAAACTTGGCTCAGTTACACCTGTTCTGTCAGGAGGAATGGGCCAAAATTCCTGCCAACTATTGTGAAAAGCTTGTGGAAGGATATCCAAAACGTTTGGCCCAAGTCATACAGTTTAAAGGCAATGGTACCAAATACTGATGAAATGTATGTAAACTTATGACTTTCAAGATAGTAATAAAAAATTGTCTAAAAAAATCCTTCTCTCATTATTCTGGCATTTAGCAAATAGAAATAATTTCGGTAATCCTAACGGACCTAAAAAAGTGATTGTCTGATTTTATGTCAGACAGTGAGAAAAAAAGCATATTTGTCTTTTTATATAGTGTATGTAAACTTCTGGTTTCAACTGTAAATGTTAGTTACAACCCAAGGTAAGGTTAGATAATGACTGTTCGGCTGGAGATAATTGCAGCATTATTTTAGTACGGGAGTTTAGAGACTTCTGGTCAAGGCATTACACACAGTGCAGTATTATGAGTAAAATGTAAGATCAAACAGCTTAGTTAGCTGACAGAAGAGTATACTTAGGTAAGAAATATAGAGGTTAAAAGGGATAGTTTGTGATTATGGACATTAAGTTGTGTGAAACTAACCTCACTTGGCTCTATTTTGTTTCTTTAAAAAAGCCAGTCAATACAATGACAGCGTGTAGTAATTTTATGCGATGTAAATTTGATTTTGACCTCACCACAAAGTAAAAGAGGCCTCAGGTGGAGATTTGAATGTGGAAAATGTTCTCTCTCTTTTCTGTCTCTATCTGCATTCCTGTGTGCATCTCTCTCCCACCTGCATACACACACACCTTGTGTGTTAATGTGACCTTTACAGTGAAAACACAGGTTGAATAGTCACCCTTAAACTGCTTCATCAGAGAACTGAAAACTGATCGGAGCCGAGCCCATTAAGGGCAGAAGCAGAATTATTCACATCTTGCCCATCATTTTTTTTTTTTTTTTTTTTTTTTTTTTTGTGATCAAATTTTTATTATTTTCTTCTCCTTTCAAACCACATACAGCCACATCCCACCCCACATCCAACTGTACAGCATATCAAAAACCACTGTGGGCAGCATGTGAGAAAAACAACAAACAAAAATCTGAACTACCTTCCCACCCCCCTTCCCCCCATACCTCCCTCACCCCTCTGGCTTACTCCCTCCCCCTCCCTTTGCTGGAGTCAGTCATAAATAAAAAATAATAATAATAATAATAAGAGAAAATAAAAATAAATAAATAAATAAAAACATAATATTAAATAAATAATAGCAATAATAATAATAATAATAATAATAATAATAATAATAGTAATAATATATATATATATATTTTTTAAATATAACAAATATAAATAAATAGTAAAAATAACAGTAATTACACAGGCAATTTAGTTAATTACTACAGATATGAAATATGTGGAGAAAAGAAAAAAAAATAAAGAAAAAATAATAAAAAATAGAGAAAAAAAAGAGTTGTACCTCTCCTCTTTACATAATGAAATATTCAAGACCCAAACATAAACAAAAAGGGTAAAAAGAAAAAACATACATACATACTAAATACATGTAATTATCTGTTCATATATTCCGTAAAGAACAATTAAAAAAAAAAAAAAAAAAAAAAAAAAAAAAAAATACAATTTTACATGAACATTTATATCTTCCAACCCATTTGGAGAGCCAAACCTTGTTGGCCAATCAGTTTCACCTATGTAGCTTAAGCCTAACCTTCTCCATTGCTCTAGAGAGGATCTCAATATTATCTGCTATAGCCCCATTTGATCGAGCAATAGATAATTCTAAAATAATAATGTCATGTAATAGGGCCAGCCACTGAGGTATACTGAGTGCATGTGGCGGTTTCCATCTTTGTATTAACATTTTCTTTGCTGCTGTCAAACCTAGAAACAACAATCTTCTCTGAGAGAACTTAAAAAGTAATTGCGAATCATCATTTAACAGTAAAATAATCGGGTTACATGGTATGTTAACCCCAATTATATCTCCCATCAAGGATGCTACTTGCGACCAAAAAAACTCCACATCTGGGCATTGCCACATCATATGTAGATAAGTTCCTATTTGTCTGCTATTACATAAAGGACAGATGGGAGTAGAAGAAAGATGGAGTTGACAGCGTTTCCTAGGGGTGAAATAGAGTCTGTGGATAAATTTATAATGGAGCATTTGATGATTGAAATTTCGTGACGTAACTTTAATATTTCCCCATACTCTCTTCCAGTCGATAATTTGCTTCCACTCCTTCAAATCAACATTCCATACTCTGGTCACCCCCAATGGAAAACTTTTAGCCTCTTGCAGTTTTTGATATAAGGTGGATACCAACCCCCTCGATTTAGATTTAATACAAAAAAGCTTAAGGAGCGGATGTTCAGGAGGGGAGGTATTACATGGGATTCCATAAGCTAAAACCGCACTTCTCACTTGTAAATAAAAATAAAAAGATGTTCTAGGTAAATTATAAGCACTCTTAAGATCCTCATATGATCTTAGGCCTCTACTGTCCATAATATGAGCTAAAGTGTGGACACCTGTATTAGACCATGGAGGGTAAATAATCGGTTTCCTCTCCAAGCAAAATAAGTTATTTCAAAAAATTGGTGTCTGAGTATGCCACTGCACCTCCCAGTTTGCTAATTTCTCCACCTGTTGCCAAATTTGTATGGAATGAGCAATTATAGGGCCAAATTTTGACTGGCAATCTCTGGGAGATAAACCACAAAATACTAAATCTTCCAATCTATAAGGGGATGCAATATTACTTTCAATCTTGAGCCATGGAGTATTTAACTCTTGAGAAAACCAATTTCTAAGAGGGCAGAGCATAAATGACAAGTAATATAAATTAAAGTCGGGCAGTCCAAATCCCCCTAACTGTTTGCCTTGTTGAAGTATTGTACTTTTAAGTTTTGGTCGTTTCCCTGTCCATAAAAATTTTGATATTACACTCTGAATCTTATTCCAATAGTGGGCAGGTGAGGGTAGAGGCAGCATACAAGATAAAAAATTGATCTTAGGTAAAACCATCATATTAACAACTGATATTCGACCACACAATGACAGTGATTTATGATTGAACCATCCATCCAGATCCCCTTTGACAGAATTGGTTATTCGTTTGTAGTTCTTCTTGATAATTTTGTCAAGTGTAGAAAAAATATCAATGCCAAGGTACTTGAATTGCGAAACAATTGGAATTTCTGTGTGTAAATCTGAGTATTCTGAAACGTTTTTTTTTAAAAACAGAAGTGCGGATTTGTTCAGATTTACTTTGTATCCTGAAAATTCACTAAATAGTGAAATAATCTTATTACTGTATGGCAAATCATGAAACACATTACTGAAATATAATAAAATATCATCTGCATATAATGAAATTGAATTATGCACGTTTCCAACCACTATAGAGTCTATATTTTGACATTGGCGAATTTTTTGTGCCAGGGGTTCCAGTGAAAAGATAAATAAAAGCGGCGAAAGAGGGCAGCCTTGGCGAGTTCCTCTGCCTACAGAAAACGGAGAGGAACACTGGTTCCCAGTCGATACTATCGCTGAAGGATTATTGTACAAAACTTTTAGCATATGTATAAATTGTCCACCAAAGCCCATGTGCTCTAATGTAAACCACAGGAAGCTCCACTCAAGACGATCAAACGCCTTTTCCGCGTCTATTGATAATACTGCCGGCAGTGAACACACATTAGGTGCAGAGTGTATAACATGGAGTAGTCTTCTCACATTATCTGATGCTAATCTATTTTTAACAAAACCTGATTGATCAGGATGAATAAGCTTTGATGTTACTAAATCTAATCTATTAGCTAAAGTTTTTGCAAATAATTTCACATCAGCATTTAGCAATGATACTGGCCTGTAACTTGCACAAACTGTAGGGTCTTTATTTGGCTTACATAAGAGTGAAATAATGGCTGTATTGACATCTCTGTTGAAAAAGCCCTTCTTGAGAGATGCATCAATCATATCAAACATAATCGGTCCCAAATCCGACCAAAACTCAAGATAGAATTCTGGCGGGATGCCATCTAATCCCGGCGATTTGCCTCTTTTCATCTGTTTTAGTGATTCAAATAGTTCATTTAGGGTAATTATGTCATCTAAGGACTTACTCTCCTCTTTTGTAAGCTGAGGTAGACACAGACCCTCAAAAAAAGAGTTCATAAGTTCAGCTGAGTCCTCCATTTCATCTATTTCACTTTGGTACAGCTCTTGATAAAAGTTTCTGAATTGCTGATTTATCAATTGAGGGTCATGCAAAATTGTGCCATCTTCAGATTGTATTGATGGTATAACAGACAGGCGTTCATTATTGCAAAGTTTGCTAGCCAGTAGAAAGCTTGGTTTGCTGCCATCCTGATAATGGGATTGTCTAACTCTATGTATTAAAAATTCGGACCTCTGGCTGAGGAGAGAGTTTAATTTTAATTTAATTATGGATAACTCTTTCTCTCTTTCAATAGAAAAATTATTTTTGTTGTTGATGAGTTATCTTGCCCATCATTTTTGTAGTTTTAGTTTTTATTCTTATCATAGGTGCATTGTATGTTAAATATCAGGCAGGTCATGTTTCAAAAAAGGATGATGCAATGTAAATGTAAATAATGTTAATAAACAAAAGAAAATCCTTATGAAAGTTCCAGTTTTAGAGTGTCATCATTTTATCATTTTAGATAACTTCCAAATACAAAATAAATTAACAAAATAACAAAAATACAACATTTCATCACTGTAAATCTTGATGATAAAAACTGGTCAAATGTTATTTAAATACAGTGGCAGGCGGTGCATTTCACACTTAGGCCTTCAGTGATGTCCAACTTAGTCAATAAATACCTTTCATTATGCCAGCATTTATAACACCAGGACTGGAGAGTAGTTAGAAACACACTTAAGCACTACTAGGCATTGCATCACCTCAGTTGTGTACAAAATGGGCTATTATCCAGCGCATTTTAAAAATCAACAATACCGCATTAGCAATTAAAACATATCTGGTATGCCACTGTCAAAACTTAAAAATAAAAGGGTCTTTAAAATTATCTTTCCAAAAAGTTTTATTAAATGAGTCCAAAAAGAATATGCAAGCTTTAACAAGATTGTACAATACATTGCAAAATCGCAGTTTAATAGCAGAAAGACACTAACAAGACGGCCATACTTTGGCGACAGCGACACAATAAACAAGTCTCTTTGTAAAAAAAACTTTTTCATGTCAAAACGTGACGTATCACGACTTTCTGTGACCTGTTGCTTTGAGTACAACCACACAGCTGCGCCAATGCGGCAGATTATTTACATACCGTTAACAGTCCCGGGTGTGACTCTGTTGATCTGCATAGCACTGCCGTGGCTCAAACTAGTAAGTATCCATATCCAATCACAGGACGCGTAAATGTCACGTTCAACGTGAGGCCAGCTAGAGGGCCTTACTGACACAACTCGTGATCTGATTGGCTATCGCAACTATCTATCAACTGTATTTGCCCGTTCACTTACAGTGCACAGACGCCTGCATTGTTGATTCTGAAGGCCCGGGCAGATTTCATACAGCCTGGCAACATAAGATAGCTGAATTCTGATTGGATAAAAACTCTAACCTAAAAACAACAGCACTGGAATGAGCATAATATGACATGAAGAAATATGAATACTTTTAGATATTTAGGGAAAGAAAATTAAAAATTAAATTAACCTTTATCATAATTATGATCATGATTTCTGGTTATGTTAGGCCAGCAGAGAAGGCCTTGCTGGCCCTGATGGCCCACCACTGTTTAAATAATCCTAATATTTGCTTTTTAAAGTAAAAACAGCAAGAATTCTGTTCCTAATTTTGGTCAACTTAAAACCATATATGAGAGGATTCATAATAGGAGGTATGACAAGAAATTCTATTGAAATAAAGTTTTGAAAGATTTGAGGTAAAGCTCTTGATGAAAATCTCATATTCATGAGATCAAAAAATATGGTCACAAGAAAAGTGAGCACGGCAGTGAGATGTGGCACACATGTTTGCATGAACGTTTTCCTGTTTTCTAAAGAATTCACACATGTTTTGATGAGATACATATAGGACCAAACTATAAAAACACCATGAAAGATATAAATTATGATTGATATATATGCAACTATGCCGTTAACAACAGTGTCAGCTGGGAAACAGGCAAGTTTAACAATAGCCCAATTCACACAAAAAAGTTTGGCAATAAATTGGCTGCATAACTTTAATCTAGATGTCAGATAAATATTTGTGCCTATGACACAAAAAGGTGTCAACCAGGAGAAACAGACTAACTTTAAGACTCGTTGCTTTGACATGACAGAGTGGTACTCCAGGGGTCGACATATAGCCACATATCTGTCATATGCCATGACTGCAAGAATAGACAGATCACTGCTGGCAAATGAGTACATAACCAGAGCCTGAACCAGGCATCCAGAATAAGAGATAACATGAACAGGAGAAAGCAGATCCCACAGAAACTTGGGGTAGAAACCTGCCGTCCCATAAAGTCCATTCATGCAGAAAGTGCACAGTAGAATATACATTGGTTCATGCAGGTTTTTATCCAACATGATGGTGACAATAACACAAACATTTACCAGCACAATAACACAGTAACACAGTAAAGAGAGAATGAAGAGAACAATTTGGAAATCCTTTGTTTCATTGAAACCTGAAAGAACAAACAACGTTATTAGAGAGACATTATCCATGATGGATAGAAAATGTTGTATTGTCACCTGTTGTGTACCTCCACCCTAAACACAGTGACTGCTCCTTCATCTCACTGTCAATAATATCATGTCTGACTACAGCAACACATGAGCTGGGAATTCAAAGCAGCCAATCAACATTCAGAAGAGCTTCTTATTCTCTCTGTCTTTTTTCCCCCATGTGCAATCTACTGTACGACAAACACATAAAATACATAGAACCTTCAATAACTTAGAATTATTATTTATTGTTCATAATTAATTCAGTTTATATGACGTTAATAATAATCATAATAAAATAATCATAATAATAATAATACATTTTATTTATATAGTGCTTTTAAAGGTACTCAAAGTAGCTAAACATAACACATTGAAACAAATACAAAATACAGAAAACAAAAAAGGAGATTAGAGTTTAGGTTTGGCGGTGGGATTCAGGTCTTATAAGCTATCTTGAAAAGGTGGCTTTTGAGTTGATTTGTGACTGTTCAGTTATATTCCCAGTTTACCACACATTTTAGTGCCTTTTAATAATTACATGTTGTTCAGTCCTGTGATTATGGCAGCGGCTATGGCTCAATTGGTAGATCGGTCACCCACTGATCGGCATGTCTGTAGTTTGATCCCTGACCATGGCAGCCTACATGTTGAAGTATCCTTCAGCAAGATACTGAACCCCAAATTGCTCCTGATGCTGCGTTCATCTGTGTGTGAATGAATTCCCAATGGTGGCAGGTGGCAACGTTTAGGGTAGCCTCTGCCACCAGTATGAATGTGTGTGTGAATGGGTGAATGAGCGCAGTCTGTAGTGTAAAGCGCTTTGAGTGGTCGCAAAGCGACTACAAAAGCGATATATAAGTGCAGATCCATTTAACATTTACCATTATGTAAATTGTGAATTAGATCGATTCGAGCTTTGGACTGTCAGTGTTGTGCCTGAAGCAGAGCTGGGTAAGGGTGCAAGAGAACTGGGTTCAGCTGTTTCAGTAACCGCAACACCGCGGTCACATGACTCCACCACAGTGATGAGGTCATTACTTTCATCACAGCCGTTTCAATCAATCTCCTGTTATTCCAGCATGCATTACATTTGAAATCAGAGCTTTCACACATATGCCTGGGCACAGTGTTTGTTCGGCATGTGGCAATGTAGGCATTAGAGGTTAACTGCAAAACTGCAGGGTGTCATTGTTTTTATCGTCACAGTGAGTGGAGAATGCCCGAACAAGAGGCCACCAAACAAGTCTAAATCTTGGACTGGTTTTAAGAAAGCTTCTTGAAATAAAAGTCTGCTGACAGACACTGAGCAGGACCTCTTGCTGACATTGTAAGCATTCTAATATTAGCTGGCTTGCTATGTCTTGTGTTGTTGCACTTGCTTGATGTTTTGCCATGTGAGTAAAGTTGTTGACTAGTTTTTGATAACAAGTAATGTAATCCTAATAAATGTTAATTACAATCTAAGGTAATGACTGTTCGGCCGGAGATACTTGCTTTTAACACATGATGGCTGCATTGTGTGCTCTGTGTCCTTTTGTAGCATCTGTTGTGCACCACGGCAGAAATGAATGCTATACACACATGAAAAGTCGTGGCTGCATAGGAGTACTCACCATTCAGGAAGACAGTATGAAGTCACAAGCTCAGCTCCATCTGATTTGGGGGGAAAGCAGGTGTCTGTTCTCTGGTCTACACAATACTAAGTCTTGAGTGAGCTCAGTTTTCCTTCCTTTTAGGGTTAATTTCGCAATTTCGACTTACATAATGTTAAAATAAAATTAAAGCCAGCATATTATTGTTTTCTTTTTATCATGACTATTTTGAAGCCTTTTCTGCTGATTTGAATATGTAACATTTGGTATATTAAAAAAACGGAACATGGTATAATGTAAAAGGAGACTTGGATTTTTGTTGTTGTTATTGTCTTGATTTCATTAAGTAAATGATCTTAATATGCAACTTCTCTAGTATGCCCTCGACTAGAATCCTCCATGAATAACATCTCATTCACAATGCAGAAGATTGTCTACGAGAATTTGTCAGTGAAAAACAAGTATATCTCCAGCCTTAATGTAAGAAATGCTTTTTAACAGCTGTAAAGTGGAGTGATGCATATGAGGGGCCGTATGGGCCATTATTCATTCCTCCCTCTCACATTCACAATTTTACCTCTCACATGCACAATTTTACCTCTCACATTCACAATTTTACCTCTCATTTTTACAGGAAAATACTTCTCAAATTCACAATTTTACCTCTCACATACACACATTTTTTGTGAGGTATTTTTTGTGTATGCTAAGGGGGAAGAAGGAATTATTGCCCATACAGCCCCTAATAGATACAAGTCGTTACAAGGCCCAGTGATGCTGTACTAGCACTCACTGTATGCCTCCTCTCCAATCAAATGACTTGGTCAGAACTAACAGTTGTAAAAATGGTGTTGGTTGAATGTAGACCCAGTTTGACAGCAGAGGATGTTAACATTTTGTTTATGAGCACAAATTCATGCAAAGAAGAAACGAGGACAAAGTTTATTTTCCCTCTAGATTCATCAAGACTGTCCTCACTGTGTCATGATATCTTATCTTGGATCATTTCACACCAATGCAGTACAAGATGTTGGCCAGCAGATGTCAACACATTGACTGACTTCAAACCATTTTCAGCACAGTGTGTTTCATTAGTGCCACACAATTTCTGAACATCACCACATTTTGGTTAGAAATAATAAACTCTTAGCCACTGCCTGAACATGCCAGGCAGTGGCTAAGCCTGAAGGCTACAAACATCCCAATGGAGAATGGTAGTTGAGGCCTCAAGAAAATGTTTTGAATAAACAATCCAGTCACATCAATTCTGCTTTGGTACAACAGTAGAATTATATTTCCAATATTTTTTTTAAATGTTTCTTTCCTTGATAATTGAGGCGAGAATGTTAAATCCTTATTGGGCAGCTCATGTATGGTGCTTCATACATGATATGCGAAATGGCTAAGTCTATAAAGCTACAGGCCATGATCCATGTAAACGTGAAGACATGGAAATAAAAGAGCAGCATTATTTTTGAACTGGAGTTAAGAGCAAGTTGTTAGAGTTGTCCGGCATTTGGCAAATGAGGCATTCGTGGTTAACTGCAAAACTGCAGGGTGTCGTTTTTATCATCACAGCAGAGAGTGCCACCAGACACAGTGCAGTATGATGAGTACAATGTAAGATCATACAGTTTAGTTAGCTGACAGAAAAGTATACTTAGGTAAGTAATATAGAGGTTAAAAGGGATAGTTTGTGATTATGGACATTAAGTTGTGTGAAATACTTGCCAGTAGCTTAGTGGATGCAAAGCTATTGGCTTACTTCTCTGAGCTGGCAGAGTCACAAAACTACAAGGTTTCACTCCTCAAAACTAGTTTTACACTAAAAGGTCACCCATTCCACCACAAAACAATGGTCCTCATGGTATCAGAAACCAACCTCACTTGGCTCTATTTTGCTTCCTTAAAAAAGCCAGTCAATACAATGACAGCGAGTAGTAATGTTATGCGATTTAAATTTGACTTTGACCTCACCACAAAGTAAAAGAGGCCTCAGGTGGAGATTTGAATGTGGAAAATGTTCTCTCTCTCTTCTGTCTTTATCTGCATTCCTGTGTGCATCTCTCTCCCACCTGCATACACACACACCTTGTGTGTTAATGTGACCTTTACAGTGAAAACACAGGTTGAAGAGTCACCCTTAAGCTGCTTCATCAGAGAACTGAAAACTGATCAGAGCCGAGCCCAATAAGGGCAGAAGCAGAATTATTCACATCTTGCCCACAATTTGCTGTTTGTTTTAGTTTTAGTTGTTATTCTTATCATAGGTGCATTGTATGTTAAACTAGAAAATTTCCTCTGGGGAAATTGTGAAAGGGCCACGGGGGCTACTGCCGGTGTGTGTACACTATGATGAGATTCTTCAGAGATTTCAAACTATGCCCTTTAACCTCAAAATTTGTGTGTGTGTGTGTGTAATTAAAATCACATAAAGTTACCTGTGTGTGTGTGTATGTGTGTGCACGCGTGTGTTTGAAGCATGTGTATGCATGTGTGAGGAGTGTGTGTGTATATCTGTAACTGTAATCACATCAAAGATCAAAGGCAATCAGATTAAAGCAATCAACAGAATTAACTGACACCTGTTAATGTTCCGAAAGAGTGACAGCAGCCAGAGGTGAACAGAGGTCCAGAGGTGGACTGGAATTTCTGGCCTGAGTTCTTCCTGAACGTTTGTTTTTTTCGGAAAAATGAAAAAATAGCTTTGTTACAGCGATCTAAAAAAACTGTTAAATTTCCCTTTTTTCAGAAATCTTCCTGCGTTTTTAATATGGGAGCCAATGAGACAGTTGGTGCGTGTTGATGGTGCATCTGTGTGTCCTACGCCCAAACTATAACTCTGACAGCTTTACCAGAGGATTGTGAGTGATAAGACAAATTTTCCTACGTTTCTATGTATAAATTATTTCTATAGAGTGGAATTTGCGACTTACGTCGCGAAAAATTCATATTCTGTAGAGAAAAGTAATAGCACACCGATCCTGATCAAACCGCACGTTTTGATATATAATTTGTCCTGCAACTCTTCAAGTTGTAGGCTTCGCCCCGAGCACTGGTCCCGACAGCTATTGCTGTATGAGACCAGTGCTCGGTGCCATTGCCCCGATGCCCTAATAACAAGCAGGTCAATGGCCTTGAATTTGCATGAAATGGATGATGAACATTTCAGGTTTCATTTCAGTTATTTTATTCCTGAATACAGGAACACTTACAAGTGGTCACAGAGTGTGAATGAAAGAGTAAAGCATTGTCTTTATGAGATTTATCTGACATGTGCATTCACATGTTCAACAATATGTATCACTGTACATTTAACTAGACTCGGCTAAATGTAAATAATGTTAATAAACAAAAGAAAATCCTTATGAAAGTTCATGTTATAGAGTGTCACCATTTTAGCATTTTAGAAAACTTCCAAATACAAAAGAGGCCAATGATTCACCATTGTAAATCTTGATGATAAAAAACACTATTCTACTCATTAATCTGATATTACATTTGATATTGAAAACAGCCAACAGCTGGTTATTCATGTAATGAACTTAATATTTGCTTTTAAAAGTAATAACACCCAGAATTCTGTTTCTAATTTTGGTCAACTTAAAACCATATATGAGAGGATTCATAATTGGAGGAATTACAAGAAATTCTATTGAAACAAAGTTTTGAAAGGTTTGAGGTAAACCTTTTGAAGAAAATCGCATATTCATGAGATCAAAAAATATGGTCACAAGAAAAGTGAGCACAGCAGTTAAATGTGGCACACATGTTTGCATGAACTTTTTCCTGTTTTCTAAAGAATTCACACATGTTTTGATAAGATACATGTAAGACCAAAATATAAAACAGCCAATAACGATGTACATGACTATTGTAATATATGCAACTATGCCGTTAACAACAGTGTCAGCTGGGAAACAGGCAAGTTTGACAATAACCCAATTCACACAAAAAAGTCTGGTAATAAATTGGCTGCATAACTTTAATCTAGAGGTCAGAAAAATATTTGTGCCTATGACACAAAAAGGTGTCAACCAGGAGAAACAGACTAACTTTAAGACTTGTTGCTTTGACATGACAGAGTGGTACTCCAGGGGTCGACATATAGCCACATATCTGTCATACGCCATGACTGCAAGAATAGACAGATCACTGCAGGCAAACGAGTACATAACCAGAGCCTGAACCAGGCATCCAGAATAAGAGATAACATGAACAGGAGAAAGCAGATCCCACAGAAACTTGGGGTAGAAACCTGCCGTCCCATAAAGTCCATTCATGCAGAAAGTGCAAAGTAGAATATACATTGGTTCATGCAGGTTTTTATCCAACATGATGGTGACAATAAGGCAAACATTTACCAGCACAATGAAACAGTAACACAGTAAAGTGAGAATGAAGAGAACAATTTGGAAATCCTTTGTTTCATTGAAACCTGAAAGAACAAACAACGTTATTAGAGAGACATTATCCATGATGGATAGAAAATGTTGTATTGTCACCTGTTGTGTACCTCCACCCTTAACACAGTGACTGCTCCCTCATCTCACTATCAATAATATCAAGTCTGACTACAGCAACACATGAGCTGGGAATTCAAAGCAGCCAATCAACATTCAGAAGAGCTAATCTCTTTTTTTCCCAGCGTGCAATCTCGGTCCAAACTAGGAGCAGTGAAAATAATACCTAGAACCTGAAGGAAGCTGTAAAATGGAATAAAAAACTTCATAAAAGTTCATACGAAGTTGAGATGATAATTGGTGATTATGGTGAAACAGGAATGTTAGTTTAGCACAGGAGCTTTGGACTGCTGGAGGGAGGATGTGCTGTGCCTGAAGCGGAGCCGGGTGAGCTGGCAAGAGAACTGTGTTCAGCTGTGACAGTAACCGCAACACCGTGGTCATATGACTCTACCACACGGCACGGTGAAGCATGTAGAGGACACCATCGTTCACTCCGATGTGTTGTTTGTATGCAAACTGCAGGGGGTCGAGTTTATCTTTGACTTCAGCTCTCAGTAGGCGTAGAATCAGACGCTCCAAGGTCTTCATGATGTAAGTGAGGGCTACTGGTCTGTAGTCAAGTTGAGCTGGACATTTTATTTTTGGTACCGATACAACACAGGAAATCTTCCACAGTGCCGCCACACGCCCCAACTGTAGACTGAGGTTGAAGATCTTGTGGAGAGGTTGACACAGTTGGGCAGCACAGTCTTTGAGCAGCCTTGGACACACACCATCTGGGCCAGCAGCCTTCCCAGAGCAAAGAGTTCCAACCTTACTCCCATCTGCTGCTTTGGAGATGTACACATGTTGAAGAGGAGGAGGAGAAGCAGCATTGGCATTGGGTGAGACTGCTGTACTGAATCTATTGAAGAACTTTCAACATCACCCGCCACTAGCTGTCTTTTCTTGTTGTTGTAACCAGAGATGGTGTTGATTCCTCGCCACATTTCACTGATGTTGCTGTTCTGTCTATTTCTCTCCAATTTTTCTTGTATTCCACCTTTGCCATCTTTAGTCTCTTCTTCAACTTATATTATACTTGTTTGAACCATGTTCTGTCACCATCTCTAAAAGCTGCCTTCTTCTCATTGAGGATTGCCTTTAAATCACCAGTAATCTTACTAGTTACTGCACTATACCTTGATTGTTTGCTTTTTTCTTCCTGTAAGTCATTTTGGATAAAAGCGTCTGCTAAATGACTGAATGTAAATGTAAAATGTAATCCAAGCTTTGTTATTGTGGAAACAGCGTACAGTCCTAGTGGGTATGACTGTCTCTACAAAAGTTTATGTAATCAGTAAAGCAGTCAACCTGCCTGGCAATGTCCATATTGTTCTCCTCTGTTTCCAGCAACACATTCCAGTCTGTACATTCAAAGCAGTCCTTTAGAGCCTCAGTAGCATCTGGTGTCTATTTCCTGACTGTGAGTTTAGTTGGAGGCTGCCTCCACACACAGGGTTTGTAAGAAGTCTCCAGAAGAACTAAGTTGTGATCTTATATCCAATTGGGGGCAAGGCAGGAGCTCTCTCAGCTTCTTTGACATCAACATACAGCAGATCAAGGGTTTTATTTTCTCTGGTGGAAAATTAACAAAATGTGTAAATCCAGTCAGGTGGGAGGAGAGGTAAACTTGATTGAAATCCCCTGATATGATCAAGAATGCTTCTGGATGTTTAGTCTGTATCCTAGCAACAAGGTCATGTAGAACTTCACATGGAACTTCAGCAGTTGCCTTGTGTGGAATGTACACAAGTATTTTTATGATATGACTGAACTCTCTTGGTACATAATATGGTCTCAAATTTACTGCCAATAATTCAATGTCTGGACAGCACATCTTTTCCTTGACAGTAACATGTGCAGGACTGCACCATCTCTGGTTCACAAATAAAGCCAAGCCCCCACCTTTCTTCTTGCCACTAGCTTTAGCATCCTAACAGCATATCTGTCTGATCTTATGAGAGTGAAGCCAGGTAGATCCAAGTGGGAGTCTGAGATGTTTTGATTCAACCACATTTCCGTAAAACACAAGAGACTACACTCCTGGTATACTTTCTGAGTCTTTACCAATATCTCCAGTTCATCAGTCTTGTTAAGCAGATAGTTGACATTCCCCATGATGACTGATGGCAGAAAAGGCTTATAACTCCATTTCCAAGCCTTAATTTTTGCACCAGCACGGCAACAGCGAAAACACCTCACTGACTTCAAGTCAGCTGGAACAGGGTGATGTTGGACTCCAGACTTGCTCAGTTTCAATGAAAAAAGCTGCTCTCTTGAATAAACTCTTCTCTCCACAGAAGTATCCGTCAAAAATATTATAAAAATACATTTTAAAAAATTGCAAATTTGAGCAAAATCAAAGAACTACCTTACTATGCTCCTCCATGCATTACATTTGAAATCAGAGCTTTCACATATGCCCAGTCACACCGTTTGTTCGGCATGTGGCAATGGAGGCATTCGCGGTTAACTGGAAAACTGGAGTTTAGAGACTTCTGGTCAAGGCATCACACACAGTGCAGTATGATGAGTAAAATGTAAGATCATACAGTTTAGTTAGCTGACAGAAAAGTATACTTAGGCAGGGCTTGAAGCAGAAAAAAATCCTGTGCCTGAATTTCTTTTTATGCATGGGGGGGTTTCAAGGGGGTTGTTGAAGTGGAACAGCATCAATCATTTATGACATAACACATTCTTTCGATAAGGATAGATGGTCAGATCAACAGATCTTCTACGTCAGAGAAGCAAAGTAAGCTGTTTGTTGTTGTTGTTGCTGTTTACCTTATACACAGTTTATCACGGGATCTCGCGGTCTCCCTTACGTTCAGGATTATCGCGTGTTCCCGTTATCTCAGGTGTATATGGCTGGCTCGCTACGCTGCCGTTCCGCGCCCGGTGGGAACTGACGCCGGGCAGAGGACGGAGCAAACCCGTGGCGGAGCCGTTCCGCGCCTGGTGGAGATCCCCAGTAAGGTTGATGTGTGGGAGAGCGCACACACGGACCGTATAACCGACTACCACCGGGAAAGTCTCATGCCACACCCTCTCAAAAGTCCGCTCACTCTGCGTGTCTCCACAACAACTTAGCCCCCAGAGCGATTTAGAGACTCTAAACAAAGCAGCATGGCTAATTATTATGCACAGTGTCTCCGCTGGTCATAAACATAGTGATCGTGAATTAACGGTAGGCCTACGCGCTAACTGTACTGCTACAGAGCTGACTGTCGCTAACGGCAGCTCTTCTTAACGAGCCGGCGGCCGGCTTAATTCACGATCACAATGTTTATGATCAGCGGAGACACTGTGCATAATAATCTCGTTAAAAAGAGAGTAAGAAGGAGTCGCTGGATTTGTCTCCAGTCACCTTCTAGAGAAATACTAATGACATGGGAATAAAGCACGCTCGCTGATGAGCCGCCCTCTTCTTCTCCGGCAGGCTATACGATATCCACCGTAATGCTGCCCTCCGCTGTCATATCCAGTTCTAACTAACTAAAGGTTTTTGGTGTTTTTTTTTTTTTTTTTAAACATAATTTAAAAAAATATAAAAAAAAAACACCAAAAAAATCCCGAGCCGGATTTCCGGCACCGTGCCAGAGGTCTTCAAGCCCTGCTTAGGTAAGCAATAAAGAAGATTGAAATGGATAGTTTGTGATTATGGACATTAAGTTGTATGACATACTTGCCAGTAGCTTAGTGGATGCAAAGCTATTGGCTTACTTTCTGAGTTGTCTGAGTTCTGGAACAAATAGTTCCAGAATGCTGGCAGGGTCATGAAACTACAAGGTGTTACTCCACAGAACTAGGTTTACACTAAAAGGTAGCTTTAGTTACTTTTGAAATTAAATACATGATCAATTTAAAGTGATTAGATGTTGTTTTCTTTTTTTTTAATTAAACCTCATAAAAGTATATTAGGTAATTAAAATGAGCCCCATCTTGAGGAAATTGCTTACATAAATGCATCAATCCAAATAATCTAATAATATATTTAGAATATAACAATCTGAGTGGGGCCATTCTGCATAATGAGTACATTTGATACTTTAAGTACATTCTGATGCCAATACTTTAGTACCTTACTTAAGTAAGTTTTGAATGCAGGACTTTTACTTGTAGTGGAGTAATTCTGTGGTATTAGTACTTTTACTTAAGTAAGGATCTGAATAATCCTTCCAACACTGTCTGTACATTTTGCTTTGACCTCACCTCAAAGTAAAAGAGGCCTCAGGTGGAGATTTGAATGTGGAAAATGTTCTTTCTCTCTTCTGTCTCTATCTGCATTTCTGTGTGCATCTCTCTCCCACCTGCATACACACACACCTTGTGTGGTAATGTGACCTTTACATTGGAAACACAGGTTGAATAGTCACCCTTAAACTACTTCATCAGAGAACTGAAAACTGATCAGAGCTGCGCCCATTAAAGGCAGAACGAGAATTATTCACATCTTGCCCACAATTTGCTGTCTGTTTTAGTTTTAGTTTTTATTCTTATCATAGGTGCATTGTATGTTAAATAACAAACAGGTCAATGGCCTTGAATTTGCATAAAATGGATGCTGAACATTTTAGATTTCATTTCAGTTATTTTATTCCTGAATACAGGAACACTTACAAGTGGTCACAGAGTGTGAATGAAGAGTAAAGCATTGTCTTTATGAGATTTATCTGACATGTGCATTCACATGTTCAACAATATGTATCACTGTACATTTAACTAGACTCGGCTAAATGTAAATAATGTTAATAAACAAAAGAAAATCCTTATGAAAGTTCATGTTATAGAGTGTCACCATTTTAGCATTTTAGAAAACTTCCAAATACAAAAGAGGCCAATGATTCACCATTGTAAATCTTGATGATAAAAAACACTATTCTACTCATTAATCTGATATTACATTTGATATTGAAAACAGCCAACAGCTGGTTATTCATGTAATGAACTTAATATTTGCTTTTAAAAGTAATAACACCCAGAATTCTGTTTCTAATTTTGGTCAACTTAAAACCATATATGAGAGGATTCATAATTGGAGGAATTACAAGAAATTCTATTGAAACAAAGTTTTGAAAGGTTTGAGGTAAACCTTTTGAAGAAAATCGCATATTCATGACATCAAAAACTATGGTCACAAGAAAAGTGAGCACAGCAGTTAAATGTGGCACACATGTTTGCATGAACTTTTTCCTGTTTTCTAAAGAATTCACACATGTTTTGATAAGATACATGTAGGACCAAAATATAAAACAGCCAATAACGATGTACATGACTATTGTAATATATGCAACTATGCCGTTAACAACAGTGTCAGCTGGGAAGCAAGCAAGTTTGACAATAACCCAATTCACACAAAAAAGTCTGGTAATAAATTGGCTGCATAACTTTAATCTAGAGGTCAGAAAAATATTTGTGCCTATGACACAAAAAGGTGTCAACCAGGAGAAACAGACTAACCTTAAGACTCGTTGCTTTGACATGACAGAGTGGTACTCCAGGGGTCGACATATAGCCACATATCTGTCATATGCCATGACTGCAAGAATAGACAGATCACTGCAGGCAAACGAGTACATAACCAGAGCCTGAACCAGGCATCCAGAATAAGAGATAACATGAACAGGAGAAAGCAGATCCCACAGAAACTTGGGGTAGAAACCTGCCGTCCCATAAAGTCCATTCATGCAGAAAGTGCACAGTAGAATATACATTGGTTCATGCAGGTTTTTATCCAACATGATGGTGACAATAAGGCAAACATTTACCAGCACAATGAAACAGTAACACAGTAAAGTGAGAATGAAGAGAACAATTTGGAAATCCTTTGTTTCATTGAAGCCTGAAAGAACAAACAACGTTATAAGAGAGACATTATCCATGATGGATAGAAAATGTTGTATTGTCACCTGTTGTGTACCTCCACCCTTAACACAGTGACTGCTCCCTCATCTCACTATCAATAATATCAAGTCTGACTACAGCAACACATGAGCTGGGAATTCAAAGCAGCCAATCAACATTCAGAAGAGCTTCTTATTCTCTCTGTCTTTTTTTCCCCATGTGCAATCTACTGTACGACTAACGCATAAAATACATAGAACCTTCAATAACTTAGAATAATTATTTATTGTTCATAATCAATTCAGTTTATATGACGTTAATAATAATCATAATAAAAATAATAATAATACATTTTATTTATAAGCAGCCAATCAACATTCAGAAGAGCTAATCTCTTTTTTTCCCAGCGTGCAATCTCGGTCCAAACTAGGAGCAGTGAAAATAATACCTAGAACCTGAAGGAAGCTGTAAAATGGAATAAAAAACTTCATAAAAGTTCATACGAAGTTGAGATGATAATTGGTGATTATGGTGAAACAGGAATGTTAGTTTAGCACAGGAGCTTTGGACTGCTGGAGGGAGGATGTGCTGTGCCTGAAGCGGAGCCGGGTGAGCTGGCAAGAGAACTGTGTTCAGCTGTGACAGTAACCGCAACACCGTGGTCATATGACTCTACCACACGGCATGGTGAAGCATGTAGAGGACACCATCGTTCACTCCGATGTGTTGTTTGTATGCAAACTGCAGGGGGTCGAGTTTATCTTTGACTTCAGCTCTCAGTAGGCGTAGAATCAGACGCTCCAAGGTCTTCATGATGTAAGTGAGGGCTACTGGTCTGTAGTCATTAAGTTGAGCTGGACATTTTATTTTTGGTACCGATACAACACAGGAAATCTTCCACAGTGCCGCCACACGCCCCAACTGTAGACTGAGGTTGAAGATCTTGTGGAGAGGTTGACACAGTTGGGCAGCACAGTCTTTGAGCAGCCTTGGACACACACCATCTGGGCCAGCAGCCTTCCCAGAGCAAAGAGTTCCAACCTTACTCCCATCTGCTGCTTTGGAGATGTACACATGTTGAAGAGGAGGAGGAGAAGCAGCATTGACATTGGGTGAGACTGCTGTACTGAATCTATTGAAGAACTTTCAACATCACCCGCCACTAGCTGTCTTTTCTTGTTGTTGTAACCAGAGATGGTGTTGATTCCTCGCCACATTTCACGGATGTTGCTGTTCTGTCTATTTCTCTCCAATTTTTCTTGTATTCCACCTTTGCCATCTTTAGTCTCTTCTTCAACTTATATTATACTTGTTTGAACCATGTTCTGTCACCATCTCTAAAAGCTGCCTTCTTCTCATTGAGGATTGCCTTTAAATCACTAGTAATCTTACTAGTTACTGCACTATACATTGATTGTTTGCTTTTTTCTTCCTGTAAGTCATTTTGGATAAAAGCGTCTGCTAAATGACTGAATGTAAATGTAAAATGTAATCCAAGCTTTGTTATTGTGGAAACAGCGTACAGTCCTAGTGGGTATGACTGTCTCTACAAAAGTTTATGTAATCAGTAAAGCAGTCAACCTGCCTGGCAATGTCCATATTGTTCTCCTCTGTTTCCAGCAACACATTCCAGTCTGTACATTCAAAGCAGTCCTTTAGAGCCTCAGTAGCATCTGGTGTCTATTTCCTGACTGTGAGTTTAGTTGGAGGCTGCCTCCACACACAGGGTTTGTAAGAAGTCTCCAGAAGAACTAAGTTGTGATCTTATATCCAATTGGGGGCAAGGCAGGAGCTCTCTCAGCTTCTTTGACATCAACATACAGCAGATCAAGGGTTTTATTTTCTCTGGTGGAAAATTAACAAAATGTGTAAATCCAGTCAGGTGGGAGGAGAGGTAAACTTGACTGAAATCCCCTGATATGATCAAGAATGCTTCTGGATGTTTAGTCTGTATCCTAGCAACAAGGTCATGTAGAACTTCACATGGAACTTCAGCAGTTGCCTTGTGTGGAATGTACACAAGTATTTTTATGATATGACTGAACTCTCTTGGTACATAATATGGTCTCAAATTTACTGCCAATAATTCAATGTCTGGACAGCACATCTTTTCCTTGACAGTAACATGTGCAGGACTGCACCATCTCTGGTTCACAAATAAAGCCAAGCCCCCACCTTTCTTCTTGCCACTAGCTTTAGCATCCTAACAGCATATCTGTCTGATCTTATGAGAGTGAAGCCAGGTAGATCCAAGTGGGAGTCTGAGATGTTTTGATTCAACCACATTTCCGTAAAACACAAGAGACTACACTCCTGGTATACTTTCTGAGTCTTTACCAATATCTCCAGTTCATCAGTCTTGTTAAGCAGATAGTTGACATTCCCCATGATGACTGATGGCAGAAAAGGCTTATAACTCCATTTCCAAGCCTTAATTTTTGCACCAGCACGGCAACAGCGAAAACACCTCACTGACTTCAAGTCAGCTGGAACAGGGTGATGTTGGACACTAGACTTGCTCAGTTACAATGAAAAAAGCTGCTCTCTTGAATAAACTCTTCTCTCCACAGAAGTATCCGTCAAAAATATTATAAAAATACATTTAAAAAAATTGCAAATTTGAGCAAAATCAAAGAACTACCTTACTATGCTCCTCCATGCATTACATTTGAAATCAGAGCTTTCACACATATGCCCAGTCACACCGTTTGTTCGGCATGTGGCAATGGAGGCATTCGCGGTTAACTGGAAAACTGGAGTTTAGAGACTTCTGGTCAAGGCATCACACACAGTGCAGTATGATGAGTAAAATGTAAGATCATACAGTTTAGTTAGCTGACAGAAAAGTATACTTAGGCAGGGCTTGAAGCAGAAAAAAATCCTGTGCCTGAATTTCTTTTTATGCATGGGGGGGTTTCAAGGGGGTTGTTGAAGTGGAACAGCATCAATCATTTATGACATAACACATTCTTTCTATATGGATAGATGGTCAGATCAACAGATCTTCTACGTCAGAGAAGCAAAGTGAACACATCCTACAGCAGCAGCACATACACACTGTACTGCTACAGAGCTGACTGTCGATAACGGCAGCTCTTCTTAACGAGCCGGCCGCCGGCTCGTTAAGAAGAGCCGCCATTAGCAGTACAGTGTGTATGTGCTGCTGCTGTAGGATGTGTTCACTTAGCGATCTCTGTTTGTTTACAACAATCACCTGACACTCTGTGCGCAGTTAGCGCGTACAGTTAATTCACGATCACAATGTTTATGATCAGCGGAGACACTGTGCATAATAATCTCGTTAAAAAGAGAGTAAGAAGGAGTCGCTGGATTTGTCTCCAGTCACCTTCTAGAGAAATACTAATGACATGGGAATAAAGCACGCTCGATGATGAGCCGCCCTCTTCTTCTCCGGCAGGCTATACGATATCCACCGTAATGCTGCCCTCCGCTGTCATATCCAGTTCTAACTAACTAAGGGTTTTTGGTGTTTTTTTTTTTTTTTTTTTAACATAATTTAAAAAAATATAAAAAAAAACACCAAAAAAATCCCGAGCCGGATTTCCGGCACCGTGCCGGAGGTCTTCAAGCCCTGCTTAGGTAAGCAATAAAGAAGATTGAAATGGATAGTTTGTGATTATGGACATTAAGTTGTATGACATACTTGCCAGTAGCTTAGTGGATGCAAAGCTATTGGCTTACTTTCTGAGTTGTCTGAGTTCTGGAACAAATAGTTCCAGAATGCTGGCAGGGTCATGAAACTACAAGGTGTTACTCCACAGAACTAGGTTTACACTAAAAGGTAGCTTTAGTTACTTTTGAAATTAAATACATGATCAATTTAAAGTGATTAGATGTTGTTTTCTTTTTTTTTAATTAAACCTCATAAAAGTATATTAGGTACTTAAAATGAGCCCCATCTTGAGGAAATTCAAATGCTGCTTACATAAATGCATCAATCCAAATAATCTAATAACATATTTAGAATATAACAATCTGAGTGGGGCCATTCTGCATAATGAGTACATTTGATACTTTAAGTACATTCTGATGCCAATACTTTTGTACCTTACTTAAGTACGTTTTGAATGCAGGACTTTTACTTGTAGTGGAGTAATTCTGTGGTATTAGTACTTTTACTTAAGTAAGGATCTGAATAATCCTTCCAACACTGTCTGTACATTTTGCTTTGACCTCACCTCAAAGTAAAAGAGGCCTCAGGTGGAGATTTGAATGTGGAAAATGTTCTTTCTCTCTTCTGTCTCTATCTGCATTTCTGTGTGCATCTCTCTCCCACCTGCATACACACACACCTTGTGTGGTAATGTGACCTTTACATTGGAAACACAGGTTGAATAGTCACCCTTAAACTACTTCATCAGAGAACTGAAAACTGATCAGAGCTGCGCCCATTAAAGGCAGAACGAGAATTATTCACATCTTGCCCACAATTTGCTGTCTGTTTTAGTTTTAGTTTTTATTCTTATCATAGGTGCATTGTATGTTAAATAACAAACAGGTCAATGGCCTTGAATTTGCATAAAATGGATGCTGAACATTTTAGATTTCATTTCAATTATTTTATTCCTGAATACAGGAACACTAACAAGTGGTCACAGAGTGTGAATGAAAGAGTAAAGCATTGTCTTTATGAGATTTATCTGACATGTGCATTCACATGTTCAACAATGTGTATCACTGTACATTTGACTAGACTCGGCTAAATGTAAATAATGTTAATAAACAAAAGAAAATCCTTTTGAAAGTTAATGTTATAGAGTGTCATCATTTTATCATTTTAGATAACTTCCAAATACAAAAGAGGCCAATGATTCACCATTGTAAATCGTGATGATAAAAAACACTATTCCACTCATTAGTCTGATATTACATTTGACTCCAACAAAACAGCCAGTAGCTCATTAAATGTCATTTAAATAAACTTAATATTTGCTTTTAAAAGTAATAACAGCAATAATTCTGTTTCTAATTTTGGTCAACTTAAAACCATATATGAGAGGATTCATAATTGGAGGAATTACAAGAAATTGTATTGAAACAAAGTTTTGAAAGGTTTGAGGTAAACCTTTTGAAGAAAATCTCATATTCATGACATCAAAAACTAAGGTCACAACAAAAGTGAGCACAGCAGTTAAATGTGGCACACATGTTTGCATGAACTTTTTCCTGTTTTCTAAAGAATTCACACATGTTTTGATGAGATACATGTAGGACCAAAATATAAAACAGCCAATAAATATGTACATGACCATTGTAATATATGCAACTATGCCGTTAACAACAGTGTCAGCTGGGAAACAGGCAAGTTTGACAATAACCCAATTCACACAAAAAAGTCTGGTAATAAATCGGCTGCATAACTTTAATCTAGATGTCAGAAAAATATTTGTGCCTATGACACAAAAAGGTGTCAACCAGGAGAAACAGACTAACTTTAAGACTTGTTGCTTTGACATGACAGAGTGGTACTCCAGGGGTCGACATATAGCCACATATCTGTCGTATGCCATAACTGCAAGAATAGACAGATCACTGCTGGCAAATGAGTACATAACCAGAGCCTGAACCAGGCATCCAGAATAAGAGATAACATGAACAGGAGAAAGCAGATCCCACAGAAACTTGGGGTAGAAACCTGCCGTCCCATAAAGTCCATTCATGCAGAAAGTGCACAGTAGAATATACATTGGTTCATGCAGGTTTTTATCCAACATGATGGTGACGATAAGACAAACATTTACCAGCACAATGAAACAGTAAAACAGTAAAGTGAGAATGAAGAGAACAATTTGGAAATCCTTTGTTTCATTGAAACCTGAAAGAACAAACAACGTTATTAGAGAGACATTATCCATGATGGATAGAAAATGTTGTATTGTCACCTGTTGTGTACCTCCACCCTTAACACAGTGACTGCTCCCTCATCTCACTGTCAATAATATCATGTCTGACTACAGCAACACATGAGCTGGGAATTCAAAGCAGCCAATCAACATTCAGAAGAACTAATCTCTCTTTTTTTCAGCGCGCAGTCTTGGTCCAAAGTAGGAGAAGTGGCACTACGGCACTACCACACCACCAGCTATGTAACTTGTAGTAAGTATGGAAACTATGGATTTTTTCTTCTTCCTCTTTTGGACACAATTTCACCTAGAGACTCCATTTAAACTTTAAACAGTAGACACAAGTCTTGTTTATTGGTGTATTAATCCATGTTTCAATAGGTCATATAGTTTTTTATCAATCCCTGTTCAATGACCATGATCATTTTTGGAAAAATTCTAAGATTATAATGGGTGTGTATTGGATGGAATGTTCGTGTCACAGTGTGTGACATCATCTCCAGAGTGCAGAGGGAGAGAAAAAATTGTCAAAAAATAAATTTGAAAACTGTGCTCCAGGCTGCAAATTCCACTCTACAGAAATAATTTATACTTAGAAACATAGGAAAATTTGTCTTCTCACTCACAATCCTCTGGTTTAGTTATAGTTTGGGCATAGGATGCACAGATGTGCCACCAACACGCACCAACAGCCTCATTGACAGCCATATTAAAAACTCAGGAAGATTTTTGTAGAAAAGCTTTACAAGCTTTACACTCTTACAAAGCTATTTCTTAATTTTTCTTCACAAAAAACATATGTAGCTGTTCAGGAAGAACTCAGGGCGCTCAAAGTGAAGTCGGGTCAATGATAGGTATTATGGTTTTGCCAAAAATGCTTTCTGTTTGAGGCCAGAAATTCCAGTCTGTCCACCTCTGGCTGCTGTCACTGTGCCAGAAAATTCCACAGCTGTTAATTTCCGTTGTTTGATCTGCCCTGATTGGTTGACTGCAACGACTTTGATCCTTTGATGTGATTACAGTTAAAGATACATGCACGAACACACACACAGGTAACTTTATGTGATTTTAGTTACACACACACATGCGCGCATGAGCGCGTACACTCCTCCAGATACACATGCTGTTAAGCGGCTGTTAAACTCAAAATTTGTCATTATAAAGTGAATAATTATTTGTATATTGAGACGAGTGTGCGCACAGGCGTCTGATACGTTCGAAAGTGGCATGACACTTTTCACCCGTCACCCCTTCATTATCTGGTGTACTCATTATCTTGTCTTTATGCTGGCACAGGCGATGCGGTTAAGTCGTTTTAGTATAGTGCGCTGGCATAAAATACCCCTCATACTCCAGATACACATGCTTCATACACATGCTTCACACACACACATACACACACAGGTGACTTTATGTGATTTTAGTTACACACACAGGTAACTTTATGTGATGTTAGCTACACACACACACACACACACACATGCGCGCGTAAGCACGCACACTCCTCCAGATACACATGCTTCACACACACAGGTAACTATGTGATTTTAATTACACACACACACACACACACACACAGGTAACTATGTGATTTTAATTACACACACACACAGGTAACTTTATGCGATTTTCGTTACACACACACATGCGCGCGCAAGTACGCACACTCCAGATACACGTTTCACACACACACACACACACACACACACATTTTGAGGTTAAAGGTCATAGGTTGCTGTATAAATAAATACTTGAAAAGGAATGCTTGTTGTAGGTGTGCTCCTTGTATATTATATAGTATCATAACATTACTAGTATTAATTGTTTGAAATCTCTGAAGAATCTCATCATAGTGTACACACCAGCAGTAGCCCCAGTGGCCTTTTCAGAATTTCCCCAGAGGAAATTTTCTAGTTAAGTCTAATTATAATTAATAATCAATAATAATTATGTATGACTAGACTGACTGACTAAAATAAATGTGAACCATGCATGGGTGTAGAAAGAGAACAGTAGCCTATAATAGTGTATGATAAGTTTTTTTTTAAACTTTGTTTCATTTCATTTCATTTAACCTTTATTTAACCAGATAAAAAAACCCATTGAGATCGAGACCTCTTTTACAAGGGTGACCTGGCCAAGAAGGCAGCAGCACACGTCAAAAGTTACAAGACAGACGAACAATAACAATAAACAGGCAGCGAAAAGTCCAACATATTAAAAGTACTAAAGTGCAAGTGAATAGGCGGTATAAATAGGTAGCATAAATAAGCAGTATAAAGTGCAGCAGTGATAAATACAGTAGCAAATTAGGAACATGAGCACTGTGCAAAAGATTTACATTGACGTTTTTTGAGAGTTGTGCGAAATGCTCCCAAAGGAATAAGTTCTGATAGTTTCAGCTCAGATTGAAGGGTATTCCAAGCAGAGGGGGCATTGTTATGCTCAATAAAAAGTTAGCACGGTACTTTTAATTTGACGGGACTTTTATTTTCCATCGTCTGTCCGTCGACATATTAATAAATGTGAAACGAAAAAAGGAAAAAAAGAATTTGCAAAAACCAAATCACGGCCCATATTTCATTTTGTTTTTTCCGTTATTTCGTTTTTTGTGGCTGATAATGACAAAAACGTTTTCCCATTTTTTGGTTTAAAATGAAAAAAAGGAAAAGGGGGCACTGTTTCCGGTTCTTCGTATTTTAGTTTTGACAGAAAAAGGGATTACACTTTGGCGACCGGGTCCGGGTACCATAGTATAATTCCTTTTTCTGTCCAAACGAAAATAGGAGAAAACGAAAAACAGTGCCCCCTTTTCCTTTTTAAACCAAAAACGAAAAAACGGATTTTGCTATCAGCATCAAAAAAACAAATAACCAAAAAACCTAAATGAAATAACGGCCGTTATTTGTTTTTTGCAAATTCATTTTCCACTTTTTTCGTTTCTCATTTATTGATATGACGTCGGACACATCGGAAGCGGGAAAATAAAAGTCCCGTATTAATAAATACTTATTATCAAGCATAAAAAAAGTATCATCATACAATAGTATAGGCTACTGTTCTCTCAACCATGCACGGTTTACATTTATCAACATAATTATTATTGATTATTAATTATAATCATAACTAATGCCGGCGGGTGAGCCTGACATTTGGGAAAGCTATCTGACCACATGTTATACACAGCGCCCGGTATGGCCGATGCTGCTGATCGCTTCTGAAGTACTTTTATGTTGTTTATCTCATCACCATGGCAACGCAGCAGCTGCATCATAATAAATCCCTGGAATATGGGGGAAGCTTGCTCGCGATCGCAGCTCCTTTGATGTGAACGCGCACAGAGCACAAAGCTCAAAGCCGGACTATAACCGGAAAGTAACACCAGTGAACTCTAACCGGGGCTAAAGGTTCTGTTGAGCCGGAACATGAACACAGAGCCAGGTTGAGCCTCCTCCGTACTAAAGCCCTCAGGTCTACTCTTCATGTAATAACTGCGCCACCCTGTGGCTAAACATCAGCACTGAAGCGATAACTTCACAAATTCTCATTTTCAATAATTATGTTTATAATGTGTGTGAGGTTGTCGCTGCAGCTGCTGCCCGTTCGTCACTATGCTGATAAATTGCCGGTGACAACGCGTTGCCATGGTGATAAGATAAACAACGTAAAAGTACTTCAGAAGCGGGCAGCAGCACCGGCTCTGGGCTCTGTGCGCGTTCTCATCAAAGGAGCTGCGATCGCGAGCAAGCTCCCCCCATATTCCAGGGATTTATTATGATGCAGTTGCTGCGTTGCCAAAGTGATGAGATAAACAACGTAAAAGTAGCTTACTTCAGAAGCGACCAGCAGCACCGGCGACGGTGTATGACATGTGGTCATATAGGCTTCCCAAACGTCAGGCTCACCCGCCGCCTATGGCTTTAATTAAATGATATGGCAATGTTCTGAGTGTGCTATAGCCTATCTAATCAAAGGGAATCTTTTTATGTTCTACTTCATTTATCTTAGGAAAAAAAATGTTATGTAAACTTAAACTCTTTCATAGCGATAGCTTTCATTTATGGCGTTAAGCCTGGCATTAGTTATAATTATAATTAATAATCAATAATAATTATGTTAATAAATGTGAACCATGCATGGTTCAGAGAACAGTAGCCTATACTAGTGTATGATGATACTTTTTTTTCTTTTTTTATGCTTGATAATAAGTACTTATTAATACGGGACTTATATTTTTATTTTTGCAAATTCATTTTTTCCTTTTTTCGTTTCTCATTTATTGATATGACGTCGGACACATCGGAAGCGGGAAAATAAAAGTCCCGTCAAAATAAAAGTCCCGTATTAATAAGTACTTATTATCAAGCATAAAAAGGATTAAAAAAACGTATAATTGTACACTAGTATAAGCTACTGTTCTCTGAACCATGCATGGTTCACATTTATTAACATCATTATTATTGATTATTAATTATAATCATAACTAATGCCGGCGGGTGAGACAGGCATTAGTTATAGTAGCCTATACTGTGTTCACTAGCATAGCCTACTGTTCTCTGAACCATGCATGTTTCACATTTATTAACATAATTATTATTGATTATTAATTATAATTATAACTAATGCCAGGCCTAACGCCATAAATGAAAGCTATTGCTATGAAAGAGTTTTTTTTTTCTTCAAGATAAATGAAGTAGGACATTAAAAGATTCCCTTTGATTAGATAGGCTATAGCACACTCAAAACGTTGTCATATCATTTAATTACAGCCATAGGCGGCGGGTGAGCCTGACGTTTGGGAAGCCTATCTGACCACATGTTATACAGCCCAGTCGCCTTCTGAAGTACTTTTATGTTGTTTATCTTATCACCATGGCAACGCGTTGTCACCGGCAACTTATCAGCATAGTGACGAACGGGCTGCAGCTGTAGCGACAACCTCACACACATTATGAAAATAATAATTATTAAAAAAGAATTTGTGAAGTTATCGCTTCAGTGCTGATGTTTAGCAACAGGGTAGCGCTGTTATTACATGAAGACTAGACCTGAGGGCTTTAGTACGGAGGAGGCTCAACCAGGCTCTGTGTTCATGTTCCGGCTCAACAAAACTTTTATCCCCGGTTAGAGTTAACTGATTTTATTTTCCGGTTATTGTCCGGCTCTGAGCTTTGTGCTCTGTGTGCGTTCACATCAAAGGAGCTGTGATCGCGAGCAAGTTTCCCCCATATTCCAGGGATTTATTATGATGCAGCTGCTGCGTTGCCATGGTGATGAGATAAACAACATAAAAGTACTTCGGAAGCGATCAGCAGCACCGGCGACTACCCGGCGCTGTGTATAACATGTGGTCAGAAAGCCTTCCCAAACGTCAGGCTCACCCGCCGGCATTAGTTATGATTATAATTAATAATCAATAATAATTATGTTAATAAATGTGAACCATGCATGGTTCAGAGAACAGTAGCCTATACTAGTGTATGATGATACTTTTCCCCTCTTTTTTATGCTTGATAATAAGTATTTATTAATACAGGACTTTTGACGGGACTTTTGTTTTCCCGCTTCCGATGTGTCCGACGTCATATCAATAAATGAGAAACGAAAAAAGGAAAAAATGAATTTGCAAAAAACAAATAACGGCCGTTATTTCATTTAGGTTTTTTGGTTATTTTGTTTTTTGATGCTGATAGCAAAATCCGTTTTTTCGTTTTTGGTTTAAAACGAAAAAAGGAAAAGGGGGCACTGTTTTCGTTTTCTCCTATTTTCGTATGGACAGAAAAAAGAATTATACTATGGTACCCGGACCGATACACGGATTGTGTTCCACAGAGCAGAGAGAAGAAGAAAGGAGAGTTTATAAAAATGTACAATAGATCAATTCCGTGAAACGCCCATCTCTTTACCGGCATGATGGTATCCATCCAAACGGCCGAGGTTCACGGACTCTCACTGACAATATCTTTTACTCCGTTTGGACCTCTCCCTCGCACTGACTATCATCACCAAATCATCCGCACCTGGTCAGCGCAGGTCACCACAGGCAAGCCTCCCCCTCCCCCTCCCCAACCTCCCCACACGGGGGAGCTAGCCCATACAGAGCTGGCTCCCCCGTGTGGCGAGGCGGGCTTACTACTACTCTGCCCAAACTCCCTATTATTTCTCCCCTACCCATTCCAGTCAGGATAACAAACAGGCGCTCAGGGCCTCTCAATAAGACTCTGAGCAACTTGACCTGCCTCCTGCAGGTCCCCATCACCACACCTTGTGAGCGCACATTTGGCACGAACATTAATCTGGCCGTGCTGAATGTGCGCTCTCTCTCCAATAAAACCTACATCATAAATGACTTAATTACAGATCATAACCTGGACATTTTTCTTCTGACAGAGACATGGCTTGGCACCGATGCACCAGCTGTTCTCACTGAGGCCTGCCCACCTAATTTTAATTTTTTATTTTCCACAAGGGGGGTTAGGAGGGGAGGCGGTACTGCGTCACTTTTAAAGGAAACGCTGAACTCAAAAGAGGTTTCTTTTAACAGTTACATATCATTTGAATACCACACCTTTGTTTTTAGCAGCTCTCCGATTATCTGCATCACAGTTTACAGACCACCCCAATATTCTTCGTCTTTTATCAGTGAATTTTCTGAATTTTTATCAATCATCCACACCACCTACAACAGGGTTTTAATAGCTGGTGATTTTAATCTACATGTTGACAACATCTCGGACACAATGTCCAGAGAATTTTTAAACCTTTTAAGCTGCCTAGATTTTAAACAGCATGTCGCACAGCCAACTCACAACAGGGGACACACCCTGGACCTGGTCATAACCTACGGCCTGTCCGCTGGTGTGTCCTCTGTTGTGGACCTGGCTGTGTCTGACCACTACTGTGTGTATTTTAACATCGCCAGTTTTAACCCTCAGGAGGCCCCGGTGAGAACAGTGAGGAAACGCTACCTGACTTCTGAAGTGGCTGCAAATTTTATCGAGATTTTACAGAGCACCCCTGCTGAGGTTTTACCTGCACCCTGTGATTTTATTGTTGACAATTTTAATTCCAAACTAAAATCAACACTGGACTTAGTGGCTCCACTTTTAACTAAAACTGTAAGAACAAAACCTGTACCACCCTGGAGAACCGCTAACGTCAAAAAACTAAAAAGAAATTGCAGGAGTGCGGAGAGAAGGTGGAGAAAAACTAAATTAACAGTCCATCATGAAATACTACGTGAACAACTCAAAACCTACAATAACGCAGTCAAACAAGCAAGAATTTCCCATTTCTCGAAACTCATCACAGACAATAAAAACAACCCCAGGTTTCTTTTCTCCACCTTCGATCTTTTAACCAACACTAGTTTTAATAAAGCTCACATGACACCATCAGAGGCCCTCTGCGAGGACTTTGCAGACCACTTCAGAAGTAAGATCGATGGTATCAGATCCAGTCTTTTATCCCAGAATGTAACTTTTTACACACCTGAACCATCGCTCTTATCTGAGGAAACACTGGAGAGTTTTGCCCTGGTTGATGCAAGGACAATTGGTTGAGTTTTCTCCCAAGTAAACCCAACAACCTGCCTTTTAGATGCTACTCCCACATCGCTCTTAAAATCATTTTATGCTTTCTTTGAGGAACAGATTTTAAATGTTGTGAATTGCTCTCTTCAGACGGGTGTCTTCCCCACTGCCTACAAAACGGCAGTGGTGAAGCCCCTTCTGAAGAAGAGTAATTTAGACCCCAACATTTTAAATAACTACCGGCCTGTATCCAACTTACCATTTTTAAGTAAAATTTTAGAAAAACTGGTTTTTAACCAGTTAAATTATTTTTTAAATAGAAACAACATTTTAGAGAAATATCAATCTGGTTTTAGAATGAACCACAGTACCGAGACAGCTCTTTTAAAGATTTTAGATGACTTCAGGTGTTATTTAGATTCACAGAAATTAACAGTCTTGGTTCTACTGGATCTCAGCGCCGCCTTTGATACAGTAGACCATCACATTTTATTAAACAGACTCCGAACCCTGGTCGGCCTCTCTGGTACTGTTTTTAACTGGTTCAGTTCTTATCTCTCAGATCGAAGTTTCTTTGTAAGTATGGATACATGCTCCTCCAGAACACATGAAATCAAGTGTGGGGTTCCCCAAGGGTCAATTTTAGGTCCAATTCTTTTTAATCTGTATATGCTTCCCCTTGGGGACGTCATCAGGAGACACGGCATCAGCTTCCACAGCTATGCTGATGACACACAACTGTACATCGCCGTGTCTCCTGATGACTCTGAGCCAATTGATTCCCTTTTAAACTGTATTTTAGATATCAAGTCATGGATGGCAGTGAACTTCCTACAGCTTAACCAGGACAAAACAGAGGTTTTAGTCATCGGTCCTGAAGGCAAGAGAGAGAAACTTTTACCAAAACTACAAGATTTTAAAACCTCACAATGTGTAAAGAACCTGGGCGTCATTTTTGACTCTGAGCTAAGTTTTATTCCTCATATTAAAAATACAACAAAGATAGGTTTTTACCATCTTAAGAACATAGCCAGAGTCCGCCCGTTTCTCTCCCAGGCCAACACGGAGGTGCTGATGCATGCTTTTATCTCTTGTCGTTTAGACTATTGTAATGCCCTGCTCTCTGGTCGTCCCAAAAACAGCATCCACAACCTACAATTATTACAAAACTCAGCCGCACGCGTGCTGACAAGGACCAGAGGGCGGGAGCACATTACACCGGTTTTAAAATCACTGCATTGGCTCCCCGTGTGTTTCAGGATTGATTTTAAGGTTCTTTTATTAGTTTTTAAATGTCTTAACGGTCTTGGGCCATCTTATCTATCTGATATGCTTTTATCATATCAACCCTCGCGGGTCCTGAGGTCCTCTGGCACCGGCCTTTTAATCATTCCAAGAGTTAAAACTAAAACCTACGGGGAGGCTGCATTCAGCCATTATGGCCCACGCCTTTGGAACAGCCTGCCAGAGGACATCAGGACCGCAGAGACTGTTGATGTTTTTAAAAGGAGGCTCAAGACCCACCTGTTTGGTCTAGCTTTTAACTGATTATTTTACTATTTATTTATTTATTTATTCCCGTTGTATTTTAGTTTTTATCTTTTATTTTCTATCCTGTTGTCTTTTAGTCTTTTAGTTTTTACCCTATCCTGTTGTCTTTTAGTCTTTTAGTTTTTATCTTGTCTTTTAGTCTTTTAGTTTTTATCCTGTCCTGTTGTCTTTTAGTCTTTTAGTTTTTATCCTGTCCTGTTGTTTTTTAGTCTTTTAGTTTTTATCCTGTCCTGTTGTCTTTTAGTCTTTTAGTTTAATTCCTGTTGTCTTTTAGTCTTTTAGTTTTTAGTTTTTATCTTGTCCTGTTGTCTTTTAGTCTTTTAGTTTTTATCCTGTTGTCTTTTAGTCTTTTAGTTTTTATTCTGTCCTGTTGTCTTTTAGTCTTTTAGTCTTTAGCTCCAGTGTTTCCTCATGGGGGCCCCCTCACTGGGGGGGGTGTTGGGTCTGCCCATGGGGATGTGGTCTTGGGGACTCCCTGGGCCCGGGGGGCTGGGCGGCTCTGCACCATGTGTGGAGTCCGCCTCGGTCTCCCCGGGTCCTGGTGGTCTCTGTGATGGCGTCCTCTATGGCTGTGGGCTCTGCCACCTCTCAGTGTGGATGCTCCCACAGGTTGCTTTTTCCTCATCTGGATCCTCGGTGCCTTGCCATGTCTCTACACTGTCAATCAATATGACTAAATGCGTGTGTGCATGTTTGTGTATGTATACTTACAGATGTGTATGTGGGGGAGGGAGGGGTGGGTTTTGTCATTTTTATTGTTTGTTTTTTCTTATTTTTTGTAAAGCACTTTGTGTTGCATTTTTATGTATGAAAAGCGCTATATAAATAAAGTTTGATTTGATTTGATTTGATTTGTATAGCGTGTGGAGACCCATTTTGCTTCTTGTTACACAATGCAGGCTTACCTTGTTTACAGTGGCCAACCTGCTTGCTTTACGACTCGTCAGTTCATGAATTTCTTACAGTCGTGAGTGTATATTTTTAACATTTCTGCAGCGTAGACAAAACCGGGTAATTTCAGAAAGTCTTTGGTAGCAATGGATACAGTTAGTAGTGTAATGTAAAATAATACAGTAAAACAAAAAGGTAAGGACTGCTATTTTATGCGTGTAGTGGTGCTCTTGCAAACAGTGAAAATGCATGTCATATAATACTTGCAGATAGTGATGTTTAATGTGATTTTTTGGATAATATTTAATAGTTGAAACAAGAACCTCATGTACGTTACAGTAATGTATGCTATTTTTTTAATAAGTAACAATTTATGATCATTTAACAGTAACATTTTTGCTAAACATCAGCTCAGTTGTGACATAAAATGTGAGACATCATCAGCACCATCCTGTCATGATGTGACAGTGAAGTGAACACATCTAAGAGAACATTTGACAGGAGCAAAGAGATAAATGTTTCATGTGAAAAGATCCTTCCAGTGTCAGCAGAATCCTGCATTAACAATAACCTCCCTTGTCATTTGTTTCATCTAACAATCTAGTTTCCATCACATTCCCATCAAAAAAAACAATGCATTGCTTTCTTTACCTGTGTTCATGTCTCAGTTTGAGGGATCGCCCCTAATTTAAAAAGTCACAGATTTACACTTTGCACCTTTCTTTTTAATATGAAATACATTTAAAATTTTAATGCGGACTTTGGTGAGTTTAAATCCATATATAATTGGATTCACAATTGGAGGAATGAGCAGAAATTCAGTTGCCATGAAGTTATAGAGGTTTTGAGAATAACCAATTTGCCCAAATCTCATATACAGTAAATCTAAAAGCACAGCTGTGGTAAAAATGATTAGAGAAAGTAAATGTGGCAAGCATGTCTGCATAAACTTGGTCCGGTTCTCCTTAGAGGTTCTGCATGTTCTTATCAGGTATGTGTAAGACCACAGAATGAACACAAAATGTCCAAAATAAAAGAGCATATTAAAATAACTGACTGCAGAATTTGCTATGGGTGGTGAGCAGGCAAGCTTTAGAATCATCCAGTTAACACAGTAGATCCTGCTGATGTGTGAGCCACATAACCTCACTCCTAATAACGTTGACGTGTTCATAAACATACAATTAAGAGGTAAAAGCCAGGATAAAAAAACTAATATGGCCACTCTCTGTTTTGTCATAACTGAGTGGTAAACTAGAGGTTGACATATTGCCACATATCTGTCATACGCCATCAGAGCAAGGATAGAAAAATCACTGCATGTTGATGAGTGTATTACAAAACCTTGAAGCATGCATCCAGCATAAGAGATGACATGAGAAGACACAAGATCCAGAAGGAATTTAGGGTAAAAACCAACAGTTCCATACAGGGCACTGATGCATAGATTGCACAGAAAAATATACATAGGCTGATGGAGGTTTTTATCCATGATAATAGCAACAATAAGAGCAACATTTCCCCAAAGAATCATAAAGTACCACAGTAAAGTCAGCAAGAAGAGGACAATTTTTTGTTCCGGTGTAAAATCTAAACCTGAAAGAGTAAACATTGTGACAGCAGAAACATTATCCATCATCTGCAAAATTCACAAAGTCTAAGCTTAACCCCACATGAAATTATACAGTTACCAACAAGTCTGATGAGTACTGCAGATCCTTGGCTGTGTACGTGGCCATGAGAGCTGACAGCTCCTCACTCCAACACTAAATCCTTTATGAAAACAACAACAGGGCCTCTGTGGACTGACAAGCCAATCACTTGTTTGTTCAGTTTACCAAGGGCGGGACCATAGAATCAACCATTACGTCAGTCTGGACAAATTATACTGTGGTTCTGTGAAATCCTGACTACAATAACCTGCAATTGCAGTGTCCAATTTATTCTCCTTAAAGTTCTGTTCATGTACAACTAATCCTAACAATACACTAGATACAGAAAATGAGCTGAACAAAGTGCTCTGGCGATATTAATGTGCTTTCCTACTTTGTGAGAAGAGTGTCTGGAAAAGCTGTCCTTAAAAATAAAAATAAGTTGTTAATTTTTACTTATTAGGCAGCTGGCCCCTTAAATTCACCATACCCAAAATACACGAGCCCACCACTGGCAGACAATGTTGATGATTGATGGAAGTGCTGTGGGATGTGCTCGCAAGCGAATTCTTGTTTAATCTGTGGTCTCATGAACATTAAATTAATCTAAAGATTCTCTACAACTACTTAGCCGTGTGTCAGAAAAACGACCGACACATCCCGAGTCTCTCTGATTGACATAGAGAATGTGATGTCATATTTACACAAGAAGGATCCTTTCTAACCCACGAGGCGAGTATAATAAAAACAAGACACACTTAATACCCTTTTCGACCAAGCTGTTTTTTTTGGTTTTCGACTGACAAAGAACCTGCTCTCGGCCAGGAAAACTGGTTCCACACCAATTCTTTGCTGGTCTTGAATCGCGAATCGTTTACGTCAGGGGCTGGGGGCAGTATTGTCTGACTAACAAGACCAACTCAGTGCCCTTGAGAGAGACCAACTAAAATGTGTATCATTCATTTATTTGATTTATTTAACTGCAATGTGATTGATAGGGTGAACATTGGTAAAGTGGGACAACTGGTAAAGTGGGACAGCTAAGCTTTTTCGTGAATATCTTTGCATGGTTGTGCCTTGGGAATGAGAAATCATTGCTTTAATACACTCTGGGATGTAAAGAGTTAAATATCATTGGCATGTTAGGCATGTAAAGTTGTTTTCATTTGTAATGTGACTACTTTAAGTGTCAAAAAGTTACAAAATAATGAATTTATCTGATTAAATATTTTAATTAGGGGCAAAATATCCTGCTGTCCCACTTTACCAGTAGTGTACTTGGTAAAGTGGGACAGGCCTTATTGTTAAAGTGGGACAGCAAATAAAGTACTATTATGCTCAGGAAACTCAACTTTTGTCCATATATTGTATAAATGAAACACTGTTAATGTAGTTTTCATCTACTTTAAAGTCAACTTTATTACCAAATTGAATGCTAGTTAGCCACTTTAGCCATCTTACCATCAGACAGGATGGAATAAAAATAAAATATGGGATTGATGGTGTATTTTAGTGGTATATTAGTTTATTTCCTATTATTTAGTATTTTCAAAACTAATAATTTGAAATGCATTAGTGTTTGTGATGGAACAATTTCCATATATTTTAACAAAATATTTGGGACAGAATCATTTTAACATGTAAATGCAATTTCATTTAATAAACAGTTCATGTAATGCAGTTCATGAGATCAAATAAATACAATGATACAAATAAATACATGTTTTCCATGTAGTTTAGTTTAGTAGGATCCCCATAGCTGGGGACAAAATACATTTAATTAGTTCAATTTAAGTATTTTCAAAACTAATACGTTGAAATGCATTGTTTGTGAGTGAATTTAGCAAATTATTTGGGACAAAATCATTTTAACATGTAAATGCAATCTCATGTAATGCAGTTCATGAGATCAAATAAATACAATGATACAAATAAATACATGTTTTCCATGTTTAACTCCATGTAAAATGAGTTGCCCCACTTTGACAATAGGTGTGTCCCACTTTACCAATGTACACCCCAAAAATGTGGGGGATGGTCAGTTGAATTGTGTATGAGTTTAATTCTATCTGCAATAATGGTGATTAAATTAAAATTATTTGATTATGTTAAGGACAACCCCAGCTTTCTAAAAAATATACTATGTTGATATAAATAATATCTGGGTTTTTGTTAAATCAGTTGAGAAATTGGAATATATATCCATCTTAGATGATCATCTCTGTCTCGTCCTAAATAGTTAGCTGCCAGTGGAGTCACAGTTTTTCACTCTGCAGTTACTCCAGGCTACTTCATCTTTTTAACCAATTCCTTAGTTTAGTTTTTGCAGCCTCTTGAGGCATATTAATGGTCATTGTTATCGTATTTTGGAGTCATTCATTTAATTTACATTTCATTCTTTACACTTCTTTACACTTCAAGGGAAAGTATTGTACTTTTTTACTTTTTTTACTACACCCTTTTTACTTTAAAAAGTTTAATTAAAAGCTTAAGAAATATTACGTTTTGCTGCCTTAAACCATACAAATAGAGCTGAGCTAGTGTAATGCAAAAATGACAAGCATTTTTTTTCCCCCACTCTTGTGTCACTACTTTTGCTGAAAGGGAGTAAATATTTTCTCAAGCACTGCCTGGACTGCACCCTTAACAGCACCCACTGACTGGTATAAGACGCCTTAAATAGAGTACTTTTGGTTTGAAAAAAAAAGGCTTAAAAGTTGTACGTGTACATATCAAACCCAGGCTGGTTTCTGGTGCAAAATCCTGTAACTTGTAATTGGTTGACTTCTTTACAGCAGCATTACAGCTTAATTAATGATTAATGCAATCAAAAACATTGCATTAATTACACCTTCTCACTTTTCTTTCCCTTCAAATTATTACTTTCATGAACACCGGGACCGTCTACTTATAAAAAACTTGGTGAAAATATATTTAGAGAGACAATGTGAAAAAATACAGTATGTAATATGAGCATTTACTTGTGAGATCATCCAAAACATTTTTAAACGATCAAAGCTCAAAAGTGAAATATTATAATTATTACTTTTATGATTATTATTGTTTTGAAATTATATTTAATTTATTTCTTTTGCAAAAATTGTGTCTATTTTAAGTCATTTTTGTTGTATTACAGCAGTTTTGGACATTATGTGTCTTTGTAATTTTCCCAGTGAATTCTTTATGTCAAACACAATAACACTACGTTTCATCAGAATTTTTTTTATGTTAATGTTAATAATGAATACAGTCGAAGTGAATATATGTATATTTTTTTAATATGATGAACACAATTAAGGCTATAAATATCAATATTTAAAATAAATCTTTACCCATAGGTTGCAGATTAAAACAGAGTTATTGTATTATGTTTTAACAATACATTACATTACATGTCATTTAGCAGACGCTTTTGTCCAAAGCGACTTACAATAAGTGCATTCAACCTGATGGTACTAGACATAGACCATAGGAATCAAGTAAGTAACCTTTTTCTCTATGACACACATCACTGTTGCAGCCAATTTGACAGTAAGAACTCTAGATGGGGCCACAGCACATGCACCTTCTTTGTTTGACAGGTTTGGAGAATGATAACATACTAAAAATACATTTTCTAATCTCTGGTAACTTCAGGCCATACACCAGAGGATTCACAATGGGAGGAATCACGACAAACTCAAGTGATAAAAATATTGCCAGAAATGGATTAAGCTCTTCAAGATTCATTCTGCTAAGAGCGACATCACAAAACACAGTGATGGAATAATTGACGAACGTGATAATGTGTGGCAGACAGCTTTGTATTACTTTGCTTTTGAACTCTGCAGAGCGTTTCCTACAAACGAGAATAATCCGGATATATGTGTACAAGACAAAAGCCAGGGGCAGGAAGACTGTGCTCGTGGACACAAGCATGCCAATAAGGTTATTAATGGTAGTATTGATGCATGACAGTTTAACAATAGGCCAGTTGGCACAGAAAACCTTAGGTATCTTATTGCCACATAGTGGAAGTCTGGAGGCCAGATACACACACAATGCAACAGAAAAGGCTGGGTATATCCATGCAAAGGCAACCAGTTTAGACACCAGCTTTGAGGTTATTTTGCTGTGGTAATGTAAAGGTTGACACACTGCGACATACCGATCATAAGCCATAATGCCTAACAGCGTGAGCTCATAGGATGCATAGGTGTAAATGGCATAGGTCTGCAGGAAACAAGCTGATCGTGGGATCAGATGAGTATCAGACAGGAGGTCTCTGAGAAACCTGAAGAAGAAGCCAGCAGAGCCGTACAGAGAGTTAATAGAAAGACACACAATAAAAATATACATGGGCTCGTGTAGAGATTTCTCTCGCGCTATCACCACGATTATGACAAGATTGGCCATGATGATGAAAGCATACAACAAGAGACAAAGGACAAATGTTAGGTAGCGATAGTTGCCTATGCTCACAAACATGGTGAGGTTAAAATAAGGGGGATTAGAAGAGTTCACAAACTCCATAGAGAGAAGCACAGTCTGTTGGATGATAGAAGACAAATGTACAGTTGGATCCTGTCAACAGATAAAATGCAGCTGCAGTTACCTGTTTAGGTTAGTCATTATTCAAGGCAGAGGTAGGCATAAAAAGATGAAAGAAGAAGAGGATTAAAAGTGAGTCACAAACATTTCATCATAATCAACAATGAATAAAAATAGTAAGTGCAAAGTCTGAAGCAAAGTAGGTACCTGCTGTGGCTTCACAGGAGCATCTGAAAGCCTTCTTACCCTGTCATTTATAGTTTTGTCACCGCAGTCGTCACTCTATGGGGAATATAGGATGAACTAAAGCCAATTATAACATTTCCTTTTAAATGGCAACGGCCAATTTTTTTTGATAATTGGTGGTTGTGTTTAGGGGGAGATAGCAGGTCAACAATACGTGCCACATAGAAGTGGTTCATTATCTGAAAGCTGTGAACCTGAAGATTAATTTGAGATGCAGCTCAGCACTGTGTGTGAAGTTGTTCTGATCAAAATATCTAATAAATTGACTTGATTAATTTATTATTTATTTAAACCTATTCAGTTGTATAAGGGGTTCATAACATCAATATATGTTCCTTTGAAGTCCATTTCCATGCTCAACTATGTCCCATAAGTTGTCGCGGCAATTTTTGGGTTGATACCATTTCTTACACAAATTTGGTTCTGAATTATGCAATTTTATTCATATCGAGAATGGATAAAAATGGTCTAAAAGACCCTCTAGAATATTACATCAATATGCGAACACCTTTGGAACAACATAGGAAAATCCATGCTGTTTGGTTTAAAAACTTTGGTAATTTTGGAGAAATGAAACTGTTGTGTACTTGGTAGGAAGCAGGGCAAGGGCCATTGTCTGGGTCAAAGTCAGAATAAAATTCGGCCCTGACAATTTTTGTGTGGACTGGCCAATTATTCTTGGCTGCTGCTCATCTGTCCAGAATTATGTGTTGCAGACAGAAATGTTAGTGTTCCTTTATTAAGCAGCAGATGAGGCACACCTGTTTCCAATCAGTGCATCAACCTTTCCAGAAAGCCTGGTCTTCACTCCACTACTACCAGATAATGCCGCCTTGTTCAGTTGTGGTACAGATTCAGATACATTTTCAGTGTGATCAGATTCCTGTGGGTCTCGCCTATGGACAGCCATTTGAGCATTTATTACATATCCTACATCAGATATCAGTTCCCTTCACTAGTTCAGTCTTTGTCAGCACTTGTTGAACATTTGGCCCGCGTTCAGACTGCAATCCGATTCTTAGGGCGTTTTTTAGCAAGTGTCCAAATCGGATATGGCTCTGCTCAGACTGGGCCACATTATTGACTGATCTGACAGGTTGCTGTAGCAACGGCATCAGAGCGTCTGACGTCGTAACACCTCGTCTCCGCGCTGCGGAGTGACGTCACGGACAGTGAAAACCGATCTGAGTGTTTGGAGCGGTTCAGACTGAAACGCATCTGTCCAAATGCGATTTGAAACTACCTCCCGAAGGTGGCTTCAATCCGGTCTGCGGATTTAATGTGATTTATGACTGTTCAGACTTCAAAAGAGCCATCCAGTTCCAATCTGGATGGGCTAAAAATCGGATTTTGGCTGGCAGTCTGAACGAGGCCTTGGTCCCACTAGTTTGGCATTTTGTCTTACTAGTTGAGCAAAAACTTTTAGTAATCAATCTTTTTTTAGGAAGTAGTTCACTAATGCGGTCCAACATGTCCACTAGTAACACTAATGAGAGACATTTGGACTAGTCAACTAGAGAGTAGAGAGTCTTAGAGAGAGTCTTCACTAGTTAACTAGCTGAAGTAAATGTGTGTAACTAGTCAACTAGTAAAGTCAAAAGACGCTCTGAGTAGTTGACTTATGAGCATTTTGGCTTACACTAGTTCAGTAGTGGAGGGAACTGATGTGTGATATCAAGGTTATGGAATAAATGCTCAAACGACTTTTCATACTCGCCAGCCTTTGTTTGTCATCGGGTCTTCACCTGGAATCCAGTACTTCTTGTGTCAGTCTCTGCTTTGGGGTCCAAACAGAACCAGAACCCTAACACATTTAATTTATATTTTCATTCACCTCTGCTCCTTTTGTCTTGGTTTCATCTGATTGTTGTTGACGGTTGGTACCACTGTCTGCCTTACAGTATAACCCCTAAGCAGATGAGCAGTGGGCTGTGGCTCACAGGTCAATTTCCCCATTTTTTTCTGGCCTTGCACCACCAGCTAAACATTATACCCACTTAGCATCAACATGTTGAATTGTCACTGTGAGCATGTTAGCATGACGATGTTAGCATTTAGCTCAAGCTTTGCCGTGCCTATGAAGTACAACCTCCCAAAGCTGCTAGCAGGATTTTGACTTATGACACATATTTACATCTTATAATTATCTACACCCTCTATTGGTTGTAGTAACTATGAAAAATACCACAACAGAAGTTAGGTTACTGAGTGTGAAAGCAAAGGGGCAGGAGAGGAAATGGAGTATAAAGCACAAAAAGTGCTTTCATGGAGGGAAGGAGGGGTGGTAGATGGGAGATAAGATGCCAGTTTGTTCCTGCAAGATTGTAAATAAACCAGACTGTTTGCACATTCAGTGATCCCTCGCTGTAGAGGTTTGAGACTTGGGGAAGATTGGGGCTTGTTTCCCTGTGTCTTGGTTACCCCTAGACAAACTGTGAAAGGAGCTTTATAAAGTCACAAAGGGAGAAGTTCCAATTATGCACATCTTTACAATTCGGCAAAGCTGGGCAATCACTGTGTAAAAGAAGTGTTATTTTTAACCCATTTAAGCTGGGAAAGCATTACTGCATTTCTACCATTAAAACCGGGAGCGTGGTTGCGTTATTCTACCATTAAGGCCGGGAAAGCGAATACGTCGTTTTGTAGTATTTGTAGTTTTTTTCACACCTATTTTCGGTCTCTTGGCCAATGAAATGCATCAGAATACATGTGGGAGTGTCGCAATGCAACATTGGACTTTTCCAGAACTTTGAAATCATGGCAGAGGATGACTATAGCGGAGGAGCTCAGAAGTAAGTGACTGAAGCGATCTTGATGAAAACAGCGCCGATGATTTTATTGCTGATCCAGACTTTGAACCCTCGGAACCAATCGACCGGGATTTTTGGATGAGGAATATGTTTTTAGACGACATATTTTCACCGAAAAACAGACAGATTTGTGGCCATCTGGAGATAATAACAATAATAATACTAATTGATTGTGATGATGATGATATAAGAAATCATGACTGTTTATGTTTTATGTTTATTACTTTATACGTCGTTGAGTACCCTGAAAAGTGCAATATAGATAAAATGTATTGTTATTATTATTATTAATATTATTTTTTATTACAGTAGGCTAATGAGAACTATGTCTATTTCTTCCAATGGTCATATCATGTTTGCATCTTGCTAATGGGCATGTATTAGTATTATGCATAGGATTTTTATTCAGGCATCATCACATACAACTGTAAACAGTAGCTTACAGTCCATATACAGTTATACTAGTGCACTTTATGTTTTACATTTGTATTGAAAATAATATGGCACTGACTCAACTTCTCATGAAAGCCACAGGTATAAGCTCTCAAATACTTGTTGAATTTCATTTCTATCTGCTACAGAGGCTGAAAAATCTTCTGTTGAATTTCCAGAAAAACTTGAGGTTTTAGGGGGTTCTTTCAAAATCGCCCATAGGTTTTCCAGGCATGATTTCCAGGCGTTTAAGGCCTAAATGGGTTAAGTAAAGCGGGTTTGAAAAGCTTTTTGAGGATATGCCAGTCATTTTATTTGAAGCTGAATCAGCAATACTGGTGCACCAGTAAGTATATCAGCAGGCCAGAATATTTATAACCAGGCTATTTGCATTCAGTGTACATGGATGTATCTTCAGCCTGAAATGTGAAAGCAATGAGGAAGTGCCTTGAACCTGTATTCTTTCTAAAGGCCAGAAGAGGGCGACTCCACTGGTTGAAAAAGAAGTTTGTGTGAAAGTTGAAAATGACCCTACATCTCACTTAATTTATTACCTCTGAACATTCTCATAATGTGTCTATGGTCAACAAGAGTAAAATAGACAATAAAGCAGGTTATGCTTTAGTGTCTGGCTACGTTATGATTGACAGGTCACTCTTAGAACTTTGACCCTTTCAGAGTGTCTGTTTAGTTCACCAGAGTTAAGTGGAACATTTTGGTCAGTGTTGGTCAGGGTTCGACTTAAAAACACTCTTACGAGTTGGCAGTTAATTTTGAATAACAACTGCACCTTGCTAACCAAGCTAGGTAGCTAGCACTAGCATTAGCTGATGACATAGCGTCTTTCCTGCTGAACCAATGCCAACATGAGGCTTCAAAACCTCAATCCACAAACCAATGGGTGACATGATTATATGTCCATCAACAAAGGACTTTGATTCAGTGTTTGTGTCCCCTCTAAAAAATAAGTGGTGTTATTTTCAACTGACTTGTAAATTAACCAATAATAGGCTAACTAAACGACTATGTTCATTGTGATAAAGGAACATGTCACCCAGTCCAACAGTGTGGCTTAGTAATGTGTTTTTAATAGTTTTGGACAGCAGTAGAGTTCTGTGGCCAAGAGGAATACACTATATCAAATCAATGTTAATGAACTATTAGAAAACACAGATGTAATATTTGTTTATCTTCAACACCATACTACACTTTTTAATTCAACTGGTCAGACTAATAGGTCACAAGTGATGTAAGGTTACTGTAATGAGTTTTATTAGTCCCTCTGCCATCCTTAATGGCCAGACATCCCCATTGTATCCTCACCAGGTGTTGAACACAGAGCTTGGGGAATAGTGTGCACCGGCTTGAAAGACGTTTTAGCCAAAGAAAAATATGAAAAGACATTAGACGTGATAAATATGGGTTTCGCTCAACACCTCTGATGCAATGTTTGATGTTACCAACACTAATGAGAACCCATGGGATTGTAAACTGTATACTTTATTTTTCAAAGGTTATTAATGTAAGATAACTAAGTTGGAAATGGTCAACAAGCCATTATCTCCATCATCCCTTGAGAGCAATTAGACACGCTTTGCTTCCTTGGAGGGCCATCCTCGGTAACCAAACCAAAACAAAGATGTTTTGCAGTTTCACAAATGGTCAAGTGAATGAAAAACAAACTTTGACAAACAGATAAGTGTTACCACCAACAGGTTCAGTAAGTAGATTGGAAAAACAGACATGGCTGACCTAGTGACCTCACACATTTGTAGAGACTGTTATGATAATGACACAATTTTTTATTGACACTTGTATTCAATGTTCACTGATATTTTAATGCAACTGGTTGCCAATGATTATGTGTACATTTGGAAAAAAAAGTATTTTATAAATGAGGTGTTCTTTATGCTGTTATCCTTCTGGAGGGTGTAGTGGGCTCAATTTATTCAAATAGGAATATGCTGGAGATACTGATATCATATTAAACTAGAAGCTCCAAGGAATCTATAGACACCAATCATATCAGAAATCGTGTTGAAGTTGTGGAAATAAAGCTAGTTAAATTAGGGCTGTTTTGCCAATTTTCAAAGCGGTCATGTGACCTCTGATGTCATGTGATCTCAATATAGGCAAAATAGGCTATCTAACATGCAATTTAAGGCAAAAACCACATAGTTTTCAGCACAAATTTGTTATTTCCGCCTACTGTATTTGAATACTTGTGCAAACTGAGGTCCCTAAACAGGCTTTGAATTACATAAACTGGGTATCACTAGAAAGCCGAGACTCTTGTGGATTCAATGAGCCCAGTTTTCTTCATGTGGGTTGATGTTAGTCATCAGTGGTAACCAGTTCATTGCAGTGAGGGCATTTCTTGAGTCTCGACCTCAGTGTTTAAAATGAGCTGTCTACTTCTAGGATAATCACAGCTTCATGAAACTTTACAGCCACAAACTAGTGACCTAGAGCATTAAGGTGATGTGTAGTTTTCCCAAGCAGTTCAATGTGACTAACCAGATTAATCCAGGTTTTTAGTATATTTTTTATTGCTACATGGCAAACAAGGTACCAGTAGGTGCAGTAGATTCTCAGAAAACCAACAAGACCCAGCATTCGTGATATGCACGCTCTTAAGGCTGTGCAATTGGGCAATTAGTTGAAAGGGTGTGTTAAAAAATATAGCAGTGTCTGCCGTTGACTTTACAAACTCAAAACTATTTTGTACAAACTTTTTTGTTACTAGGATTTAGCAATCCTGTGAATCGCTAAACTAATATTTAGTTGTATGACCACAGTTTTTTTATAACATGGTGTGGCATGGAGTCAACCAACTTGTGGCACATTTCAGCTGTTATTCCACTCCAAGATTCTCTAACAACATTCCACAGTTCATTTACATTTCTTGGTTTTGCTTCAGAAACAGCATTTTTGACGTCACCCTATAAATTCTCAATTGGATTAAGGTCCACTCCACAACATCAATGTTGTTGGTTTGGAACCAATATTTTGCTGGTTTACTAGTGTGTTTGGGGTCATTGTCTTGTTGAAACATCCATTTCAAGGGCATGTCCTCTTCAGCATTCATTCATTCACCTTTATTTAACCAGGCAGGTCATTAAGAACAAATTCTTATTTACAATGGCGGCCTGACAAGCGACAAGGGCCACTTGAGGGATAAGCATAAGGCAACATGACCTCTTCAAGTATTTTGACATATGCAAACTGATCCATGATCCTTGGTATGAGATAATTAGGCCCAACACCATAATAGGAGAAACATGCCATCATTATGCTTGCACCACCATGCTTCACTGTCTTCACTGTGTACTGAGGCTTGAATTCAGAGTTTGGGGCTCGTCTCACAAACTGTCTGCGGCCCTTGGACCCAAAAAGAACAATTTTACTCTCATCAGTCCACAAAATGTTCCTCCATTTCTCTTTAGGCCAGTTGATGTGTTCTTTGGCAAATTGTAACCTCTTCTGCACGTGCCTCTTATTTTAACAGTGGGACTTTGCGGGGGATTCTTGTAAATAGATTAGCTTCACACAGATGTCTTCTAACGGTCACAGCACTTACAGGTAACTCCAGACTGTCTTTGATCATCCTGGAGCTGATCATTGGCTGAGCCTTTACCATTCTGCTTATTCTTCCATCCATTTTGATGGTTGTCTTACGTGTTCTGCCACGTGTCTCTGATTTTGCTCTCCATTTTAAAGCATCCCCTCTCCAATCAACTTTTTAATCAAAGTTCTGATTCTTCTGCTGTTCTTCTGAACAATGTCTTGAACGACCCATTTTCCTCAGGCTTTCAAAGAGAAATGCATGTTCAACAAGTGCTGGCTTCATCCTTAAATAGAGGCCACCTGATTCACACCTGTTTTTTCACAAAATTGATGACCTCACTGATTGAATACCACACTGCTATTTTTGAACACACCTCTTTCAAATAATTTCCCAATTGCACAGCCTTAAGAGTGTGCATATCACGAATGCTGGGTCTTGTTGGTTTTCTGAGAATCTACTGCACCTACTGGTACCTTGTTTGCCATGTAGCAATAAAAAAATATACTAGAAACCTGGATTCATCTGGTTAGTCACATTGGACTGCTATTACTTTGAACACTACTGTATATTGACAATAAGGGGGTTTCAACAATTTTCACATTACAGCATATATTTATTGTTGACCTGCTATCTCCCCCTAAACACAAAGACCAATTCTTGAAGAAAAAAAAAGGACCTTAAACTGTAACTGGTTATACTTTGGTATGCCTTGGTCCTGTCATAAGTACTATAGCCACTAGAGGTGGCAGTCTGTTAAAATACAATCTGCAAAAAAGTCTCTGGCTGTGAAAGAGTTAAGCAAGAGGCCCTACTTCTGTTAGACTTCACTAAATGTTCACTAATCTGCAGCTCAGTTACGAGAGTTGCGGCAACAAGAGAAGCTTTCAACCAGTAAGAAACATTTTCCCTGAACAAAAAGATCAGTTTTATTTTCATGTGTGTAGTTTTAAATGTATTTGTACTCCAGTGTTGGAGACTGCTACTTGATTTACTGTGTAACTGACTGTTTAACTCAGTAATTATTTCCCTGTGTGCCTACACTTCAGGAAGTGGGAGAAGAGATAAATGCTGTGTGTGAGTGTGGGGGCAGAAAACAGCAACAGGAGGGTAAGAAGGTGCAAGATAAGAGAAAAGACAGACGGTAAAGGAGGCTAAAAGCACGGGAACAAAACAAACAAGAGACTGAAAGAGAAGAACAGAAAGAGAAGAGTAAAAGACACACCACCATGGCATACCCGCTGTTTGAGGGGAAGAATCATGCCTCTGTCTACCAAAAGTATCGCTTTACCCCTCCAGATGAGGTCAAGAACATTATTCTTCAATACCTTGATAAAAAGGTATGGTATGGCTCAATATACAGTCATGGAAAAAATGATAAGACCACCCTTGTTTTCTCCTTGGTTTCTTGTTCATTTTAATGCCTGGTACAACTAAAGGTATTTGTTTGGACAAATATAATGATAACAACAAAAATAGCTCATAAGAGTTTAACTTAAGAGCTGTTTCCTTGGTAATGATTTTGGTTATTATAAGGGAAAACCACAGAAAATGGCTAGATATCAGCTCTTAGATTAAACTCTTATGAGCTATTTTTGTTGTTATCATTATATTCGTCCAGTTGTACCAGGCATTAAAATGAACAAGAAATTGAAAGAAGTAGATTTTTTTCCATGACTGTGTGTCCGAAACAGTCCTTTCTGTGATCATTAATTTGCCTATTAGATGCACAAAAGAAATGCTCATTGACAAGAATGTGTGTTCATGTCTTCAGAAGGGACAGCCACATGTGCTGGCAGTGGATCTGGGATGTGGGACAGGTCAGAATTCCCGAATACTGGCGCCGCACTTCCAGGAAGTGGTGGGCATGGACATCAGTGAGTGTCAGCTGGAGGAGGCCAGAGCTGTGCCTGGGTACCCTAACATCACATACAGGTAAGAGGGTGCCAGTTTCTCGCATTGGAAATAATGAAATGTTTCAGAAGTATTAGATGTGTGACCCATGTGTTGCACCTGCAGAAAGGGGACAGCAGAGGAGCTTCCTTTTCAAGATGGTTCTGTGGATTTGCTGACAGCAGCATCAGCAGCCCACTGGTTCGATCAGTCCAGGTTCCTGGCTGAGGCAAGTCGGGTTTTAAAGCCTCGGGGTTGCATGGCTCTGCTGGGATACAGTGACCCAAACACCAGGCTTCGCTACCAGGGCTGTGGAGAAAGACTCAATCACATATGTGCAGAGGTGGGTGTGCAGACTCTAGTTTTACAGTCATGTTAAACCTAATCAATGTACACACCTTTATGAGTGACAGTATCACCAATGCCTAAATGTAGAATTGATAGCACATTAGAAAAAGTAGCCAGATAAATAAAAAACCTTCCTCAGGGCATAAAGGAATGGAACATTTTTTAAACAAAACTTTCTTTTGTTAGGCCCACACACACTAGCCGCTGCTCCGAGATAGCTAATCGCAGCTAACCCAAATAACATGATCCAGGCTCACTTAAGGTGGACTGACCTTTGACGTGGACTTTTTTTCCACCATTTTTGCTGACAAGACGCTCCTCTGAGGTATGCTGGGCTCTCCTTAGCCCTGAGATAAGGATAATAGTTAATCCCTTTCCCCACACATTGTTAATCCAGAGTTAACCTATGCCCTGTACACCGCAAAAAATTAGAATATCAAAAAAAAGTTAAATATTTTTGTCAATCATTTCAGACACTGAAACTCATACATTATATAGATTCATTACGTGTAGAGTGAAATATTTCAAGCCTGTTTTTTTCTAATTTTGTTGATTCTGGCTTAGATATAATGAAAACACAAAACTCAGTGTCTCAGAAAATTAGAATATTATGAAGAAGTTCAATATGTGAGTCCACAGTCAGTGGTGATTTGGGGTGCCATGTCATCTGCTGGTGTTGGTTCACTGTGTTGTGGACCAACACCACAACACATTTCTATACACTTCATTCTATAGAAATTAACATACTTTTCAGAAGCCTGACATTTGTGTTAAAAATATCCTTTTTTTATTGATCTTATGTAATATTCTAATTTTCTGAGACACTGAGTTTTGTGTTTTCATTATCTGTAAGCCATAATCATCAAAATTACAAGAAATATAGGCTTGAAATATTTCACTCTTTGTGTAATGAATATTTATAATATACAAGTTTCACTTTCTGCAATAATTGACAAACTTTTTCAACGATATTCAATTTTTTTGAGATGTACCTGTATATCATTTACAGTGCACTTCTACTTACCCTTTGACTGACGCTAACCTTCAAGAATAGCATTGTTGATTTCAGTCCTGTTTCATACTGGCAACTTAGCCCTGTGTTTATCAAGTTAGAGGGGATAACCCCACAAATTTGAGGCCAACACGGCTCTGAAGCAGAGCCGGCAAGCTAGAGGCTAAAATCGGGGCTAGCCCAATTTGGAAAGGGCCGCGATTGTGCCAGTGTGAAGGTTGTTAGCTCCATACTAACAGTTACCTTAATCTGGGGCAAAATGGTTGCAGGTTTGTAAGGTTAAGGCAACAAAAGAACTTGCTTAAGGTTTGGGGAAAAGGTGCATGGTTAGGTGTAGAAAAGGATAAAATAACAGTAAAATGAATTAATGTAACTACTGGAAGTGAGATGGGGAGGCAAAGCGGGGCAGTTGCCCCCAAAAATGTGGCAAAAGTACCCTCTTGGTTGCCCCTGTGGTAAATAAAACATAATGAAGTGGCCTCCACGTACACTTTCTAAGAAAAAAAACATGATAAATGCCCTTTTTGTGCGCTGGTGCCCCACCACATACAGGAGGTGCCTATTTATTATTTACACCCGTGCCCCCCAAACCTGATTCCTGACAGTTGCTTGTCCTAACTTTAGTCCAACACAATGCTTAGAAATTGCCCAGTTGCTTAATTCCCATGAAGCACCGTCAGTCATCCACATATGCCACAACTGCATTTATTATTTTTGTATATATACCTACACATATTATTTGCATTAGTTATACAGACAGGCAGACTCAATATACATGCAATATGAATTCCATACATAATGGAATAGTTAAACATTAATATGTATTCACTTCCAGGTGAGGGAGGTGCTGATGCCATACACTAACAATCAAGTCTCTGTAGCTGAGGGTAAGCTGGAAGAGCTCTTCACAGCAATACCTTTTACCGACAAAGAGAGGTAATTATCCCACAAACCTAAACACACCTCTGTGATAGCTAAATATAACACCATTGTCTGCTGCTCCTATAAACACAGATACACTATTAACTTGTTAAAGACTGGAAACTGGTTCAGAGCTGAGGTCCTGATTTAATCTTGTTCCTGAAAAGAGAAATTTGGTTATTATCTCTGTCTTGAATCAGTGCTAAATACAGTTAAAAGATGGCAACGATTGTTTAATAATTGTTTTATAATTTCAGTATTTGCTTTTTGCTTTTATGACACTACAATATAATGTTACAACAGGATTGAGCGTATTAAGGTGAACTCATCAATCTCGGTGAGGAACCTGGTGGGTTTCATTGAGTCCTGGTCCATGTTCCAAGGTTATAAGAAGAAAGATCCCCAGGCTGCTGAAGAACTGCTGCTTAATACCCAAAAGAGGTCATCACACACACACACACACACACACAAACACACACACACTGCACATGTTATTATGTTAATTCATTTTGTGAATATTAAACCTGTCTGGATGTTTGTCTGTGGTGCTCCACTGAGGGCTGATCTGAATAACCAATCACTGCACTGCTTCACAGGTTTCTGGAGGAGATGGGAGTCAAGTCTGCTGACACTGAAATAAAGCAGGAGCTGGAATATTTCTGTGTTCTGGCATCAAAACCACAGTAACCAATGTTTTTGAGAGAGAGTATATTAAGATGTTGCAATTCACAATTTCTGAACTTCAAAATGACTCATTACTGCACTTGTTGATCGTAGACATTTTTTTTTCCTCAGTGAATCTCTTGTTACTTCACTGATTGTGTTGTGTGATGAAATGGCAAGTCAGCTAATGACTCATTTTGGCCAGGCTTACAATATAATCCTTAACACACTGCTTATTGTCAAAATGAATAATGTTTTAATACAAATTTGGTCACAAAAAAAAAAAAAAAGAATAATGTTTAGCGCAGTATACAGACGATCTACTGGTGATATAAACTACTAAACCACTGCCTCTCAGAAAATTTCCTAGCAGAAACAGCTGATCCTTTGCAGCAAACTAAGAGGTTACATAACTGGATATTCTAGTTCAAGTATAACATGCCTACCGCTGCTATTTCACAGAAGGGGTGCTTAGATGCTTTGGTTTAAATGAGAAGTCAGGTTTTTTAAGCCAAGCTCTTTAGAACATGGAATAGTCAGAGGCCCATTTTCTTGTTCTGACTGCCTTAGAAACAGCTCTGTCTTTATTCTCTGCTCTCTCAGTGAATAGAAGTCATCTCGTTGCTTTATTGCTTTGTGCACTGTAAAAAGAAGCTAAGGTCACTAATGTTCATGGTGCAGCTTCTTACAAAGTAACAAATATGTGCTGTCAAATGTACATTAGTTGTCTTTTCAATAACAAATATCAAGAAATAAAATGTGCATGCGAATGGATAACATAGCAGTAGTTTTTTTCTTTTTGGAGGCCAGTGTTGTTACGGCTCCACCCACACCCTCCTCCTCTGCTCCTTCACACCCCTCTGTTCCGGCCTCAGCCACTCCCAGCACCTCAGCTCGCTCCCAGCGGGCACTCCTCAGACACAGCTGCAACAGGTTGAGTTGACGAGGTGAATGAGCCGGATCACTGCACACCTGCTGCCACTCTCCAATCAACCCCTCTGCCTACAAGACTCCAGCTCTCCTGCCAGTCATCGCCAGATCTTCCCTGATAGTTACCTGGCAAGTACCTAGAAGAGACGCAGACTCCCTGCGAAGTGTTTGTTGCTGTTGCCTTTTTGCCTCCTTGCCTTGCTCCAACTCACATTCAACCTCTCTTCCCACAGATCTCCCCTCTCCAGCAGTGATCCGGCTTGCCTGCCTGTCAACCAGCCCAGTCACCTCACCTGCTCTTCACCTCCAGCTCACCTCCGGTTCCCCTCCAGCTCCCCTCCAGCTCACCCAGCCTTCTCCCCCCACGTCACCCTGCTAATAAAACCCTGAACTCTACTAAATCCTGCCTCCTGTGTTGTGCGCTCGAGCCTCTCCCCGCTACCCCTAACAAGTGTCTTATGTTGAAAATGTTGGAAAATTCCAATTAGCAAAAAATTTGAAAAACCTGTCGCTCAATTGGGTTTTACATCAAAATATTCAAGAGTAATGGTTCTACCATAAAAAGGCAAAACTTTGATTATGAGCAATATCAGTTAGTAGTGGTGTATAAAAATCAATAAAGATGAACTAAAAATGTTCGACTTTAATGAGAGTGACCCACTTGCTGATAATGTGACAACCTCACAGTAATAAAACACACCCTGCTTCACACCCTGTTTTTGCTGCTGAAGACTTACTTCAACTTTTGTCAATGTTCCATTTGTACAAGACATGCAGAGATTGAAATATCAGTTCTCACAGTCTCATGGTGTGTAAGAAAAAAATATATCAATAAAAATAAACATAAGAGCAGGAAATGTGCAAAATATACAACAGAAAAAAACAATAAAATATAAAAAGTTCAATATTAAAAAGAAACAATAAACAACACAGGTGGATTGTAAGAATATAGAAAGTATTGTGTATATACAAATGTGCAATGGGTATCATAGTACAGATTAGATTGCCACATCATTTATAATACATATATAGTGAGGGAAATAATTATTTGATCCCTTGCCGATTTTGTGATTTTTGCTAAATATTCCCATCGACAAATAAATGAACGGTCTATAATTTGATAATGGAAATAAATGAAACACTTTTCAAAAATGTTATTTTTCTTTTATTCTGTCACTCATTGTTTAAATAAACCTACCATAGACCTTTCACTTATTTGTCAGTGGGAAAATTTAGCAAAAATCACAAAACTGCCAGGGGATCAAATAATTATTTCCCTCACTGTATTTATAAATTTATAATATACACTTGATGCTTGGACCAGAAGCTCATGGCTAGTGCTAGATAATATTGTCTATATCTACATAGACGTTGCTGTATCAGTTTAATTTTACGGATTTTAAGACTCTTCTCAAAGGTTTTAGCACGTCACAGGCACCCATTTCAATGGTTTTATAAATTATTGTGCCTTTATCCTGCTTCCCATATATAGCAAAAGTGACATATTACTAAGGCCCAAATTCTCAGCCATGACATAAACTGCTCATTTGCTCATTATGATTATTGGCTTTTACACTAGGAAATAGATTTGGATCGAATTCTGCTGACCACTACATCAGGGTCAGTGGTGGAAAAAGTATTAAGATCCTTAAGTAAAAGTACTAATACCACACTGTGAAATTACTCCACTACAAGTAAAAGTCCTGCATTCAAAACCTACTGAAGTAAAAGTACAAAAGTATCAGCTTTAAATGTACTTAAAGTATCAGAAGTAAAAGTACTAGTAATGCATAATGGACCCACTCAGATTGTTTTATATATATTCCAAAGATATTATTAGATTATTTGTATTGATGCATTTATGGAAACAGTGCCTTGATTTTCTAAAGATAGTTCTCATTTTAACTACTTAATATACTGTGAAGAGGTTTAATAAAAAATGTTGATGACTTTTAATTGATCATGTTTTTTTTTATGTTAAATCTTCACCTGAAAAGTAACTAAAGCTGGCAGTTTTAATTTTGTCAAGGTAGAGCTCTTGACCTGAAAAGTAACTAAAGCTGGCAGCTAAATGTAGTGGAGTAAAAAGTACAATATTTACCTCTAAATGTATTGGAGTAGAAGTATAAAGTAACATAAAATGGAAACACTCAAGTAAAGTACAAGTACCTCAAAGTTGTACTTAAGCACTTGAGTAAATGTACTTAGTTACATTCCACCGCTGATCAGGGTGTCACATTTCCACAGCACTGACAATGAATAACAAAGAGAAAAAGAGATGAGTTAAAAAGTACCATCAGTTTATAAAATCTAACTAGATTGGGAAGGATGAGTCACACACCGGCGACTGTAATAATAAGAATCTTGTACACATAGTATTGGTACCTCCCCCTTGTCCTCTTCAGGGGTTTTGATTGGTTCTGACAGAAATACATATTCTCTCTAATGCAAATAAACTGTCATGAGGTGAAAATACAGTGAAAGGGTCAAAGTTATGAGACCAAATCGGTAAACGTCCTTTTTTATATCTATATAACGTTATGTATAACTATATTGACACGTTGCCGTGGATACGCATTGTTTTGCTTCTCTCCTGATGAGGGCTCGCCTTGTTAGTGACCTGTCAATCAAAGGTAGCCACGCCCCCAAAGCATACAATTCTTTATTCTATTTTCTTCTAAATGGGGCCATTATTTGAACTATTAACATCAAATTGTCTTGAAGAAGATTTTTTTTACTTGCGATTGAGACTATAGTGTCCAAAAAAAAATTCTGAGGTAATAAGTCAAGTGAGAAGTTTTCTCATTATGCACTGAAATGAATGGACACATTTTTTGCAGCCAAACTTAGCACCCCCTGCTGGAATATTCAGGCACTTCCTGGTTTGCCTCCATGCTCAGCCACGGAGATTGCCGCCTGGTTTCACTGCTTTTTTCACCCGACTGTGTCTGACGAGAGGCGACAGAATCGTCGGACAAGAGCTCGTCGGTGTGCGGGGCCTTTAAGACCTTCATTGTCAAACATGCCACGCTCCAGTTAAAGTAGTAGGGCCCTATGGTAGGGCCTCCCTGTTCCCAGGCACCCCACTGTTCCCCTCTATTGTTTCTGTGTGTGTGAGTGTAACCGACTGCCGGCACACACTCTTTTCAAAGCTCCTCTTATCAAGTTAAAATAAATATAAAGTAGATTGATTTAATCTTTGTTTTAAACTTTAAGCTTTTGAGAGAGGGATCAATAGTGATGGCTCACCGTCTGTTTGAAGGCAAGCAGCACGCTTCTTCTTACTGGAAGTACAGGATCTCTCCAGATCATCTAATACAACAAGTGCTCGACTTTCTGGAAAAGCAGGTAAATTCAGGTCGAGACGTTGTGACAGTTGGTTGCAGTGGTGGAACGTAACTAAGTAGCCTACATTACTCAAGTACTCTACTTTACCACAATTTTGAGGTACTTGTACTTTACTTGAGAATTTCTATTTTATGTAACTTTATACTTCTACTTCACTACATTTTGAGGCAAATATTGCAGTTTTTACTCCACTACATTTAGCTTTAGTTACTTTTCAGGTCGAGATTTAACATTAAAAAAAACATGATCAGTGTAAGTGATAAGCTATTTTTATAAATGAAACCTCATAACAGTATATTAGTCGTTAAAATGAGCCCTACCTTGAGAAAATAAGAATGCTACTTACATAAATGCATCAATAACAATACAATAATATATTTGCAATATATAAAAAAATCTGAGTGGGACATTTTGCATTAAGAGTACTTTTACTTTGATACTTTAAGTACATTTTGATGCTGATACTTTTGTACTTTTACTTAAGTAAGTAACGCAGGACTTTTAATTGTAGTGGAATAATTCTGCAGTGTGGTATTAGTACTTTAACTTAAGTAAGGGATCTGAATACTTCTTCCACCTTTGGTTGTTTGTGTAGCAAAATTAACTTTGTGTGGTATAACATGCCAAATGTTTTGTCAGAAAGGTCATCCCTTTGAGCTGGCAGTGGATGTGGGTTGCGGCTCAGGACAGGGCACGGTGCTGCTGGCCAAACACTTTGCCTCTGTGGTGGGGACAGACGTTAGTCCTGCCCAGCTGGAAGTGGCTTTGCAGTATGCCAAACAGCCAAACATCACATATAGGTGAGCATGAGCCAGCCAAGTTAAATATGTGAATACATTCCTATGAAAGCATTTCCCTTGTTCCATAATTGTGTTTTCCTGGCTAATGAGTGTGACATCAAGCGAGCCTAATTCTGTTAATAATGTTATAAAAAGAAAACATTTTACTTAACTGCACATAATTTGTTTAGCTTTGAAAATCCGGTAAGCCACTTATTGAATCTCGGCCAAAGCAGGAACAATGTGACCCTTGTGTGGTGAAAGTTGGTCATGCAGTAAGGCCTGTACAGTGGAGGAAATGTAGTCAGCACAGGGCACAGAAATCCTCAATATTTGTCATGTCACAAAGGTGGTTATAGCTACAATATAGAAAATCTTAAAAAATCTTAGGAGTAATGGATTCGTTGAAACTATATTGCATATATATATATATATATATATATATATATATATATATATATATATATATATATATATATATATATATATATATATATATATATATATATATATATATTAGTCATGGGAAAAAATATTAGAACATTCTTTAGAGCATTTCTTCAATTTCTTGTTCTTTTTAATGCCTGGAACAAGTAAATGAAAATTTGTTTGGATAAATATAATGTTAACAACAACAATAGCTCATAAGAGTTTAATTTAAGAGCTGATATTTAGCCATTTTCCATTGTTTTCTTAATAATAACTAAAATCATTATCAAGAAAACCATGGAAAATGGCTAGATATCAGCTCTCAAATTAAACTGTTATGAGCTATTTTTGTTGTTATCATTATATTTATCCAAACAAATGTACTGTTGGTTTTACAAGCCATTAAAATTAGCAATATATTGAAGAAAACAAGGGTGGTCTAATCATTTTTTCCATCATATATATATATACACACACAGAAAAAATTTACAAATAATCTGTAATCCCGTTGTAATTTGGTATATTATATATAATTTCTATCCTTTTTGACATTTTCTTGCTGGGAATGTTAATGCTGCCACACATTCATTTCTATGAGGAGGAGTGAATGCTTTGTACAGAAGTAATGAGAGACAGCCAAAGTCCAAATGAATGACCTGTGACACACTGTAGAAGGTATGCAAAGAAATCTGTGTGGAGTTAACAACCACACCAGACATTCATTGTGCACTTCTTCAGTAATTGCAGTCGGCTGCATCTCCTGCATATGAAAGTCAATGCATCATTAATTATCTAATAAATATTTATAAATAAATTGTGAAGAAAATGGAAATGAAGCTGTAATATAGGGAATGATTCAAGAGACCCATTTAAAAAAGTATTTCATCATTCTAATTTTCATAATCATATCAGAACAGTTTTAAAAGTTGACTTTTATTTAAAAATGAATCCTTTAAAAAAATATATTATGAGTGCAAGGCCAGTACATATAATAGCTGGTGACACACATCATATACATAATAGGAGTAGATGTAAACGGGAACATAAACAAGATGGAGCAAGAGAAAAAAGTAAAACTAAATAAAGAAACAAGCCAAAAAATATATTAAAACAAATAACTATGGGTGGATATAAAGGGCACTGTGTGTGTGTGTGTGTGTGTGTGTGTGTGTGTGTGTGTGTGTGTGTGACTAAGCTAATAATATAAAGGAAATACATATAATAAATACAGTAATAATGATAATACTAATAGTAGTAGTAGTAATAATACACTGTTGAACTATTATGAAAAATGAAGTTATTGTGAATTAAAACATTATGAAATGTAATTGTAATGTATATATAATATATATATATATATATATATATATATATATTATTGCAAAAAAACTCCAGTATGATATAAAATCACAAAACTGTCAATGCAATTCAAAAAAATTTCTGCTATTATGAAAATGAATAATAGACGACTTTTTATTTAATAAATAAATGAAAAAAATCTATCTATTTTACCTTTAAAATCAAACGTCTTACATGAGGCACTGGCTAATACTTTGTTGCTAGTATTTTCTTTAAATATTTAAATAATATGACTAGTATCCAGGAACCTCCCAAAATAGTTCAAAATAATGCACTGATTTATGTATACTCATGTTTGAGATTTTAAAAAATGTTTCCCCCCTTTTCTTCTCTACCTTCAGACAGTGTGTGGCTGAAGAGCTGCCCTTTGCCGACAGCTCAGTGGACTTGATAACAGCCATGTCTGCCTTCCACTGGTTCGACCGACCGCGCTTCCTGCAGGAGGCCCACAGAGTCCTGAAGCCCCGCGGCTGCATGGCTCTGCTCAACTACACCATCGACATGGAGCTCAGCTACGACGACTGCTGCTCACAGACACTCAACCAAGTCTGCAAAGAGGTGCTCGCTACTACATTCACCTGAGAGAAGTTATTGTAAATGGGCAGTGGTCCACCCTCAGCCACATGTACAGATATACACTGTACTGTGAGATACACTCACCAGCCACTTTATTAGGTACACCTGTGCAACTGCTCATTAACGCATGTATTTAATCAGCCAATCACATGGCAGCAACTCAATGCATTTAGTCATGTAGACGTGGTGAAGACGAGGTGATTGAAGAGACTTTTAACTTAGCATGGTTGTTGGTATTTCACAAACTGCTGATCTAACAACCATCTCTTGGGTTTACAGAGAATGGTCTGAAAAAGAGAAAATATCCAGTGAGCCTTGATGTCTTGTTGATGCCAGAGGTCAGAGGAGAATGGTCAGACTGGTTGGAGATGATAGAAAGACAACAACTCAAATAACCACTTGTTACAACCAAGCAGTGGTAGAATGTAACTAAGTACATTTACTCAAGTATTGGACTTAAGTACAATTTTGAGGTACTTGTACTTTATGTGAGTGTTTCCATTTTATGTAAGTTTATACTTCTATTTGTTTACATATTGAGGTAAATATTGTACTCTTTACTCTTCTTACATAAATGTATCAAAAATAATAATCCAATTATACATTTTTAATGTATGTAAAGCAATCTGAGTGGGTCCATTCAGCATAACGAGTACTTTTGATACTTTAAGTACATTTTGATGCTGATACTTTTGTACTTTAACTTCAGTAAGTTTTAAATGCAGGACTTTTACTTGTAGTGGAGTTATTTCACAGTGTGGTATTAGTACTTTTATTTAAGTAAAGGATCTGAATACTTTTTCTACCACTGCAACCAAGGTCTGCAGAAGACCATCTCTGAACACACAGCACATCCAACCTTGAAGAAGATGGGCAACAGCAGCAGAAGACCTCACTGCCACTTTTTTAGGCACACCTTGCTAGCTCATAAAGTGGCTGGTGAGTGTAGATATGGGGCTGTTAGGCAAATTTAAACAGTTTTTAACGTATAGCATGAACAATGTCTCTGTTCAAAGTGTCCCAGTAAGCCATGACCAGACACACAAAAAACAATCATATAGATCACTTTGTTGGGTTTTTGTATCAGCATCACCAACTATCTAACCCACCTGATTCATGAACTCAAAAGGAGAGTAATGTATCAGCTCTGCTGCTATAAGCAACATAATTTGTCCGTCATCATCATCAGGTGCATCCTCATATCACACTCTAGTGGATTTTCTGGCCAAAACAATTACACCCTTTAATGAATAATTGACAACAGCACCATGCAGTGGATGTTTCTAGTAAATCAATGTCCTATCTGAGTGGCACTGTTCTCTCAATTGCATTTAGTTAGTTTGCATGTACATTTTTGAACAAAACATTGTAAAAACATGTCTCAAGAGTTAATGTCAGACACCATTTAAGTGTTAAAGAATAAAGAATAAAAATCACAAAAACTGAATATATTTTACAAACACACATATCTAGGCATTAAAGCTGTCTTATTCGCTAAAGTAAACACTTCAGTGAGTAAAAACACGTCATGCCGTATTTATAATGCTAATATTGTATTGATGAACAGTCTGATGACGCCCTGTCTCTTGGTCAGTTTTATGCAGCCCTGCAGCCTTACCGCAGTCCCCACCTGGGTCACAGCACTATAGACTTATACAGGGAAGCCTATGGATCCATCCCTTACCCTGACAAGGAGTGGTGAGAGCATGTTTATGTTTCATGCAAATTCCAGGTTTGTCAGCAAAATCATCCATTTGCATGCTTGTTATGTATGCAAACGTAAAGACGACACAGATTTTTTATTTATTTATTACAGGCATGAGTGTGTGTGGGTGAAGCGGTCCATGCCTCTGTCCAGCTACATGGGGTTGGTGGAGTCTTTCTCGAGCTACCAGACTCTGCTGAGAGATGACCCGCAGAAAGCCATCACACTCTCCCAGGACATCTGTCAAAGGTTAATGCTTCATGGCAGCATACATGCAGTACATAATACACATGTGCATATCACACATTCCTCACAATGATCTGTAAATATGATTTTAAGCAATGCACCGTCAGACTGAATGGTGACCAGTGGTGGATGAGTACATAGTACATTTACTCAAATACTGTACTTAAGTACAATTTTGAGGCACTTGTACTTGAGCATTACCACATATGTAATGTGGTAACATATGTCCACTACATTTTGAGTAGTAAATATTGTACTTTTCAGGAGATTTAACATTAAAAAAATGAATTTAAAGTGATTATGCATATTTTAACTTTAACCTCATAACAGTATATTAAGTAGTTAAAATTAGCCCTATCTTTAGACATTTAAAGCACTGCTTACATAAATGCACCAATAATCTAATAATATATTTAGAATATATAAAACATCTGAGTAGGTCCATTCTGCATAACGAGTACTTTTACTGTTGATACTTTAAGCACATTTTGATGCTGATACTTTTACTGAACCAAGTTTTAAATGCAGGACTTTTACTTGTAGTGGAGTCATTTTACAGTGTGATGTTAGTACTTTTACTTACCACTGATGCTGACCCACTGTCTCCTCAGGTTAATGTCCTTAATGCGTGTGACCTCTGCAGAGACAGAGGTTGTGGTGGCTGTGAGGTATTTTTGCCTTCTGGCCTGCAAACCTCAGGAAGCCTAACAGCTGCCAGCACTCACTGCTTCAACAAAGTCATGAAGAAAGTTATGCTTGAAAGATTGCAAACTTTTTTGTGTGAAAGTTTTTTCTTTGACATCTAAATCCAGAACAAGTTTGTGTGTTAGATGTTTGTTACAGGAGTGTATGTTCCCAGGGCCCTCCAGCTCAGTATTCTGTTTACAGACAATAGTGAGTTTTGGTCAAATTTGACCTATGAGTTGAAATATTTCATAAGTATTGAACCCGAACCGTAAGCCATGTCATAAAGTGAATACAGAGCTGGGTCCCCATTATGTCCCAGGTTATGTAGAGCTGAGGAACATAGGACCCTAGATAAGCACATAATGTAGAACTGGGAAACATACAGAAGGTATTCACAGCGCTTCACTTTTTCCACATTTCTTTATGTTACAGCCTTATTTCAAAATGGATTAAATTCTAAACAAAATACCCCATACAGACAACTTTAAAAAAGTTTTTAAATGTTTGCAAATTTATTTGAAATAAAGAACGAAAATATAATATGTACACAAGCATTCACAGCCTTTGCTCAATACTTTGTGGCACCTTTGGCAGCAATTACAGCCTCAAGTCTTTTGGAATATGACGCCACAAGTTTGGCACACCTATCTTTGGCTAGTTTCGCCCATTCCTCCTTACAAAACCTCTCGAGCTCCATCAGGTTGGATGGGGAGCATCGGTGCACAGCCATTTTCAGATCCTTCCACAGATGTTCAATAGGATTCAAGTCTGGGCCATTCACAGAGTTGTCCTGAAGCCACTCCTTTGATATCTTGGCTGTGTGCTTGGGGTCGTTGTCCTGTTGAAAGATGAACCGTCGCCCCAGTCTGAGGTCAAGAGCGCTCTGGAGCAGGTTTTCTTCCAGGATGTCTCTGTACATTGCTGCAATCATCTTTCCCTCAATCCTGACTAGTCTCCCAGTTCCTGCCACTGAAAAACATCCCCACAGCATGATGCTGACACCACCATGCGTCACTGTAGGGATGGTGTTGGCCAGGTGATGAGTGGTGCCTGGTTTCCTCCAAACATAACATTGGGCATTCACGCCAAAGAGTTCGATCTTTGTCTCATCAGACCAGAGAATTTTGTTTCTTATGGTCTAAGAGTCTTTCACGTACCTTTTGGCAAACTCCAGGCGGGCTGCCATGTGCCTTTTACTAAGGAGTGGCTTCCGTCTGGCCACTCTGCCATACAGGCCTGATTTGTGGAGTGCTGCAGTGTTGGCCGTCCTTCTGGAAGGTTCTCCGCTCTCCACATAGGAACGCTGGAGCTCTGTCAGAGTGACCATCGGGTTATTGGTCACCTCCCTAACTAAAGCCCTTCTCCCCCGATCACTCAGTTTAGAGAGACGGCCAGCTCTAGGAAGAGTCCTGGTGGTTCCAAACTTCTTCCATTTACGGATGATGGAGGCCACAGTGCTCATTGGGACCTTTAAAGCAGCAGGAATTTTTCTGTACCCTTCCCCAGATCTGTGCCTCGAGACAATCCTGTCTCGGAGGTCTACAGACAATTCCTTCAACTTCATGCTTGTTTTGTGGTCTGACATGCACTGTTAACTGTGTGACCTTATATAGACAGGTGTGTGCCTTTCCAAATCATGTCCAATCAACTGAATTTACCATAGGTGGCCTCCAATTAAGCTGTAGAAACATCTCAAGCATGATCAGTGGAAACAGAATGCACCTGAGCTCAATTTTGGTCTTGATCGCAAAGGCTGTGAATACTTATGTACAAGTGATTTCTTGTTTTTTTATTTTTAATAAATTTGCAAAAATCTCAAACAAACTTTTTTAAAGTTGTCATTATGGGGTTTTTGTGTAGGATTTTGAGGGGAAAAAATGAATTGAATCCATTTTGGAATAAGGCTGTAACATAACAAATTGTGGAAAAAGTGAAGCGCTGTGAATTCTTTCCATATGCACTGTATAGAGGACATGGGACCCTCTTTGATGTCCCCATTATATTCCATATTATCTGGGAACACACAGTAGTAAATTACATTATTTACTTAGGTATGTTCTGTTTTGTGTAGGCTACAAATACCACTTATTAAGGAATAGTTTAGGAAAAAATATTACTTTCTTGCTGATAATTATAAGTTTAGTTTGGTTTAGTTTATCTTAGCTTAGCTTAGCACTGGAAATATGGCAAAACTACTAGCTTGGTGCTAATTTTAGCGTTTACACTCCGGTTTGTATGGATTAAGTAACTGGGATATAACCTCCCATGAGCTTTAGAGGTACTAAAAGGCACTTTTTCTTTTAAATAAAAAGTGGTAGGCTAGCTGCTTCCTGTTTAATGATAAACAAAGCTAAGCTAGGAAGCTGCTGGCTCTGGCTACTAGTTTAGCATACAAATATGAGTGATATTGACCTTTTCATCGAACTCAAGCAAGAAAGCTGTCTGAAAATATCCAACTATTGCTTTAAAGTCACACAAAGGAATGTTTTACAGATGATCAGCTGTTTATTTGACAAAACACACAAACATGCATTTCACTAACTGTATTAAGGCTGGTTCTAAGGCTCTGATAGCTAGGTTATCTCATTTCTAGATCATGATATACAGTATGTTTTCTAGTAATTCAATACATTATACATAAAAAATATATATAGCCTACACTACCGCTCAAAAGTTTGTGGTCACTTAGAAATTTCCTTTTTGAAGGAAAAGCACAACTTTTTAAAAGTAAAATAACATAGACATTGCTACTATTAAAGCTAGAAACGGCTGGATTTCTTATGAAATATCTATTATATAGTGTCATGTGTTCCAGTGGCGCATTGTGTTAATCCACGTTTATAGTGTTGAAAGGCTGATTGATCATTAAAACACCTGAGCATTATGAAAACTGTTTTCTGCTGATTTGAGAAGCAATAAAATAATCGTTCTTCAAACTGGTTGAGTATCTAGAGTGAAATTTAAAGATTTGTACAGGTTAAAATGATTATTTCTACCCTTGCCAATGTCTTTATTATATTTTCTATTCATTTCATTACTCATTTCATGAATAAAATCTACCATTCAGCTGTCTCTCCTTTTTAAGGTGCAGATATGCATCAGATTAGTGATTTGGTACAGAAGATCTTTCTTGAATGCAGGAGCTCCAATTGAATATTGTAAATGATCTGTGACGTGTAATTTGTCATTTTTAATGAGTAAACTACTGTGAAAAAGTGTACTGTTGAAGAAGTTGTGTCACAAAATACCACAAGAGGGAGACATTTGATCAAAGGTGATTACTGGTACTTTGCCAATGTGGGCCACCATATCATATAGTCTCAGAAACATACCTATGTAAACAATAATCAAATTGTATATCACAATCATGCCAAGCCTTGTATATCTTTTCTATACAATAGTGACATTAATTTTCCTGTTGAGTATTTGACTGAAAAGTGGTATGAGTTTTGGTATTTGAGTAGTTTTTTGTCAACTTCACAAGTTAAAATTTAAATAACTGTGCTTTATCAAAGTAGTCTGTATGTGAATAAACGTATAACGTTTACCGCAGACAAACCACCATCACCAATAATTTCTATAGGCTGGTTAGGCTTGAGGGTCAGCTGTCTGTAGCTCTGTAATAAAGCTATGAATCACTACTGACTGTTTGCTGGAAGACAACAGAGAGTGGAAAACATGGAGTTGCTCCAAAACACTTTCAGTGACGTACATTATCTTTGTTTTATTTAGAGGAAAGTCCCACTGACCGATTTATACCTCATGTCACATGTATTTACACCTATGTCACTGGCTCAAAACTGATCTAAAAATATAATGTACTGATCTAATAATATCAGCCTTTCCCCTGATTACATGATTATATCGTCTGATCTGTGCCACATGGGAGGAATAAAGTTTGTTGTTGGAGTTTGTCATGGCTTTTGGGACTCTGGTCTAAATTTGTGCCCGATTTGTACTTTTCTGAATCACTTTTTTCATATTCTCATAGACTTTATTCTCACATCTTTATCTACTTGGCTACTCGTTGGCAGCTTTTATCTTTTTGTATGACATTTGAGACTACAGTGGATTTATTCCTGATTAGTCCTGTGGAGTTTTTCAGAGAGCTTCTCAGCAAAAATGTCATTTAAAGCTACGATTCCTCAGATGTTTCCCCAATCTCACAGCCTTTGCCATTAGTCGGTAACCTTTTTCCACCACTGAAGGATCTGCTCTAACAGGACACTTTATTAATTTATCTACATTCTAACAAACAGAAAACATCCCAGATGCCCTTTCTTATAAGGTCTGGCCTATTTCTTAGCTTTGGACAGACATTTGTTACAAACACATATTAGTGTGGGCAGCCCTCAGTGGTGCTATTGGTAGCCGCGGGCGTGACTCGAGGCCGAGGCACCACTCTGACCGGTGCAGGTGTTCTGAGTGGGCATGTTTGTATGGTCTGCACCTGTAGCACAGGGGCGGTAAGTTGTCCGTTTTTATCTTCTGGCCTTGAGCTATTTCAGCATCCTACTTTGGCCCTCCTCTGCTGGAAAGCCTCCACACAACTCTACTGTAAGTTTGTGTTTGTATGTGGTAAAATAGACAGTAGAACTGATCAAAAAAGATATATTTGTAGTTGCAACAATCACAGTGTTTTTTTTTCTGTTTCTGTTTTAGTCTTGATTCATGCAGTACAGTGCACCATATATTTGTATAAAAGGGCAAAAGTTATGTCCACTACTGAGTACCAAGATTCATCATATAAAAGCCACATAGGTTCCTAAAGGGAGTGCGGGAGGGGCTGTGGATGGATAAAACAACCAAAATTTTTAACTTGGAGACTGATGTTGGTATCCAGTTGGAATTTATGTGGGGCTACACAGTGGTGTAGTGGTTAGCACCCTTGCCTCAAAGGTTCTTCTGGGTGGAGTTTGCATGTTTTCCCCATGTCAGCGTGGGTTCTCACTAGGTACTGTATGAATGAATGGAAATTATGTTCAAAGTAGTTTTTAATAACCCTAACCCTGTTATTTTTTCCCAACCTTAACCACATAGTTTTGGTGTCTAAATCTAACCAAATAGTTGTGTTTACTGAAGTCATACGAACCTGTTCATGGGAATATGTCACATTGTATTATTTTGGCCTGACCCTTAAATGTTGCAGAGAAATATTCTAATCATGCAGCCACAAGTTAAATTTAACCCATGTCTTGTCTGAAACATGATAATCCTCATCATAAATCATCATTAAATCCTGTGTTAATATCAATTTATGAAGCATGTTGTCAGAAAAGAAGGTAAAATCTTAAAATGCAATACACAATAGTTTTCATTTTAATGGTGATTCATCACGAAAGGAAAGTGAAGCTATGCAGCAGCGCCGAGTTCTGAAAAAAACAAGGCACCATCTGGCGAATGTGAGGCTTCCTCTTTATTGTGTTGTTGCAGCTGTTTGAGCACAAAGTTCCATTCAGATCTCTCGCTAACATCGTGCTATTGTCTGGAAGATTATTGATGGAAAACATTATCATCCCCTCCTGTGAAATCAGATCTCTTCTCACCACACGCTCAGCTTCAAGTGATGTGTTTTTATTGATCTGTTTTTCAAATGTATTTCTATGATATGACCCTCTTCTATAATAGAGTGCATGTCACAGATTTATACTGAAACAGCATTCCACTGCAGTTTAGCCAACCAGCTCGTGTTCGTTCACTGACTACAGTAGGTAAGTCAAGAAAAATATTTTAGTTGTTCTGTTATTCATACAATGAATGCATAAAGTGCTACAAAGTCAGTTTGTTCCCCAGCCAGTTTGGCCTTCAGCATATGCACTTAATGTGTCAGTAGGTCTATACTATTCACTGACTGATGAAAACAATCCCTGACTCAGAGATGCTCTACAGTCACCATGCTCTATGAGTTGTATCATTATAGAGACATCAGGTGATGAATGTATCAGTTCTGATAGATCTGATGTCATCATGTTTTTTTCTCTCTCTCTACATGTATAATGTCTAATAATATCTTGTAATAACTCATGATGCAATCTAAGAGTTGACATGACAGGGCAGCGACATTGCAATTGCAGGAAAAGTTGCAAACAAATAACTTAATATAAAAACACAAGAATCCTATAAAAATCTGTTTTTATATATATATATATAATGTGCCTTTGTCTTGTTGAGCAACAGGCACACCGCCCGTCAGTGAATGCCATGGAAACAGAATTAAGAGCTGTCAGAGGTCGGCTAAAAACAACTTTCACATCTCTCGTTTCGCTTGGACTTGATCACGAGCTGAAAACTTTTTGAAAACAACTTTGGAAAACAAACTGTTGGAGTTTAAACTTCATGACACCACACCTGGTTGATATCAAACTCCTGTGGAGAAGCTGAGAGGCTGAAAATGGCCCTCAGTCGCCCCCTGATCCAGGACCAGCTGCCACTGGGAGTCACTTCTGAGCTGGATGGTAACTATGCGGGTAAGACAAATGTTAAAATATATATATTTTTTAAACTTTATGATTTATGTGTTGTTTTATCACAGTTACCCCTACATTTCTGCAGAAATTATTGTATTTATTGACTTTAAAGAGTGAAACTTGACACCATGATATTTGGAATGTTGCAAGAAAAAATGAGATTTACTGAAATATGAGAGACATTCAGACATACAGAGAGGTATTTAGTCTAAACATTGATAACAAAGACACAGATTAGACCAAGTTGGGAACAGCTTGAAACAAACATTGAATTCTTCATTTTAACTTCAGTAAAGTCCTTATGAAATATATTATAATAAATCCCTAAATTCTACAACAGGGAGCAGCTGTTTGCATCTCTACTCTTAAATGAAGAATACAATGAAATGTTACAAGTGTACGTTTAACTGTGTACAGCTTAAATTCTTCTCAATTTACATCATATCATATCATTTCTTGTACTGACTCTTCCAGTACAGTAGGTCGTCTACTCATATGAACATGTAGTCATGGATACTGAACTTTAACAGGAGGCTAGGAGCCAGTTAATAGACAAATACAATTAATTTTACAACATTAAATGGTCCATTATTATTTTTTCTTTGGAATTATATAATTCAAATTAACTGACTTATTAACTATATTGACTTGGCACAAGGATTGATGCTTGGCCACTTGGCAGATGAATCAGATATTTTATTGCATTTAATAGCTGCAGTCGGCACAACAGGTGAACAGTGTAAAAACAGAAAACACCATCAAACTTCCCCAGTTGATACTACAAGGTTTCTGAAATTGCTTTTTCTAAGTTTTCACTTTGTTGACATAAAACAGTTTAGTTTTCAAAAAGGGCAAGTGAAACGGAAATTTCTGGCTCATAGTTTTGAGAAGAAACTAATTTTGAAAAAAAAAAAAAAAGCCTTTAAAGATATGGATTGTAAATGTCCATATATTTCCAAAACACTACAGGTGAACAGTATTTTTATCCTAATCTTTCAAAACAACTATTTTTACTTGTTTGTTTGCATTAAAACAATTTTATTAATTAAAAATTGCCATTGCCATTTTATGTTTATGGAAATAATACATTATATAATGAATCATCAAAATCAGGATCAGGATCAGAATCAGAATTACTTTTATAATCCCCAGGAGGAAATTGCTTTTGTTGCAGAGACTCCAGTGCAAAATTATTAAGAATTATGAAATACAATAAATAATAATAAAAAAATAGAATAAAGAACTAAATCTGATTTTAATGCTAACTTTTGGTGAATTTAGGAGAAAGATGCAAAAAGACAAAAAAAAAGTGGGGTGTTTTCTTTCCACTTGTCTGGAATGACACGTTATGGAAATAAAGTAGCCCGAAATCTAGAAGAAGAAAAAAAAGTCTTTGCCTTTAGTATGTCACCTTTGGCGACTTAATAAGCCTGAATTTGTGCAGGTTTATGTGGACAGTTGTTAGACAGGGGTGTTTATTGTTGTTGTTATTATGAAGAGACAGTTGTCGAGGATTTATCAATTTTATATCCTGTGACACAAGCAAAAACATGAGTCACTCAAAAAGGATATCAAACAAAAACTACTTGTCCACACACATATATGAATATACAAATATGAGTAAAAAGACTAATTTGCATGCTCATTTGTGTTAGTCACAAGAAACTTCTTTCCTCCACCTCGTATATTCAAATGAAGGAGGATATCGCTGGTTTAACAGAGGCTGGTCGTGCTCAAGGTAGTTTTTAGGGGATAATTGTGTCTATGACTCTGTGCCTCTTTACGTCATTGATGCCAGGCTGTGATCAGTGACTCACACATGCTGTCTCCTCCCGTAGCGTTCAGATACTGCAGAGTGAGTTGGACTGACTTCAGAGCTGTTCCAAACAGTGAGCACGTCTGGTGTATCTGCTGCACAGATGCTCCCACCCCACCACTCAAAGTGCTGTGGATAACACCACTAAAACACTAAAAGCTTAACTAAACTGAAAGCCCTACTTGACTACTGTGAACATGTTCACATTTAATGGTTTCGTATTGTAAGAAGTGAGATTTCCATGTCTTTTCTGATAATAAAGCAGGTCCAGGGGGTATAGAAATACTGTGAAAGTATCCAAATGCTCAATCCACAGAGAAATACAGCATAAAGCTCGTATTTACAAACTAATCGGATAAGTGTGCACAGAGTATGACTGATTTTTTCACACCAGAGTACAAAAGGACCCAAGCCACATTTCTTCCAAATACACATTTTTCAGACGGACAAATTTGGAGCAACATACACTTGTGAGATCTGGCTTCAAAATTTTAATCTAACATCAGCTAATGTTTGTGAAAATATTTGATAACTTATTTAATTATAATTTAATTTAATTTTGGACTGTTAGCTGTGTAAAAATCTGATATTCATAATAGAAAAACACAAAAAATACTATGCTTAATATGAGTTGCATTGTTGGAAGAATATTCAGGTCCCTTACTTCAGTAAAAGTACTAATACCACACTGTGAAATTACTCCACTACAAGTAAAAGTCCTGCTTTCAAAACTTAAGTAAAAGTACAGAAGTATCAGCATCAAAATGTACTTAAAGTATCAAAAGTAAAAGTACTTGTTATGCAGAATGGACCCACTTAGATTGTTATAAATATTCCAAAATTATTCTTAGATTATTTGTTTGATGCATGTATGTAAGCACTTTAATTTTGTAAAAACAGGGCTCATTTAATTATTCAATATACTGTTATGAGTTTTAGTTTAAAAAAAAAGTTCCAATCACTGTATATTGACCGTGTTTCTTTTGTTAAATCTCGATCTGAAAAGTAACTAAAGCTGTCAGCTAAATGTAGTGGAGTAAAAAGTACAATAATTGCTTCAAAATGTAGTGGATTAGAAGTATAAAATGACATTAAATGGAAATACTCAAGTAAAGTACAAGTACCTCAAAATTGTACCTAAATACAGTACTTGAGTAAATGTAGTTACATTACACCATTGATGAGTGGGCGAGGAGAGGGGGTCATAAAGAGACAGGCACTAAAACAGAGCTTATCAGACAGGTTGAATACAGGTATATTCAGGTATGAAATAACGTTACTTGCTGTTGTTGTTGTTGTTGTTGTTGTTACATAAAAGCATCTAAGCATGTAATCAAAACCTAAATACAAGTATGAACCTTAAAATGAACAAAGCATGTCCCCTTTAAACCATATGTCATATAAAATATTATAAAGCATTGATAAAATATTTTCACTTTACTTTTTGGAGAGCATTGTAAACCATAACAGGAGGCAACAAGAAGTACAGGGGACATTCCTTCCATGATTCAATACATGAGTCATGTGATTAATATAAGCTTTTTTTGAGCTTGTGGCTCTTGAGTGTATTTCACATGACATCAGACGGCCACATGCCAGAGGACAATAGGACACTGCACTGCCACTAAATTTTATCTGTGCCCGTGCTCTAATGCTATTAAGTTACACACACTCTAGTCTAATCAAATGCGAGCCTGTGGGAAAATGACTATTTGAAGACAATCATCTAGTTCCATTAGAAAGTGTCCCAGTAAACTACACCAGGGAGTCAGCATGCATAACAGAAGTGTGAAGCAGCTTCATTAGCATTATTAAACACACCTGTGTTAAACTAAGATGCTTGTCCTTCTAAGAAGCACCTGTTGCAGTTAATTTAACATATACTACCGCTCCAAAGTTTGGGCTCACTTAGAATTGTCCTTACTTTTGAAAGGAAAGTGCATTTTTTTAGTTGAGCTATCTTATCTTAGCACTGGAAATGGAGCAAAACTGCTACCTTGGAGCTTTTACACTTTGTGTGACTTTAAAGCAATAGTTGGATATTTTCAGACAGCTTTCTTGCTGACAGTTAGATGAAAATGTCAATATCACTCATATCTGTATGCTAAACTAGTAGCCAGAGCCAGCAGCTGGCTAGTTTAGCTTAGCTTATCATTTAACAGGAAGCAGCTAGCCTACCTCTTTATGATGATCAGCTGTTTATTTGACAAAAACATGCACAAATATAGGTTTGCTTTTGTTAATTTGAATAACAGACATACAGTCTAGACTTTGTTAATTTGCTAAATGACTATTTCAAGCTGAAAACGGCTGATTTGAAAACTGTTTTGTGCTGATTTGAGAAGCAATAAAATGATCCTTCCTCAAACTGGTTGAGTATCTAGAGGTAAAGTTGGAGATTTGTGCAGGTTAAAATTATTATTTCTAACCTTGTCAATGTCTTTACTTTATTTTTGATTCATTTTCTAACTCATTTCATGAATAAAACAGTTTGTTTTCATGGAAGACAACACACACAGTTTCTGGGTGACCCCAAACTTTTATGCGCTAGTGTATATTTTCAAACCGTATCGTAAAAACCAGCTTGAGTTTGTTTGGTCGTACTTCTGGTTCACATGCTCTGCTTGCACACAAGGAATTTTCCAATTTATATCACATGGAGTAAAACTCATAGCAACAGTTCAGCAGAAGTAAAACAAAAACACAGCATAAAACAGGATGTGTGGTATTATGACATGCTGTTGTAGATACGTTTTTTTCCTCTTAAACTGAGCAGACACTACACTCACATCTGGGTCATGTGGTCCAGCAGGGAGAGCAAAGCCCCAGGTGTTACACTTTTTTTTAAATATGATTAAGATTCAAGCCACTGGGGCTACTGTCACTGCAGTCATAGTCACAGTCTGATCTAAATGACAGTGACATGTCACTTTAATGTACATAACTGGTGCTATACCACTGAGTATATATGAAAATAAGAAGTGGCAAATGTTTGTAGACATTATAAAAGTTAGAATAAAATACAGCCGAGCTAGGTTACAGAATATGTAAGCAGTGTAAATGACTCAACCTCAGATTTTTTAAAAGTCATTAATTAGGCAATAAATGTTGCATAGCGTGCTCCATCAGTGAAATTAACTGAGTGACTGAATCTCAGTCAGGACCGGAGGTGAAACCAGTTAATTGCCCTCAAGACAAACCAAACCCGTACTGTAGCAGCAGGAGACAAATCCTAATATTTTTTTATCTAGCATGCAAACAGCAGATGTTTTTTGACTTAAGGTGAACATTTTCCACATTACTGTTGTTCTGCAGACATCAAAGTTAAAAGCTTATTTAACATTTCAGTCTTCAAACACTCTGCACAAAGATAAGTCTAAAATTCCTTGAGGTGCATCCTTGTCAATTAATTACCCCCTCAGGGTAGAGAAGCACAACTAACTTTTCTTACCCCCCTCCTCCTCTTTATGTTGTTGAGCTCCAAGACCCAGAAGTGACAGAAATGTTTTATTTCAAAGTGAACGCCTTCATCTCCAATACTGGATTTCCTCTTTGATGGGTCATGTGAGGAGAAGGTGGAAAGTTTATTTTCTTGATATCTTCAGTATGTTCAGAAAATTGATCTTCCATTCTCTCTCTTTTGTCTTTTTATTGTACAAGTATGTTAATCACCGGATACAATTTTAAGTTTTTTTTGGCTGTTCTCTTGTATCTTGTGTCAACCTTACAACATAGTAATACCACTCCCATAAATAAATACAGATGTAGCCTATGCTTTGTCCTCAGTCGGCATTCATTGAATAACAAAAGCAATGTGTGAAGCACACCACGTGATGAGAAGTGAGTGAACATCACATTGTCATGGGGGCAAACCCTTTGCCGTATAAACATCGCAGAAAGCCTGATGGCCAACACCTGTCTAAACAGATGTAGATGAAATACAATATAATCATCCGCTCCAAGATTAATAGACTCTTCTCTTTAAAAACCTTGATCCGACCAGGCAGGTCAGTCTAGAGCACATTCTTGTTTACAGTGACAGCCCTCATGCCCCTGGGTCCATAACAACTGGCTGAGTGAATCACAGTTTTGTCCAAATACTTTAGGCTGAGTTGGGTTTGCTCCAAGAAGCGAATGAGCTGTTCTGTCAAACACTGAGTCTCAGTTTTACATTTTACAAATGGTGGTCTCTTCAAGGCATGTGTGGGACAGGAAAGAAAGATGTTACAATATGGGTGGATACTTCTTCCTAAGCATTACATTAGATGTGAACATTTTTTTATTTTTTTATTTTATTTATTGATTGATTTTTAATCAAACCAGTATTCAACTTACCGTTGTATGTTTTTTAAAATTTGTATTATTGAATGTGAATGTTGGAAAATGAACCTGCTCAATTTGTCAAATTAGTGGTAAAGCAAAAATAAATAAATAACTACACAAATATTTGATTTTGTTTTTTACATTTGATGTCTTATTGTACATTTTGGAAGATGAAACTGTTAATTTGATACATTTTCGGGGGATCTGGCAAAGCAATAAAAAATTTAATAAATAACTAACACAAATAAATAATTCAAAATATATGCATGTTTGTCATTTGAATTTTTTTCCATTTACTGTCTTATTGTACATTTTGGAAGATTAAACTGTTAATATGATTAATTTTCGGGGGTATCTGGCAAAGCAATTAAAAATAATTAAAAAAAACACAACAAAATAAATTATTAAATGATAAACAACGGTAAAAACATAAAATAAAATTCAATAGTATAGTATATAAATAGCTTTACAACTGTTCACAACTTATTTATCATCCTAATCTCTACATTGGAGTCACAGGCAACAGGACAGTTAAAGCATAAATACTGCTCTTTATTCTGCAAGCATTTTCTTTCATCTCTTTTTATTGAAGAGATTTCATTATAAAATTTGGTTTGAATAACAGTAAAATATATTTTTTTAAATGATCCCAAGGAAAGTGCTTGAGGATATTAGTTAATCTAAATTATGTGCAAATGTGAAGTTTTGGGATTCCTACATGTTAGACAGCTGAAATAATTGAAAACAAAAACACCATAATTAGATTTATTTATGACACAACTCGACAGTAAAACGTATGCATCCAGTACCGGCTTGTTCAGTGACTCTATGTTAATGTCGTCACACTGTTAAAATAATCGCCTAAATCATTTTTTGTCTTTTTTTTTTTTTTTTGCCTAAATCATCTCCTCATGACGCCGACCACCTGTGGTAAAATCACCTACATCCTCAGATGATCAGATCATGTGATTTTACCCCTTTAAGATAATGGCCTATGTCAAGTGTGTGACTCAAGCAGATTTTTTATGCCTATGTCAAAATAAAATGTGACTTAGGCAATTTTTTGAACATGCCTTTGTGACCATGGCTTGTGTGACTCTTATGTAGACACCTTCAAAATAAAGTGTTACCATATCTTGCTTAAGTCACAAACGCATGTTAAAAAAATTGCCTATGTCATTTATTTCTCTTAAGTTACATAATTTGCACACAGTGTTATTACTATGCCAATAGCCATCCTTTGTTACATCCTTTTTGAGTGAAATGATCAATAAATGTCATATGTTCAGTGGTGGAAAAAGTATTCAGATCCCTTACTTAAGTAAAAGTACTAATATCACCCTGGTAAATTACTCCACTACAAGTAAAAGTTCTGCATCCAAATCTTACTGAAGTAAAAGTAGAAAAGTATCGGCATCAAAATCTACTTAAAGTATGAAAAGTAAAAGTACTCGGGTTATGCAGAATGGACACACTATGATTGTTTTATATATTCTAAATATATTATTACATTATTTGTATTGGTGATTTAATGTACGCTGTGTTTTAATTTGGTAAAGATTGGGCTCTTTTAATTACTTAATATACTGTTAAAAGATTTAATTAAAAAAACGTCTAATCACTTTACGTAGATCATATATATTATGTTAAATCTCAACCTGAAAAGTAACTAAAGCTGGCAGCTTTATCCTAGAGTAAAAAGTACAATATTTGCCTAAAAATGTAGTGGAGTAGAAGTAAAAAGTTGCATAAAATGGAAATAGTCAAGTAAAGTACAAGTACCTCAAAATTATACTTAAGTACAGTACTTGAGTAAATGTACTTAGTTACATTCCACCACTGCATATGTTGCACTTTTGGTGAAGTTTTAAGTGTTTCCTGCAAAACTGGAAAAAATTAGTTAGGCGATTATTTTAACAGGGTGACGATTTTCACAACTGCATCAACAACAGACCCCTCTTCTGCACTGCGGAACTGTTTATCTGCCGCCATGTCTACACGGACAACATTAACAAACGGCATTCACTGCGCTTCCGTTGCCCATGACACCGGAGCGAAGTTCTGACAGCTGATTTTCAAATCAGTTTATATCCACTCCGAGCCCCCAAACAATAACTTTTGGAGTTATTTACAGTCGGGCGTGCCTCATATAGCCTCCAGCTGGAGTTGCAGACAGCGCCTAGCACGGAGCGCTAGCTCTGAGCTCTGAGACAGCTGCAGGTAAAAAACACCGCTCAGATAGCACACAAGCTAACACTCACTAGCATTGATTCTTCATTAACGACTTGCGTGCGTCTTATATAATTGAAACAAGTGACATTCCTTCGTGCACTCAACCACTCATGAGAGAAAGAGGTTTGAGCTGAGAATGGTTTTAAGCTTGTGCATTGTGTCTAGCTAGCTGTGATTAGCAATGTTAGCTGTTTGTTATTACACTGGTTAACGAGCTAAAAGTACAGTGACGAGGCGATAACATAACTTCTGAAAGTGTTTACATTAGTATTAAGCTTGCTGTCAGTTGCTCAAGAGGTCATGTTTCATAATTGCCTGTGTTTGACTGTCGTACCAAGTTAGACTCATTTTGTTCTTGTGAGTTACAGGGAACAATTTAAAGCTAAAAAAGGCAACACCCTTTTCACTGAACAAGTGGACTTGCTCTTTATGCTACCAATGTAGTATTGTTCGTGATATATAAAATAATATGTAAAAAAGGCGTGTTCCTATATCGTCACACTGTTAAAATAATCGCCTAAGTCATTTTTTGTCATAATTGTTTTCTTTTGCTGAAATCATCTCCTCATGACGCCAGCCACCTATGGTAAAATCACCTACATCCTCAGTTGATCAGATCATGTGATTTTACCCCTTTAAGATCATCACTTCTTTGACAATTTGCCACATTCATAGGCATCAGATAAGAACCCAGCAAAGAAGAGCTAGAGGGAGATTGTTTAGTTATCAGTTTAGTTTATCAGTGTTTTATTGTTGACACTAATATTGGTAACACTTTACTCTAAGGTGTCTACATAAGAGTGACATGGGCGTGTCATAAACAGGACATGGGATGTGTCATGAACATTAATGACACTTTGAAGTAACATTAATGCTCATGATACTTGTCATGTCATGTTTCTGACAGGCTTGTGTGACTCTTATGTAGACACCTTCAAAATAAAGTGTTGCCATATCTTGCTTAAGTCACAAATGCATGTTAAAAAAATTGCCTATGTCATTTATTTCTCTTAAGTTACATAATTTACACACAGTGTTATTACTATGCCAATAGCCATCCTTTGTTACATCCTTTTTGAGTGAAATGATCAATAAATGTCATATGTTCAGTGGTGGAAAAAGTATTCAGATCCCTTACTTAAGTAATTAGGCAATTTTTTGAACATGCCTTTGTGACCATGGCTTGTGTGACTCTTATGTAGACACCTTCAAAATAAAGTGTTACCATATCTTGCTTAAGTCACAAACGCATGTTAAAAAAGTTGCCTATGTCATTTATTTCTCTTAAGTTCCATAATTTACACACAGTGTTATTACTATGCCAATAGCCATCCTTTACATCCTTTTTGATTGAAATGATCAATAAATGTCATATGTTACACTTTGGTGAAGTTTTTAGTGTTTCCTGCAAAACTTGAAAAAATGAGTTAGGCGATTATTTTAACAGGGTGACGATATGGTAAACCCAGTGGAAAAAGATGTGACTGGACAACAAGAAGACATATTTGTTTTCCTCTGTGTGTATGTTTATTTGCTGGCTAGTTGTAGCAACCAGTGTGTGCATGTGTTTTCTTTGCCAACTTAGTTGCATAACCCTGTTCCTAGCCCTGCAGCTATTGGACCAACATCCAGGTAGTCTGTGTCAGTGAGCAACACCAGGGTGCAGTGAGTGACAGCTAGGGCAGGTGGGCATTTAGTCAGACTCAGTGGCACACATTTGGGCTCACTGATACCTGACACCTTAACCTCCGGCTTCTACTGCTCCCCAAATGAGTTCACCCGGTGCCCAGAGTAGACACACAGAGTGCAGAGACACAACTGAATAGCTTTAATTAGAGAGGGTAAAACATCTTTAACAGAAGAGTTAAGTAAAGTAATATTTTTCAAAGTGGTACATTAAGTGTGTGATGCAAGCAGTGGGGTCAAGGTGGTTGTGGCTGTACGGATACTGCTGCACCAGGAATGACTGCTTTAAGTATGACTTCCTGAAAGTTATGTATTGGTGTTTTTAGAAGTTAACATACTGTATTGTGTTTGTTTTTAAATGTATAGTCAGTTTTCTTACCATGATCTGTTTTGAATAATGGAATGTCAGTAAAACTAACCATTACTTTCTAATTTTAAACTTTAAAATGGTTAATTTTGGTAATTTGACAGTAAATGTATAACATATTTCAATATTGTCTTTGCAAGACTTTCGCTGCCTTTCTTTCTGGATTGAAGTACATCAATCTATTAAAGATATTGTTTATTTTTCAAATGCATTACAAAACTATAAAAAGGCACTCAGTAGAGTCCAGATCCCTGCCAGGTATACGTTATGTCCTGATCCTGATCGATTTGAACTCCACTCAGAAACAAGCAGTTTAAAAGTTGTTTTCTTTTCGTCTTGCTGACAGACCTGACAAAACACAACTTCTCACAGTCACAGCAAAATCAGTTTATTTTGGAATCATACCACTGCAGTAGTCCTGATAGTTATCCAGACACATTTCCAAGGTAATGAATTTCATCGAGCTGTGTGCACGGCGACTGTCAGAACATACAGTCATAAATGAAAAGAAGGCTGATTTGTCCAGTAGTATAAGAGATTAGCTGCAGACAGATAGACACACAAAACCAAATGCATCATCTCCTCCTATAATAAATGCTCCATCAATACTCCCAGGAAATAAGTCAACCACAGCAAAGGCAGAAACTCACTCAGGCGGTTTGCTTCTTCATGGCATTGATACTTACAGGATGACGTGTTGAAGAGTGAATGCTTTTATCTCAGAATATTTACAGTGACGTGATGCTTCCTGCTGCAGTGTTATCGGAAAGTTGGCAGAAGCATGATGCTCAAGTACTCTTTTGGCTTCCCATCTTATAGTGAGCCTGTTCAATATCATTTAGCAGTGAAAAAATGTCATTAATGCTATTAGAGGATTTTTGATTTGTGTCTCGCACAATTATTCTAGACAATTAAAATAGATTATCAATGACAAGATTTGCTTTTTAAAATTTTTGCTATGAACATCTAAGTTCCCTGTCACATACAATGGTTGTATTATTGTATAACCATGTCTGAAAACCACAGCAGTTAACGTATGGACATGACTACTAAGAGCAGATGGTGAAAATTCAACTCCCTAAGCTGCTAATAACTGCAGCTTTTTTTTTTTTTTTTACACAAAAGCCTATTCTCTACAAATAGTCAAATATATGCAAAGGCTGTGTTATTCATGACCTCAGGTTCCTACAGGAAGCCTCATGTAATTTATGAGACTACTATATAAGACTGTAACTCAACACTTACACTATATAGCAACTTTCCACTAGAGGGAGTCTAATTGCAATTGGCTTCTTTAATCGATGTCAAGCACTCCATTATTTCACGGTAATTAAATGGTGTCATAGTTGGCAGTTTATTGCTTTAGAATGAACAGGAAAGAGTAGCCTTAAACCTCATTATTTCCCCACCCATGAAACACTTGCCATCTGTGTCCATTGTATCTCCTTAAAACTCATACTGTAAATAGCCTCAATAGTATGTGTGGATTGAAATTGAAAATATGTCTTTTGCAAAACTCAAGCCTCAAGATCTATCATTTCTAAATGGAACTGAGCTTTGGCCTTGGATAAAATTCTGACATGGTCTTTTGATCCATCCCGTTTTTCATTTGATATAACAGATTAATCTGTGCAGTGTTGCTGGTAGCCAGAGCCTTTTCCAGCACATTGCGCTAGAAGCAGAGTTCAGCCAGAACAGATCAGTCTATAACAGGATGGAGATATCAGGAGAGGCAACCATTCACATTCACAACTGCAAGCAATTTAGAGATGTCAGTTCACCTTGAACAGTCATTTTTGGACTGTGAGAGGAAACCAGAGTGAAATTTTAAATGATTGTTATAAGCATTTTGAACATTTTCTTTCCCTATTCTGCACTGACTAACATATTAATGTTGTTATTGTCAGGCTTTTGAGCAGCAGTGCAGTGCAGTGCAGTGCAGCGTGGGGCAGACCGAGGCAGATCACAGCAGCGTAGCCATGCTTACGTTGGCCAGTAAGCTGAAGAGGGACGATGGAGGAAAGACGGGCCGTGCCTCAGGAGCCTCTGACTCCACCCACAGGGTTTCCATCAGAGACCGCCTACTTACCAAAGGTACTTGGCTCATTGTCTACTTTGTCCATCATGTATTTCATAAGGTCCCATCACTTTTTTTTGTACAGAAGCTAAACAAACAAGCTGCATATTTGAGGAATGACATTGCAAGAAAGGAAAGCTAAGCCTTAGCTGTGTTTTCTGTTTCAGTACAGAAATATAAAAGTGATGCATGTAAAGTTCATGCTCCTCTATGTAGTTGGTTTTTATTTATATCTCACATTGCCTTGAGATGCAGCTTCCCAACCCATGCCTCCTCCCTCTCCCTTTAAATTGTTGTACTCAACTAAGTTTTTGTCACTCTGTTTACATTTGTCTCCTTCTGACTTGTACCGCCACCATTTACCATCAGATTCTCTTGCCTTTGGGCTCTCGCCTGTCTTTGCTTTAGCTTTATTTTTTACTCATTTACTACTACTATCACTACTAGTACTATTAAAGCTATATCCATCCATCCATCCATCCATCCATCCATCCATCCATCCATCCATTTTCCTCCGCTTATCTGGGGCCGGGTCGTGGGGGCAGCAGGCTAAGCAGGGCATTCCAGACGTCCCTCTCCCCAGCCACAACGTCCAGCTCCTCCTGGGGGACCCCGAGGTGTTCTCAGGCCAGGAGAGAGATATAATCCCTCCACCGTGTTCTGGGTCTTCCCCGGGGACTCCTACCAGTTGGACATGCCCGGAACATCTCTAACGGGAGGTGCCCGGGAGGATCCTTACCAGATGCCCAAACCACCTCAGCTGGCTCCTTTTGACCCAAAGGAGCAGCGGCTCTACTCCGAGCTCCTCACCCTATCTCTAAGGCTGAGCCCAGCCACCCGGAGGAAGCTCATTTCAGCCGCTTGTATCTGCGATCTTGTTCTTTCGGTCACTACCCAAAGTTCATGACCATAGGTGAGGGTTGGAACGTAGATGGACCGGTAAATCGAGAGCTTTCCCTTCCGGCTCAGCTCCTTCTTCACCACGACGGTCCGGTACAACGCCCGCATCACTGCCGACGCCGCACCAAACGGCCTGTCCATCTCAAAGCTATAGTTTGATGTTAATGTTTTATAATGTCTTGGTTGGACAAGTAACTTGAATGAACAAGCTTTTGCCTCGCGGAAGGTCTTTTTCCCCTTGAGATACTCAAGCAGTATGGTTCGATGCTCACAGAAGTTCGATGCTCACAGAGGTGATAATTACAAGGTCAAGTCCAGTTCTGCTAAATGAGCTGTCGTGGGAACAGCACTTCAAAAAACTCAATGTGAATGAGAATGAAAGGCTTGTTGTAACACACTTATGTTTGAGGAAAATGTAGTCCATCTTGCTCGTAGCAATAAGAAGCCTCTCTGATGAGACCTTTTTATTGCCTGTCCTTCCTGTTCTTTCCAGTAAAACATAATTGTTTAATTATCCCGATCTATTTCACAAATGAAATGGTACTAATCATAACGCTAGCTAAATGTGAAAAAGTAATGCAGTGCTTGTATAATAAACAAACCATTTACTACTGGGAAGTACCTAATAATTACACTCAGAATAGAAATATAATGGCAGTTAGAGACTATGCATTTCCCGCCTTGCCTTTTTTGGAAGTGTTGAGGTGTTAAACCAGATGATGCAAATAAGCAGTGAAAAGAGTGTCAGCAATGTGAAAACAAAACACTGAACCTGCAAGCTTTTAAAAATCCAACCAGACTTGCCCCAGAGGCAACAACAGCTTCTCTTTACATGTCTTTCTGTTTGTTCTCTTCTTTCTTTCCTTCTTTGTTTTACATACTGATCGAGTTGTTTTACCTCTGCTACACTGTGTTGTGTGCATTCACAACTTGCATATTAAAATTACATTATCATTTTATGCGGAGCAACTTTTCCAACTGATTTATTTCAAAACTGGGTGTGACAGTGTCAGCTCTCGGTGTGGAAGTTCACACATTATTGTGCGTGTGTGTGTATGTGTTGCTCTCTCCTTATTCATGATTTGTTCTTCTCTCAACAGAAGTTGCAGAACTTGAAGCCAATCTCCCTAGTAAGTACACTTTACATTCCACTTCCATTCACATTGATCTCATTCAGTTATTTTAGCCTGATTCCTCTGAGTTATTTTGACTTTGCCTTTACCTCTGGGTAGTGAAGCTAACGCTGCAGTGGAATTAAACATGCAGTCTATCTAATCGTCAGCAGGGGGAGACTCCACTGGTTGCACAAAGAAGTGAATTTATATGTAAGTCAATAGGGAAATGAGCCTACTTCTCACTTGATTTATTACCACTGTAAACATTTTCCTGATGAGTTTATGGTCTCAATTGCTAGTTTCAAGTCTTCAATTCTCTTCCCTTCATTCTGTAAATGTTCATTCAAGTCTTCATTCTGTAAATGATGGTCTCATAAAAAAAGACAAGAATCTGGGTGTGCTTTACGGCAGTGTTCCAAAATGATTAGCAGGTTGCTACCACGGTACGCTGTATGTTTTGTCTCTAAGGAGTCAGCTGTCATTTTTTAAATCAGAGTCCACAAACCAATGGGTGACATCACAGTGACTTTGTCCACTATTTTATACTGTCTGTGGTTTGTTGGATGTTTTATCTGTCTCAGACTTTCTGAATTATTTGGGCTATTCAAACGATTTTATAAATGTTTGCGATAAGGTCGGTAAAAGAGCCTTGCCCATAGATGCCCTCCATATTCTTATGAGTTACTTTAATACTTTTAGGTAAAGACTGTTTGTAATAATATTTTATATTGTAATTTAGTGCCATAATAAAACAATTCAGCCGAAATCTGATTAGTTTTTCACAGTAAATTAGTTAGGCTAGTCGCTCTAAATTATTGACAAATTAAATTATAATCAAAATATCCACATGTAAAGTATTTAATCTAGGCCAAACACACAGCAATTTAGATTTTTATCTGAAGCCAAATTTCCCAGCGCTTCCACATAAATGCTTGCTGTATTAGGCTGGAAATGAGCCACACTCAGTATAAACACATGCACTTTGAGCCTTGGACGGGTTTCATGCTTGTTTCATACTTCTGGCCTCAGGATTTATTTATTCAAATAGACTGCACCCCTGACTGCTATTTAGTTCTGGCTTTTATTTAAAAATGTAGAATACAGTAAATCAGATCTTCATTAGTCAGTTATCTGGTTATTGTTATGCATGAGTGCTGAATGAATTATGATTGCTTTGGCTAAACTCTGCATGCCTGTAGTTGTTTGTGGTCTGATGAGCTCCCTCGCGCAGCTGAGAACCATGAAAGCCAGACAAGTAAGCAGATAAAGTAGCACACAGTGAAATTAAAAAAGCTCAGAAAAATCGACACCATATGAGTAATAAAGAATATATTTTGTTATTATGGGGATATTTTTTCATGCATGCTAGAGGTGGGGAAAGAAATCAATACAGCATAGTATCACAATGTTTTGTGTGGCAAGATTATATTGATTCATGGCCGACAAGTATCGATATTTAGCATCGGTGAGCCCTCAGTATTTTCGTGTTTTTTGTTTTTTCTGGTGGCTGTTGTGGACTCACTTTTGGGAATAAACTGGCATCAGGATATCGTGTCGGGAAGTTGTTGAAATAACGCTGCAAAGTTTATGTTTAACTCAAAAAAATTCAGAGCAGTGAAGCTTAAAGTTGAGGAAAGTTTGATAAAATGCTGCAGTTGTTGCTGTCCATACATGTTTGATATCAGTTCAGTTCAGTTTGACTGAATACTTTGTTGGTCAGTCTGTGGGTTTGACTCTCATTTTGGAGAAATAAAAAGAGTAAAGTGGGATGAATAGACTGAGGATTTTCTCTTATTTGACAAAATAATTCTTGATTGAATTTAATTTTGTGGACACAAAATGACGTTAAACAGTTAAATTGCAATATATTGTATCGCAATACTCACCATATTGCAAAATGCTTAAAATCGCAATAATATTGCTTCTAGATAAAATTGTATGGTGGGGCCTCTGGAGATTCCCACCTATAAGAAGTAGAGTAACTCTGATTCTCAGAAATCCAGGAAACCAGATTAATAATTCTAGTAGTTCATGGGTTGTTGGCCTACACTTTGGGGAACTGGGGTGTACAAGTGGGCGATGGAGTAAGTGAATCAGGACACTGAACCATTAAAGAAACTATCCAGCTCTCATGACTGTTATCCTCATCTGATCTGTGCTTTATTACCAACAAAGATGAAATGTGGTGTTGTGGAAAGTATTGATTTTCATGATGCTTCAACACAATGCTTTATGTGAACCTGGCTTTGTGCTACTGATTCATTTTCACTCTTATAGGCAGACAGCAACTCAGGAAAAAGGAGGAGGGGATCGGTTCATATATATTCTGAAATCCCATCCGCAGGAGCACTCATTAAAAAAAAAACACACAGTTGAAATGCTGTCAAGAGCCAACAAGCTGCCATAAAGCCCTAATCCTAAAGCCACGTTGGCCAATCACACAAGGAAAAAGAATGAGGCGTTGGTCAATCAGAAGCCTGAAAAAAAGCTATTACCAAAAGGTTATCCGGCCACAACGGTTTATTGATTGCTCCACAGCACATTGTGATGCCTCTTTTCCTCAATATAGTGGAAGAGCAAGTGTACATTCCTGTGTAATCAAGTCCTGCTGGCTGGTTAAAACCAGCAATGTTTGATCCATGTTGCCTCTTTTGTGACGCCTGACAAAGGAGATAACAGCACACACACTGATGTCTACACACTGACAATGCAGTACAAAGGGGTTTTATAAATTTTTCAGTAACCTCAAATGCAGTTTACATGTGGATGACAGGCTTAATTTCATAAAAAGGCTACTTTATGTTATTTTATATCTAATTATTTTTAGAGGCATTTGACTCTCAAGCAAAATATTCAGCATAAATGATTTATGAGCTTGGTGGAGAAAGTCTCAAAAAGACAAATTAACTGACTAAGATATGATAAAATGATCATCAGTTCTTTGTAAGGATCTATATTTAAAATGCATCCCATTGGAGATGATCCGCTCTGCATGATTAAGAAGTGGTTGAACTGTTGCATTCCCTTTACATTAATCACAGTCATTACCATTAACATGTCTCACAATATGTCAGTTACCACGTGAATCAAGACTCCGATTTCACACCAAACAAAAAGGACAGGCTAATCAAGGAAAAGAGCTGATTTTATGTTCCGTTTAATGAATGAATGTGGTTAAAAAACACTCCTGCACTATGTGATGCCAGCTGCCTTTAGCGCAGTACATGTCCTTGAACACCAGGGGGGAATGTGGTGCCACAGGGAGTCCCAAAGCATAAATCCTGCAGTCTGTATAGATGGAATGAACAAACTGTGGCTCTGAAGGGTTTATTAAAAATGCAATATTGTTTTTTTTTTATATATTATTGAAGAATTATTGATCTTAATGCTGAAAACTAATGATAGAAGCTGCTTTCTGGCTTTAACCTTTGACTCTGACAACTAATAACTTTCCCCTCTTTTCTCTTTCCCAGGTACATGCAAAGCCAGTTTCCCAGATGAGGACAAGCTGCATCATTTTCAGCTGGCAGTGTCTCCTGGTAAGAGAAAAAATAATCCGTCTGCCCCCTTTTCTCAAATAAGTGCTTTATTCAATTCATAAGTGGGGAAACTCAGCAGGGACCCTGAACCCAGGACATTGAAATTAAACTAGACTGCTACATGCATATTGTACAGAGATAATAAAGGGATGGTTAGGATTTTTTAAAGTGGGGTTGTATGAGGTACTTACACACAGTTGCCTCCAGTAGATGGTCGGCCAGCACGCCCCAAGTTTGGAGATGCAGGAAGGAGTAAAGCAATTAACTGTTGTGGAGGGGGGCATTGGAAAAACATCATATGTCAGTTTAGGTTATCTGCTATATTTAGAATCTTTTCCGCTCTTTTCCGCTCTCGCAAAGCCACCAGTCTCCATTGATAAAATAGCATAGGAGCTGCTGGTCTTCTAATGCCTCAATCAGTTAGTTTGTTGCTGTGCACATGGCTTGCACACCGCCATCTGATATAGGTAATACACTAGATGTGTGAATCAGCGTATGGGCCCCACGATGCGATTTTATCCTGATACTTGAGTCGTGGTATGATATTATTGCAATTTTAAGCATTTTGCAATATGGTGAGTATAGTATATATTGCGCTTTAACTGTTTAATTGCATTTTGTGTCCACAAAATTAAATTTGATCAAGAATTGTTTTGTCAAATAAGAGAAAATTATCAGTCTGTTCATCTCACTTCAGTCTTTTTATTTCTCCACAATGAGAGTCAAACCCACAGACTGACCAACAAAGTATTCAGTCAAACTGAACTGAACTGATATCAAACATGTATGGACAACTGCAGCATTTTATCAAACTTTCCTCAACTTTAAGCTTCACTGCTCTGAATTTTTTTTTAACGAAACATAAAGAAAGCCTAACTTTGCAGCGTTATTTTAACCACTTCCCGATATGAAATTTTGACATCCTTTCTTAAATCTTCTAGTTTCCTATGATACCATTATCTCCAGTATATTCCTAAAATATCGTTACTTGGCGGCCATGAATCAATTTTATATTGCCATGCAAAATATCGCGATACCATGCTGTATCGATATTCTCCCCCACCTCTATAATACACGACTTTGGGTAGGTAGCTCATGTAACCCAGCTTCAATACATTTACATTAGTTTTAGCAAAGACATAAGAGAATGTGTGTTTTAAGCCAGCTATAGCCTTTAAGTTAATCATTAAAATTATATAATAATTTACAAATATGACAAAAGGGCTGCATTTTTAAGGTAGATGATTAGAATGATCAGTTAAAAAGACCCCAATCGGGGCGTCCCGGTGGCTCACACTGGTTGAGCGCTTACCATGAAGGCCGTGTGCTTGCTGCAGCGGACCCGGGTTCGAATCCGGCCTGAGGTCCCTTTGCTGCATGTCTTCCCCTCTGTCTCCCACTTTCTATCTGTCTCTATCTAATAAAGCAGTAAAAATGCCAAAAAAATAATCTTTAAAAAAAAAAAAAAAAAAGACCCCAATCAACTTGCATGTTGTCAGACGAGTTACTGCACATTTTGTGATACACAGAGCAATGCAGGAACAACAGCATGGCAGGCTGTAAACGTTAAAAGTCTTGTCTCAAAAATACCTAACCACAAGACTAACTGTGATGGGAGTACAGAAGGGTAATGTAAACGGAGGGCAGTGTGAGGCAGGGCAGTGCGACTGGTGTCTGCTGGCTGCCCCGGTGCTCTCAGCTCTGGGGCTGACTGTCAGGGAGGCCGGTGAAACTACTTTTGAACCAGATGCTCGACTGACCTCCTCTGCTACCGTCCAGTGTGATTAAATCTTCAGCCGACAGCTCTGTCAGCAGCCATGCAGGAGATACACTCTGGTGTGCTGGGGTTTTCTCAGCTGTGACCACTATAAAACTTTTTTTCTGACTCTGTGGAAAACATCACAGAGGTTAAGCAAAGGCATTAAAACATGGTTCTTAAAGGTAAAACATGGGTTTAATGTAGACTTATTCTGAGGAGTTTTGTGTGGGGCTGCTACTCTGCAGGTGATCTGAACTGACACTAGCTAGTCAGGGGAGGGAATAAAGCGTCTTTTGAAGAACGGACATCAGTAATAATGTTGAAACAATTCATATAAAGCATAGAGCATGAACCAAATAACCACAAGCACATGAAAATTTGACTCTAAAATGTCAGAACTAGAGTACAAATTGTCACTTTAATGTGAAACAATTCTCTCAAAAATAATTTTCTTAGCCTTAGCCTCCAGGTAGGACATGCAGCTTTCTAATTCTATAATTCCAGACAATATGCAGGGTTTGAGTGTGTGGGAGTATATGTTGTGTATGATGGATAATGATCAAGTAGGAGCCTGCAAGTGTAAGTCTATGTGTCTTAAAGTATTCCCTTGGAATGGCTCTCCAGTCCTCTCCGTATTTCAGCATCACTGTGGCGCTGTCATTATACCCCAAGTCTAATCTGCTTACTCAGCAGTGTTCCGAAGCAAATTGGGCTACCTGTCGAATATAATATAAATGGAGCACACTGGTGTGGGATTACCCAAGTCTCTGGAGACTCTCTTACCTCTCACATCCTGCTCTCTGTTTGTCATACGCACACTTTCTCTCTTCCCTCAAACCCAATGTCACCTTTGCATTTCAAGGAGAACACAGAGAGACACATGGCCTTGTGTATGTGTACGTGCATGAGTAACTGAAAGAGAGAGACAAAGAAAGAGACTGGTGATTGAGGATAGTGAAACATTGATTATTTTTAGAGTTTTCAAATTCAGACACATACTGGGAAAAGTGTGCAGCTTTTTTGGCTAATCTCAAATTGTTTAAAGGTATAATATGTAACTTTTTTGTTAAATATTTAATGTGTTGTTGAGTTGTGTACTTACATTATCCCAAAGGTTTCTAACCAAAAAAATCTGTCGGGTTAATTTGGTCGGTTGTCAGTGATGTCATATCCCCGTTCCTCATGCGGCAGCATTGGGGTTTTCTGCCAGAAGCTGCCATACAACTAAATTGACTTTTTGTCCTGTATAAAGCCACATTTTTAGTCCTTTTTAGATCTCAGCCATTTTTAACTAACTGGAAGGATTTTTTGTCATTGGAAGCAAAGCAGCTTGGCTTTCAGATGTTCCGGGATGTCCTGTAATCACTTAACAGCATCAAAGAAACACCGATTTTAACGTACAACCATTCGTTCAGTGTTTTTATTGGTTTTTAATCACCGGGCCTGTTAGTTTTGAAGAGGAAAAGACCTCAGCTCCCATGAGTCCATGGTTCACAACATCACGAAATTCAGCCTTTTATCATTGTTTTGACTCAGAGACCTTGTAGCAGCAATTTAGTTTCAAGTTTAACCAGGATATCTGTCTGTAAAATGTGACAATTTCATAGAATTTAATTTTTTCCTAATTTAATTGAGTTCCATTGTTTTAAGGTTTGATTAAATTGCTGTGGCAGGCCAATATCAATTGGCATGTGTGACAGAAACAACCTTTAAGAATATTGCAGCAGTTTAAGAAGCTTGAGCCACAGTCTTGGTTGTGTTGTTTATTCCACATTCTACATTATATTTTACATATATGTTTTGCATTTGTAGTTGCTTATTTGACTTATTATTCCAACAAGATCTCCAACTAAAACAACAGAATAGACAATACCACCCATAACGACACATATGAGCATTTGTCAAAATCACCCATATGGTCGGTTCACGGTACAGAGCGGAGCGTTCTAGAAATAGCACACACATCATTATACGTACATGCATGGTTAGGAGTTGTAAAAAAGGCTGCAGTTTTTGTGAATTTGGGCTACAAAACCACTGACCAAGGTTTAGGGTAAAAAACTTCCCGGTAAGGCATTATAAAAGACTGTTTAAAAAGTAAGTAAATGTATGTAAAAACCGGAAGTGAGGTAGTTGCGAGGGTGACGTGAGCCACCATATTAACATTTTTGAGGGGAGACCAGTCTCTCGACACAAGAGAGATGATAAAAGTCACTGCATCCTTGCCAAGTTAGATGTTATGGTATTATCTTGTTGTTTTAGCAAGTGATGAATTCATTCAAAGTTTTCTTGCTGTTCCAGGCCGTGAGTGTGTAAATGCAAGTTAAGTGTTGTTGTGGTGATTCATCCATCTCCCTGCCACCCGAGCAGGCACTGTAACTCCAGCTTAGTTTTCACAAAGGTCTTTGTAAGCAAAAATCTGCAGAGAAAAGCAAAGATCAGCAATTAGAGACGGGGTTTGGTGTCATGTTCTTTAAGAGGACTTGATAGGGAGATTGAGTTCTCAGAGAACGACTTGCTCAATTATTCAGAACCTCTGTCTCTGCTGACGTGCCGCCACCCTCCCTCCACACACACACACACACACACACACACACACACACACAAACACACACACACACCCTTTCCACTTCCTTTCACTTACTCTTTTCTCTTGTAGTGTGTCTGTTTCTCTCATTGTTTAATCTCCCTCTCTCTCACTTCTCTCTTCTCTCCCTCTTGCCTGCTCTCTCTGTGTCCTCCCCACTAAAAGCTCGACACATCTGGTGTTTTAACACAGTTTATCACTTTTTATACTCCAGCTAGGGCACCATGCTACACTGGAGTCAAACCGAATACAGTACATTATCAAAATACAGTGTCATATCCACAGGTCGAATGGGCATCGAAGCCTGCAAAATGCCTATTTGTGAACCTTGAGAGGGAAATTCTGTCCACATATTGTTTCGTGTACCTGTACCTCTCTTCCACTCTCGACCAGCTTGTAGTAAAAATAAAGAGAGGATTCATTTCTAAAAAACACTAATCAGATAACTGCATTTCTTGAAATATTTTCAGGAGAAAAATAAAAGTATTGGAAGTACATACAGGAGAAAATGCCACATCAAGTTGTGGTTGATGCAAATTAGTAGGTGTCTCAGTTTTCTTTTGTCCACATACTGTGCTGTCAGCTTTCCTTTCAGAATTGTAGTTTATTAGTGAGACAGAATCTGTAATTTGCACTGCAGGGAAGTGGTCAGGAAAATATAAAATACAAAGGGAACTGCAGGTTGTACAATATCTCTTATATTCAAAGCAGCGTAAGGTAAAATCATCTCGACTTGTTATGTAGAGAATTTATAGCTCGAGGCTTATGTAAGTGCTTCTTTCCTGTCTTTTTCTGTTATTTTCCTCTGTTTTTGTTATCTCCTACATTTCTCACGGGAATGGCTCTGTTTACTCGAGATGAACATTATTCATGCTGCAAGTAGTGCTGTAATTTGAGCATTTCATTGACTGTCGTTAGTCCGGACTCCAGACAAACCTAAGGCCCATCAGGTCTTGGGTCCAGCCACTAAACCCACAGCTTCACATGATGTGTCCAAAACGGGACAAAATCCACATCCCTAATTCATGTCCAGTGGTTTCACTTATTCCTGTGCTCCTTAGGGCCTGTTTACATGACAACACTCTCTGGTGAAAATGACAAAATATTTTATCAGATGTGCCTTTTGTCTAGACAGCGACGGCTTTTTTGGGGCTTAAATTGCCCCAAAAATGAAACCACCCAGAGTGGAATCTTAAAAACGCACAAAATCTTGAAACCACCCAGAGTGGAAATCTTAAAAACACACAAAATCTTAAAAATGTTGAGTTTCCGTCTGAAGGGTTAAAATGCAAAAATGTGCTCTGGTCAGCTAACGCTTGCTCACGTCGCGTATGCATTTATGTAACATCTGTCTACAGTCTAGGCCAACGACAACAAACATGTCGGACTATTTCCATCAGTCAGACATTCAAGTTGCCCTAGCAGCTCTGATAACTATCCAGGAGTCACTTCAGCAGTTAAGCAGAATTATCACAGATAATATAACAGAACAGAGAAGGCACATTAATTACCTAGGGCAGCACTTTTGATGCATGTGATGCATGTTTTGTTTTTTTTCGACTGTAGGCTATTTTGCGCTACTAGGAAGAGAAGTAGGAGAGAAGAGAAGTCTCTACGCATGCGGAGCTCTTGGTGGTGTTGTGTGGCAGTGCTTCACATTACCACCTAGCCACCTGACGTGCATACTACATTGAATTTCACGTACTTTTGCATCACCGTATGCATGCAGATTTCCCCCCAAAGACGCTCGTCTAAATGCGGAATAAAAAGTGAGAACACAACGCCACTTTTGCGTTTCTGTCCAGATCGTCTCCATCTAAACAGGGCCTTAAACATCTTGTACACACACATTTACAGAGCAACAATAATATGAAACCGCAATTTTGCATTCTATGTATAAAACAATCTATAATTTCTATCCATAGAGACAAAGATGTGTTCTAGTCACACGTCTATCTGCTTTTGGTTCTCAAGATCGGCACGTCTCATCACACACACTCCTTCTTTTGCTGTATTGAAGTCATGTGGTGCAATATTTATACAGGTGAAGAAAGCTTAATTTATTGTTTGTCATATTTTCAGTACTAAATTGTTTCAGTTATTATTATTTTTTGTCTTCTGAGAGACAATGTAACTCAAATCAGCTCATTCAAAGACCAAAGAAAACAAAAACTGATTGTTTGCTCAGACCTAATTGAAGCAAGGCGGGTGGCTAGGAGAATATTTTTTGTTTTATACCATTTTATTTTTTTTAATCATGGTTGAATTATTAATCTGTATATTACATCTAAATAATTGATTTTATCAACATGAATACAACATTTATTTTGCAACATAAAAAAACAAATACTAGTGATGTTTTTCAAGCTCTGATCAGTTGGAATGCGTCTTTATTTACTCCATTAGTTTCCTTTTCCCATGCAGCAGCCCCGGCTGTGACCCTGTTGCTGCAGACCCCTGTGTCTCTGAGGAATGGGGACAGCAGCAACACTCTGGGGTGAACACAATCTCACACGTCTTTGTTGGGATTATTAAAAAATACAAGAATGAAAGAAAAATTGGCACACATTGTGTTTCAGATGTGTCCTTTTTCTGCTTGATTTGCATATGAATAATTGATGTATTGTGGTGCACATTGCTGCTGGAACCTGACAACTTTGAGTGTGTCAGCAAAACTCTGGCCCGAGTGGCCATATTTTAGGGACAGTGTGTTGGGGAATAAAATGTTTTTTCAACACATAATGACCGCTTATTGACACAAGCATGTATTGCAGAGCTACACCGAATTAGTGATGGGGAATAATTAATCTGTTAATTTGGTCGATCAGGTGGAATTTTTAATCAATCTGTGTATTTTTTTATTTATTCTTTTATCTCTGACTGCTTATCAGTATCACTGAACTGAAACACGGTGAGCGTTCAGTTCTGCGGCCGTGTCAGTAAGCCAATGAGCTGAGAATTAAGTTAAATAAAGCTACAGTTTGAAACTGAAAAATGCAACAACAATTTTAAAACTGAAGAAATACAAGAGTATTAATTTGAGCAAAACTAGCTTACTGTATCAAACCTTGCTAGCATGAATTACTAGGTTCAACTAGGTTTCAAAATAAAAGCGCCGGTTATCAAAATAGGCTTTCTTGAAATGAAGTCATCAGTCTGAGTGAAGTGGTTCATGAGATTAAATTAGTATTATTTTTTTTAAAATCACATATACTTTTTTAAGAATATAGCCTAATATAGTCGTCAAGGTAAATGTCATGTATAGTGCTGTTAGATTGCTACTACAGCGCACCGTTAACACAGTGGAAATATGATAATACAATTTTTAGAAATGATTATGTATCTTTTTTCAATAAATAAATTATTGAAAATGTTTGGATGATACCAGTCGGAAACAATGCATTCAGCACTGGAGTGTCATTCTTCAAATAATATCAAACTAATAATTTTAGTGTAGCCTAATCCTTATCTGCAACTATGCAGGAATACAAGGTTTAGACAGACTGAATAATGTTGAGTTTGAATGTCAATGTTTTGTTATTTGGTACAGGTTTATATGTTGTTGGAGGTTTTCCTCTTTGAATACTTTGTACAAAGAACTTTTGCAGCAATCATATTTTGCAGTCTTTCTGAATATATCTAACACCTAAAATGAGTTTTTGTCTTTTTATACAATTGCCCAGAAGTGTTCCAAGGTTAATCTTCTGTTCACAGCTATTGCACAGTTTCTCGGTGTGTGTCATGTCACCCTGTGCTTGAATATAACTATATCTGTAATAGTCTGGCTTTGTGAACTCCCAAACTGGAGATGTTTTGCTCTTTTACTTGTCTCAGATCCTTCTCTAAAATGTGGAGACACTTCCTAGTATTTGGTCTCTTTGTTGATGAGCTGAGACAATAGCATTTTAATTTTGGCTTGGCCCAAAGAGTGCACTAGGACAGGTTAATTACCAAACACATTGAGGTTTCAGTTGTTGTGCCAATGTTGGAGGTCGCTGGTGCTTTGTTGCTGTTGATGCTGTGTTTTTGTTGTTTGTTGGACAGCCAAGAAGAGGCTACAGAGAGGTTCCACTCTGCACAGTAGTGTTGCATGTATTGCTCGGTGCTCATGTCGCAGTACAGCTATATGGATGTTTCATAATGTAGGTTGACTGGTCCTCAACCTCTGACTGTTAGATAGGTCTCAGTCATTCACTCTGTGCAGGTTGTTAAAAAGTATTTGTGTGTCTATACAAACTTTTTATTTTTGTCATGATATTAAAAGAGTTGTCAAGTATCATTTTTATGCCACTATGGTATTGCAGTTTGTATTGTAAATGCTGGTATTGTGACAACATCATTAATTATTTAAAAAAATAAATTTAAAAAAATTTACAGTCGAAGGACCTATATCTTAGGGCTGGGTGATGTGGACCAAAAGTCGTATCCTGATATATTTAGGCTGAATATCGTTATACGATATATATCCCGATATTTTTATCGCAAAGTGAGAACGAATGTTCAGTCAAAGTCAGTCAAATATGACATGTCACAAGTAGTTTTATTGAAACTGTTTATTTAAGTGAACATAAATACTGTATAACAACAAGAGTACCTTTTTTTTTTTTTTTAAATCAAAGCTCCATAAAGTGCATATTTAAATAAAAATATCTTAAATAAAAATACCCTATGAAATAAAATAGGAAAAGAACAACAAACATTACAAAAGAACTAAATATGTGAACTATATCGATATATGCGATATGGTCTAATTTAAAAATGGATATATTTTATATATCGAAATATTGCCCAGCCCTACTATATCTCACCCTAGCCTTATGTTCTGTGTGTCCCTCCATCCCCACTCTACTTAAACAAACTGGAATATACAAGTGGACAAATCCATGCAAGAAAGAAAAAAAAACATAACAAAAGAAAAGATAATAAAGTACTTCCTTTCATAATAATACCTTCATTTATATAGCACTAAGGCTGCAACTAACGATTATTTTCATTATCGAGTAATCTGTCAATTATTTAAATGATTAATCGATTAGTTTTTTGGTCGATAAAATGTTGAAAAATATCAATCAGTGTTTCCCAAACTACAAGATGACGTCTTCAAATCTCTTGTTTTGTCCACAAACCAAAGAGCTATTCAGTTTATTGTCATAAAGGAACAAAGAAACCAGAAATATTCACATTGAAGAAGCTGAAATTAGATAATTTGGACTGATTGTCTTTATATAAACGGCTCCAATTATTTGATTGTCAAAATAGTTGGCGATTAATTTAATAATCGATTATTGTTCGATTAATTGAATAATTGTTGCAGCTCTATATAACACTTTTAAAAACAGAGTTCACAAAGTGCTTTGACAAAACAAGCATGAATAAAACTCATGCAAAAATGAGAAACCAACAATGAAGAATAGTAAAATAATAATAATAATAATTACAAAAAAAATATATATATACATACATATACATACATATATATATATATATATATATTTATATATATATACACACACACACACACACACACACACACACACACATATATACACATACATATATATATATATATACACATACATATACATATATATGTATGTATATATATATATATATATATATATATATATATATATATATATTTAGATATATATTTAGATATATTCATGTATATATGTATGTATAAATAAACAGAGAGCCAGTAAAGAGAAGCTAAAATCGGAGAAATGTGCTGTCATCTGTTAAAACCAGTAAGAAGCCTCGCTGCTGCAATTTGAACCAGTTGGAGGCGAGAGAGTGATTTGTGGTTTATGCCGGAAAGAACTGAGTTGCAATAATCTAATCTGGAGAATATGAGTGTACGTATTACTTTTTCCAAGTCAGAGCAGGAAATATTTTTTTTGATTCTGGATATGGTTTTGAATTGAAGGAAACAGGACTGAACTACTTTATTGATATGTTTTTCGAAGTTGAGGTTTGAGTCAGAAATGACTCCTAGATTATGGGCGGTGGGTGTTACGCTGTTGGCATAGGGACCAAGTGAGGTTAGGATGGAGCTGGTGTGGATGGGAGGATTAAGCAATAGGACTTCAGATTTTGAGTTATTTAGTTTCAGGAGATTTTGTGCCATCCAGCAGTTCACACCACATCAGTGTAAAACAGCGGCTAGGCTTCCTTACATATTCCAATGACCTTTTGTTTTCAGGACCGTGGAAACCAGAAACCTCCTTGTTTGTATGCGTTTACTGTTCTTGCAATAATTGATGTGTCTTTCAGAGCTCTGTCACAAACCATAATTATCTGTCGACTCAATCATGCCCTGCACCTATGGCTCTGCTTCACTTGCTTTCCCTACAGGGGACATTACACTTATGCTAATTAATCTTGGCTAATTTCTCCTTCACGTGATCTTCTTTACTGCAGTTATGGTAGTCAAAACTGTAAACCCAGACAAAGGCTCTATTTACATAGGACTAAGGGTGCTTTCAGACTGCTTCAAAGGATCAATATCAGAAAATGCCTGACAATTATTAATCCCCTTATTAGCAAATACCTCCGTGTTGCAAGAAGTAAAGAATCTTGAGTCTTACATTTCAGGATTTTTTTTTTGCATTCCCTTCCAATAACTTGCTATCTAACATCTTAGTTTGAACATGTGACTCCCTAAAGATGTTTAGGTATTGCATGTGTATGTGGCCCAGTGTCCTGTGACAGTAAAGACCGATTGTTCCAGTGTACTGAAGACACTCATGAATTATTGAAGACCTCTTACTGCCGCTGTTAGTCAGTAGATTCTCTCTGTCCTCCTTCTTTCTTTCCCTCTGTCGGTCTGTTTTCTTTTCTCCTTTTTTTCCCTCTTTCATCCCCCTTTTTCTATCTCTCCATCTTGGTTTTCCTGTGTAGCTGTTTTCTTTACTTATCCTCCTTTCTACCTGACAGTTGTTCAAGCCGTATCTCCCCATTTCACACAGTGTTATCTCTTCCTCTGTCTCCTCTCATTTATAATACAGGAGGCGACTGTTTGTGCGGTCTAATTAAATTGTACCTCTTTCTTTGTTACAATGAATGTTGTCTGGGTGAGGTTTAGATGGCCCTTTTTTTGCGAAAGCCTTATCTCAAATTGCTCAGCGTTTGAGCACACAGATGGGGGTAGAGAGTGAGAGCGAGGGACCTGCTTGTTTTGAACGTGTGTGTTAAAAAGCCTTTTCCTCTGAAACATGATTTAAAGTGTTATTGATGCCCTGTCAGAGCTGTATTGAAATAAGTGGAGTATTGTTGGCAGATTTTTATATTGTGAGTTGAAAATAACATGTTTGCCTAACTGAGATGGTTTAAAATAAGTGTATTTTACTTTTTGGTCCATGTGCGGCTGCGGAGGAAGGTATTTTTAGATAAAATGTGCAAAACTGGATACTGGCTGCAAGTTCTGTCTATACATGACTTATTATCAAGTGGTTTCCCTTCCTCTCAATCCCTCACTTTCTTGAATTCAGTCAGGAGTTGCCAAGAGTATCCATCCAACTGTGTGAGCCTTTTAACAAGCATATATTTTTTTCCATTCCAAATCTGACTTTATTTCCAGCTTCTCCTCTGATCCCTGAAAGTGTTGTAGACCTTTTCCACCCTATAAAATCACAGTAGGACTGTAAATGTTATCCAACTAATTAAAGAGCCCTCTTAAACAGATCCTATGTCCTGATTCGTTCAGGACATAAGATCTGTAATCTTTAATTGGCTTAAAAGGCTACATGTTGGTAGAGATGTGAAGATGGAAAGAGGCAGCTTGCATTGATTAGCAGCACATAAAGGTAGATGGATATATAAAGGGCTCAAACAAATGTCACAATCACTGCGCCCAGTGAATGGGGTGTAGTAGTAGGTGTGTGTATTGCGAGAATGGAAAGAGAGGAATAAGCCAGAATTAAGTTTGACCTACAGAATGTGGTCAGACTGAAAGGTCACACATCAGGCCTTCACTCCCCTGAGAACCTCCTAGGTTGAGATTCAGTTCGTCCAATTCTCCTGTCGCTCATCATTGATCTTGGTTGAACTGAGCTGGTCGATCTCCTCTGACTTCTGTCACGTTGAGACGTGACCATTGGGTTGGCAGGGGAGGGCTCCAGCTAAAAAAAAAAGATTAAAATTCAGGTTTTTCAGGCAGACATGGCTCTTCTTTTGCTCACATTGCAACATCACCTGATAGCATACTGCGTTTGCCAAATTGATTTGTTATAAAACATATACTGTATTGTAATGTGTACACATTACTTAAAAAACCTTGGTTTGTTGTTTTAACCCTTGTTTTTCCTTCTTTCCATCTTCTTCCAGATGAGGGTTACTACCAAAGTGGAAGGTTTCAGTTTGAAATAGACGTCCCCGAAGCCTATAACATGGTGGTGAGTGCTCCAGTTATGTCTCGTTATTTGGTGTTAAAAATGTATCCGTTTGTGTGTTTGTATGCATGCGCGCCTGTGTATTTGTTGTCAGCATTGTGGCAGCTTCCTGTTTTGGCCTGCTAAAAATAAGGACCCTTCCAGATCTGCTGTCGGATATAGTGTGTTCTGCTCTGTTGTTTTGTGTATGAAGCAATTTCTGGGAAGAAGTAGTGTATCCCTCCTATTATAAACAGCTGGCCTCAACTGAAAATGTGTGCATGGTGGCATCAATATTGCTTTTTTCCATTAAAATTAATTTGGATATCAAATTACTGGGCTGACAGTTGGTTATAGTTTGACATTAACCATGGCCTGATGGCCCATGGCCACACCATGAGCTCACTTTTTTCCGCCAAGCTTTCTTTGTCTGGTCTCTCTTGCGGACAGCTCTTACGCCTTTTCGACCAAGGCAGTTCCAAGGCCGGTTCAGAGCTGATGCCTAATCTTAAACCAGTTCTTTTTGACCTTTTTCACTGCCAAAAGAACTGGCTTCTGGCCAGGAAAACTGGATCCAGATCGGCACCAACTCTTTGCTGGTCTTGAATCACGAACCACTTACATCAGAGGCTGGGGCGGGATTATCTGACCAACAAGACCAACTAAAACATGTATCATTCATTTTATTTTATTTGTTTAACTGCAATGTGATTGATATGGGCTTGCGTTAGCTTATAACACCAATATCTACGTTCAGTGTTAATAAGAACGTAAAGGCTGTCCATAGAATTCAAGACAAGGAGCACAAATGTGTTGTACATGACGTGTTTGGATGCCAACGTTGTCTCACAAAGTCAGGAGCAACATTTGTAAAGAGACAATGCAGTCCGCCATTGTTGTTATTATACTTACTGAGAGAGTGGAGACGTATACAGACGTACACAATGATGAAATGACGTGGCTCTCGAGCCTGTGGAAAAGCAAACGGGTGTTGAAAGGGTTCACATGTTGAATTCTTTATTTTTAAGTTGACATTTGAACCAACCAAAGATGTACTTTGGCCATCAAATTAGGAAGCTTGGTGCTTATAAATATTACCATCTATCCTATAGTTTTTCTTATTCTCCGTATGGAAGACTTGCAGTTTGATTGTGGCAGTATGTTTTTTTCACTTGGCCTTCATGAATTCAAGTAACCACTTTCTTTGTCTGTTCCATTCATTCTTCCTGCACTGGCTTTATCTCACCCTGCCAGTATGCTTGTTTGTGAATGTGTCTTTTATTTGTGTCTGTATGTATCCCTACACATGTATGTCTGCCTTTTATTTCCATCTTTTGTGTGTTTTATCCTGTCCACCCACACACGCACACACACACACACACACACACACACACACACACACACTTCAGTTATCTCTACATTCAGCCATCCGTGGCAGTTTTATGATGCCTGCCACAGAATGATAAATAATAAACATTCAATCATGAAAGGTTAATCGATTCATAAAGTTGGGCCTGCTGGCGTTCATGTAGAGAATTACTCCTGTGGCACATATTGTGGAGGAGGAGTGTGCAAAAACAGAAAGTTTAGAACTGTTTCTCATCAGTTTATTACCTGTTATAAAGTCACATTTAATCCATATTGGGGTTAAATTGCACAGCAGTAGTTAAAGTGAGCCGAGGGGGATGATACTCATTTACTCTGCGAGTAATTATGGAGAGTAATTATAACCGCAAGTGAGTCTTAAAAAACACATCTCTGCCTGTAAGTCTACACTTCAGATGAGATGATGGAAAAAGTCTACAGCCTGGTTTAAAATCTTACCTGCAGCTCAGATAACAACATCCCATTGAAAAGTGTTTGATTGATTTTGCTTCATACATACAGGCTTTAGGTTAGGACTGTGTATGAGTCTCTATCCATCAGATTAACTAAAAAAGAGTTCAGCAGTTACACAGCACAGAAAATAACCAGAGCTGATTGAATTCAATAACAGCAGTGAGTAATGAGCCAGAGATAAACTGAACAAAACAATAGGTGTCCATTTGGAAGGGACCAACAGGTGTTTTGGGCTATAATTAATACCTGGGGAGAGATTGGGAATGTGTGCCAGGCAGAGTGGGAATTTCTGAAATCTGTGTTAAAATTGCTAGGCATGCAAGATACAGGTAATGGCTTTAAAATGAAATGTTGCCATTTGCCCGAAATGAAAAATGTCCACTGAGGTCAACTATGTCCTATACAAGTACAATGTCATTACTATTTTTTGGATATCTGTGGAACACTGTAGTCTGGAAAACGCCTACTCTGTCACTGTTGTTCCAATGAGTGCTCTGGTATTATTGTATCCCTTTCAGAAGCTTTGTTGAATTAATTACTTATCATCAAGTCTTTAAAAAGCACTTTTGTTCCATCATGGATTACAGTGAATGTCGTTTTTTAAATATTAATACATTGTTGTTATTATCATTAGCCATTAGCTGTACTACTACGTACTACAGAAGCAAGATATCAGAGGGTTTTAATTCCCCTGTGTGAGTGACTTGATGTTCACTTCAATTAGGTAGAAAAGAATATGTGCATTTATTGGCAATCGGCACAAATAAGATGGAAAATGTATGCATTTCTGATATCGGATGTATAAAAATAATCCCTAAAAATTACTTTAGATTCTGTGGAGAAAATTATCTTTTAACTATATCTAAACGGTACAGTACAATAGATACATTTGTTCCTTTAAATTTTTATTGTCTTTTAATTTATTTTCATCTCGATGCAGATATTGCATTCTGAGCTGACAGATTTGAAAAAGTGCAGGTTTGTGTGTGTGTGTGTGTGTGTGTGTGTGTGTGTGTATATATATATATATATATATATCTTGTAAGCTGGCTTTGAATTGTCAAACTGAAACTAAATTATTGAAGACACCCAGTGGGGGATCTTTGCCTTTTCAGACTTGAACACTAACTAGGCAAGTTTAAAGCCCCAAAACACAGCGGGACATGGAGCATATGCAGACACAGAAGGCACAAAAGCATCCGTGTTGACCAACAACAGTGAAAAGACCATCTGTGGACACTGGCCTGAGTTTTGAGGGCTGGTCTATTGGACTGAAGAATCTTCCAAAACTGAGGGAATATACTACATACAAATGTTCAAACCACATCACCACAGACAAAAATACTGTATTTTTTCATAATTATTTTTGTATGGTTCCATAGAAATCCTTTGAATTGTATAAGCACATACAAATTATATACAAAGAAAAGCTAACCATGAACAGTCATCAAGGATCTTACATTGGTCAAAGGCCTGATTTTACCTCAAAACACACAAATGTGTCTTATATTGAAGTAGCTTACAGCCCAGAAGCACATACCTGGTATTTATACTGGTCACTGATGAGGACTTGAGGCCATTTTTGGGCATTAGCTAAATTTATCTCCATTTACATCTGCAAAGACGTTTATTTATATATATGATCCGACAAGTGAATATTGGTGAGTCAAAGCTGATTATATCGTTCAATTAATTATTAAATAAAATAAAAAAATGCATCTCCCTCTCCTCCCTATTTTTGCCTTTCTTTCCAGCCTCCTAAAGTGAGATGTCTGACCAGAATATGGCATCCTAACATCACAGAGAATGGAGAGATCTGTTTGAGGTAAAACTGTCTACAGCTCCTTTATGGTTCACTAATGCAGCTCCTTCCTGCCTTTATCTCAAGTTGTTGTATTTTATTTTATTTTGCATTATTGGTCTAAATGGAAAAATGCAAATTTAACAGTATTTTTGCAGCTAGAGATCCATTCTCACCCACATTCCTAAAAAACGAACAGGCAAACCCTTAAATTATGTTCTTTTTTTCTTTTTGAAAATGTTAGTTTTGGTAGGGATAATAAATCAGTGGTACTGGAGTTTGTGATCTCTGAACAGGGTCAGTCATCAGTTATTGGTTTGACGATGATTTAGTCTCTAGGGGCAACGGAGAATATTCCTGGGCTTCCAAGGTAGCAGATGTCCAGGCCGAGACTTCCGCGTCCATGCAACAGTCATAGTTTACAGTCCGAGACTGAGAGAGTTATGAGATTTCATTTTGAGCAATCTAGTCCACCTCAATTTTTTCTCCTCGCAGGCTGTTTACCTTCATTCAACCAAAGCCTGTTCAAATGTGATTGGTCAATACTTAAACTACAACAGGACAAACATGGAAACCAGAGTGCAGAACTTTTTGCAGAACCTTTGGCATTGTGGGAGACAACAACATACGATGATCTGCCACAACAAGTTTTAGATAACATGGAAGTATTGTAAATAACTTGTTTCTCTCTTTCTTTTTCCAGCTTATTGAGGGAACATTCTATTGATGGCACAGGCTGGGCCCCAACTAGAACATTAAAGGTAAATACATTACATTTATTTCTAAGAATGTTGCTTTTATTTTAGAATAGTGATGTTTCAGAGATTTTTTGATTATGGGCATTTTCTGTAGAACAGAAGTAAGTATGAATTGATCTGTCTTCAAGTCTGGGTGAGGGATTGACCAACTGGACTTTACTTACTCTACACTGCATATGTGATAGAAATCTGTATTTCAACTATGTTTAGTTTCACAGTTAATCATGAAACAGCGTGCTTATAATTGGAGGCTGTGAAGTGAGAAATTGCATTTAGAAAAATCACAGTCCTTAAATGAATAAGAATTGAAAACACCTATTATTGGTTTTAAGGGTATTTTACATACCTTGTAGAGTTGTTGAGGTTACGTTTTTCAAGAAATCTAGCAAAAGTCTTGTTTAGGAAAGTGCTTATAATTTGAAAGTTTTTAAACTAGAAAATATATTTAGCAAAGTCCTTCTCGTTGTTCACATAGTTTGTTTAAAAACAACAACATTGATGTGCAAGTCTTTGAATAAACTGACGTCTCTGTACAGTCCACAAACTTTTCTTATATCTGTAGTGACAGAAACGAGAGCCCAAATTAGACCAATATCCATGGTCTTGTAACAATGTCTATATTGTGCTCAAATCTTGAAAGAGTTGATAGCTAATGGATGGATATTGTAAAACCCTGGTCTCCACTTAGCCATTTAGAACAAAAAAGGCCTGAGCGTAACACTCCCTGATGTAAAGCCTTTTCTTTATTCTGCCACTTGTGAGGCCTCTTAAAAAGACTGTGGAATCCTTGCAGGCCACTATGAAAAATCTCTTGCGTCTCCATGTCAGGTAAACTCCCCAATGAAAGGCTTTTCAGCTGCATATATAAGAGTATCTCCTCACGCTTTACCCTTCTCTCAATTGAGCACTTTTGCAAGCTGTTTAGAAACAGTTTCTGAAGTTTAAAGCAAGGACACCTCTGCTATCCCTATTCTAAAATTCTTTCTGAGGAAACTTTGGTGTTCAACTGTATATTATTGCATGGTGAAGCTCTGCCTTCCATGTTTAATTTTTGATTTAAACATTCCGGTCCAATCGACACTCATCGCTGTGTCTCTGCAGGGTTGCAAGGCAGAAGCAACATTCCTCTCAAGCGCTGCAATGGGGTGCAGTTGTAATTATGAAAATATGCAAATGTATGCATATTGGATGCAGTTGCCTTTAGAAGTGAAGGGACAGGGATTAGTTCAGAGGCAATGGATGCCTTTCCTACCTCCAGTACCAGATTTACAAGTCTAGAGGGTCATTGAGTAAATCCTCTTGGTAGCTCTTGAGGTCCCTGCCAAGACTGCTAGTTATTGTCAGGATTTGTCTTATCCTCCAGGGTTCCCTTCCTGTTCTTTGAGGCTTTAGAAGTTTGTGTCAATCCAGGTTATCCCTCTCCTTTCGCCCTCTATCTACTTTTGTCTGCCCACATTTGCATACTTGGGGGGGTTCTTCTCTGCTTTCAGAAGAAGCCATATTCTCCTATTCCTTCTTGTACAGAATAAAGAACATAGTCCACATAATTGAAAATTGTCAATCCATATGTTTCGATGTAACAAGTTTATTTTATTGCAGCATCAGCATGACATGATCATATTATGTTGCGCTCCACGTGATGTCAATCACATGATACACAAAGAAGAAATGGAAGACTTTGCCATGGAAACATGGCTCAAAAACAAATGGTTTTGTCATATTGATTTGTTGAATATGAAGTAAAATTTGGCCCCAGTGTGATTGCATTCTGTGTGTGATCAGATCCAACCTTTAGCTGGTCACAGTGGTTGCATTTACAGTTGAGCTGTGCAACTGGAACATCTATATCCCATCTTCAATTTTTTATACTACATTATCTGTAACTCTATTTTCAAACAGCCTCAGCTGTTTGAACCCACTCAGCCATAATATTTAGCCAACAAAACACCAACCGTTATGTTGCCATCACATTAAAAAACACTTTATAATTGGTATGTACGATGAACTAACTTGTTAGTGTAATCACATTATATGCTCCCTCAATAAATAATTGTAATATAAGTCTGTTTGACTTGTTAACAGCAGGCTTTAAACTCAAACTTTTACTTAGAAAAGCCAATTAATTCCACTGGAATCATTGTAATCCAAGGATTCATGCAAGGGGGAAAATGTATCTGTGCACATGTAGCCCATCGAGTTCAACTTAGGTGAACTTTGATGTGCTTACAGCACCGTTGCCCAATAGCAAGCTGTCTTGACAGTGCTGACCTTTAAGGAGATGAAGAGCTGGAGAGGATGCTGTTATAGTATACCACAGAGATCATCAACTGGATGTCCGTGGGCAGAATACACAGAATAATAGCCTAATGAATTCATAAAATGTGAGGAGGAATAAAATGCATTCTGGTATTAAGCATATTTACAATGACATTTCCGTAATCACAGTTTTTAACTATCACTCCTCAGTGAACTGCCTCCTTGGCGAAAGTCTGAGAGCATTTTGTGGTTAAGTATCTAGTTTTAGGAGTTTTAGTTTTAGTTGACACTGATAATTCATGAATTTATTAAGAAAGTGAAAATATCAAACAATGATAGGCTAACTAGGCAAAAGTACATTATATATGTTTTTCTATTGAAAGTCCAGCACCCACAGTGTCTACAAATGTAGTTGATGATTCCTTGTTTTCCAGCTGTGCTGCACTATTGACTTTGGACTAAAAACTGTTCCACAAAATAGTAAAGGATTGCAGACAAGTATGAAGCGACATTGATGGTCCAAAAAGGTCTTTTGAGTAAACTTTGTAAAAAGTTTTATCTAGAGCTGCAACAATTATTTGATTAATCGAACAATAATCGATTATTAAATTAATCGTCGACCATTTTGATAATCAAATAATTAGTTTGAGCAGTTTTTTAAAGACAGTAAGTCCAAATTCTCTGATTTCAGCTTCTTTTATGTGAATATTTCTGGTTTCTTTGTTCCTTTATGACAATAAACTGTATCTCTTTCGTTTGTGGGCAAAACAAGAGATTTTAGGACGTTGTGGTTTGGGAAACATTTTACTGACCAAACAACTAATCGATTAATCGTTTAAATAATCGACAGATTAATCGATTATAAAAATAATCGTTAGTTGCAGCCCTAGTTTTATCCCATTAGCGACCAAGCTAAGCTAATTGGTGTGCTAATGGTGTGTAATGTGAACAAAATACCACAGAGAAGTGAACAGAACAACAAAGAGACAATAGGATTGCATCATAGATACATTTGTCCATGGTAATCCACATTCAAACCTCAAGATTACATCTAGATTGGTATGACCTGAAGAAATAATACACAATGAACACTAAAGTGAAGTATAAATATATGTGTTGTGAATGTTTGTGGTTGGCAGCTGTTCCTGGAAAAATTCTTTGCTAGGGCAAACAACCATTTCCTCTGCATCACAGCCAAAACACACTTGTGTGGTTTACTGTAAAAGACCGGATTGTAATAAAACAATGTGGTAGACAATATAAACTAGAGGAAAAGGATGCCATTATGGCAATGCATTATACAGTTAAGATTGACCTTCTATTGACTTGAAAAACCACACATCTAGATATTGATTTCCACTATGAAGAAACTTCTAAAGACCTTTCCACTATGTTCTGCCAAAACTAATAGCAAAATACTCTCATCATAGTATCCAAGTTGCTTTGTCTTGTTTTTGTGTTCTGCTGTACACTACATTGACAGAATGCAATAAGGTACTCACTCTCTCTTTCTTTTCTTTCCTGACAATTATAAACCTCATGCAGTATATGTGGTGGTGTGCAGCAACAAGCATATACATGCCATCTCATTGGCTGTTCAATGACTGTAACACAGCAGTGATTATACTCAGTCCTAGTAGTGAGACTGCACACTCCAGCTTGTATTTCCTATACGTTCTCCTGATTACTTTCATGGAGGCCTGTACACTGTCTCTTAAATAATATATATTTTTTCATCACATACTAATGTCCTTTTCTAGTATTTGCTGACTCTTTGCTGATTCCCCAATTGAGCTTCCCCAGTACTGTGGTCATACAAATACAGTAGGGATATATAAAGAAATAAAAATATCCTCATGTCAAGTAACTTTAACAGGATTTGAAAATTAAACTTCAAATGTTTGGTTTGTGATTAGATATAATATCTTCCGAACAGTACCTTGATCTGAAATACCCACAAATAGCTTTTCTTTGACAGCATACGACCCAGTTTTGTGCATTTGCGGTATCCTGAATACATCTTGGCCTTGATTCAAGGAAATCACTGCAAGGAAAGCAGCTTTGCATACGGAATAGGTGCTTATCTTTCCCTGTGTTTGTGTTCATTACAGCAATAACAACCAGTGAGGACATAGCCAGGTTTGTGGAATATACTGTAGCTTTCATGTAATTGGCATCAATGCATTTTGTTCAGATGAATGGATTAAATCAGCTGTATCTACTCACTGTAAAAGTGGAGAGAAGAAAGTGGAGACATTTTAAACCTGTGGTGCAGCAAAGCAGTTCTGCAGTGGCCAGATAGATTGTTATGGCATGACCCCTGACCGACTGTTCTCACCCACTATATGAAGGTTTACCTCGGAAAAATAATGCAGGACAATTTGTAGGAAACTCACGTAATCGAGCCAGCAGGTGCTGCTTATTTATTGTCAGGCGGCGACCTTAGGCATTCTGTATGTGAATATGTCTCCGTCACTTACATCACCTAGGCAACCACATCCAGGAGTTTAGTGCCAAAGTAGGTTACCCTGTTCTCTTTTCCTAACCTTAACCACATAGTTTTGTTGGCTGAACCTTACCAAGTTGTTGATCATCACATGTTTAAAATGGCTACTGTGCAACTGTTTTATAACGTCTAATAGATAGTCATATTTCATAGAATAGCATTGTACACATTTTTGTAAGTTGTACGTACTGGTTTATGAGAATAAGTTGCAAAAAGGTGGAAAATCTCCAGTAAATTTCCAGAAAGTTTTCATGGGAAGTTAAGCTTGGGAATTTTGAAAATATTCCAAACCGTAAACTTTTCATCTGAATCATGGAAATGTCTGGGAATTTACTCAAAATTGGGGGTAATTTAAACAAACTATCATATCCAAACATAAACATTCACATTTTGTTTTGTCAGACATCCATGCAACATAATACAATTATTTGCATGTAGATTTGTAAGTAGAACTTTATCAAGTTTTAATTATTTTGTTGAACAATCAATTCTTTCAGTGATTGACACAAATGTGAATGGTGAGTTAAATATTACTCATTCCCCCAGATCCCACCCATTCAAAAATAAAGTCAAATGCCGTTTGTTCCCATAAATTCCCGTTAATTACAGAGGAAAGTTTCCAACAAATGTTGCAACCCTATTTGCAACGTCCAGATATAGCCATCTATCTCTGAGTTATTTGCAAAGTTTGTTCTTTTCATATGTTAATATATTGGGACAGAAATTGTAATTTATAAACCCAAATAACCCAAAGTGATCCATGACAAATACGCAGATAAAATGATGCACTTTTTAATGTTTATCTGTTTGGGAATCTGCCTAGTGATAGCTCTGCAGTGACTGTGAATGGTATGGAGCGATCAAGCAGAGTTCTCAGGTTTGTTGATATGGCTGTCATGCTTTTTGGTGACCATCCACTTCTCTCTTTCCCCTGTGCCTGATAGTTGGTGGATGTTTGTTTGTTGATCCGGGTCCAAGTTTAAACGCAGTCTACCGTTGTGTATTTAAATGTGGATGTGGTAATATGTGTGAGAGTTTGTCGGGCTTGAGTGTCCCTGTGAGTGCCCAAAAATATGTGAGAAAAAGCAAGTGCAAAAGCTGTGAGTCAGAAAGGATTATGTTAGTTTTTGAGTGGGTGATGATGTCCCCTCTTCACTGGTCACCACTCTTCTCCACTTCAGCCCACACACACACACACACACACACACAGACACACACACACACACACACACACAGTACTTTGCAATAATGGCTTATATGGTAAATTCAACACGATGTAGCATTGACTGCAGAAATGCAGTCATGTCAATCTCACCACTTTGTTGCTTTGAGTTTTGCTTTTTAGAGCAGAAATATTTAATTTAAACTGGTTCCCTTTCTCTGTTGTTTCTATTTAGTTTTGTTAAACTGCTTCAAACGCATATTATCATGTCTGGAGTCATAAAATACATCTCTGATATTTATTAGTTGAGTCATTGGTTACTATTTCCTCTATTTTTTAACATTGAAATGGACAGGAGAAGATTAAAATCGAGCAATTGTGATGTAGTGTGTTCAATGAAAAAATGTTGAAATAAAGTATACTCACAGCAGACAGAAAGACAGAGCTCTTGTTTGCATTGTTTTCAGTGTTACCATTTGGATTATTTATTGGATCATATGTTTCAATACATCTCACAAACTCAACCCTGAGTGTTCTGGCTGCAGTGAATGTTCCAACACTTGCATTGCATTCATCCGCAAAATCAATCAAATTCAATTTAAAATAATATACTGTCAGGTATAGAGAAAAAGCAATACATAGTTTATTGAGGTTAGTTCAGAATTATCTGCATTTTGTTTTCATTTGCATTTTATCACCCTGTATAAAGCAAAACAGACATTGTGCTACTTCAAAGCTTAATTTCATTATGCAAATTGCATAAATACATGTGTGTGGAATTAGAAAAAGATTATTGAATGGAAACCCTCAAAGCATCAAATTGAAATTGTTGATCAGCGAACCAGCTAACAGCTGTTCTTAGTCTGATTTCACTTTCCTGTCATTGTAAGCAGAAAACAGGGTAGAATGGAAGTCCTAGCCTACAGTATAAAAAGGCAATTATGATGCTGCCTTTGTTTTTAAATGTATAGAACCATACATAGCTCCTGGCAGACCTACTGTGCATGTTCCAGTGGCACATAGAAGAGTCCCATGGCTCCTGCTGAGAGGAGTTAAAGTTTATCATTTTAAATTTGCATGTTTTATGCTATTCAGCTGCTGCTTTATCTCAGGGGAAATGTTGAAGAAATTCAGAAATCCTTGTGAAAGTTATTACAGAATAATATATTTACTGTATATAGGGGTTTCCATCTTGGAGAACAAAATATGATAAGCTTTACCTGAGTGTCAAGCATCATTAAGTGGATATATTATTATTATTATTATTATCGTACATTGACATTGATAGTTGCTGTTGTACTAACTAGGGTTGTCAAAAGTATCGATACTCAAAAAAGTATCGATACTAAAATGTTGTATCCGGATACAATACTCACTTTCAAAAGTATCGAGTATCTGAAGCTTGTTATCAGAGTTGCAGTTTCGTTTTGCACAACTGTTTTTTATTATTCATATTTAACCTGTGGTTCTGTTCATTTTTACATGTTGCATTTTTGTTGTTAATGAAAATATTTCTGTAAAATTTTGGGGTCTTTGTTTTTATCCTTGTGGTATCGAAAATGGTATCGAATATTTTCCTGAGTATCAGTATCGAGTTAAAATTTTAGTATCGTGACAACCCTAGTACTAACTACTGCTGGGCTGTGCCACATGTGTATGTTTCGCAATTTGACTATTTGATCATTGACATTTTTTTCCATTTCTTTTTTCTTCCAGGACGTTGTCTGGGGATTGAACTCCTTGTTTACTGTAAGTTTTGCTTGTTTTTATTTTATTATATATGTAGTTTGAAACTAACTGCCTAAAACTGAAACTGAAGTTTCAATTGAAGTTTGTGCAGATTTTAGAAAAATGAATAGCTTGTATCTATGTAAAAACAGCTTTCCCTAAAATCAATTTTATTTAAATAAGGAAAACTCAGACCAGACTTCAAATGATTGAACCGAATCACGCAATTGCATCATTGGTTGAGCAAATAAATCCACACTCTCCAAGTTAGGAGCTGCTCACTGCATGTAGTTAACACCAAATAGATTAGTCCAAGCTCATATCAGATCAACCAAGGCCATTTTTTAAATCTCTGTTTACAGCTGTAATAAGACCATCATTTTTTGACTTGGGGGGAAATGATCTTTCTCATTATGAAGAACACTGAGATGATAGGGCAATTAAAAAAAGGAAATTTGATTACAACTACCCAGCTGGTTCTGGATGTCCCTGTGTGCCAAGCCTTGAGTTTTGTAGTAATTCACTACAAATTCTCCAGAAAATGAATGAAGATTACTAATCAGATTTAAGGTTATGTTGGGAAAAATGCTTAATTTTACTCTTTCAGAAGAATATTAAAATAGAGGCTAAAGGGCGTCCCGGTGGCTCACACTGGTAGAGGGCATACCATTAAGGCTGAGTTCTTCCTGCGTTGGACCCGGGTTCGAATCCGACCTGAGGTCCCTTTGCCGCATGTCCTCCCCTCTGTCTCCCCCTTTCTATCTATCACTTTCAATAAAGAGCAAAAATGCCCCCCCCAAAAAATCTTTAAAATATAGGGTAAAAAGAAAATGTTTTTTTAATAAATTGTCAAATGGAATGAAAGATATATGCAAAAATAGATAATTTAAAATAAGTTCTTTTAACATTTTTTGTGCAAAAGCAAGCAGCTGAAAGTAATCGAATTATTTAGTTTAGTCCAAAATACTTTAATTGCAAGCTTGCATAATTCCATGATCAACTGTGCCTTGAAAGTATCCACATGTACCCTGAGGTCAGCACTGTGTCTATGATGATAATGGTGATGGTAATCTGCATTGATGTGTGGTCATGCCCCAAATCTTACCTCTTAATCAGGAAACAACCTCTCAGGCCATCCTCCTTTTTATCTCTCTAATAACACATCTTCTCTGCAGCAACAGCATCATTATGATGTTTTGTTTGTCGCAGTTGCAGAATCCAGGGTGACATTGCAGACAGCAAATAGTGCTGAAGTGGGCAATATCTTCCTCAGCATCTTTTTTCTTTTATCGGGAAACAAAATATCAAGCACAGAAAGTATTGAACCCTGCAAAGTTTTGTAATAAGATGACAAAACATTTAAGAACTTCTGGCCATGATCAGTCACTGGTTCCTTGACTCATTTTCACACTGTTCTTTAACTATACTGTTTCTGCCTTTTATCTCTGTGGCTTTTCTCTTCATGTCTTCTGTCTCTTTGACTTTGCTCCAGGACCTGTTGAACTTTGATGATCCTTTGAACATTGATGCAGCAGAACATCATCTGAGAGACAAGGTGAGATTTTACACACACACACACACACACACACACACACACACACACACACACCTTGACTGATTGTATTTTTAATTCTGTTTTATCATCTTCAGTGCAAACTGTGACTTTACTCATTGACATGCGGACGATCCACTTGTGCAGCCTCCCCATAGTGGCTCAGATACCCTTATAGCCCAGTAATCATATTCCTGGCCTAGCTTCTTTTGACATCCTGCATAGAAAATGTATCAGGACAAGATGTACAGCTGCTGCAGAAACTACATTTTCTGCTGCAGCTTTCAGTGACGCCCTGTGCGCATTGCTTGCTTTTGTAGGTAGAATTATGTGATATTCAGTTAAGAGGGCTTTACTCTGGTGTAGTGGGCAGAAGACAAAGAGCACATAGCAGTCTTCCTGAGCAGAGAATGGCTCTGACGTAATATTCCAGAGCTGTATAATTTGTAAGTCACATCAGCACCGTAATGCAGAACTCTGAATTCCTAAACACCTCCCTACTCTCTCCTTGGTGTGTGTTGGTGAATATTATGCATGTATGTTTTTACATATGCATGCATGCATGTTTGTGTGTGTGTTTTTGTGAACTGAGCTGGCGTTTTGGTCCGTACTGCTGCCCATCCAATTCTCCTAAACACGATATTTTATAAATTAAATTTGGACTCAAGGATGAACTGATTAGATTTTGGTGTTTAAAGATCAAGGTCAATGTTACCCCACCTCTGTCTCCTTCTCATGAATGTTAAATCTCAGGATATATATTGAGGGAATTATGTATGGAGGGAATTTCTTCAAATTTGGCAAAAACGTTACTTTGACTCAAGGATAAACTGATTGGATTTTAGTGGTCAAAGGTCAAAGTTACAGTGACTTCATATTCATCCCATTCTTGTGACCATGATATATCATCCACACCACTTGGACTTAAGAATGAATTAATTTGATTTAAGGGGTCGGAGGTGAAGTCACATTAATGGCCAAAACACAATAATTCATACTCCAGTTATGACAAAATTCCACACAAATGTCTAATAAGGTGAAATCAGAAACTCAGGAACAGAAGGGATGATTTTGACCATATTTCATATTTGGTCGGATACTGAATTTTGACACTAATCTTGTGTGCACCCCTTAAAACCATAGTGATTATAAAGATCTCTGCTGCAGGGTTAAAGATGCGTGTGAAGCGTCCAGTTTGTAGCTTCTTCGTAGCAACATTCATATGTGAGGCATTGTCGCCTGGATGTAAACTGCAACTTGGCTGCTTGGTGGAGGCAAACAACCCTGAGGCAGTCATTCTAGTTTGCACACACAATGAAAGATGTTGGGAGATGGGAGCAGTTGAATGCCAGCCTTCCTCTTAGCAAAACATATATTCAAGATGTTTCAAAAAGATAGGCACCCTGGCTAATTGATTATTAACTTATTCCCTTTATCACTCCCCATTTGCACTCTACCATTCATTTCTATCTTGTACATCAACTCTCTTCCATTCAGTTCTTTATCAGTACACCAGGCAGTGTCGGAAAGCATGGAGAAACAGATGTTCTCAGTGTTTTGCTTTCAGTAATTGCCTCCCTGGTTTGCCAACCGAACTAATGTAACTCTGCGGGGAGCCTGCTGACCAGGGTAATAGTTGTTAGTTGAGCCCGAGTTGAGGCGAGCTGAAAGCATTTTAAAGTAAAAGATTTGACCTTTGGCACTTTGCACGTACCCTTTCCCATGATGCACTGGGATGTACCCAGCAGTGCATGATAATGGTTGCCATGTGACCCCCATTTGGTGTGAGACAATTTGCGTGTGTGTGTGCGCGTGCGTGCGTGTGTGCATGTGTGAGTGTTTTGCTGTGAGAGGGAAGAGAGAGTGAATGTGAAAGAAATGATTGCTTGTTTGTGGTAGGGGTTATGATTGTTTAGATGAGATGAGACAGTTGCAGGTGTAGAGGGAAAGTGGGAGCCTTTTATAAAGTAAATGCAAAGAAGTCGTTAAACCCAGATTAACCTGCCTATTATCTATGTTTTCTTCGTTTGTCTACACCAGACCTAACAGAGAAAAGTCCACCAACATCTAAAAGCCACACTAATTTACATGTTTTATTTTTAACATCAAATATTACTCTGGTGCTCATGGTAGACAAAAACAATGGATTGGTTCAAACCCTGGTTAAGGAGTCAGGGTTCAGCACAAGTTCATTACAGCAGAATTTAAGGTCAACTACAACTAGGTTAACTACTTTTGTTTTAAAAAATATGGAACATTCAAAACATGTATTACACTGTACAAACACCAAACACTTTCCTAAAAGGCAACAGGTCAAAATAAGCTATAAGACCAAAAAACATCTTAAGATCTTGAAAATACTTAAATGTACTGAATAATAAATAATAAACATTGAAATAGGAAAAGCATTTCAATTAGTTTCACATTGGCTATATTTACCCTGTCAACCCCACCATTGAAATAGCATTCAGAGACAAACCTTTATCATCCCTGTGATCAGCAAATCTGGGTGATGCTGTTGTATGTGTGTTAGTATGAAGGATGTTTCCATTTACATCCCCTACAACAGTAGCAATGCCATCCTTGTCTTGTACCCAACTCTCTCTCCGTTCTTTATCTTACAGCTTCTGGGTTTTTACACTCACCATAGTGTGACTGACTCACACCCCAATCAGCTTGTTGTACCAACTTCAGCATATGTTGTTTACAGGTTACAATTAAAAGTCTTCTGGTTGGAACCTGCGCTTGTGAACATTGGATCCATTGACATACATCTGTCTAGATACCATGTTTTCAGCGTACTGCGTGCACCAGTCTTTGACCCTGTACCATGATGGTACAGGACAGGCTCTATACTGTATGTGTTCAGCTGCTAAGTAACAGATTTCTCTTACAAACTGTGGATCTAGGAAGTGAATGCGCTTTACCCACCAAAACAGAACCAGACTATTATCTACTTTATTGAAGATCTGATCAATACTTTTTTGTTTTCAGTTTGCAAATGGAATAATTTAACAAATTAAAGGAGGATATGTTTGTAAAGCAGTTAAGTTTTGGTGCTGCTACAGTGTGCTGTTGTGGTTCTCTGGAGTCACAACAACTGAAAACACAAAGTCAACCATCCATGACCCACTCCCACTGAGTCACAGCCTGCTGTAATCAACTTCAGCAGCGAGTGGGTGAAGCCGTGGGAGTGTGTGTGTCAGCACACATGTATACTTGTGTATGCGGATGTGTGTGTTTGTGTGTGTTGCGGCTTTTGAAGTGGAACTCCTCCTGTGGCTGCTCTCTGAATACATTTACTGGTTAAAGTGGCTGAAAGGAAGCATCCTCATGGGCAATTTAGTGTATGGGTAATGTGTGTATGCATTGCACCATTGTTGCTTGTGAGTGGGCTTTTTTCCATGTACAGGCACAGACACCTGCATAACAAACAGTTATTTAAGGATGACACTGAAATGGAATAGAATAATTGGCTTGAAAGAGTCTGCAGCTCCAGCATAAGCTTTGTTTGCATGAATATTTGTTATACGGAATTCTGAAATGAAAGAACTTGAATTCCTTATGCTATATTTAGTAACCCTAATATGTCATATTCCTCTCACAAGGCACTCAAGTTGACATTGCAGACTATCAGGCTGAAGTCCAGGGATAGTTTCAAAGCACCCTCTTTATCTGTGGGGCTCCCTCAGTGTTTGTTTGAAGCATATGGAGACTGCTGACGAATACTCAGCTCTGTAATGCACACACCATGTTACAGTTTGATATCCTCTGGAGATATGTTTTCTCTATACATACAAATTAGGCTTTCCCACAGCATAGAAATATATTCATAAAATCACATTGATTGATATTGACATGTTTTATCAATATCAATCAATATTTACATTTAGTCATTTAGCTGACGCTTTTATCCAAAGCGACTTACAGAAAAAGGGAAAGTGCAACAATAAGTGCTAGTGACGATTCTTTAGGAGTAGAATTGTCGTGTTGTGCTAAGAGAGAAGGTACTCTCTTAAGAGCTGTGTCTTCAGGAGTTTTTTAAAGGTAGAGCGGGACCCTGCTCTGGTAGGAACTGGTAGTGCGTTCCACCAACGGGGAACAACAAACGAAAAGAGTTTAGATTGCCTTGGACAAACGGGTGGCAGACCTCGATGAGCAGCGGTGTGACATGTGACCTTTTTGGCTGGTTGTAGACCAGGCAGCTTTTGTCAGGAGTTGAGTAGCATGTTGAGTTAGGTAAGGTCTGATTTTTCTGATGTTGGCATGGCCGGCAACTGCGCTGAAATGACTGGAAAAGGTTAGTTGGTCATCAATCATCAATCAAGTTTCTCACCACCCTGGTGGGGGCCATCCAATACTAGCTGTGTCCTGGTTTTGGGTGTGAAGTATTGGTATTTTCGCTCCAAACATAGTTCAAAAACCTGCAAAAATATTATATAAATGGTGAATGTCTAAAGACAGCTTTATTTGATATTCTCTCTAAAAATTAACTTACATTATTAACAGAATAGGAAGAAGTAACGGTGTTGACGTTATGTCAAAGAATTATTTATTTTGTGTTGCAGAGATACCTACTAAAATTAGCATGCTATGGTAGGGAATCACTGCATTGTCCAGTCTGCCCAGTTTGTGGGCAAATGTACAACTTAAGCAAAGATTCACACCAACACCCAAACTGCGTTAAAGAGACTGTTGCAATGGACAGGTCCAACTCCATCCCAGCGGAGATTGCTTGTTCAGCCGAGGTGATGCAAGAGAAAGCAGAAGCAAGGTGAGCAAGCTGGCACCCAGGCTAGGCTAATAGTGGCTAAATTGTAACCGCTGTACCCAGCATCTTTCTTCCCATCACCATCTCTCCCTCAAATGGCTGGATGAAATAAGACCAACCATCACCTCATTGTGGTGATGTCACAATGGTACAAGACGTGCACAAGTCTCTGCATGGCATCTGCCTGTGCCTCCTCTCTGCTGGGCTGTTGGTCTTTATGCACTCTTCTGAGCGAGACTCCACAGGAGGTAGACAGAGTACCCGATTATTGGATTATTATCTTTTAAGCACAGAATATCAGTTTGGGTGAAGTTTTTTTTTTTTAGTTTGGGAAGTTTGCTATACATTTTTGAAAAATTTACTATGTGTCATAATGAACATTGTCATCGCTGGTATAAGAAAATCTGTGAACCAAAGTGAAGAGGCTCTTACCTTTTAATAGGGCATCATAACACATCGTTATTTAAATGTCAGATATCTGTAAAAAGGCAAAAGACTCAACTGCCAGAAAACAGAAGGGTTCAGAAGTTTTTTTCCGTCAGTATACTGTTCAGTGATGTTAAGTACTACTGGGACAAGGACAAAGTAACAGAGTTGGACCCTGGGGGGCGTGGGACTGGTTAAGCTACAGAGTCCATGCATGCCATTGTCCCCCTGCAATTTAAATTCTCCGTCTACATTGATTGTAACTCATCAGTATGAGAGACAACCTTTCTCTTTCATAGTCTCTCTTACATGCTCACTCCCTGGCTTCTCTGGGTATCCCAAGTGGCTTAACCTCTTAAATCAATAGTCAATCATGTCAACAAACACACATGAACACGCAGCACGTACTGTATCCTGCTCTGGCTTCGGTCCTTGTTATTAGCTTTCTGCCCTGAGCAGTGATCACCTTGGCCCTATAGGGTCTCATTAGAGTAGAGAGGTTATTCTAGACACATGAGACACTCATTGAGGCAGAAACAATGTTTATCTATATAGGTTTTTTTATCTCTTGTTTTTCACTTTTAATAGCCTGTAGATACTGATACTTTGGGCTCACTGATATAGTCACAGTGAATTCTTCATATCCGTCCGTCGGGTTGGAGCAGATGTTTTTGTTAGAGTTAATGAAACATGTTAGGAGGAAAATTCAAACAAATTGATATCCTGGAAAGACTGGGGCCATGCAAATTGTGACAAAGAGCAATGCAAATCAAAGAGAAAGGTAGGCATCATCCATTCTCTCTCCTGCCTGCTGGAACCAATTTCAGTCTCAGACGGACCTTTTGTCAAGGCTCTGGTTCAGCAAGCATCCACACTGCTGAAGTGTGCTTGAGATAGAAAGTAAATTCTTATCAGTCTTCAGGATAATGTTTCACAGTAATTATCCCATTTCTTTCAGACTCTTAGCTGGGATTGGATCTCAGCTGTGCTGTTATCTGATGTTATCTCACTTCCTCTCATACTGTTGCTTAAATGGCTGTTGAAAGATTAAAGGTAATGAATTGGGCTCTGCCACTCTCCAGAGATGTTTTGTCCATCATTGTTTGGACTAACTCAGCTGCTATTCAAGCCTTAAGTGGCTCTTCATGGCTACATATTTTACTGAAGTACCTAATTGTGTGTTTGTTGGCTTTCTCTACTTCTCTACTAAACCAAGTGTAAAGAATCCCCTTCTCTGCCAAAAGATGCAGGGGAATCCTAAAATATTTTTTTAAATGTATTCATCATGTAACATTATACATCTTAAGCATCACTTGAATCATACATTTTTATACATTTTTATTTAGCTTCTCATCTGCAGACCATATCCCTTTCCCAGCCAACTATTCAGTTCTGTTGCTGTTGTTCTTTCAGGTTGTCTGTACGTACGTACGCATGTACAGTTCCTGTGAGTGGGAGGCATAAGATAAGATAAGATTCCATAAGATAAGATATGACTTTATTTATCCCACAGTGGGAAAATGTAGTTGTCACAGCAGCTCAAGTTAAAGACACATAGATATAGAAGACAGAATAAGAATGTAAAAAAATAAGACATATAAATACATTCTATACACATTCTATCCATACATTTCTGAAATTTGGCATTTATTATTAATATTTTTTTTTGTGTTTGTTTGTTTGCCTGAAATGGCAATGGCCATACAATGGCAAGGTGGTAATTTTAATTTTTGGAATAAAGAGAGAGCCTTTTTTTTTAAGTGGGCAGAGAGAGGCCATGCTAAAATACACTGCTTGAATCACTGGGTGTTGGACTGTCAGTGTCTGATTGGAACATTTTAACATTTCCCAACCCTTTTCTATACATATATTCATACCTAACATGACAGAAGCACATTAAGTCAAAAGAGCAAGTGCATTTATCAGTCTATACTGACTGCTGCTGGAATAAAAGCAATCTTTTCTCGACTTGTTATACTATAGAGGCATACATCTAAAATGCATTAGTGTTGCCTTGAAGAACATGTGGTGGGTCTTTGAAAAATCTACTTGAGGAATTATTCAGTTTTAAGCTGTGCATGGGACCTCTTTCCAAAAATTTTTAGTGACAGGTAAACATCTCCTTGAGATCAGCTCTTTCAATAAAAGTATTTACTTTAGCTTGCATTACAGTTAAGACACCAGTGATCCTTTTTAACAATTCCATCTGTATTTTCATTAAATCTAAGTCCATCACCAAACACAGCTCTAAGTATTTGCTCTTGATAATTATGCCATAAATCCTTCTCGGAACACTCTTTAGTTTCTTTATTCATAGTACTGAAAGTCCTGATGTGACACTCTCAGTGAATGCATTTATTTAACTTAGAGTGTGGAGTGAAAAGCGTTGACATCTGCTATAGACCCCAGCAGACCACATTGGAGTTTACTCAGTTTTCTGGATCACAAACTTCTCCTTAGCCAGTCTGAGTGCAAAAACACCTGCTAGTGTTTTCTCATGTGGCCTCCACACCTCTGCATCTCTTGTCATCTCCTCTCTAGTTCATTTCCACGTTCACACCTCTCCTCTCGTCTCATCTCTCCCTTCGCAATCTGTTTACCTAATAGATCCAGGGGCTTTCCTTTGCTTAGTTATCAACTTTTAGCAGATTTTAAAGTAACCATTTGTACCCACAGGGTTTAATTTGCATCCCCTTCCCTCAAATGGTGGTACATATTTTAAATACCTGCACAGATCGCTGGAAGAGAGGAGAGTTAATTGCCTTCCGCGGGTGAATCTGAGCCAAAAAAAGCTAAGCTTTAGGCTGTAGCCAAACAAAGTTTGCAATCGACTGCAGACTTTGCTCCGAGTCTTCAAACTAATGAACGCCAAAGTAATTTGCAGTCTCAGCCAGTTTTCTGCTGTGAGAGAGAAAGGAGCGGACAAATTAAGTAAAAAAGTACAAGGAGCATTTATGTTAATCTATCTTGTCAATTTGTGTGAGATGGCATTAATAGGCTGTTACTCGCATCCTTCAGATGTTTGTGTTTATCTTCACCGCCTCTCTGGAGTCTGCACCCTGCAAACCTTTTTCGCCCTTATTTTTTTCCACAAAACGGCACACTGTGTGTCTGTATAAGCCTTTGTTTGATGTGTGAAAACATTTACAAAAACTCACAAGAGGCAGCTGGGTTGACAAAAGATGCCAGAAAGGCAGGCAGGAGGGACTGATCAATATGCAGTATTTACACATGCTAATCACTTTCCAGAGCACAAGTTGAGAGACAGATCGACAGAATGTGATATTCCATTGAAATGTTTTGGTAATTATTTTCTCTTTTTATCAAATACGATGCTGGAGGAAAAAAGTATAAACCACCAATAGGAACAACAGCAGGTTCAGGGGTACAATATACATGTTATAAATATGAATAATAACTGCATATCATTCTCAGCTGAGGATAATGATCTCTGCATTGAACATTGCATTGATCATCATGACTGTGCTGGAAATTTCCTAGCTTATTCTACTGATGCATGCTTGCTATTAGTCAGAATGGGTCAAATCATATTTCTAAAATGGAATTGCAATGCACCTTCAACTGCATACTGTATGTTGATGAAAGCTATCTTTAATTAATCATACTGCAGAAAGTGCCATCAGGACTAACAAGATGTAATTGTAAATGCTAGCATTATGGTTCTAGGTATAGCAACGCTGGTCAATCTGTCTCTCTACTGGTCTGTCGGTCTCCACAACTTATAGATGGAGGGCCATGAAACTTTGTACGTTTATTCACTGTGCCCTACAGATGAGTGACTTTGTGCCCCCAGCAAATTATTATATTGATTGATATTCCACTTCTATTGGATGGATTTACTAGAAAATTAGGTTCAGTCCCTCTTGAACCCCTGGGGATGAATTCTAATATTTTTTTGTGATCCTTTAACCTCCCATCTTTCGCCGTAATTGGTTCAACATTCCATGCCCAGTAATGTCCAATACTACCGTCTATGTCCAAATACCTTCAAAAGTAAGGAAATTCCCATCTGACTCAGCTGGACTAGCATGCTAACACCCTTTACGAGTGGTGGGCAACAACTTTTTTCAGAGAGCCATACTGAATTAGTTGAAGGCCATACATTGGACTATTGAATTTAAACATGAAACTAAGTGCTGAATTATGTTAAATTACATGAAAATGAAAGACATGGCAGAATATTTACTGTGTGAGACGTTTTTTGCTTGTGTAGCTAAGTTTAACTTTAAAACCATTGCAGCACATACCTGAAACCCTTAATGAAGAAAGTATTAATCGAATATTTATGGTTAATGACCAACACAACTGTGTACAAAGTTAATTTAGCCTTATGGGAACAATCAAGCACCTCTATTTGTAAGACCATCAAACTCTGATATGATAGAGGTGATAATGTTAATCCATCAGCCAGTAGTGGTGTACCTATCAGATAGGCAGATCCAGGGTTGCCATCGTTACTGACCATCAAATCAAATTATTAGAATTGTAAAAGTTAAGAGAGCCTCTCTGAACTTATAGTGGTGGAATATTAGTCTAAAGTAAAACAGCCCATAAGCTTCGAGATACCCACACAGCCCCTGCTCCCAAAACCCATCAGTTTGGGATGTTTGCTGAACTTTTGCCATTAAAAAAGGGCCTAGAGGGAGAGTTCCCTCAGCAGCAGAAAGGCCAATCCATCATCCGGCTGTGGACAGCTACTCAAACTGCTGTCATTGCTGCTCAAGTTTTTGTCACTGGCAGCTTTTCAGCATTCCTGTCATTTGTGTTTCCACACACATCATGCCTCCTTTTCCTGCCTCACTCCATCTCTCTTTCTCTTCCGTCTGACTCGTGGTTTCTCTCACGTTCTCCGCGTCTCGCTCGCACACAGAAGCCCCAGTGGTGCGTGCGTGACTAACTGACCGCTCAAGCTGTGGCGTAAATCAGTGTGCTGATGTCAGTGTGGGACACTTGTATGTGGAACTTCATGTCGAACACTGGGACATGCACTGATGGATGGCTGACAGGGGTAACATTTAAAGCAGGACAAGAGGGGGGCTAAGAAGGGGTGTTGGAAGGATAAGATAGTATACAACTAAATATCTCATGAGAGTACATGCGTGTGTGTTTCTAATCCACGAGTAAAGCCAAACAGCCCAAGTACGTGCTGTCTGACAGTGCGTTCAGACCGGACGCGTAGCGAATATTCGCGTCGCGTTACTCGCGCGAATTGATACGCGCGAGAATTGAATTTAATTCGCGTCACTCGCGCGAGTAACGCGACGCGAATTTTCGCCCAAGAGACTATTTAGCGCCAAATAATTGCCTCCATTTCATTCTGTCATCAACCATGGCTGACATTACAAGCATAGCGTCCCTGTACCTGCTCTGCCGTCGTGTCTGGGTGAGTGACATCATCCGGAGGTGCACTCAGCACGGAGAGAGGACCGCAGAGTACTTCCACCTTTTTCCTGTCCCTCCTGCCGACCCACTCCTCCTTCCTGCCTCTTTTCTCCTCTCTCTCATGTATGTATCTCGGACACTGTCGTCCAGAATCTCAACGCTGATAGGCTGTCCCGACACAGCGTCACGCGAATATTTCGCCAAAGTTGAATTTATTGAACTCACGCGAATTCGCGTTGTTTCGTTCGCGCCGCGAAATTCGCGTCAATCGCGGCATTCGTGTCGCGCGAAACCCGCGATTCGCGCCGCCGGCAAAAATTCGCGTCTATTCGCGTGTTTGCATTGACTTTGTATGTAATCTTGTCGCGCGAAATATTCGCTACGCGTCCGGTCTGAACGCACCGTGAAACTTAGATTTCTCAATATTAATCTGATTGGACAAAGTGTGCTTAACCCATTGAGGCCTGAAACACCTTTTAAAACCTCTGGGTGATTTTAAAATAAGCCACTAAAACCTGAAGTTTTTCTGGAAATTCAACAGAAGTGTCAACGCTTCTACTAAATAATAGATTTTTCAGCCTCTGTAGCAGATAGAAATGAAATTCTAAAAGTATTTGAGACCTTATACAAATACTACAAAACGACGTATCCGCTGTCCAGGCTGGTTAAACTGCTGATCAGAGCCAAAGTTCAGCCCCACATTCAGAAGGTATACTAATTGTTTGAGCAGTCTTTGTATGAAAGCCATAGCTGATACCATCCTCTATGTGACTTATGGATACATTGATGCTGCCGAAGCAGTAGTGACTACATCATCATTCATCAAAGAATGTCCCCTTCCCTGTAGTGTGCAACTAATTACAGCTGCTTCTATAATTCACAATGTGTTGAGCTACAGAGCAGTTTTGCCCAGCCATGCACTTTCTGGTATAGAATAAAGGAAATCTTTTCAAAGTGGAGAGCTGCTGCAGCTCAAATGAATGGCATTTTACAGCCTTTGACCAAATCCATGCCATTGTGTGTGTGTGTGCACTGTAAAGAACCCTGTCAGATGTATTAAAGAATAGTTGCTTGTGTCGACAGTACACCCTCTTGATATTTCAGTCAAACCAAGTTAAATCTACAAAGTGTCCCCAAAACAGCCCAAATGTTTGAAGACAGAACATGGAATGATGGACAGAGCCAAGAAAAAGAAAGAGGGCTTTGATGAGAGAAAGGAGAGTAGAGGTCACACAGAGGGATATGTAACGAGGAGGGATGGGTCAAGGCAGTGACAGAGGGATGGCTGCAGGAATGAGGGGGTGGAAAGAATCTCCTGAGAGAAAAGAAGGAAGCCAAGCACAACCAGGAGGGGGATTACTAAGAGAAGGGGATGGACAGGGGTGGAGAGGGCAAGCATGACTGGAAGGGATTTGGCCAAGGAAAATCTCCTCAAATGATCGACATCATAACTAAGATGGAATGTGGTTGTACTTTTATATAAAACAAAACCATCAAGGATGTTTTACCAAGCTTGACACATCCAGTGATGCAGTAGTCGAGAAGAGCTATGTAATTACCCACAAAATTGATAAGAAGAGTAAGCCATTTTCTGTTGGGGTTTATTAAACATTGTTTGGTGGACTCTGCAGCGCTGATATACCCAAGAAATAAAGAAAACTTACAAAACCCTATAATTTACTGCATTTTTTTAAAGCAATAAAATTGATATTGAGCATAATTAAGTTCAGAGTATTGGTCTGGCCTGCCGCAACCTTCGCAGTATCTCATGTGGCCCCTTGGGAAAATTAATTACCCACCCCTGCTTTACGTTCTGATCCTTGAGCGAACCATAGAGCTGCCTATGCAGCATAAAACAATAGGCTTTATTGTGTGATTAGGCCATGTATATTATTTATTTATCCAATTACAAGAAATATTGCTACAGCCCTCTTACAGAAAAGTTGACAATGAAAAATGTGATGAAAAGAGAATGCAATGATTTGCAAACTGCAACAGAATACAATGCCTGAGTGTTAAGACCAACAACCATGCAACATTCAAAGTCACTTAAATAACTTTTCTTCCCCATTCTGATGCTCGCTTTTAACCCAGCAGCTCGTCTTCATCATGTCTCCATCCACAAATGCATTGAGTTGCTGCCATGTCCAGTTGGTAGAGTGGTCACCTCCTGATTGGCAGGACACTGAACCCCAAATTGCTCCCGATGCTGCGTCCATCGGTGTGTGAATGATTTCCCAATGGTGGCAGGTGGCACCAGTGTGCCCTGGTAGCCTCGACCACCAGTATGAATGTGTGTGTGAACGGGTGAAGGAGCGCAGTCTGTAGTGTAAAGCGATATAAGTGCAGGTCCATTTATCCATTTACCATTAATGAGCAGTTGCACAGCTGTACATAATAAAGTGGCCGGTGAGTGTATATATCGTGAAAGAAGATTTAGGCCTTATTGTCAAGACCTCAATTCAAAACTAACATTTAAAGAAGATACAAAGAGCACAATTCTTTATCATTTTGTCTAGAGAAGTATCTGGAAAAAGCACATAATTTAAAGGCAGGTCAATAAACACATTGGTGTATTTGGGGAGTTGGCCAAAAATTAAATACATTGTAAATTTCATTGAGTCATGTTTTGTCTTCGTTTTTTTTACATGGTGGATCATATTACTTTGTTGCTCTGTATTTTCTTCCTGCTCAACCTACAAATGCCAGATTTTTAATTTCTTTAAACTATGTGTATGTGAACAGCATTCAGAGTGAAAGGCAAAGGAAACTTGACTTTGACTAACTCTCATCCTCTCTCTTTACCTTTCCCTGTCTCTGATCCAGGAGGATTTTCGGAATAAGGTTCAAGATTACATCAAGCACTACGCCAGATGATAGAAGCATCAACTACCTACATCAGCCTGCACCAACCAACCAAACTGCTCTACCTTGCCTCTGCTTATCTTGGCCAACTCCCTCTCACGTGTGAATCAACAGCTGACTCTGATTCTTCCCAATCCCCTCCTAGGCACCACAGCCCACCATGCCCTGCTGTTCATCAGATTACAATAAACTCCACATTGCAGGAACAAAAGAAAAAAAATAATGCGTTTGAGTAAAGACTTGCATACAAAAGAAAATATGCTTTAATTATCCTAATCGATTGAGTGTTACGACGACCACAATGTCTGTTCATTGTGGCGAGATCACTGAATGACGCTGCCTCCCCGAGGTGTCCCTGAGTCTGTCGGAAACGAGCCATGGCAACGACCAGCGAGGGATGTGATGATTCACCGGCGCAACAAAAAAAAAAAAGAAAGACGATCAGCTGTTAAACATTTGATGAATCAAGAGAAAGAATATCTGTTGCTATCAGTTCTCTGTTCCAGTGCCTGCTATGTTTGTGTCGCTAAAGAGAAAATGCATGTGAGTTCACAAACATATACACACACACAGTGTCACATCCTGTAGAAAAAGGTAAACGCATACATACACATATCTATTTTTCACTCACACTCAAGCTGAGCAAAGCCTACAGGCCCACTAGACAGCATGTGAATGATCACATCGTCCCATTCTGTTGTCTTTCTTCCTGCATGCGTGTGCACACACACACACACACACACACAACACACACATATGGACTTTCTGTTTTGTGTTTTGAGCTCCAGTAGGATGACTACTAATACCACAGCCAAATGTATTGTACTGTCCCCACTTCTCTTCTCACTGTCCTTTTTTGTCTTTCCTCCACCTGTCTCTCTGTTACACACACACACACACACACACACACACAAACACAGACACACCGTCACACACACTTCCTTTTCCAATTGAGGATGGAGGGGTTCATTCATACTACAGTACAATCAGAAAGTACAGTGACACATTTTGTGTTTCCCTCTGCTTCTCAGTGGGTTTATAGTGAAACAGTGACTATGAGTCTAAACGACTGATACAGATTTAATTTTACACCAATAACAAATAAACAGTGTTGAAATTGTAGCTGTTTTGGTACATAGTCCCACAGGTTTAATGGCCTAACATTGATTGGAACAAGTGGCAAATGATATTTAAGATTATGAACCTACAGAGAACAAGAATTGCACTTGCAGACTTCCGGCACTGTTCATGTGCTCCTCAGATGGCGCAAGTAGGTAATCATTCTTCCGACTTTGGAATGTAGGAACAACATGGACGTTACAAGATGTATTTCATTGCTCAAAGCATTTAAACAACACGTTCGCTGTCCACTACCTGCTCAGTATCAAACAGCAGACACGGTTTGTGACTACCTGGTGAACATAATGCGGCATTTACTAGATTAAGATCCAGATATTGGTCTGTATGTTCAGGATCATTGTCCTAAAATTTAGGGATTAGGTATAAAAACCACCCAACATGAAAGTGACGTGTCAGCAAGTCAGCATTTAACCTCACAGTTAATGTTTCATATCAGTCATTGTGCTGCTGTATGAAATAAAACTCATTTCACTGTCCCAACACGTTATAACTAGATTGTAAGCAGCTTCTCTGTCGGGTTGCTGTGGGAGATTTCCCAAGCTAACACACTTTCTGGAAGGGCAGTACTCCATTCTCTCTTTCTCTTTGTGTGTGAATGGACTGTATGTTTTCACTGTCTGAATGTGAACCCATTATCAAGTGCAGAGGCAGTTACAATAACGAGCGAGCAGGCTAGTGAGGTAGCATGCTAATGAGATAGCTTAATAATGGCTAGCTAGCTAACAAGTGAGCGGTTTTCAATTTTTTACCAGGTATGTGTGGTTCTTGATATCCATACAATACAGAAGACATTGGAGATGTTGCCCTTGTAGCATTGTGGAAAGTTTTGGAGGTTTGAAAGTAAACAAATTGCTAAGTTGTTAGTCATGTTAGCATGCTAACTGCTGCCTTCAAATGGAACTCAAAAGCTTGTAGTTAACAACATTAAAAGTCTCGTAAATTATATGATTGGAGCTATTGCGGTCAATTCCTTAAAACAAAGCTGCCAGGCAATAACCACATAGACACTAGACGTGTCCAGAAGACACGGCGGTTAACCATTTAGCAAGCCAGCTTCCATTAAAATCCATTAAAAATGATGAGGTTATTGGATATATCGACGTTTTCCTCTATGATGTCACAATTTGTGAACTTTAAGCTTTCAGAAAATGTTAACTACTAACTAAAGTCCTGATTCCCATGAGAGGTGAGTTCCTATTGACACTTCTTGTGAAAACGGTAAACACAACCACATTTGAAGGCAGCATACCCGTGGATTAGCTTGCTGGTTGGATCACTCGTTAGCTAGTTAGCTTGCAAATAAACTTGTGTAGGTGCTGCTATTTCACTGCCATTGTGAATTTTGGCCATAAAATGTGTGTTCATTTTGTGTGTGTTAGAGAGAGAAAGAAACAGAGAGACTGTCACTCAGTTGGCCAGTGAGGATGTGGTCAGCATATATTAATGTGTGTGCGTGTTGCTCGGCCCTGGCTAGCACTGTGCCTCCAGTTTGAGTCGTATATCTGAACATCAACACTGTTCCCACTCCATTCAGCTTTGTGTTCACACGTCTGCATGAGGCAAAGTCTATGTGATCTGCCAGTGGTGCATTTACTAAGGATGTCACAAATTTAGTTGCTGAAGATTGAAATTTTATGTTGGAGGAGTGTGTGTGTAAAGGTTGAAATTATATGCTTGTTGAGCGTGTGTGTGAGCGTATGTGTGTGGGAGTTTAAAGTATGATGTGTTGAAATGATGTGACTTGTTAGCATGCTCTGGTTCCGTCGCTCCTCTTTTTGTTTCTGTTATTCTGGCCCATGGTTCAGCTGCTCAAATTGTTATTGTTTTCTTTAAGTGAAATTAAATAGAACAACAGGCGACACTGGCTTCTGCTAAAATAAAGGACCTGATAGCATGACAAGTACCCGGTCCATTTAAAGCAAATGTGAATGTGGCCGTTGGTCCACTCAAACCGTGAAGGCTAATTTAACTGCCTATTAATATGAAGCCATCCTGTGTAATCACCATGACAATTAACAGGACAATTAACAGGATATGGTAGCCCAACGTACTTAGCCTTACTAATACTTCGACTTGTCACATGTCCTTTAGTTTGGCGGTTAGCAGTGTTTTTTCCCCATGATGCTATTGGGAAATTTCTGCTGGGGCTGTCTCCATGTTTGGGCCAGGGGAGAAGATTAACAATCTGTTCTTCTTCAAATCCTCAACCTTTTCTTTCTCAGATTGTATATCCATTTTTTAAGATATATTAAAGAGAATATAAATAAAACAAATGCGTGCTGTTTGTATCATTATGTGCTTCTTTTCAGGATCCTAATTTGGAATTATTTCTGACATTAACTGCATTAACTGTTAACAGACCATCCAGGAGAGTTGGGGCTTGGTCATACTTTCCATATCCATACTTTCCAACTGGTTTAATATATATATATATATATATATATATATATATATATATATACACAATGCGCAAATTGTTGCTCTCAACCTGTGTCTTGCCTCTTGCAGGTGGGTCTGAGGGTCCTACTTACATTGCCTCCGCAGGCTGCCAGGTCCAACTCGTGCTGGAAGCTTGGACCCCGTTAATACCTGCTTATTGGTCTAGTTAGGTTTTACAACCAACAGTCAGCATTGCAAGAAAAAAGTTGAAGTAAGTTGTAATCACTTAAGAATTGAAAATAATTTTGGATCAGTTTAAAATGCCCCTCATATCTCCTCTATACTAAAATGACTTGTTTTGTTTGACCAACAGTCCCTAAAGGTGTAGGATTATGTAGGATGAAGGACATCTGCTGCATGTGGACATGATGGATTCATCATGGATGATGGAACTGAAATTGCCTTACACACTCATTTAGCAGCTCTTTCTCTCGCTTTTCTCTCAGGGATCCATACAGCAGTAAACCCACAAGTTCACCTCCAAATCAAAAATGCATCCTGTTTTTGTTACACAGCTCTTATGGTGGCACTTTAGGGACAACAACTGGGTGGAATCCAGATGTTGAATCCTCATGACTTTGGTTATCCTCTGACTTTTCTAGTGCCATTGTGAGGTAAATATTTTTGGTTTTCTGTAAAATATGGAGCCTCATGAACAATTCTCTTTATTTCCAAACTTGTTGAAAGTACTCCAAACTATTATTCCTTTTTTCCCAACAGCGGCACCTAAAAACAAATACAACTAATGGTTGATGAAGCTTCATTTGGAGATCACTAACACGCAGATTAAATCCAGGTTTCCTCTGGAGTTTTTGGCAACACCGTGTGACTGTATAGGACCCATTCAATCACAACAAAATGTACAGATATTTTAAATACTTGAGTTGCCTGCATGCTGCTTGTAGATATACAGTTACAGTATATTCATCTGCTCTTCTCCAACCTATAAGTGAGGTATATTTAGCCTGGTGTGGGCTACATCCACATACAGTACATGGATACAATATTTAACTCCACCTGACAACTGTCAGCCATTCCTATTTAACTTGACTGAGACACACACACACACACACACACACACACACACACACACACACAAAACAATGCCAACATCTGCCAGTCACCCACACAGCCTGTTATTATGCCTGGTTTTGGAGGGAACAATCATACTGTACACTCGCCCTGTGGCTATACTAACTTATGAATGTCCTGTGTGTATGTGTGTGTGCATGCGCAGCTGACAGCCACAGTTAGTAATGAGATGGTTGAATGCTATAAATCACATTTCTGCAGTCCTCTAAATGCCCTGGTCGCAGCTGCGGAGCCAAAACACATTCTTTATCAAGTCCTTTTTAACTAGCCTCGATTAACTTAAAGTAGATACTTCCACTTCCATTAAGGGTCTTTGGGGGAGGAGGTGACAATATAATGAGGAGCTACAAAAACGTGTCCCTACAGAGTGCCGTGTTGACGGCTCACCTGTCAGCCACATTAAGGAAGAGATTAATTGGTTTAAATGATGGGTCATTTGTCACACAAATTGGCTTCAGTCAACACGGCTGTGACCTCAGAGCTGTGTGATTGATTAGAGAGGATAATGTTAAAGCCTGAATCTTAATATGAGTGTATCTGTTTCAGAAATTTTAGCTACAAATTGAAGATAGATTATAGATAGATGAGTGTGACTTACAAGAAGTGATTTAATCAAATAAAAGTAGCCCTTATTCTCTCCGATGTTAATTGGAGTAATTACCACCCATCTCACTATGATTGACAATGCTTAATCTCATCTGGCCTACTCCTTTTTTTAAATCTTTGGACTCATCTCCTGAGTCATTTCCTTTTATAATTGAATGGGGCAATCAAAGGGAAGTTCATGTTTATGATGTCATTGTTGTGGTTTATTAAGGCAGCAAGTTCACAGGTTTTCCAAGGAAAGCATCAAAATACTAAGAAAAAATCATATTTAGGGTGATGCACATCTATGTTCAAGCACTATCCATACAAATGTTGAGTGAGGGAACAATGCTTTTAAAATGTGCACAAGGAATTATAGTATCAACTGCTTTTTTAATCTTTTATCTTTTATTTTAACATGTCAGCAGATTATATCCTCATTTCCATGAGGTGTGCGCATCATATCACCACATATAGATCCTTTCCCGACTGACATTTATACTATGTGTGTGTAGATGTTTGTACAAAGATTTGGCCCTTTTTCCTTTAACAGTTTAACTGATCCAGGATAAATTTACAAAATTACAAAGTGATCCTGTTAAATCCCATCCAGCTATCCAGTCCCCTCCACAGAGGCAACCACCTCCTCATCAGCCAGTGGTTCCCTGATAATGGACACATTGCTTGTGTCCAATACTCAACAGTTTAATCCAGATAACTCAAGTTATCCACATGTGATTAATGGCACTTGGTTTACGACATGGGAGAATGCCTGTCTCTGTATGAAGTGACAGCTGAAGCCCAGGGAGTGCTTATCTGAAGTGAAACTGAAAGTAATGTCAAAGTGGAAGTTAAGGTATCTAGCCCATCCCTGTAATCTTTCACACACACACACACACACACACACACACACACCCTTGTGCTTCTCTCTTTGTGAGGACCCTTGTTGATATAATGCATTCCCTAGCCCCTTACCCTAAGCTTAACCATCAGAACTAAATGTGTTAACCTAACCCTAACCTAAACCTAAACCTATTGTACAATTACATTAATTAATTCAATCATTAACCTTAACAGCTTATCCGCAGTCGGGTTACAGGGGGCTGGAGCCGATCCCAGCTAACATTGGGCAAGAGGTGGGGTACACCGTGGACAGGTCACTAGACTATCGTAGGCCTGACATGTAGAGACAGACAATCACACTCTCATTCACTCCTACGGACAATTTGGAGTCACCAATTAAACCTTAGCTGCATGTTTTTGGACTTTGGGAGGAAGCTGAAGGACAAGGAGAGAACCCAAGCTGACATGGGGAGAACATGCAAACTCCACACAGAAGAGCTGTACAATTACAATTGAACTTATTGTAACGTAACATAAAAAAACAAGTCTTAACTCTCAAACAGGCCTTTTGTGGAAGTGAGGACCAGTCCTCACTCCGGTGGTTAAAAATGTGCTTTGGTCCTCACAATGTAGGAAGCACAAGAACACACACACACACACACGTTTAATCATAATAATTTTAATCATCATCAGATTGAATGATGGTAACAAAGACAAATTCTGTTCTCTGATTATCTTTGCTGCTAGACTGATTGATTTCACTGGGCATCTGGGAACTGAAAGACTGCCTCAAATCAAAAAGAGAGAAGGTGAAATGTGTGTGTGTGTGTGTGTGTGTGTGTGTGTGTGTGTGTGTGTGTGTGTTGGAGAATGAGATAGGATGAAGTCACATCCAGAGTGCAATCCCTTCTTTTGTACTTTTTATTTTTAAAATCCCACCACAAATGAGAAGATCAACAGGATCTTTATCTACCTGTACTTATCCTCTTACTTCCTCCCAACACACAGATCAGGTTATTATCATGAAAGATACCCAATACTTTCCTTTTTCCTTTTTTTTTCTTTCCTTCTTCTTTCTTCCCAGTAGTAATGACAGTAGCATTGTTCCTGACCTCTTTCATTTCTTTCTTCCTTTTTTTCCACCTCTCCTACAATTACATACTCAGTGGCTGTAGTAAAAGAGTGCACTTTTATAAATTACATTACAACGGCAGGTTAATGTGGGCGTCTTGTGTGCATGTAGAGAGCAGAGCAGGAAAATGGAATATGTCAGTCATCCCTGAAGCCAGACAGCGATGGATCAGACGTCAAAGATTCATCTTTGTTCCTTAATTCACTGTGTGCACACAGTAGATGTGTGTTTGTGGTGACCTGGTGGGTGTTGGGTGCCAGTTGCTTCTTTTCTCTTCCGCTCCTCTCTCTCTCTTCCCTCTGCCATCGCTCAGCTTTATGCAAACTTCATCCCATCCGCCACGCTGGCTGATTTTTTCTGTTTCCAAGCTGCACCTCATTTCTACAGCTCTGTGTATACCATATTGGTTCTGACCAAAATGTCACTGTGGAGCTACCCATGCAGCGAGCAACCCAGGAAATTTTTTTAAAGTGGGTCCAGGTCAGAAATGGCAGGCCGTTTCCCCTCCACTGGATTGATGTGTGGCTGACAGCAGGTTCAAAATGTGCTTGGGTTTGAGGTCCTGTAGGTAAATTGTGGGGAGCTGGTTATTGCTTCTAAAAGTATAACCATGTGGTACTGTTGCCAACTAACATTTTATATGTTTTTTACCATTGCTGCTGTTCATTTTCAGACAAATACGCCATTTACCCTTTCTTTGAGACATATCCGGCATCTTCTACCTGTTTAAGTAATGGTGTTGTGTCATTCAGACAAAGGACGCTCTTACATAAATGTTCTTTATGGCTTTATTCAGACCTGACAGGATCTTAATGGAAAGAGTGGAAGCACTGCTGGATAGCAGCTGTGATTTGGATATATATTTCTGAGTGCTGCACAGCATTATGTATACCGTAGCTAACACATTATGCACGCCCACAACAACATTATTCACACATAAATGAGCATTATGGGTGCCAAACAGCATTGCACATATCCTGCAGCATTATATATGTTGACTTAGCCTTTGAAAAGTTTTGCTCACCAGATGCAACAGTCCTAGGGAGAGTCAGTATGATCATAAGCACATAAAGTCATTTGAAATGCCACAATGTTCGTCACAAATCTTCAAGAATAACAACTTTCAGTGTTTTTCAGTGCAAGCAGGGAGCCTGAATGTACAGAAGATTAATGCTTGAGTCCATACTTGTCAGATCATAAAGTTTTATGTGTCTACAATCAGTCATTATTATGATAGCTTAAGTGAGAACACATTTCTTCTTTCACAGATAACACGTATAGTATATATATATGTGTGTGTGTGTCTGAAGCAGTGCATGGTTCAGTCTGAGCCTGACATTGCCGATACTTCTGCTGATTTCATCCATTTGTTAAATAGATGGTTTTGTGTCAGACAATGAAGGCCATTATGTTAATGTTCTTTATGGCTTCATTCAGACCTGACAGGATCTTTATGGAAATGAATGTAGCACCAATGGATCATGGTGGTGAGTTGGATTATAATAAGGCCAAGGAAAAATAATGTTTTTCTATTTTCTCACAGTCTGCATCACTGTTGAGTTTTTGTAAGTTTTACAACTGAGGCCTTATAACTCCCTGAGTTTTCTCCTTTTATACTTACTATCACCAGCCACTACATTAGGTACACCTGTTTAACTGCTCGTTAACACAAATATATAATCAGCTGATCACATGACAATTCTATGCATTTTGTCATGTAGACATGGTGAAGACGAGCTGCTGAAGGTCAAAGCGAGCATCAGAATGGGGGAGAAAGGTGATTAACATGACTTTAAATGTGGCATGATTGTTGGTCTGAGTATTTCACGAACTGCTGATCTAACAACCATCTCTAGGGTTTACAGAAAATGGTCCCAAAAAATTAAAATATCCAGTGAGCCTTGATGTCTTGTTGATGCCAGAGGTCAGAGGAGAATGGCCAGACTGGTTGGAGATGATAGAAAGGAAACAGTAGCTTAAACAACCATTTGTTTCAACCAGGCGGCAATCTCTGTGTCTGAGCAGGGAGGCAAACCAGGAAGTGCCTTAAGCTGCATTCTACCGAAAATTCCAGCAGGGGGTGCTAAGTTTGGCTGCAAAAAAAATATGCCCATTCATTTCAGTGCAAAATAAGAAAACTTATCACTTGATTTATTACATCAGAAATTTTTTATTAGGACAACACTATGGTCTCAATCGCTAGTAAAAAATCTTCTTCAAGACAATTTGATGTTAATAGTTCTCATAATGGCCCCATTTAGAAGACAATAGAAGATTATTTGAACGTTTTGTTCAGTAAAAATGTCTTGTTCAGCGTTTGGTTGGACTAACAGACACTCCAAGGAGTCGCTGGTCATTTTTCTGAGGTAAGTAACGTACTTTTTTTTTTTTTTTGCTAGCCAAAACTAACATCCCAATTAATTCTCCAGTTAATGCTAACATGAATTAGCAGCGGCTTCTCTCAGTCAGGTTGAGGTGTAGAGAGGCTGTAGTCAGTGATCAGATCCCTCTCCTCCTCCACAGTCCAGATATGGTCTGCTCCCTGTATCGGAAACAAGATGGCGACGCAAGATGGCGACGAGTGTAACACTGAACTCGATGCTTCCAACGGGCAGTCTACAAACCAATGGGTGACATCACGGTGATTACGTACATTATTTATATGAAGTCTATGGTTACAAGCAAGGTCTGCAGAAGAAGAAGACCATCTCTGAACACAACGTCCATCCTTGAACCAGATGGACTACAGCAGCAGAAGACCACACAGTGCCACTCATGTCAGCTAAGAACAGGAGACTGGAGCTACAATTTCCATGGACTCACCAAAATTGGACAAAAGAATATTGTAAAAATGTTACCAGATCTGATGATTCTCAATTTCTGCTGTGACATTCAGAAGGTAGGGTCAGAATTTGGCATTAACAAATGTCTGCTGGTGGTGTAATGGTGTAGGGCAGTGATTCCCAACCTTTTTTTTGAGGGACTCACATTTTTATCATTATAAACTTTGGTGACCCCTCATTCTTTGGGGGCTAGCTCGCCAAGTTTTCGCCGCACAGTGACGTGACACATATCTTTGTAATTAACGTACTTTCTGCTTTCACGGGATACCAAGTTGGTGTGGACCTTCAGTTTTAAGAGGTTAAATTTACACTTATATGCTTAATTACTTTTGAAAAAAGCAGACATTCAAACTTGCATGAAGCCTTGCCATGTGTTGTGAACTTGTAGATTGGCTTTTTTCAAATTTATAGGCACAGATGTATTTATTTAACCCATTCAATTTATTTCACCCCTTAAAATGAAGAGGGCTTCGCGACCCCCAGTGGATCTTTGGCCCCTGGTTGGGAATCACTGGTGTAGGGCATATTTTCGTGACACACTTAGTACTCCTTAAGAACTCCTTAGTACCAATTGAGCACCTGTTTAAATACCACAGCCTACCTGAGTATTGTTGCTGACCATGTCCATCCCTTTATGACCACAGTTTGCACATTTTTTGATATCTACTTCTAGCAGGATAAAGCACCATGTCACAAAGCTCAAATCATCTCAAACTGGTATCTTAACTGTCTTCACTGTACTCCAATTGCCTCCACAGTCACCAGATCTCAATAGAGCGCCTTTGGGATGTGGTGGATCGGGAGATTTGCATCATGGACGTGCAGCCGAGAAATCTGCAGCAGCGTTATGCTATTATATCAATATGGATCAAAATCTCTGAGGAATGTTTCCAGCACCTTGCTGAATCTATGCCACCACGAATTAAGGCAGTTCTAGCCACTGCGACTAATGGCTTACCACTGCTTGCACTATCTCACTGTGAGTTACACCCATAATCAGTTGTACAGTTCACCCCCAGGAATAAGACAGATAGGTGCTATATTAGACGCAAAATCAACATGTAAAAATTGCCTTTCCATGATAAAGGTTCCGGGCAATACCCAATATTTTTAATCAATTCTTACTCAGTTAATCTGTAAAGTTTGGTAAGTGGCTGTTACACTGAAATCAAGTATTTTATATTTTATAATCTCATTAAATTAATTAAAGCTTTTAACCAAGCAAATGGTCCTGTATAAATAAAACATAAAACGTAAATCATGTCTGCCAACGTAGTGGCTTGTTTTCCTACATTTCTTGTTCATTTTAATGCCTGGTACAACTAAAGTAAATGTATCTTTAGTTGTACCAGGCATTAAAATGACACATTTTTGGACAAATATAATTATAACAACAAAAATAGGTCATAAGGGTTTTATTTAAGCTGATATCTAGCCATTTTCCATGGTTTTCTCAAAAATAACCAAAATCAATGTCAAGAAAACCATGGAAAATGTCTAGATATCAGCTCTTAAATTAAACTCTTATGAACTATTTTTGTTGTTATAATTATATTTGTCCAAAAAATGTACCTTTAGTTGTACCAGGCATTAAAATTAACAAGAAATTGAAGAAAACAAGGGTGGTTTAATAATTTTTTCATGACTGTACTTGTGTTCAGATAAGTAAAGCACTAAAAGTATGTTAGGTTTTCTTCTTCTTGTTGTGCCCAGGTGTGTGCAGTGAATGGGTAGATGTGCAGGCTCACACGTGTCCATGTATGTTCCACAGCGTGTCTCTCTGTTCTGCTTCAAAAGCTGCCCACATGCTCGATCCAGCCGTGGGAGGCTTTTTCATTGTTCTGTGAGATTAGCTTGGCAGGCTGCAAACAGTAATGCAACTAGTCATGCCAACTTTTACAGAAGCAGAAACAATGAGTACATTACTGTAATTGACTAACGCTCCGTCTCCACTCTTACTGCTTTGTTGAATTGGAACAAAGTTAATGTGAGATGAACATGGATTTCTGACATTATTATTATTTCAGCTCCTGATCACTGACATGCATTAGTCACACTGAAGCACTCATATAGTTCAAGTTCAATGGTATGTTGACTTTTCATACGAATGATTAAATCGTCAAATCATTACATACACATACTGTATGGATAAATACTGGATAAAAAAGGAAACATTTCCAACTCTCAGACATACTGTACATATAAGACTCTGCTGCTGCACAGCATTATGCACATCACATAGCATTATGCACGCCCACAACATCATTATGCACACATAAAAGCATTATCAGTGCCAAACAGCATCGCACACATCCTACATTAACTTAGCTCACCACCTTGTTGCTGAAAACTGCCATCAGCTGTCATATTGTTCCAGTTTAAACAAATTCAAACAAATGAGAAGGACTCACCATGCATGCAAGAGTAGCTTGGTGTGTTTTTGTGTCTATAGTAACTTTGATTTCTCTGTCTTATCTCTCACAGATAACACCTACTGTATGTAGTGAATACAGATCAGCATGGTTTAGTGAATGGATGCATTAACTCTCCTGTTATGTTTGTTTCTCCAAAAGTGTCAGAAACCAAAAATCCCAATAAACATTCTTTATATTTCATGATTAACTCCATTATTAACCATTTCAATCAATATTTGGTGCAATGGTGTTCTTTACCTCGCAATCATGGTTGAATGAGAATAAATCACTTTATAAAATGCATGGTAATACTTTTTATGTACATTGGAAAGACCTACATATAAAATATAATAGTTTTACATGACACTGTTTTTTTGAAAATTTTATTTTCTATTTTAATTTTTTTCTTTTTCTTTATGTTGATAAATTAACATGTTCAGGCTCAGATTAACCATTGAACAGTATCTATGTAATATAAACATGCAAATATGTGAGATGAACCATTTTCATTTTACATGTTGATTACATTTATTAAGCCAGGCAGAATAAGTTCCAGCTGGAAAAAGTACTTTTAACAATTTTTTTAAAGATTTGAAATGGGTCAATTTGACCTGCAACATAACAAGAGGGTTGATGTTATAACCACTGCTTTCTGGGTTTATTAAACTGAATGTCAGGGATGAACTCCCAAAACTGAATAAATGCCTCCATGCTCTGTACTGGTTTGCAAAAATGAAGTTAGAAATATTTCGGCACCTGTGGATGTTGCTGTCAGCAGCTTCCTACACCAATGACCTTATGAGCAATTTCTGAGGTTTCAACGTTCGCTTGCTAATTAGTTTCAAAAGGCAAAGTAATCTCAATAGGCTCCCTCCTACTGTGCTCATGAACCTGGCTGAGGATACTGCAATCAGCAGAGATAATGTTTTTTAGAAGAAATGAAATGTGCTGGTGCAGTCACCGGAGAGGTAGACTGTTCATCATTTCTGTTGTTTACTGAATGAACACTTCATGTGCACAGAGAAAGAGTTCACGCAGTACAGAGACAATAAGTGGTGGTGGTTTTGTTTTCACTACTAGTCCGTCATTGTTTCTTTTAACTTTACTCTGAATCTGAACTTTATAAACAGAACAGCAACAACTGAAGTTTTCTCGTAAACATGTACTGTAATATTTTATAAGAAGGTACACATATTCACCAGTTGCTAAATATCATGCATCAGGCTGTCTCATTCTTCAAGAGAATCTACCAGACTAACTGTATTTCCCCTCGGGGATGAATAAAGTAATTTTGATTTGATTTGATTTGATATTAGCTCTTTGTTAGTCATTATAAAGCACCTATTATTGTCGTATTGTGCATGACCGAGTTTTTCCCTCAATATCCTCCAAAAAAAGTCCTCACTTTAGAGTAATCAGGGTTTTTTAATTCATAGAATAGAGTTCCCAAACGTCGCCATGCCTAGGACCTCTTATAAATATTCCTTGTCATATCCGTCTTAATATTCAACAGTAATTGATATTAACAGTAAACACATTTTTTTCTTTTGTTAGGCCTATTTATTCATTACATTCAGTGTCCTCTGTTTTTAAAGACCTAAACTAAAAGATCTTTATTAAAAACATATTTCAAAGTTTCCACTACCCCCCAGGCGCCCCCCACTTTGAAAAAAAAAAGGTATAATGAATGTTATGTTATGTTATTATGAAGAAAGACCCACTGTGCGTAATGAATGAATTACAAGAGAAAGTGTACTAAAAGTATGTGTTTACTGTTAACATTACTGTTGAATATTGTTAAGACAGAAATGACGTTTCTGACAATAAGACACTGAATGTTATGAATAAATAGGCCTAACACTTCGAAAAGTTCAAAAAGAAACCTGTTAAAATGACAAGGAATGTTTATAACAGAAGAAAGACTCATTAATTAAAAATTAAAAACTAGGAGAATATATTAAGAAGTTTGATCTTTAATATTTTCCATCATAATTTACACCTTATTTAAACAAAAATTTGCAAGGGGGGTCCATGCAAGAGGCTAAATGAGGTTCCTAGACATGGCTGAATTGCCTGTGTGGGAATAGACTAGGAATAGATTTTTAATCGTAATTAAGGGAGTATGACTAATATTGTGCTAATAGAATGGACTAATCTTTATTGTCACCGCTCAAGACAACAACATTTTGTTGGAGCAGCACTGCAGTAATACTACCTTATAAGTGACCAAAGCAATAAGAATAATACGATTGTTATTAATCTAAATAAATCAATATCCTTACTTATCAATAAGCAGTAATTAGGACATTTTTTGAAAAAAAACTTTACGTGAATGTCCTAATTGCTGTTGAATTCGGTCATACAGAATAAGGCATTGATGAGTGATTTATACTGACTAATACACAGTGTTGTATGATTTTTAAAAACCATCAGTCTTTTTCTTGTATGCCTTTGCTGTTGCATTGCTACATTTCTTTGCAGTATTCACAGATATAGATTTGTTTTTCTCTTGTCCTTTTCCTGTCTGCCTCCAACTCCAACATCTTTCAGCTCAGTGAATCAGATTTTTCTATGACCTCAGTGAGCCAGTCATTTCATTGCTATCAAACCTAAAAAACTGTCTACCATACTGGAGAATACAGGGCAGTGAGGTCACATTAACCCTCTTGAGTCCAAGAAAGCGCCGGAGCACGACTTCTTCATGACGTCACAACGTAAAAACAAAGCAGCATGGAGCCCTGCTGTCAGCTTCCCTCTAAACTTCTGGCTTTTCCAGAAGTTTCCACGTCCAATTTAATGCCGTCAACTCTTTTTCAGCAAAGGTAAAAAAAAAAAAAAAACCACAAGTGTAAAGTGTTATTTTCCCTTTTTTCAATGTTTCCCTATTTTCAAATTCTGCAGTGTGCATTCAGCATTTTAATGTAATCTTTTATGTTTAATGTAATCTTTAATGTTTTTTTGTGATTTTTGTGTATTTTTATGTTTTTTTGTTTTTTGTTGTGTGTTTTATTTTGTGTTTTTGTCATTTTTTTGTAGGTTTTTTATGTGTGTTCTTTGTAATTTTTTGTGTGGTTTTAAAAAAAATATGTGTTTTCGGTGTGCGTTTTTATGTTTTTTGTGTATTTATGTCTTTTTTATGTGTGTTTTTTGTCCTTTTTTGTGTGTTTTTTGTGTTCAAAATGTTGATCCAGTAAGTCAAAATGAAAAATGATCAGGTCATATAGGTGAGGTTGTTGAGAAAAAAACGACGAGTGGTTTAGACAGGCAGAATGAAAAGGAGTCAAAATAGCCCTAAACTCCGAAGGGTTAAAGTCTACATGTGAAATACTCCCCACCTCTCGACAACTCACGTCAAATAAATGAATTAAATCATTCTTAAATGATATTTTGGTTACTTTTTTCCGATGTATTTTTAGTTAGAGCTTGTCTTTCTGTTTCCCTCCCTGTGTGTCTCTGCTTTATGGGCGGACTATCAGACTGGACTTATGAAACTGCTTAATGTGACTGAAAAGATAAATTGGCACTCTATGACTCACAGACGCCCTGCTATATACAATATGTGCTTGGTTATTTGTCTTTTCCTTATTATTTTTCATGATGTAGACCAGGCTGACATGGAAATGATTGGAATGTGGAGCAAATCAACTCACTGATTTGAAACCACAATTTCACAAGCGCAGCAGGAGATGCTTTGTATTTATCATTGAGCCACCAGAAAACTCCAGTTCATCTACTTTTTTGGGCAGTTGCTGAGGGGATCTCATCTCCCAGACAGCCTGTTGGCAGATTGAAATGTTGCTTGAGGTTCCGCTGGGAAATTGTGAAAAAGACAGAAATACACCAGGGGCACTTGGGAACAGGAGGAATTGAATTCTGACACACATACAGAGCACAGAAAATAACTTGTATTTACATTAACAGTGGACATCTGTGTATGCCATTATGGCGTCTGTTATTAACCTGTGGGGACATCAGGATGGGGCGAGTGGGAGCACTTTCTGACGTCAGGCACTTAAATGTGTCGTGTTCCTCCACAACTTCCGCCAATCTGTCTTTTTTAAAAGTCTCCAGCATTCTCTTTATCTCCAGCCTCACACAGCGATATTTTATCTTATTGTCATCAAGGAGGATCTTTTTTATGCTGTTGGAGACATCAACTGCTGATTTCATGCTTTGTGACCAAATTCTCACATTGTCATGGCTGCAATCATCCACATCTGCAAACAAACAAATCTGACAAGAAATTACATAGTATACACAAACCATTCTTTTTTTTTTTTTGGTATTTTTTTATTTTCATTGGAAAAGGCATTTGCAAACAGACATCAGCACAAAAATACAAAATCGATGTTTTCCATAGACCTTTTCCATTTTTTCCGTTTCCCCCACCCATTTATGCATACAGGTGATCAAAAGAGACTGCAAGTGTTTGTGTGGTAAAAGGCAGTCCTCCTGGTTCTTCATGAGCCTCCATATTCACTATCCTGGAAATGTGTCGTTATATAGGCCATTGAATATAGAAGGTTTAGTACATTCAGACACACACACATACACACACACACACACCTTAGACCCACACTTCTACCCACATGCTTACAACCTGCATACAAACCATTCTTATTCCCAGGTTCTCAAATACTGACGCTTTTGTCGCGGCCCTGGCTTTCAAGGAACTCCAATTTAAACCCATCGGCAGCAATGTTACATGCTCAGTTCAGGTGCTTTGGAAGTCAGTTGATGTAGTATAAAGAGAGACAAAGTCCGACAGGGGAGGAGGACAGGGTGGATAGAAGGTGCTTCCATAATGCAAAATAAAAAGCAGACTCCTTTACGTGTCCTTTAGTACAACTACAATCAGTGGAGATGCCCCCTGCTGGCCATTAGAAAGAATAGAGTTTCAAGGCTTTTCCCCATTGGCTAACTTTTCAGTAGTGATGGCCAAATGAAGCTTCATGAAGCATCGTCTTTATTTGCTGAGCCTACAAGATGGCTCTCTGTTAGACAATTGGCTGAAAGCACAGTGAATTGCCATTCATTGAGCTTGGTTCTTTAAACCTAGAGCACTATCTAGTGGGGTCAACAACTACAGCTAATGGTTCATAAAGTTTGATTTGGACATTACCACTTGTCAGACCAGCAGGTTGCCCCTTGAACTGCACTCGTGTACGTTTTACTATTTTCTTTGATACATCACACATTCATGGCACCACATGCTATGTCTCAAATTGATAGATAGATTACTTTATTCATCCCCGAAGGGAAATTTGGAATAAAATACAATAGAATAAAATACTGAGGTAGCATAAATAAAAACAACAATAGAAAAAAACACAGAATAGAACAAGGACACTTAAGAAGTTAAAAAAAGAACATCAGTTGGTAGGATGGTTGGCAAGATGAATACAGTTGAATACAAATTGCATCCAAGATGTTAATAGACCATAATGCACAATGTGACCTTCAATAAACTTACATGATCATTGTTGTTGAAGTGTCACAACACACATATATTCAGCTCTGTAAAAGCAGTTCATATCAATATTAAATGATTCATCACTAAAATAAGTTGATGAAGATCCTGTAATATGCGTCAAAAAACCTACAAAACTGTATTCTCACTGTATTCTAACTTTGAACCTCAACGTTTGAGCCAAGATAGGACGTTCTTAAGAAAAATGAAAGTTTGAACACTTCCAATTCCATAATATCTGATATCTGGCAACTCAATTTGCTGATGAAGATCATGTGATATATGTGCGTTGAAAGCCTCAGAACAGCTGCTAAATGAGCTGTGTTGTATCAAGTCTATATTTCAAACTGGTAAAAAACATATAATAATAACTTTTGATGATGTCATAAAAAACAGACAACTTTAGAATGATAAAAGGATAGGGAGAGAAAGGATACTTACCTTCTTTCCCTTACCCTCTTTTGACCGTGGGCCACTTGTCAGGCAGGTTGTATACTTCTCCAAAGAGGAGCTTCAGTTTACTTTCTATGCCCCGATATAAACAGACCTACTGCACAGTAGCAACAGAGTGACTGTGAGCAGGGAAAACACATAAAACGGGAGGTTAGTGATATGCGGATTATTCTTCAAAGACAGACACAATTAATCCAGATAAAACATTACATCTGAAAACAGCCCTCGGTGTGTTGTCAGTGTGGTGGCTGGTACAGGCCCAAGCATACCGTGTATCTCTGTGTTTCAGTTCCTCTTCTAAAAAGACAGCGAACCAACGTGTGTTTGTGGGTGTCCTCGCTACAATCAGGCAGTGCCATCTAATCTTCCAAACCACAGTAAACACTTTGATCAGGTCAGTTTCAAGCTCTGAGGCAGTTGCTTTTTTCTCCAGAGGGACACAGATTCCCCTGGCTGCAGAGGTGATGAAGAGAACACTGGCTTGTACTTCTATTTAAAATAAGACAGCAGTAAACAGAAACCAAATCATTACGGCAGTCCGTGGCCTAGAGGTGAAGAATTGTGCTTATTACCGGAGGGACTGACAGGTCAAGGACTGAGGTGCCCTTAAGCAAGGCACCTACCCCCCCACACAGCTCCCCGGGGGCAGTAATGTGCTGCCCACTGCTCCTAAGCATGGTGTGTTCACTGGTGTTTCAAAAGGATAGGTTAAATGGAGAGTTTGAATTTCTCCATTGTGGGACTAATAGGGTAATCTTAACAATTCATATACTGAATAAAACCATTGCTTAAGCACATGATGTCATCTTATACTGCAGTTAATATTAAAACATCATGTACAGTAGATGTAATGGTTAGCACTCTTGCCTCACAGCAGGAGGGTCACCGGTTTTGACTCCGGGCTGCGGCTCTTCTGTGTGAGTTTACATGTTCTCCCCGTGTCAGAGTGGGTTCTCTCCGGGTCCTGTAGCTTCCTCCCACAGTCCAAAAACATGCAGCTTAGGTTTAATTGGTGACTCTAAATTGCCCGTAGGAGTGAATGATAGCGTGAATGTTTGTCTGTCTCTATGTGTCTGCCCGGTTAAAGATGATGGATGGGTGGATGGATGGATGGATGGATGGATGGATGGATAGATAGAAGCTTTTCTACTCATCTGTTAACTAAATGTATATTCAACCATTAACAAAGTGTTTTCCTCTTTTAGGTCTGCACATTTTATATCCAATGGTAAGTAAATGGGGTCATTAACATTTTGCTTAAGTTTTCAGCTTTGAAAAAAGTAATTACCAGAGTGATTAAAACATAAAGGGGACCACGAATAATTGCTAAGAAATAGAGATAGTGTCACTGAGAGTGACCTAAATAGACAGGGTTGATAAGTTGTGTGGTAAAATGGGATGACTCTATTTTGTTAAGCTTCGAAAAAGATCTAATTGGGTGATGTCAGATCATTCTTTGGATGCAAATGAATGCTTTGCCGATAATAAGACAGAAATAATTTAATTTGGAAAAGGTATGTTTTAGGGCACTCAAGTTTTTCTGCAGCTCACACATTAGTGACTGCTGAAAATCATGTAAAGACACTTTAGAAAAGAAATGTAGCTAATGGTGTGCAGGTATTCATTAACTGAGAAGGATTACCATACATCACCATACCTTTCAGAAGAGCTTAGACATATGAAAGGGCGAAGAAGCTGATGTAAAATAAACTTAAGATCTAATTGGAACTGTGGGAGCTGAGGAAGATGGTTATGTGCTATATAACCATGAATAAATGCAATGACTTGTATAAAGCAACAACACAAAGACTTGATATATTTTATAATTTAGTTCCCCGAAAGCTAGAGTTTGATTTAGTTTGGTTTGATTCTAAATATGAACAGTTATTCATTGTTATTTTCGTTATTTTACACTTATGATCGAAAAAAAGGTCAATAACTTCACTAAAACAGCCAAATTACAACCAATTACAACAACACAAGACATATAAAGCCAGATAATATTACTTACTTGTCCACCAGCAAGAAGACCAGCTTAGCGTCTGTTTTGCAGCTTTTTATTTCACAAATGATAAAAGCCAGTCTGAGACTTACTTGGCCTGTGTCCTTTTGCTGGGTCTCTCTCTTATTTTCTCTTCTTATGCTCCTCCTTTAATATCCTTTTCTGCATTATGTCCATAGAAGCTGCAGAACCATGTTCCGTTGCTCCCTTACCACACTCTGCTTCCAGCATGACTCCAGCAATCTTCCCCATCAGCATTCCCACTCAGCCTTTTTGTTTATAGTCTCAACATTAACACATAATATATGCATTGTATAATTTCTATCAATAAAGCCTCTGTAGTTTTACAGAAAAAAAAAAATCTAGTCTACCTAGTAACATCACTTGTTTCACAGTTGTACTGCGCTCCATCTGAAAAACAAAACAAGTAAAAACTACTTCAGGGCAAATTTTGACTTTTTGCATGTTGGTGCCCGATCTCTCTGACCCCAACCCACTCACTGTCCTTGGTTATTATACAGTAATTAACAGTTTGGTGCATAATTGTTGCTGTCACAATATCTGCTGCCCTTGCAGTCATGGTTTCAGCATCTGAATCTCCTCAGGTTGATTTTCTCATCCATTTAATTCACTTGGGGGAGTCCAATCTTTAATAAAATTAGAGTGAGCGTAGGTGGTAAAGGTTATGGCTGAGAGCAAACCCTCTGTATCTGTATTATTTTGGTAAATTTTAAAGCATGATTTTCAGTATCACATCTTCTACTTGGTGTTTATATAACTTTTGTTTATATTTTGTGTTTTGTATATGATTCCAGTTAGCTTGCTAGCAGTGGTAAAGAACAACAAACCTTATTTTTATTGCAAAAAAAAACTTAGCATAATTGACTTGAGACTTCACCTGGGTCTTCAATGACTTGACTATGGTGACCAGACATCCCCATTTGTCTGGGAAAGGCCTGGTTTTGAGCTGGGCTTCCAGAGTCTCAACAAATACCTGTAAAATGCTGTTTTTACAATCACTAGCGAATTATCCGTTGAGCATGCCTGAAGAAGAAACAGTGCTGACAGGAACTTCATGGTGTATTCAGGTGCACCTTTGTTTAATAGTTTGTTTGGTGAATTAAGTTATTGATTTTTCATCATGGGTGAATTATGTAAAAGACCCAAAATACGGTGGTCACATTTCCCAAAATATGGTGGTTATATCACACTTGATGCCTTGTAACTCGTCTTCTTAAGAAGAATTTGAAAATGTAAATATCATTTGTAAGGGCCTAAAACCAGTGATCTATTAATCTTTATGAATCAAGACTGATTGTGTCACAATCGCATAACCTTCAGTGATGAAAAAAAGTTTCAATTGAAAACTGAATTTAATCGTAACCAAATCAAAAGCCTAACCATATCATAGATTTAGAAGTGTAACACCCCCAATAATTATATTAATGTATGTTTTCACTAATGACATATACATTATCATGCCCTAATGAAAAACTCCATGGTTCCTGTGTATGCACATTAAAGTACGCATGCTTAAACGTACACTTGAGGGTCCCTGTTTAGGACTTTGAAAATATGGTCACCCTAAACATGAATTATTATTGTTATTTTTCATGACATGGCACTTTACTTGGAATTATCTTGAAATACTTGACACTTGACTTGTAGTTGTCTCAAATGGACATCTATAAGTTTTCCTTTCACCTAATAAGATGTGCTCTTATTGACTTCTCAGCTAAACTTACCTGTGGTTTGGGAGTCACGCCGACTTTCCCTCCGATAGCACCAAGACAAAGGCTAAATTTAGTGCAAGATTAAATGCTGTATGATTACGGCAACTTCATTTACCTTTTCTCTGGCTTGGCAACAGTGCTATTCCCCAATGCAACAATGTAGAACTGGGAAAGTAATATAACGTAATTCCTTCATATGACTATAATTTCTAGGTCATGAAGCTTTGTGAATTAAACAGAAGGCCTTTGTATTTTTATACTAACACTACTAAATATAGTTTTTCCTCTTTCCAATTTTCACACTTCAGCAAATGACACGGGGGCTTGAACTCAGTGCATTCATTATGACTCAGTGGTGTGCCCTTAGCCACGCTTACATTATTGTCATCATTCATATTTAACACATAGTAAGCGAAAGCTTTCTGTACCGCCCTCTTAACTCATAAGAAACACAAGTGCCAATCCCAAGTGTATCAGACACATTAATCAGACGTTTTATTCAACTTTTCTTCGCGATCATAGACTTTAAAATTCAATCATTAGAAGTCACTCCAACAGAAAATTAGACATTTCATCGCAAACGTTTCTCTCTGTTTTCCAAGAGCTTTTGGCACAAAGTACAAAGTAAGATCATGTTGAGGAAGTGTGGGTGTGCTTTAAAGTGTGTTTTGCTGACAGGCAGGTTACAGGTCAATGAATCTATAAAAGACAGAGAGCATTCAAAAATATCAATGAGGAAAGAGATCACACAGCACACTCTACCACACAGGGAGATCATAAATCAATATGGTCCATGATACAGAAACTGTGCTTTAGGCGATGTTCAGCAGAGATGTGCGTTGGCTAATCCATTGCTTTATGTTCCCTCTGTAGTTAGCGTTGTGATTTTTTTCCACTGTGAATTTTCTACTCTTTGTTCTCATTTTCATTCTTAAAACATGTTCACTGCCTAAATGGGAGGCAATCAATAATGTAATTGTTGGTTTAGTGGCTTAACGGCAACCAATGTGAATAACAGAAGGGTTTGAGGGAGCGAAATCAAAAGAACGTGAGAATTTTTGGTTAATTAACTGTCCACAGTCCCCGAACTTCTGTTCTCCTGTGTATGTTGGCCTTCAAATTCTTTACTGTCAGCCACTTCCGCCTGTGTGTTTGCTGGCATTTCTTTATTTTAGTTTCCTTGGTGATAGAGGATGGAAGCTGTAGAACAGGACATCATCACAGCCCATCCAAATTGGGGCCTCAACCCCCGCGTAATGCTGTCTCTCACCTATACTACACATCTGCCAAGCTTTAGCGCTTGACATCATTATCTCCTGCATTTTTCCAGCTGGATCCGTTTGCATTATGCAATGGGAACATGTCTTTGTTTGCCTTTCAGAGGAGAGATTCAGCGGTAGATATGTCAAGGGATTGAGGGTATGTCTGAGCAGAGGAAAGGAAATGAAAACTAAAAACAGACAGATTCTACTCCCACTATAGCTTGACATTATGACCATAAGCCATCTGCATGATAGAGAGTATAGATGAATCCAGTGACTGCTTTGTGTGTTCAGCCATAGCGGCACGCCATTACTGTGGTGGCAACTCGTGTCTGCTGCTGCCAGCTCAGTGACAGCAGCATGGGTAGGTTGATTTCTCAGCGAATTGATGGCAAACATTGGCACAAAATCTAAATATTATTGACTGCCAAATGACAGTTAGGCTTTTGACTTAAAGCAGTGACTTCAGCCAAATGCGTTCATGGTTGCTTGCAGTAAATTGGTTGGAATAGATGATAAAAAGAGATGAGTAGGCTAACATAATTTATTTAAGATGGATTTCAGTAAAACTAAAGGCTTTGACAAGGACACCTACCTGTTTTCTTTGTATTTTCACTGGCTGCCATCACTATGCGCAAACATGGACGCATTCTGCTGAGATTCACCAAATAACACGGTAACTCACCAAAACTCCATACAAGATTTTACGCATTCTGTTTTTAATGCCAAATGATGTTGACTTTGTGGTCATTTTGTTGCCCTAGTAAGTGCAACTAAAGCTACAATAAAGCCACAGTTCGTTGATGTAATTCATTCTCTGGGACAACTGCAGCCACTAAACTGTGTTAGCCCACTAACGTTAGCTAGCTAAGCAGTGTTAACTTAGCTAACGGTACTTGTTGTTTCACCATGTAGACGAACATGGTTAAATGACTCCTGGATATCGTTGTCAAATGTAATATTGCACTTAAAGGTAGAACTAGAAAATTGTACACTTCCTAGCACATTTGCATTAATTCATTGCATGTTAAAGGGAGACGCCTCCACAGTAATGGCGACTTGATTACTTCCGGTACTTCCCCAGATTCGTCTACGTATTTCAAGTAATACGCACATCTGTGAAAATCAGGTATTTGTGCATGACATGGAAACATAATTAATTTAGCATTCTATGGTTGGTTGCCTTGATTGTGTTACAAAGACATTCTGACAATCCACCAACGGATACATATTGTACATACTCCATGTATTTACAGCATATGTGTACCAGGGTCCAAAATTAGCACCTGCCTGTTAAATACGATTAAAAATCTACATTGGCGGATTAAATAAATGAGGTCAGCCGCCATAGGTTCCTGAAATAGGCTGTTAATTGTTTTGTTTTGTATCCATTCTGCAAACTGGAGGCAGCATGAAAGGCAGCGCATAATTGCCTGCTGTTGTCTAGTGTCACTATGGTTACACTCACTATATCTAGCTTGATTACCATAGTGGTTTTGGTCGGGTACCACAGAGGAGAAATTTGCATTTACTACAATGATGGCGGACTCAGGTGGAGAAAAAGTAAAAAGGGCACCAGTGTGAAGAACTTTTTTTTTTTTTTGCATGTTGGCCACTTCATCATGTTTCCCCCCCCTTTAGTCCACCGGTGTCCTTCAAGTATGTCGCGTCAGAATGCTGGAGGAGATTAATCTTAAAAAGTCAAGAGCATGGTGGAAGTAGATTGCAAGAAAATCTTCATAGAAGTGGCGATTCACAGGTAAGGGGGCAGGGAGAGATTTGGCGTTTTTAATGACTTTGTATTTTATGTAGCTTTATGGCTAGTTGAAAATATTTGAGCTGGTAAATTACCAGCCATTGGCAGATAGACAAAAAAGTACATTTTGGACCCTGATGTCTACACATATAAAATCTGATAAACCTGGGTTCCCTAACAGAAGTCGGAGTAACTGTCCTTTTGTTGCCTAGCAATAGTTTAAAGAGTGTTTCATTCCTGTGTTGCTGTAGTAGGTAACAGTTATTTTCATGGTCTCCAAAAATAATTGATAAATTCATTTATCAGTTGTAACATTTCACAACCCCCAAAGTTCCTTAAAGCAGTTTCTTTCAATAAAGTGATTTTCAATATTTACAATATTTTTTCACCAGTCACTATAGTGGTCCACATCAGAATCAGGTGTGCAGTTCAGCTCCTCTTTGCTCTGAAAACCAATAAAATGGTTTTAATCCATGTCACACTGTTGGTGTAACAGTAGATGGCTGCTGCAAAGGATTCAAAATGGTGATTCAAGCATCACTGAAGTTGAATCTGGTTTAACGTTTCTCTTGTCCAGCTCCTCTTCCAGGTCCATAATGAAGACATTCCGGTCCTGTAGAAACACTTTCCCAAAACACTCAGAAAAAGAGATCCTTTGGTCACTGAGGGTGAAGATGACACAACCTTAGGGACAAAAAGTACCTCTTGTCTTGAGTTTTTGTGATGCTTGTCCCCCTTCATCCCTTCACTACACAATCCCTTCGCTACGTTTGCTCCTCCACACCACCAGGGCCGTCATCAGGAGGGTGACCAGGATGGGCACTACAATGAAAGGACCCAGGATGCGATTGGGTGGGTCCTTGAGAAGCCGCCCAGACATCGAGCAGTCATGGAAGTAGTGCCTGTGGACTCGGATGAAGAACTCATCCACCAGCCTGTTGGGCCAGAAGCACTCCATCTTCAGCGCCACTAGGAACGTGCAGTTTGTCAGCTCACCGTAGAGCCTGCATGTTGGTAAAGAAGAAGAGGATAAAAAGTTAGACTGTAAAGATCAGCTGGACGTTAACCAACTCCAATTCTCATTAGATACTATTGTCATGCCTGTCCAACTCTGTTCTCACACAGACCATTCTCATCAGATACCAACAATCCGTTACAACCCTTGGTTTCTGATACCAACAAGCAAAGTATTCTCAAGCATCTGCATGAGACGCAACAGGCTTTTAACCAACTCCAATGACAACCAACCATGGCAATATTAGATGTCCACAGCAAGTCCACCGGAAGTTAGGTAAGAGCTTGAGAGCGAGAAAGTCTGCGTAGCGGAGAGGATTGGGTTTGGTGGTTCAAAAAACAGAGGAGTGTGTAACCATTGGCTACTTAAATTCATGGGCTACATGCTAAGCTATCTGGGACTACTAAATTAAGTGTTGACATTTTTTAACACATTGAATCTTCTATAGGATAAATCATGTATGGCAACAGGAATTTAATCTCTCTGGGATGGAAGGAAGACAGGTTACACACTTGAAGACTGGATGTAAGAAATAGGCATTTAGATAAAAAAATATTTATTTTTAACAAAACAAGAAAAACCTCTTGTTTGATTAAGTGATACATTTTGTGTAGTCGTGTAGCCAGGAGATAGAGTATGAGAAGACTCTTGTACCAGATTGCCCAGGTGGCTCAGATGCAAAACACTCATGCTTCACTGTTAGAGACACTAAGGAAAAACAAGACAGGGAGGGGTTGTACTCTCTGTTGTGTACTAGTGTGTGTGTGTGTGTGTGTGTGTGTGTATGTATGTGTGGGTTGTTTCTCCATGGTAGGTCGATCTTCATCATAATTGAGGTAATGACCCATGATTATGACTGAGCACACAGAGGGCACTGTCACAGCACAAATTAAGCTCATAACACATACAGTATATGGTTCAGGCAAAAGTTCACACTTCCAGAAGCAACACACAAAAACTTAAAATGGCTTTGCCAGGCAGTCCCCCAACTGTTTCCTACATATAGCTGTTTATATCTATGGCTCAGTGGTTTTACAGATTTTATCAGAAAACACACAGATTTATATGAACAGGCGAATAGGTTTAAGTTTCAGTGTAATTCAGTGTTCGCTGTATTATAGTTAATATTAAGGGAAGTACATTATGGTTGAGTTCAACTCTTAAAAAGGGAGAAAATACAAATTAGTTGCTGATTATTCATCCCACTCCATGAGGAACTACAACAATAACTGGTTTAACTACAGTACAATTAGTTACTCCTGCTAATGTTATTTTTAAACTTTAATTAATAATCAAACTTCTTACAAATTTATATTCTAAAGTTACACTGATATATTTTTGTCCACTAGGATACAAAAAAACATCTTTTTTTGAAACAGTTTTGGCTTATGTAGCAAGAAATTGTTTGCCTACTTACGTATCTTTTAAACTCAAACTAAATCAAATCCAATATTTACCCTTCTTTTAGCTCTGTTTTGGACTCCTCCAACCCCCCTGAGGAATATATGTTTAGCTGCTGAGTGCTCCACCATGTTCACCAACCAGTTGCTAAATGGGCAGGTAGTGTACAGTGGAAACAAGAAATGTGAGAATAGTGGGGGTGAATCACTACATTGAAGTTGGGGACCATATGCTAAAATGCACGGCAAACTTGAGAGGAACTGCAGAATATGGGTCATAACTAATCCACTGCTAATATAAAAGTCAGTCAGTGCAATGTATAATACAATGCAATGCATTTAATATCCAAACATTGTCTCAAGTGTAGAATACTGCTCTGCTAGTCCTCTGTGATCTGCATGGCTCAGATTGAATATCTTTGTTTCATATTCTAACAGCTTTTGATGCTGCATCTCAACACGGAGGCTTTCTTTGTGGAAGTTTTGTAGATGTAAACAGCTCAGGGCTGCTTGGCTTGGGCCCAGTACTGCAGAGCACTGTGGTTGCTCCAGGTGACAAGTTCACTTTATCTGGGTGTGTACTCCCTTCCTCTGCTTTTTTCTTGCAGTTTTACATATCAGTTGTAGAGGAGAATAAAAAAGAATTCAGGTCCTGCTGCTGGTCTAATGAGCACTGAGGTTTCTGGGGATGTTAATGAGTCACCGACTGAAAGAAGTCACAGCGGAGTCTTGGCAGGGGTGGTGTACACAAAGAGATGTAGTTGGTTACTGGCTCACCTCATGTAGCTAAGGTTGGATTAAACCTGACGGTGTGTAGCTTCTACAAGAGCGACATTGTGTCTGTGTGTGTGCTGAATGTAGTTTACTGTTAAATCTCTATTCGTAACTATTTCCTTTTAATCATGCTGTCTTTTTAAACAGAGAATGAATCAACCTGCAGTCACTCTTGCTCCAACTAATGTGATTTTTTTTCAGGAAATGTCCTATATATGAGATTCGGCTCTATGTTAACTTGTCGTTCATGCTGTACTGCGCTCATGTGTTTTTAACTATTCACCCACTATGGTGTTACCCATCACTATGTCTCTGTGAGGCCACATGGTAATTGTGTGTAGGAGTCTTTTTCAGGTAGGAAGAACATGCTTTTATGTATTATGTATGTATTGCCAATAATGTATTTATACATTTTCTTTGTACCATTTCAAGTCATGTTGGCTTCCAAATCCACCATGACCAAGTGTATTATGACAGATAGTCCTTCAGTAGTTCTCAACCTTTTTGAGTCGCGACCCCCAATTTTACAAATCCCTGTTGTCCGTGACCCCCGCTCACTGAACAGAATCTCACACGCACAGTTCAGATCACCCAAAAAATAAACAAAATGACCAAAAAAGACACAAAATGACCAAAAAAAGACACAAAATGACAAAAAAAAAGGCACAAATGACCAAAAAAAGACACAAAATGACCAAAAAAGACACAAAATGACTAAAAAAAACCCACAAAATGACCCCAAAAAAAGACATTAAGTGACCAAAAAGACTAAAACACATTAACACATGAACACTTTAACACAGTGGAGACAGAGCTGACTTCCAAAATGATTTGGCGACCCCCAGAAATCATCTCGCGACCCCAATTGGGGTCCCGACCCCAAGGTTGAGAACAGCTGCTTTAAGTGTATACAAAAGGGGTGCAACTTAAGGATTAAAAGTGTCTTGTAGTGTAAAGACGTAGGGCCAATGGTCTCTTTCACAGTGTAATACAAGTTTCACACATATAATGGAGACTCCATAAGGCCAACTTGTCCTCATATCTAAAGGCTAGAATAGGTCATGACTCTGAAAATGACATTTGTGACTTTTGTTTTTAACATTATGATATGACCACTTCACACTCACATGGTTAACATTGCAAAAATGGAACTTCTTGGTTATGTATAGGCATCCAAAATAGGAGGTGATGTAGGAAAATACATGAAGACGTCATTTCTTGCACACAGTGAAAGTCCTGTGTTTGTTTGAAGCTTCCGATAACCCTGACTTTCTTCCGTTGCAGACTTTGTAGCACTCCGTCAACTGACTTTCTACTTTTGCTCCAGTCATAATTACCACAGCTACCAGAGGTTGCCACCCAACAATAGTTGTAATAATATGCATTCACAGATAACTTACACAGCCATTTTTTATACGTGGACGGAGAATAGTTTTCTCTGTCAGTCATTAAACAGCAACAATTGCAGAGTGATAACAGGGTTACTGCTGGTTGCTCTAGGTGCAGAAACATCACAGATTTGCACTGCATAAATTCATTTAAATGGTCACATTTGAAAGTTGGGCTTAAAAAATGCATTTAAGACTGAAGCCTTCTACTTACATCACAGGACTTAACAAAGTATGACACTTACTCAGTCCAGTTCCACACTGGATGCTTATGTTAGCCCTAATGGATATATGACAGATCACCCAACTAGTCTGCTCAGATAATAATAATAATAATAATAACAATAATGAGCAGCATTGCCTGAGTTGTGCATTCCAGATTGGATTAGCCATGTCAGTTTGAATCTCAGGATGGAGAAGAGAAGGTTTACATAAAAGGCTCATGTTATTTAGACTAAGAGGCGGTGAAGCTTCACATCAGGGTGACTTTTCTAAACAGTTGCAGAGTTTCTTGCTCCGGTTCGCATTTAAAATCACTTTAGATCTCTTCTACTTTACATTTCTGCTTTAAAGGTTATAGCATTCAACACCAAGTAGGGAGGTGGATCTGAAAAGAAATAGAGTACTGGTGAATCTCACTGCAAGAAAAGGAAAAGAGTGGCCATATTTGGTTTGGTTTATTAAAAATTAGGCATATTTACTCTTTCACCAAAGGGTCATCATGGATGTCCTCAGCATAGCCTTAGTTAGTAGGACAAGAGCAAGACAGGAAGTCAGGTGCAATACATTCTCACTCCCAACTCATCAGATTTGGTCAGTGCCTTTTTGCGTCACATATGTACACTCAGGTAGCCTTCTAGTGTCAGTATTGGACGTGACAGGGATGGTATGCCAGTTTCAGCATGTCACATACAGTGTATTTTCAAAATAAATGTCCATGTTCACAGGAAATGTTTACTGGTGTAAACCACCCACCTTGAACGGACTTTTGCGCTCTTTATATTACATGTGTAACTCAGACTATCTTATAATGACACAGGCGGTTTTAACCAAACACTACAACATTAAACATGTGTCTACTTGTTACTTTTAGATATGGGGAAGTGTTGATCTCCTGCCAACGGTAGGGGCACTTATTTAGGAAATGCTCCTGGAGTCATTAGAGCAACAAATTTGTTGTAGATATTTTAATATTACATTCTGTAAAACAACATTTAAAACACAGTTCAGACTCAGCAGTGCTTGGGAGAGAAATCATCTCAGACGGTGTTTCAGTGTTTATCAGGAACTATAAATCTCTGCTACAAGCAGGATCCTCTAAATGTGACAGTGCATTCTTTCCCAAGTGTTATGTAACTTGTGGTCCCCCCCTTTGTATAGACCTATTCACACTTGTGAATTTCATGGACAGGACTACACATACACAAGTGGTTTAAAAGAAGCAGAATAGATATATCTAGCTGTCTGTTACTGTCTTACACATGTTTTCTAGTGTTGTTCGGCTGTTTGCCAGCAGAGTTGTCAGTCTGCATGCATGGTCAAGGCTGTGCGTGACTGTGTGCCCACTCTCACGTCAAGTGTTTTTCAATTTTGTTTTTTTTAAATTTTCAACAAGTGTGTGGGAGATGAAGTACGCTATATGGGAGTTAAAAAGGGATGTTAAAGAGATGGAGCTGTGAAATGATGTTTGGAACCTGTGAACATTTGAAAAGTGTATCTTCAGATACAATTTTTAGGTTAGTATCTTAAGGTGTAAATATGAATTTTCACAGAAACTGTGTGAACAGAAAATCACCTCATAATGTATAGGTAGAAACAGCTAGTCAGATAGGGATATGGAAATAAAGAGATTCAGACATGTATGATGGATGCAGAGTGAGAGACGGGCTGCCTAATGGACTATTTATTTATGATAATATCCCATATGTGAAAGATGACTGACAGATGGAGCTGAATTCGGCAGGGCCATGCTGTTTTACGTAGTTTGATCTGTTGACTGAAGAGCACAGTGTGAATAAATAAAACCTGGACAATGAATAAATAAAAGCAACACAGAGTAAAGCTGCTCCAGTGACTCCAGGAATGAGTCATGACTGTTCCTGTATTCCACTGACGAATTCTCACAAGGCCAGGTGTGTCAGGTGGACAGGTATGAAGATAGATGGTGACTTATTCAGTGAATATTGCAAAATGCATGATAGAAATAATGATTTTATGTAGCATCCAATTAATAACAAGTAGGGTGTGTTTCTGTTGAAAGTTAGGACTTGGCAAAGGAACAAGAGAGTTTTTGGAGCAGATCCAAATGCAGTTTTGAACATTTTAGATGTAAAATAAACACACACACACACACACACACAATGAAATTGCATTGACTTCCATTCATTTGGACTCCCTAACCCTAACCTAAACCTATTGTAACCTTAAAAACAGGTCTTAACCCTCAAACAGGTGAAATGTCCTCACTTCGCAAAAATGTCCTAACTGTTGGTTAAAAATGTGTTCCTGCCCCCAGTTTGTTAGATATACAAGCACACACACACACACACACACACACACACATATTAGGGACAAAATCTCTTCTCAGCCTCAAAGCTTGAGCTATAGTGGAGGAGTGAGAAACCTTTCAGCTAGTTTTGAAATGTGTTTTTTTTATATGGTCTAATATCATGCTGTCACCTTCTATACTCTGCTTGCTTTTAATATGTCATATTTTTATGAGAAGTCTAAAATGGGAAATGTCATTTGGGAGACCCACTTAAAGTCTTGCATTGGTGTTTTGTTTGCTATTGCCCCTCTGACAACCCCTGAGTCATATTATATTTAGGAGCAGTTCATATTTAGCAGTGTTAAACCTCTCTCTGAAATTACCATCAGAGTGGCAAACATCTCTGGGGTCATGCTGTGCCGGTCAGACCGACTGTAACCCTGCGTGGGGGGATGGACACAGGGGGTTCCGGCGAAAAAGTTGAATCAGTTTCAACTTTAGCTGCAAAATTCTTCAAGGACACTTTACTGGTAGATTACTTTGTAACATAAAAAGCATATTTTCACAGTTTAGTGCGAGCAGCAGGAATAAAACTGCAACTACAGCTACATTTGCATGGAAATAATCACTGTGTAAGATGTAAAGTCCTAAAATTCCTGCATTCAAAACCTAACTGAAGTCAAAGCATGTAACTACTATGAGCAAAATGTACTTAAAGTTAGTAAAATGTTCCCTATGAGTGTTTTACTCATTTATGTATTATGTTATTATGTGTTTTATGGATTATTTCTGCTGCAGTAATGTGTATTTTGCATTATATTGCTATACTGTGCTCCTTTCGACTCCTTTATATACTGTTCTGTAGTTTGATTTTACAGAGATACATCATATTCTATTACCCATCATCACGTTTGCAGCATCACTGTCCTATACGAACCACGTATATGACCACGGAGCCTATTTTCTTACTTTAATTAACCTAAGCTCTTTTAATTGAAGACACTTTGTTAAGATTTGTGAAACCGTTTTCATTTGAATGAAACTAAAAGACTTGTTAGTGACAAAAACAACAAACAAGATGGTCACTGTGTACGTGGTGTGGGGTGAATGTGTGGAGGCCTGACGCTAGATCCTCCGTCTGATTCATTAAGCCAGTCTGGCCCTGCTTGAGCATCTCATTAATACTGTATATCTACCTTTTCTTAATTAAAAGTAGGATGGTAATGAAGCCTGATGCTGATCATTGCTTGTTCAGGTTTTAATGAGAACAATTTGTGTCATTACAATCTGCTGTTGTCAACATGGGAAACTTGGAAATAATTTTCTCTTTCAATCTAGTCATTTCTCTCTTTTGTTTTTGTTTACCTTTTATACTTCACCCCTCCTTGTTTTTTGGGGGAGTGGCAGGGGAGCTTTAGGGGGAGCTAGCAGGTCAAAAGAAGATGCAACATAGAATTGATGTAAATCATCTGAAAGCTGGGGATCTGAAGATTAATTTGAGATGCAGCTCAAGTTGCAATGATCACCTATCGCACAGCAATTTTTGGGGTTGATACCATTTGTTACACAGATTTGGTGCAAAATGTACCAATTTTTGACCACCTGACGATTGATAAAAAAGTGCAGGAATTACTTTTTTTCTGTGATTGGGTGACAATCACTTCTATTTCAGAGACGTCTAAAAACCAAGGTGTCTAAGGGCGCTTTCACAACCCAAAAATGAAAAAAATGTCAAAAAATAAATGAAAAATTGTAAATATTACCTTGACTCTGCACTGATCTATCATGCGCACGGATCCTCTCTCCTCTGCTGATTTTATAAAAGTCATTGTTTTTGTGTTCTTCAGGTTGTGTTCTTCCAAGATGTCAATCAAACATCAGACTTTTGCAGAAGTCCAAGTCAGTCCTCTCCCAGTCCTGTTGCATCTGTCGCTCTTTGTACATCTAATAAAATGCCCACACAGGTAGCCCACAATACACTGCGTTTCGGTTAATTTCCTGTAATTGGGTTGGATTACATTCACAGTGCAATCAAACCACACCAGGGTTAACTTAGAAACTGACTAAACTTTGGGTTGTAAAAGCACCCTAAGATGTCAGCTCGTCACCAATAAGGACTATCCAAATATGATGTAGATAAGATACAGAACACTGCAGTTCATCTGGATCGAACAGTGATACTGTCACCATTCTTTGGTCCATTATAACGGAGGAGAACATCTGATAAGATAAGAAAGGGATCTCTGAGAAAAATGGGTCAAGAAGCTTCAAAGGAATGTAGCCGGAGCTGAAAACGGGAAAAAAAACCTACATATGAATGTATTGAAGAATAGAGACTATTGTCATATCTCACAAAGATTCATATCTATTCTCATCTTGTTCCGGTTCTACATTTCTAAACATGACCTTGTGTGATTGTTCATCTTCCCGGTCCTGTAATATGCCACCAAGTGTCATCACCTTAATCTCATTACAGTATTTTGGTCAACTCTTCATCACTTGCATTTACTGACAGTTTCTGTCACGCTGCTTGGAGAGATCACCTCAGAGCAGAAAGGGAGACATTCCTCCCTTTGAAACAAAGAAATCCAGAAAACAGGCCAAACTGTCACCACTGAGCACATCAGACAAAATGTTCTTCTTTGTCTTTCTACTCTGTTATTCTGCTAACCTCCCACGTCTCTGGGGAGACTGAACATCCGAGTGTGTGGCTGCATGTGTGTGCAACTCTTATATGTGAGCAAAAGTGAAAAGTTTGAAAGAGGCTTCTTTCAAATGATGGCCCCCAAAATACACACAAACACATGGTCCTGTCTATGTTAATATTTGTTCTCACATTTTTCCCTCTCCTTCTGTATCTATGTTATAAATCAGTCAATATCAGGAGGTGAACAGATGGAGCTCGGTGTGTCGATGTTCCTTTTTACAGTCATGCGCTTATGTTTGAGCAAATAAATGCATGTGAACTGTATGTGTATTTGTGTTTGAGAACATTGTGTGTGTTTATACCGGGGTATAGTTTACTTCCATCAGTCTGCGTTAGTTTATAAATGTGTGTGTGTATGTGTGTGTGTAAATGTTTGCTCTGTCTGTCCTTTAAGACCAAGTATTTACAGATGCCGACCTACTGCTGCTGCAGTCCAAAACATTGAGATTCAAAAAAATTTGTATGGTTTGGATTTTCGGACCAATAACAAGAAGTTCTGGCAGCCTATAGTCAGCAGTGGTGGAATGTAACTAAGTACATTTACCCAAGTACTGTACTGCAAGTACAATTTTGAGTTACTTGTACTTTACTTGAGTATTTCCACATATTTAACTTCTACCCACTACATTTTAGAGGCAAATATTTTACTTTTTACTTCACTACTGACGGCTTTAGTTACTTTTCAGGTCAAGATTTATTTTTTATAAAAAAATAAAATTTTAAAATTATTATGCATGTATAAATTAAACCTCATAACAGTATATTAAGTCATTTAAATGAGCAGTGAAACACTGCTTATATAAATGCACCAAGAATAATTATACAATAATATATTTTGAAACAATCTGAGAGGGTCCATTTTGCATCACAAGTACTTTTTAGATGCTGATACTTATGTAGTTTTACTTAAGTAAGTTTTAAATGCAGGACTTTTATTCGTAGTGGAGTAATTTCACAGTGTGGTATTATTACATTTACTTAAATAAGGTATCTGAATACTTCTACCACCAGTGGCAGACTCAGACTGTTAGAAGGCGGGGGCGAAAAAATAAAAAGGGCCCATTCTGCACAACATGGGGCCCCACCAGCACACAAAAAGTTGTGATGCATCATGTATGATGAAACATTAGCATTAAGTTAAAATGAGATCCAGATCAAAGTAATTAATGATATGGTACTGACAATTAAAAGTATCGAACCAAACCATCTAGGGGGTCCGGGGGCATGCCCCTCCGGGAGAAAATTTGTACATTTTTAAGTAAAATGCATCTATTTTGTGCACTTTGAGAGCTAAATGAGAGCAAACATCTCACATAACATTATTCCAAGTTGGGTGATATGGTATTATAGAATCTCTAGAGGGCACATCATCATAATTTATTGTTTAAAGGGGCACCCTAGAGGGCAATCAATAAGTTTTTTCATGTGTAAAGGGCAGCCAATAAGGCACTTTCTCTCATTTTCACCACTCTAGAGGGCACTTTTGCGTGCTTTTTCAACCACGGAGGCACCAAGACAGGAAAAAGGGCACTAGAAGGGCACTGATTAAGGCACGTTATCAAATTTTCTTGCACTAGAGGGCACATCATCATAATTCATTGTATGAAGGGGCACCAAATCATTTTTTGCACGTGTAAAGGGCAGCCAATAAGGCACTTCCTCTCGTTTTCACCGGGCACTTTAGCGCACTTTTTTCAACCATGGAGGCATGAGGCCCCGAGTCCGCCACTGTCTACCACCACTGATAATGAGAATGGAAAAGGAAAGACAATGTTAATAAATAATAAGAGCTGCAGTAGGAAATGGAAAGAGGAGGAGGCCAGGTTGACATTTGGGCAGATGACCTTATGAAGAGTCAGTTGAAAAAACTCTCAAAAGTTCAGACACTTTTTAAGTATTTTCCAAGATTCTGAAAAAAAAAAAGAGGATACGAAAGGATGGGAGAACCTGTCTTAAACCAAGTATTGGGAGAGCTCACTTAGCTGATGGTTTCTGGACATAGTCATGTATAGTTCTTTAGCAAGCTCGTATAGCTGCAATGTGAAAACAACTACACCACTGCTGTATTTTAGGTTTCAGAGTCTCAGAGTAATGTCTGCCTCGAACAGCAGTTAAATCACCCAAAGTTTTTTCTTTTAAAACTTACTTCCAACATTAAACATGAAGGGCGGTGAGCTGAAAGCTGTAGACTGTTTACTGCATATCAAAGGTTCCCTGTGGAGTTTTTGACCTCTAGAAAAAAGAAGACTACTAGCTAAATAAACATGGATATAAACAATGCTGGATTTGGAATATTTTAGAAATAAAATGTTTGATTAGGAATGAATAATTGTTCAACACATAGACCTTACTTTCCCATGGTTGACAGTATTAATATGTTAGACAATTTGTTTACAATTTCACCCATGTGTTTATTTGAAAAATAATATTTTGTCAATTTTGTATCAAGAGCACAATTATGAACAACAATTTTACTGAACATATTTTAGTAACAGAGTAAAAGAAGTGGATGTAGCCTTTGGGTCTGAAATGTGAAGCCAATGAGTGTGTTCTTTTTAATGGCTACCATGGGGCGACTCCACTGGTTGTGTCCATTTGTATAGAAGGCTATGAGAAAACTGCCCTACTTCACAATTGATGTTTTACCTCAATACACATTTTCCTATCGAGTTTATGGTCTCAATTGCTAGTTTCAAGTGTTCTTCATTATAGCATGGTGTTCATATTATAAATGACGGTGTCGTTTAGAGTAAAATAGAAGATAAAACAAGTTATGCTTTGAGGTGTGGCTACCGTATGATTGGCACAGTTCACTGTGTGTTTTCATTTTTCGAACTTTTCACAGACTGTGGAAGAAAAAAAAGGAACTGCAAAGCACTGCAGTAGAACTGCCTGAAACCTGGGAACACTTCTGTTTGGTGCAATGGTAATAGTGCACAATGAGGGGAAAAACTCTCTCTGAATTCCTCTCCTGCTTCTACTGAAACCCAGTGGGACTAATGATTCGTCAAAGTGAGTGTTTGCAGTATTGATGCAAAGGCTCCGAACAAGGATGTGGCTCAATTAGAGCAAGGAAACACCTTCTGTTGTGTGTCTAACGGCTCCACTATATTCAGTTCTACCTCAGATTGGAGGTATTCACAATGACAATGCTATGTGCAATAAACTAAAAGCTATAGAGGGAGGAAGATTATAAAGAATTGAGTTTTACAGCAAGAAAGCAAGAAAAAAAAAGGAGATGATGTGTTTGTTCCTGAGAACAAATGCAGAGATTTATCCTTTGTAGCAGAAGAGGAGCATGGATGTGGAAGGAAATGTATGCCAACAGTTTGATGAAAAACCTCCCTAACGGAGGCAAATATTCAAATCGTTGTCCTAATGCTATTAAAGATGTATTGCATAACAGCTGCAGCCGCGCGACAATCCAGGCAATACTGGATGTTATCCAGTCATTATAGCTGTAAAAACATACGGCAATCCATTTCTAATCACCGACTAATCAGCTGTTTAATCACAGAGGTCCACCAGAAAGGGAACTTCAATTAGCTTTCCACACTGCTGAGCTCACTGGAGTTTTCTGGCCTGGGTTCTCATGTAACCCCGATGTGAGCTCACACACACAAAAGGGGTTTTTAAATTATTACAGACGGCTGACAGGCATGCATGACTGACTGACCAAAATACCCTCCAACAATCACATGCAAAAAAAGGCCTTGTGAAACCAAGAAACTGAGCTATTTTTACACTAAGAGCCTGTGGTATGAAAAAAAACAGGGACAAGGGCAAAGGAGGAGAATTAGACGTTAATTAGGATTAATCAAAAACATAATAGCCATTTTTGGATTAATGGGGCATGTGTTCTGATCCCAAATTAATGCCATCACAGCTAAGTGCTTGAGCTGATTTTAAAGAATTACTCAGTTTACAAGGTCAACAAGGACTCCTTATCTGAACTTTAACACATTATAGCATTTACTGTAAAAGTAAAAAAATCTATAATTGTAATGAGCATGTAGCCTTTCTAACATACAGGCATTAACAAGCAGAAGAATAAAAATTGTCTTTGAAGTTTGTTTTCATCCCAAAAAAATATCTTCTCGAATAATTTCTGTCTAATTAGTTTGTTTATTCAGCAAATGAAAGCTAAAATGAAAGATAAAGTTGTTTTGCTGTGTTTATCAACTATGCATAATGCCGGCTATGCTACGTTACCGCCACCCTGAACACAGTAATGTAATAATGTGCCACAATTACCCAACTAACCCAACAGACGGAGCGGATGGATGAGTAGATCCAGCCTACGGGGTCCTGTGTTACTGAGGTTGGCAGATGGATTGACTAAAGCATACTTAATCGAACCCATACATATTTATACTTCAGCGGATTATCTCAAGTTGTTGATGTTGAAGTTCTGTGAAAGAGATGAAGGGCAGCTGAATGGTTTTTTCACCCCCATCATATGTAAATCAGTGTTGTTGTGGAGCTCCAGTTTCCATAGTCACTTTCCTCAACCTTCAAACAGATAAAAAAAACCCCACAGTTTATCGAAGAAGAATGGTGATATTCTTCATTTCAGTTTATTTAATCAGCAGACAGTTAATGGAAAATTAAGAGGCATGTTTTACAAAAGTCTTACCTTTGTAAAACATCATCATGATGCTTTAAAATACTAAAATGTGGCACACAATAATTTCAAGTAGACTGCAGTTAGTAATAATATAGTAAGTCAGAAAAAGAGAAGGTGACCACTACTTCAGCAGTCAATTAGTAGGCTACATATCTGCTTCTCTTGGTTAGCTAACACTAGCTAGCCTAATATTAGCCACGTAACAAGATATTATAGCATCAGGGTATTGAAGTGAGCAAAGGTGCTAATAAATTTGATTTTAGAAAAGGAGAGAATGTCTGATTTATTTCTTAAAAGTTGTATATTTGTTTTAAAGCACTACGGTTTTAAGCTTAAACCTAGCATTTAGATGCTAACAAGCATGTGTTTTTTGCTGAGGACATACAGTTATTACACTCTTTTGTAAAATATCTATCTTAATGCAAATAGACAGTAATATGAGCAGAAAGTCAGAAAACTGGCTCAGCTGTCAGTTACATGATTTTATATTTAACTAAGTTCACTAACATTAGCTAATGTTCAAGAACAAGTAGGCTAAGGTTGTAGCGGCAGTGTATTGGATTTAGCAAAGGTGTGTTTTGTTGCTCATGAATTAGACTTTGTATTTGAAAAAGGAAGAATGTGTTATTTCCTCTCTTAAAAGGCAGCAGTAACATATAGTAACATATAGAATTTGCATGCTGACAACGGCTAACAAGCATATGTTTTCATTGAAGACAACGAATTACATGCAAGCTAGTGGAACACACAGATTTGTGTCGAACAAATGGTGGACTTCCACCGAAGAAAGCTGGGTTCGCGTCCCTTGTGAAAACAAAGGTAAACCATTTTTGACTTAAGTTACGTGAATCACGTTTTTGAATGTAACTTGCAGTAGTAGTTTATTTACTGTTTAAACTGTCTTTCATAACACCTTACCATAAAATTTTCTGCCCTAAACTTAGGTCAGTGGTTTTACAACATAAATCCACAGAAATTGCAGTCTTTTTTACAACCGCGAACCGTATGTGTGTTCTATTTTTAGAACGTGCCGCTGTACCGCGAGTCATGATACGTACAGCTGTGAAATGCGAGTCGCTATAAGTAGGCTACCTACTTGCCGTAATTTGTGGTAGGCTACTGACACATGGCATCTTCTGTTGTTTAGGTTGAAGAACTTGTTGGCCCGTTCATAGGCTAAGCCAGAAAGCAATTGTCTATATAGACAGTGATTTGCTTAACAAACTAGACTTTGCTTACAAACTCCTTGTAAGCTACAGTTAGTGACAAATTTTGGTTTTATTGTGTCTTGATGCCCCCTATTGTTCAGCTGTCAATCAAACACCTACAGCTGCCTTTAAATTTACAGACTTAGGATGAAGCAGAATTTCTTATTCCTCTCCCTTTTAATGATAGACTTTAACATGATTGTTGGCACCACAAAGGAATGACTAATAGTGGATGTTAACTTTCCCTTCATGTTCTGCTAATGTTCTCATGAGGGTGAACAACCATGATTAAGTTGCATTTTATAATAATTGTAATCATTGGATTAAAACACAGATTCTCGCCCCAGTTGTTTGCCAGAAGGCATTTTCTGTTATGATGGCTGCAGAAAAGATCAAAGTCCCAGATACTCGATAATAGGAGTTGTGCCCATCGGCTTGAAGCAATTAAACTGTTACTTTCTTTGTACAGAGAAGCCGCTGGCACTGAGTAATTGGACATGACAGCTGAGTACCAAATCCTTTATTGTTCTCTATTTTTCTCCAGAGCTGTTTTATAATTATTCTATCGTATCCTTTTTAACTTAACTGTTTCTTTAAGGTGATATAACTGCAGTGAATACACTTTCTTCGGCCAGCTTTACAAACGCATGTAGACTTAATCTATGCACATCCTCCCGATGTAGGCTGTGACCTGGTGACACATGTATTTTCAAGTAGCCTGTGGTACTCTGACCATATACAGCAGCTACTGGGCACCAAAAGTTATACAAACTTTAGTGAGAGATTTAATGGCTGAATGAGAAAAAAGCATGATGAAAGATCCATGGTTAAGACTGTGATGGAATTTTGACTAGTTGACACTTGTGTAGTCAAGGTGGGCTATAAATGCCTGTCCTTCAGTTAACTGAGCAAAAAAAAAAAAAAATCAGTTAAAATGGTTCAAATGCGTAGGAAGGCTATAATTAGACTGTGATAGGTTTAAAAATGTATCTTCTGCTCTTATTACACATTTATTATCATGATGTACAAATTAATGAAAACTTTTTGTAAATGTGACAAATATCAACTTAATTTTTTAAGCAACATGCTGGAAAAAGTTCAAATTGAACCTAATGGTGACATGTTATCATTCCTGTCTCCAGCTCCACATCTCTGTCCTTCCGATGGCATTAACAGACTTATTGCATTTTCCATCTGCTAAGTGTCTAAAAAGAGCAGCCAACTCCTAAGAGTCTTTTAGTTCAACTGAAGACTGAACAAGACATTTTTTAAGCAGGCTGTCCTCGTGAATGGTTCTCATGGTATCCTACAAAAACTATTACAATGGAAATTCATTAATATTTCACACAATTTGTTGTTTTTTTAAGCCTTGCCTTGTTCTTTTTATCTTAACCTTAAGGCAGTGGTTGTGTTTTTTCTGCATTAACGACATGTTTAAATAATATAGCCATGCCCAAAAGCATACCCTGCTTTACTGTCTGTTTTCTTCAAAATGGGACCATCATTTACAGAATGAACATCATGCTTGAAACTAGCGATTAAGGCCATAAATTCATTAGGAAAATATTTATTGAGGTAATAAATCAAGTGAGAAGTAGGATCCTTAGGATCATAGACTTCTATACAATCAGACTTCTTTTCCGATTAGTGGAGTCAACCTTCTGCCGCTTTAAGGCACTTCCACATTGGTTCGCTTTTCAGGCACAGAGGTTGCCGCTTGGCTGTCGATAAGGAACTGGATTTATCATTTTTCTGTTTTCCAATGATTTCTGATAAGGCCTTCTCTAAGGGTAAAATTGCTTTTTAGAAGAGATGAGGTGACGGACATTTGTGTTTCATGGTGACCTCCCTGGCCAAGCCTGACAGTACATGCTATATTTATTTATTGATCCAACAGTAAACATGAATTTGTATGCATTGGGTCTAAGCTGACATTGTATGTTTGTGTCAATCTTATTGCATGTACGAAACTGTAATTGTAAACATCACAGTGGTTCCACCAAAGCTGGACTGAAACACCAAAAGGCATTGATGGTTTTATTTTCTGTACCTAAACAGAATACTATCATTTTGCATGTTTTAGTCCATTAACTACTACCCATATTACATTTTATAAATCCTGCTGCTTTTTGTGTTTCACGTCTGAATGTATTTTCCCTTTTATCAGTAAAGCCCTGATTTCCATACATTTCCATGTAATATAGATTAACTTGAAGACTCCTCAAACTGAGGTTTGAGCTCCATCACAGCAAACAGCTACGTCTGTAGATGCAAATGAAACTCATCCTTTTAAAATAAATCTACACTTAACCTGCACACACCATGAATGTGACATTGCCAGAAACTAAGCCATACATGATGTTTACTGTAATGGAGTCACAAAATGTTTTGAGAGTCTGTTAATGGATCATACTGTTGAAAAACTAATGTGGAAAAAAACCCCCATTCATTTAAAAATTGTCAGCAGCAGTGTAAAATGTTCTTAATTTGTCACATCAACGTAACATTTTTTTTTCCATTGTTGTGATTCTCCATTTAATCTGTTCAAATGGTAGCAGTTTGGTTAGGTTCAGGCAACAAAACTAGTTGGTTAGATTTAGTAAAATATTGTATTGTTTTGGTAAAAATTAGTTTATTCGTTCAGTAAATAAGTCAATGTTGATTTTTGTTGAACAGAACCTTCTGAATACCAAGACTTCTGGACTATAAATAAAAGTTTTTGTGATACATCAGGAACAAGCTAAATATGTATGAAAATACATTTTCCTCAAAATGTAATTCAATCGATTTTGTTGCACGGGTGCCTAAACTTAACCAAGTAGTTCCATTTCACAACCTTATCCATGTGTTTAAAACAGCAACCATTAAATATAACAGTCACATTTTGTAAAATATCCTATGAACAGTAGTATGAGAATATGGTGCTCATATTAATTTCCTGAGCATGTCGTTCTGAGTGCATCTATTTCCTATTATAGTCACCATTGCTTCAGAACGGGAGTGAGACATTTCTTTATTGACGAGTGGGTGTGTTAATCTGTATAAAGCATTTCTCAAATGTATTAGGGATGTTACTAAACTTTAAGTGGAAAAATTAACATAATGTGTCTTAGCAATATAATCCGTGACACACTAGAGTTGATTGCATATTGTAACTACAGCTGTAATGCACAAAGCAGAGCAGTGTTAATGGAGAACAAACAAATTCAGTCATGCAAAGTGAGTTTGGCACTTGAGTGTGGGGAAGCTTGTAAAGTATAATGGAATAAGGTATATTCTGGGATCTAAAGAGAATTCGTACTTGCAGTTAATAATGTATACTGCAGTGACAGCAGTTCAACAGAACAGACAGGGCAATCAACTGCACATATGGGGAGGAGTGTGTATTTTAAGAATCATAAGTCCGTGAAAAATGTAAGAGGGCATTAAAAATGATAAAGACAGTGATCATAAGAGCATAATTTAACATTCTACTGATGATTTAAGGAGAGAAAATTGGAAAAGGTTTCATGTAGAGAGGGAGAAATTAGGACCGAGGCGGGATCAAACTTTTTTGTGACAATGTTAAGTGTTTCAAAGGGTGGGAATAGAGTATAAATCAGCCCGTTCTCCCCTCAAAAACTACAGTATAGGTTGTGTGTACAGGCAGCGAAAAATTAGCTATATTCACGTATTTCACCGTCTGCTGCAATGTGTATTAGTGATTGACAGCCAAGGGAACTTAAAAGGCGGATTCCTGTATTTGGGTGGTGGATGGGTTGAACAAACAGCGGACTTTCACCAAGGAGAGCAAGGAATGTGTCTGTTTGAAAACGAAAGTAAACGATTTCTAACGTAAGTTACGGGAATTACGTTTTCAAACATAACTTAAGTTTTTTATGTAACTTGGGGTAGTCACGTGCAAGTTTAATATAGTTAACGAAAACTAACAAAATAACGAAAACTAGAATTGAAAAAACATTTTCATTAACTGAAAAAAAATAAAAACGAGAGTTTTTTAAAAAACAATAACTTACTGAAACTGTATTGTGTGGTTACAAAACTAACTGAAACTAACTATAATTATGGCGAAAATGTCAACTTTGTCAACTTTTTTCATACATAATCCTTACATACATAAAACATACATAATATTTATCCACCACTGAGTGTGTGTATTCCTGCTTTGTGGGTTTCTGGGAGAAGCTGAAATGAAGTGAAATTACCGTAATGGCACCATGTTGGCTGTAAAGAGCAACTTCTCAGCTTTCAGAAAACATTGGAATTTTCCTGATAGCACAAACCGTTTAGTTATTATGGTAAAAGTGTCACTAATATTATACATCACATTTTTTTGCGGCGGCGCTGAAAATCCAGCAGCAGCTGCAGAATAGATGTAGGGGAAACACTGCATAATCCTTTTTGGTTGATATAAAATGTATTTATTTAGTTCCAACTCAATCGCAGCTGGTTAGTGAACCTGCAGGAACACATGGTAAATATGTTTACTGAGACTGGGATGTTGACACTCAAACCAAAATTCAAAACACCAGGAACTGTAAGAGTTATTGGGTTATTGTATAGAGTAACCTTATTGGGGCTGAGATGTATAAACCAAAGGAAATAAAGGCAAAATTTATTATGACCTCTTTGAATCTCACACCAAACACATAGCCCATGATAAAAAACTAAAACTAAAAAAAATAAAAAATAAACTAAAACTAGCAAACTGTCTCTAAAAACTAATTAAAACTAATTGATTTTGAAAACGAAAATTCACAATTAAAAACTAAAACTAATGAAAAATCCAAAACTATTATAACCATGGTCACATGACCCTTGTAACTTTTTCACTTCTGGCATTTACTTACATGTACTTACTGTTTAAAGTGTATTTTATAACGCCTTACCAGTTTTTTGCCCTAAACCTAGGTGGTTTTATAACATAAATCCACAGAAACTGCAGCCTTTTTTTACAACCTCAAGCGTGCGAAAGTATATATTTTAGGGTGCCCTGGTAGACCTGGTAGAGCACATGCACCATGTATAATAACTTATGTCATTTAGGTTGCAGAACTTGTTGGTAGGAAATCAGGCTGATGTGACAGCTGAGGAAGCTGCCCTCCTTTACACTGTGAGGTGGAAAGAGGCTGTGTAGCCTAGAACTGTCCTGACACACACACACACACACACACACACACACACACACACACACACACACACATGTACATAGACTGCAGATGTCATTTTTGGAACAAAATTAGAAATCCCTGGTGGCATCTGGGCCAAGATGCAACTTTCCCTTCAAGGGGGAGCATCTGTCCACACACATACTTGACCTTTTCTATTCAGCTGAACAGATTTGACATTTCAATCTTTCATTCACTATTTTTTTTTCTTTTTTGGTTGTTTTTCTTTTCTTGCTTTTTCTGTTTTCTGTGAGGAGGTCTGAGACAAAACTTTGGGGAGAACTAAGTCAGAGGTTAGCTCGCTAGTCAGTAAATCAAACTCCTCTGATATTATGTTGTCCAACTTTAGACCAAACTCTGTGAGAATGGTAAAGAAGTTCTTATGACTTTTTTTCCACAACTCAATATCGTTGGAGGTAAATATATTTGTCAGGGACCATGAACAGTACACAAAACTTTAATCCCAAGCAATATGAGGAGATGCTTTAATTCAGTTTAGGTCCTGGCTGCAGTACTTTCGATCTGCAGTCCCTGGGCAGATAAACACAAACACTGCAAAATAGAAACAGGATATAATGTGCAGCGTATTTCACATTTCACAAGTACCAAACATATACTCATCCTTACACAGGATAAAATATATTACAGATTTATGAATTCAAAAATATGGGTTCATCATGGGGAAATATATATTTTAGGGTGCCTTGGTAGACCTGGTAGAGCATATGTGCCATGTATAATGACTGAGTCCTTACACAGCAACAAGGGTTTGATTTCCTTCTATTTGCAGCATGAAATCCCTCCTCTCTCTCTTCCCTGCCTTTCCTCTATCTTTCCATGCTATTTCTATCCAATAACATGAAAAAAACTCTTAAAAAATCCTTCAGAGTATTTTGTTTTTCACTGGCCTTGAAAGAAAAGACTGAAGTCCTCTTGAAGCTTTTGAATGGTGACTGAGCAGTTATGTGAGTTATTTTAAACTCCAGACAAACATCTAATTTAAAAATTAAGTTTTCAAACCTTGCAGAAAAAACATGCTCACCAAAATAAATTGTTACAAAAATAGTATCATTCAGGAACCTGTAACCAAGTCAAGTATGATTGATGATTCCCAGCCCTACACTTGGACTATGCAGACTGCATTTAACCCCTTAACGCCTGCTGTCGCAAATATGCGACAAACCGTTTGACTCAGTCAACCAGCCGAGATAGCGTCTGCGGAATGCAATAGCAATACTTTTTTCTGAAAAAGGAAACAAACAACTATAGTTTCAGTGCTTGCCGGTTGAATACCTGCTGTTGCAGGTTTATATAAATAAACGAGGGTGAATAAATAAAACATTGTTTTTTCACTGTTATATTACTGTTATATTACTGTGTTATTGTTATCCTATTATTGACCATTATGCCTGCTGTAGCAAATTTGCAACATACCAAATTGACCCCAAATTGACCATTATGCCTGCTGTAGCAAATTTGCAACATACCAAATTGACCATTATGCCTGTTGTCGCAAATTTGCAACATACCAAAATTTCTATTTATTTTTTGTGCAAAAGTGAAATTAATAATCTCAACATTATTTACCATCTACTTAAAGGCAAAAACACACATAAAACATTTTTTTATATACAGCTATATAAATTCAGGCGTTAAGGGGTTAACCTCATCGATAAAGTTTTTCTACTGCTGTCTATTCACATAAACATCTGGAGAGATTTTTTTTAATTAGGATTAATCGTAAACTACTTGTCCAGTACCTATCACTTGAGCATAAATGCCTGTGTCGTCTGCGTACATCAGGATTTTCACATAGATGAAAGATGTAAACAATGAATAACAGAGGCTCAAAAATAGAGCCCTGTGGCACTTTTATGGTGCTACTGATGGGACTTGTTACACAAAACCATCTTAGATGCAGGTATTGCAAACTGTTTGGAAAAGGGCAGGGACTTTCGAAAATACTTGGCAGGTAATTAGATCAACCATTTGTCAATCGATGTCTACGTCAATGTTGCCGTTGTTGTTTTGACGACGCCTTGTCGTTAACAGTCATTACACACATCTAAATCACAACATACACATATTACTTGAAGCCTGACAAGATAGATTTGCGATCTTGACCAAGTGATTTTTGTGTGATCTTATAATTTCGTGAGAATCCAGCTGCCTTGCAAGATAATGATCTAATGGCTCAGGCATGATGAATGTATTATTCATTCAAATACAGAAGGTGCCAGATATGATTTTATCCACTTAGTAGACTATTTATATTCAGACTACTCAGTGTAAAGTACTGGCTGAATGATTCGTAGGTCAAGAAACACTGCTCCTTTACCCGAGTTAACCTTGCTGCTTTTGTCTTTCCAAATCTACTATGACATAGTTGGCTCTGGCCCAAAGCTGTATGAAAGGGTTTCCCAAGTAACAGTTCGTACCGTTCATGCGAACAGAGACATTGCTGTTACGAGGCAAGAACACCCTGGCACAGGTCAGGCCTGTTTGACCTGCTTAATTGGGTTCCCCTTCCAAGTTTGCTGATAGGGGGAGGGAGTTTTCGTGAAGGCCCTCAGGAAGGCAGCAGGTCGTTCAGGAAAGGGGTTTAATTGTAACACTTTGGAGCACAATTTTAAATTGACAGTCAAGTGGGGACTGTTAGCTTTGTTATAATTTAGTTGTACCAAATGATGCCAATAACTGGCACTCGAATCCTAAGAGCAGTTGTGGAAACATGTGGCGCCAGACGTCTTTTACAGTGAGTGCAAAGATAATATTTGTACATGCACAAAAGATCCCAGTGGATGTTGTCCAGCTTTTGTTCGGTCTCTTCCTATGCCATGTTTTTCTCTGTTCACTCACCCAGTATCTTATCAGCTGTTGGAAGGTGACCAAAACGTTGGATGATTGTAAAGATCCCAAGCCAGAAATTAACAAAATTCTTCTTCAACAATGTGCCTCCAAGTGTGGAGTTAACTTTCATTGTGTTGACTTACCCTGGATCAAAAGAGAATAAAGGTAATGTTTGTTGTGTGCTAGAGGCTTTTAGGGAACACGCTGAAATCGCATTTGGCCATTTAATGCTCTTACTGCATTACAACTAACAAATAGACTGAAACTGCTGATTCAGTGCCTTAATCTGTTTGTATTTGCCCCAGAACGTGCGTGTCTCTCTCTCTCTTTGTGTGTGTATAGCCGACTCACTCGACTGTGTCCTCCCAGCTGCACCATTGTCTCTGGTCCAGCTCTTGCATGTCCAGTCTGAATTTGGCCAGGCAGAACTCTTCAATTGCGAATTCGTAGTGGGGTCCGCACCCCAGTGCTGATACACACTGAGACGCTGTTGAGAGAAGAGGGGAGGGAAAAGAGATGGATGACAGATGAGTGTGGAGCAAGACAAAAATGCAATGAATTTAAAGCAGGTATTAGAATTTTTTTTTTTATCATTTTAAAAAGTGTAAACACGTGGGATGTGAGTAGATAAGTACAATTTATTTGTTCTATTGTCATTCACTGTGTGTGTGTGTGTGTGTGTGTATACATGCAGCCCCCTACAGCCTGGTTAAATGCTATAGCCCAGTAAAAGCACAGGAAAGCACTTAGGATTGAAAGCAGCTACGACCTTAAATGTTATCATCCTGTTTTGGGTCACTGTAAACTATGTTTCCCCATTTGTAAGACATGACACTTACACATCACCTGCTATCACAGTGTTCAGTATATCATTGCCCTGCAAGACCTGCTGAACAGCCCACACACACACACACACACACACACACACACACACGCACACACACGCACACACACACACACACACACACACACACACACACAGTGTAGCTATTTTCTGTTAGATGTTGAAAAAGAAAAAGACGCTTTGGACTATTATCTCTAGGACTGTGTGCGAGAAATTGACTGTGTGAATTAGAATCATGGGGGTAAAACCCTCAGTTACTCATAATAATGTCCAACAATACTTTGGTTAAATTAATTCATAACAGATTGATATCTGATGGAAAAGTCCTAAAACGTTATATCAGATATAACATCAGAAAATGTCGTATAATCCCCTTTGAAGGAAAAAAAAATGACATTTTGGGAAATTCGCTTATGTGCTTTTTTCTAAGGGATAGATAAGAAGATTGACCACTTTCATGTATTCAGGGCTTAAAGCAAGAAAAGATGTGTGAGCCTGAAAATATGTCTAGCAAGAAATGTGTCCAATGTATTGAATTAATTCAAAATATGCAAAATATGAAGCCAGAATCTATAGGCCATGAGCATAAAGACTTAGGGCAGGGGAAAACAGTTGGCTTTGCTCCATCCAAGTCTAAAGGATCCACTTACCAGCTGCATATTGAGCATATAGACACAAGGATAGTATCAATCTTTTCTTCTAACTTTTGTAAGGCCAGCGAATAAGCATTTCCCCCCAAAATATCATATATCAAACTGTTCCTTTATGTCAGCTGCTTGGGTTTTAACATCACAGCTAGTTGTTTAAAGTTAGGAAACCTTCTGTTTATTTAATAAATTTGCATCTGCAAAACACACTTTTGTGGTATACATCATGTATTAGGGCCAGGACTTTAACGCGTTAAAAAAAAAATTGCACTTATTTTTGCACCGCGGAACGTTTCTCACTGGATGAGTTTCAGGCGGACCGATTATACTGGAGCAGCAACTAGCGTTCATGAATTCAGACTACAAAAAAACACAGTGAACATGAAGGAAGAAGCTGATGAGACGCTTTGGTTGGCCCCGTGGATGATGGGACATTTTGTTACAAAAAACCAACGGATGGAAGCGTCGATAAGAGCATGGTTGTGTTGCTATGCAACAAGGAATTCGCATATCACCGCAACACATTGAGCCTCAAGTATCACCTCAATGCTAAACATATAGCAGCTAGCGTGGACGCTAATGTGGTATTCAACGGTATACTAAAAATCCATATGAAAAAAATTACTTCTCACTGTTCTCAGGTCAAATATTTATATGTGATTAGAATGCGATTAATTTAGATTAATTAATTACAAAGCCTCTAATTAATTTGATTATTTTTTTTAATCGAGTCCCGGCCCTATTATGTATACATGGTCTCCCATAAAATTGGAATACTTTTGTTTTCAGTCACAGTCCTCTGTTATTTGTGGCGGGAAACTACAGGCAAAACATATTTCTTTCATGTATTGGTCAATTTTGAGGTTTTGGGCTATTCCTCTTTCCAAATAGTGGAAGGAAAACATCCGAATTTACTGTATACCTTGTCATCACGGACATCGTTAGAAAGATCCCACTCTCCTGCACAATATTATGTGTTTTTAAGATGTTGTTGCTATGAATTAGACTCAATAGTTTCTCTTTAAATAGTAATTCCCATTAACAATGTTTGAAATCTTTAAAAGCCATTTTCTCAAAAAGAGTTTTTTCTCATTCTTCGAGCCATATTCTCACCTTCAGCTACACTTACAGACACCGAACGTACCAGTTTTATTCCTTACTATATCCTAAAGGTTTTTACAAAGGGGTTTGTCTATATATCATTCATACCCTGATTTAAATGACATTTTGTTCCTAAAAACATGGCATGGCTTTGACAGTATTTTTCTGATTTGTGAAATGATATATATCCCAATTTCCTTCTGTAAAAATGTTGAATATATCAACAAAATAAAACAGCTATATCCAATGTTCAGATTTACGACCAGGAAATATACATGGTCGCCCATAAAGTTTGAATAATTTTGTTTTTAGACGCAATTCATTCATTTTCATTGTGACATGTTTGGAAGGGAATAATTAATACAGTTTTGAGAATATATAGACTTTATCTGTCAAAAACAAATCACATTGTCACAATCATTTCATGAAAAAAGGTAAAAAATATTTTATTCCAACTTTATGGTTGACCGTGTATTATTGTGTCAAGTAATTGTTCTGTCATTGAAAACCATATATCAGTAAAACAGATGGATGGAAATGTCAAATTATGGCTAACACAGTGAATGAAATACATAAATATCAAGGCGCTTTATAGCATTGGTGCCAAAAATCCTCTAACTCTGTTATTATCATGAAGCATAAGTGAATCACTTGCAACAGTGCATACAACGACCTAACAACGCAATTTAAAAAATAATACAAATCATAACTCTTACCGGCCTCTCTTGTTTGCCTAGAAAGAAAGCTGTTTCCTGTTATTATTTGTTGGTTATTTGGATGACACAAATGTATGAAATGAAAACATAAGATCATGTCATCACCAGTAAATAATTTATGTTGAAATATTTGGACGCAAATGTCAGATTATTATAGTTCTCAAGCCTATCAAATCTAAACATTCCTTATCATCCTTGTTTTATGACTTCCTACTGATTCTCCTCCCTGCAGCCTTCACTTATTTTCAGTGCCTCTCTTCACTTTTTTATTGTTTTTCTCTCTTATTCCCACAACACTCCCCTTTCTCTCCCTCTAGTTTTCTTTATAACCTGCTGTTTATCACTTGTCTTGTCTTAGTGAATCTGTAACTATATACATCTCTATTCATCCGTCCTGTGGCAGCCTCCTTTCTATGTGAATCTATCTCTGTCTCTCTGTGGCTCCCTGAGAGTTTTATGAAGAAGTGGACGGATCAGTTTGTGTCTTTGAGTATTTCTCGCTCACTCAGAATCATTAAAGTCAACAGTAGCATGAGTGCCAGTGTGTCTATGCATGTATGTAATGGTGCAGAGGTAGAAACAGAATATAATGGAAGATCCAGTCAGTGTCATTTTGAAGATGGTAAAAAAGAACATTGAGGTTAAAAAATGTAAACAAATGACTTGTTTACATCCCTACAAAGAATCTGACTCATGCTGTGTGGAGAGTGTATCTACACGTCTACACAACCAAATCAAACACTGCGATCAAGGATCTAGAGTGTGTATGTTTGTGACATAAAGAAAAAGCAAAGAAGGAAAAGAGAGAAGACGAAAGAGAAAATTGCCCTTTTTTTGTCTGCAGATCAGATTTTTGTCTTGCCAACACTCTAATGACTTCCTATGGCTTAAAAAAAACACCACTAACACAAACCACTGCGACATCCTCTCTATGAGGTTCTGTAGTGGTATAATAATGTGTAAGCTACTTCTGCCTTTGTATTTTTTAGAGACAAAAACTCATTTTTTCGCATTACTCATCCACTCACTCAGAACAAAATAAACCAACCTCATCATCTGAGAAAAACATGGAAATTGGACCATTTTATAAATTCTTGATTAAAAAAATAACATCTGTGTGTGGCTACAGTTTGGTTAAGGAAATATTGGATTCACTACAAATAAACCTTATAATCCTAACCTTATGTGATTAGGGTTATAACCCTGAAACAGCTGGTTAAGGGAGATTGTGAGATAGAGGTAATGTTTTGTTTTTTACAAGGACAAACTACCTCTTGTGTGCACAATGAATGCTGGTCCTGAGTGCACCTTGTGTTGTAAATTTGTCCAATATAAAGGTAATTATTATCTCCACCAGAAATAAGCCATATGTGTGAGTGTGTCTCTCTATCTGTCTGTCTGTCAGCAGCTAATCTACTCAGCCCAATATTTGTCATGCACCTATATGGTCAACAAGATTTCCAACCTTAACGACAGAATAGACTGTTTGTCAATACCACCCATAACGACACATATGAGCGTTTGTCCATATCACACATATGATTGTTTCACGGCTCCCGGTACAGCAAAGCGTTCTAAAAGCAGCACACATGTCATTATATACATACATCTATAAAAAGGCTGCAGTTTCTGTAAATTTAGGCCACAATACCCACTGAACTAGGTTTAGGGCAAAAAAAACTCCTGGCTAGGTGTTAAAACAGTAAAATATGTAGTTATGAGAGCGACGTGAGCCATGGAAGTTACCTAAAAAACATAAGTGATGGAAAAATCATTCACTTTTGTTTTCACATGGGACACAAACCCTGTTCTCCTAGGTGGAAATCTGTTGTTTGTTCGATCCACCTCTACTCCTTCCCGAGTGTGACATCTGTCATTTAAACTCTACATCACCGTCCATCATAACTTCTATGTCAGCAAGATGCAGAGGACAGCCTTAAACGTAAATGCGTCTTATTTTGCTGCCTGTACAAACGCCCTAAATTGAAGCTCTTAAGGGAAGACCAGTCTCATATTACTGTATGCTCAAGGACCTCTGGTTGTAGTGAGTCACAATTTTTGAAAAATCTATCTTATTGATGATTTCACAGAGCAAAAGGCATTTCCGGCAACTGGCTAAGCTAAAAACAAAACTGTTGCAGACAACATTCGGTGGTTTGGTCCTGAGGAGCTGCAGTGTTTATGGATCAAAAACTGACATAGATAGAAATGTTTGGTCACATTTTTATATCTGATATGTAATGATCCACTAGTAAAGCATAATTTGAGATGAATAAATCCCTATTTTTGTTATGTTTGCTGTCATCTTGATTGGTAGAGGGAAGTAGAGAGGGCTGTTATTTTGTGTCTTGTGATGCAACCAAATAATCTAAATAAATTACAGCATTTAAATTGAGATGTTTAAACTTATCCCGTTCATTGTTTCCTTTTTAAGCTTAAACAATTAGGTGAACCCATGCATTTCAAAACCAGAACTGAATTAGAGAATCGTTTTTCTTGTGAGAACAATGACTTTTCTATATATACTCATCTCAACCTGCAACACAGCTGTTTCCATGAGTATGTAGTGTGTTTTTGATCCCTGTCTGTTTTAAAATGCATTTTTACACTGATTTTAATGCAGTAAGTCATCAAACTTAAAATAGTTTGCTGTAGCTACATATTATCAACACAAGAGACAGAAAGACTTTCTGCAAGTATTTTCACTTCCTCTATTTAAACATATGTACATTTTAATATAATACATAAACTATAACATGTTATGCATACATAACTACTAACCTGCATATCAATCAATCACTACTGACCAATCCATCGTTCCTCATACAACCATTATGGCAGTGCACTGATGAAATGAGGTGTCTCATATTGAGTAAATCACAGTATTGAATGCGAATGCAAACTAAAGATTTAATGAGGCCTGAGAATGTCCTTGGTGCCACTATGACGTGATTGTTTTCCGGTAAAACAGGTTTAAAAATATCTTTGCAGTGTACATTTACAGTAAAGAAACCACTCCAAACACTCAGTGAAACACAAAATTACAGTAAACAGTAAAGAATAACTCAAATCCCTGGTGGATGCAGGGCCCTCAGGCCAGCTCTGAATATTCACATAATAAATCCATTCCATGTGAGAGGGCTAATTGAACCGTGCTAATCATAGCTTGGTTGCATGCATGTTGATTTGTCAGAAAGCCTTAAGGACACAAAAACAGCATAACAGTCCAATCAAAGTATTAATTCTGCACCAAAACACGAAATAGTGTTCAGTGATAGTCACACTGTAATCCTGACATTTAAACATATTTTACTTGATCATTCATTTTACTTGATAAAATTGAGAACTTGTATTTCTTATTTAAGCCAAAACACCTGATAAAACCCACTTTTATAGACTTGTTTTTATATAATGTTTTAGATTTTAGTACTCCTTTTACTTTTTACATTTTTAGTCCTTTTACCTTTTATTTTCTGTGTATCTGAGAATGTCTTGTCATTGTTCCTGCTGTCTTTTATTGTTTTTATTTTATTGTAAGAACTGTTTTAGCCTTATGGCATCCATCACTCTTGTTGTAATTAACTGCTCTCTGTCAAAGCACTTTGTAAGCTGCTGTTTTTAAAAGATGCTATATAAATGAAGTTATTATTATTATTACTATTATTATAATCAAATGATTTTCCATTGGAAAACTGAAAAATGCAAATGTTTACATAGACTAGGGATGGGCAAATGGAGGCCCGGGGGCCATATACGGCCCGCACCCTCACTTTAAGGGGCCCTTAGGACAACTACATGCATTTGAGCATGAAATCGTAAAAGTGCAGTGTAAAAATGCACAAAATTACTTCTTGCAATTAACGTTGGTCTGCTGTTCTTGCACTGAAAAAAAAAAGAAATCACAGTAAGTGGTTAATTTTCATTTGCTTCAAACCTTTTGTAAAACATTTTCCTATTTATACTGTTGTACATGCATTTTAGCATGAAATATGTTAAGTTACTGCACTGTAAACATATTTAAAATTGTAGTTTCATCATATCTGGTTAAGTGCACAGTCCTATATGTGGCCCTGTGGTAGTGTCGATGAAAAATTGTGGCCCCCTCCAGCATTTAAGTTGCCCATCCCTAATATAGATGACGATCTGCAGGACAAACACAAAGAAAACCCTGCTTTTGCAGCTGAACCTCTTCCTGCTAAATATAAAGTGGTGTAGCCACATCTTAAACAGTTTAACTGTATTTCACCAGTTATCTAATCACACTTTTAAATAAAGGAATCGCTGCCAGTGCACAGTTTGGGAAGGCAGCAGCATCATCGCCAAAATCTTTCCATTAGGTTGTCATTAAACAAAAACAGTCCTGAATGTAGCAACAGAGATATCTGTGGCTACTGCTGTGTGGAAACTGCACATTTATCCATGAGTAGTCAAATGGAAAACACATGTCTTTTTGATCTTTACTCATCTAACATTACAAAAGGTTACAGTGAAATATTCCAAACTGTTTTTTTGTCCCTCTCAACATGACTCGCCTTTCCCCATCATTTGAACATGTCTCTCCCTAACAAATCAATGTTTTATATACCGGACTCCCTTGACACTCACAGTGATGCAGTACATGATGAATCTGAAAGAAAGGTCATGATTGACTGGAGATTTCTCATTTCCTGCTGCAACCGTGTACATTGATTTGGAGCAGAAACTAAAAGTAATTCAGTGAGGACACCCTTCAACCTGACATTAACTCAGGGTGCATGTGCTGTGTCCCACTCTATACCTGGTGTCTGTAAAATCGTGTTTATTTAATAATCATTTGCCTTCCCAATTATGTTTTGGAAGGAAACAGATTGCTAATGACTTATTACAGTCAGCAAAATACCAGGACTTGTAAATTAGATTTGTTATAGAACTTTTTCTAAGACCAGTGATTAAAAAAAAAAAAAGATGAATTCAGATAAACTTTCTTCATGTGGTGTTTGACCTTAAAATTCACCATCCATCACAAGGTTTGAACAACCGTTTGTCTCCTAGTCAGTCTCCTATCACATTGAGTTATAAGTTTTTAAATCTAGAATATTTTTGGATGTATTATAAAATAACTATGACCAACAAGCTATTTTAATCATTTTTAGGCAGTTTTGGACAAAGAACACAATTACCATATTTTGACTTTTTTCAACATACTATCGTATGATTTTTTTTTTTTTTTTTAATTTGGGCACCTCAAATTATGGTGCTTTTCTGTTATTTTTTGAAAAAAAAAAAGATATAGTACTACATGTATCAACAGACTATAGTTTGACCATTTTGAGAGTTTTTAAAATTGTATGATTTTTTTAATGAAAAATTTCAACATGCTATAGTATGACTTTATTTAAAAAAATTGGACATGTCAAAATATGGTGTAATTTTTTTCTTATTTCTGTACCAACAGAATATAATTAGACCATTTTGAAAGTATCAGGGCATTTAAAAAATGTATGATTATTTCATGAAAAATTTTGACATGCTGAAGTATGACTTTTTTATTTTTTTATTTTAGACATCTCAAAATATGTTGTTTTTTGGTTATTTCTGGAAAAGCCACCCTACTACATGTATCAACAGACTATAATAAGACCATTTTGAGAATATTGGGGCATTTACATTTTTAAGGACTTTTTAAAGAAAAAATTACAATTTTCATATACATTACAAGACTACATTTAATTCATTTGTGGTTACAAATTAGTATAATATAGCTATATTTCCTAAGAGACAGAGTTGCCTCCCTCAGACTACAAGTTTGGCCCCCTGGTAACAATCAATGGAATGAATCTCCTTCACTGAACTTGTTGGGAGTTTTGGAGTGAAGCCCTCACTGAGACACTGTGTCTGTGATACTTGCTTTGACCCAGCCTTGAAGTGCTGCTTCTGTAAATACAAACATGCTCTTAGTCAACTTGTCTGGTTAAATAATCAACGAGAACAAGAGAAAGTACTTGAAGTTGATGGCAAAGTTGTCTTGTAGGTAGGCAGTGCATGACCTTTGACCTTACACATGCTGCTTCCTCTCTCTCTGTGGGGTGTCTCCTAGAATGCACTGCCCATCCAGCAGCTAGCTTCAGGGGACTCCGTTGATATTTGTGTGTGTAAATGTTAGTGATTCTGTGCTTGTGTTTGTATCTATTTATAGTATGTTTTGCTCTCTCATCATCATCATCATCATCATCATCTATGCGGCTAAACTAAACTAAGAGCCATATAACAAGACAAATAGAGCTGCATACTCACACTTAATTCCTTTACCACATTGACTTCTTCAACACCTCAAAGGCCATTTTTGCATAATCAACATTTAGGCACACACTCTCTTATCAGAAAGTTTAGTCTGCTGCTGTTCCATCACACTGCAAGCTCTTACTTGTAACCACATCTGGAGCTTTTCCGTGTAACAGTGCCTGAAGACATGCATGTCTTAAAACACGCTCTGGAATAAACATAAACAAGCACCCAGTGGTAAAAGCTCAAGTTTTTACTCAGTCGGTATGAAATTAAAGCAAATAGGGTAAGATGGAATACAGATGAAAGATTAACATGGTATTGAAAGTGAGTACAGAGAGAAGGAAGCAGCAGACGTGCAGCACATGACGAGACTCAAGTCAGAAGAAATGAAGGTCTAAATATATATGAGGCGAGGGAACCGGATGACACTTTACAGCACGCTTCTACTCTGTGGAATTAGACTCAAACTTGTTCCTGAACACTGACTCCCAATCATTGAATGCAAATAGTGTCATGTCAGAGTTGTGCAAGCTCCTTTTTTCTTCCATGACAGCTGAGAAATAGTTTAATGGGACAGGAAAACTTTGTATGGAACTAAGGAACTTCCACACAACACTAACAGTAACAAATGTGATATGAAAAATAGCACAAGATGCCAGACTACTGTTATACTTTGTATTTTGTGAATTAAAGTTCTGGGCAAAATATAAGTATTTACAGTCACAGGTAACATTACATCTATCTTCTGCTTTGTGAAACATGACATATTTATCAGAAGGACTGGATTAATTGTGAAAAGTCTGTGTGATAAGTTCATTTAAACGAATATGGTTGGGAAAACAAAGTTTTCAACTGTTTTCTACTGTCTGAGGGAAACTTCTGTTCATGTTGAATTTAATGCTGAACTTAAATATAAATTAGGATTTCTCACGCCTAAACAGACACTAACTCATTGATTAGGGTTAAAGTGCTCACTTGTATGTGTAAATACAATTATATAAGGGCAAAAACTCCAGGGAGGGTGTGGATTTTAGGTGCAAAAGTGACCATCAACTTCTGGTTGGACATTATCTGAGCAGAGCCCTCATTTAAAATACTTTTTCAAAAACTGTGGAGGGAACAATACTTTTTTTATGATGGCAATAAGTGAAGGACATGCAACTTTAAATGGTTACGTTTTGTTTTGTTTTTTCCGTGTTTTTTTACTGTGCAAACTCATATTAATGTGGTTGCTGCTGCTGTTTTGTATTATTTTGGTAAAAACAAACTTTAATATGCTTATGTTGGCTATGTGTACACTGTGATGTGTTTGTGTGTGCGCAGTGGTGGAATGTAATTAAGTACAATTTTGAGGTACTTTTACTTTACTTCAGTGTTTCTATTTTATTTAACTTCATACTTCTACTTCACTACATTTTGAGGCAAATATTGTACTTTTTACTCCACTACATTCAGCTGCCAGCTTTAGTTTCTTTTCAAGTCAAGATTTAACATAGAAAACTAGACTGATTTAAAGTAATTAGACAGTTGTTTTTTAATTAAACTTCATAACAGTACATTAAGTAGGTAAAATGAGCCCTACCTTGACAAAATTAAAATGCTGCATACATAAATGCATTGATAATAATAATATAATAATATATTTAGAACAAATAAAACAATCTGAGTTTGTCCATTCTGCATAACGAATACTTTTACTTTTGATACTTTAAGTACATTTTGATGCTGATACTTTTGTACTTTTACTGAAGTAAGTTTTGAATGCAGGACTTTTACATGTAGAGGAGTAATTTCACAGTGTGGTATTAGTACTTTTACTTAAGTAAAGGACCTGAATATGTCTTCCACTACTGTGTGTGTGTGTGTGTTGTATAGGCTTATCACATTTTGTATGTTTTGTGTGGTAAGAGAGGTGACTGTTTATGACCCTAATTCTGCTGAGCTGCTCACACAGCTTGTGATGATGTGATTTTAGAAAGGATTTGAATTTTGCTAGAGAAATCAGCAGTTTGTTGTAGTGTTAACTCACAATCCCTCCATGCCGTCTGCTCATTGCATTGGCTGGACCTAGTTAGCATTTTAATTTTTGTTTCATTACCCCTCACAAATTGGGACAGGGACTATGATCTCATCTCAATGCAGCATGTATTTGCAATGAAAATAGCTGAATTACACACCAGAGTAGACACAATCCCACATCAATGACAAATACGCATGAATAAAATGTATCTGTTATTCAGCAAAGTTGTTTTTCTCATGAATTTCTCACATGTTCCTCTGCAGCTACCCACAGTAATGCACACTGCAGCAGGGGTTGGCAGCAATAAAGCTCCTGAGAGAAAAATGCAAATTTCCGTGTCCTGCTTGATGATGCTTTGATGAAGCAGAATGCGGGCGTTTTTTAAACGTTTCACTCGTGGCCTCTGCAGCAGACAACAGGCAGGTCCTCTGTGACACGATGCAGCATATTAAGACTAACTCGTTAGAGTCATGAATTATTCTCCATCTCCATACTATGAATTTTGTCACCGACAACCCTTTCACTATCACTCCAAATCCCATTCCAATCTTAAGTAATTATTTCCCCTGTTGACAATTGCACAGCTTCTACCCAAAGAACTTGAGCACCTCTAATAAGATAGACCATTGACATATGTTATGTAATTATACTGCGGCTTCCACACAACATCAGCCGCCTGTGACAATTCAGAAAAGCCAGTAAAAGCAGCATGTTTATTTTACAAGCTAAACGTATCATTTCCCTTAATTGGAAAAATGTTGATGGACCAAGAATTGATAGATGGGTTAAAGAGATGGCATCAAACATGCCCATGGAAAAGATAACATACATTATTAGACGGAAATAGCATGTTTTTGATCACATCTGGAGACCTTTTATACATTTTTGAAGACATGATGCTAATGTTGGTAACTAGTTTCAGCAGGAGGAGGCTCTGAGGGAGGAGAATGTACATGTGGTGTGATATAATGTCCTAAGGAAATTATCAGTATAACTGTTTTCAGTATTTGACTAAATAATTAAAGTGAGTGTATATATACTGTAGATTTTTTTTCTCACCTTTTGTTTCACCTTATTTTTCTTTTATAGTTTTAACATGTTTTTTTCTTATACTTACTTATATGGTGAGGGGAAGAGAGGATGGGAGGGAGAATATGGAGAAAAAGTTTGCTCTGTTGCATGCAATAATGTCTTGCTGTTTAATTGGCTGTAATTTGCAAACAAAAAACTAATAAACACGTGTTAAAAAAGCAGCATGTATATTGACTAGCAGGTGATAAATACCCATGCTTCTCACTGCTTTTCACAACCAAGGCTTGGATTTCCAGTTCTATCTGGAACACAAAGTAACAATACTCCCAACCCACGGGTGTTATCAGTCTCCTCCCTGTGCCAATGTCACTGGTCTTTGCTCGAGGCTGACCACTCGTGTCAGCAAGAGATTCACTTACTTGTTCATCTGTGATGGGAAAATGTCCTCACGTGATCACATGATTAAAGCAACATGTCAACACTCTTTGCTGTAACGGGTCTTTCTGGGCTCTACACCAATAGAAACCGGATGCGTTCGTACTGTAATTTTCTTTCATTTGTGAACATTCCAAGCAAGAGCTGGACATCAACAGTTTATATTCATCTGGAATTCAGTTGTTATTTTTAAAACTTGGATTCATTTCAACTCACTGTCTATTTATTTCAACCCTTTGATGATAATTTCTATCCATTAGAATTAACATTTTATTCACCAAGTTAATAGCAGGAATCTGAGACATTGCCCTGACAGTCAAAGCCTTGCGTTAGTCATGACTTATCTGAAAGAAAACGTAAAGTTGAGTGGTTAAATTATCATCCAACCACTCCAACATAAAAGAAAACCTACCTCCTACAAGTGAGGGTCATAGAGACAGAGAAACAGAATGTGTCTGTCGACTTTTTTTTGTGAGTTTCTTGAGCTTGACTCACTTAATACCAAGCAACCACTTCTGGGTCTGAAAAGTGAAGCCAATGCATAAGTGCCTTAAGCCTGCATTCTTTCTTTCCACCATGGTGACTCTCAAATTGTATAAAAGTCTATGAGAAAATGAACGTTACATCAAAGGAATGTTACATTCTGCGGAATTATTCAGCTCTAGTTGTGAGAGGACAATGATAGAACAAAACGTTTTTTTCCAAGGACAACCAGTAAATAGGAGGAATCAAGCAGATGCAGAATTTAGTGACATTTGCCATTTATCAGATGATCACTTTGATAATAGTTGAACACTAAAAACAAACTTTCTATAACAGCAGGGGTCTCCAGTTACCCCCTCTGAGATAGATCTGGCCAACGTGTTAAGATCTTATTGTTAATGCCGAAGTGACTTAAACCTGCATTCTATCAAATGGACAGTCTCCAATGGTTTCAAAAAGAAGTCAGTTCGTTTGCAAGTTAAATTAAAAAATGACCCTATTTCTCACTTGATTTATTACCTCAGTAAATATTTTCCTAACATGTTTATGGTCTAACTTTCTAGTTTCTTTAATACAGAATGGTGTTAATTTAGCCAGATAGCTAGTGCAAAGGTTAGCTGATACTTTTAAGTCACCCACCTCAACTTTACCCTCTCTTCTAAATATGGTCACTTTCTGACTCGAAAAACCCAAGATAGCGATGGTCCAAATGCCAAACAGGAGGCTTTAAAACGATTGTCCACAATCCAATGGGTCATGTAAAATGTGTGTGTTGGTATAACAAATAAGAATGATGGCCACAGCAGTGAAAACAAGACCCAAGTTGCTATGAAACCTGAATTAAAATGAAACCAAAGCAGTAAATGCTCTACAGATTGCCCAAACTGCCTCATGAATAATGAACTCTCCCTGTCAGGTCTGTAGCAGCTGTTCTGGCATCAGATTTACTGAGGACAGACTGTTGAGTCATGCATGATCCAGCCTCTTGTAATTGTTCACACATTGCAGTCTATGACTCCTTCCAGTTTAAAAGTGACAAACAAGACAACGGAAGCAGGCAGATGTTTTCTGTCAAAGGCTAAGAATAATTAGGAAGCCAGATCTGATGCTCACCAATGAGCCGGCCTCCTACTCTGCCGCCGTTCTCTCTCTCTGTCGTCACCCTCTCCCAGATGATTCACAGAGAAGGAAATCTTCATCTTTGGCTTTTGATTAGAATTATTTTTGACCAGTGCTGCCCTATCTAACATCAAAACACCCACTTCCTTGACTTCTTAACCGTTTCTAGTCATGAATCATCTCAGTTCATGGAGTAGTAGAGGAGAAAGAGAAAAAGCATTTCTCTTCCCAACAATCTGACAGCTCAATTTAGATTCTGTAAAGTTACACAGGTTTTATGCATATTTTAAAAAACCCACACATTTCAGCTCTTCCTGTGCAAACTTTGTGTATTTGATGTTCACACTCGGGAAACTTTGGGCAAGTCTTACTAGCACTTGGGATGATTTAATTTTGCATCTTAGTCTTTCCAGCTGGTACACCAGAAAATCAGGGTATGTTCCCATCTTGTGCAAAGCAAATGTCGTGTGGTCAACCACTGGCAGCTTAAGCACTGAGCAAAAAAAAATTGCTTTTCAATAATACATTTCAAGTACATACACTTTAAAGTTGAGAAGTGTATGTGTACTGCATGCTTATGAGCTGTCGCCGTCTGTTTTTCAAGCCAGAAGGAACCATATTTAGAAGAGAGGGTGGAGCTTGCTAGCGCTTCCCCAAGTCACCTGCTAATGCTAGCACTAGCCAGCGTGGTTACTCTGGTAACTCCACTCTGGTACCGACATGTGAATCACAAGGCATCCCGACCCTTCTCTTACCCTGCTTTATTCTTTATTCATTCATTCATTCATTCATTTCCCTTAACCGCTTATCCGCACTCCGGTTGGGGGGCTGGAGCCGATCCCAGCTGACATTGAGCGAGAGACGGGGTACACCCTGGACAGGTCGCCAGACTATCACAGGACTGCTTTATTGTTTATTTTACTTTAAATGGACACATAAACATCATGCTGTATTGAAGAAGACTTCAAACTAGAGATAGAGACCATAAACTCTTACAGAAAATCTTAACTGAGGTAATATATCAAGTGAGAAGTAGGGTCATTTTCTAATTTAACTTACAAACAATCTGACTTATTTTTGTAACCATTGGAGTCGCCCCCTACTGTCCATTTGATATAATGCAGGTTTATGTCACTTCTGCATTGACTTCAATTAGAAAATAAAGTAAATTGTAACAATAAAACACTTTGGCCAGATCTATCTGCAAGGTGGAAGTTGGAGACCCCTGCTGTTATAGAAAGTTGGTTTTTAGTGTTCAGTTATTGTCAAAGTGGTCGCCTGATAATCATCTGTCAATGGATTAATCTATCAATCAGCTAATTGCTTTGTCAATTAGAAGACACCTAAGGCTGTTGTTGCTGCTATAGAATATTTGATCAGGTCACAAATATCACTAAACCCTGCTTCTGCTTGATCTATCCTATTTACTGGTAGTTCTTGGAAAAAAAACCTTTTTGTTCTCTCATTGTCCTCATTTGTCCACTCACAACTAGAGCCGAATAAATCAGCAGAATGTAACGTTCCTTTGAATGTCTGTGGAAAATGGGTATCCTTACTTGTGGCATATTGCAGCAGAATGATTGTGCTCTAGGAAACACTTCTAGCTAAAATATCCTGCAGTGCACAAAAGAGAAGTACTTTATGAACATGCAAATATAAAAACCTGTCCAGGTGCCTGATGAGAGAGCCAAGGGACAGTTATGTCATCTTTCTTTCCTCTGTAAAAATGTTTACTCCATTGGTCCAAATTAGAAGTGACACATATTTTAAGTGGTTGTTAAGTGCTCAGCATTATCTAAAAGAAAGAAAAAGGGAACTTTACTACTTCACAGTCTCTAAATGATCAGTAATTTAAAGTGATACGTGTTCAGTGTCTAACAGATTTGTGTAGGCTATTGGTTAAATAATAACTGCTTTAGCTTCATGTTTCCAGCTGGTGCATCATGGGAAACAATGCAGCCAATGTAGTCTGGCTAGTAATTACACACACACACACACACACACACACACACACAAATACAAATGTCATCTTTACTATTTCTTTCAGCAGGGATTAGCCTATAATGTCACACCGCGGTGAGATTGTGTCTTATTTTGTGTTCTGGTCTCATTATTTCCTGTTTTATTTTCAAAAAGTAACTCTTCTCTCGTTTCAGGTCACTTGCCCTTCCCCGTGTGTCATCTGTCTGATTGTCTCCCCTAATCACTGATTGTGTTCACCTGGTGCTCCCTTCCCTCCATGTGTTCAAATAGTCTGTGTTTTCCCTTGTTTTGTGCCAGTGTGTTTGACCCCATCACTATACCAGCCCGTGTTCTTGTATACGCCACAGCCTTGCCTTGCCTTGCCTCACCTTATTCAGTTTTCCTCGCAAGGGTGGTTTTTCTTTGTATCTCTATAGTGTAGCGTGAGTGCTTCGTTTCTCAGTTTTTCTTGATAGCCATTTTGTTGTCCTCCGGTTGGAGTGATTTTGTGTTCTGATATTTTTCATCCCTTTAGTCCCTTCTCCAGGTTTTACGTAGCGTTTTGTAGATTCTTTATTTTTCCCCATCAGGGTTGGTTCCTCCCTTTTGGAGCATCTTTTGTTTGTTAGAGATTTCTTTTGTTAGTTTTCCCCTTGTCAGGTTAGATAGATTTCCCCATTTTCATAGATTAGGATTTGTTAGTTTATTGATTAGTGTAGATAGGGTTCCAGTGCCTTTCCTCCTTTTGGAGCGACTTTTATTTTATAAGATATCTCAGCTCAGCTTCAGGAGATTTTGTAGCTCTGGTTTTTCACTCTGTTGAGGATTTCTCCTGTTGCTTCTTTAATAAAGAGACTTTAAGTACACCTGCTCTGCGTCTGAATCCGGCCTTGAGCCTGGCCTAACATATAGCTTCATATTTACTGACAAAATATGAGTATGGTACCAAACTTTTGATCTAACTTTCTGCCAGATAGTGAATAATCATATTTTCCAACATATTAAACTGTTGCCATAAAATTGCATTTGTCCTAATGGAATATGTGTCCCAGGAGGTGAACTGGTCCCTCTCTAGCTGGCAGTCCACGCTTCATTCCTGGTCTGTACAGGGACTTGAATAAGTGATCCTCCAAGTTCCAAATCAAGTCTCAACCGACAGACCTACTGTCACTTCATATATGGATATGATATGGAGTGAAACTGTGGGTTTTGGTTGCCATTGGGTGTCTGATGTTCAAGGGCAGATACCCTCTTTACCAGCTCTGAAACCCAGCCATGATACTATTATCCAAGTCTTTTGACTTTGGATAATGGTGGCTTTGTCATTATGTATGTCTGTAGAGTCTCATATGGCTCATAACTCCAGTTGCAGTGCTTTCTATGGGCTGCAATCAGTGCGACTGCATTAACTGCTCAAGAATGATGTATTACAAGCAATTACATTCTCAGTTTGGTCTCAATGTTCGCTGATTTAGTACATGATCCATTTTATGAGAATTTGCTATACTAGATTCCTTGGCATAAACTCTGTGGCAACGCAAGCAGCAAAGTAATTGTCAAGCAAATTTTCCATCCATTGCTGCCACTGATGTAGAAATTCAAAATGTCAACCACTGAGGGCTGTTTGTTCACAAGGTCAGTAATTTTTACCCATCAAATGTCTTTTTACAGCAGATTACCAAGACACCAAACAAACAGCTCTAGTGAACTACTGACATGTGTATTGGCTGTTTATCACAGTTGGATACAAACGAGCTGGATGAAAGTGAGTCATACTCATTCTCCGTCTAGCGAGCTGTGCATGTCTGATGAATTAGCTGAGAGGAACAGCAGTAGCAGTGCATCAGCTGCCATCATTACATCGTATTACAGTTTTACCTCTAGTGCTGTCAGTCACACTCACATACACACGAATGAAATCTTTCCTCCACCTCTGCTGTCTGTAGTCCTAATCAGACAGCTGGAGACCCAGGGGGTGAATTACTCTTAGAACTAACAACATCCCTGAAAGTATTCACATAATTAAATAGACAGACGGAGAAAGCGGCAGAGGAAAGATTTCCCTCAAAGAAACCTCAAAATGAGCAATTTATCCCCTTAATCTCCCAGTTCTTGTCTAACTTTATTGCAACCCTTCGCAACACACACACACACACACACACACACACACACACACACACACACACACACACACACACACACACACACACATTCACACACAATCCTTGGTCCATGACAGCGACTTGAGATGGCCATGAAGCTTAACAAGGCCCTCTCTCCCTCCCAGGTGCTCTTAGTGTTATTATTAAAGCCCAGAGCATGCTTCACTGCAATGTGTCATTGGCCCTTGAAAGGCAGCAGCATAAATAAGCCACTGAATTTGAATACAGCCTGGAGCTACCTGGTTGGGCTCAAGATCAGTGGAGAAGAGACACACAAACACAAACACTCACAGCCAGGCTGCAAAAAGTGGGTGCATCAGCTTGATACACTGACAATGTTGTTTCCTAAATTAGCAGCCATACCTGTGGCAGGAGATTAACATGTCCTCTTACTTAAATGGAAGGCACTGTGCTTGTTTGACACGTTTATTCACCCTTACATCCTGCTTCTGTGGACTTTGTCACTCTTTATACTGTCAGCCTGACCTCCTACTTTGCTCTCACCATAATAACTACTGCCACTACTGTTGTCTAAATGTAAACAAGGATTTTTTTAAGCAGCATGTGAGCCAAAACTGCAAATCTTCCTCTGGCCACTTGAGGCTGGCTCCAAAAGCAGGTCAATCCCCATAGACCTCTTATGTTTAAATTATCAATTTTTCAGCAAAAATAAACAAGTTTACAGTCTGTTTTTTGTCTCTATAAATAACTAGATCAAGTTAATTTATATCAAGGCTTAAAGTTATGAAGACCACGGCCACTGGAGAGGAAAACCTGAAAACTGAAACGGGCTGAAACGCTAACAAAATGTCTGTAATTGGCCAAAAACATTTCAACATTTCAAATTAAAAAATGCACTGCATACGTAAGTTAACATGTCAGGATAGCCCACTTAGTCCCATTGTAACTGCAGATGCCTCATATACGTTTGTATCCACTTTTGTCCTCTAAAAACTTCAGTTAGTCAGATTTTAAAACCTTAGGCATGGATTCTTCAACCTGTTTGATAGCAAACAGAATTGACATTTCTTCTATCCAGGAGCACAAAAAACATTTTAGTAGCCAAGCTCACAGTGCCCTGGGAGGAGAGACTAGCCCTCTCTTACCAACTGAAGAAAGCCAAGTATCTTGACCTGATCGACTTGTTAAAGGATGGCACGCAGTCTCATTCCCCATTGAAGTCAGCTACCACATTTTCCCAGCAACATTAGTGCGCTATTTCTTACAAAAGGAACCCAAACAGCTGACGAAAGCCACTGGGGAAATAGTCAGCTGAGACAAGCTTAAGATGGTTGTGTTTAATGAGAGCCTGCAGTTAGAAACCTTCTCCAGGTCAAGGCTAATTGAGTCTTCACCGCCCAACTCAGTCGTACAGGCTAAGGAGCAAAATGCTTGTGACCCTGAGCAGATAGCTGAAGCTGCATAAGGGTCCCAACAATGCAAATGCTCCAACAACCTAGCCACCAAGGAATACCATCAAGACCACATCTGAAGAAGCTCCTGCAGTTTGTGCTAAAGCATCTTTGTATTGAATGAAGGTGCCTCCTTGTCAGGTGAAATAAACATCAAGGTAAATGGAAAGTATGGAAGAAATGTCCTATCTATATTCAAGAGCGTCAATTTTCAGTTTGAGAGCATGATTTTATTCCTTTTCAGTGAAACAGCTCCTTCTCGTGCTCAGATTAATTCTCCTCATGCTCACATTTTGTGTTCTTCTTGAACACAAACATTTCGCTCACACTCAAATATGTCCTGAGCGCGCTCAGATCTAAAGTCCACAAGCTCAGATCTAAAGGCTGCACTCTCAAAACTTTTGTGCTCCACTCAGAACCAGCTCGTCCTCTCAGGTTGAGGTAACTGCTCAGACTGAAGATGTCTCTCCCTACGCTTAGTGTGTTTTGGCCAATAGGGAGACAGCTAGAGTGTGGACCAATCAAATGACGGATGCTGTGTCTTGGGTGCCTTCCTTCGGCCATTTTGAGCGCTCCGTAGGTGTGGGTAGTGTATCGTCTGTTTGTAAAACTGCTTCTCTCTTAAAATACACCAATTTACCATATTAGCCAGCTATTTGAATCGTCACCTATTTAAGGCGCCAGCATATTTATGTATAATTAAGTAATCCTAAAAAGAGTTATCTTAGATTTTTTTCTAATTTTATATTAGCGGGATATATTTTAGTATAAATACTCTGTGTGGCATAGCAATGTTACGATGGTCGAAAATCTATGCTCTTGAATAAAGATAGGATATTTCTTCCATAGAGAGCAACGGATTGTTTTCCCCTCTGGTAGGGGCGGGGCTTAAATATGCTCTGTCTCTATAAAGAGTGTCCGCTTTGATTGGCTAATTTTCGTAGCATTCTATATTATTGAATATCACATTAAAGTGTTAATAGTAGGGGTTAAAACTTACAGTCATGGAAAAAATTATTAGATCACCCACTGTTTTCTTTAGTTTCTTGTTTATTTTACAACTCAAGGTACATTTGTTTGGACAAATATAATGATAACAAAAATAGCTGATAAGCTGATATCTAGCCATTTTCCATGGTTTTCTTGATAATGACCAAAATCGATATCAAGAAAACCATGGTAAAAGGCTAGATATTCTCTTATGAGCTATTTTTGTTGTTATCATTATATTTGTCCAAACAAATGTATCTTTAGTTGCACCAGGTATTAAAATGAACAAAAAACTGAAGAAAACAATGGTCTAATATTTTTTCCATGACTGTATGTACGTTTAACATTTGCATATTAATACCTTATAAAGTTATTATGGCAAATTATAGCAAACTATTTATATTTCCGTCAGACACTGAGCAGCAATAGCATTGTGTTATTGGTGTTTGTTGGCCACCTGGTAAATGTAAGTCATTCTTTAGCAGCTAAATCCTTTACTCAGTTCACCAGCTGTCTGTCTGCTGGGCAGGTGGGGTACAGTGGGTAGAGCCTTATCACTGAAAAAGTCTTTGTGTTGCTGCTGGAAACAGCGCTGATGAGAGCGATGAAGCTTCATAAAACCAAAGGGAACTGCAGAGTCATGTGGTAATTCTCAGTGGGTTCATCACTGTGAGCTACTCTCGTTATTTTTTTTTTTACACATTTGACCATTGGTCATCTAAATATAGAATTAGCTCAGATTTGAGTTATTCCACAATTATTTCTTCAGTAGCTGATTTTTTTCCTGCTTCATGGTAATAAAGCCCTTGGATTGTTCTGAAGGCATACTGTAACAGAAAAGTACAGTTTTAATTACTTGTATTTTCATTTTAGGCTACCTCATATTACAACATCAATCATTTTGGAATCCAATATTGTACTTTTACGTACTCCACAACATTTATTTTTACAGCTTCAGTTACTTTGCAGATTCAGATTATTAATAGGAATGACATACTAAATACAAAAACCTAATAAATGATTATGTTTTATTACAGATTAAGCTTCGTAGGGGTAGAGAAGATACATTAAAATTAGCTCCACCTTTTCCAGCTGCAACATTATGAACCCATGAATATTTTACAAATTATAATCCAGCTACTTAACATTTGCTTTCTGGTATTTAAGTATATCTTTAATGTCTATACTTTTACATACGTTGAATGCAGGACTTTTACTAATGGCACAGTGTTTTTAATCTGTAATGCTACTTTTACTTAAGTAAGTGATCTAAGCACTTTACCCCCAACATTGGCAGAAAGTAAGAAAACTAAGTGTTCAGCATCTTCCATTGTAGCAGCTGTTTTAGAGTAAAAAAAGACAAACCTCAACTCCAACAGAGTACAGAGGAAATAAAAAAAACTGGTGACAAAGTACATACTGCTGATGTGCATTTTATATGTCTAAAACTCCTGAATCTACTGCTGCTGCTTGTTACCAACAGTGCAGAGGAGCATGAGAACAAATTCAAAGAAACAATGCAGTGTTGTCACATTTCCCCAATTTGTTTCCTGCAGAATTATATTTGCTCAAGGAACAGGCAGGGCCATAGAACCATCCTAATGTACACAATCTTAAATGTGTCTTAGATTTTCCAAACCAGGCAGCAAATAATAACTGCATTTTGTAATATGCTGTTAAGTGATGTAACTCCTATTTCAATGTGCCCCGCCGGCTCTAATGTCAGAGTGTAAATTTCGTGTGAGAAATAGGACATTGCTTCAGAGGAAACATGAAGTCAGAGCATGACATAATGCAATATCTCTTACCACTACTGCTACATTCAAGGTGTCTTAAACTGCTGTGCGGCTTAAGATATTGACTGTGTTTCAGGGAAGCTGAACCTAAGCATCAATATTCATCAATATTAGCATCTAAATCTCTGCAAGAGAGCCAGGAAGCTTGTTTCTCTGCATGATTAACTTTTTATTCCTGTGATTTGGAAGTAAAATGATCATAAATGCTTCACAGACAACTTAAATATCAGATCGTCTTTGTATATGTAGTTTCATCATGTAACATGTCACAGCAGCAGGCACTCAAAGAGGGTAAATGCTACATTAAGCTGTCACTACCAGGCTTTGAAACACATCACTGTTCTTCTATCAAAGCTTTCAGCAAGGGCAATGACTTACACATCATATTAATCTCTTTTTCTATATGAGAGGAGATGATAATTATATGTGTGGATGATATAGCATGGCAATGAAGATAATAATGGAAGACATACAATAATGTGTGAATATGTCCACAGCTTGTCTCTTTTAAAAAAAAAGTGTGTAACCTGCTTAAATATTTGTTTTTATTATTGCCGTATGAATCATACGGCAATAATAAAAACAAATATTTAAGCAGGTTACACACTTGGACATCAGGTGGACATCATCATACAGTATGATGATGTCCACCTGAATATCATGATACACAATAATATCGTTGTTAAGGGGGATTTCTTTTATTAGGCTATTCCTATAAAGGTATTTTAGGTAATCAAAGTGTGATGTAGAATTCAAAAATTATATTAATTAATTAATATTAATATGAACTCTAACTGCACGTCGGTATAGGCCTGAAGATGAGGATTCTGACTACATCACGTTTCAAATTAGTTCAAACTAATTCTCTTTTACTTTGATTTTGTTACTTTATTTCGGGAAAAAGTGATAGCCTTAGAGTCCACCATCAGTTTCATACTCAAAATCATTCTGTGCACCTTTGATAAATCAGAATTGTTACTTGTTAAGCATGTCATTTTTTCCTCCTTCCCTCCCCTCATGTGCTGTATTTCTTTCTCTTCATCTCTGTCTTCCTGTCCCGTTCACCTCTGTAATATTGTTTGTGTGTTTTTTTTATACGTTTTGGACGGGTTGATGGCAAATTCTGGTAATGAATGCCATTAGCACCACTGCTAACCTGCCCCTCGGTGTTGGTGTTGTCAATTACTGTCAGCCAATGGTCGTCCATTGACCCAACCCTAGTCAACATACTTCCTTATTATTCTATAGGGCGCCACAGAATGAGTTCTTAAACCCAGATGTAAGCTAGCATTTTAGCGCCATGGAGTCTAACCTTTCAAACTCAATGAGGATTTTGAATGGGTTTTTGGTTAGATGCCTGAAATAAGGTTTGTGAACACAAGCTGAAGAGATGTTCGCATTTTGTTGTACGACATAAAATATGTTAATAAATACCCCCACTTGTGGATTTTGGAGTTTTTAAGTGTCCTTAGAAAGACAATTGCTAGCAAGTGGCTAAATGAAGCTACAGTGGTTGTCAAGGACATTAAACGTCATCACACCGGACACAGACGGGAACTCTGTCACTAGTCCGCCTCACAGCCTCTAGTCGTGTTTATCAATGCTCTTGCAAACTCTTGCAGATTGTAAATTATGTAACTAAACAATTTATTAGGCTACGGATTCCCTAGCCTGTCAAAACCCCTGGCTAGCTTGTCAGAGAGCATTTGAAGCTAACAACTGTGACGTTTAAGTCATGCAACCATGGTGTAGTTCGCTATAGCATAATGTTAATTTTTAGTTTTTTCTGATGGCTTCATTAACGCATCAAACTTAATAAAAGTGGTGTTCATTTGTAAATATTATCCTGCTGAACAAAACGTGTAAGCATCAGAAATGTGTGTTTGCCACAGAGCTTATTTTCTGCCCAAATCCAATGTAAAAATGCCATGGGGCTAATTCTCAATAGACCCCATGGTGATACCACTTCTGAGTTGGACTAGAGAAATACGTCATTTCATTTGGTCTCTATTTTTAACCATGAAATCAATGATTCCTTGGAATCTTTTTGTAGAAATATTTTTTGATTCCACACCACATACTTTGCCTCTGTGACTACCATGTGCTGGAATAAAAAAATAAAAAAAGGGAATTAAAATTTGTGGAATGAAAAAAAAAGTGCACACATGAAGACGCATTGCCTGAATAACGTAATCTTGTTTGTGCATCTTTATGAAAGGTTTAGATAAAATCAGTTCATGCAGGGAAAAATGTGTCAAAATACATGAATTTGTATGCTCAAAATAATGACAAAAATGTTGATAATTATCATACTTGATGCGATTAGACAATCCCTCCCTGGAGCTAAAGAGTTGTAGATGACTGTATTGGTGGTACGAGTGGCATAATAACTATAAAGAGGTTTCAGTCCATAGGCTCGGAGCTCTGTATCACTCTGTTTCACGATATGACTTTTAGATATAGATTTATTTGTATTGACTGTAATTCATATTGGGCTCTATCTTACTTACCTGAAATAATAGTCCCTTCTAGATGTAAGCATATCCTCTGCAGTGCATTAGACCAAGCAACAAGGCACAATGTTCAATGATGGATGGATTTTTATCACAGGGATTAGGCTCTGGGGATTGTTATTTATCCAATGGAAGAACACTATAATTGCGTTTATAATTGATTTCGTATTTAATAAGGACTGAGGAGAGAGAAAGAGAAAGAGAGAAGGACTGCTTCAGTGTAATTGGTTTGACAAATATCTCTGTAGAATGGAAATCCCTCTAGAACAGTAAGCATGTCAGAGACAGATGAAACCATAGAGGACATATAAAGTAAGGCTAGCTGAGACTATAGCCCAATTTTACATACTTCTCTGTCTCTCTGTGTCTCTGAATCTCTATTCTACTTTGTTTCCAGTGAAACAGTGAAGATACATGACAGAGAGAGTTCATTATCGCAGCTTCATAGAGAAAGAACAGTTCCGTATGTCTAAGAAAAGCAACATTTAATAATATATATATGGCCTGTCTCATTAGTGAAGACTGTTAAACTTAGACAGACAGATCTCATTAGAATTACTATCAATGTAGTTTTTTCAGGTAGAAAACTGAGTCTGTTTAAAAAAAAAAAAAAAATCACATTTAATATTGTCCTCGACAATAGAAAAGAGAATCAGTCAAAGAGGAGGCAGTACAGCACAGAGCTCTTTGGAGTAAAGATGCATAAAATATGATCAGTTGTATATGCAAAAAGTAGAAAACCTGAAAATAATTTTAGGTAGGGTAATTGCATTAACAGATTTATATTGTTGCCATATTATAATAAAAAACATCCTGATGTAATTTCAGTGAAGAGTCTCCGTAGTCCTGATCAAAATCTGATAACATCTGTACTAAATTTTAAGTTTCCAGGGTAAAAGTCTACAGTTTACACAGACATTGTCTCTCTTTATACTACATTCCCTCACTTCCTCCTTTGCTCCCGCCATATTAAATACGGCCACTAGGGGTTGCCGCCTAGCAACAAATGTCAAGAAGGGTCATAATATGTTGGGCCTCATGGCTGGGTCGTATACAAATTATAATGCGTTATTTATAAGTTAAAAAAAAAAGTGAAAAACGACCATCCTGACAAGAAACAAATATCCATATCTTAAACCAAACCATAGTATTTTCCTGAAACCGAGCCAAGTACTTTTGTTTCATCTCACAACGTTAACTAATTGCAATCATAATTCAGGAGAAAGTATGTTTCCTTAGGAACGTTGATTTTTGCTCTTGCTTTTTATTATAAATCACTTTCGGATATTTGCTCTTGCCAAGCGCTATAAAAGTATAAACTTTACTTACTATTTGCAGCTTACCCTCATTATTTCTTCTTTCACAATCCAGTTTTACACACACACACACACACACACACATGTTTGCAGACAGAAAAACCTTGTCACATAGGATTGTTTTTCACACTTCTTTTATTAGAGAATAGTGAGTGATGCTGGTGTGTGTCTCCTCTTTGACAGAAAGTTTACACAATATTGCATATAAATAGACACACCTTTGCAAGCACAGACACACACTCTTAAACAGACACATGCTTTTCCACCCCCACACCCTCACACATACACACCATACATTGTGACAATTAGTCAGGAGGATGGGCATGTGTGTGCCTGCAGCATTTGTCTCTGTCAAGTTGAGTCCCATCCATCAGCAGATAGTCATTATAGCGAGCAGGGCTTTCAGCACAGATAGAGGTCTGCCCTGACTGGGTCTCGCTGCTAATAGCATACAATTAACGTGGATAAAAAGGCCCACAACAAAAGGATGAGCTGCAACACCGCTGTAAAATGTTATCTACAAAGACCCAAGACCAGATAACAGGAAGTTAATACACGCTCTGATATGCAACCCGTTTTTTTTCAAGGAAGATTAAAGAATATTTGTATCTTTTGCAGCTAGTCGATGCTTAACTTCAATATTTTAGATACTTTAGCCCACCCACAGGCTTCCAAATAGAAGGGGAAGTAAGGAAATCTGACCACAATTGTACATTTTTCATGAGACGGTTAAAATTAACAAAAAAGTCTTTGTCAAACCTCATACTACAGAGAAAAAGAATGAGATCACAGATTCTTGTTTTTAATGTTGGACGGTAATTTTAAAAAGTTAAGAGAAATGTGAGAAAAAAAAAACATGCAGTTACAGGTCAGCCCTTAACTGAAATCAGCTTCCTGAAGCTGTTCATTGTGTTGAACAGCAAGAAACCCCTTGAACTCTCAGGTCAGGGTTTTATCATTCTAGAAAAGGTGTTTGCTGCATCCTGATTATCAGAAAATATATCTTTCTAAATAAGTGTGGTGGTGGGAGCAGTAGTCACGTAAACATGTGACTATAGTAAGGCAGGCGACAAAGAAAGAACCTGACTAAGTGGGCGAAGAAATGCAACAAGTACAGCTGCTTTCACACAGGTCACGAGAGCTCACTGAATGTGTTTGAGAATGACTCATGTGCCTTGGCCCTGAACTGCTCTACAGTGGGGGATGCTGGGTCAACACATTCTCTCTACCACCATCATCATCATCATCATCGAAATACAACCGACGAAGACGTATCTTTAAGAGGAATGATGTTCAACCCCTGCAGTAGAGCCGCAGTGACGTGTAAAAGCTATAGAGCATTGAAGTTTTTTTCACCACACAGTGGCCCTCATTTATCAAACGAGCGTACGTCAGAAAGTGAGCATAAAGTGGGCATAAGATCATTTCTACGCAAGCCTCGGCATTTATCAATTTGGACGTGAGCGAAGGGTACGATCAGATCTCAGTCTGCTCTCAGCTCGTGTACGCAAATTTGAGTCAGTGTGAAGTCCACACGTCTGAGAATTGATCTTAGACTATTGTATCAATGCCTGGATCTGATAAAACTCTGTGGTGTTTTGATTTTTTATGGTGACAAAGCAAAGCATGTTTAGACTACATCATTATCATTAAAACATAATCCAAAAATAAATACATGACAACCCTATGCACTGATATAGCTCTTTTATCCAAAGCGCTTTACACTACACACTACGCTCATTCACCCGTTCACACACACATTCATACTGGTGGCCGAGGCTACAGGGCACACTGGTGCCACCTGCCACCATTGGGAATTCATTCACACACCGATGAACGCAGCATCGGGACCATTTGGGGTTCAGTATCTTGCTCAAGGATACCAACCATCTGATCAGTGGGGAACCCCTCTATCAACTGAGCCACAGCCGCCCCACGTGATTAGTGTTTTCCTTTAAAGGCTCCATGAGGTGTGTGTGTCACTGCTGACTGTGTTGATAAGGGGGTAATTTCAGTGGTGGAAAACTGCCATACTGACTTCATGTTGTTTCAAACATCTGTCCCTTTCACCTCACACTGCATCACCTTCCATCTCCCCAAACTAAAAATAAACTGGAGTATAAGAAAACACTTTACGAAGAGCAGCAGTTTAAGGCATGGATGCAGTCTGAGCTGGCCAAAGTGAAGAAAATCTTAAGCATATAGCCAGCAGACTGAGCAGACACCATTTGTTTCATAGTGATTGCCTCCTTCAGAAAAACATAACTTCCCAAAGAAGATTTTCAACTGGGACACATAGAGCACGCGTACCAATGATGTATGGAAGTTCATTAAAGACAAAACATTCAAGAAAACACATAACAGCCAAACAAGGTCTGAGAGCGATTGAAGACAGAATCATGAGCGCCAATCGATGTCTGGAGCCTCGAGGATTTGAGCAAGCAGCAAGGCTTACTTCGAATGCTTACAATCTGAGAAAACAGCTGGAGGAAACAGTAAAAGCAGATTTTGAGCTTGGTGCACATAAACCCAGGGATTTGCTCTCAAATTTTATTTATTTATTTTTTGCCTTAAAAGTCTGCCCCTGTGCACTGAGACATCTTGAGTTCCAGATTGGGAAACAGCTTCAACCTGTTGTGTTTTAACGCAGTAGTTTTGGTTTAAACATTTTTAATTGAAAGATACCTTTGTGTAGTTCATTGTACCTAGATTACAGTGTGTGGTCATATATGTGAATGTCAGTGATAGTGAGTGTACAATAGCCAAAATAACATAAGAGCGGGGGCTTGAAGCAGATGAGTACAATTACACAACACATCAGCGCGGCTTTAGAGAGGGGAAAGGCCATGTACTGCACAAACACGCATTGAGCTGGTGCATGTGGTGAAACACAGGTCCACAGAAAAGGTCCACAGATAGTGTGTCAGAGCAGGTTTGTTTGAGATGAGCAGAGGATGCTGAGGCCACTGAGGTGAAGAGAAAGGCTATAGATCTGTCAGGATCATTTACAGAGAGAAAGATAAGAAATGAGTAAACACACATACATGCGAAATATCTCCACTTATGTGTACCATCAAGGTGTTGTCACATTGTTGTGTACTCAAACTGACTATGAAAAATGAGCAGCCTCATTTTAGTTGAATTAAGCTTAGATTTTTCTCTCACCTGTTTTTAATTTTAGTTCAAGGGTTTTCTGGGTTTATGGTTGGGGAATGTTCAGATCAAAAATGTTTAAACCACTATAGTCATGTTTCCATTAACACATTTCTATGCCCATTTTGTAGATTTGCATGAGAGGAAAGCGTGATGGAAACACCAAAGTTTGCTTAAACTTTCCAAAATGCGTATGAGTTTTTCCGCTCATTTGAGGCGATTTTTGTCTTCTTTTAAAAAAAAAAAAAAAGTTAATGTGCTAAATGGGAGATGAAAACGCCTTTTCTGAATAGGTTCTGATGTAGCGAACATTTTACTCAAATGACTGATCGACTGTTTTTGCTCTGACATGAAAGAACCATTATTATTACAAGTTTGCACAATTTAATCTAATTCCTGAAGAGTTTCCTCCATTTTCTTTTGTGGGTGGCCAAAGATTTCTGATTAGGAACCTGTTTTTTTTTTTCTCTTGTGTGCATTCTCTTCTTCTTCTACTGTTTACTGATGGATTAGCCTACAGCAATACATTACATTGCCATCTTCTGACGAAAGTATGTTAATACAGCTTTGTTTATTCGTCTAAACCAGTTAATGGAAACGTCCCTAATCCACTTTTTTTTTTATGCAAAATTTCACTTCAAAATTTGGTTAAAGATCATGTTTTGAGTTAAAACAATTCCGTTTTTTCTATGTAACTTAAAGCAGTTACAACAAACAAAAGCAAGTATTTCCATGAGCACCACACTGTTATTAGAAAATCTCTCATTCTACAACAGCAGGTTCTGACAATCTGCTCTGCTAGTCACTGGTTCTGGTTCTTTCATGCCTCCCTTCCCTGCAAGGGGCCCAGCAAAACAGCGTAGGTCTCCAGCAGTGTGGAAAATAAATACATGACGTATAGTTAGTAGGCTACATTAGCATGTTATGTACGTGATGCAAATAAGGTATATTTTGCAAGATAACTTGCATACTTATGTTAAAATAAATCAGCATTGATTTTTGGTTTCACACGATGCAGGATCAGTGGTCTCCTGGACTTTTGGACTGCATCACATGATTGCATTAAACAGGATAAGCAGTGAAGTGTTGGTTGCTCAACAACATCTGGTGTAGTTTATTTTTCCATGCTGATAACTACCTGGGTGTTATACAGTATGCATGCTAACAACTACTGACGCACTTTAGTCACATTTATTTATATTTTTAATGAAAAACTATCATAGGATGAAAACAGTCATGTTTATGCTCAACGTACAGAGCATTATCCTGTCTGTTTTTTTCAGCCTTTAGGGTAATGCAGTATGCCTTTGGCTACAATCTGAAGCAGAGAATAGTTTGGGGATTAGAGAGCTAAACTTGCCAATGGAAAACTGCCATATTCAGTTATGGGCTGATAAGAAATGTTTTGGATACAAGTGAGCTTGGGGAGCTGATGGTTGTCTCGCCCCATGTCACAGCACTGCCTGCAGCTGCCAGAACCAAACCACTCATCCACTCCTATGATGCAGTGGAGGACTTATTAAGTGTCCAACAGTGTGAGTGAAATTATGAAGCTGCTGCTGGTCTGTCTGTGTGTGTATGTGTGTGTGTGTGTGATTTCGTTATTTTTTTTATCTTCCTTTCCCTATGATTAATATTTTTAAATTAATTTTCACATCAATTTAACTGGCTGTTAAAGCTTTGAAAACACAATTGGGTCCTGATGGCCATTGCACGCTGCAAACCAAATCGGCTTTTAATCACAGTTGTCTGCCAACAGGCATTTTTATATTGCTTGTTTTAGTTTAAACACAGTCTGCCATTTATTTAACAAGTCACCTCTTATTCTTATCCTCCAACGTTTTATTTTTTTATTTTTAAACAATAACCGCTGCTGGTCTATCTGCTATGACTGGTAAAAAATAATGTTCAGAGGCGAGTTAACGTATTTAAGTTTTATTTACCTTACGTCACGTTTATTCACAATATGTAATTTCATTCTAATGAAATAGCTAAACGCGGTGGAGTCATGTGGGGTCATCCGTATGTTCCCTGGGTCCTATGTTCAGCAATGTAGCAATACATACCGGGGATCGTAGGACCCTTTGGGTTAAGGTTAGGCCTATTTGCATATGCGCGTCAAACAGCCTGTAGGCCTACATAGGCCTGATTGTCCTTGAATTTGGCAGTAATGCTGGAAAAAGTAACAGACCGGGGATCATAGGACCCTTTTTGGGAAAAGCGGGGGGAAAAGGGTCCTATGTTCCCCAGTCTCATACAAAGAGGGGAACATAGACAAGCTCCCCTTCACGTTAACTTGCTAACATACTATTAGATGAGTCAACTACCAACACAGCCACTGTAGCTAACCTTAGCCAACGTAACACTAACTTGCCAAAAGAGTCAACTAAAGCTACTGTAGCTAATGTTTGCTAACATAAGAGTCAACCACCTATAGAGAGCAAACAAATTGACGTATTTCTGTAGGCCAACTCGCAGAAAATAAGCTCTGTGGCAAACACACGTTTCTGTGGTTTACGTGTTTTGTTCAGCAGGATAATCTTCACAAATGAAGTGCTAATGCTGCCGACGAAAGTAAAAAAGCTAACAATATGCTATCGTGAACTACTCCACAGTTGCTAACCTGCAGTTTTTGACAAGCTAGTGAAACCTTAGCCTAATAAATTATTTATTAACCTAAACAAGAGTTTGCAAAAGCACTGAAAAACACTTCTAGAGGCTGTGAGTTGGACTAGTGAGATAGTTCCCGTCTGTGTCCGGTGTGATGACCTTTAATGTCCCTGACAACCACTGTAGCCTCATTTAGCCACTTGTTAGCAACCGCCTTTTTAAAGATACATAAAAACTTCAAAATTCATAATCGGGGGTATTCACTAACATATTTTGTGTTGTACAACATAACGCAAACATCTCTTCAGCTTGCGTTGTATTACTGTAATGGAGTATGAAATTGTTGAAAACATTTGGTATCATGCAAATGCAAAACCCAAGAACTATATGACATAGGACTGGTCTTTTTTAAACACTTCAATGCAGAAATGTTACATATTATGCCTTAAAATCATAAAATGCATTGGAAATAATAATCTTGTACAAATGTTCAGCTTTCTTGTCAGTTATTTCTAAAAAATAGTATTTTTTTGCAGTTTCAACAACAAACGTTGATTTATTACGGTGTAGTCTCCTTGGTGTGAGCTTTAGCTGCCTACAGAGGCAGTGAAACACACAGCTATAGATTATGTTGAAGTGTGCGAGACACTGAAACCTCTCAACTGAATTCTCTCTTCTCCAGTTCTGCCCTAAAACCAAATGGGGGCATAAATCCTTCGCTTTTCTGTTGTTTCGTCCAAGTATCTGGTTCAACACCGGAGAGCCGTCAGAGAGTAAAGAGGTTCTATGGGGTCACATTCCTGCCGAGGGGGCCTCAATCTTAAGCTCTGTCTCTCTGTTTGTTGTTCAGCTTTTGAATTAAGTTAATCTTTATCTTAATATTTACAAGCACGCATTCCATGGAACAGATGATTACGTCTAACTCAAATTATAAGGAGTTGTATTTTGTGATTTATGTTGGGTTTTACTCCTCAAATCTCATAATTCCTCAGTGAAAACACAATATGTAAAAAGAAAAAACAAACTCTGCCAAAGTGTTCTTTTTTCTAATCCCACTAGAGGGAAAGCCAGTTCTGCTGCAGCACTTCTGAGCCACCAAAGGGCACAGTTATTGCCACAAACAGCTGAGATCTCTGTCTTTTCCACTGCACACTTTGTGACTCTCAGCCAGAAGGATGAGCGAGACAGAGACGAAGGGGTTTTGTGTTTGTATGGTGTTATCAATGTCTAATTTAGGCTCAGCAATAACACTGGCGTACTTGCAAGAACAGCGTGATACAACTGCACTGAAAGATAGGAGGAAAAGGAGGGGAGGCAGTAAAACAGTGTGAGAGAGGGGAAGTGGTAGAGTATTAAATCAACAGAAAAGTGTAATTTCATTGAACACTGTGATGAGGGAAGAGCATGAAAGATTACATAAAGAGGCGCACTATAAATTAACATGATACTGCAGCTGCTGCATGCTAGCAGAGGCCACGACTCATCTGCATAATGCATAGTAGCTCAAGTAAAGGGCTTCCATGTATGACCTGCAATAACTCCACCCTGCTCTCTCACTGTGACTAAACTGGAAACAACTGATGTCACACACTGCTTCCTATTCTTAGTCGATCTTTGTCTCTCCACCCAGCGCTCTGCGAATCGTCAACTGAATCTTTCCCTTTCCTCCTCCTCGCCTCACTGCTCTCGTCCCAGCAAAGGTCGAGTTTAAAATTTTTATCAGGTGTTCATATTACACCTGTAATCTGTTCAAACAGCACCAAAAGGCCTCCAATTACATGCTTGTGAAATGGTTGATAAATGTTTAATGTGTGCACTGACTGGCAAGGTTTAAGGTAACAGATGAAGAGATAAATATGGATGATCCGATTTAGTTACTCTGGAGTGGTTCCTCCCATTAACAGGAAACATTACTCCATCTGGAGGTGAATGTGGCTTTTCCATGCCTGTAATTGTCTAAGCATTGTTGGCAAACACTTTTTAAATGCCAGGATCAAGACTACAAAGACTCTCACTTGAACAACATAATTTGTATTAGCGGCCAAGGTTCTGATCTGAGGATACAGGTTTACTGCAGGCTGAATGCATGTAGTCAAGGTCAGTACATTAATTATGCTTTATGGTAGTGTTGTTATAATAAGACAATAGAAAAAGGTGATTTCATTAGCCTAGCAGTCAAGTGCAATCACAGGACAAACGGAGAAAGAAGACAAAGTGTTCACACACAAAAAAATAGAGTTTACGCTTCAATACAATATGATGTTCATTTTGTAAATGACGATCCCATTTAAAGTAAAGTAAATGATAAAACAGGGTATGCTTTTGAGTGTGACTACTTTGGGATTCACAGCTTTCTAACACTGTGTTGTCTGGTTTAGGACTGTACATGGTAGGTGTCAAAGAGCAAGTAATGCATGTATGGACCCTAAACCTATGATTGATATGAAAATGTCAAAGGCATATTACAGACTGGTCTCCCCTCAAAAACGTCAATATATGCAAAATATGACTCATATGTACAGTACTGTGCAAAAGTCTTAGGCAGATGTGAAAAAATGTCTAGAAGAATCGATGCTGGTTTGAAGGCAAAGGGTGGTCACACCAAATATTGATTCGATTTAGATATTTCTTCTGTTCACTCACTTAATGAAAATAAATAATTAACATTTCTATTTTTGAAAGCATTCTTTATTCCAGCATTTTTTCACACCTGCCCAGGACTTTTGCACAGCACTGTATATATATTACATACACTCATATCATCATACAGCGGACTTTCACCCAGGAGAACGGGGTTTGTGTCTGGTGTGAAAACAAAGTAAGCGTTTTTTTAATGTAACTTGCGTGGCCCACATTTTGTGAATCACATTTTTTTTTAACATAAATTACTTAACGTTGGTTTTGTAGCCAAACTTCACTGAAACTGCAGCCTTTTAACAACCGCAAACTGTATGTGTAAGTATAATGAGATGTATATTATTTTTAGAACGCTCTGTACAGTGAGCTGCTTTTGACAAATATGTGTCGTTATGGGTGGTATTGACAATCGGTCTATTCTGTCGTTCTTGTTGGAGATCTTGCGCATAGCACAACTTTGAATTGAGCAGATGGTTTGTTGATCAGAAGTCCTGCTCATGACAACAGACAGTAAGACACAGTGCCAAAGTTCTGCTGGCTTCACTGAAATAGATGTCACCCAAAATTCAAGGATGTCAAGGGCTAATTTTAACTATATGCACCTCTACACAGGGCTTTCCCACCAGTGCAGAACGTCGATCTAGACTGAGTGAAGTTAAAGTTGTTTCCAATATAACTAATTAGACTGAGGTTGCAGTGCAATAAAACAGAGCTGTTTCTGTTTCATGACCACATATAATATTGGCCCAAATCTTAAATGAATAGATCAGACTTCATGCAATTTGTGCTGATCACAAGTTATGAATAGAACAGATCCGATTGATGAAAATTAGATTAAGGTCACTTTTGCAGTCTAGATGTACCCTTCACAATAGATTTCTGGCAAGTGCCATCACTTGAAACATAAACACAAATGTTTGGCTGCAAAGTGTGTTTTTTATATTGGACATTGTCATATGGGTGTGCCATACATATATAGCTGCTTCTGGCTGATGAGCCTTTTAAAGAAATGCACCATGCATTGCTTGTACTTACCCATCCAGTTGTGCACTTATGAATACATTTATGCACATGTGCTCACACCATGTAACAGTTTATGGGTGTGTCAGAATGTTACCACTTAATGCATATGAAAAGTGCAGTAGTTTAAGTTGACCTTCTGTGATCATTTTAAACTTTTATTCGAACAGCTTAAGCCTGCACCATGTGGGCCTTACTGTACATGGATTAATGGTTAGTGCACAGCAGTTACACGGCCAAGACTATAGTGCCAGAATCCAACTGGGATTCCACATGCTTAATAATGTATCACGCTAAATGGCAAAAAATGCACTTGGGTAAAAGCATCCATCACTCAGCATATGGTAATATAGTTTCACTCAACGTGGTCCAAGTAGATGGAAAATCATAATGGGTGTTTTTTTCGATTTTCCAGTTATATTTTCTATATAGCTGTGTAAATGCCACTCAGGGTGCTGCCTTGAATACATTCTGTATCTGTAGAGACGCAACCACAGCTTCCCTTGTTGACACTTGACATGCACAGGGTGTCTTGCTCAAGGGCAAGGCTGGGATGTGATGTGGGAGAACATGTCTGATTCAGTCACAGGAATGTCATATAGGGTACGCATGAGACTGTAAGCACAAGGAAGATGCTGTTCAAAGGAGTTGCTGGTCTATCACTGCCTTGACGGTTTAGTCAGTTTTTTGTTATTGTGTAACTTTGATGTTTTAAAGGGTTAGTTCCGATTCATCAAAGTCACACAATAACTAGAGGTGGGAATCACTAAAGGCCCCATGATATGATTTTATCCTGATACGATTTTATCTAAATACTTGAGTGACGATACCATATTATTGCATTTTACATTTGAAGCATTTTGTGATATGGTGAGTATCGTGATACAATATATTGCGATTTAACTGTTTAACTGCATTTTGTGCCCACAAACTTAAATTCAATCAACAATTGTTTTTAAAAAAAAAAGAAAAACATCTCAGTTCTGAATTGGGAGGCAGCCATGTATATATAAAGAGGACACTTGTGGGAACCCAGAGAGCCTAATTACATTGAGATAGCATGACGTCAGTGGTCACATGACCACTTTGAAAATCACCATGAAACATAATGAATCGTGAAAAAAGCCTAACTTTGTAGTGTTATTTCGACAACATTCCTACACGTCTATAGATTCATTAGATCTTCTAGTTTCATATGATAGCAGTATCTCCAGTATATTCCTAATAGATACATTCCGTATCTGTAGATACATGTATCTGTAGAGACACAACCACAGCTTTCCTTATTGACACTTGACATGCACATTGTGTCTTGCTCAAGGGCACGGCTGGGATGTGATGTGGGAGAACATGTCTGATTCATTCACAGGAATGTGTTCATATAGGGTACGCGTGAGACTGTGTGCACTGTATTCCTTTGTGTTTAGTGTATGCGGGGAGGTCTCCCATTGTCTGACAGTGGGTGCCAAGTATGCCAGCATATGATAATGTGTATGTGGTTTCCACTGCCAAGGTGCCGGAATACTTGTTGACTCAATGGCGCCTGGATAATTGCTAATGGCTAGTCCACTATGGACAGGGCATGCAGATATACATACACACCAGTCTCACACACAAACGCGCACAACGATACACATGCTTCGCTAACTAGCAGTGCCTCAATGCTTCTCATTAGCAGCTGAGGCGTGACAGTGAAATCTGGGTTACTGCTTTGCTACTTCACACACATGTATGCCATGCACGCATAAACAAACACACACACACACACTTCCATAGGCACACACCAGTCGTGACCTGCAATAAAACTGGTTAATGTGGAGAGAAAAGGGAGGCAGAGGAGAGCCTTGACAACAATAAAGAAGTGCTGAGGGGCTATTCACCTTTTTATTGCTAATTAGGAATATGAGAGAGTGTGAGAAAAAGAGAGAAAGAGTGAAAGAGAGACTGAAAGAGGAGAAAAAAAAACCTGAATTGGCCTTCTGATGATGCTAAATGATGTTAATTTGCAGCCCTTATTTCTGCGAGATCAATCTGACAGAGAGAGGAGGGGGAGAAGATGAATGCTTTAGTTCATCTCTTAATTTCCATATGAGGTTAATATTGTACCGGAGCAGTAAAAAGGCTGTGAAGGCGGTGTTGTGCCTCTTTTACCTGAGGTCAAACAGATATATAAGACATATGAGCCGTAAAATCAGGTGATCAATGTGGTTGGTAAGCTCTTTGCACAGGTTGGATATTAAACTCCTCTCATGTTATCAAGAGGGATGCTGTGGGTTATTGGAACGGCTGCTCAGATCTATCTTAGTTTGAACACTGACATGGAGTAGAAACAGAAGATCATTTTGCGCTAGCTGGTTGGGTGCTGATAGAAGCATGACGGAGCCAAATTAGCCACAACGACAGCCAACATTCATCTTCAAGGGATAGTTTAGTTTAGATTTTTTTGAAGTGGGGTTATATGAGGTACTTATCCATAGTCATTGTATTACTCACAGTAGATGTTGGCCCCCAGTTTGGGGTGGCAGGCAGGATTAACAGCACGGAAGCTAAGAAGTCATATCACTTTTAGGTGTACGCTATATTTAGAATGTTTTCACTTCTTTGCCTTGCCATCAGACAGCCCTGTTCAAGTTTACACAGGGGGAGCTCTCGTCAAAGCCACCAGACTCCGTTGACAAAAACAGTAATTCTGTCTTGCAGAACAAGGGAGTTGCTGGTCTATCACTGCTTTGACGTTTTAGTCAGTTTGTGTTATTGTGTGACTTTTGTGTGATGTTTTAAAGGATTAGTTCAGATTCATCAAAGTCACACAATAACTAAAGGTGGGAATCAGGCCCCATGATACGATTTTATTCTAATACTGAAATGCGATATGATGAGTATTAGGATACAATATAATGCGATTTAACTGCGTTTTGTGTCCACAAAATTAAATTAAATCAAAAATAGTTTTGTCAAAAAAAAAAAAAAATCTCAGTTCTGAATTGGGAGGTTGCCATGTACAGTATGTTAAGAGGAGACTTGTGGGAACCCAGAGAGCCTAATTTAATTGACATAGTGGACATCAGAGGTCACATGACCGCTTTGAAAATCACCATGAAACATTATAAAACGTGAGTAATAGCTAACAATTTTCCGACACAATATCCTGAATACTTGCCTAAAGATTCCTTATATCTTCTAGTATTATATCATACCAGAATCTCCAGTATATTCCTAAAAGTGAGCCCGATACGGCCTCCTGAATGACGAAAACAGCGGGCCGTCGGAACACAAAATATCCACACTTAGTGGCCATGAATCGATTTAATATCAGCACGTAGAAATTCGCAATACTATGCTGTATCAATTTTTACCCCACCTCTAACAATAACACGAATAAACTAAACAATCTGGGCAGCAGTAGACCAGTAACTCCTGTTATATGCGAGACAATATTGCCGTTATTTGTCAATGCAGTCTGGTGGCATTGACAAAAGCATTGATAATGATGAAAATATTGTAACTATAGCGTACACTTTAAATAATATTGATTTTTTCGGGTGACTTAAATACGTTTTGTTATTATCCCCATACAGCAGTACACTGTACTCCTGCCTGCACCTCCAAACTGGAAGCGCGCCTGCATGTCCCCCTTTGACACCATGAGATTTAGATCTAAACAGCAGTATATTAGGAGTTATTCATCCTCTTGAAAGAATTTCACGTTTAAATCCATAACATTAACAGCAATTACACGTTCTAATTTGAACGTCAATGAAACCAGTTGCTTTCATTTGGTTCTATTGAGGATTTTCTGCTGCACCGCTCAATTCGATACTAATTCCCCTCTAGTAAATTGGTAAGTTACGCATCAGGAGTGGCAGAGAGAGGAATAATCAAAAAATGCTGATGGAAGGCAAATCATCCGCGGTTCACTGTATAAATCTGTAACAGACCTTTTTCCTCCTTTTTTTCTTCTTTTTTTTAATCTGAGACCCATACAGAAAATCCCACAAATAAGAATCCTAGAAGGGCTGTTTATAACTGTGACATATGAAAGAGGATTACCTCAAATAAACAGGCTGTGAAATCACATCTGTAGTGTTCACTGTAGCATCACTTGGCACAGTGTTGCAGAGTGCTGGGAATCTGAAGCTACTGTCACAAACAGAGAGGTGGAATTAAAGGTCACTAGTTCAAATTCCTGACTCAAACAGTCAGTATGTATCCGACTGAATGGCACCAGAAGTCTGTGCACTTAAAGAGCACATTTATTATTTAAAACACGCGGTAAGATTGACGGAGCATGCTCTTTTTTCCTGAGACACCTGAGAGCTTCCTCAGGCGTGCTTAATCCTATACATGTGTAGCATAAATAATACTATATATAGATACGTACAAAATACTGCTGTGTTTACAAACTACAATCCAGCCTCTGGTTTACACAAAATGAAATATCTTAGTAATTATTTCCCCTTCAGTCTCTGTAAATGCACGATAGAAAACATATTTTATTAATTATATTATTTTATTGATCATTTTATTATATTTTTTTAAGTGAGTGTGCAAAAAACATGGTCGCCCATACATTTTAAAAGATATTTTATATTTTTACCGCTTTCCATGAAATGATTTTGAAAATGTGATTTATTGTTGACAGATAAAGTGTATATCATCTCAAAACTTTACATAATTAACAGAGGATTGTGTCCGAAAAAAAATTAATTCCAACTTTATGGGCAACCGTGTGTTAGACTAAGGCAATCAGTGTTGTTGTTTTTTACCTGTGTAGATTAAGTCCAGTTAAAAGAAGTGCGTGTATGTATGCTGAATAATGATGCTATCGAGCAAATTGTACAAATTTATGTTTTATGATTGTGTCTAAATGTTCAAACAGGGGTGGACTGACCAGTAGAAAATTCTGTCAGTGTCCAGAATGGCCATCCCACAGACCCTGTCTGTGGCCTTTGTGGTTCATTAGAAAAAAATCTGATTAGCGGCAATACGATCATTTATTACATGGGGAGAATAACACAAAACTTGAAACAAAATAACAAAGAAGAGTGCGAGAAATGTCAAGTAGGAAGCGTAATGAGAAAGGTTGATGGGAAAAATCAAAAGAGAAGAGGGTCAAATCGTTAGAGGCGGAGGCATTCAAATGTATAAAGCTTATTGAGCTATTTAGTATTGAACCACCTACTAAGACTGTCGACGACGGCCAGCAGGAGAAGGTTGAACCTACAATTACTTTTGTGTTTTGGGGAGCGAATGTACTGTCAGTCTCTCTCTCTGTGGATATCTCGTCTAGCAGGCTCAGGGTATAGTGTCTTGACACGGTAACAAGTGGTTATTTAAACTCGTTTTCACATATGGGTTGTGGGCCTAAATTTTGGAAAAAGTCGAGGGCCTTATTTTAGTCCCAGTCCGTCCCTGTGTTCAACTGATCGTCTCTGTATGTCTGTAATAGCGTCATAAGGATCTTTATCATCATTTTAGATATAGAGACCTATTTCAGCTACCATGCCATACAAAGATTTTATCATTTATGGTAAATGGACCTGCACTTATATAGCGTTTTTCTAGTCGCTTTGTGACCACTCAAATCGCTTTACACTACACACATTCATACTGGTGGCAAAGGCTATCCTAAACGGTGCCGCCTGCCACCATTGGGAATTCATTCACACACCAATCGGGAGCAATTTTGGGTTCAGTATCTTGCTCGAGGATACTTCAACATGTAGGCTGCCACGGTCAGGGATCGAACCACCAACCCTCCGATCAGAAGACAACCTGCTCTACCAACTGAGCCACAGATAACCAAGTATCCTCAGGAATTATGAAACTCTTATCCGTCAATGGTGTTGGATTTAAACCGACATGTACTCCAGCACCAGACGTCAGTAGGCCCCCTGCTGTCCTATACTGTAGCCCAGAAGCCACGAACTGCTCCAGCTGAGCAGCTCAGCGGTCACCAGCACATGACTGGTTGTATGGAACGTCTCAGTACGTATGTGTCCGTGCCTCAGCCACTCCTCCCTCAGGTCACTGCTATAAATACCAGTGTGTAACCATTTGACCAGTCTGTTTGGGTAAATGTTAGGAGAATCCCTCACAGGCTCTCTTGGTGACTTTACATGACTGAGTCACAAGCGATTCACGTTGCGGCCCACTTTGACGCGCCATCGTCTATTTTCCGTGAAGCAGAAATGCCATGAAAAAAAAAATTCTTCAAAAGAAAATTCCAGTCTGATGCACTGGTTGAGTGAACCGCAGTGACGGACTCTCTATGTCACTGTTATGTAAGGTTAAATGTAATGTATGAGAGCAGCGGCCCGGATAAATGGGCTGTAAAATCTGCTCTCTGTTTCTCAGTGAGAGAGAGAGAGAGCTCATGTCTTGGACAAGGAGGAATTATGTCCATAGTTTTATTATTATAATAGAAAAATGGAACAAAAAACATGCACACACATTGATTTATGGGAAGATAAACTTTATTTAATGGGTTCCAGATGGTTACCAATAAATGATTCAATAATCGTTTGGATGTCAGTTTTATATACAGTTAGAAAACACATAAAAACATTGTAATCTCCTTGCCAGTGGTGGAATGTAACTAAGTACATTTACTCAAGTACTGTACTTAAGTACAATTTTGATGTATTTGTCCATTTTATGTAACTCTATACTTCTCCTCCACTACATTTTGAGGTAAATATTGTACTTTTTACTCCACTACATTTAGCTGACAGCTTTAGTTACCTTTCAGGTCGAGATTATTTCAATTTAAAGTGATTAGACATTTTTTAATTAAACCTCATTCCAGTATTTTAAGTAGTTAAAATGAACCCTATTCATTCAAATGCTGCTTACATAAATACATACATAAATCAATGAAAATGATCTTATAATATATTTAGAACATATAAAAGAATCTAAGTGGTTCCATTCTGCATAAGTACTTTTACTTTTGATACTTTAAGTACATTTTGATGCTGATACTTTTATACTTTTACTTCAGTAAGTTTTGAATGCAGGACTTTTACTTGTAGTGGAGTAATTTCACAGTGTGGTATTAGTACTTTTACTGAAGTAAGAGATATGAATATTTTTTTCATCTCTGCTCCCTGCACATCAACTCCAGCTTCCTCCACCTGGACCTGAACCTATTATATTTTGAAATCACAGGGTGGATACACAACTTATTTTTCACTTTTATTAACATTGCAAGAAAGGGCACAACCTTAGCGGTGGTCTGCGCCAAGATGCCCTTGTAGTTTGTTTCTTTTATCTGCTCATAAATTCAGAGATCTTAGAGGTTTTTCAAGGGGAGAACATAGCCGGGGGAGACAATACAGTGAATAAGGGAATTTTTAACTGATAGATATCACCCTGAAACTTCCCCAGTGTGTTATTTACACTAACACAACATTTTTTTGCATTAAAAGTTTTCTGAAATTTTATGATTAGTTATGCAAATGAGGCGTGAGCTCTTGAAATATGCGCTAATTTGCATACAGGTTGCCAATACAGTTGGAATAAAATGTTTTTTACCTTTTTTCCATGAAATGATTGTGACAATGTGATTTATTCTGGACAGATAAAGTGTGTATATTCTCAAAACTGTCTTTCAATCTCTTCCAAACATCACAATGAAAATGCGCTAAGGAGGAGGATTGTGTTTGAAAATCAAGTCATTCAAATTTTATGGGCAACCATGTATATGTAGAAATCTTAACATTGGATCAAGCAAATTTCAAAGTTATTATTTTATTTTGTTGATATATTCAAAGTTTTTTACAGAAGGAAATTGGGATATTTGATTTCATATATCTGAAAATACTATCATTGCCATGTCATTTTTTAGGAACAAAATGTCATATAAGTCAGGGTATGAATGATATATAGATAAACCCCTTTGTAAAAACCTTCAGGATATAGTAAGGAATAAAACTGGTACGTTTGGTGTCTGTCTGAAGGTGAGATTTATGGCTCTGAGAATGAGAAAAAACTCATTTTGAGAAAATGGCTTTTTAAGATTTCTTACATTGTTAATGGAAATTACTATTTAAATAGAAAATATTGAGTCTAATTCAGAGAAACAACATCTAAAAAACACATAATATTGTGCAGGAGAGTGGGGGCTTTCTAACAATGTCCATTTACATTACGTTTGCAATAGAAGGCTAATGTTTAGTGACTTCAGGATCAAATAAAGTAAAATATACACCTTAATGGGTTTTTATTTGTGTTTTCCTTCCAGAATTCAGAAAGAAGTTATGGGAGAAAAATAGCTCAAAACCTCAAAATTGACCAGTGCGTGAAAAAAAATATGTCTTTTCCAGTAATGTCTCACCATATGCAACAATTTGCGTGTGTGCAGCTGCACCCGCCACAGCACAACAGCAGAGGAGAGCCAAGGACTGTGAGTAAGGTGTTTCTGGACGGATGTATGAGGCCCAGACAAATGAGTTCAGAGAGATAATTTTGAAGTATTCCGAAAACTAATCCGAAGCATTTAGAATGCCATAGTTAATTTGAGTAATCTAACAGAATATGTTAAAAACTGCATTACAGGGCACATCTTCACTTATCTGGAGTGGAATACATCTTAAAGTACTGGTTATAAAGCCTTAAATCATAAAAAGGAAACTCAGAAGCTGAATACCTTTGATGTTTGAAGTGGACTCAATAAATACAACATTTTTCCAAGTGTAACCAGTATTGGACAATAAAAATAGGGGCCACACATGCTATACATATTGAACTATTTATATTTTACAGCCTCTCTTCCCTCTCCTCTCTGCTCTGTGTAAACAGCCTGCAGCTCAGTCCCATTTTCACACGACTGTTGGCACATGATTGTCGGTCTCAGCCGAGTCATTCTTGTCTTTTTCAGATTGAGTGCAGAATTTAGTTTTTTTTGGTTAGTGAAAACAGTTTATTATAAAAGAGACATGCATAATAAAGTGATTTTTTGGCTTTGATTAGTTTATTTTTTCTGATGAAAGCGTTTGTTACACATGATTTGTTCCTACTAGAAAATTGAAAATCTGACGATTATTTCCATTTTGTACAGTTTCTGGCTGTGATGAACAGTATCATTTTGGTGACTTTTTTAAAAAGCATGCCTTTCAAAGCTGCAGGCATTTTCCCAGATGATTCAAAAAATCAATTAAGATTTATTTAATCATGACAGCGATCTTTCCTATTCCCTTGATCAGTTAATAAGTTATAAATAAATAAAAATATGCAGGATCCGGTATGGAAGCTCACATTCATAACATACTGTAGTTGTCATGTTTCGAAAATGTTGGTATTGAACATTTAAAACTATCCGTCTTTGAAGTAATCCAGGGTTATGCAAAATGGTTCATTTAGGGCACTTTCCCAAAAATTAAAGATGAAATTTGTGTGAATAAGAAAATAATAGTGTGAGTAGATTTTCTTCAAATCTTTTTTTCTGTTTCGTCCACTTACATTTTTGCACTGTGAAAGCAAACCAGACTAGATACAAAACGAACCAAATGTATCAATTTCACTCTGATTCAGACTAACCAAACAGATTTGGGTTGTGAAAGTGACCTTAGAAAGCAAAAGTGACAAGAGAGACAGTTGATGTCCTGCAGCATTACCAACGATCATCTAATTAGTGAGAGTTGTTCACAGTGTTGATGCCAGACACTCATCAGCCCTTTAACTCCTCTGTCCTCACAACTGTAGACAGACACAAAACGCTTTTTACTGCTCATCAATTGTGGCCGGCCCTTTGGGCTCGCTAATCCTCTCAAAAGAGTGTGAAATAGGATCTTTGAAGCAAAGTTAGAATTTATTCTTCCACTGGTGAGTCCATATTGATTGGAGTGCAGTAAACTGCTTCTGCTGCAGCTAGCTGCACTACAGGCAGATTTTAAAATTCTGAATACTGAAAACCCCTTTGTGCAGTGCATAAGCATGACCACGGGTCATTATTTGAATTTATTGTCTTTTGAGTGCTTCACTTTGCAAGAAACAACTCACTTAAGTATGATACAGTGTTGTTATTTTGCCACTTGTTAGATATCTGTATTTACCTCCTCCATGAGGAACTCTCAGTGGGAACAGAGACGAAAAGAAGAGAGGAAGTGCGAGAGGGAAGTTATCTAATAATACACATGAAAAACAGCTCCATCAAAAGGGGGCATGGCTACGTTCCATCTCCTCCTCTCATCCCTCGTTCACCATCTATCTAATTAGCCAAAGTCCAGTGGGCGGGTCTGTCACACAGGATCCACACACATCGAAACACACACAACATACACAAAATAGACACAGATATATATCAGAACTATTAAAACTTTCACTATGCAGCAAAACAGCCCCACCTACCTCGTTTATCTCTCTCTGTCTTGTTAGACTGCTCCCTGCTCTCATTGTCCCCCTCTCACTCTCTCTAAACTGATTTATGGGGATTCTTAAAAACGTCCCCTTGAGTCCTTCACACTAGAAAATACTCCTCTGCCCAAGCAGAAAGGAGACAGAATTAGTCTGTGGCTTTTATAAGTTCCATGCATTCCTGTTCTCTAGATAGATCAGAGCTTAATTCTAGACTGGGGCAGAAACCTGAAAATTAACATTCCTGTGTCTGGTGCTGACATCACAGGTTGCCAAAATGCATCTGTAGCAGTTGGGGGTCAAGTACCCTTCTCTATATCCCTCCTGCTCCTCCCTTCCTGCTCTCTTCCCTTCCTTGTTGCTTTAGAAGAAACCACGCCTGCTGGTAACTAAAACATCTCCGTAAGTGTTTGATAAACAGCCAAACCATTGCACAGTGATGTAACAAATCTGTTCAAGAAATATGTATAATTTCATCATCAACTTTTCAGTGCTGAGAAAAACACCGGAGACACAAAGATTTATAGGTTATAGGTTTTCAGAACAAAACGTTAGTGATCAGTAAGTTGTGATGCTGATCAAGAGCCGTTTTTTTATTTAAAAGTTAACTCACAAACTTCCATCAGTTTTGTTTGCAGCCACCAAGAAAAAACTCTACAAACCTTAATGTACACCAGTGGTGGAATGTAACTAAGTACATTTACTCAAGTACTCTGCATAAGTACAATTTAAGTACTTGTACTTTACTTGAGTATTTCTATTTTATGTAACTTTTTACTTCACTACATTTTTAGGCAAATATTGTACTTTTTACTCCACTACATCTAGCTGACAGCTTTAGTTACTTTTCAGGTCGAGATTTAACATAAAAACATGATCAATTTAAAATTATTAGACTTTTTTTATTATTAAATCTTATAACAGTATATTAAGTAGCTAAAATGAGCCATGTCTTTACAAAATTAAAACACAGCATCAATACAAATAATGTAATAATATATTTAGAATATATAAAACAATCTGAGTGGGTCCATTCTGCATAACGAGTACTTTTACATTTGATACTTTAAGTACAGTTTGATTTTTACCGAATTTCCCTTCAGGGATGAATAAAGTAATCTATCTATCTATTTGGATACTTTTGTACTTTTGCTTCAGTAAGTTTTGAATGCAGGACTTTTACTTGTAGTGGAGAAATTTCACAGTGTTGCATTAGTAATTTTACTTAAGTAAGAGATCTGAATACTTCCTCCACCACTGCACAACATCAACCTCCACGTCTGAACAGTGAAGTGAATGCCAAAGTTCATTAAATCTTTCTAATGGCCAGCAGGGGGTGACTTCACTGGTTGCAAAAAGAAATCTGATTGTGTAGAAATTTATGAGAAAATTAACCTACAAATCACTTGATAAATTACCTCATGGTCTCAATCGTTAGTTTTATGTTTTCTTCAATACAGCATAATGTTCGTTTTTTAAAATGATGGTCCAATTTGAGTAAAATTGCCAAAGCAGTAGGGTATGATTTAGACTTTGGGATTAACAAGGTGTTGTCCTTGTTTTTATCTGTGACCTTTGACACTTTTACAGTGTGTTTTCAGTTCATTAAAGTTAATTGTAAGATTTTGTTTAAAAATTGCCTTTTAGTTGTTGGCAATGGCAATGGATTGGGATGGCAAAATGCAAAACTCAAGGCTTCAAAACAGTATTCCACAAACCAATGATGAGAATCTCAGTGACTATGTGTACTTTTTTTTATACAGTCTATGAGTCAGAGACAGTTAGTAACTAGCTTGTAAACAGTCTTGAACATTAATCAGTTAGACCCAGAGCCTGATATTTCCCTCAGGAGTTGATGGAGACCGGAACAGAGCTAAAAATAGTCAAGTGAATATTGGAGTAAGATTAAGAAGGTGGACTCAAACACGACTCAAAATGAATTCTACTACTGTTCTGTGTCTACTCCATGTCCAAGCAACTTAATCAACATGTCATTGTTGTATTTACAGTTGCAGTTACAGTTTTCATTGTTGTATTTTTTTTTGCACTGCACCCAAGTGGTTCAAAATGTTTAGGAATAAACTAATATGAGGCTAAAGCTGTCAGAGGTTGGTGTTCCAAAGTGACTTTTTTTTGGAGGTCACTTTAATAAATGATTACAATGTATCCAAGTGCATGATGAGGTATATGAGAATTTCATTAAGGCGGACTGAAAAGAATCTGAAACTCTCTTTTAATTAGCTGTATTTCTGAAAGCTTCGTTGATTCTAAATAAAGACACCCACCCAAAATTAATCAACGTGAGCTTTCCTGTTAATTACTTTTTTTCATTTTGGAAGAGGAAATTATTAAAAACCATAGTCCGAGACTTATTAAAACAAGGTAACAGGCTATGAAGGGACCAGACATTATCCCATGACTTCACGCTGTAGTTGGACTTGTTTACGTCAACTTACAGGATATTCCAGCCAAACTGTCAGAGTTGCCAGATGTTTTCCCCTGAGTCGTTCCTCATAGTATTTCCCTTTTGTCCTATTACTACCGTTCATTGAGTTGCTTGTGTGTGTGAAATATTTCAAACGAATTGAAATTGAATTCTGGGCCGTCACATGAGAGATGATCATGTCAGGGAGAGAAGATTAAAGTGTCTCTCTGTGTCAATCCCTTCATATCTTTACGAGAGAGTGAAGACTCCTTCCTTTTTATCCATTCTGTACTCGCTGCCGCAAAACATTACCAGAGAAAATTAAAAATTGCTTCAGTCATGGCATGTATGACTTCAATGGCAGAGGTCATTTTGATTTGTATCACCTTGTGCCCTAGTTCAGGACCCTAGACAGATGAATGGACCGCCTGAATGGCCGTAATTATTTAGGAATCCTGGGACATAAAATGTTTTTTTAAATAAAGAGATTTTGAAAACTGCTATCTCAGGTGGGAATGTGGTGAAGCAGTAATGAGGCGACCTGCTGCTGCTGTGATGAGTCATAACTTTCTCTTTCTGTAAACACCTACATGCAGCATTTGTAATGGGAAACGAAGGGCAAAGAGTAAAGGAAGCTTGCCTGAGAACCTTTGAAGAAAAGCGTATATTGCGGTCGAATGTATTTCCAGTGTATATTCTCAACTTTGTGTACTTTTTCTTTTTTCATAACCGCTGAGAAGGCTATAACAGGTGTAACTGCAGTCAAAAGTGAGGACACTGAGTACCTTTTTGCAGGACTCCACAATGCTTTGGTGTTAGAGGATGAGATTCAAATTTCAGTTCAGCTGAGGGTAAAGCATTTAGCGGTTAGCATTAGTGTCAGCGGGCAGGACATGAACCCAAGTCCAGTGAGTGTTTTCATAAGTTTTAAATTACATGTGCTGTAAATGTGCATGCAGCAGAAAAAGAGATAAGAAGAGATAAGAGACGGAAGTTTAAGGTTAGGGTTAGGGTTAGGGTTTAGATTAAGTTTAGATCCTTAAAATGTTCCTGCATTACATGGATTTATCAGCTGAGTGGTCTTATCATGCATTTTGTATTAGTGGAAATGCATAATGAAGGAAAATTAATAACTAACACATTTTATAAAATCCATGTCCAGCACTATGTTGAACTCTCAATACATCTTGTTCATGTGTGGATCTGGTGTAGTACAAGGTTGAAACTACTCTTCACTTTGCTGATTGAAAATATTCATAGACGATGATGCAGTTTGTGTACTTTATGTTTTCTTAGACAAGTGGCTGCATCACACGTCATCCTGAAGGTAATTATATGTACATTTACAGTATGTGAAACAGCGCTCTTCATACCACTGCAATGGTCTGTGGTGAGTCTAAGAGACTGCTGCTGCTGCTTCAAGCTGTTAATTTTAGTTCAGCAGAAAACTAGGTAAATAGTGGTACCTTTCCACTGGTTTATCTGAGACATATAAGGACAAATAAACAAACTGTTTATGACAAGTAGTATCAGGGATAGGGAGTCCAGGGTGCATATTTTATGATAGTGGGGATTTAGAAAAGTTGTGTGGTACACCTGTGATTTGGATCTGAAAACGGGCGATATTATTATTATTAAGTACAAGTAAACAAGGCCAACGTCTTATACATAAAAAAAATATTTAAATTAATTAATATTAAAAAAAGGTAGATCAACACCAGAACAAACTACATAATGTAAAAAATAAAAGCACAATAAAATTTGTATTAGATAATAGAGGGCCACTGGAGTTGTTTTGTTAATGCCTCCATTTTGGCAGGAAAAGTGTGAAAAGCAAAATGAATGGTGGCAGTTCACTGTGCACTTTAAGTCAAAGGACATTGACAATACATTGGGGTTCAAACATTACTGACCCATATAATATTTACCGGGTGATTTTCACAAGTCTTGAAATAGCCTGTACAGACAACGGTCAAGTGGAACATCCCCTGTAGTTGGATTTCTGCGAGTCAGAAAACCTCAAAATCCAAGATTGCTGCTCCACGCATCAACAGTAGCTAGTAAAAGGATGGATTAAATTAATTGATGAATTTCCCCATTGTGGGACTAATAAGGGAATCTTAATTCTATCAGCTGGTATGACTAACATTATTAAACTTGGCTAAAGCAAGCCCAACGTTCTCCATCCTGTGAAATAAACGTTTTCCGACTTGTTGTACTGGAACGCAGACAACTAGGGTGTGATGTCATTTGCAGCTCTGACTTCCAATTCCCGAGGTAAATATAATGCAGCATGATTCACTCAGTATAGTCTGAATCACCATTGTCAGACTGCATTAAATCTCACTTTCATAGTTCCTGTTTTTCAGCCATGCACATCTATGTAAAAAGATGAGCAATAAATCTAAACAATTGATTTATTGTCATTGTCATTTGAAGGGATGCAATGTTTGGAGCTGTAATGCTGAATGAAAGTGCAGTGTGTGACACGACACTACGGCACAGCTGCTGCTAGTTAACGTCTATTCCTGTCTGGTCATGACGCTCACTGCAGGTGTCCATACTAGCAACGCTCCTCCAAAGGTTGTTTCTGAGAAAAGGAAGCAGTACTCTGCATCATTTTGCTGAATGATGACTTTTTATCTACACTAACGGGTCACATCACATAATTTCCAGAGTTACACAGCGTCATCAGACTGGACTTAACAGCACCTGATCATCATTACAGCTGGGCAACTATGAAACTTTTGTCAAAAAAAAGAAAAAAAGAAACACTGTTTCTGAGAGTCTTTCAAAAAATATTGACAAATGTTTAAGGTTACCAATAATATAAAAACCTTGGAACAATGGAAGGACCTCTTCAGGCAAATTAACCATTTCCCCCTTGTAATAATAAATCATGGTGTGTCTGTAAGCACAAAGGCATTTTTTATTTTTATTAGACACTTGGCAGTGGAGAGATGACAGGAAATGAGTTGAGAGATATATGCGGCGAAGGACATGCAACAAATGTCCCCAGCCGGAGGACGTGAAGTGTGGATGTTGCAACTCTAAGGTTGCCGCCTTAGGCCACGAGAGCACACCAGAAATGATTAGATATTCTCCTCATATCTTTGTTAGTTAAGAAGGAGCTGCTCTAGGATAACACATCACCAATAGACAGGTCTGTGTTGAAAATGCAAATTGCACTGCAAATGATTTGATTCTTACCAAGATTTAAAAAAAGACTTTAGACTTAGAAGTGTTGGATAATTGATCTTGTTTTAAGAGTTAATTTCTTATTCTAAGCGTACAACATGCTTATTTCTAGATTTGATAATCTTAATTTAAGAAATCTTGTCAAGTGAAATTAACTGTCCATGCAGCAAGATAATTCCCTCAGATTTAATGTTTTTAGCTTGTTTTTAGACACACCTTTTCTGCAGTGTATATCATCTTTTCTGTTGTTTTCTAGATTTAATGACAGAAGCTGCTGCTTTTTAAAGTTTAGTTGCCGTTTTAATAACTCTTCTAGCCTAGTGCCCCACATCTCTGCTAGAATTTGTTAACTTCAATACCTTAATAGTGAGCCTGATTGCAACCTGACCTGATAATAACATGATAATATTACATGATTGCACAAATGCTCCAACGACAAAGAAGCCTGTGCCAACTAATGAGACACTATAGGAACTGACTACCAACGCACTTTAAACAGCAATAATGGGATAGACTGTAATGGTGCCTTATAGAGTTCTCTAAAGAGACATAAAACCATACGGTGAGCACGGCATGACTTAAGCAGATTTTCATCTTGACTGTATTTTTCAGATAAAGTGCCTTTTTAAGTATAACCTATTACCTTAATTTCCTGCTCAATGAACATGTGGTAGCAAGCTAAAACAAATAAATAAAGCAACTGAACAGGTTAGTTTGGGTCACATTTTCTACAGTAAATATGAAAAATCATAATAAAAGAGTTGACTTGTAAGGTTAGTGATGTAGTGAGTGGGTGTGCTGTTATTTCATGGATATTTTAGAATGAAAAAAATCAGTCTTGGAAATTAGATGCTTTATCTTTACATTCCTATACAGAGAAATGAAAAGCAACTCGGATAAAAACAAAAAATACAGATAGATAATCACATTTTCTAAACCATGTATTCAGTTATTAATACACAGCTGCACAAATCCCTATATTGATTTCAGTTTAAGAACGAAAGACTTTCAGCCGTCTCTTTATGTCACTATATAGATTTATAGATTTTGAAGCAGCTGAACTGCTCTGGTCCACTTTAATCAAAAATGATGTAGTTTACACTTCAACACATGGCGGCAGGTATACCCACAAATCCTGTAATAAATCTGATATCACATCATAACAAACCCACAGGTTGGGTTATGAGATTAATGACAGTGAGAGAGATAGTAGAGTTCTCAAATTGTGAAGTTATTTTAGTGTGATTATTGACTGCCACTTTGTACGTAACATTCAGATTTGACATTAAAAACCAGCTGGAATTTAAAAAACTATTATTATAATAATATAGTAGGGGCTCTTGGTGTGATAGAGATTAATTTAGACATCTTATTAAGCCTCCTCAGTTATTTCAAACTAATTGGAGGAAAATGCCATAGGTCACATTTTAGGTTTAGCACCTTTTATGTCTTCATTACACAGATACATGCAGCCACAGTGTGGGGACTCACCTACAATGAACCACAGGAGAGCTGTCCCGGTCTGCGATCCCATCCTGTTCTCTCACAATGATCCGCTGACTGAAGTTTGGGAGGGAAGTGAAGCGGAGAGCAACTATGAAGCGCTCAGAGAGTGATAGGTGACATCATAGAAGAATCCATGTGATAGTGTAACGGTGGGGATCCTCTCCTCTATCACCTTGCGTAAACTGCTCCAGGGGGGGAGCCAAGACTCGTCCTCGCTCCTGCTCTACCTGAACTCCCCCGAGTCTTCCTGTCACCGATCCGCCGTCATCCACACATGAGACATACTGACTTGTAAAGTTGTAGCTATCTTTCCCAGCAGTCGTCCTGAGGCTTTTGGGAGAAAAATCCGGAGTGCGTCTGTGAAGTGTGCAGGGTTGGAAACTGTGCTGTGCGCAACGGGACGCGCCAGGCTGGGAGCGCTGGAGCGGAGAGACTGTGTGAGGGTTCACTGCTTCTCTCTGCGAGGACACGGCTGTGGGTGAGCGCTGGGGACACGGGACAGACCCAAACATAGCAGCCACAGCGCGGGGAGGGGAAGAGAGGGTGATCTGGATGAGGGAGGAGGCGCTGACTGGACTCCTGGTGGTACTTTTCCATTGGTTCATCTGAGACATACCAGCGGCCACGGCAGCCTATGGCAAAACACTGAATTAACAAACAAAATACACAAATAAACAAACAAACTGTTTGTGAGAAGTAATATCAAGGATAGAGAGCTTAGGGTGCATTTTATATGTGGTGGGAATTTAGAAAAGTTGTGTGGTTCACCTGTTATTTAGATCTGAAGACAAGTGAGTTTTTTTTTTATTTTTTATTTTTTTTTAGGTTTTTTTTAACCTGTATTAATGAAACAAGTACGAGTAAACAAAGCCAACGTCTTATACATAAAAAATATTAAAAATAATTACTTTTATTTAAAAAAAAAAAAAGGTAGATCAAAGTCAAAACCAACCACATAATGTAAAAAAATAAAACCACAATAAAATAAAATACACACATGAATAAAATGCATGTATATAGAAAATGAAACAGGACTAATTAAAAAATTATTTAAACATAGTGAGTAATGAAAATAACTCAAGAGCTTTCTTGTCGTTAACACATTTCAGGGACTTACTCAAGAATATAAGGTCATTCTTCCAAAAGTTTGTTTGGTTTTAAAGTGTCTGCATTTATATATTATAAGGCAAAAACATCCCCTGTAACCACAGAGTGGTGGATGTGAAGACAGGTGCAGTTGGGAAACAGTGTGGATTAGATAGAGCGCTGCTTCAGGATCGGCTTCAGAGTTGTCAAACAGCGACACCTAGTGGTCAACTGACGCATTACAGCGTGAGTTTACAGCGTCAGATCAGGTTTACTGACAAAAGGTTTTCACATATCTATAAAGAATCTATCTTGGTTTTTGGTATAGACAACAAACACATTAAGTGTTGCAACAGTCAAGAACATAAATATAGAAATTTACAATGAAAATATGACAAAGAAAGTCTAAAAATACTGATACTAATAAATATTATAAATATAAATAAAACAAGTGTGTTCTTCAAACAGTTCACTGAGCTGATATTGTGGAAGTTCTGTATCACGTTTTTTCTTCATAATTTCTAAATATTCCTACGTATGATGATGCATGATTACACTTATATTCGGACGCATTAACCTTTTACAACTGTGGATTTTCTCATTTCCCTTGTAACATAGTGAAAAGTAAAAGACGTGTGTTTCATATTTTATTATCCTAAAAAGAACACAGACTAAGCGTAACAGTGAAAATCTTTAACAGATCAAAGTGGTTTAAGCTTCAGCAGAAATTAATCCAAACAGAACGCCTCCTGTGCAGCATTCTGTCGTCCACCCAGTATGTGACGCATTATGGTACATTTCTCTGCAGCAAACCAGCAGTTTATATTTGGACCTGCATTGCACAAACTGTGGTGATTACACAATATACTGTGCTGTTTCCTTTTGAGTCCACTGCTAACCTTGTTTAACCTTCTTGCATTTCCTTATAAGTTGATTTAACTTTGGAAAACTCACTTTGTATTGTGTATCAGCCTGTTCTTACTCTGTGGAAATGTTTGCGTTTATCCCACATGAAACATGAACGTGAAATACAGGATGTCCACTTGAATTTAGAATTAGAATTAGAAAGGCTTTATTCGCATTGTATCTGAGCAAACAATGAAATTAGTGACGCAACTCGACTTGCACAATAAAAGACAATTAAAAGCAGCAAATAAAACACAGAGACAACACAAGAAATAACAATAATCGGTGCAAGAATAACTTTAAAAAAATGAAATACTGTAAAAAAAAAAAAAAGAATACTGTATAAATATATAAATATTGCACCATGATGGGAATGTGTAACATTAGCAGCATAAAATGGGTTTTGCACAGGTATAAATTTAGAATTTTCGAATACATTTATTGGAGTTTGAATGTGTTTGGCTGCACAGTATACATTCATAATGACTTGGGCTGAAGAGGTTAAAAATAGGTGATTAACTAAGAATTTGACAAGAAATTTATTTCCCCTCAGTTTCTGTGACTCACTCCAGAAACCATTTAGAGAGGTCCACAAAGTACACATGCATTACTTTTTTCATACACAAACACATGTCAAAAAGCATTATTAAAGAAAAGCAGAAATGTATAAATACTTACTTTTTTACCCTTTATTTCAAAGACTAGTCTAGCTGAGGTTTTGAAGCCATTTGAAGTGAATAAAATGCATCTCTGTTTTGCTGCAGTTTGCTTTGACCTCAGTGTGAAAAGGCCTAAACATGACTCAAACATGTGGGCTGGTAAGTGAATGTTCTCTGCCAAATAACTTCATGAAGTTACATCAGAGCAACAGAAGAAGCTTCCAGACAACTAACATTTAAAAAAAAAAAAATGATGTGGCTAAACGAATCATCTCCCACAGACAGAGAGTCAGGACCTGAGGAAGGTCCATCAGGAGGGTCACATCACTGGTCAGAAGCAGTAAAAGAAGAAGAAGACACAGAAGCAACAACAGCACCAGTGGTATACTGCACAAAGAAGCAAATGGAGAAAGAGCAAATAAATAAAAAGAGGATATCACAGAAAAAATGAAAAAGATTAAGAGCAGGCAGAATGCTCTTATTCAGTGTGTGAAGCACGCAATAGGCTGAAAAACCTCACTTTCATCTCAACCAAAGGCTGTTGGAGGCAGAATGCAGAAAGATTGATGAGGAGAAAGTAGGTATTCAGTGAGGACACAAATAAAGTGAAAACTGATGAAAAGTCGAGGAGGAAAATAAAGGCTTAAAATACAGGCAAGCAATCACAACCTGAGCCGAGACTGAAAGAACGAGGTGAAACTCTCCCAGCAAGTCTGAGTAAATCTGTTGTGTTTTCGTTAAGAAAAATTAAAATACAGGTGCATCTCACCACATTAGAATATGATGGAAAAGTCAATTTCCAGTAGTTCAAGTCAAATAGCTCCAACCAAGTATTGAGTCATATAGATGGACATACTTTTCAGAGGCCAACATTTCCGTATTAAACACTTTTTAAAATTTGTCTTTTGTAGTGTTACTTTTCTTTGAGACACTGAATTTTAGTTCCTCATAAAATTTGAGCCATAATCATTAGAATTAGAAGAAATTAAACATGACATGTTTCATTCTGTGTGTTATGGATCTATATAATGTGTTATTTCCACATTTGGAATTGAATTACTAACATAAATAAGCTTTTCTATGATATTCTAATTCATTGACATGCACCTGGATATCCACACAATGATATCAATAACTTTCTAAACGATTATTCTATTATTTAAATGACATTAAGAGCTCATTACAGGGACATCTGGAGAAAAATGTGTTTATCTTTAAAGAAAAAGTAAGAGGATTTTTTAAAGGATGAATTTAAGAAACATTAATCTACTTTAACTAGAATTCTGCACTGTGAAGGATCTTCATACTGTGGCATTACGCTGCTTCTCAGCTGGATCAGATCACACACAGGGAGAGGAATCCAAAGCTGAGTTAAGAACTGGTTCAAAAGTGTCCAATCATTTTGAATAATATGCCTCCGAGCTGCTCAATGGCAGCAAGTTTTTCTGACACAGAAATCAATAAATATAACACAGCACTGTTCGTTCCACCAGGTCACTTTACTGGCTTATTTGTACTATCTCTGACATCTGACCACGTTAGGCCTTTGTATTTTTTCGATATTATATATGTCATATACCACATATGTATTTAAGTATATTTATTCACTGATGTTTATACTACGACATGCAACAACCTATTTACCATATTTAACATGCTAAAATATATTTTCTCCAATGTGCAATATCTGTAAAAAAAAATGCAAAATACTCTCAGGACATAAAACAAACAAATATGTTTTAATAATAAACGCCTAATAGCAGAAATGTATGTATACAATGCGTATAGAATGTAAATATGTATGTATACGTCTTATTTTGCATATTCTTTATTCTGTTTTCCATATCTTCGTGTCTGTATCTTGATCTGCTGTGACAACTAAATTTTTACCACTGCGGGATAAATAAAGTCATATCTTATCTCTTATCTTAAAGGAATTGATAAAGAACTACACAGATGAGCAGAATCGATTATGGCATTGGTATCAATAAAATCTCATCAGTTAGCATCCCTAATAACACATCACCACCCCTCGCTGAGATTCAACAGACAAATGACATGTTTTAACCCACAGAGGTCAGTACAGGGATGTGTTCATTCACACAGAATCAAGCGTGGACTCTAAACTGCATCATGTGTATGAGGAGCTGTTAATAACCTCCTTAAGACACCACAGTTACCAAAAGTTTTCATATAGATGTGCTGCATAGGACTCACGTATGAAACATGACTGATATATTCTTTTATGTGATGATTATAGTGTGTATTTGTTTTGTTTGAGATCCTCTATAGCAGGGGTCTCAAACTCAAATATCCTTGGGGGCCGCTAGAGGCAGTATCAAAATGGCCAAAAAAATACACAAAATTACTAAAAAAAGACGCAAAATTATTTAAAAAAGACACAAAATGACCAAAAAAAGACACAAAATTACAAAAAAAGACAAAAAAATGACTCAAAAGACACAAAATTACCAAAGAAGACAAAAAATTGCAAAAACAGACACAAAATGACTGAAAAAACACTAAATTACTTAAAAAAAGACACAAAATTACCAAAAAAAGACATACAATTACCAAAAAACAGTAATTAAAGGGACCTTCCACACACAAAACGGTAAAATGCCATTTATATAAAACTCATGGGACGCACTAACATTAAACTTTCATATCAAGGTGGGAGCCACAAAATATCGTCACGAGGGCCTCAATTGGCCCGCGGGCCACGAGATTGAGACCTCTGCTCTATAGGTTTGTTGATTTGGGAATGTATTTCAAACATATAAAACAGAGAAATTATCATACAAACAAGTAATATTTACACAAAATGAAAAGCATAAAGCAAAATAAATTGTCAACCTCTTTACATTTTGAGAAGTACAAACTTCTTAATTCACCCCATTCTCCATAAGTTCATAATCTAATTTTAACCAGCTTCCTATGCACCAATTACTTTTCCTGAATTAGTATAGGTCTCTTTTAGCTCATACAAAAATATAAATTCACAATTAATCAAGTGATGTTTATGTATATTATTGATAAGTGAAATGCTTCCTCATACATTATTACCATGTACAGTGGCAAGAAGTAGTAAATGAACCCCTTTAAAATGAAAGTTTTCTGCATTAATTTGTCATAAAAAGTGACACTTAACCGCTTAACCTAATACCACATGATCAATTATAATATTTCATGTCTTTATTGAACAAATCCATTAAACATTCATAGTGCTGGTGGAAAAAGTAAGCGAACCCCTGGATTTAATAACTTTGGCAGCAATAACCTCGACCGAGCTGCTGATCAGACCTGCACATGGATGCGTTCAATAAAGACATGAAATATTATAATTGTTTGTGTGGTGTTAGGTTAAGCACATTGTGTTTGTGTATACTTGGAACTTAGATGCAGATCAGATCACATTTTATGTCAAATAATGCAGAAACTAGGTGAACAACAACAAGGATTCACTTTTTCTTGTCATTGTAGTTCCAGTCAATCAATAGACATACTGAAATAAAAGGAAATTAGCTTTAAAAAGGGGTTAGTTCTTCTCAGTTAACTGCACATATAAGTACCAGCGAGGCAGGTATATCAATAGCAAGTTCACTCCACACTTGAAAAGTATATATTGTTTTAAAATTGGCACAACATGGCTATTTCAGATCCCATTTGGTCTAAATGTGTCACACAACAAACAGCCTGCTGGCATTTAAACCCCTTGCTGCTCTGCCTGTCTGCCTGCCTAGCCGTCTCCAAGGCAACCAAGTGTAAACGTACAGCAGGAGGTGTGCGGAGGAGAAGAAGAAAAGAGAGGAAACACTAGAGTGGAGAGTGTGTTACAAAGGATCAAAGGTTTGCTCGTCAAATGTCCACAGAAGTTCGGAGGAGACATATGGACGGATTCTGTCATGAAGGAATGTGAAGAAGAGGAGTGAAACACATTAAATGACATCACGGCAGTAAGTAAAACTTTATGTTCTAATTCAAGTTTGTTGGGTCTTATTCTAAATATAAATGTCCAAAAAGTTCCTTAATATCTTCTATAAGATTTATCTATAAACTATATTACTTTAACATGTTAATATATTGGACATTTCCGCTTTCTTTACTTTTGCTCTGTTTTTGTTGTCAAACATTTACTCACACACATGCGCACACACTTGGTGCACAAGCTCATTTAACCCTCCTGTTATGTTATGTTGCAGCTCAAAATGAAAGTTTAAAATCAAAAAAAAGAAAAACTGTATTCAAAGTATAAAATGAAAATGGTTCATTTCACATATTTGCAACCACCTGAACAGAAGAGGTATCTTGTGTTTATTTATAATTTATCAACATCACTCCAGAACAAGAAAAAAAAATTAAAAATGTAATAACCAATGTCATGTAAAACCCATTGTATTTTATATATAGGTCTTTCCAATATATATTAAAAAAAGTTTTAACATGCATTTAAAAAAAATGTAAAACGAGTGAATTATCCTCATTGAACCATGATCAGTGAGAGGTTAACAACACCATTGCACTAAATATTGAATGAAATGGTTAATAATGGAGTTAATGATAAAATGTAAACAATGTTTATTGGGATTTTTTGGTTTCTGGCACTTTTGGATAATTAAACAATATTGCTGTTCCTGACAAACGAACATAACAGGAGAGTTAAAGAATAATGATGTTATGGTGACTCATCACCAGCAGTAACAATGTGAAAGAATCTTTCCTATCACGCCCTCTGTGCTGTGTCTGCTGGGACAAATGGATCATTAGAGACTTACATCACAGTGATGATCACACAAACAGACAGAGCAGACACAAGAGCTGCAGCGCGTTTACCAGCACACTGTTTAGGAGTTATTCATTTCCTGAGTTGTCCTCTTGTTTGGTTTTACCCATCACAACAAAAGAAGGTCAAGTTGTGTCTGAGCCCTTGCTTCTGTCTGACAGGGAACCTGTGAACTATGGACAAACATGCAAAGAGTAGGGAGGAAAGGAGTGTTGATGAGATGCTGCAAAGAGAGCAGGAGGATGAAAATGAAGAAGAAGTCCTTGACGTAAGTGTAGGAGAAGAGGTTGAGGTCTTCGACACTGAAGATGAGAGAGGATCCACTCCACTCATCACTGCCTGCAGGAAAGGCCTGGCTGAGGTGAGTTATGTATGTGCTTGTGAAGGACAGAATGTCTATTGTTGTGTAATTATGGTTCAGCTTTGGTAGCCTAGCTGCTGCAGCAGATCTGATACTAGTTCATTGTTCACTGGAAATGTACAGCTGAGCATGACTGTCAGACAAGTTGTATTTTTCCTATCAATAACAATAACATGTGACCTCCATCTGGCTGTTAACTCCCTCTCGGGGGGCCATGTTCAAAACAGCATATGACTTACAGGCTACACAGGGAAGACACGCCCCCCGGTGGTCCCCTGGGACATGACATGAGTCACAGTACATATTTACACAAATAGACTAATTTCACAGAAGTCGGCTCTCATTCATTAATTAATTCAGTATCCTCTTATTACTATCTCCTACTTGGTTTATATATATATATATATATACTTTTATTACTATTATTAGAAATTACTTAAGTAATAACTTACTAACTTAATTGATAATAATGAGATAAAAAATAATAATAATTAAAATGTATTTTTTAATTCCCAATCTCTCTCACAGCTGTCACACCGTCACTGTTATATATTGTGAATATTCACATCCACCCTGTCTGTCTGAGCCTGACACACACACACACACACACACACACACACACACACACACACACACACACACATACTCCTATTACAAACATGAACAATACATGGATCAGTAGTGATGATGTCATACATACAGTATACATAGACAACTCATGTTTAATGCTTTATGCATCGCTTTTGGTTTGTCAGTTGAAATTCAGAAGTGAGAAGGTCGCACGCACGCACACATACATACACACACACACAACACACACGTGTGAATTAATTATGCTAATAAAGTTGGAATATTGAATTCATTCTGAGAATGAAGTAAAAAATATTTGAATAATTATGAGAATAAAGTCGAAAATATTTAATAAATTAGAGGAGAGTTGTTAAAATGAGGGCTGTGGAGCATTTCTTTATATTTTAGAAATTTACTTTAAGATTGGTTTACACTACAATGTGTAATTGTTACATTTATTATGACTATATCCTTTTTAAGTTTGTTATTTTGTAGTTTGTCATGTTTCATTTTTAGTTTTTTTAGCTTGTTTGGCAGTCTAGAAAATATCAATCGAATTAATTAATTAATTTATCTCAATTGTTCAAGTTTTTGTTTCTGCAACTCTTCATATGTATCATCAAGTCCTGTAGTTCATCTTTCTGTCTTTGTCTATCCTTGAGTATTCTTTCTCCCTGTTCCTATTATTGTTGCACCTTTAAAGTCACAAAAAGAGAATTCACATATTCACAAAGCTTACTTTTATCAAATATCATTTATATAGCTTCACAAAACCAGCTGATACAGCTGATAAAAGTCTATCTTGTTTTACCTGTTGGCTATCAACAGGAGGTGCAGCGGCTGCTGAGGGCCGGGGATGACATCACTCTGTGTAACTGCAGCCAGCAGACAGCGCTGCACGTCAGCCCTCCTGAGCTCCAGAGAGAAGTGTTGAGGTGGATGCCGAGGCCTCATCTCCCTCCCCAGGCACAGCTGCTGCAGGCTGCCTGGCAGGGAGACCTGCACTCCTTACAGCTCCTGCTGGTAAGACACACACACACACACACACACACACACACACACTTTGAAGGGCGGAGGATCTCCCTGATGAGCAAAGGCAACAAAAGGGCAACAACTAAGTTTCCATTTTACAGAAAGACAACTCGGTAATATCCATATGAGGTCCTAATTTGATCATACTTCAGACTTTATGGGGAACTGAATGTGTGATTGTTTACTGCTGTAGCACATGGACTTTTTAAATGAAAACACATTTGCTCAATTGGCTTCATAACTCTAAATGATGAGTTCCTACATGAACTGAATTAATGATTTCCTGCCAACATTTTAGGAGTTTCATATAAAGAATTTGTTTGTTTTTTTGCTTGTTTAATCTCAGTTCCGTTTTTTGCATAAATATGAACTTTTATTGTTCTCCACAAACTTCTGAATATTTGATGTTATTGTTACCAATTTTCAATTCACCTTTTTCAAATTTGTACATTTTGTATGATGTCATTAATTATGGAACAAAAGTAAAATGTATAGTTTTATTTATGTTTATACATTTTTATTGAGTTATAAAATCTGGATTGAATTACTTCTACTGCCAGTGCAACTCTGTCTCATAAAAATGTTACACAAAAATAAAACTCCAAGCTGGGTTGCGTGTGTGTGTGTGTGTAACCTTCTCACTCCTGAATTTCAACAACGACAAACCAAAAGCGATGCATAAAGCGTTAAACATGAGTTGTCTATGTATAATGTATGTATGACCTCATCACTACTGATCTATGTATTGTTCATGTTTGTAATACGAGTATGTGTGTGTTTGTGTGTGTGTGTGTGTGTGTGTGTCAGGCTCAGACAGACAGGGTGGATGTGAATATTCCTAACAGTGACGGTGTGACGGCTGTGATGCTTGCTGTCCGGGACATTGACCTGTTTGAGGACATGGCGACAGCGTTGCCATGGGAACACAGACCTGTGGAGGTGGTCAAGGAACTGCTGGGATTCTCAGCGTAAGGAAATATATTTATTCATGAAAGGCACACTCACAAACGCTCCCTTAGAGCCAGTTCCCAAATGTTTACATTCTGTTTTGTCGTAACAATTCAACAACTTTTTGCCTATGAGGAAAACATCAAATTAAAAACGTATATATGCCAAGAGAACACTTTTTAAATATCTTAAGTTCTGTGTCTACTTACACTTGTTCCATCTGTCTTTAAACTTCTGTATCAGTGATCTGCAGGTCCGAGACCACAGCGGTTGTTCTGCTCCCCATTATGCTGCTGCCATCACCAGCTCTCTGAAGGACGAGATCATTCACATGATGGTGGAGGCCCTGAGTCACACAGGTACACACACATACACACTCACACACAATAAGGACAGCACAAGTGAACACTTGCAACATTATACACTTCAATCACACCTGGACCGAAAGCATAAATCAACTAGAATTAATTTGTAGACGTGCAATTTAAAGCTGCAGAAACTAATATTTTCCTATCAACATTGGTTGAAATGACTGTAATGTTGTATTGTAGCACAGCAACTTGACTGTTTGGGTTGATTCTCAAGGCTCTCATCGGTGTTGTTTCCAATTGCAGCAGGAAGCTCTTTCAGTGAAAAAAGCTCTGATAACCAGACTGTACAGTGTGATAAAAACGTGTAAAATTGTAAGGTAATTTCATGTGTTATCGCGACACATCTTTTTTTCTTTTAATTTGTCAGTTCAGACATAGTATAAAGAGCTAGAAAGTCTGTGACAGGAGGAGGATGGAGTGTATGGATTGGTCACACAAACACATAATCCTGTCCCATGTGAAACCAAAAGTTAACTTTGAGTTTGACTACTTTACTTACCCATAGATTACTTAATATATGTGAAAAAAACTGTTTGGTGTGGTGACGTTGGTTCAGTGAACATCTGATGTGGTGCACATTGAAACACAGGGTCCAGGATGCTGTTCCAACAGTTACTCCAAGTGGTTTCACTGCATGGTCAACAATAGGATGGATGAGTGGTATGACTGGATGGATGGATATTGTTTTCTATACAATGAAACACTAAAGAGAATATAACCTATCTGCAAAATATCAAACAAATAATGTCACAACTAAATTAGATTACTCCTTTAACTCACTTCATTAATGCATCCACAATGGTTTTCATTTACTCAAAAACAGGAATAAACTTGGGAACACAACTACAATTACTTTCAAACAATACATGCCACATCAACCAACTAGATTAAGCATCATGAGGTAAAACAGTCCAAATAACTTAAGATGAACTCACATCCATTCTCTTTGTTCTGGCTGGTGTTTGGAGGGAACTCAGAGGGAATCACAGGCCTGTAGGGGCTGGGCTCTATAGACTTGGGGCCATCTCCTGAGTGACAGAGACGCTATGGGGTGTTTGGGGACTTGTGATTTAACAATACATAACAAATTTGTTTATTATAACCCAAACCATGATCTTTTCCGAAATCTAACAAAGTTGTTTTGATTAAATTTACAATGTTAACCACCCATATGCGAGCTGAGAATGAGAATGGGACAAAATGGCAAGTAAAAAGCTTAAACTGCATAGACATGACACACATAATGTTTCTTAAACTGGCATGCTATTGATGCATCTTTCCTTGAGATCAGGGTTGACTGCATGCTAAGTACTCAGCCCCAAGTTACAGGCCGACAAAATCTGTGACTAGCTAGTGAACACAGTGGAGCATTCCGCTAAAGATCTGCTAAAGATGGTGGAGACCAAAGCAAAGCCAAAAAATCTGAATGTTGCTGTGTGTTTAAGGTGTGACAGGAACTGTTTTCTGTCAAGTTCATCATATTAACTCGACATGGTGACGTCATTGTGGCTTATTATACAGTGTACTGCACTTATTCCACTGCCACAAGTGGCCAAAAATCTATTCTTTAAAGTTGTGGGAAAATTCTGATCTTAATTCCAACAGCGCATGTGATCTGCTTTGGAAAAGTATGGATTATCCAGTTATTTGTTCATTCTCATGTTTCTTTCAAAAATAATTATAATCTGATTAGAATTATGCATTTATCTAGGGTTTTTTTTGCAAACTTTCCCTCCCTATTGTATGCTGTTTCTTTCCCACACAGAATTAGATAAAACACATGACCTGAAGAAATAAAACATTGGCTTAGAAACCTATTTTTGTATTACATATGTTACTTAATAGGAAGCCACATGCAACCTTAAGTAACAATCATTACATCACATCATATTAAATGAACAAATTATGCTCAAACTCGCTCACTTCCTCATGCTTTTGCCTTCACATTAGTTACTGATTTAATGATATGTTGCTCATTAACCATCTTGTTATGTTGTGGGTCAAATTGACCCATTTCTAAGTTTAAAAATCCCCCAAAATATGTTGTTAAAAGTATTTTTTCATAAAAAGAAATTAAAAAAAAAAAATCAATGTCTTTAAAACCATTGTATTTTATATGTAGGTCTTTCCAATGTACATAAAAAAAAAGTTTTTAACATGTATTTTTTATGAAAAACAAGTGAATTATCCTCATTGAACCTGATCTGTGAGAGATAAAGAACACCATTGCACTAAATATTGAGAATGATTGAGATGGTTAGTAATGGAATTATTAATGAAATATAAACAATGTTTTGGGGGATTTTTTAGTTTTTGACGCTTTTGGATAATTAAACATGGCCTGGGTCAAATTGACCCGCAATATTATTGCTATTTCTGAGAAACAAACATAACAGGAAGCTAAAACTGGGCCTTTAATGAGCATACATGCAGCATATAGGCACATACCTCTAAATATATTTCCTATTCATGAAAGCAGGCGTATTTTTTCCCTCTCTCTCTCTTTCGCATTCATGCAGGCATGCACACACGTAGCATACCAAGTTCATTCATGATCCTGTTTTTCAGAGTAAAACCTCTGCAGTGGCACTCAAAGCCTGCACTTATGTGGGAGGGTATAAGAAAAGGCTTGTTTGTGTATGTTGAGGGAGCACGCCGCTAAGAGCTTTCATGAGAGTTTGTGAGTCAGAGTTCTTATCGAGGATAGCGATACAGAAACAAGGTGACACAGAGAGGATGGAGAGAGACGGGTGAAAAACAAACAGGGAAAGGTTAAACGTGGTGTTTTCTGACTTTTACAACACTTCTACTTCCTCACCTTGAGTAAACAATGCAGGGTGCAGGGGTATAGACTGTGTGCACACTGTGTGGATTTGGAGTTTTTTTTAAAATTCCTCACCTGATCTTCTAACTGGAAGAAACTTATTTCTGTGTTAAAACAGGCAACAAAAGGTTAGAAATATTTCTGATTTTGCACAGATGCTGCCTCCATGTCAGTCCTAGCCCTTGACAAATACTCATGCCAGGATTCGGGCTCAGAGTTTGGAGATTCAGATTTAGAGTTGGACCTGGAGAGCCTTTATCCTGATCAGTCCATCGCTGCTTCCCCCACTCAGACACCAACCCATCAGCACGGCTTTCTACTATACAACCACACAGGGGTAAGTGATAAATAACAGAAGAATATAATATTTGTGTCATTTTATTTATATTCTCTGTGCAATGGTCCATGTCCAACTGCTGACTCTGTTTACATTGTATATAGTGTTCCTAAAGTTATTTTTATTTTAATTGTTAATCCTTTTTACATTTCTACTTGTTTATATTGTAAATTCTTAATACTTTATTATATATTTTTACTTGTTTATTTGCTTATATTTCTAGTTTATACTCCTGTTTACTATTTGTTGTTTTTTGCTATCCATTTTAGTGCTGAAAGTCTTGAAATTTCCCCATTGTGGGACTAATTAAGGACATTTTAATCCTAATCTAAATCTTAAGAAAGTGCTTTAAAATGTTTGTTCTGAGCTTTGGGATAGATGCTGCTTAAATTCAGTAAACGATTGAAGTCTCAACATTTTAGGAAACAACATTCTGTTCAATTGACACAAACATGACAGTAACAAAACCCTTATGATCAACCTTGATAATGATCTGTTGTGTTTAAGCATGTGAGGTCGATGTGGTTTACTGGTAGCCACAATTAACTGACACACTGGCTGACTGGCTGTGCGTGGTCACCCAGAAGACAAATATGTGGAAGCAGTAATTGGCTTTTGAGATAAGTGTGTGTATGTGTATGTGTGTGTGTGTGGAGGAGGGGTGCTCTAGGTAGCTGACACTGGGCTGCCATACTGCTGTATTATGGGTGTCCTGATAGATGAAAACAAGCAGAGCAGCTGGTCAGCTGGAAGAGAAGAGCAGGTGGTTTACGTGTCTTAGGGGCCGACTGATAATGCATGTGTACATGTACAGTGTTAAACCACTAAAAATATACTTTTACTTACAGTAAACAAAAATCATAACCAGTCCGATGTTTAAAGAGCTACATTGAAAATCATGATTATAAGATAAGACTTTATTTATCCCGCAGTGGGGAAATTCAGTTGTCACAGCAGGTTAAACGTTATAAGACATTATACACATATATTATATACACATTATATACATAAGATACTTACATGGCTGCTATAGGGAGCAATCGAAATGACGTATTTCTGTAGGCCAACCCGGAAGTAGCATCTCCATGGGGTATATTGAGAATAACTTATGGGATTTTTGCATTGGACTTTGGATCATAGCAGAAAATAAATTCTGGGGCAAACATTTCTGATGCTAACACATTTTGTTCAGCAGGATAATCTTCATAAATAAACCAATTTTATGATGTTTGAAGCGTTAATACAGCCGACAAAAGAAAAAATGCTAATGCTATGCTATAGCAAACTACACCACAGTTGCATGACTTCTACTTGTGGGACAGGGCTTTCCATATCATTAACATAACACTATGCCAAAAACAGAGAAGCCAGATGTGGCTACATATTGGTGTTGGTGTTTAGCAAGCTAAGTTTCACTGTTAAAAATATTGGCAGCAACGGCCAGTTATAAGCTACGAAGCTAACACAGTCCCCCTGTAATAGAGAAAATAAACCACATGACACTAGTACCGATGTAGAGCTTCACTGACAGCTAGCACTGCTCTTTCACCGGTCAACCTAGCACACAAGCAGCAGAGGTGGCCACGTCCAGAATTCCCTCGTAACGGAGAAAGAGGAGATGTGCTTCCAACCCCTCCTCAAAGGTTTTTCTTGACTGTTTTTATGTGAAAAACAGAAAGAAAATTAGAAAAATATAGTATTTTTACATACAACTAAGCGGTATGTCTAAATCTTAACTTTGTACATGTGCAGAGCACATCATATTAACAATTAAAAAATGTTAGCCTTTAAAGTTCTTTTTTTGTAATCTCTTCTTGCTCTGCATTCCATACAAGCTTTGAGAAACACAGATTTAACAGATTAACAGATTAAATGAGAACACAGAACATTAAAACACTTAATAGGAAATGAAATAAGGGCATTATTTACTCCAATAAATCTCACCGAAGTTCCTTCAAGCTAACATCAGTACTGCCTCTGCTTTTTTGACTGGGACATGTAATAAATTGCTCACTTTTGTGCTTTTCAGGAAGTGCTGGAGTCTGCAGGGTACCCTCCTCCAACTGACCATCATAAAGGCCTAACCCAAGGTAAGGACTCTTTTAAGGACTCCTGGAGTTGTAGGGGCTAAGGTGTGGACTATCGATGTTTGAAATTGGAGCAAAATGTTTCTTTTTGTCTTTGTGGGGCTGTTGGAGAAGAACTAAATTATATTCTTAGTCCACAAAGTGAAAAAGGTCAAACTTTAACTGTTTTTGACCTTTTATAGTGACAAAGAAATATACTGGTCAGCTCCCAAATAAGCCATTAGATCAGATCACCTTCTACAGGGAGGGGAGTGAGGGAGGCGTGACTGGGTGGGAGGGGTCTCACACACAATACCACCTCTCAGCTGAGAAACCTGCCTGCCGGTCTTATACCTCAGCCAGAACAGCATGGCTGAGATGCAGACAGGGCTCAGCAGATTATAAGACAGTGTTACAGGTAACAGGCACGTAAACAGAGTGAAGAACTATCAATTCTTGATTCAATCTTTAAACAAGGTGTCGAAATGGGAGCGGAGTGGACCAACAGGCTCAGAAACAGGTAAAGCCTGAAGCTTTTATTGTCATTCATATATCAACATATTGATATATATATATATATTGCAGAAGGGGTTATCAAAAACATTTAGATGCAAGTGTTTACATATCAACATGGGCGGATTATGAGAGAATGGGCCCCTGGGCACGGATATGAAAAAAGGCCCCACCATCTCTCCTACACATGTCTTTTTATAGTATTTTTTCCTCTTTGTTTTTTGTGCCTCTTCATAGTAATATTGTTTCCCTTTGTAGTTCTTTTGGTCTCTGCAGTCTTTATGTGTCTCTTTGTAGTCGTGTTATGGTAGTGCTGGTTGTTTTCAGTCTCTTCCTGTTGTACGTCTCTTTGAGTAACATTTTCAGCATTTTCTAGTATTATGAGGCTTTGAAATCTGGAAATACAAAAACTTTGCAGCCTGCCAACTGAAACCTCAGATTAGCATGCTTCTTTAGAATGTATGAACCTCCATCTTATAAAAGGGTTTTAAATGTTGTTACACTTAAGAAATGAAATGCTTAATAACTGCTTACTTTTGAGAACAAAGTTAAATGTAGACAACACTATTTCACTTCTGTCAGGGCAGAAAAAAGATGTTTTGCATTTTTGAGTAACACTAAGACAATACAATGGATTAAGGATTGAGGGGTATAACTCTCTCTCTCTCTCTCTCTCTCTCTCTCTCTCTCTCTGTGTGTGTGTGTGTGTGTGTGTGTCAGATAAGGGAATCCCCCTCTGTTTCCAAAACGCCATGGAAACCCTAAGAGACATCAGGCAAACCTACCAGGATGCAGGGAGGGGAAGCAGGTGGGTAGGATGAAACTTTCACACACACACACACACACACACACACACACACACACACACACACACACAAATGCACAAACCCACACACACAGTTTGTACTGCCTATAAAGAAGTGATCATTTACAAGTTGATGGCACCAAGCTGATAGTATTTACAGTGCAGACATGTGAACTCACCAGCATCTGTTTATACGTAACCACAAACAGTTGTGTACACACAAACATTTTATGCGTGTACAGTTAACACTCCATCCCCCCAACACACAGCCCCTCGTATAAACAGAACACTCTCCCTGGGCTAGTCAACAACGGCCTCTTACTTTACAACAAGCAGCAGAATAGTGTCCTATCCAGTTACACTGCTGTCTTGTATGCAGGCACCTGTCGCTGTGTCCAGAGGACAACCTGTTCTACCCAAACAGGTTAGAAACACACAGACAGGGGGAGAGAGGGCTTCGGTGAATCAGCTCATTGTCTGTTACGTGGAGCTCTCACCGCTGAATCAAGTCCAAGCTCTCCAAGGAGAATAAAGGTCTTTGAGCAGGTCTCCCATTTCATGGCATCAACTTCCTGTAATAGAGAGAGATGGGAGGAAAATGAGGTTATGACATTATGCTCAGTTCAGCACAAGGCAATAAAGCTTATCAGCATTTGTAATTTCTCAGTTTAGCCCAAACTGACTCCCCCGAGTGGCCTACACACACAATATGTCCTTTGCAGGGGCAAAATTAACCAAATATATCTGTTTTCTCCTCTTGTGCTCAGCAGAGGAGGTTTGTCTCTGCCCAGCTTGGGCGACAACAGCAGGCGCTGGAGCCATCCGGATCCTGCTCCCTCACCTGGTTTGCTGAGTACCAGGACATGCGGTCTGCCGGTACCCCCTAAACACAGGTACACAGAGCTGGACTTATTATTTAGCCATTTGACAGGATTGTAATAAGTGAAATTTTGCATTCACAGGTACTCTGCTTTAAAACAAGTTGTCAGGATTTCTGTAAGGTTATAAAGTGTCACTGAAGTGTAATTGCAGTCATTCCCAGGCTGCAATGATGGTGCAGGGACATTGAGAGCGCACATACAGAAGACCAAGAAACACTTATCAATAATAGCAGACTAGGGGCTTAAATGGTAGAGCACTGAATTGGAGTGTTTTAGATAAAATACAAGTATGGATTGTAAAATGAGCACAATATGTCCCTTTAAGAAAGACCAATCAATAGCCAGTTCGTCACCCTGCCTGTCAACATCTGTGGCACTCATGAACACGCACCAAAAATAAGTCTGGTTTTGATCTTTCCCTCACAGGCAGAGAACAAGAAGTGTAGTTGCTGCGTCCCCATCCTCTCCTGGCCTATTGTCTGTGGCTGAGACCAGCCAGCTCAGCCAATCAGCTCCCAGCATCATGGAACCACTACTGTGTTCAAACACTATGATCCAGGCCAGAGCTCACATTCAGACCCGTATGTAAATGTTGTTTTTCAAGCTTTGACTAAATTATTTTTCAGGATTACAAAGAAGTATTACTTAGATTAGAGGAGGGGTTACATTTTATTTCCTAAATATTCAAAAGTAGTTAGAAGTAAAATCAAGTATTTCATTTTGCTGTTGATTCCTGTGTGAATATCATTTTAAATGTTTAAACTTTTTGTCCATAGGACTGGGTTCTCAAGACACTGTAAATGAGCAAAAGGTAAATATCAAACAAAAACCTCCTTATATGGGCTTCACCTATTTGTCTTGTCATACAATTCTTTTCCTTTTCACTCATATAATGGTTTGTCTGAGACTGTACAAAATTGTACAAGCACAAAGTCCATGTAGGGAGGAGGTTGAAGTGGATGGATACATCAAACAAAGGACTTTGACCTAGGAGACTTCTGTTGTTGAGTAACTTTATCCGACACATATTAACTTACATAATGTACTTAACTGATTTCATGCATGTACCAGTAGGGTCACTAATTGTGGAAACACTGCCATGGGTTGTATTTGAGGATAAGAACGAATAACATATGTGTTGTCTGAGTTGGAGGACTTGTTGTTTTGGATACCTCACAAGTCCTTAACAATAAATTACTGTCATTATTTGTTTTCTGTGCAGTTCTCACAGGGTCCCTTGCTCGCTCTGCATCCCAGAACACCTAAGTTGTTGGCACCACTAGACAGCAGGCCCAGGGATATTGCAGCTCTGCCAGCACTAAAGCATCACGTTCCCCTGAAGCCCATTAGCCGCAGCCCCCTTTGCCCCAGGACAAGGCTGAGGAGACAGAGGCTGTCCTGGGGCAGCCCACGCGCTGGCCCTCTGACCACTAAGGGGGGTAGTGAGGAGAGCGGGTCCAGCAGCAGCCAGAGTTCCATCGATCTGGAAGATGAGGATAACGAGATGCGTGAGAGAGCTTCAGGAGGAAGCCATCTAAAGTTTGTTAGCGAGAGACTGCTGTTAAACAATGTGAGCTCCACCAAGGCTGATTTGCTCGGGGGGACACGGCAGCATTTCAAAGCTCAATCAAGGCTCAGTTCTATTCCAGCAATCCACAGATCAGTGCATGACCTCGATGGAGAGCCTATAAATCATTCAAGTGATGATCTCAGCAAGGAAAGAGCTGTTAACTCTCACTGTAAAGACAAAGCTACTAATATGAGTTATACAAGAGAGCCTGTTGATAGTCAGTCATTTATAAAATGTAATTATGGACATCAAGAAGACACCTTGAACAATGAAATACCTATCACACCAAAGTCTAAGGCAGAAAAGACTAATGTGAGCTGCACCCCAGAGCCTGAGACTGAGATAAGCCATGGGATAACATTTAATATGAACAATGATCTTGGTGATCTTTTTGCATCCTCTGAAGAGACTTCCAGATATGACCTGCAGCATATAAAACAAACCGAAAGAACAATGAGGGATTCTTGTTGTGAAGAAACTAGAGTAGATAACCATCATAAGGAGGATGTAAGGTCAACTCTGAGCACTACTGAGGAGAAAAGGCAATTATTTACTCCAGCTGTAACCCTTCCACAGTCAGACATGGATCCCAGGAGAGAGGAAAGGATGCTGAAAGTCTCTAAGCCTGTCCGGAACAAGGAGAATAGAACAAGCATGAAAGGTGAACTAAGAGCAAACATTCAAACAAGCCAGCAGTCCTTCAATGTACTAGCATACAAAGACCGAAGCATTCTTAATCGGAACAAGTCCAAAAGCAATCTCAAGTTCTCCTCACTTTCCACACAAGTTAAAGATAAATCGAGGAAAAGCCCCGAGATAATAATCAGTGGCGAGCCGGTCACAAAGGTAAAGCTTAAATCTGTTAAAGTTCCTCACTGTCCATCACCACGGAAGAAGCTTATTGATCAGGGGAAAAGAGCAAATCCTGACAAAATGAATAACAGAGTCCAACAGCATCCACCAGTGAGGGAGCTGAAGAATATCCGACAGTTAAAGAGACCTGGTCTAGCGGGGGCAGCAAGGTCTAAATCAGTTTCAGACTTCATCACCTACAAAGACATGTTTCAACAGATACAGAGTGCGGATGAAGGACCGGCCATCTACGAGATGTTTGCTGGTCCGATCTATGATAATCTACGAGTTTCCAGCTCCTGTGAGAAAGTAAAGGACAGACAAGTGCAATCTGCTCCACCTAGGAAGACGCAGCAGTGCCATAAAGTCAAACGCAGACCGTTGAAACAAGCACAGAAGAGAAGTCCAGGGGACAGTATGGTGGTTTTAGATAAAATCAAACCAAAACTTGCATCCTCCAGAGTGAAACCTCACCTCACACCAGTACCAAGGAATGCCACACACAAAATAAAGGACATGCCTGAATCAGATGGACACACAGAGTTAGTTCTCTCAAAAGATGTTGATAAATGTCATAGTAGTGCTCAAGGAAAGGTTGGAGATCATATGTTAAATACCATAGAGGAAGCTCTTTCTCTATATGAATCTGAAACAATCAAATCTGATGACAAAACACTCACTATACCAGCAGCTTCAGCTCATGCTGAAGATTATAGTCACATGCACATGAATATGCAAGAAACAGAAAACCCAAACCCAACGGGTTCTGAGCCTGTGTTACCTGAAAGCCCCCAACATCCGAAGATCAACACCTGGACGTCTTCCGAAAGGAGCAGCAGCAACACCATCATGTCTCCGGTTTACCAGAAGTTTCTGGATGAGGTGGGGGACGGACCCCTTACGGATGACCTGCTCCAATGTCTGGCTGAAGAGCTCATCTCATTGGACGAGAGGGATGTATCTGAAAACTCCAACAAAGAAGATGATCCCGTATCAGGGGTGAATACATTTCCTGAGGTAAACTTATACGGTCAAAGATAACAAAACTGTTCTTTCATAAAAGAAAGAAGTATTGTCATTATCTTGACATGATATAGACATGATTAGGAGTGACTTGGACATATTATGCAAGCACTATCTCTCATTAGATGTAGTCCAAAAAGGTGGAAGGTATTGTCAGTTTTCTTTTGACTTTTTTGGGAGTGCAAGAAAGTTTTTTTCACATTCTGAAAGTGTATTTTATCCTAGCCTTCTTTTTAAATAGGCAATAGCTACATGAACAAATTTTTCACTTGCATTATCTAACTAAATGGTTGGCGTCTCTGTCCTTCAATTTACTCGACAGCTATTTATCTGATTGACTTAATATTTGACAGTTGTTTTGTTGACGATCTAAGTAAGTGCAGTGTCAAGTGCAACTCTTCATACATATACATAGATTTATCATTACTGCGTCATGTACTCTGTGTAATTTATTAAGAGTGGAACCCTATTTACTGTTCAACCACTGCACTGAGTGTTCAGTCCCCTCAGCAACTTAACTTACTTTCAGTTCCTAAAAAAAATTAGACATCAAGTTGTTCACATGTAACCTAGTAATGTAATAAAATATATACCATACCAACCAAATAATTCTGATCGCCAAAAACGTCAAAGACCCAGATGTTCTATTTAACAAAGATATATTAATTGGGTGTATTATATTGCAGGTTAACTCAGTGGACAGTGCTGCTCTGCTTGGCTCTGGGTTGGTTGTGGATGACGCCATCACATGGACAAAGGGTGAAGTACTTGGCAGGGGAGCCTATGGGACGGTGAGTGTGTAAATTCAGAATGACATAATAAGTCTATGGACACATTCAAGCAGGAGAAAAAAAAAACAGATACATTGTGTCTTTGAGTGTTGCTCTTGATGCTCTGTTGTCGTATGAACACAGTTTCTGTGGGCAACAGGAAGATTTTGGCCTCTGAGGCATTCCGGTTTTTGTTTGTAGGGACTTAATGACCTATCACATTCTAACGGACTTTGGTTTCATGCAAGTAAGCATGCCATTTGGAGAGCAAAAGAGGCGGAACACATGGACAACATGCAATCTTTGAACAAACCAGCTATCTTCTGAAGACAATTTAGCTTTTTAAAAAATGTTTCTACATTAATTTGCAAAAAAACAATCCAGTCATAGATGGCGACTATGAAGTCCAACTCTTGCATCTTACACCAGCCTGTAAGCAATAATCTGTGCACTGAAGGGGAAGTCTTGGGTACATTAGAACCATGGAAATATTTGGTTATACCAATAGCCCATCAGTTTTACAATTTACTTTTTATTTTCTATATGCTGTCTATTCATATAACTATTACTTCCGACAGCAGACACTGAGCTCAACTCATCCTGCCAATCCCTGCTGCCTTCTTACAGGTGTACTGTGGCCTGACTGGCCAGGGCCAGCTGATAGCTGTGAAGCAGGTCAGCCTGGATGCCTCTGACCCTGACGCAGCAAAGAGGGAGTACGGTCGTCTGCAGGGGGAAGTGGAGCTGCTCAAAACCCTTAAACACAACAGCATCGTGGGCTTCCTGGGGACTTCACTTCATAAGCATGTGGTTTCTATATTCATGGAATACGTCCCAGGAGGATCCATCGCTAGTATCCTACACAGGTTCAGTTGATTACAAACAGCTTTCCAACTTACCAAGAAGTACCCGCTGAGACACTGAGCTTTAGGATATCAAAGGGTTTAACAAAAATGGTCTGTACTAATGTTGATCTCTTACTTTCTCTCAGGTTTGGTCCTCTTCCAGAGCGCGTCTTGGCTCTATACACCCAGCAAATCCTGGAAGGGGTGGCCTACCTTCACCTGAACCGGGTAATCCACCGTGACTTGAAGGGTAACAACGTCATGCTGATGCCAACTGGAGTCATCAAGCTCATAGACTTTGGCTGTGCTCGCCGTCTCAGCTGTCTGAACCACACAGCTAGCAACAGTGGTGATCTGCTCAAGTCTGTCCACGGCACACCTTACTGGATGGCACCAGAGGTAGATGTAGACTTCCAGATAATATTCTCAAATGTGAAAATGTTCTGATTACGTCGTCAGCTTAACGTACATTTTTTTAATATTGCCTGACTCTAAGCTTGTATTTCACTCCTCAGGTTATCAACGAGACAGGATATGGCAGGAAATCAGACATATGGAGTGTGGGGTGCACAGTGTTTGAGATGGCAACAGGCAAACCACCATTGGCACACATGGACAAGATGGCTGCCTTGTTCTACATTGGGGCTCAAAGAGGGTTGATGCCATCGTTACCAGATGCGTTTTCGGAGAACGCCAGGGATTTTGTAAATATCAGTTTAACAAGGTGAGACCTCGAGCGTCTGTACAGTCATTAGTTTGGACACACCTTCTCATTCAATGGTTTTTATTTATTTTTTTCAACATTGTAGATTAATGTTTAAAAGAATCAGAACTATGATGGAACACGTGGAATTATGTAGTAACGTGTCAAACAAACCGGAATATGTTTAATATTTTAGATTGTTCAAAAACGCCTTTGACTTTGATGGTCTCAAACACATTAAGGCAAGAAATTCCATAAAAAATGAACTTTTGACGAGGTGCACCTGTTAACTGAAAACCATTCCAGGTGATCACCTCATGAATCTGACTGAGAGAATAACAGAAGTGTACAAAGCTGTCATCAAAGCAAGACGTGGATACTGTGAAGAATCTAAAATATAAAACATATTTTTCTTTTTTTACTACATAATTCTGTATGATTTCTATCATAATATGTTTTCAATATTAATCTACAAATTTGAAAATAAAAACCATTAGATGAGAAGGTGTGTCCAAACTTTTGACTGGTAGTATACTTCTCAATCTATTCCTAATTTAAACCTAATTGGAATACACTTAATTTGGAACCATTAAAGTTAAAGACGTTGCTTATTCTTCTATTTATAGTCATGTTTGGGAATAAGTTCCCTCGTTTTCATTTGTTTCCTCTCAACTCTAGTGACCAGAGACTTCGGCCATCTGCAGACCAGCTGCTGAAGCATTCATTCATCCCCCAATGTGGGACTGGAGTGACCTCTTGGGAAACACAGAAGAACTGCTGCGGTCACCCAGAGGGACTGTGTGGTTAACAATACTATGAATATATTTAGTTCAAGGAAACTTTTAAATGATTTCAGTCGGATTCACAACTTAAAATTGATAGTATTATTTTTGTGACTGTTTGAGGTCTGCCACCTATCCCCAGTGAAGCACTTGTAATTCAGGAACATGTGGTGCTGGGAGTGACCCAGACCTTTTTGGAAACTACAATACAAAGTAGAAGACATCATCCTTGCATTCTTGAGTTGAAGTTAAACAAAGTACATAAGAAGCACTTTTATGCATTTAATAGAGCCTATAAAATGTGAACAGATAGATGCCAGATTGTGTCACTTTGGGACAGTTTCTATAGCAATCTTATACACGTGCCAATCTTATGAATACCTTAACTTTTTTTTACATGTATAGTTTTTTTCTGTGATTCCAATGACTTGTGCCTAATCCATATTGCAGCATAATTTTCAGAACCTACTGAGAATGTGAATTATTTCCTGTTAGATTTCCTCTGACAAGTACTTATGAAAGCAGTGTGTGCAACTGTACAACATGCCACTGACTAGAAAGACTGTCAGTACTATATACTGTATAAGCAATTATTCCACGGCACATGAACGCTCTACAAATGCCCTATTTCGCAATGTAAATAAAGAAAGTAAAAAATTGATGTATCCACACTGTGATGTGGATCCTCTTCAACATGTAATGGACTCATCATTGCCCTATGCTACAGCCTTCCACCTAGTTTCATGAAAATTTTGACAGTAATTTTTCAGTAATCCTACAAAAAGCCAACACTTAAAAAAGGAGCTGAAAGCATTGCATCCTTTGGGGGAGGTAATAAAATAACAACCAAGGTGTATACTGTGTCAGGGTAGTGGCAACTTTAACGTTTATTCATAATATTGAAATGAAAAAAAAAAAAAAGGATGTAAGGAGTGGGTCATACCTATTTGTCCATAGCTGATTTTGCGCAAATGGGGGTACAAACAATACAGCCTCAGCCTTATTATTTTGAACACTCTTAAATAAACAAATAACCCAGAAAAGAACAGAGGGCACGGTCATGTCAAGATTTGAGAACAATATAGAGTTTAATGTATGAAACTGATGTGAAGACGTGTCCGGACAGGTACATGGCTGGAAATGGGAAATCAACCAATAGGATGACAGTGACAAAACCTATTGTGGGGTGGGGTGACCACATAATAGATACTTTCCAAAATATCCAGCAGGTCATGTTGCATACGGCCAATTCGTCAGTGTTCTGACAACTCTTAATAAAATGGAACTTTTTCTATATAGTACCATGTTCATGGTTGATTGAATAATACTTACATGTGTCCCTTTATGGGCTGACATCTAAGGGCTACAGCTTCATGAAATTATGTCTGATGCACTTCAAAGTAAAAAGGGTTATGTAAACTTTTAATAGCACACTACTACTGTCTGTCAGTTTTTTTTTCTTTTTGAGGCACAACCTTTGGCATCCAGCTGAAGGTCTACTTATAGGTCCAAAAAAAATAATTTTTGGTACAAATTGCATCGCTCTGATGTGATAAGTAGGTATTGGATGTGCCTGTGTTACCAGGGCATCAACTGAAATTTCCTGTAATGGAAAAGCACAGTACTGTGCCCCCTGTAGGAAGGTTGTAAGAAGCACACACCACTGGAATGCTGCAATCATTCACCCGGTGATGCCCAATCCGTTGATCAACAAAATAAAAGTATTTATAGGTATTATAGTTATCTTGTTATACTTACAAGCAGCTCCAAACCTGAGTAGTCATGGTATAGCTTTTTTTTCTTTAAACATACAAAAACGTATGTACATTTATCTCCACTTTCTGTAAACAGCAAGTACGCATTCTCCTTTTAAATCCCTTTGATGATTGAAACATGCAAATCATACGCACAGTACTGAAGTATAAAAAGAAATCAAGACGAGAAAGAAATTTAGGAGATTAAACTTTACATCTAAAAAAAAATGTTGCATCCATCAACAGTACTAAATGGAATGCCAGCAAACATAACTTGAACTCATCTCCAGCTGGCCACTGGCTTCCTCCATACAACCGCAGAAATGTGATTTAATTAAATTACTCGTTAAAAAAAAATAGGAAGAAAAAGTGCACCTTCCATGCCTCTTGTAGTACTTGTAATACTTTTTTCACCCGGTATGGAGATCTGAAATGTAGAGGACTTTCCCTCTGATGAAAACACACTCACACACCCAACTTTGCACATTCCTAGACTCATTTCAGGAGGAAGGAGAACCAAGCAGCAATTCAACACACTAACAGAAAGACAGGACTGAGCATCAGAGCTCAGATATCTGACAGTCAGGAAGCATAATTTTCTCATGTCTCAGAAATTGAGATGTCCAACAATACTTTTTTTTTTGCAGATTAGTTTTCTCTGCCTTTGAGTAAAGGGTTTATCATGACAAAGAGTTATTTTTCCTAGGGCACTTAACAGGGAGGTGAGCATAGTCTTCAAAGTCAGAGCTGTGGGTAGTTTTGTTGCCATTTCCATAGGCTGGCCATGGCTGCAGAATGGTGGACTCAGTGTCTCTGCTCTCCCACTTCATGTGGCGATTCACTAGGAGGGTACTGCTGAGAGGTCCGCAGCCCACCTGGGTGTGACAGGAGGGGAGGAGGAGAAACAAGAATAAGGAGGAGGAGGAGGGTGGGGATGGAGGGGAGGGGAGGTTAGCCATAGAGCTGCAAGCCAGACGAGACACACTGCAGTACAGGAGAAGAGCAAGGAGGAAGAAAGGGGAGAGAAAAAGATGTAGTACCTGCAGCACCAGAGCCACCCTTGGAGATTTTGCTCACTTTGGAGCATGAGGTGGAGAATGAGGAGGAAGGGTGGTGGTTGTGGCTGGCCTCGGGGTACGCCCTCTTGCGCACTGAGGATGACGACAAAGAGGTGGATCCGGGAGTCCCTTCCATGCTGACCAGTCCTGGAGGCGCGTGCAGCAGACCTCCTCCTCCGTTCCCGCTGTGTGTGTGTGGGTGACTGTGCTTGTGGTGGCGATGGAGACTGTGATCTGCTCCACGGTGTTGTTTCTCCTTGCTCACCAGAGGGCTGGAATGTTTACTCTTGTTGTTGGCCGCCATGCCTTCATCCGACGAGCTGTGGCGCTCTGAAGATGAGACCTTTATCTTCATTTTGAGCTCATCTTTGCTCGGTTGTCCACTTTTGTCCAGCTGGGAGCTGCTGCCAGACCCGGGGACGGCCATGCGGACTTTAAGCGAGCCTTTTTCCCGTTTGTCACTGTGATGGCGTTTATCGTGCCCTGAAGTTGAGGAGGAGGGGGCTTTGATTTTCAATGGGGAGGCTGTGGTGCTCCCACCACCACCGTGGGATGTTTGGTGGGGTTGTGAGTGTTTTCGATGGTCTACTTGGCCTGTAGAGGATGGTGCATAGGTAGAAGAGGAGGAAGATAACATATCCCCCCTGGTGTCACAGTCCATAATCCCTCCATGCTGTTCCTGACTGCGTTTCTGCCCAGAGACAGCCAGCTCGGCAGCATGTTTCTCTCTGTATTTGTCCAGAGACAGCTTCTGAGCTGGAGATGGTTGTGGTGGAGGAGGCTGAGCTGGTGGGGGGTAGGCAGACTGAGGTGGTGGCTGATGCTTGCCCACTCCGCTCCCACCAGCTCCTTTTTGTTCCTGCTTGACAGGGATAAAGTCTAGTGTTTTCTCAGTCCTGTATACTGGCGGATGCTGAAGCAAAGAGGAAGTGGACAATTCTTGGTGAGGGATGCTGAGGGGTTCCTGTTTTATACAGGTGGAAGGGTACCCTGCTTGGCTCTGGCTGCACAGGGGCCACTCGCTGTGGCTGCCGGGGTTGTACGTGCCAGCCAAGCCGTCCAGAGACTGGCCGGGCATAGACATGGTGAAGGCAGCGCCTGCTTTGGAAAAAGTTGGATTGGACGAGACGCCACCGACTAGGCCGTCACCTTGATCGTGGAGCATGGAAGGTCCAGCAAAGGAATTGTCAGTCAGCTGGCTGCTGTCACCCTTGGGCTTTTTGGCAGCTTGTGTTGCCTGGGGGATAGAAAGACATTTGTGATGCTGTTTAGAGTTTGGTTTTTAGTTAGCAGTAACCTCTCTGAATGGGGTTCTGTTAATAATTTTAACGCTGCCACCAAACGGCTGTTTAATTCTTAAAGAGCTAACAGACTAACTGAATTTCCCCTCGGGGGTAAATAAAGTAATTTTGAATTGAATTTGAACATTGCCATGCACACCAACTGTAAGTTTAAGCTGCTATAGTTGAATAAAAAAAGTTCCTGAAATTGAATTTACCCTTGAATGATTAAGTTTGCTTTCTATACTACAGACGTTTTAAGAACTGTGGTTGGAATTTTAGCTTTTTGCTGGTTAAAAAGATCACATACAGTACAGGCCAAAAGTTTGGACACACCTTCTCATTCAATGCGTTTCTTTATTTTCATGACTATTTACATTGTAGATTCTCACTGAAGGCATCAAAACTATGAATGAACACATATGGAATTATGTACAAAAAAGTGTGAAATAACTGAAAACATGTCTTGTATTTTAGATTCCTCAAAGTAACCACCCTTTGCTTACTAGAATATAAAACATGTTTTCAGTTATTTCACACTTTTTTGTTAAGTACATAATTCCACATGTGTTCATTAATAGTTTTGATGAATTTACAATGTCAATAGTCATGAAAATAAAGGAAACGCATTGAATGAGAAGGTGTGTCCAAACTTTTGGCCTGTACTGTAGGTTTACATGAAGATGGCAAGACTATATACTTTGATACATCCTCTGCAAATAGAACATAATTATTTAATATGCGTAATATAGAGCTGCAATATAGCCTACCCTCCAGTTCCGTATCCTCTTTAACCGGCTGGGCGTCTTCTCCAGAATCTGAAGAAACTCGTGGGTCAACTCTACAAGCACAAGACGCACAAGGTGTCATCAAACTACCTCGAATTCTGTGACCTTTCACCAAGTGTTTTTTAAACAGCGATAAAGGAAAACACACTAAATGTATGACAAGATCAATCACAGCAGGCTAAAAGTATTCACCAATACAATTATGGAAAAATAAAACACATAAATTCAGTCTCACCATCAAGCAGCTCGAGGGTGACAGAGTTGTCCACGTACTCCCACCAGTGTTTCCCATCAGTGGAAACTGGGATCTCCCAGTTGGACCACTTGCACGCCAGATGGATGCACACACAGGAGATCACTGTGGGCTTGTACTGGAGGCAGAAGGTAGTGAGGTGTAGACTGCAAAGTGTGTGAGGGTATGCGCAAGTGATGTGTATAGTGTGTGTAAGAGGTTGTAGGAATGTGAGTTGATGCAGGGCAGGCGTCCCGAGTGGTCCCACATATGCAGAAAAGAGAAAAAAACACAAGAGGGAGCGCACAGTTTTAATTTACTGTAGGCACTGGTGCAAAAGATAAGCAGTTATTGAACTCTGTTGATATGGAACATGTCTAGGGATAGGACAATTTACAATTTCATTGTGAATCGCCATAAATAATACAATTAGTTGATCACGGTGAATTTCCATCATCAGGATAATAGTGAAAAAAAAGCATTGAACTGTGTAGCAGTCATATATGTTTCAAAGAACCTGGCTGGTGGAAACGTTAAGGCCATCAAAACAAGAGTGAGGGAGGTCGGGAAAGGGCCATGTGCAGTAGGGAAGTGTAGTCTGCCCATTGTGAAACACTAAACCCTGAGGCCACCCATGTGACAGTTACATCATTGTACAGTTAACTGACAAGGGGCTGCTCTTACAACCCTCTCTGTATGGGTCTCTGGGGCTGTGTTGAAAGGGATAGACCTAGTTGGCCCTCCAGATCAATGGATACGACACGGCACCAGCACTGACAGTGTTAGTGTTACACAGAAGTGTACGCATGGTCTGAACACAGAGAGCCTTCCTCTACAAAACATCATAGCGAAGGGATAGTTTGAATTTCTTCAAAGTTGGGTTGTATGGAGGTATTGAGGACTGTTGCTGTTCTACAACTGATTCCAAAAAACTTGGCATGTGATGTAAAACGTAAATAAAAACAGAATTCATCATATTTAGGATGAGTGTATGGGTGCATCTCAATACATTAGAATATGATGATAAGAGTCAATTTCCAGTAGTTCAGGTCAAATAGCACCAACCAAGTATTGAGTCATATAGATGATGATCATATTCTAATTTATTGAGATGCACCTGTAAATATTTTCAAAAATCAAGGTTTCCCTGTTTGAACAATAAATATGCTGTCTTTGTACTGTATACAACTAAAATTAGGTCAAAAAGGTCCGAAAAATCACTGCATTCTGTTTTTGATACGTTTTTCACAGCGTCCCAATGTCAGAATCTCACTAATAAAATCACTGTAGTCTTTCTGCATTCAAAGTTAAAATTCTCAAGAAAAACCTTATCCATGATAAAGCTAGATTCAACATCACTTTGCTAACACTTTGCCTCAGCATGAAGCTTTACTAAAACGAGCCATAATTTTGCCTTCCATTGCTGCAATTTAAAAGACACTGGTAAGAACTGGATGGTAACCTTGTACAATGTCTGGAGTCTGGTCTGTCAGATTACAGCAGCCTTGAACAAAGCCATCAGTAACAGCCAACATTTACAAGGATTTGTTTGATACCATTTCAAAACCCAACTCACAAAAATGTATGCATCTGAAATCCTAACTACCCTCTGATAGGAATTAGTCCTTTGGACTTGAATAAAATTAATTTGTAAGAGTACTGTGCCATTATATGAACAGTTACTGGCTATAGCTTGCACTCTTAATAAGTGCCAGCTCAGTGCAAAACGTCAACACCATTCATAGTCAGCATCCAGACATTGTCATCCGATTAAAAGTTAATAACATTAATACAAATTTCTTTTCACCACTGTTGTCAATAAATAAACCCTTTAAGGACCCAGTTTTCCTCCTACATGGCAGGTAAATAACATTTTGTCCTCACTTTAGAATAAATAATAATCACCAAATATACTTTGATCAGTATTGGAGATACTTAATAGACATTCAGCAGGTCCTTAATGGGTTGCAATTACGCTTTCCATATTTTACATGAGCTATATGTATGAAAGAATACTGTAGAAAAGCTAGAAAATGTGTAATATTGCAAAAGGTGAATAATATTTGAGCAGATAATGCATTTTGAACAAATGAATATGAAAAAGAACATTTTAAAAATTAATTTGTGGTACTTACCGGAAGAACCTCTACGAGAAATGTTTACATCTGTGAAATCTTTAGCTGCTATTCAGGCTACCAAAGTGTCTTTCTTTTAGAATTATGCACTTTTTCGCAACCGAACAAACATGTGGGTTTCAAGCGCACCACTACACTTCACACCTTGCATTCAACCCATCTGTGCCAACACGTGGTCCCTTGTACAATACACCGCACTGCGACTGGGGCCGGTAACGCTACAAGCCACCCTGTCCCGCTCCCTTTGAACAAGGGAGGGGAGCTGAGGGGAGGAGGCAAGCATCCCAACAACCACCAGCGCAACTAGGGCCCGTTGGACACTGAAAGGGTACCCTGCATTACAGGAAGCTATGGTGTGCAGTCAAAGTGCAACAAAGGAGGGGCAGGATAACAACCTGTTGGTAGCCATGAAATAGGAAGTCTGTGCCAGATCCTTGCTTGCTGTAAGAGAGAGACAGAAAAACAGAAAAGCAGGGAAGGGAAAACATTATTAGCATTTCTGTAAGACAAAAAGATTGCATTATCATTAGGCCAGGAACTAAATGTTTCAATGTGTTGATTAAGCCAAGGCCAAGACTGAAAACAACAGTAAGTACAAAGTCTTGCTACATTTTGAAAACTTTAAGCTGGAAGGTTTTTATGAATTAAGCCAGAACCACTGATTTACCATGCCAATATTGAAATAGAAATGCTCAGATTATGTGTGTTTGGCTGTGACTTTAGTGTATATGCCTATCTGTGCAACATTGTGTGACGTTTGTGCAACTGTGTGCACATCATTAAGCCATTATACAGGCAGTATATATACACATTACATTTGAATTGACAAACCCCACAACAAAATGATAAAACTTCAGTCTTGAACTTGGCCCAATAATAGTCATAAGTAAATGTTGTTTATGTGCAACGTATATATGAACTCAAAAGGACATCAAAAAGTGCAAGGTGTGTGGTTATGTAACCATTACATCAGCAAGGTTTTCACCCCCCTCCCCACCAATATTTGAGGTGGGACAAATAAGAGTAGAGGGCACAAAGAGCAAAGAAGGAAGCCTCTACCTCGCACTAGCTGGGAACATTTCACCACATCAGTGTGTGGGTGATCAATAGTAATTTCAAAGCCTGGAACAAAATACATGACAGGTGAGTTCAACACAGACAGCTGGGAGATGACATGTCATTTTTATGATTAAAAATAACATAAGTTATTTATAATGTTAACAGTGAATAGTGGAACTCAAGGTCAATTAATATATTACAAATAAAGTGCCATCAAACCAGCTTTGGCCACTTTCACTCGAGGAAAAATGTGAAATTGTTATTGTTGACTAATGTCAACAATGACAGAATGACATGTCACCTTTACATGATTTCTTGAAAATATGTGCATGACAAGATACCCATACAGCAGCTTTTCACTCAACAGGCTGTGATGAATAAATTCAACAGTGATCAATAGCACTACTCCCTTAGTCTTAAAGATAAGCCAAATATAATGATTTATGATAAACAAATCTATCTCTCTCTCAAGTCATCCACTCCAGTCACCACTACTTACCCAGGGTCTGCAGCACTATGGATTCAAGTATCACCAGCTCTTGAGCTTGCTGGAGGTATGCCTGAAGTTTGATAGACAGTCATTACAACACAATTGTAATGAGTCTATTAATCTATGCCCCTAACAACTAAAATGGCCAAAAACTCCAAACAGAGAGGCTCATTTTACTATAAATCTAGGCCTTATTGAGTGTGGTAGTTTGGTACACACCAACAGCTGGCCAGGGCAGTTAAAATAAGGTCCTCTGTAGAGGGCAATGCAATTTGGCACAGCCAGTTATACAAAGGGAAACCATGACCACTGAGAGAACTGGAAAGCCAGATAAAGAAAAGGGGAAAAAACTTTCAACCATACAATATGTAGAGCTTGAGCCTGAACTTACATTACTCTTTGTGTCTAGAGGCGGTTCTTGGGGATTTAGGCAAGCATGTGCAACTTTGATCACATGTTCGAGTTTCCGAGGTTGCTCTTCCACTTTTGCGGCCAAGAATAAGGTGGTTGGAGAAATTATCTGTACAAAAGCATCAAAACATTTCAACGTATACTCATACTAGCAAATTATGTAACAATCTACCTAACACATGTTACTGGGTTGCAGGTCAATAGCAGTATTATGCAACAAAATACTTACATTCCTGTGGAATTTGGTGAACGAGTGGTGCATATAAAATCTATGCATGTAAACAATGGCTGTATTTATTGTTAATTGAGAGCTGGAGGGTTGGTCAAGGGAAAAATGTAACTTTCACGGAGTGTAAATGAAGCTCGAGTGAACGATTTAGCTTAAAGTCACTATATCAAACTCAGGCAAGCACAATTTGGCGGCATTTTAACATGGAAACTACTTATTAAAATGAGTAAAGGACAGAGAAAAGAAATCATTTGATCAAGTGAATCACAAAAAGCTCTATATTAAACTAAAGCAAGGGGGAGTGCCTGGGTACATTGTGAGGGTTCTTGCCTATTGGTATGCCCACCAGCAGATACACATCTGCTGGTGGGCATACTAGGTGGGTAGCATATCTGCACCCTTTAGAGTGTCCAATGGTGTTAGGCAGGGAGGAATTTTGTACCGTCTTATTTAATTTATATATGGATGAGCTGTCTAGGAGACTGAATGGTTGCAACACTGGCTGCATGATTGGTGGCATGTTGGTGAATCATCTTATGTATGCAGATGACCTTGTTACTTTTAATCTTCTAAAGGGAGCTTCTTAATATATGCTTTGACTATGGTGTGGAATTTGATATAAAATACAATTCCCGCAAAAGTGCTGTTTTAATATGCACAATGAAACAGGATATATGGCTTAATTTCCCTGTGTTTGAACTGTCCAATAATTGTTTTGAGGTCTGCAGAAAGATTAAATACCTTGCTCATTGTATTGCAGATGATATGAATGATGATGATGACATATACCGACAGCATTGTAGCTTATATGCACAGGCAAACACCATAGCACGTAAGTTTAGCTGCTGTTTTACTCAAGTAAAAGTGGCTCTTTTCAAAGCTTACTGCACACTTTATACTGCCCATCTGTTGTCTTACTAAAAATCCAGCTTGCAGAAGTTACAAGTAGCCTACACTGATGCAATGAGAATTTCACTCAAGGTTTCCCAGAGGAGGGAGTGCTAGTCAGATGTTTGTATCAGTAGGAGTTAGCACACTGAAAGCACTTTTAAGAAATCTGATGTTTAACTTTATGCAACGTCTGTATGAGTATCATGGTGCTACTCTCAGATCCTTTTGTGAGCTGTTCTAGGTACACATCCAGACTGAGTACATTGGCTGACATGTCTGTATGTATTTTAATTTTTGTATTTGTTTTTCTTCTTGTTTTGATTGTTTTTATCTGTCCTGTCTTGTATGGCTTTTGGACACGAGTCTGGTAAATAAACTGAATTGAAATCAGTTGAGCAAACGAGGCGGTATAACATGCTAGTCAGGAGATGTGCGTTAGATTTAAGTTAGCGCGCCATTTGCCCTAAATCAAAAATAAGCAGCTGCATCATAAATATATATAAATACACAAATTTGCGTATACTGAAGAAGTGTGTCGTTATTTCATCAACTAAGCTCATTGGGGCCGGTGGTAAAGGCATTCAGTGGGCAAGAGGCTAGTAACAGCTGCAGACTCGCCTCATGGCCTTCTGGACCCTCAGCTAGCTACTTAGCGTGCTATGTTAGCACGTAGCTAACGTAAAACCTAAACCAACAACACTGGGATTCCAGGCTAAAACTTTAATGACACAACAGTATTTTAACTAACACATAACGAAAGCATACAAGCCGAAAAGTCACAATTCTTGCTCGCTACACTCAACAGTCAGTTTAAGTCAGCTGGCGGTATGTGGCCCGCTGCAGCGTTTAGCGCCATGTCTGATACTAATACAGGCTGTTTACAAAGGATACACGTTGAGCCTCTGACCCATATCTTGGATCAGATTCGCCGCTTGTTGCCGATAAGAGAGTTCCCGGTCTGGTTCTACTCCACATCGGCGCGACGGCGTGGTTTCGAGCTGTTCCCGGGTGAAAAACCATTTCGACGAGGATCCCCGGCACGCCGCCATTGCTCTCCAACATTGGGCATCGAGAAAGCGGACGTGACGTCGGTGTCGCACAGGAAATCACGACTTCTTCGACGGTGAGCACCACGATGTGTATCCATATTTGTAAATATTCTGAAGCTGCTTTATATTATATCAAGGGGTTGCGTTATTATTATTTTTGATCAATTTATATACATTTTACACAACGCTGTGTTTTGTTCAGGTCAGTTTCATTTATAGGAAACAAAACAAAACTTCCATCGATTGTGATGACATTGACATAAAAACTGTTAAAAGGGTAATTAAGGGTATCTCTAAACCACTAGCACACATCTGTAACCTGTCATTCCAAACTGGACAATTTCCTAATAAATTGAAAACAGCCAAAGTCATACCGATGTACAAAACTGGCAATAAACACCACTTCACAAATTATAGGCCAATCTCTCTGCTCCCACAATTCTCCAAAATTTTTGAAAAACGTTTTAATGATAGATTATGCAAATTCATAGATAAATACAAATTACTCACCGACAGTCAATATGGTTTCAGAGCAAACCGGTCAACAGCACTAGCCTTAACAGAACTCACAGAAGAAATCACTAACTCCACAGACAATAAGAAATTTGCGATCGGGACATTTATAGACTTAAAAAAAGCATTTGATACAATAGATCACAATATACTAATTACAAAACTAGAACAATATGGGATCCGGGGGGTAGTTTTGAATTGGGTGAGGAGCTATTTAGAGAGAAGGCAACAATTTGTGATGATGGATGTGTTTTTTATTTATTCATCTATTAATATTTAAACTTGGTTTTTTTTGTGTTGTTTTTTTTTTTTAACTTGCTTGCATGTTCGAAATAAAGACAATCAATCAATCAATCAATCAATCAATCAATCAATCAATCAATCAATCAAATAGGAACGAATATACATGTCCTATTAACCCCCAATAATAAATGATTAACTAAGGCCAGAGATATACTTGCTGTTTACCTGTATACCATAGCATTGTTCACATACTTCATCTACACGTACATTTTGTTTTTGTTTTTTGCTAGCTAAAACTAACATCCCAGTTAATGCTCCAGTTAATGCTAACGTGAATTAGCAGCGGCTTCTCTCAGTCAGGTTGAGGTGTAGAGAGTCGTGTAGTCAGTGATCAGATCCCTCTCGCTCCTTCACAGTCCAGATATGGTCTGCTCCCTGTATCGGAAACAAGATGGCGATGCAAGATGGCGACGAGTGTAACGCTGAACTTGATGCTTCAACGGGCAGTCCACAAACAAATGGGTTTTATTTATATACAGTCTATGACACAACCATGTGTATAAGTAAATGTATGTGTGTTACTGGAGGTTTTCACTAGAGGGCATACCAGTCAAGTCAGACCATATAGAAGTACTTGTTTTGCAGGATGTAAATGACATACACTCCATATAATGACATACAAAGATACTGAATAGAAGCTTCTAAACGGTCTTTGCTATAGGCTATTGTTATTTGTGGGATCACAGCAGAAAAAGTGACATTGGCGGCATCATAGATTATATATTGCCTGAAAATGGTGTGTACTACTACACTTTCCCCACTGTTCATGTTTGTAAAGGTTCAGGTTTGTTGAATGAAAGACCCAAGAGTAAACACAACTGGAGAAAAAAGTTTGGGTAAAGTTATGCAGCACTGCAGCACACCCAGAATGTGCCCCGATTTCTTTAATAATTCACATTTCATCATTGTTGGGCTGGGCCCGACCGCCCCGAACAGATTGGACTTGCAGCAGAGTTCTATTGGCCAGTAACCCATGACAACAGCTGTTCATGCCGTGCATGAACAGCTGTTGTTACTATGAGTTACAAAGCCTAAACATGATAAAATACAATGGGAAAGAGGAAAGCTATAGTGGAGCAAAACACATATAAATAACTATAGCTATCTAAGCTGTCGGCCTTCTTATAATTATTCAAATATAACATGTTCTTCTGTATATTGCATCTTGCAGATTTGTAGCATTCATTTCTGGCAACATGCACAACCAACGCTCCAAACAGACGCAGGACAGGCAGGGCAACCGTCATGCGCACTCAAACACTGAGTTAACAGCAAATACATCTCCAGTCCACATCACAGCCACACATTTTTTTTAAAATTATTATTATTTTTTTTTTTTACAAATTTAGCAAAAAGGGATATAACTAATTCTTATGTAGAATCATTAACTGGATGCATGATTTTGTAGTTTTGCAATTAACCTCACTAAGTAAGAAATATATAAGAAATGCTTTGACTCTATGAGAAGAGCACAAACAACCTAACATTAGTGCAGCTTTTTTATTATATTTTTAATTGTATTGTTTTATTTATTTATTGTGCAGGTGTGAGGGGCAGAGTTCTTTTTCTCTGTTAATGGTGAGAATAAAGTTTAGAAAACTAGCATCAAATAAACAAGGCAGTTCAAAAAATTCTGACAGTGAAATCCTTTATTATATCAAACAACAACCAGCCAAATATGCATAAAGCCTTTGCACTGAATCACCGAGTGTAACACTGTGTGTCACTCGAACTGCTGTCTCTTCAGGCCCAAAAATTCCAGTGCATTTCCAGCAAGCAATTTATCCTGCAAAACAAAAAGAGTACTCACAAAATTGAATACAGTTCAATAATTTAACACTTTTAAGGTTGATTTTGCCCATCAATTAACACAATTACATTTTAAAAAGCTAGCAGAATTCAATATTTTTGGGATGACGTCAAACATTATACTAAAAGCTTATTGATCTGTGTCCTTTGCACTGCTGCTAATAAGCATGTTCTACTTTGCTATAGAGTTAATTCATGATAGCAGTACAAAGGTATTCATACTGACTTAATGAAAGAAGGGATTATATTGTTACCTTTAGTTTGTCATCAAATTCATCCATTGATTCAATTAGTGATCCAGGTTGCAGCTCACCCAGCGGGAACGGATAATCTGTTCCCAGCATCACTTTGTCCTGAAAGAGCAATACATGCATGTTAACAAGTTAACATTCACAGTAACACTGTTGAATTAATGAAAGCAACATTACTGACTGTTTTTGTATGTAATGTTTAAGCGGTTTCAAGTTTAAACTACCCACACACTCTCCACACTAAGAACTGGCAACACATCCCTCAGTGTCTTCTCAATGTATGAGCCATCTATGGCCACCACTAAGACATGGTTTATGTGTTTGATAAACTCAAGCTCACTTGTCCAATAACATCAGTGAGCAGCTTCAGGGCGATAGGATCGTGAACTAGGGAGTCGGTGTAGAAAGAACCGAGGTATTTCCGTGGACTGATCTTGTTGTCCACTGCACACAGGTCAGGACGGACTGTGTGTCCGTGTTCAATTCTGCCAACAGTGAATGGAAAAGAGCCACCTGTAACCAGATAAACGGAAGCAAATGTCATCTGTATTTGAGCATGAAGTTAGTGTATGTTGACGATGACACCTTTGTGCTTATATTACTCTGGTCTATACCTCCATGTGCAAAGCAGACTTTGAGTTTCGGAAACTTCTCGAATATGCCTCCAAATATCATCGAGCAAATAGCCATGGTTGTCTCTGACGGCATGCCTACATTTAAAAAAAAAGACAATAAAAGACAACTTCTTGATGAACTGGCCTTTAATTAAATGTTTTGTTATTAAAAGACAATATTAGTTGGTTGATTGAACTAATCCAGTACATAGTAGAATCTAAACTTGATTTTAATTAACCTTTAGAATGGCTCACTACCGTAACAGCTACAACCCATACAGGTACAGCCATGGAAAAAACTATAAGACCATTGTTTTCTTCAATTTCTTGTTCATTTTAATGCCTGGTACAACTAAAGGTACATTTGTTTGGACAAACATATTGATAACAACAAAATAGCTCATAAGAGTTTAATTAAGGAGCTGATATCTAGACATTATCCATGGTTTTCTTGATAATAACCGAAATCATTAACATTAAAGGCATTAAAATCAACAAGAAACTGATGAAAACAAGGGTGGTCTAATATTTTTTATTTTTACATGACTGTATATGGTGTGGTGGAATTGAGCCATTCACTATGTCAAAATCATCAGATTGTCCAAAAGTATGGCTATGAGAATCAAATAAAGCAGAAAAAAGGTATTAAAGAGGTACTCTGTTGGTATTATTGGTACTGGTCCTTTTTTAAACAATACCCAGCCCTATTACTAAGTGTCAGAAACAAAATCAAAAAGTACGGTGTTAATGGTTACCAATGGCCCAGATCACAATACATCAAATAACATGCAAATGTCACAACATTCAAAAGGTCACACCAATGTGGATTACTGAATTACAGTGTTTTGGTTTCGATGGCTTCATCAATCATTGTAAGGTAATGTTGGTTATACATTCATTCATTATCCTTAACCGCTTATCGGCACTTGGGTTGCGGGGGGCTGGAGCTGATCCCAGCTGACAGGGGTTACACCCTGGACAGGTCACCCATCACACTTTTATTTACTCCTACGGACAATTTGGAGTCACCAAATAAACCTGTAATAAATAAAGTGCATGTTTTTGGACTGGGAGGAAGCCGGAGTACCCGGGGAGAACATGCAAACTCCACACAGAAGAGCCGCAGGCCAGAATCGAACTGGCGACCCTCCACCAGCGTGTAGCCGTTGTAGGTTTTCTATGCACATATAATTAAACAGGCACCCAGTGCGGTCACAAAGAAGTGATTGTATTTTCAGAAGAAAAGTGTGTTTTATTTTCATTTGATTAGACCAGGGGCGATATTCAATATCTCCTGTTCCTACTCCGTCTCCCTCACCCACCAGCCAGGGCAGCCAATACTTAGCCATCCGCCCATCTGTCTGCATGTCCCACGGGTGGACAAATATGGAGCAGCCCAGCTCCTCAGCTGCCTGCATGGAAGACACACCACAAGATGAATGACTACTTTCGCCTCTGAATACAAAGAATGTCGTGCACTGTGAACCGGTGGTACTTTTGCAGCAACTTTCACCAGAAACATTCATCATCATATAAGCATGTACTGCAAAATCCAATGTCTCACAGCAAAGAAAGGATGGAGTTCAGTGGCATTGAGGTCCCAGTTGTTGATGTGTGAGCCAATCTGCACCCCAGGGAAGCCCAGCTCCTTCACGCAGCGCCTCATCTCTAGCACGGCCAAGTCGGGGGCCTGCATAGGCAGAGTGCCCAGGCCCACAAACCTCTTGGGGTGACTGCGCACTGTCTCGGCCAAATCGTTATTTAGAATGGTACAGAGATCCAGTGTGTCATGAGGTTTGGCCTGTAATTCAGAAAAAGAATAGGTAAATATAAATGTGAATTTAGATTTGAATAATATTCGCGTTGATGCTTCTGTCTGAAGGAGAATAAAGATAGTTTTGCAGGAAAGAATGGCTATGAGAATCAAATAAAGCAGAAAAAAGGTATTAAAGAGGTACTCTGTTGGTCTGTGGTGTTGCACAAAAAGCCTAGAATTTAATTTGCTCCTCGTTTCAGCAGGAGTGGGTGGCTGCTGCAGCTCACAGTAGTTTAGAGCACAGTAAACACATGATTCAGGTTGTAACCGCACAGCAATAAAACCCAACAAGTGCATTGTTTTTGACTGAAGCTGCTCAGACTTAGTGTTTACTTACCCAGTAACTGAACATCACAGGGACAGTAGAAAGGGCTTGAACTGTGACACCTGAAGGAACATAAACAAAAACATATATTTCAGGGATCGATAAGATAAAACTTGTTTACAGTGGTAAAAGTACTTAAGAGTAGAACTACTTTATCCACATTGTAAAAATTCTACTGAGTAAGTCCTGCCTTTTAAACCTTACTGAAGTAAAAGTGTGTAAGTATTAGCTTAATTTACATAAAGTGTCAAAAGATGAAGTACTCTTTGTGCAGTAAAATGTTTCCGTTCAGTGTTTTACTACAGCCTCATTCCAATATAAATACAAATATTGTGGAGTACAAAGTATAAAGTGGCATAAAAAGTAAATACTCAAGTGAAGGGCAAAGACCTTGGTCAGCAGGATATGCAGGATTTTCCAGAAAAAAACAAAAAGCATTTATAGACTTGTACAAAAAGAACTTAAAACCAAGAAGAAGTTGTGTGTCTGTATCCAGTCTATGGTCTGTATCTGCAGAGACCATGCCATCTGTTTGTATTTTTTCTTTCTTTTAATTTAGCTGAGTTTGGGCTGTGTTTGGGCTGTGTTTGGGCGTTACCCTTTTGCCAGATCTGGACGTTATCACATGATTGAAAGGGCATTTATTAGTACTAAACATCCCATAAGTATGAATAATGTAGGGGCATACTCTACCATCTTGTATGTTTTTAGGTTATTATCAGCCATATCAATGGACTGCTCAACCAGTAGGTACATTGTGTTATTACCAGCCCATATAATGGCCACTCACTTTTTTCGTTTCATTTCACTTTCTCTTTTGTGAGGTTTTGGCAACTAAAAGGCCGTAGTTTTGTTCGTTAAACTACTTCTCTAAGGTGAGGGTTAAAAAGTTCCTGGTTAGGCTTTTAAAATTAAAATAGATGCACGTAAAGTTAAATAGAGAAGAGGCAGACGGTAATATCGTAAGCGACATAGTTACGTTACGTAAATCAGGAGTTGTACTTTTGTTGAGTTGAATGTTGTGTTTACAACAATAAGCAACCATTCCTGCATAGTATGCCTTTAAGTGCAGGACTTGAGTTTACTTAATTACATTCCACCACTGCCTGTTCTATGTCTGTGCATATACCATGTTGATCCATGTCCCTTATGCGTGCGTCTGCATCCCAGCAGTTCTCTTGAATCACTCGGAACAGCTTCCCATCCTTCATCATGTCTGCTTCGCCCTGAAACATGAACACCAGTCACATGGCAAATTCAAACAACTGCAGTTATAGAGCTGGGGCACTCAATTATATGACCTTTGGATATCAGAACACTTTAAAAAATTGAGTGAATATCACTCCAAACACATTCAATGATATACAGTCATGGAAAAATATACTAGACCACCCTTGTTTTTTTTCAGTTTATTGTTCATTTTAATGCCTGGTACAACTAAAGGTACATTTGTTTGGACAAATGTAATGATAAAAACAAAAGTAGCTCATAAGAGTTTCATTTAAGAGCTGATATCTAGCCATTTTCCACGGTTTTCTTGATAATAACCTAAATAATTTATATGAAAACCATGGCAAATTCAAACAACTGCAGTTGTAGAGCTGGGGCACTCAATTATATGACTTTTGGATATCAGAACACTTAAAAAAAACAACCACAAGATGGCAGCATACTGCTGATTCACACTGTCTCATGGAGCACATGCAATGTAAACATCCATTTACACCTGCATTAAAATGGCATGACAGACTAAATGTCTTTGGAAAGGTGTATAGGTATATATAAATGCACATATACAAACAACATCTGGATGGTTTTTATTTCCCCTGCTAACTGTTGTAATTAAAAACCTTAGGTGCATCTACACCTGTGTTACCTGGAGTCCTCATAAATCTTGTTTTAACATTGGCACCAGGACTTAAACAGATGCTCGTCACCAGACGCGGCTTATGTTTGAATGCATCAATGTGACACAATCAAATATGGGTCCTTCTGTGCAGTTTGCTAATGCCAAAAGCTTGGCCGCTAAAAGTTGCATTAGCCACACAGCTGACAGGCTGCTCTGTGTTCTACTGTGCTGCGGAGGTTTTTGAAGTGAACCTCTCTGCTGATGCAGTGGCACCGTGCTGAGTCCTGCAGCTGCTCACATGTAGAGGACCAGGCTGAACGGTCCACAGGGTGGGGTGCAGCTGAGAGGAACCTGCTGTGTCCTGAGCATTGTCTGCAGTAGAGTTACATAAGGACTCCTGTCTGTACATGCATACAAAAAAAACAGTCTCACCTTGCAGTGATGGTGAAGCTGGACAAACCCATCATATCCATACCTCTGAAACACATGCAAAACAGTGTTTATGCACAACAATTGAGTAATATCACTCTAAACACATTCAATGATATACAGTCATGGAAAAAATTACTAGACCACCCTTGTTTTTTTTTCAGTTTATTGTTCATTTTAATCCCTGGTACAACTAAAGGTACATTTGTTTGGACAAATATAATGATAACAACAAAAATAGCTCATAAGAGTTTCATTTAAGAGCTGATATCTAGCCATTTTCCATGGTTTTATTGATAATAACCGAAATAATTTATATGAAAACCATGGAGAATGTCTAGATATCAGCACTTAAATGAAACTATTATGAGATATTTTTGTTGTTATCATTATATTCGAAACAAACAAATGTACCTTTAGATGTACCAGTCATTTAAATGAACAATAAAGAAAAAGGGTGTTCTAATATTTTTTTTCCATGACTGTATTTGCTGTATTTAATTTAGATGTCAAATCTCTGTATAAACATGAACATAGTTGGTATCCTCCATGCGTCCTGCTGTGGGAAAGCCTCCATTGATTGTCTTATCCCATCTGCGAGGGTTCAATCTTCATGCTGGAGTACTACTCCACTCCAACGCACTGGATAACTCAAAGTGAGTGCCATCTGAGGCTGTTGACTCTTTTGCATACAGATGAAGCCACGAATGATCTTCGTGAGCAACACAGCTAGAAAAGCCTCATTTCATATCCCTGCAGATCTGCAGTACTGTGTACTTTGTGGATGCCATAGAGAGGATTCAGCTATTCATGATGCGAGATGGGTTTTACACCCTTCCTTTAAAAGTGTCAGTCTGTGCCTTCAAGTAGTTATTTTGTTAAAATCTGCTTTAAATTAAATGTGCATGTTCTTCTCCAACAGTGTGGTGTGTGATTAACCCCAAAGTTGTGTTTGAGGCCCTGAGTAGCAAGCACCTCTTTAACAACTCAAAGACATACATAATAATGTTTTATCACATGCATACTTGCTGACCTTTAAGAATGTAAAGAGAACTGCTTATAAAAGTATTTTGAATTGAATACATTTTTTTGCTACAAACCCCCTGGTGCAAAATAAAGAGAAAAGGAAGGAAGCAAAAGGAAGAGACTCCAATTGACCACAAAGAAACATAAAATGACTACAAAACAACTATAAAACAACTACAAAAACATGAAAAAACACTGTTAACAGACACAAGGACATCACAAAAAGACTCACAGATTATGAAAAGGGACAAAACGACCACAAAGATACACAAAATAACTACAAAAAACACAAAGCACCACAAAGAGAACAACCACAGACAAAAAAAATACTATAAAGACCTGAACAACTACACAGTGATATGAAATTACTACAAATGGACCAAAAAACCCCACAGAGAAATGCAAACACAAACAACAACTGCAAAGAGACACCCAACAACGACCAAAAGTGACTTAAGAATTATACACTTTGTGTCTTGCAGCTCTGTAGAAGAGCTGCATGACTCCACATCATGTCATTTTATCATGTGATCAGTACTGGTATTAGTTTTATGCAACACAATGCCTCACAAATCTTATAACCATTTTATCACAGTCTATTGTGTAACTTTCAGACCTCTCTGTTGTCTTACATACACCAAACACGAGTAATGTCACTGTGCAGAACTACTGTACATTTCTTTCTTTTTTTTGCAAATAAATTAAATTGCCCTGTTGGTGCAGAAGAGAAGGTTACCACTTCAATAGTTTTCTCCATTGTGGGTTTTTATGTAGTGAAAAGTTAATTTTATAACGATTGTTATTTGTATAATAATTGTTATTACGTTGAGCAGGGACTCAAATAGTAAGTAAGAAAAGTGTGTAGGACACAGGGGTTTAATTGCCTCTCTGTCTGCACTGATTTTTACAAAAATAATAACCAATATAATCCCAGTCATTGAGATTTGCAGAACAAATCCTAAATGTGGCAATAACTGTTTACATAGGCCTGCAGTTGGCTTTTCAAATGTAATGCAAAAGTGGTGAAATAGTATTATTTCAGTGTAACACAAAATTCAGATTTTTGGCCAAAATATGTTCAGCTTTAAAGAAAGAAAGAATGATCCTCTCTGTCAAACACTGAACATGGGGAATCATTAGCCAAGGTAACAGAGACATAAGAGCAGGAACAGATAACAGATAGGACAGCAAAGAGCAAGGCTAAAGCCACTTATCGATTAAAGTTTAACCAGCCATAGAGAACCCGGATTTATGGAGTGAGCTCTTAAACTCCCTGCTGACGCTCCAGTGGGATAAGTCGGTACATTTTATTTTACCCGCTTTTAATTGCAGAGAACGTGTGCCTGCTACTGATCTGATACAAACAAAGAAGTGATTTATTTTAAAACCCACTCAACCAAACATTATGTGGCTTTACTCTGGAGGCTGTTATAAAAACCTCTCAGATCCTCAGTGAGCTTGTGTCTCTCGGTGCCTACCTGCTTCAGATCGGGCCACTCCTTTGGTAAAATATGATTATGAATATCAACCTTCATCCTTGTGATTACCCTTGGGAAAATGTGGAGGTCTGCTGCCAAAGATTTCCTGCAGTAACTGAGCGCAAATTCAAAAAATGTCTCACTCTCCACCCTCAGCCAGAAAGCAATGACCGGCAGGTGAATGGCTGCTGCTGGGACAGCCTGGTCATTTATTACCCAGTCTATAAAAAGTAATCATTACTCTTTGGAGGCTATTTAACATCGCAAACAGCTGATATCCAAACATCAAGGGATATTATAACATCAGACATTATTACAAACACACACGTGCGCACACACACTAGTTTAAAGCAGCATCTCTGTGCAGCTGGCTGCCTGCCTTATGCTGAGTCAGGCTTTTGTGCTTATAGTTGTTTATGCATGTTTGGATGTTGCAGGATGATGCAGTTACATTATGATTACGCCTCGATTTTTGCCTTACAGTATTTTCACTAGAGGCTGCTGCACAAATCACTGACCTGCAGCATGTAGAGCAAATCAGTGTCAAGCTGACAGATTTCTTACAGTATTCCTTTTTTTCAATGAGTTTACACCCTCACCTGCTCACAAACCGGCCTTTTGACGCCACCTGCTGGTAAGTAGTTGTAGCTTAGTGAAGTCATTGAGGGTTAAGACAGACTGCAGGTTGTTTCTCTATCAAGGTGAGACAATAGTTGATAGCCATGATAATTATATAACCATGGGTTGATAATATGATTCTAATATGGAATTAATTCATCATCAAGAAAGACGTAAACTAAATGTATAATCATCTGAATAAGCACAAGATGTAATAGTGTTGGAAGGTAACTTAGTAAATTAAGTGCAAATTTAGGTACTTTTCATGCCACTTTATACTTACATATAACAGTTTCCATTATTACTCCACTGCAGTAATGTGTCACCTATTTCAAAATCAAGATTTTGCATGATTACATACATGAGTTTATAAAGATTTTTGTTATAAACCAAAGTACCCAAAAGAACATACTAGTAGAGCTGAAATGATTATTCAATTAATCAGTTACTCTATAATTGATAATTCAGTTATTATGCAAAAATGACAGATATTTTATAGTTCCAGCTTAACAAATATCAGGATTTATTGCTTTTACTTTAAATTATTTAAATGTACTTCTTATAATGTGGAGGAAACAAACATTATGAACATGTCTTTGGGTATTTGTGACGGAATATCTTGCTGTTTTTTTAAGAATTACAAATTACAAATCAAACAATCAGTTTATTTAACAAGAACCAGCAAAATCACATCAGTTATATCATTAGTTACAGGAGAGATACCAGATTTTTTTTTTAAATGAGGTGACACAGAAAGGATCAAACCCCTGACTTTAGCCCAAGAGACCACAGTGTTTGTTCCCCGTGTGACACATGAAGTCAATGTTGTTGTTGTTGTGGAGTCAATCTGCGTAACTGTGTCCAGTGGTTAAATTAGTAGGTTGATGCTTTTAAGCCCAACTCTTTATGCGGCCCTATCACACACCACATGAGTGCCGTAACAAACCTTCTGTATCTGATGAGTTTTGATGAGAATACATAGCTCTAATAGAGGTAGTACATAAAAAGGGGCACTGCACCAAACCTTAAATCCCCTCTTGTACTCTTACCCAATGGCATCAAAGGGCACAAGGGGATTGAGGGGGTCTGCCCATGCTATACCATAAAGACACGCCCCTAAATAGCTGCAGTCCACTTCAGCCAAAAACAGTAAAATGCTGCTTTTACATGATGAGTAATAATAATCTAATGAGGTCAAACACACTACATCTTCTGTCTGTACCACGTACCCCTTTTGAAAACACCTGGTGATCGTTCATTTGAATATGTGGCACCCAAACTTTGGAACTCTCTGCCTCTCCCCCTACGGTCTGCTATTTCTGTGGACTCTTTTAAAAATCACTTTAAGACCTATCTTTTTAGACAGGCATTTGAATGACCACCATGCATTGTACATATTATTTTATACATTTTTTTATGTTTCATTGTGTTTTAACTGTGTTTTAATTGTCTTATGTTCCCCTATCTTATTTCTTTCTTTTTATCTTCTGTAAAGCACTTTGTGAATTTATCTGTGAAAAGTGCTGTATAAATAAACTTTACTTACTTACTTACTTACTTACTTATAATATACAGTCATTGAAAAAAAAAATTAGAATGCCTTTTCATGGTTTTCTTGATAATAACCAAAATCATTATCAAGAAAACCATGGAACATGTCTAGATATCAGCTCCTAAATTAAACTCTATTTTGCAATTTTTGTTGTTATCATTATAATTGTCCAAACAAATGTACCTTTAGTTGTACCAGGCATTAAAATGAACAAGAAAATAAAGAAAACAAAGGTGGTCTAATATTTTTTCCATGACTGTTTAACAGTTTAAGAGTCACAGAGGGTATTGAGTACTGCTTGAGTACTTTTGATTATATTTCATTAGGAAATATTTTTACATACATACTTTTACCTGTGATTAAGTATTTCACTGTATGGTATTTGTAGCTTTCTTTGAGTATGTCATTAAGATTTTTAATGCAGTACTTCTACAATGTGGATTTAGTATTTTTATCAAAGGCTCTGAAAGTTGCTCCACTACTGCGTAAGACTGATTAAAGTAGCCACGATGGTGTAATCCACAGAGATAATATGACTAAAATGCTTCTTGATATACAACATCTCTCCAAGATCCAAAGTTAGAAAGCTTAAAGTTTTGCTTCAGACATAATTACTAGAACACTTCAACATGCTTGAGTGATTCTCCCTGATTATTTCATGCGCTGGCCTGGCTGTAAGAGAAAAGGGTGGTGAGTTCTGAGAGGAGGAGATAAGGAGGAAGGGGAGGAGGAAAAAAAAACTTGCTGGCACCGCCTGCCAGATTCACAGCAGATCTCAGCAATTTATCGCATCGCCGCATCTAACCCTAAACTGTGTCTAAGTGGCTCCGCGGACAGGCAGGGTGTTTACACTGAGGCTGCACAGCTCACTTCACACACAGGGAGTTGTCTCGCTGCTGATGCTGGGGAGATCAATCCTTTATCTCCCATCTTCTCTGATCGCCATCTCCTCCTCTCCCCCTCTCCTTTGCGCATCTGAGTCTTCACCGGTGGTATCCTGGACGCGCTGGATGGCTGGTGCACTTAGCGAGCCGGCGTGAATCTTTTTTCCCATCATCATCATCATTACTCATCTTTCTCTGCCCTTTGAGCCTGAAAACAAACCAGCAACTGCAACAACAATGACAGACCCTGCCGGCCAAGAGTCCTACCCCATCCCAGACCCGACTATAGTGGATCCCTGCCCGGCTACGGTGCGGAACGGCCAGTGCGCCCCAGATGGCTTCACCAACAACCACCACCAGCAAGCCAAAGCCCCCGGGCAGCCCGAGACGTTCACCACGGGCCAGGAGATGAAAATCACTGACAGTGTGGAGGGAGAAGGTAACTTCATCCGTCTCTGTCATGTTTTGATCTGGTTTTAAAAGTTATGGATGGGCGTGTGTGTGCGTTAACGGGCACCCAGGGGAGATGGGAGAGGTATTTTTAACCATGTGAGGTATTTTTAGTCTGCTGTCATTTGAATAATTTATGATAGCCCTACATCAGCAGGATTCAGATTGGAGAGAAGCAAAAGTTGAATTTAAAGCTTAAATTTGATTACACCTCCCTTATTCATTCATTCATTTATCGATTTACTTCAGTTTTACATATTATATTGCCTATGGGGATAAACTAGGTGCCTGTGAGAATTCATGCACCTTGAGGCACACACTCAGCCTCCTCTAAAGCCCCATTCTGATACCAGTCACATGAACACCAAACCCCTAAGTGAGCATTTGCATCAGCACATGTAAGTGTCTGTGTGTGCTTTTTTCCACACTAATTTAATCCCATTCATCTTCTAATATGCATAAAACCTGTGAAACATTCCACAGTGGATAACAAGAGGGCCTGGGTTGTACCACAAATCCTAAACCTGTTGCTTAGTTTATGTAAGCATTCAGATTATTTAATATTATGTATGTTTTCTTGATCTGAAGAGAAAGGGATGATTGGCATGTTAATTAAAGTGTGTAGCTTTCAGTAGGCTTATGATACTAATACAATTCAGCTTGTCTGAAAGGCTTTTATACTGTTATGACAGCCAGGTTTATTGGATTTGGCTTATTTTAACAGTACAATGTCATTTAGCAGATGCTTTTATCCAAAGTCAATTTATAGGATCAATCTTTTATGTATATGTAAGAAAAAGTCAGAACTAAGGATAATACACTCACTGGCCACTTTAATAGGTACACCTGTTTAATTGCTCATTAATGCAAATATCTAATCAGCCAATCACATGGCAGCAGCTCAATGCATTTAGTCATGTAGACATGGTGAAGACAAGCGGCTGAAGTTCAACGGGAGCATCAGAATGGGGAAGAAAGGTGATTTAAGTGACTTTGAACGTGGCATGTTTGTTGAGAGAATAGTCCAAAATATCCAGTGAGCCTTGATGTCTTGTTGATGCCAGAGGTCAGAGGAGAATGGTCAGACTGGTTGGAGAGGATAGAAAGGCAACTGTTACTCAAACAACCATCTCTGAACGCACAACAACCAGCAACCTTGAAGCAGATGGGCAACAGCAGCAAAGGACCACACCACCACTTTATTAGGTACACCTTAATAGCTAATGAAGTGGCCGGTGAGTGTAGAAGAAAGAAGCATTTAACTGTTTGTGTCTGATTGTTGTGCTCATTGATGTGCTCATTCTTGAATGGCTTTAAGACAGTGGTCATCTGGTAAATTTGAAGTCTTTGGAACAAGATTGAACCTTTAAACGGTTGTGAGAGACAGAAACTGAAATATGTGAGTTTTAGTACCTTGTAGCTTAAGCAAAAAAAAAAAAAAAAGTCCTTAATTTCCTAAAATGCAACTTGATACCATTTTACATGAGACCCCTCATGCCTGGTAAAAGGTCACATGCCATCTCCACACTTGAAGTTTGCAACGTGGACTTTCTGTTAAAAAGTTGTATTCTCTAAACCCAAACGAGGATAACCCTGATGACTTTTCAAAGCGCTATCATTATTCAACAGTTAAATAAGCTGAATAATACTAACCATCACTAGAAAAGTGTTTTTTTTTTCATGTAAAACCCAGACTGTCCTCATCCAAAAAATGTATTATTTTCTTAAACCTAACCAAGTAATTTTGTTGCCTAAACCTAACAAAGTACAACATTGTTCTGTCACGTTGCCCATGTGACAATTGACTTTTGCTTAGTTATCATGGTGTTTAAAATTATGACCGTTTCACAGCGATGAACAGAATGGTTACATGACTCTTAAAAAGGAAGGCGTCATTGGCAAATTATGTATTCTATGCATGAGGATATTTTGGTACAATCTGTGGAGTGCCCCTTTAAATGCACATGAAAATCGCTTGTGTTACCAAATTGCTTGTGATGTAAAAAACAGTTAATATTAAAAGTAAAGCTATTTAAATAAATGTATAGCAGAAGACAGCTTTAAACAAACACCGTCACACATTACAGCACATTATATTTCTCACATTCACACCTTCCTCCCAGCTTTCCTCATCTCTCTCTTATTTACATAAATGTCCCTGCCATGGCTGTTCGAAAAACCTCTGCAGTCTCGCTTATCTCTGCCAGAGGTTTCTATCCATCTGTCAGATAGCATTACAGTGAGACAGGTGATGGTTTGAGGATAAGAGGCAGGCTTTCAGATTCTTCTGAAAAGTAATAAATTTGTCTTTTTCAGGTCACACTCCTTTATGTTTAATCATGTGTTTCCTGGCAAATATGTATGAAATCAACCTTTTGAGCTACATGGCCGATTGATTATTTTTTCAAAAGAAAGGTGTGACAAAGACAAGTGTCGTGACACACACAGCCACACAAAGTTGCGCGTGTGTCATAGAGAGATGCATGAGGAGATGTTGAGCACATGCCTTCTGTCTGAGCCCTCAGATCATGTGAGCAGAGAGATTTAACCATGCTGTCTCACTTCCCCCTCGGCCGCTCACACACACAGAGACACAGACACTCATGCTGGTTAGAGAGTAAGCTGAAATGGTTTTAATCACCTCTCAGTTTTTCCTCTAAGTATAAAACTTAGACATATTCATTTGTCTCCAATGATTTTGTGAGTAACTTCGTTGTGGTGGTTTATGTAGTTTTATAAAGAGAGTTTTTGTATCTGCAGCTATAGGTCACGTGAATAGGTCATCTTGAATAGTAAGATCAATGTTATGATTGTGAACAAGCCTTTTCAGTGTTTGTTGGGATATTCCATTCACTTACTGTAAGCTTTACTTGTGATCTCAGCATTTCTGAGCTGGAAACAGTGATCATATCTGTATAAAGTCACTCTGGCTTCCAGCACCTTAAGGTGTTATACAAGCATGTGCAGTCAGATGTTAAACTAAGGGATACTAAGAGGTATCACCATTAAACTTCCCCTGTGGATTACTTATATTAAGACAAATATTTTTTGTGTTTAAATGACACAAATGGCACATTTTCCTTATAAATGTGTGCTTCCGTAACAGAAATATTAACATTTATTTTGTTGACATATAATAGTCAAAAGGTCTTGACAGAGGCGTTTTTGGATATTTCTTTTTATTAGTCCATAAATCAGAAAATACTGTCCACAGCCATAAAAATCCCCCTTTGCCATGTTTTTAGGGAAAAAATGTTCAGTAAATCAGGCTATGAATGATAAATGAACAAACTCATCTGTAAAACCTTCAGAATACAGATAGGAATGGAATCGGAAAGCTATTGAAGTGGAGATTTCTTGGCCTAGGTATGAGAAAAATGTCATACTGCCTTTATACATAAATATAATAAGATTCAAAACATTTTGTAGGACACTACAGGGGAATAAAAGAAAAAAACAACAACAACAATAGATATCACCATTAACTTCCGCAGTTGTTTTCTTAGACAATTTAAACAATTATTTTATCTATTACAAGTTTTCTGAAATTGTATGTTTAAATTTGAGTACAAAGAGTGACGACGTCCATAGACAGAAGAGGTCAGGGTGGTTGGAGCGTCGAAAAATCACCCAGGACATAGATGTTTGCATCCCTTTTGCAAAAAAAAATAAAAAATAATCGCGAGTTATTTTATAATTTATAATGTTGGTTACATTAGAAAATATATCACATAGTTATTTTAACCCACACCCTGATATTTTCCTAAACCTAACCAAGGAGTTTTGGTGCCTACACCTAATCAAGTACAACTTGTTCCCCACATGCCTTGAGACTTCCACATAACCATTGTTACCAAATGTGACATCTTATCCAATGATAACTTTTAGGGTATTTGGGAGAAATCTACAGATGGAAATAAATAGCGTGTGTCACAAAATGAATACCTTGATGGATGGTTTCTTTCTAATTGTATGAAAGTTGACATGTTTTGGAAGTTGTGGTGTATTGATTCACCACCTATTCATTACCAGCAAGTTATTATATGGTAACTATGTTCAGGATCTATAGCACCTAGATCTATGTTGTATGCATGCCAGGTCAAGGTGCAGCGCGCTTGCGCATTGTTCAGTGAAGCAGCATGGCTAATAAACAGCAAAGTAACAGCATGTCGGCCTCCGTCTCATAAGAACACTACAGAAGTGAAGTACCCCTCAATTGACTATTGAACTGCAACAATGTAGTCTGCTTGCATGTCTCGCCATAAGACATTTTTTGCCATCAGTCAGCTGGTCACAGCCAATAAGTCTACAACCTTTAAGTTGATCTTACATGCTTTTTAATGGAAATTGTAAATTGGAATGAAGAGGGTAACAAAGTGATTTGAAGTGATCTTATGATTGGAAGTGTGACTTTGTAGCTGTAAATGTTACTCTATGTTTCTCTCTCACACACAGACAAACACACATTGAGTGTCCATGCTGACATACACACAGTTGCACAGTGTGACGTAATGTGCCAGACATACAGCATCTTGCTTGTGGTGCTGATGGAGGCCTTCCAAGATGAGTTTTAGCTCCTCTTAAGCACAAGCCATGTGATTTTCTTAGATGCTCTGTCTTCAAAGAATGTCTTCAATCAATTAAAGCCAGATTAACTGATTTCACATCAGTTGGACGATGAAAAAACAAGAGGTGAATAGGTTTGGGCCCTGTGCATGTGGATCACAAGTCTGTGTGTGATGTTTTTCTCCTGACAACAACAAAACTTAATGAATTCGATATGAGACTGAATGAACTAAATTTTGAAAGCAAAGCTACTAATACATACACCATACTGAAGATATCAGGCTGAACTCCTCATAAAAGTTTTCTCGGTAAAGGTAGAAGAGGCTTAAATTATTTGGCAAATGCCAAATCGACTGTCTTCGCCTCTCACGCAGTACAGCAGCGGTACAAATTAATAATAAAATTATATATTTTACAGATGAGAGTCCCTGGGCACGTACCATTTTACATAAAATGTAGTAAAATATTGTGTGTGGAGCTGAAGAAACGGACTCAAACTGATTCAATCAGCTGATTATCCTTTTATTTTTATGATTTAATTTGTATTTCTATTGTGATATAGATGGTTTTAGATTATGGATTATTGTTTAATTAAGTGCTACCATTGACTCCCACTCTGTGACTGAAGATCCAAAATAACTTACAGCTATTTCTGGTGCAATATAAATATATTGAGCATTATCGCTGTCAAATAAGCAATAAAGATACAGATTTAAAGTAGCTGCCGACAGTTACAGATACAAATAGCTGGAGTTGAACTAGAGACAGTTGAAGGAGTGCATTTCTTGGAGAGCAGGGGTCTGGCTGTCCATCAGAAGCAGTTGGCAGGGCTGAGTGGTGGGAAGCAGGGGAGGGATTGTATCCTAGTAGCAGCACTGACTCCCTCTGGACGCTCTGTCTGCAACGTCTCCTTCTGTCTACACCCACACTACTAGACAAACAGTGGGAGTTAACAACAAAAAGGACTGTGTGCAGGGTGAACTGGCCATCCGAGAGAAATGAAATAATCAGATATTTGTTGGTATGATTTTTGAGGGTACCAATGGTAAGGGTACATAATGTACAGTACATAATGTTCCATGGTTTTCCTGATAATAACCAAAATCATTATCAAGAAAACCCTACACTGTAAAAATGTCCCGTTGTTTTTACAGAAAAAAAGTGGCAGCTGTGGTTACCAGAATATTTCCGTAAAAATTACAGTACATGTGTCAACATCTTTACAGAACAACTTGTACATTTTACATCCTAAAACTGTAGTAATTGAAAAAGAAAACATTTTAAAGTTGTAGATTATACCGTCCTTTACTGCTAATTTAACAGGATGATGCTGCTTTTATACTAATTATTTATGCAAAATTTACATGCAGATTTTGCTTATTGTGCATTGAATACCAGTAAATTAACATTCAGTTATTATTCATTGTACACTGAATACCAGTAAAATTTACAAGTTGTTCTGTAAAGTTGTTTACATTTGTACTGTATTTTTTGCAGAATTTTCCTGGTAACCGCAGCTGACATTTTTTTTCTGTAAAAGCAACAGAATTTTTTTACAGTGTAGAAAATGGCTAGATATATATATAAAAAAATTAAACTCTTATGAGCTATTCTGTGTTTTATCATTATATTTGTCCAAAAAAATGTACCTTTAGTTGTACCAGGCATTAAAATTAACAAGAAATTAAAGAAAACAAGGGTTGTATAACCATTTTTTCCATGACTGTATGTCGTCCCTCAACTCTGCTCCATTATGGCGTCTCAAGTTGCTGATCGGACTGTAAAAGAAAGAGAATAGGAAGTCTTGGCCCAGATATCCATTATCTGGATATCCACTGGCTAAACCTGAACCCCAGAGATACCGGCTGTTGCTCCCAGAACAGACCGTCCAAATTCATGGAACTGCAATACAAAATACTCAGAATTGGTTCAGTCACTGTGTTCTGTGTTTTCCTCTATCTAACAATCATGTGGCAGCTCTCCATTGTTTCTGCAATGAATTGATTGTCTCTCAGTAATTCAGTCACAGACACACATGCAGTCATTTACAGTGAAATTGAGAAATTGGGTGAAAACTGTGTCTGCACGTCATTGTGTTCTGCTGTTTAATTGTTCAGTATCAGGTGGTTCATCACAAGGGAACTTGTGTAACATGTACAGCAACAGCTGATGTTGAATTAAAGGCATAGTTCAGGATTTTGGACATAAACGTGTATGAAATACTTGCCAGTTGTGTACTGGATGTAAATCTACTAGGGTACTTGCCGAGCTCTGGTGTCTGAGTTCTGGCCGGTTCAGATCGTAGAATAGATAATTCTGGCGAGCTTGCAGGGCCGCCAAAATAAAAGGTTTTTATCCCGAACTATCCCTTTAAGTGTCATACTGATCATGGCGGTACATCATTGTGAGTTATGGCAGAGATGGCCTGCTCTGGCCACTCGAAGGATCAGTCATTGGTATAAGGCAATGCTAGGACTACTGCCTACCTATATTTGTACCCTTTTTGCTCAGAGAAATGCTGATCTTATTCTTGTCGTTCTCATGATCTTTTGTTGCTTTCTGTTCCATACTCGTACTGAATTGGGTAAAAGGGCTTTTGTTCACTATAAACTAACAGACTTAGCACATTGAGCACTTTTAAATCTAAAGTGAGAGTACTTGAGGACGACTCTGTATGTGTTTTTCATAACCTGTTTGTAAATTTAATCAGTTTTGATTTTTTGTTAGTCCTTGGTTTGTGTTTTAAATGTAACTTTGTGACTGTTTCGTATTTGGCCAGGTCTCCCCTGAAGAAGAGGTTCCTAATCTCAGTGAGATTTTCCTGGTTAAATAAAGGTTATTATTTAAAAAAAATGGTTCAAGTTCTAAGATTCAACGTAGAGTTATGGCCTTATTTGACTATTTTTATTTACACATAGATATTTCCAACAATAATGACAGTTGATTTAAAAAGAAAAATCGAACCCCAAAGACAAGGACCTAGAATTGATATCCTAAGTAATTCTGAATTATTACTCAAACCCTATTATTCAAGGGTTTTCCCCTTCATTAGTTCCCATCATTCTCCTGTTTTTGTGTTAAAACTTGCAGTCTGAAGAGGACGAACCCTCCCTGTCTCAGGACAGCTGACAGGCAGACGGCTCTGTGGTCCCTGGGACAAATTTCTGGATAGAATGTCAACTGATAGCATTAAAAGCTCTTTTGGATGTAAAAGTTCAGGTGTATAAATATTGCATGAATGCTGCAGAGCCAGCCTCACGTTTCATGACAATAAAACAGCCTCAGGCAGTTCAGAGGATCTGGGTTGTTTTGTCTGCGGCTTCAGGCAAATATTTTTCTGTCACAAACAGGGCTGTAAGACATCAGGAAATACGGGTTTATTTCCTAATTGCTTTGTTTTAGTTTGAAGAAATACTTTTATTTCTACTCTGTAGCTGTGAGTGCTCGTCACGGTGCAGAGATACAGCTGTACTGTGGCTTTTCTTAGAGTTCTTTCAGAAATCCTGGAACTTAAAACAAGCTGTCCCTGAGCTGTGCTTCTCCCATGACCTGTAATCTGCAGTAAAACAAGAGTCCTCAGGCTTTACACAATGTCCTGCGTCCCTCAGTGGAAATCCCTAGTTGTCCTGGAAGGTGTGGAGAATTATTTTAAGAAGAAGGATGCATGGGGAGTGGAAGAAACAGCTCTATTGTTTGAAGTAGTAATGAATACCCATTGATAATGAATTGATTATAGCTGCTACAACAACAACAACAACAACACTGTGACCAGTCAATTCCAGGAACACGTATCTAGCAGAGCCTGACCAGGGATCTCCCTTTGGTTTGGGAAATAATGAGAGAAAGTCCATACAATGTTAAACAGACTGGAGGACTGGGACCAGCAGTGTAAATACCAGAGGATTTGTCTTTATTGACCGACATGACACAACATCTTTGTTGAAATTTTTTTTTATTACTTTATTGCAGGTTATGAAATTACAACTATTAACAGCTTCATCACATATTCAATTCACCCTGCCACTTTTACAAGAGGCAGTGCCAAAAGAATAAATAAATAAATAAATAAATAAATAAATAAGATATTCATGTTTAATTGTTTGCTTATTCAATGAATTGTTTCATGGAGGAAAAGAAAGAGAAGAAAAGAGAAAGAAGAAAAAAAATCAATTGTTGAATTGATCCAGAAACCTAACTTACTAATTAAAAACGTGGAATATACACTCACGCTCAAAAGTTGGGGGCCACCCAGAAAATGTCTGTGTTGTTTTCCATGAAAACAAACAATTTTATTCATGAAATGAATTACAAAACAAGTCGATTTTATTTAGTAAAGACATTGACAAGTGTAGAAATAATCATTTTAACCTGTACAAATCTCCAACTTTAACTCTAGATACTCAACCAGCCTGAAAAAGGATCATTTTATTACTTCTAACATCACCACAAAACAGTTTTCAGCTGTGCTAACATAATGCTCAGGTGTTTTAATGATCAATCAGCATTTTAACACTATAAATGTGGATTAACACAACTAGTGCAGTGCCCGTAGGAAGTATGTATTCGTATACTGGGAGATTAAGTAGATTTTTATATTATGGCCAAATGAGGTTGTGTGTGGGATGTACAATGAGGTGTAATACTCTTGCCTAGTGTTAATATACAAAGTGTATATTGGGTAATACATGGATTTACATTGAGATACATTACATGCAGACCAGTACAATGTCTGCAACTCCATAAAACACTTACTTTTCATAAGGTACCACACCATCCAGCGCATAAAGGTTGAACATTAATATTTGCTAGAAACTATTAGAATATTATTGGAAAATCGAAGCTAAATAGACTTACAGATGAGATGAGTCAGGCGTGGAAATCCAGAGTGAATTGTGTTACTGACCAAGTGTAGGCCTATCACACAATGGGGCGGAGCTCCCCTAAAAGGTGTCCGATCGGAAACAGTGCAATGCCGCAACACGTCCTATGTAAATAATGATATTTTGAAAAATTAATTCAAAAATCTTCAAAATCGAGGATGCACACCTTCGTGCCATGCGCAAGCCACATACGAAAACTTAGGTCAGTCTGACTAACGGTCAGCGAGATATGCCCTAGGCCTAGACAAACACACACACACACACACACACACACACACACACACACACACACACACAAACACTTCTTGCTTTTATAGATAGATGTGCCACTGGAACGCAGGTGTGACGGTTGCTGATGGTTTCCAGCTTCAATTGTCATTTACCACATTAACAATGTCGAGACTGTATGTCTGGTCAATTTAATGTTATTTTAATTTTAAAAAATGGTGCTTTTCTTTCAAAAATAAGGACATTTATAAGTGACAGCTAAATTTTGAGCACTAGTGTGCATGCAGACTTTGAAGCTCAGTGTTGTAGATGAGCACACAACCCTGAACTTTTAAAGCCCCTTGACTCAAAAATGTGTTTTTCTTTTGTTCATGGCCCTATAATGTCTGACCTTGACTACATTGTCTTTATCCATGGAAAGTTTGTCATTGGAGAGGTGTTTTCACTTTCCTACACTAACCACTAATGCTGAGGCAGCCACTGCCAACAAGCTAAAAGATGCTAACAAAGCCAATTTTGGTGCCTAACAGAATTATTGTGTCTTGAGCAAGGTTATAATAGGTTTGGATTTTTCATTAGTTTTATTTTTAATTTCATTGTGAATTTTTGTTTTCAAATTCAGTTAGTTTTAATTCGTTTTTAGAGTGACTTTGCCAGGTTTTTTTAAATTTTTAAATTTTATTATTATTTTAAATGCTTAGTTTTATTTTAGTTTTTATTAGTTTTAGTGTTAGTGTCGTGTAGACATCCCGGTTGACAAAGATAAAAAAAAACAAAAAACATTTTCACTTTAATTTTAGTGAGTTTTAGTTAGTTTTGTAACCACACAATACAATTTCAGTTAGTCATTAAAAAAACCCCCAAAACTCTTGTTTTTATTTTTATTTCAGTTAACTAACTATTTCAGTTTTTGTCAATCAATTCTAGTTTTCATTATTTCATTAGTTTTTGTTAACTCTAATAACATTGGGCTTGAGTTTCTAACATGGTGTAATCTCTCTGATGGAGAAAATCAACCAAACATGAAACTACAGCTGTAGTCTGCAGCCCACACTGCTCTTTCACTGGTCAACCTAGTGCGAGCAGCAGTGGTGGCTTTTCAACAAACCTTAAAACATAAAGGGGACTTTTCTTTCAGTATTGATTCTTCAGATTTTAATAGTTTTATTCCTGTGTGATATACTAACTGTTGGACAAGGTCAAATGACCACCAATGCTTCCTCTGACTGATATGATCACACAATAAAAGATGATATAAAATAGTGTTTCATCACAGACACAGAGAAAAGGAGGAATTGTCCTTGTAACAGAGTTTTCTGTGTCTCACTGCAGGTCTCCTGGAGAGCAGCATGCGCCTGAAGCCACATGAGGCTCAGAGCTACAGGAAGAAGGCGCTCTGGGTCTCCTGGGTCTCTATCGTGGTCACACTCATACTGGCTGTGGCGGCTTTCAGTAAGCATTTAACATACTTGGAATTACAGGCATGCAACGTATGGTGACTTGTGCTTTCCGCTGTGGCAATTTTATTTCACTTCCCTGTTTGCTAAGAGAAGATGTTGTCATCTGTGTGTCTACTCTAGTGATGTTGCACATGTATTACAAACTTCTGCCTATTAATGTGAATATAATGCAGATGGCTGGAGTTCACTCTTGTGAAAAGGTAGAGAAACTTAGTTTGCATCAATATAATTTGAATATTTGAGGTCAAAAATGAAAAAAATACTACTTTTTTTAATAAAACAAAGCCAACTAACCCTAGTTACAAGCTTTCTTATATTTCTTATTGGGATATTTTTCAGATTAAAGGTTTTAGCACAATAGTTCCTTATTTTAAATGCTAATATTTATTTCAGAGCTCATACAACGCCTTGAAAGTTTGGAAAAGGCTGCGCTTTAACTGCTATGTTTTCAAGGTTAGAAACATGCATAAATATTAAAATACTTTCATTTTTGTTTGTATAATCTGGTGTTTAATCCATACAATCACTCATAGGTTACATGCAGACATGTAAACTGTTTAAATGGTTTGTAGCCTTGCTGATCTTTGACAGCATTAAAATCATCACTCATCACTAGCAAGCATAAAATCACTATTAAAATTTACAATGAAAGTTTTTATAAACACCTTTTAAAATATACAAAGTGTCAATATACATAATTTGCTGTGGGTAAAAAGCAGTGGTGGAAGAAATATTCAGGTCCAGTAAAAGTACTAATATCACACTGCAGAATTACTCCATTACAAGTAAAAGTCCTGCATTCAAAACTTACTTAAGTAAAAGTACATAAGTATCACTATCAAAATGTACTTAAAGTATCAAAGTTTTAAGTACTTGTTATGAAGAATGACCTCACTCAGATTGATATATATTCCAAATATATTATTGTATTATTCTCATTGATGCATTTATGTAAGCAGCATTTAAATTAGAAGATTATGGCTCATTTTAACTACTTAATACACTGTAAAGAGGTTTCATTTATAAAAATAGCTCACTTAAATCAAAATGATCACTTAAAATGTATGTAATGTAATGTAAGGTTTTTTTATGTTAAATCTTGACATTAAAAAGTAGCTAAAGCTGTCAGCTAAATGTAGTGGTGTAAAAACTACAATATTTGCCCTTAAATGTAGTGGAGTAGAAGTATAAAATTACTTAAAATGGAAATACTCAAGTAAAGTAGAAGTACCTCAAAATTATGCTTAAGTACAGTACTAGAGAGTACTAGAGTAGTCACATTTCACCACTGATAAAAAGGAATTCTGGTAACATTATTTTTGCAGTTACATTCACATACATTACATAGAAACAATTTAGATAGAAGTTTTCAAATGTTAGGTGCATTGGAAGTGCTTGAAAAGGGCTTTAGTTTTAGCTGATAAACCTTTGCTTGCATGGTAGATGAATTCTCACCATATCACATGATCCCCAGTGATCACAAATCCATCTTTTCAGGCATGCATTGTGTCCAAATAGCCAGTTGTAAACCAATCAGTGTGCTGTGCAGGTACAAGCGTAGTTAAAGTGTGTTTGATGACCAGTAACGGCATAAAGCAACATTCAGATCGGTGAAGGCGACTGCTACACAGACGGTGATTGACAGGGAAGCGTCTGTTAATCCCAAACGGTTTCTAATGACGGCTTCTCAGATGGATCGGTGTAACAGACCATCTGTCAGCGTCAGGCTAGTAGGAACCCTGTTATTTTCATTTAGTGATCATCTCATTATTTGAAAGAAATGACACATGACAGAAACACTTAACACAGAGCTCACAGTGTGTAGTATTGTTGTATTGTTGAAGAAAGCCTCTGTCGCTTATTTTGAAATGCTCGTGACACAGCATATAAAAAACAGATCACACATGTTTTTGCACAGCGTGAGGACAAAGACCATGTGCCTCTTACCCACAGACAGGATGAAGGTCACCTCTCCACAGAAGCAGAATTAATTAATCACAGCAATTAAATGAGGAGAAAAGGAGAAATTGATTTTAAACAATATGTATTACCTTACACAACATGTAAAGCAGTAGAGGAGTATGGAAGACACATTTGCCAAAAATGGCAGAAAACATCAAGACATGCAGTGAAATTGTGTTGTTTACTTTCAGGTAGCGGCATATGTGATCATAATAAACTGCAGAGCAAACTGATTACCTGAAGATAAATGAAAAAATATTCTTAGATTTTTGACGAATCACTTTAAGAGGGCAAACATGTGAGAATACATCAAATGTATTCAATTTGTAAGTATCTTATACTTAAGAGCAAAGTGCAGAAAAGAACATCCTAAGGTGTTTATATACATATATGATGTCAATGATGTCTCTCTCTGCTTCAAAGTCCCTTTACTATATGATAATTATGCCATTATTTTTCTTGGCAGCTCACACAAGCTCAGATGTTGTTGTTTTTTTCTTTTGGAGTCTGTCTGATGTTGCTTTTCCAAGCGTGTGTGATGTACCTCAGTAACCGTTTGATGTTGTGCAATGATGTGGCAACACTTTCCACACACATTGTGTTGTCTTATGATATAGAGGATGTATATGATGTGCTGCATCGCTGTGAGTGCAACAAGGGATGTTGCTTTGTCATCCTGGCTAAGCATCAGTTTCAAGTCACGGTGTGTCCCAGTCTAGTCACATTTATCCTTGATGTGCTGACTAAGCACAAAGTTGTTTTTAAAGTGATGCAGCTGCATGGATTCACACCAAAGATTAGGGATTTAACAGAAACTACATGAAAGGATGTATGGGCATTTGTCAAAGTTCTTGCACACATATAACATTTTATTAAGTTAAAAGCTTCCTATTCGAAGAAAGATTTGTAAAATATAATGGATGAAAACCATGAAGCAAACAGATTTTAATTAGCCATAAAGGTCCAAATATGTCGCCTTCAGTGTCGTTTATTCACCCAGCCACACACGATTCAACATTTAAATATGTTTGCTGTAGTTAAAGCTGCTCTAATGAATAATCTTATATTAATAATGCCTCACTTGACTACTTGTATGTGTAATTTCTGTGTTCGTAGTGACGGACCTACAGAGAATAATCACTCGGCTCTAAAGTTCTCATGAGCTTTATGAATCATCTTGTAGCTGATTGTTTTGGTTTTATTCACAGCAGCTTAAGCTTGTTTTTTGGCTGCTTTCAGCAAAGAAGCTCTAAAAACAGAGGTGTGGACTCATGGACTCAATGAGAAGTGTATTGCTACAGCTTTAATATGAAAAAAATGTTTTGGTACTTCACTTGAAATTGTGGTAAAGACTTAGACAGACCTTTTTGTCTTTCAGTTATACATACAAATATGCATTTTGAGCAAAATTCAGTTGCATTGGCTCACAGTCATTGTGCTCTGGAATGTCAGATTAATAAAGTATAGATATAAAATATAAAATTGTAAAAATAGAAAATTTATTCTACAGCAGAAAGTGTTTTTGGCACATAGACAATAGACATAAAAAATAAATATGAAAATATAAAAACGAGTTCACAGTGCAGTGTACTGCAAAAAAAACACTGACATGAACTAATACAGCTCTAAGGGAAAGGATAACTTTTAGTTTGTGAATGACATTCACGCTGTTAATTCATATTTTCATTAAATTCAATTGAAACGGCAAAGACACTCTGCAAAGTTTGTTTTCTGAGTGTGTGTGTGTGTGTGTGTGTGTGTGTGTGTGTGTGCGTGTGTCTAAATAGTTCCAACATAGGGACTTGAACAGACGATGACCCACAAAAAAATGTTAATTCATATTTTCATTAAATTCAATTGAAACCACTGCAAAGAGACTCTGCAAAGTGTGTTTTCTGTGTTTGTGTGTGTGTGTGTGTGCGCGTGTGCGTCTGTCTAAATAGTTCCAACATAGGGACTTGAACAGACGATGACCCACAAAAAAATGAACCACTGAAAGCGAGGAGGAGCCCAGCTGCTGGGAGACAAAAAGGAAAAAGAACAAGTGACTAGAGGGACGGGGTGCAGTCATAACTAGAGGACGGGTGGTAATGGCACTGGGTTAGGAAAATAATTAATAAATCTTCTCCCTTCTGCCACTACATATCACAGAGAGGGATAAGAAAGTGCTGAAGAGGAGACAACCTAGTGAAAGAGAGCAGAGGGAGAGAGATGCATATGGAGGTGTGGAGTGAAGCTGTTAAAGGTGTGCTGGTACCAGGGGACGAGGCGGGATGAGTCCTGGCAGGCAGCGTTGGGGATTTAGTGGTTGTGATGGCTCAACTTTAAAGAACATCAGCGTACCGTTTCCTCCTGCCTCTGCCCTACTTTCTCTTCCTACCGCACCCTCGCCATCCTCCATCTTTTATCTTTTTACATCCCGTCAGCTCGTTTCCTCACCCTCTACTTTCTTTACCTCCTCTTTAAATGCTGCTCTCCCTCTTTGCCCCCTTTATTTTGTCTTTATTGGGAGATTCTGTCAGGGTGGACATGTTTTAGTAAAGCAGGGTAAAAGTCAAAGTCCTCCTTATCTACTCTTACATCTTTTACCCACCCTTTCCCCCATTTCCTCTCCTCTATCTCCCTTTTCCAGTCTCTAAGGAAAAACTGCAGAAATCCTTTGCTCTTCCGTGACCTTTAGCAATATTTTAACATTTAGAAAGGATGAGGGTTCAAGGGTTCTGCTCCCTTTTCTGTTGCATTGACACTTGAATGTCTCAGTCATAGATGGCTGCTCCACGTTAGCTCAACCTTTCCTGAGAAGCTGTCTTTTGTGCTCCCTCGGCTGCAGCTGTTCACCCATAAAAGTGATGCCGATCTTGGAGGCTTTATCAGACGTATGAGGCTCAGAGAGAGAGCAGAGATCACACTTCAAGAGGTGGGAGCAGCTATGATAGGTGATATATCAGTATTAAGATGACATCACATTGGTGTGTTCAGTAAGGCAGGTGAACACACAGATATGGATCTTGATGCTTTTCCAAATTAAGCTTTGTTACAGAATAACATATTATTCATTTGAGAGAAAAAAATAAACAGAAAAAGACAACGATTTCCTTTCATTTTCTGCTTAAATGAAATAAAAATCCCAAAGTGATATTGCAGTCGACACCACCATCCTCCCACATATGTTTATTTCTGATGTTTTATGTAAATAAGGGTCTGAGACAACAAACGTTAGTCCCCAGACAATTTATTATGCAGTTGGTAATTGAGATCTGGCATTTCAGCACGCTGCACTCATGCCAGCATTATACTATTTTATTTATTAGAGATTAAATGTCATTGGCAGTTTTAAAAAAAAAATGGTTCTCTCACTTCTTTGTTCCCCTTTCTGTTAAAAGTCCCAGTGAAATATGAAATATAAGATACCACAGAACAAATTAAATGAGGATAATGGACAAAGTAGAAGTGAAAAAGAACACCACAGTACAGGAGAAACACTAATGTGAATATTCAGTCACACAACACAGAAGTACACTAAGAAGTTAGGGAGGCCGATGGGTTGAACAATTTTTTACATAACTTCTGTAGTTCACGCAGCCTGTACGGCCATCAAAAACGTCAATATAGGCCGTGTGTACAGGCAGCGAAAAAAACGTACACGTACATATGTGCCGTGAAAATCGAGCTGTGATACATACCTACGTGCTGTAATTTGTGGTGCTGACACACGACCTCTTCTGTCATTTATGTTGGAGAACTTGTTGGGCTCAGGTCACCCTCGTAATTATTTCACTTCCAACATTTACGTACATTTATTTACTGTTTCAACTTCTTTTATAACGCCTTACCAGGAGTTTTTTTGCCCTAAACCTAGGTCAGTGGTATTGTAGACTAATTTCACAGAAACTGCAGCCTTACAACCACGATCTGTAGGTGTCTGTATAATGACGTGTGTGCTGATTTTAGAAGGCTCCGCTGTACTGGTTGACAAACGGTCTATTCTATTCAGGTTGGAGATCTTGTGTGTAGCACATTACCCGATCAGAAAAGAAAATACTTTTTGAGGCAACTGGATATAAAATAGAAAAGTAGTTTTTATTGCAGCTCAGCCACAGCTTTGTAAAAACCAGAGGCTCACCTCTCTGCTGAAGAAATGTTACATTTTTCCAGCCTTTGTTTCTTATAAGTAAACCCAACCAAGGTACCTGAATGGATATTGTTTCATTATGATGTGATTTGTGAATTGTGTTTATTTGATGTATTTGGAAATGCTGTTCCATATTCAGAGTTGGGGACAGACTGCAGACCAACAGGAATGATTTTCAGATTACCTTACAGGCTTTCTAGGAGAAGGCTATAGGAGCTGGCCTGTGGACTAATAGGCTGCCGCACAATCAATCAATGACACTGCCAACAACCATTTAATGTTCAAGCAAGGAGATAGGCAGGGAGAAAAAGCATGGGAATTAAGCAGAGAGAGGGAGAAAATGGGAAGGAGTTGTCTAGAATGTAGGAGCAAGTAGTACAGTACGAGCAGGATGGAAATTAGAGGAACATAAAAGAGGAAGAAGGCAGAAAAAGACTGTGTCCTAGTAGGGCATAAAGAAAGTTCTAGTGGGACAGGAGGAGATGGAAATGGAACATAATAAGGCCAGTGATAGATTTGAAAGAAATTATAAAGTACTGTAGAGCAGAATACACAGAAAAAAACAACAACCACAACTTGGCCAAGACACACAGATTCCCTATTTTTCTGTGTTTCTTTTTGCTCACTTGTTCTCTCTCTGTAGAGCTGTGATTACTGTGATTTAACCCAGATACATAAAGTAAAAGCCAACGTAGTTATTAATAAACCATCGCTTTACGTATCTATCTGTGCCGTGAAGCTGGAGATAGGAGGAGCTGAGCCAGAGAATGTATTTAAAGTTTGACAAGTAGTAAGAGGGACACAATTAAACTCTTGTTTGACTTGTCGACCTCCTGGACTGTGAGCACACTTGTCTCCATTCACAAAAGACCCAGTTCAGCGACTGGATGTCCACACACGTGCCGAATATCAGACCTAATGAGAATACTGGAGCTTAGTCAAGCAGGAGATTTTCAGAGAGTCTTCATCAGTTATATAAGAAATATTATACTTTGTTTTTTATCAGTTTGTCACGACTACTACTTCTATATTGGGATGTTTTTCACACTATTGTTTGCTCTAACACCTGCACAAGTGCACAGGTGATGAAAAACAATTTTTTTTATCTCCTGTAAGGATGTTGCAACAAGATCTCTAACCTAAACGACAGAATAAACCGTTTGTCAATAGTACCTATACCAACACGATATGATATGAGCGTTTGTCAAAATGAGCGTTTCGTGGCTCACGGTACAGGAGAGAGCGTTGTTAAAACAGCACACATGTCATTATACATACACGTACGGCTGCAGTTTCTGTTCATTTAGGCTACAAAACCACTGACCTAGGTTTAGGATGAAATAATTCATTGTAAGGCTTTATAAAAGACAGTTTAAAAAGTAAAATAAATGTATGTGAAATCTGGAAGGGAAGTTGTGACAGGGGTGACTTGTCATGACCTGGCTCTGAGAGTCATGGCAAAAAAGGGAGTCCACACCATATACATCTGTTTAAACAATTCTTTATGAAATCAAATTAAACCAAATTAGACCAAATTAAACAATCATAAAGGATTTGAGGTTATGGAGTGTGTAGAAGCATATGTTTCAGTGGTGTAGGGTGTGCATGAGTGAGAAGTGTGAGTGTTGATAGTGTGGAACAAAGGCAAAGGACAACCTAAAGCATCAAGCTAACCCAAACCAAACCAAACCTTACTGGGGACAGAGGAGCCCAGAACAGGGCAGAGCCAGGGAGCGGTCAGAAAGGGGAGAGCACCTGGCTGCAGTGGCATAAATACTCTAATCCAAAGTAACGTAATGGAAGACACCTGCAGACAGAGAAACCACAGCCAGAGAAGAGGAGGAGGAAGAAATAGACCACACACAGGAGAGGAGGAGGAAGGGACACACTCAGGCCCCGTTTACACGAAGGGAAAACTCAGACATTTCCATGCAGTTTGGCCTCTCATTTACACGAAAACCCTGTTTTTATCACGGAAAACGATTATTTCTAAAAACTCCGGTTATTTGTTGTCGTGTCAACTGGGAGAAACGGGGTTTTCGGTTCTCACGCTCTTCTATCTAGTTGTTTTGAAAGGAAAAGAAAGTCGCTCGTGTTATTTGTTGTTGTTGTTGATTCTGAGGATTCTGATTGGCTTGCATGGCTTTATCCTTCTCCCTACACTGCCGCCCATAGGTTTGGCATACTTATAATGGCGCTCGACGGCGTATTTATGCGGGTTGATGTAAATTAGAGGACTCAGAGGATGCCACATGGGGTTTCACAGATGTGATGACCGTAATTCCATTTTCACACAGGACACAAACCCCGTTCTCCTGGGTGAAAGTCCACCATTCATTTGACCCATCCACCTCCACCTCCACTCCCTCCCAACCTGAGTATCACATCCACCATTAAAATGTATATATGAGTCGTATTTTGCTGCCTGTATATTGTCGTTTTTGAGGGGAGGCCAGTCTTGGATGTTGTGTTTTTGGTTTAGTTTCTTTGTTTGTAAAAACTACTGGCCAGATTTTCATGAAACTTGGTGTGAGGGCGTAGCATGGGCCAAAGAAGAACCTACACACAACTGATTCTTCACATTCGTTAACATAGAGAGATAGGACACTTGATTTCACTCTATTCCACTGAACCACAGGTGTAGTGTTACTTCAATAAACCGTCTGTCAGGAAAGCATTAAAAGAAAATCCTCCCATTAGTGAACCATTTCACTGGATGACCATGGACACGGATATTGTAGTTTATTTTAAGTCAGTCCTGCATTCAGGATGTTTGTGTCGCCAATAATGCACCAGCAGTGTGTTTTGGTCTGTGAGTAAAAATAGCCCCCAGGAAATGCACTCCATTTACTCTTTGTGAGTAATGTTAGCTAAAGAAACTACCATGCTCAGCTGTTTTTGGAAATTACTTCAATCTTTTAAATAATAAAGCTATATAAATGTGACTTATTTTAGAAGATTAATGTCTCCAAAACAAACAGCTTGAGGCTACTGCAAATACTGAGAGATCTGAGTGCTTTTTGAGGGATTTATCGACAATAAGAAAAATAACGAACACCAGCCTTATGTTTTACTTGAAGTATGATCAAAGATACAGTCACATGATAATGATAAAGTGCTATAATATAATCAGGATTCATCTGTGGTCATTAAAGATGCGTTTGCTGACTCCTGCCGCCTCCACTATCTCATTTGCTGGATCTGAAAGAAAAACATAGGCAGGACAGAAACAAATGATGAATCACAGAAGGCAGAGTGTACACAATAGAGATGTTTGCATTCAGCTGTACAGCCGTATCTGCAGGCCATTCATCATCTCTGGGCAGTCACTGCAGAAACAGTCGTACCAATAACCATCTCTCCCCCCTCCCTCCCTCTCTCTCTCCCTCTCTCTTGCTCCAATTCTGCCTCTCTCTGCGCTTTACTCCCCCATTCCCTCGTTCCCACCCACTTTCCCTCCTTCCTTCCTCTCCGCCCAAACCTCCTCCTTCTTTAGCTTCCACTCTCCATCTTCTCAACTCCACCTACTGTCTGTCTCAGGGTAGAAAACACAATCATTTATTCATTTGTTTTCCGTTCCGTCCCTGTGCAGTCTATTTTTGCTGGTAAATACCAAGTTGCCAGCTGGGAAGTTGGCAGGATATATGGTCTCAGACCTTGAAATCAAAATAATTTACGTCCTGTTGTTTCTCTGTAATTATTGTAACTGTGCCTTTAGCTTTTATAGCCTTTTTTTATAGTTTTTTGTTTTGTGAGTATATCCATTACCATACATACAGTAGGTTTATTAATGCCGTGTGTGTGCTTTCTCTTTGCACAGTTTTTATTTATTTGTAGCTGTCCAGGCGTGTGTCAGCTTTGTGATCACTGGCTGGTTCTAATAATCAGAGAAGACTCCATCTCTTGGACCAAATGGTCATTAAAGTATGTGTTTTTGCTGAAACCAGCAGCATTTACGTAGAAGTCAGTTATTTCCAAAATGTCGGAAATTTGACTGCACATGTGCCATTGTTGGACAAGTACATAAGGACTCTGTGATCTTGTTACTTTTGCTTCATTTCTACTGCGTGGTGCGACTAGCTCAAAGGTTAGTTCACACATTAAAATTAAGTAGATCAAACCTGTTCAACTGCTCGTTAACACAAATATCTAATCAGCCAATCACATGGCAGCAACGCATGCATTTAGTCATGTAGACATGGTGAAGACGAGCTGCTGGAGTTCAAAGCGAGCATCAGAATGGGGAAGAAAGGTGATTTAAGTGACTTTGAATGTGACATAGTTGGTCTGAGTATTTCACAAACTGCTAATCTACTGGGATTTTCACACACAACCATCAATAGGGTTTACAAAGAACAGTCCAAAAAAAGGAAATATCCAGTGAGCCTTGATGCCTTGTTGATGTCAGAGGTCAGAGGAGAATGGCCAGACTGTTCAATAGTAGTTCAAATAACCACACGTTACAACCAAGCATCTCTGAACACACAACACGTCCAACCTTAAAGAAGATGGGCTACAGCAGCAGAAGACTACAATGTTAGGTACACCTTTCTAGCTAATAAGGTGGCCGAAGATATGAACTAGTTCATGTTCATTTCTTTTGTTTTTCTTTATGCTTCAACTCGATGTGTCATTTCAAACTTTGTTTCCAATGTGGCAGCAGGAATTCAGTGTAAGATTGAGTGACCATGTTAACTGGTGATATTAAGCCGAAAGTATCATAATAACTTACATTAATGGTCACCCTTGATAATAAAAACAAATTCTTCTTGTGTTTTAAATTGGATGCTTTTACACTTACATGTGCTGTTCATGTTTTCAGTCGCTGCTGTCACCAGGTAACACGGTCACTCATTAAACCGTAACACCTGTTGTCATTTAACAGGTGGAAACTATGAGAGGGGAACATAGTTTGACAAAACACACATGTGAGTCCTGTTGCAAAAGGTTTACAATTGACACACTCAAAATGATGCGTTCAGTTCAACAGTCACTAAAAATATGAGCATGTTCAGAGAGCAGAGCAGAGTTTGTGTGGGACTGCTGTGACTGAAAATGGTTCACATTGTTCAATCATATGCTGGCTCCCTAAATTGGCACTCAGTCATAAAAAGTTTGAGAACCCCGATCATACGTATATGTGTATAGTACACCTGTGGGTAAATGGTGTCTGTTTGTGTAAATGAGTGTGTGTGAGGTAGAAAGCCTGACTGAGTAAGTGCTTCGTGTTTGTATATGTGTTGGCAAATAACAAGCAAACACTGAGAGTTTCTCCTTGAAACATCGTCTTCTCCATAATGATGTGCTTGTTTACTTCAGTTTGCTGGGTTCATTTATATTCCTCAGGCACAGAAATTGTCACTGGCATTCTTCTGCCAAATTACAACATATGCCACTAAAAAATTCAATAGAACTCAGAAGCTTCTCATCTTTCTGTTTAGCAGCTAGTTTCCCATAAGGAGTATTTTCATGACACTTTTCTTGACAACAATTGGGAAGTCATTACTGTTAATTCAGTGTCAGCTGAAGCTACCTATATCTTCACTGTGATAATAGGTTTTTAGAAAGATTGGCCAGTTCCTTTTCTGATTGTTGTCAGCTTTTGTCCTATTTTTTGAATAGACACAATCAATGCCCAGTGCAATAATAATAGACACATCCACTTTGATGGTATTACTTGAAGGTTACGTTATATGCTGTCTAATGAGATGCAATATCAACCAGTAACCTACCACTTTACAAGCTTTTGTGCAAATCCAGTTATAACTTTTATGTTACGGACTGATGCGGCAGATGCAGTCACAATCAGGCTCATTCTACGCTATTGAATACACAATAATTCAATTACACACGTGAATATTATACTCCATTCCTGCGAATAGATCCCCCCGAATCCTACACACTGGTCCTTTAATCACATACCTTTAAGTATGAACCCAATCATCTAAGTACATCAACTTCATCATATATGCTGAACTGCTTCGAGCGCTACATTACATAAGAGACAGAGGAAGAGTGTTATTATCTGCCAGCTGCAGAAGAAGAGGAGAAGAGGAAGCCATTATTACTTTAAAAGATGTCTACTCAAACTGGATCACTGTTATCAGATGACCCAGGAATCTGCAGTGGATAATTTGCCCTGAATCCCTACTTTCTAAAGACAAAGATCAAATCATTCGTACAATTGCATTCTAATACAACACATACCTGCTCGGTGTTCATTGACTAGCCCTGTCATTTACACTTAAACAATAGCAGACAGTGTAGAATAGTGAAGCAGAATGGGGCCACAGAGTGGCTGTGGACTGGTATGTTAATCTTTAGTGGTTAAACGTCTCATTCTGCTCATTCGTATTGTGTGGCGGAGAGGATAATGCTGTCTTTTACAACCCATGATTTGGCGACATGTGCTGAGACTGTATTTGCCATTTGCTAGCGATAATGAATAACCATTGGCCTGTGTAAAATGTACTGGTTTCAGCAGCACAGAGCATTACTATATAGTATGTTACTGTTGACAGAATGGGGACAAGGGTACTTTGACTTCTAGGGGATAGAGTGGGGTTACAGAGCTGCATAGCTACTGCTCTCCATGAACCCTGCTCACTACAGAATACATCACAGAGGCTCTGCATTAAAACATGTATTTTAATTGTAAGGTTACTTTCACACATAAACTCTTTGTTTTGGATGAAACAATCTCCAGTTTTCTTAGTCTGGTATGAGTAGAAGAGCCAGATGCTTTTGATACTTTTGAACCTTTGACTTGTTTTTTTGTGTTTTCATAGATATGTATTTCTAATATAAATTAAAAAGCTAGACTTTAATTAAAGTAATCTGCTGATCTTGGGTAGCTATCGCCTTGTAATATAGAAAACAAGGACAGACTTGTTTTTCATCTTAATTCTATCTGTCCATCATTAGTTGCAGCCTCGACTAATCATGCTCATAATCCATCACTTCTTTGTGAGCACATCAGAGAAGACAAATTAACAAGAAAGTGCTGCATGACTTGCTGTCAGTGAAATTAGATTTCATCACATGAGACCTTGTAATAACTGTCATTCCATACATTGATTTTTCTGCAAATTTTTTAATTATGGCATTGGAGAATCTGGATAGAAATGTCAGAATTTGATAAAACTTCCTAATTTGTGCACAGACTTTTTGCATTCTCTTGAGGTGGTTTTTGATTTTTTTTTTTTTTAAAGTGGTTGATTTGCTAAATGAATAGAAATGCAGAATCATTTCTGATGTAGTGAACATTTTCTCATGTGACTGATCAGCTATTTCTGCTATCAACTTCTTCCCAGATGAAATATTACTTTGTCTTTATTTCCAAACAGCGTGAAACATAACTAGTACAAGCTGACATGAAAGAACTTTGTAGAACTTGCCCAGTTCAACCAAAGCCCTTAAGAACATTTCTCTCTCATAAATGTGTTGGATGGCCAAAACTGTTACTCTGTTTACTTGCCAACTTCTGACTAAACTATGCTTAGTTTATTTTAGATTTAGTGGCTTGGTTTATTTGCTTATGTTATCTACCATATTTCCTCAAATAGTAGCCGGGGGCTTCTATTAATAAAAAATCAGTTTGGGACCCGGCTAATAATAGGGGCAGGCTATTATTTGAAGGAGGCTTTTATTAAAAAAAGAAAATCAGAGCAGCTCTGACCGGCACTTTTTAGAGCGTTTTACAGAGCGCATTGTAGCCAGTTAGCCGGATGTCAGCCATATTGGAAATACTCGGATGTAAACAAATAATGAAAAGCATGCTGAATGTTCATTTTAAGCAGGATTTAAAATGTCCAAACTAGTAAAAAGCCCAGAAGAACGTATGTAAACGGCTCAACTTTACAGAGAATGACTAGGACAGCGGGAGAAACAATGAAATTTACTTACAGTACTAACTTGTGTGGCGAAACTTCGAAATACAGGTGTTGTGTCCAACTCTGTTACCACGTCAAATGATGTTTCCTGAATGGTGTTCTCCATAGCATCACCTCCGCGCATGGAGTTAGGATTTAAGTTTAAGGTTAGGCCTTGTAGAGAGAACTGTTTGGGGTTAAGGTAAACTTGGAGTCATGTTAACAACTTAAAGGAGGACTGGTTGGGGTCAGGGGTCAGGTTGGTGCAGGTAAAGGTAAGGGGTACACATATCGACGGGGGAACAGACTTTGACATAACACCGGTAAGACACCCGGCTTATAAAAGAGGCCGGCTTTTTTTTACTAAAAATTGTTTTTACACCTGGTTATTAAATGAGGCCGGTCATTAATAGGGGCCCGGCTTTAAATTGAGGAAATAAGGTATGTATTATGTTTCTTATGTTAAATCTTGACCGGAAAAGTAACTAAAGCTGTCAGCCAAATCTTGTGGAGTTAAAAGGACGATAATGGCCTCAAAATGTAGTGGAGTATAAAGTTACCGAAAATTGGAATACTCAAGTAAACTACTCAAGTAAAGTACCTAAAAATTGTACTTAAGTACAGTACTTGAGTAAATGTACTTTCTTTTTTTACATACCACCATTGATAATGATGTGTCGAACTCCTGCAACCGGTATTTGCAGGATTTCTGAGAACCCTCTCTGGGTAAACATAAATGCATGAAGAAGATGTAATCTAAACTATCATCATACAGTGCAGTGATAGCGGTAAGGTTTTCGGCAGAAGTAGCACACTGTCACAATAAACAGATCCCCTGCTATTCACACTCTGTGAAGCTCCTCTGAGCGCAGCGCTGTGGTTGTCTTCAGTGTTCTCGCTTTCTCACACCAGATGCTTCAGTCACATCTCCCCTCCTCCTCTTCAGCACCAAGAGGACACAGACCAGTCCTCACACTCATACATAAGCACACACATTTAGATGTGCCATCGTCACAGGCAGCAAATGGCGTAGGTTGAAGATATAAATACATTTACTAAAGCAGTACAATCAGAAGTAATGCAAACATTTGGATATGGGTTTTTTTTTTACTTGTGGCAGCTCTTTCCTTCCTCTTTTATGGATTTAATTAATTCAAGACACCCTGATCTTAATCATTAGTGACTGAAGTGGTGTTTTATATGTGCATAATCTATATACATATGTGTATAAGACTGGGTATGTTTGTACTCAGGCTCTTGTTCTAGTTATAAAATCCTTATAATGCAGAGGATAATGTCAGAGTTATAAATCACAGTCTAAATGTGCCCCAAACAACCATTTTTCTTCTTCTATATTAGGCTGAGTCATTCTGCTGCATCCATTAGTATCTCATAACCAGGCCTGGATCAGTAATTAAGTAGATTTATGTTTTTTTTTTGTTTAAGGTTTGTCTTGTTATTATTAACTTCCTTTAAGTTCTGAGTCCTGAAAAAAGGGATGTAGTCTCTACCTTTGTGAATTCACTATTTAAAAGTGTGTTGAAGAGTTAAATCTTGTTCAATACTAGTGTAGTTTTAAGGCTCATTTCAACATTTTCTATACTTACACTGATAGTGAGGTTTTTTGACAGATGCCAAAACAATAACTTCTTTGATACATTGTTTCAGGATTACATTAAAAAAAATGTTTTTACAGTATCTGGTTAGTGCAAACGGTTAATTTGTTGGTGATCAAATTTGATAGAATATCACAATTTTCAGTTACAGTTTGGCTACTTATCATGATGAAATCATTTGTCACACATGAACTGTTCAAAGATTGGAAGACTGGAAGTAAGAAAAAAAGCAGACAATGTGTTTGGTGTAATTTTGGTGATTGTTAAAGAAAACATGCTTTTCAAACTTGTTTTAATAAAATCAGTCTCCTCCATGATCACCAGATTAATTGATCAAACTGTCTGTTGATTCCAAGATAAGCTGATGATAGATACTCTTTATGAAAGCAGAAATTACTTTCATTGCACTGATGCTTTTTCTGTGGTCGTCTGTAAATATTGTGAGCTTGATGTTGTATTGTGTCTGTAGCATAAAGCCTTTGACAGAGAGTGTGTGTGTGTGTGTGTGTGTGTGTGTGTGCGTGCGTGCGTGCGTGCGTGTGTTTGCATGCACCTGTGCTGTGCTATAAACCCTTGATGTTCAGGTACCATGTGGTCATACGTGGTTTCTTACACAGCTTCAATCACCATGTCTTTTGATTGAAATAAATGAATTATATATGCTGGAACAGACACACAGAAACACATATGTAGGCTGTGCAACATACTGTGAGCTATAATGCAGCGAACAGCATGAACACTCGGGATTTGTTCTCTCTGATTCAAGTGCTGCTTTTTAAAGGAGAATGTGTTCACGCTAGTCCCATTAAAATACTGCATCTGGCTTTCTTACTCATATGTAGAACTTGAGTTGAAAACTCAAACTGAAGAAAATTCACATATTTTATAATGACACTCTGGCTGTTTTGTTAACATTGGGATGCATGCTCTGCCATTGTTGTCAAGGTGATTCTGTCTATCTTGGCGTCACTGCTCAGCCCTGTACTCATTCTGAATGTATAGGGCTGTTTCCACTACCGCCCAATACCCGGAGAGAGGCGGGTCCCACTTGCCGAAACGCCCCTATTTTGAATACGAGCCGACTTTTGTCGGGACTTTTTTCGTCCTTGACGAAGAGCAGGGCCTTTTTTCTCCCCTGAAAAAAATCTGGTTACTGATTGGAAAGGTCGATAAGCGGGATGTGACGTAGTACTCTACCCTACAACAACACACACCATTTGTAAAAGCCGGGGAAGCAGTTTTGCCAACTTTGTGACTTTGTAGCTATATTTAGTGACTTTTCAGACCCCCCAGTCTATTTTTCAAGAAAGCGACTGGAGACAAATCCAGTGACTTTTTCTGTTGTTATTGGAGAATCCTTCTTACTCTTCTTAACGAGCCGCAGGGGCCGGCGGCTCGTTAAGAAAACTAAGAAGGAGTCGAAGCGGCACAGTCCTCCTGCAGCAGTCTCTCCCAGCTGCAGAGCCGGAGGGGATGTTAACTCCTTAGTGTCCAGTCTGCAAATTGCTAATAGGCTAACAGTTGCAGTACAGTGTGTATGTGCTGCTGCTGCAGGAGGTGTTGACTTAGCGATCTCTGTTTGTTTACAACAAGCACCAGACACTCTGTGCTCAGTTAGCGATGCCGGTTATGTATGAAAAAAGTTGACAAAGACAAAAAACGAAGGACATTTTCACTATAATTATAGTAAGTTTTTTAACCACACAATAAAGTTTCAGTTAGTTATGTTTTTTTTTCAAAACTCTCATTTTTATTTTTATTTCAGTTAAAGAAAATGTTTTTTCAGTTCTAGTTTTTGTTATTTCGTTAGTTTTCGTTAATTATAATAACTGCATTGGTTCCCAAATAGTGTGCCATGAGACAAGTCCAGGTGTGCCATGGAATTTTGTGACAACCACAAACTAGTGCCTGCTACTGGCAGCAGGAGATCATCATGTCCTCATACCTAAATGTATTAGTTGCTATTTTAAAAACATGGTTAATGTTGTCAAGCAGTCACAGGTTGTCTAGCTTTAGGCACAAAGAGAGTTAGATGGAGGTGCTGTGGCTTGGCTGATCGACATTACTTGCACCTGCTGAAACCACCATTAATGACCCAAATGAGCCTTTGGTCAAAATGACCCATATCACAGAGTGTTCGGGGAAAAAACACATCATTTTACATATACATATGGTTTGTGGTTTGAAAAAAAAAAAGGCTGCAATTTCATTGAATTTAGGCTATAAAACCACTCATCTAGGTTTAGGTCAAACATTTCCTAGTGAGGCTTTATAGAAGACAGTTTAAACAGTAAATAAATGCTGGAAGTGAAGTAGTAATGAGGTCAACATGACTACTGGAAGTGGTACTGAATGAATATGAATAGAGGTGTGTCTTGAAATTTTGGCTTGCACTTTGGTGTGCCTTGGGCACAAAAAGTTTGAAAAACCACAGCTTTAGAATATTTTCACTGTTTTACCTTGGCATAAGACAGCTCTTTCCTACAGGGAACTCAAACCATTATCTCTCTTTAAAGCCACCAGACTCCATTGACAAAAACAGTAAATTTACCTTGCAGTACACTGGAGTAGCTGCTCTACAGCAGTCTAAATCTTCTTTGATGGATCAAAATGAACCCTTTAAAACACTAAAGTCACCCAGTAACACAATAATTCCCAAGTACTGCAACGTAAACTTAGTCTGATGGCTTTAAAGCGAGCATGGTGCTGCTACTCCTGCCTGCTTCTCCAAACCTGGCGAGGGCCATCTACTGTAGGTAATACACTGACTGGATAAGAACCTCATAAAACATTATCTGCAAATCAAAACCCATGCATGAAAAACAAGCAGTCAAAAACAAAGCAATATGAGCTCAGTGATGGCTAACCCTCTGAAAAAGTATTTGTTTTCTATATCTCCATTACCACATTTTTCTCATAATTAAGTTGGATTGATTTTGGTTTTGCAGTTGATATTATTTATGGATACAGATTCTTAAAACGTACCTGTTGCTACCTTTGGTGCTGTTTACATGCATAGTCCCTGCTGCAGCTTTAAAGATGAAGCCATTGAGGATATTGTACCCCACTGCAGTAACACTACACTATTGATCGCCTCCTCAAGAGAAATTGTTTTGAAAACCCTGCATGGCTGATGCAGGACAGATGCAGGGCAAGAGATCATGTTCATTTTCCAACCGAGACAGACCAAGGTTCAAGGCACATAACTTCATATTTTCCATTTGTTTTATTGCAGTTGTGGATCTTTGTTGTCCATCAGCTCTCTGTCCCTTTTACTTTTAACTTACAAGTAAAGCTAAAAGACAAATAATCTTTCAGATAGAAGGAATGGAGGCACTGGAAATGCTGCTGACTAGTATATTTTCTTTTAGGATGAAATCATTGCAAGTATTTTTTAAGCACTTCTTCTTGCACACACTTCACCTTGCTGTTTATGTGTCAGGGAACTCTGTGTAGGCATTTTTATCCGAAGCTACTGAGTTGTTTTATCTGTGTATTTGCTTGCCTGTCAAAAAGTCTCCATCTGCAGCGTAATTATAGGACAGCCTCTCTCGGCAGCCTCACACCATCTTTTATCAGTCAGCAGCACTTGACTATTTTTACTCCTCACTGATGAGCCAAAGGAGTGAAGGTGTGATCAGATATAAACGTCAAAAGAGAATGTCTGTGTGTGCATGTTCAGGATATTTCTTGTTGGTAACACAGTGTGGTCGTAATGTTCTACCTATCCCGTGTCGAGGGGTAGCATTTCACACTTGCTGCTCAGATATTCATTGCAGCTGAAACAGAATTGATAAAAAGAGCTGTTCCTGGTTGAGTTTTCCACATTGGCTTCCATGCAGACTTTCTATAATAATCAAACCAAATAGTCACTGTGGAGGCTATCATTGTAATGAAAATGTATGTTATTTGCAACAATTACTATCACTGTCAGTGTGAAGGATTTTGAGACCTGATGGATTTTAGGTAGTTATCATAGACTGTATAAAAGGACATAGTCACCGTGATGCCCCTAATTAGTTTGTGGACTACCATTTAAAGCTTCAAGTTAAGCAATTTGGTGGCCACAATTTTGTATGTTTTTTTGAGTTTTTCAAGAGAGGTTAGAGCTGGAAGGAGGATTCAAAATGACCAGCTAAAGCTATCACTAGCTAGTTAGCTAGCTTGGTTGGCAAGGGGCATCCATAATCACATTAACTGTGATATTAATTTGCATGGTAATTTTAGCGCTAAACCAGCTAAATGTACTTACCAGAAGAATTAACAGTTAACTCCTGAGAGTATCTGACTAAAATGTTACTTTAATGCGCCAAAGTTCTAAGACGCAAACATGGACAACACCTAAAATCAAGTTATTGGCTATTTAAATGAACACAATGCCATGAATACACATTACTACACCTCAATCCTGATCGACAGCTCACCATGGTAGTGACTTGTCAATCACAAGGTAGCCCTGTACATTATGTAGCATACCCTACTTTATCATCTATTTTACTCTTAATGGGGACATAATTTAAAAAATCATCATCATGCTGTTTTGAAGACTTGAAACTAGTGGTTGAGATCATAAACTCATTATGAGAATGTTTACTGAGGTAATTAATCAAGTGAGAAATAGTGTCATTTTCTCATAGACTTCTATACAGTCAGACTTTCAACCAGTGGATTCACCCCCTGGAGACCATTAGAAAGAATGCAAGATTAATGCACTTCCACATGGACTTTTCAAACCCCAAGGGTCCCCTTGGCAGTTATTACTGTTAGGTTGTGAATGTGAACACACAGTTTCTATTTCTCTCATCACCCTGGTCTTTATCTCATATCGCCACTGTGCATGGTGTTGTTATATGACTATATATATCTATACATGAGAGGAGCAGCCTTGTGAATGTCATTAAATATTCATAGCAGCTCAATTAATTACACTGTACCACAAGTCTGCAGTGCTGGTGTCAACAACATGAGAGGTTGTTAACAGCTGAGGCCATACTCATTTGGGCCCAAAGACTATATTAAGTTCGATATAGAAAAAAAGTACAAGATTTGTTCTGATTGGTGCCAGGTTTTGAAATCTGGTACAGACATACTTTGGACAAGTATCTTACAGTACAGCTTTGATTTTTTTTTACATCACATGAAAAAACTAGTGAAATGGTATTTTAACCAAGCATCCTGGGCTAGCCCTACTGTATAGATTTAAGAAGTAAACTAAAAAACGGGATGATGAGTCCAAACATACAACTCTTTGTTTTTGGTTGGAGATAGAGGATTAACAGGACTGATACAATAAAATAATCCACATTTTATCTGAGTTAGCTGTTTTTCTTACTGTTTGAAATTTAGTTTATGTAAAATGTGTTATTAACAATAACAGTGCACAATAAATATCAGTATAGGTCAGTACAGAGCAGGAATAGCCTACATGTATTTGGTTACTTCCATCTCTGACAAAATTTGGCAAAATACAAACACTGACGTAAAGTGTCTATAACTCCAAACTCAAAGTACATTTACCTGCAAACTTTATTCAACGGACCTATTCCAGTACTTTTATTTGCTTGTGTTTTCAAATTAAACTGCACTTTTCAGCCAAACAGTCAGGTTTTCAGTTGCTGGCAGAAAAAGGTTAAGACTGTGGCTGTTAGTTAGGCCTTTTTTGCATTTTCTTTGTTAATGATTGAGGAAAAACACAAAACACCAGGATGTCAGGCCCATAATCCATCAAACCGTGACTTAATGAGAGCCCCATCACTGATATTATCTCTGGTCACCTTCTGAAACACTGCAGGCGTATTTTCCATCTCATATTCCTTCGACCAACAATTGGTTCGCTGACTGTGGAAATCGTCAGAAATCACCATAATATCTTATAGTAGATCTAACAGCATAACTAATTCTCTAATGTCTCAGGCTGCCACACTGTAAGATACTCATGATGAGTCATCTTTTTTTGTCTTCTATATAGCTGATGATGTTTTCAGCGATAGATAAACACTCTAGGTTTCTTGTTGTTGCTTGATGTACTGATGTTTTATGCATTTTATCATGTTTTTTGTACCTTAGTTTATGTTTTACCTGGCTGCCAGACATATTACCCTTGACAGAGTTCCTCTAGATCCACTGAAGACATTATACAACTGTTTTCACAGTCTGAGTACTCCCAGCCATGACTAGTAAATTGATCCTGATGTGTAAAATCAGTAGAATTCCCTTTTCATGCATACCAGAAGACATTGTAAGAGGATGAGCCAAGCCCAATCACGAGTATTGCAACCTGAGAGATGATCTTTTTTAATCAGGCTGTCTGTTAAATCTATATTCTGCAATTTGTGCTTTGCTTCTCATCATCACTGCAGAACTACAGTCACCAGCAATGTAGCTCATTAAAAATAAGGGGACAAAATCATATCCACACCCATAATGTTCTCTTTTAAATTCAGTAATGGATTAGTGGATTTAATTTATGAATGGTGGGAGGATCAAGCTGTTATAATGGACTCTTATTGAACTGCTAGCGTTTCTTACCTCATGCACTGGGGGAACACAAAAGTCCCAGCACAGCCAACAGCTAGTTTCACAGTGATCGATGGTAAACTGATGCTTGCAGTGGATCCATTACCAAGAGGCCTGGGCCTCCTCATACTGCAATTTGTTACCTGGGAATAGATTATTTGGTGGTGAGGGTGGCCTCGGGGAAAAGGGACTGGGAAAGCCTAATTTTCCCCTTAATGCATTACTTTTTTATATTGAGCCCTATGCTGCTCTGGGCTGATGGAACACGTGAATAGGAAAGGGGGAAGGCTATAAGAGGGAGAGGAAGTGAAAGCAAGAAAGAAAATAAGGGAAACGGAACAATGGGAAAGAAAGACAGACATGTAATTTATCTTCATTCTACATGGTTCTTTGCAACCCTTGCTTCATCTTCTGGAAAAGGTATAACTGGTGAAACCACTGTCAGTTTGCTTCTTTCTCTCTTTGTGTGTGTGCGTGCTTACACCTTACACAGCTTTACACCTTCTAAGCTTTTATTAACTGAGAGTAAGCAAAGCTGTAGACAGCCGTGTGCACAGGGCGAGGGTGAGGGAAAGGGCAGGTAGTGCAGTCAAGTAGAGAAAAAGAAGAAGAAAAAATGAGTGACAGCAGATGGGGAGGGTGAGAGGTACAGGAGAGGTTGGGTTGCAAACAAGAAGAAAGCGAGCAGAGATCGCTCATGTTGCCACCCATGGAGCAGAGCTGTTTAGTGGCAGCAGCAGCAGCACACTGCTCAGCATTTATATTCTTACAGAAAAGAGCTGCGGATATTGTTATTTTTTGTTGTTGTTGGAGAAATCCACCACTCTCCACAGGGCTGGTTCAAGAGTTCTACAGTGGTTCAGTGTCATTCAATAAATAAACAGGAGGTTGGGATTTGATGTTAAGTTGGATATCTAAAGGTGCAGTTATTGATCTGAAAAGCACTTCTGAATTACAATATGGCTTCTGTTACAGTATTTTATTCAGGAGACACAGCTGCAGCCTGACCTTCGATTGAATCAATTTGACCTTTACTTTTAGCTTGCAGGCTCTATATTCAGTTCTTAACAATAAAATACATTTAAAACAGAAAATATTTGTCTGAAAATGGATGTTGTCAAATGCAGTAGGAGTGGAAGAGAGACAGAAATGCTACCTGCACTTGCCATCTGCTAAATGTGCATTGCCTGGAGTATTCAGCCATAGTTTACAAAAAGTAATTTTTGCCACTTTTGGGATGATTTGTTTTCTCCACCACTGAATCATAGTGTCCTCCTGTGAGCCCTCACTCATGCCAGGCTGGTATGAAAACAAACAAACCCTCCTCTGCGCTCAACCCAGTCAAAGCTTCATGTCATGTTGATTCTGTCGGGCAGACAGATGAAACAGAAATGATCAGACGGAATGAGTAGCATGAATGACAGAGGGATTGTGATAGTCAAACAAAAGATACAGAAGAGAAACAGAAGTATGCAGTAATAAGTCGTTGAAAGCAGCTGAAGTTTAGATTTATAGCAAAAGCATGCATAGCATTTCCCCTTGGGTGGCTGCTCTGGGGCAGTGGTGGGGCTGGGGCTCATTCTACCTACCCACACACCATATGAATTTATAAAATCTAACACTTTAAAGTAACTATTAATTATTAAGTTTTTTTTCCATATATATATATATGATGTTTTTCTAAATCACACTGCTGTTTTTCTTCTTCCACAATGGTGGTGAAGAACACCAGGAGAGAATTCCAAATTAATCTGAGTAAACAAATTGCCTCATAAATTACCATATGACCAGCTGCTAACAAGGAAAATAGCATTCAAAAGACATTTTTTTAAATGGAGTCTCGTGCAGTGCTCTTCCACATAAAACATACTGGGGCTATATTACATCTCTTCCAGCTAAACTCACGGAGAACAAGGAGGTGAAAACAGTATCACCAAACAAAAATACAGAATCTGTCAGCACCTTATAGTGGTGTTCACCATTGTTTGTAATAGTACTGATAATTTATCTTGACTTCACCTGTCTCTCCTGTGTGTCCCTCAGAATGCTTGTTACCATAACCACATTTGGATTGGCAATATATTATCCTAAAAGTAACTTCTCTAAACAATATTATTGTTATTTTAGATGGTTTAATTGCACATATATATAATGATAATGCACTTTCAAAGAGCAAAGGGCCACCTTTTAATTGTGTGTGTGTATGAGGTCCCTGAGCCCCGCCCATGGTGAAACTCTGACACAGAGAGCAGCACAACCAGAAATAAAAAAATACAAACAAACTTTAAAAAATAACAAGTCTTATAATGGTAATATTGGTTTTAACAGGCAATATCACAGGCCTATGCCCGAGTGCAGCTTCTATGGTCAGTGTAGCAGCTTTGGTTATGCTATGGGCATGCAGCATCAGACGTGCCATGCTGTGTCCCAGCCCCATGTTTTCTGGCCATAAGCCTGCGTATTGAAATATAAGAGCTTAGGATACAAATGATGAATGTCACAATTGTGCAAAGCCGCTGCAAACTAGATATAGGGGAAAGCCTGAGATGAGTGGCAGTCTTCCTGCTCTTTATGAACCAGAGCAGCCCTGTTTCCAGGTGAAATCCTATTGACTTCTTCCTGGATTACACCTTTTCTTCAATTTAAACCTGAGAGGTTACAAGTGTTTTGTCTTGATCTGTCTGTATCCCCCAAGCAGCAGACTACATTCATGGCCATGTCAGGAAAGCACACACACACACACCACACACTTGAGACGGAGGACTAATTTGCACTCAATTCTCAGCCTCTCTATGTGACAGCCAAGGCTACTCAGAGGATGCCTGCGAGTGCCCGTGTGTGTCTAAAAAACATGATCCTAGCTGATAAACCCAGAATAGATTTTTCTTTCACAATTTCAGCAATCTTTTATAACAGTGACTAAGGGTGTTTTACTGAATGGACAGCACTGAGTGGTTCACTTACTGTAGGTGTGTGTGTGAAGTCAAAGATATGGTATAAATAGGTTTATAGATGCTTGTGATGCATTTATTGTAAGCTGCGAACAAAACCATTTGACCTCAGTTAGAAAAACACTATTTCAGGAAAAGACTGCCTGGTCTTGCATGTTTCTGACATGTTGGTGCATGTCCATCCTGGATATGAGTACATCTATTTTCAAATTGAATTATTATTACTATTAAACCTCTGAAGTCCGGGAGATTTTGGTTCAAATCAAATCAAATCAAATTTGGTTCAAAAAAAGAAATTTCTGTCTCTGTTTAGCATCTTTCAGTCTGTCCTTACATCACATGCATGGTTCCTTTTTCTCTACATAAACTCAGATTTTTCATTTTATTTTAATTAACAAAGTATAAAGCTGCCAGGAACCCAAAATACAACCAAAAGACACAGATGTCAACGGAAATGTACCAATTTTTTAAACCATTTATACACATGTAAACAGCAGAAAAAAATATAAATAATAAAACTATAAAACAGTCTATTTGCATGTAAATTAAAAAGGGAATAGTTTTCATTGTAGAAAGAAAATTCACATTTTAAAAATGGTCTAGAAACATAAATGGCACACTGTGAAAGCTCCTATGATTGCACTTCCAATTGGCTTTCTCAGCTTGTCTACATACTACATATCATGTAAAAATAAAGTTATTACATAAAACATATATTTTCAATAAATAGATGGACTCCAGAGAGTTAACTGGTTGTGAAGTGATTTATAACACAAAATATTTTCTATGTTTATTACTCTCAGCTCACCCAATGTATAGAACCAAACTGTAAAACAATCTCCGGTGAAACTTGAGCTCAGTTGTCCCCATCTGGTGCTGGGCTCCACTGCCTGCACAGCTGTAGTCCTGAAAGCACATACTGTATATACAGTAGCAGCCTCTCACTCAGCACCTGCATGAGCAGCCAATTCCAATTTCCAACATCAGAGCAAAAACAGCACATTGGAAGTGTTATTTGCACCTCAATACTTGCTAACCTGTTTTTTTTGTGTTAGGTACTGCCAGGTAATATCAGCAGTACAAGTCTTTGTTTCCCACATGCAAATGTGTTGGTTTATAATTAAATTCACAGCAATAGTTGGACAGAAATGGCTTCTGCCCTCAACCAACCTGCAAGTGTTAATTATTTTGTGTTAATGATTTTATTGATAGCAAAACAAAACTTTCCCACCTGCTTCTTTTTACTTAATCTACGTATGTGTTTTCAGTGAGAGAAGGGAAACATCTCTATAAAGTTAAGATGAAGTAGTTTTTTTCTGATGCCTTATTGCTGATGGTGTATTTTTTCTTGTCCAAATAATATCTCTGAAGGATGGAAACATATGGTTGTTACAGTATGTGTCAGTAGCTAGCCCACGTATCTGCTGTGCCATTTTCGGTGTCACAAATTAGACGGCCCAGTGAGTGTTACAAAAAAGTAGACATAAGTTAAATAAACAATTGTGTGAAATGTGTGGAAATCAGCATCAAAAATCGTATCACTTTGGTGCCGTAAAGAAAGGAAGGAAAAACATGTACTGACACCTTTGACCATCTCACTAGCACATCCATTTATTACTTTCAGGAAAACATTTTGAGGACTTCTTTGCCCATTGGTTATCGTCTGATGATGAATTCGCTTTTTAGTAGCTTAGTTAGTTGGTTAGTTAGTAGCTGGTTACTTGTGAAACAACCCGGTTGTAGACATTTAGCGTATTTCCATCAAGTTTTTATGTGCATTTTGAAGATGGGCATGAGAAAAGCTTGATGGAAACATCAAAAATTCAATAAAACTATAGAAAATGTGCAAAAAAGTTTTTATGCTTGCTTGAGGTGTTTTTTTTTTTTTAAATAGTTAATGCACTAAATGGGACATGATTTTTGTGAATAAGTTCTGATGTTGCGAACATTAAACTCACATGACTGATCAGCTGTTTCTGCTCTGACATGAAAGAACAATTATACGTTGCACAATTGAATCTAATTCCTGAAGACTATATTTCCTCTCATGGGTGGCCAAAGTTGTCCGATTACCAACCTCCTTTTTGTTGTTCATTTTTCACTCTTGCGCTATCTACTTCTTCTACTCTGTTTATTCACTCTAAACCAGTTTGATTGAAATTTCCCTTATTTGCACTTTCTTTAATGCAACATTTCAAAAGTTCGCTTCGGCTTCAATGGAAACACGGCTATTGCCTCTCAACTCCAACTTCATTCTCACTCTCACAAGTTGCTAATCCAAGAAACAATCAACAATGGTATCTATTCTGCATTAATTTATTATATTGAAATTATATTGACTTTACACTGGAACCCCAGCAATATCAATCACACAGAGTTTAAACTGTCATCAAGTTGATAGCTGATGGATTTTGAGATTTGTACCGTACCTGACAAAGACTAAGCTAATACATAAAACACTACATAAAGTTTAAGTTGATGAAAAGTATTTCTGCTTATGGTTCACTGTGCTCATTCGCCCATTCACACACATTCATAGTGGCCGAGGCTACCAGGGCACACTGGTGCCACCTGCCATTGGGAGTTCATTCACACACCGATGAATGCAGCATTGGGAGCCATTTGGGGTTCAGTATCTTGCTCTAGGATACTTCGACATGTAGGCTGCCATGGTCAGGTATCGAACCACCGACCTTCACATGTTTTTATGTTAGTGGCTAAATAGATCATGCACCATTTTCAACTTAGAATTCCAACTTAAAAGATCATTCCATTGCACTTTTCTATGTGAGTGGTCGTTTTGTTTCCAAGTTCTGAGTACAATGGAGTGGAGCCTCACATATATCCGCTGGCATTGCTGCAGTCTCTTCATCTTGTTGTCTGACATCATGGCTTGCTGGGAGATTTATGATCACAGCAAATGTCTATGCATTGATAAAACGATGCCAATACAGATAAAGACAATCCCATTTTGTAAAAACATTCAGTTGAGACATCAGCTAGCACCAAAGATAAGAGGTGGCAAGTATTTAAGTTCATGGTTTTTGCTATTAGCTACAAAACTACACACAGATTTACTATTATATCAAGTTACTCCTATCCACTCATAGGCTGGTAGCGCTTAAATTCAATGATTTGAATAAAGCAAATACAAAGTAGCATGGTGGTGCTTTTTGATCTTTATATTGATATAAATGGTCATATAGTCCGATGTAATCTGTTGCTGTCCTTGGCTGTTAACTCTTCCAGGAAGCAGAGATGCCGTTAATAGAAAGTGACAGCACAGAATCTAAATAGATGGAAATAGTTGCTGGTCATGACTCATACCTCATTAATTTTTAAGCAAGATGAAAGAAACAGTGTATTGAGTGCAGAGTTGTTTGAATGAGTGAAACTGGGCTGCAGCTGTTCAGTGTGAATGTGGGTTAGCTCGCAGTGAACACGATCCTTCAAACATAGCTATAAAAATCACTGTTGAATACATTTCTCAAAGCATTTTTTAGACCTTGTAATGGAGTAATGTTTCAAAACAGATGGGAGATGAATCAGAAGCTTTTGTTGGAAATAGAAGGTTCCATTGTGGTTCTATAAATGAGATTTTGAACATTAATATAACACAAAACAATGTCCAACCGTGCATGTGAGTCACGATGCATGTCTGTGGCCAACGCATCCCTTTAGCTCTGATGGGACATCAAACTTTAACAACAGTTACAGCTGCAGCTGCTTTAGTGAACTTCCTCAGCAGTCCAACACATCACAGTGTTTTCTACCGAGAAGCCTATCAGCGCTTTCTGTGCTGGTGTTACCACGGTGAATGATGATGAAAGAGGAGACCCGTTGCCATGACAGGACTGCTTGTCACTGTGTGCATCCAGACACCCCTAATCTGCCTCTTTTTGAAGGATGTTTCACTAGAAAAACAAACATAAATACAAGCACAAGCCATAAGATATAGAAGACTGATTTGGAGTGGCAGCTGAAACAATGTTTAGCACCTTACATCAGCCATTGAAATATAATGTTTGAAGACCAGGAGACAGAACTCTGGTAAAATGTTATTGATGGTTTACTGGCCTTAAAGTGAAGAATACTACTGTGCTGTCTTTCTCTCGTCAGATGGGATTTAAGTGTTCCTGTGAATGATCATTATTCTTCAGGATTCTTACCCACCGCCATGGAGGTTATGTTTTCTGTGCAGTTTGTTTGTCTGTCGTCGAGATAGGGGACTGCATAGGGTCCCAATGGGAAAACACAAATCTCACAGTAGCAGGTAGTTACAACTTTGCTGCAGGTGGGAGCAAGAAGCACAAACTCTAGGTCCTGGGATTTAGCGAGCAAACAGGAAGTTTGGAGACAAGAAAGTTGAAAAGAAAGTTGAAAAGAAGAGATCAAACGAGATCAGACACAATTGGGCATGCTCAGGGTGGTGTGGCTGTAAGGGCTCACCAAGCATATATATTTTTTGTTTTTCAAGGTTTTATATCTTCCCAGTCGTGTTTCTTACACATTTAAATCGTTCACATTTAGGTGAATTTGTGTGTTTTATCGTAGAAATGGCATTTTTCCAAGCTTTCATGAAAGCATTCTTCACCATGTGGCCTGAGAGCTAAACTTACAGTTTTTTTTTAAATAAGTCTTGTGGCTTAGAAAATTGCAATGGTGGAAGAAGTATTCAGATCCTTTACTTCAGTAAAACTACTAATACCACACTGTGAAATGACTCCATTACAAGTAAAAGCCTGACCTTCAAAACTTTCTGAAGTAAAACTACAAAAGTATCAGCATCAAAATGTACTTAAAGTATCAAAAGTAAAAGTACTTGTTATGCAGAACAGAACCACACAGAATGTTAGATATATTACAAATATATTATTGGAATATTATTATTTATTCATTTATGTAAGCAGTGTTTGAATTTAAACTACTTAATATACTGTTATGAGGTTTTTTGATTATGAGGTATCTTTATGAGGTAATTTAAAAAAAAAAAGTCTCATCACTTTAAATCGATGATGTTTTTATGTTCAATTTTGACCTGAAAAGTTACTAAGAAAAGTACAATATTTGCCTCAAAATGTAATGAAGTAGAAGTATAAAGTAACATAAAATGGAAATATTCAAGTAAAGTACAAGTACCTCAAAATTATACTTGAGTACAGTACTTGAGTAAATGTAATTAGTTACTTTCCACCACTGGAAAATAGCAATGTGTACTACTGTGGATGGGGGCAGCAGGACAAAAACAAGCACTTAAACAGTCATTTTAACTTGTTGATTCAGCTTGTGCTAGCACTCACAGCTTATTATGGTAACTAAGATCACTGCTATTAGCTCAGGCTCTCTGAGGAATGTGCTCTCTGACTGCCCTTCTAGTTCTAAATGATATCATGGAAATAAACTCCTGGTATTATGAGTGGCTGGCTGATTCTCTGAAATTCATGGCAATTTTGATTAAATGTAATGCTTGTATAATCTCTTACCTAACAGCATAGCAACCTTGAGAGCACATTTCTAACACTGATTAAATAAACCAGTGAGAATTTCATCAGAAGCATTTGTATTTATGACAATCTTGTTAGAGCGCTCCTAACATATTTTAAGTCTCTTCAACAACCCGCCGCCATGTATCCGAGAGAAGCTTGTTGTTTTTCATGTCTGGAAAGATTCAATTAGCTGGCAGAAAATGAAGATACTATGAAATATGATTCATCGTGATCAATCAGCAGCTGGCGTGTTTGATGTTCACGTTTATTTATGTTACTCTTTGTCATTATAAGACAGGGAGACAGACTGAAGAAGTCATGTTAACACTGAGAATAGAATTATTGAAGAGACACTGCTGAATTGTTCTCCTTTAAACCAAATCACAAGTGTGAATTTTATGTATTTACAGGACTGGCACATCTTGGTCTCCTTTAAATGTCAGTATTGAAGCCATATCATTGCTTGAGTCTCAGATTTCACATCATATAATGATGCTTTGGTGCACTGACGCATTTTGGCAAATTCTATTATACAGATTTTTAAAAAGATGCACAGTGTTAAGGTGGTGTTCTAGGTTATTACATGAGTGCAACCCGTGATGGAAAGTAACTATATTCACTATATTTTGAGGCAAATATTGTACTTTTTACAACATTTAGCTGCCAGCTTTAGTTACTTTACAGGTCAAGATTTAACATAAAAACACGATAAATTAAAAATTATTATACATTTTAAACTCAACAGTATCTTAAATGTTTTAAATTAACATTTTATTTACAAAATTAAAACACTGCTTACATAAATGCATCAATAATAATAATCTAATAATATATTTAGAATATTTAAAACAATCTGAGTGGGTCCATTCTGCAACGTGTGTGCAACTTTTGATACTTCAAATAAATTTTGATGCTAATACGTGGTATTAGTACTTTTACTTAAGCAAGAGATCTGAATACTTCTTCCACCACTGAGTGCAACCTTAAAACACACTATAGCCTTTTATTAAAGAGTTGCATTGTATTTGATTGAAGACTTCAGAGAAGTGCACATTTATTTCACACTCTGTTGGGACTGTGGGTTCTGCCTCTTTCCACCACGCTCACATAGAATTACTGTTATTCTGTTGTTCACTATGGCATCTTTGTTCCAGACAGCTGCCGATCAATGTCACGCTCTTTGCGGCCTGAGAGGGATCCCTTCCAGCCATTCTTTGAAAAAGGAACCTGTTTGCAAAACATGCATTGCTTCTTCGCTGATAAAATCACATTTAAGCATTTCATAAACATGTCGCAGTCAAATATGTCATCAGCGGAGTCTTGAGATCGTAACGATTTACACGTATGTCTCTGAAATGTCACAGCTTTCATTCAGTCAACACACGCATCCTGAAATGTTATTAGGTGTTGAAGTGGGGAATTGGTGTTACAGATTTCCCTGAATATAAATCCATGCTCCCACTCATGCATGAGAAATTGTTCCTGCACATTTCAGGGAATAGACTTAAAGGGGCTTTACGGTGGATGAGTTCGCCCATTTGTAAGAAGAAAATCTTCCAAATGCCTGATATTTATTTCAACTCATGCAGTGTTGATACAACCCATCACAGTAATTGGTGTTTGACAGCTGAAATAATCATTATACCCTCTAATAACAAGCCCAGTGTGTGTGTGTGTGTGTGTGTGTGTGCCCACGTGTCTCGGCCACCTCTCTCTGTGTGTCAGTGTGATTATGCAGAACAGTCTCCACAGAGCTCATTATTAAACTGTGGGGGGAAATGTGATGTGGTCATTTGGTTAGGACTGAGGCCTTTATAAACACAAACAAAACACTCTCTGCCTCACTCTATTCACACACATGCATACAAAGTCACAGTACATAAGCCTGTGTAGGCAGGTATAATCATGCCAGCCAGGTATAATCATGTAACACATACAAAAAGACACGCATCGCTCTGTTATCAATCTTGCCACTATCTCTCACTTTCCCTTGTTATATCACTCTGTGGTGAAAATGAATCCTGACTCGCGTTATAGCTGAATCAGCACTTCCTCAAGGTCAGAGAGAGAGAGACCTACATACTGAATACACTCAGTGAGACACAGAGGTGTGGATCGGGTATTTAAACTCTGAATTGTGTAACTAAGTGGTCACTAATGAATTGTTCTTTTTAGCACTTGTCTCCACCCCTTTTATTGAGAATTGGGGGTTGTGGGTAGTAGATTTTTAGGGGGAGATAGCAGGTCAACAGTCGATGCCACAAAGAAGTGGTTACATCGTCTGAAAGCTGGGAGCCTGAAGATTAAGTTCTAGAATCTCTAATAAAAATGACTTAATCAATCAGTTAATTAAATCACTGCAATGACATGGCTACTACAGGGACTAACATCATCACACTGGAATCCACAAGAGTATCAGCTTTCCAGTGATATTTCCAGTGAATTTATGCAAGTCACAGGCTGTTTATGGACCCCTGAATGCAGAAATATTCATATGCAATAGGCAAAAATAAATGCCTTTAACTGCATTTTTATCATCATAAAGCAGGCATGTATGTAGAGCAGAGACTTGTGGGTACCCATACAGCCCATTTTCATATGGGCCGTAAGATTTTTGCTGAACTTTGGCACATTATTATTTAACCACCTTCCCAACATGATATATTTAACACTTTATTTAAACTCATAAGGCACTGAGGTTTCCTTCACCTACAGTAACGATGAATACATTTACAAACAGTACAAAAATACAAACTCAAAACACAGATAATGGACAAGATTAACAAATGAGTAAAAGTGCGATTTAAAATGATCAAAGCTAAAAGCAGTTGCGGGAAAATCTCAAATCAAGCTATGAAATTGAAAAAATGTTATGTGCGTTTTCATCATCAGTGTAGGTTGAAGATCATTCCAGGTTGTGGGGGCCTTAAAACAAAATGCTGACTTCCCAGGTTCAGTCTGCATACAAGGAACTGTGAGAGTAAACCAATTATTCAATCGTGTCAAAATGGCAACATGGTCTTATGGAGATACTTTTTACAGTAATGGACTTAAAGATAAATAGGTACCCACTGAGCCCACTACATCCTCTGAAAGAAAATATACATAAATAAAAGAGGGTTTAAACTTGAATGTACATTAATTTATTGTACGGTTCAGTGTATTCCTGTGGTCTGCGTCTTTAATGGCTGCCTGTAAACCATATTTCCTCTGGGATAATACTAGAGTTGTACTTGTATGCTTGGAGAGTTTGTGTTTGAGTTTTTCCCAGAGTATAATAACGGTCAGGGTGATGCTTTGAAAACATGGTTGAATGCTTGGTTATGAGTCAGCATGTAAATTCTTCCCATTATTTCACACACAGTACTAGCTCCTGAAAGCATCAGCAGGAAAAGAGCTAGAAATAAAGCTCCAGCTGGGAGATAAGTGCGAGCGAGGAGTTTGTTGCTTTCCACAAGCTCTCTTAGCTTTGTTTGCCTCATAAATACACACCTCTGCTGCATGCCACAATCAGATGAACACAAGTAAAATAGCCTTCACAGAAATCCTTCAGAAAGAGAACTGAACATGTACCACACACAACGGCTATTTGAATTCACCCACGCTTTTCTCTTTCACCCTGTAACAAACATTGTGTTTTGGTTTGACACTTATTCAAATGTTAGAAGTTGAGAACAACAAGGACTCAGATCATTAATGATGGAAGTATATGAAGGCCATTGTCATTTTCTATTCTGTCTCATAAGCTGTTGCAGCATTTTTTGGCTTCACACAGATCTGTTGTATAAGATGTAGTAATTTTAACATCTCGAGAGTCCATGAAAATGGTCAGAAATCCCTCCAAAATGCTACATTAAGACACCAGAAGCTTGGGGAACATCATAGAACAATCCATGCTGTGATTTGGTAACAGAAACTTCTGACATTTTCAAAGCACTTCTTGTGACTGCTGAGAAACTCACTTATTGACAATATTCTCCATCCATCCTCTGAATACTCTAGGAGTCTAGTTTGTGGTTGTAAAGTTTAATGAGTCTGAGATTATCCTACATCCTACAGCAGTATTTTATGCAGTGAGGTCAAGTTTAATAAATACTTTCAACTACAATTAAAAGGGCTCATATGGGGACTAAAATCATCGCATGTGAATAAAATTGGGCTCAATTTCTGTAATTTCAAGATTATTTAGGTACCCCAGTACTCATTGATTCAAAAACAATTGGAGGAAAAAAATGTTCTGCATGACAAAAAATGAATTATTTTCAAAAATTTCCCAAACTGCATGATACCAGCATAGAGTGGGTATGTCTATAAAAGGGTAAACTCATGGGTACACATGATTTTTTTGTTTATATATTTTTTTATTGGAAATTAGCATTCATAAGCATCAGTACAAGACATAACTTATTCCACAGCTGTTTTCCACATTTTGTTTTTTTAAAGGGTACATTAGAACAAAGAACCACAAAAGAAAAATAAATACGAAACAAAACAAAAAACATAGTATTATAATAATAATATATAGGGAGGCAAAAAAGCAGAGAAACAGAAACATTAACAATTATGCTAATAATACCAATACATAAATAAACACGGGATGCCAAGTATGCTCATTAAAAAAATAAAAAATAAAAAAAGCTTAAAAAAAAAGCACCTTAATAAATGAAAATTGGATGCATCAGATCAATTCAGTTGGGGTCCAGAGAGGTGAGGGTACTCACATATGTGATGACAGGCTGCCATCTTTTATAAAAAAAATCAAACCCATTTTCATTTAGTTATGTTGAAGTCAGAGGTCAGGGGACCATAAAAATGTCATTTTGTCCCTCACCAAATTTAAACCAAACTTCCATGTGTTATTTAGCCCTCTTCTTGGCAATATATCATGAAATAGGTATACCAATGTTGTCATTGGGAATCCACTAGGACTACAGCCTGCACAGGCTCTTAACCCTTTATCAGGCAAAGAACTATATTTGGTAACTTCAGGTAATATTTTTAGAAAAAAGTTGCAAATTTACTAGAAAAAAGTGGGAGAAAAGCAACTTTTTTTCTCCCAGATTCACCACTTTAAATCTCTATTGGAGGATATTACATACTGCCAGAATGTGTAAAAAAAAAACCATACGAAAATAATATTTTGAGAAAAAAGTTTACGAGATTAAAGTTGCAAATCTACGAGAAAAAAAATGCGTACATTTATGAGATTTAAAGTGGTGAATCTGGGAGAAAAAAAAGTTGCTTTTTCCCACTTTAAATCTCTTAAATCTGCAACTTTAATCTAGTAAATTTGCAACTTTTTTCTCGAAATATTACCTGAAGTTACCAAATATAGTTCTTCGCCTGATAAAGGGTTAACAGTCATGTTCGAGATCTAGGATCCTGAGAGGGGTCTAAAGCAAGGTTTCCCTTTTTTTCGTAAACATAAATTACAAAATCAGCAAGGCATCAGTGCATTCCAAAACAGGCCATATGAGCATTTTACTGAATTGAAAGTGAAAATAAAACTAAGAGACCACAGGCAGCAAGCATCATGTTCCAAGCTCAGAATTGAGAACTTGCTGCATCATAAAAGCTACTGGATAAACAATCTGGCTTTAAAACATCTCCCCTGCAATACTAAACATGATCTGGAATTGCCGTTTGCCTTTTCCTGAGTTGGGAACAGTCTATCTGTTCATCCTTTTATTCTAACAAGGAAATATTTATGCTGTTTCTGCAGTAGAGAAGCAACGTGCTCTCAGGCTGAGGTGTCATGGGAAATTGACAGATAGTGATGCAAAGAGAGGATTGCTGAATTACTGTAGCTCTCAAGTGCATACAGGATCATTGTGGATGAAGCGATAGAGAGAGAGACTGACGTAGTGGAGTGGCTCAGCTGTCTCAGAGAACTCCTCACTGCAGGGACAGAACAGTCAGACTCAGGTGAAGCCATTTCGCCGTGATCAAAATGAAAATGTGAAATGACCTGTGTGGACCTCATGTGGTTCAGGATGTGTATCTGATCTTGTGCTTCAGTAGCTAATCTGGTCCTGACAGGTCAGAGCAGTTGTTAGCACCCACACCTCAGTGAAACAGCGTAAACACGACTTCCTGGTCAGAGTTAACCGCAGCAGCTGCCTAGTTTGGGATAATGAAGCTGTACGATTTCTGCTAATTATTGCTCACTGTTTTCCTGCCAGTGAGCCCTGGAAGTCTTGAAACATATCAAAGCAAATAAATTAGTGAGGTAAACAGTAAACAGTGGGGAGATTATTTTATGCTCTTGCCAGCCGGAGCTCTGATGGACCCAGAGGAGGCACTCTCAACACTATACTGGAGTTTGTTTGTTTGTTATAATTAAATGGGGAAGTGTAAGGGCTGACAGTAGGAACTTTGAATGGTAACACAGCTTCTAATGCTTTTTTAAGAGAGAAAATAGGTAAACAGAAATCAGCTTTTTTATTAAATGTGTTTATTAGTGAAATAATGATGCCTCATGCAACAACTGTGCAACTAATAGCACAATTAAGTTGCATAGTTATAAAATGTCAACACGTTTCAGCTACATCTCATGTGTCTGAAGGGAACCATGTGAGGTAACGCCTTTTGCTTGAGTTTTATGCACCTCACTGCCACCCCGTTAAAGCCTCATTTCAACTGTGGTTAAAGTTTAAAACTGTCATTGGAAAGAGTTTGGAAATGGCAGGCATTTAAAAAAAAATGCCTGGCAGGTGATAAGATGAAACATCTGCCAATCACCGTCCATCACAGGCTGCCAAAGCCAATCGGGAGAACAGCAAAACACCTTTACCAGAGAAAAAACGTTGGTGCCTTAATGTGTTTTTGCTCTTCTTTCAATGAAGAAATACTCTCCTATTGAAATATCATTAAAATATGTTATTGCGGTATTTTCACAAACCTCTTCAGTATGTGTAGTGATGTAGTGATGCATCGGTTTGGATCAAAATATCGATTCAATGATTAACAAATCAGGATCATTGATGCAAAGTGAAAACATAGTCATCTTTGAGATATGCCTTTATTTTGAAATTCCAACTTCATATTCATACTTTTTGATAAAAATAATACATTGATTTTCATTTAAATTTCTAGAAGAGCTCAGTAATATTGTAAGTTATATTTTACTTGCTTTTTGTGAGTTGATAAAATGTCATTTTAAAATGACATCTCATATCCATGACAGGCCCTGAATTGAATTGAATTGAATTGAATTGTGTTCGTATTGTGGCAGACTTTGTGATATCAGCAAATACTGTGTCGCTGTCCAAAGAATCAATATATCATATTGTGATAAAACTGATTTAGATCCCTGCTCTACTCGTTGTTGTTTTGAATGAACAGTTGTTTCTTTGTGTTATCACACAACACAACTACATTATTGAATACATTCTGAGGGAAACTCTTCTCCTGAATTAAGTTTGTATCAAAGTCCAAGTAGGTTGGAGGTCAGGATGGATGGATGGATCAAACACTCACAACTTTACTGTTAGTATGTATTTCTAAGAAATTCTCCACAGCATGTATTCCTAAACTCAGCAACTTTGATACTTATGGTATGTGTGTATTTGAAGAACAGACTTTTTGTCTCTACCGAACATTTGAGTAGATATTAATATGCTGACCATGCACTGACCATAAGCTGTGACCAGTCTGACTATACCTGATACATATATGTTTCATCTGTGTGACATGTTGACTATGCAATGTTCAGCAACCTGCAATGCCCAAGAATAACTGGCACCGTGCCATGACAACTATATAAGATGCCCAGCCTCTGTCACATTCATTCATTTTCTGTAAGCTTGTCAGAGATGAGTCCGATGTCGTGTGGAATAAATGCGCAGTAAACAATCACTTCTCCACTTGTTCTCTTCCTCTAACAAACCACAAAATGCATCCTTTCAATATACACAGTAAACAGCTTTATTTATGAAAATAACTTTACCTACACAATATCTATTCCTTAAGCTAAGTGCATTTGTTTCATTTCACAACATGAATCACGTGTTTAAACTGTGACTGTAATCCAGGAGAAAACACACTTCCTTCTAAACCTAATTGAGATGCAGTGTTGTTGTTGGAATGTAATTTCTGAGGAAACAGCAGAATTTGCTGAGTTGCCACATCAGTTTATATGCTCAAACTTTCAGTGAGTTTTAGCACTTCTACAACTTCTCATCCATCTAACTGTCACATTTTTCTCTCCTCTATAGCTCTCTTCCTCTCCGAGGACCATTTGGTTAGATTTGGAACTGAGATTTCTACAATTTCTTCTATTATGTTTAGTAGTGAATTCATATTCTGGTCCAGCTTTAGAGAAAAATAGCCAATTTGGCAAGAAAAACACAAACAATACAAGAAAATACTCATTGTGAAAGGTAGAGTTTTGCCAGTTGGAAACTTGCTCACTATTGGCAGAGGTTTGGGCATTAACAAGGGTCTTTTAGTGTGAGATTGTATCTTTGGAACACCCTGATTTGGAATAGTAGAAAAAACATTTGAAAGTATTTGAAAGTTGCAGCATTAATGTGCAACTTTGCTCATTTATGGATTTTATTTTTGTCTTGGAAAAAGAAAAATAGTGATTTCTGCACAGGACTTTTACCATTAATACATTAGGTCATTAAGGTGGATCTGGAGTGGTTTTTGAATAGGACCCACATTGGTCTTCATGTCAGCTTTTCCTTGAACTACAATTTGACTGTGCATGCACATAATGGATTGTGAGCTACGAAAACGCTATGTCATCAGCTACTGCTAGTGCTAGCTAGCTAGCTAGCTTGGGTGGTGAAGTGCAGCCATTATTCAAAATGAACAGCTGACTCCATACTCCGTGAGAACAGAGAAATGTGTTCTCTCTCCCAGGGCTGGAAGAACAGAATGATGACATATTGTTCTTGCATCCCTGGGAAAGAGAACAAATTTCTCAGTTCTTGACTCATCATCTGGGTAGAACTTCTCTTCTGTGTGATGTCCATGTCCAAGCACTTTGGTGTGATTGGTCAGAAATTTAAATTTGAATGAGACGTGTGCTGCAGTGGGAGGGCCCTGTGGGAACTTCCCAGGAGTTCTGCAGTGGAGTTTCTCGTGAAGTATGAAATGTCCTGGCTGGAGAGAAGTTCATTCTTGTTCTTGCCACCTCAAGAACAAGAACAAATTTCTCTGTTTTTGTGGACTATGTAAATGTCTTTGGAGTGTCTTTTAGTCCGATTGAAACATTTTTAAGTTACCAAAATGTTACAGTTAACTTTGTTGAAGTGAAAACAAACTGTGAAGTCAAGGTTCCAAGACAAAAACACAAAGTGCACTGTGGTAGCAACATGTCAAGTACAAGGTAGCCACATGCTAAAGCTGCTCTATCGTCTATTTTTCTATAAATGAACATCATGCTGTACTGAAAAAGACTTGACCGTAAAGTTACTATGAGGCACTTCTTCACTTTTCAGACAGGGAGGCTGCTGCTTGATTGTAACAAGAGTTATACTTCCATTTTGGTAACAGTTCAGCTCAGACAGCACAGGCCTGCTGAAGATTACTGTGGTTTTTTGGGATCATTTAGATAGAATATTATTCTTTCAAAAAAAAGCTGACATTAAATATGACAAATGTGTATGTCAAAGAAAGTAGGACAATTACAATGTTTGACATATAAAGCCACTGGCTTTATCACACAGCCTTTCTTTGTCCTGCCATTGAATTAATGACTCGATTCTAGTGTGTAAATTACTATAAAAACCATCTTAAATACACCACAGTCATTTTTGTTAGATTATCCTTTTCACAAATCATCTGCTCACACAATCCATTCATCAAACTGAGAGAGACACTAATACCTGCCCTCAGCTAAACTCCAGCTCTGGCTGTCGCAGTGATGTAGCTGAGCACAACAGCAGCAGCAGCAGAGACCTTGGGAGGATATTTTGTGTGCTGTTAATGAATTCCCTCATAATACTGTCACACTGGTTGCCACAAGATGTCCTTTAGCTAACCACATCACACTAATGCCCCGTGCTGTGGGGACATTAACAGAAAATGAATAGTTGATGGAAATGTCTTTTATACCAACATAACCCATTTATGACTCTGTTGGGTTTTGCTGAGCTATAATTCCTGGATAATTGTGAAGAGTTATGTTGGAAGTCTCATATCTTATTATCATTCGCCAGACACATTAGTCCACAATTGATCCACACTTGATATGGGAGCAGGAGGTTCTGTTTTTAGGAAATCCTTGAACACCACTGGAAGTTTCTTAAGCTGTTAAAACGTTTCCAGAATGAAGCTCTTTAAAACCTGCAGGTATCTAGGAAGCATTAGTTCAATCAGCCGTGTGCTTGTCCTAGCTTAATCTCCACACAAACCCTGGTGAGTCCCCAGTGCCAAGCCTCTCGCAGATGGCTCCTCCCTATCTGTGCCCATCGACTGCACTTCTGCCCTGCTACAAATCAATACTGCTGGGCTTCTGTGAGGGCTGATGGAGCGAGGGAGGGGAGGGAGGGAGGAGGCCAAGAGGGAGGTACCATGACGAGAGAGAGGGTTAGGAATATAGGGGTGTTAATGTAGGAGAGGAGAGGGAAGGAAACAGAGGAGACAGATTGAGGTGCAAAATGAAAGGGATGGAAATAGATAGGGAGGGGTAGGAAAGAGCAAAGAGAGGACGGATGACTAACGGTGAAACAGAAGTGGGATGAAGGAGGGAGACGGATGTGAGGGTGAAGACAACTGCAGCGAAGAGGACGGAGGGATGGAGCGAAAGGGACAGAAAGAAAAGGAATGAAGACACACAGGGACAGAAGGGACCAAGAGGGGCATCCACAGGGGACAGGGAGGGAAAGGAGGACAGGAAAAAAGGGAGGTTGAAAAAGAAGAAGAAGGAGGAGGAGGGGGAGGAGGAGGAGGGGGAGGAATGGAAAGAGGAAGCATCCCAGCAGGGGTTTCCGCAGGGTGAACTCAGCCGGAGTGCGAGGTGCGGTGCAGAGCTGAGCTGTGGGTCCTGAATTATTAAACACAATATTTTGCAGCAAACGGCCGCAGCCATGTGTCTGCTGAGGGGGCAAGAAATGTGTGTGTGTGTGTGTGTGTGTGTGTTTGTGTGTGTGTGTGTGTGTGTGTGTGTGTGTGTGTGTCCAACATGAGTATTTGAATGTGCTCAGATGTGCATTTTGTATTTGAATGCAATACAGTTAATGCTTTTTACTTGATGGTCTTATTTTTTGATGTTGTGTGTGCACTTTGTTTTCCTCTTCTAGAGCGTGTGTGTGTGTGTGTGTGTGTGTGTGTGTGTGTGTGTGTGCGCGCGCGTGTGTGCGTGTGTGCGTGCGTGCGTGTGTGTGTGTGTGTGTGTGTGTGTGTGTGTTTGTGGTCATCGGAGGAAGTGCATGCCCATTTAGAGCCACTAATTAATGAGGAAGCAACGTCCTGAGGGCCTTTGTTTTAACTCCCTGCCCCAGAGGAGAGCAACCAGCAATTTAGACACACACACACACACACACACACACACACACACACACGCACACACACACACACACACACACTGACACAATGTCCACATTTATACTTGTCATTCAACCTTGTATCCTAGAAGTTATGTTTATATATTACAGAACTGTTTTCCTGGCTGTAAATGCTGCCTTGATTGTGTTCAGAGGCAGTTCAGTTTTTTTGAATGAATGAAGCAAATCATTTATGAACTGCAACAGAGTCACAGGAGAAGCCGATTGTGGGCGTACAAAGTAAGACTTTGATACCAGAGTGTGGAGTCTGCACTGTGGTGAAGGGAAAGATGTGGTTTGGGTTAAATGTTAATAAGCACATCATGTGTTATGCTCAAAGTCACTGAGGTCTTTTTGTGTACTAAACCAGACCAAATCTTCTCCTAACTGTAACCAAGGCGATTTAATTACCTCAGCATAATCGTAAAAGAGTTTAATAAAGTTCTATTCAACCAGAATAACGTTCCTCAAAAAAAAAAAAAAAGATCAATGATGAATTAAACATTATCTGAGAGGTATCAAAATTACATCACATTTTATTTATTTAGCTGTTGCTTTCATTCTTAGCAACAATAAATGCATGGTGATTGAACTTTTTATGCAATATGTAAATGAATAACAAAAAGTAACTAGACTTTAGTTGTATATTAAGTGAAGTGGTGTACTTACATCATTCCAAATGTTAAAACATGGAGAAATGCTATTTCACAACAAATATGGGTTTTCAACTGAAAAATCTGCATGGAAATTGATAACTGATTTTGCACATTCAAGTGTTGGAAAAAATATTTGGACATACTTCGATTTAAGCAGATTTCTGCCTGTGGAAGTATTTATTTTACCAATGAAATCCTTTTGTTCCAACTGACCTCATTCCTCGAGGTCATAGCTAGCCTGCTGCCAAATTGGGGGAACGTCATCAATTTAGTTTGTCGGAACTCAATATTGTACGAGAAACACCACGACTACCAGCTCAACAACCATATAAAGGACAATCTATGGCTTGAACTAAGCGTTCAGAATGACAAGTTAGCAAGTGCACATCAGTGATCAAATGTCATTTACTGTAGCTTCTCCATCTGGACAGGTTTTTATTGTCTGCAGCAAATAATGGAACACAGCTATGCAGATCATTTGTAGCAGACCAGGTGTGCATAGTTGTCATGTAGAAAATTTGCATCCGAGTTTTACATAATCCAACACAGCATTTTGCATCACAGCTTGAAATCTGTTATTTTAATTTAGGCCCTGGTCCAATACCATTTTTCTGGTCGCCTGACAATGGTGTCATATCATTCATTCTATTTAAACTAATTTCTAACACTTAAAAGAAGAAAAAGAAGAAAAAGAAGAAAAAAGAAAGTTGGTGTATGTCTGGATTTTTAGTTCCCAGAGAAAAATGCTGAGCAGATGATAGCGGCAGCTCTCTGCCAAATCGCATTAAGAGAACACAGATGTGTGAAAGTGCTCTATTCAGGGTTTTTTATTTACCAGTTTAAATGATCAGCTCTGTTGGTTTTGTTGAAGAGGATACCTCTGCTGATATTTTGGGCAACTCCTGAATGGTGGCTCTGAAGTCACCTCCTCTGGGATTCTCTGCTGAACAGAGTCGGAGAATCATAAACTTTTTTACAATAAACTGATTTATTCACTGTTTTTACTGATTTATCACCTATTCAGTTTGTTTTGGAGAGGAAGACACCTCTGTGGATAATTCAGCTGCTCATGAAAGCCTCCTGAATGATGAAACCTGAAGAAATCCTAATTTGAGGATTTGCAGGTGCTACAGGCACCTATTGCTATTGTTTTTGATTGAGAGACTCCTCGGGCCAGAAAATTACATATAGCGTCTTTAATCATTTAACATTATTTTGTTTTCATATTCAATATAAGTCATTTAAATTAACCTCCTTACACATAGTCAGTCAAACACAGCAGTGAGTGATGGTTGAGTCTATCACGATAAGTTTCCTGCCTAAGGACTTTTGTAACCGACAGCGTCTAGAGTTGTGCCAATGGGACGGTCTTTTCCATTCCAACCCTGCAGCACAATTCCAGCCCTGACAGGTATATTTGCATAAAATCTTGTTTAGTGCAGCTTTAATGATGCAAAATTTCTCCTCAGTATCTGCTCTCCTCCTCCCATGCCCCTGAACCTCTCCCCTCCTTTCTTCCCTTCTCTGTCCAATCTCTCTTTACCCACCTCTGCTTAACATTATCCTTCTCATCATTACATTGTGCAAATAACAGCCCTACCGCAAAGCGCAGAAATATAATGAACTGCTTTTGAACCACACCACTATACTTCAAACACTTTGAATCCCTGTCCTCATCTCGGGACCGTTAAGTGCTTTTTCTCAACTTCAATAAATCTGTCTATTGGGAGAGTTTTTTCATGGCACTAACACAGATGAGTCACCTCGATTAGATTGAAAGCTCAGAGAGTCACTGATTGGCGGCATGAGAGTGACTCCTGCAAGTCTCCTCTCTTTCTTTTTACTCTCACTTTATTAATCTCTTACTAGTCTCTTCCTGCTGCCCTCTCACCCACACTGCCTCCCCGTCTCACTCTCTATCTGTCTGCCTCTCTCCTCACCTCTCTCCTGCTCATTCCCTGTCTCCCAGATTATTCCTCTGTTGCTTGTGATGTAATTGAATTCCACATCCGTGAATTGAAGCTGTTGCCCTTGAGGAACAGAGAGCAGGACGTAATTACATTTCTGTTTGGCTGCAAATGATTCTACTAATTCGATATGGACTTTTTTTTTCATACAGTCAACAGCAGGGGTGTTGTGACGGGTGACTGAATAGAGAGCAGCCAGTGTGGAAATTGTCTGGGTGGACTACTGTACCTGTCAGCAGAGAATTGGACAAAGACAGAGGCATGAGCCCAGTTTATGAATGTGGATTTGGGCATTTAACAAATGTATACTTTCAATAACATTTAAGTTTTATATTGGAATACGTTTCAGAGCAATTGTAGTCATTAAGAAACTGAAAACTATAGCTGCCTTAGTTGCAAATAGTTGAGTTTAGGAGGCCAATTTGCCAGTTTGCATCAGTGCAGGGGTTGGAATGGTTATTATCTCTGCTGGGTGTACGCCGAGAGGGCATCATGTGTCTGGCTGCATGTGTTGATCCATCTGCCTGTCTGCAGCTAATCTCTCATACTACTGCATCAATCATCCTTAGATTTGTTTGCACATTTATGACTGTTTGCTGAGGGACCTCTAATGGTTTTATACCTGTTTTATATCATTTTCCCTGCTCACTCCCACACTCCTCTGGTTGGTAGGGAGTGCAGGTCATCATTAACAGCTTCACTTACATCACAAAAGCATTTCTGTCAATCGGCTAAGCTAAAAAAAAAAAAGTCTAAGAATGTGTCAAAAAACTTCTTGCTTTTTATTTTGGCACCCTTCGAGTCTGACTGGATGATCACATTTGTGTATATTCATGTAACAATGACAGAAACAACCCCTGCTACTGCTTTGTAGCTGTTGTCCCAGTTACATCAGAAAACCAAACACTGTCATGTCTGAATGGATATTATGATCATTCGTTCGTTATCCTTAACCACTTATCCACACTCGGGTCGCCGGTGGCTGGAGCCAATCCCAGTTTACATTGGGCGAGAGGCGGGGTACACCCTGGACAGGTCTCCAGACTATCACAGGGCAGACACATAGTGACAGACAATCACACTCTCATTCACTCCTATGGGCAATTTAGAGTCACCAATTAAACCTGTGAGTGAATGTTTTTGGACTGTGGGAGGAAGATGTAGTACCCGATGAGAACCCACGCTGACACGGGGAGAACATGCAAACTCCACACAGAAGAGCCCCAGGCCGGAGTCAAACCAGCAGCCCCCTTGCTGTGAGGCAAGAGTGCTAAACACTACCCCACCCCGATATTGTCATCAGTGAAGGTGAATTTTGTCTTCTTTAGGAATTGTGTCTGGATGACTGCTGGTACAAGGCTAACACATTGGTATGTCACCAAAATAAACTGATTTAACTTTGATTTAACTACAGTAAACGGATCAAAAGGATGCAGAAATAACTACATCATGTTGCTAATTTGTAAAAGGTCTGAGTTAATGCTCTGTCAGATCTGTCTCCAAGATGACAAGAAAATAACTTTTAAAATGCTTGTTTTCCTAATGGAGTCTGGGCTATGCTGGCGGCTGCAACATCAGAAGTATGAACCCAAATTAAACTGATTTTGCCATAATGTAATTGCAATATGTGGACCAAAGGGTGCCAAGATAACTACATTATTGTGCTGATGTGTGAAAAGGTCAGAATTCATGCTTTGCCAGGTCTGTTTGCAAGATAACAAGAAGCAACTTTTGTTATTGCCTGCACTCTTGAGTGCACTTTTCCAGCTCTTTTTGGTATAAGTGGATTATTATTTTCTCAAAGTTGGCTCATCATCGCTCTATTAAAAGTGCTTGTACGTTGTCCTGCTCGCAGGTCCTTAACACCCACAACAGTTCAAAGTCTGGTCTGGAATTAATGTCCGATCAGATGCTGCTTCATCTATCTTCTGCTTATAATCAGTGCCAAGTGAACAGTGAGGAGAGAGTGAGAGTATGGGTGTTAAGTGCTGGCACAGCCCCAGTTCTTGTATAACTCACTGATAATTAGGGTTTCACTGCTGCCAAGTCTTAACCATTGCTATGGGTATGCAGGTATTGGCAGGACATCTGAGTGGACTATAGGGAACATAGAATTAAATAGAATAGGAATTCCTAGAAATAGACCAACAAGACACAATGCCCTCATGTTCGATTCCCATAAGCTGGCCTAATTAGAGCTTGTCTTATCATAAATAATGCAACATAAATATTAAGATTTTTAAGACAGTGGGCCACTGGGCACAAACATGTCAAAGGCCCCAAAACTTGTCCTACATAGGAGCCAGAGAATAGTTATTGAGTCTCTTTGTGTGGTTGTTTTGTGTCTATTTGTAGATGTTAACCAACCCTCTGTGGTGTTGTGTCTCTCTTTGGCCATTTTGCATTTCCTTGTAATTTTTTTTTGTCTTTGTAGTCATTTTAAGTCTGTTTGTAGTTGCTTTGTGTTTTATTTGTTGGTGTTTTGTGTCACTTTGAAATTGTTTTGATCCCTTTTTTGTTATTGTCTTGTCTGTGGTTGTTTTGCCCCTTTTTCTGGTCGTTTTGAATCTCTTTGTAGTTGGTTTTGTCTCTTTGTAGTTGCATTCTGTTTCTTTGAAGTCATTTTCTGTGTCTTTGTAGTTGTTTTGTGTAAACGTGATTGTTGTTATGTTGTGTTGGTGGTTGCTTTGCCTCTTTTTGTAGCTGCTTTGTGTTTCTCAAGGTCATTTTGTGTGTCTTTGTTGTTGTCCTGTCTCAATTTGTAATTGTTTTGATCTTTTTGTTATTAATTTGTGTCAGTGGTGGCTTTCCCTCCTTCAATTTCACTCTTTTTGTATTTGCTTTCTGTTTCTTTGAAGTCATTTTCTGTCCCCTGAAGTCATTTTGTGTGTCTTTGTAGTTGTTTTGTGTGTCTTTGTAGTTGCTTTGTGTCAATTTGTTATTGTTGCTAATGTGTTTCTGTTGTTGCTTTTCCTCTTTTTGTAGTTGTTTTGTGTCTCTTTGTGGTCAATTTGAGTCTCTTTGAAGGAATTTTGTGTCTGTTTGGGTTATTTAGCCCCTTTATTATAGTCATAGTGAGTCTCTTTATGATCTTATTGTGTCACGTTGCAGCTGTTTTGCATCTGTTTCTAATTGTTTTGGGCTCTTCTAATTTCTTGCTCCTCCTTTATTTATTTCTCCTCTTCTCCTCCAGCCCCTCCCTAACCATCGCATTCATCTCTTCTCTCTTCTCTTCCTAGTCACCCTACTCTTTCATTCTCCTTTTTGAATTCCCTTCTCCTTTTTTCTAGTTCCTCTTTCATCTCTTTTGCTTCCTGCTGCCCACTTCTTCCCACTATGTCTCCACCTCCTCCTTCTCCTTTCCCTTTCTCTCCTGTTTCCTCAGTCTTGTTAGCACTGGTCACGCACTCTTGCCTCCCTGATTAACTAACAACCCAAAGGATGTTACACTGAACAGTGTCTGCTCTCCCCGAGAGAGGCATCGATTTGCTGGCAGGCGGTAACCTCACAGACGGCTGGCACATCGAAATGAGCTTGTGAGCAGGAACTGGAAAAATAAATGGCTGTCTGGAGAAGAGAACCCACTATTTTCAAATTAGTAGGAATTGAGAGATGATTTTTGTGTTTTTGGCCCCGATGACCACATATACATGAAAACTTTACTGCGATTTCTGAATACTACCAATTTAAATGAGGGCAGACGGTACAAATAGGCTCAAGGTGAGGATGCTGGTGATGAAGCTGAGGAGTCTTAAATGCTTCCCTAATGAGTTTCTAGATAGATGACACAGACACAGAGAGAGGACATCTGTTCTTTCGGGAGCTGAATACATATTAAACATAGCTGTGTGTGTGTGTGTGTGTGTGCGTGTGTGTGTGTGTGTGTGTGTGTGTGTGTATGTGTGTGAAAAGTGCTTCCTCAGTGAAAGTGTTGATTAACATTCCAGCTGACTCACTGCATCGCTTTTGAAGACAGAGGGTTAGATAAACAATTTATTACACATTGATAAATTCTGGATAAAAAGAGTCAGACTAACATGGACTTATATTCCCCGGAGAAGCATTAAATATTTTTTTCCATTTTCTCTATTTTGAGATAGTTTATTCTATCCTCTTTGCCCTTCTCCAGTGAATAATTCGTCTTACATGCAGCTTTTTGTGAAATTATTCCGATTTTCTGAATATGCAACAGTTCCAGTTTGAGCTATTTATTGTGCTATAAATCACCATATCTAATCACTGAAACTAACTCCCTAGTCTATGTTGAGTCTGTATGATAATATCATCCACTTTAAATTATATACAGTGAAAATAGTACACATGGCTTTGAGGTTGCAAAAGGATGACATGGTTTTTTCCTGATCACAGGCACGCTGTAGTCACAAGTTTAGAGCACACTTTGTGACATTTGTAAGCCATGTCCAGATCAGAATTTTCCTCTGAAAATGAAAAAAAAAATCTACTAAATGAACATGAGATAAGCTTTGAATAACTGGCCATAACTGGGAGTTGTATGTGCTCTTGTGTGCATTAAACCTGATGAAAACGACAAAACTAGGTTAAACCCATGACAGCTTATGGGTCAGTGCTTCTGAGCTCTGAACTCTTATCAGAGGCTCTCTTGGAATGTAAAGGGTCACACATAGCGGCTTTAGATCCATGAGCCAATCATCATCACACTTAAATGCATAGTTCAGATTTTGTAATGAGGTTGTGTGAGGTATTTATCTATAGTCAGTATATTATCTGCAGTAGGTGGAGGTCGGCACGCCCCCCGGTTTAGAGAAGCAGGCTGGAGTACCAGCATGGAAGCTAAGAAATGTACTGCTGTTGACAGGGCCAGCAGCTAAATATATATATTTGCCACTCAAAAATCAATATTAGAAGTGTGCACTATATTTAGAGTATTTCACCACTTTATCTTGGGGTCAGACAGCCCTGTTTTAAATTGACGTGGGTGGACTCAGGACAGTATTTTTGCTCTTTTCAAAGCCACCAGACTCTATTGACAAAAACAGTAATTTAACCTTGCGGAACCAAGAGTTTGTGGTGTATAACTGCTTTGATCGATTCGCTTGTTTGTGTTGTTGTGTGACTGTTTTTGGCAGAGGAGTCTGGTGGCTTTAAAGAGAGCAATGAAAAGGGAGGTCTGACTGCCAAGTAAAGCACTGAAAATATTCAAAATAAAGTCAGTATAAGTTTAAGTATAGACCATATGACTTAGCTGTCAGACAGCCCTGTTTAAGTTTGCATAAGGGTAAATGAAGCTGTCCTCAATTCCTCTTCACAGCCACCAGACTCCTTTGTCAAAAACAATAATTTTATCTTAACAGAAAGGTATTGGTAGAGCAGCAATTCCTGTCTTCTGCAGGATAAAATTACTGTTTTTTCAATGGTGTCTGGGAGCTTTGAAGAGATTGTAGAAAATGGCTAAAGGAGAAAGAAAAGAGACACCTAGTTAGTTAGTTTGCTTTTCACATCACAAATCCTGCCTTTGTTTTTAAGACTGAACCAGCTTGACACCTCTAGCAACTAAAAAGTGGGAAATTATGAACGAAGAAGGTAATCAAGTGCCTCTGAGCGATGCACTAAACATTAAAAATGACCCACCAGGGTGGGATTATGGTTGGCAAAGGCAGGCGTTGCCATTAAATTAGACACTAAGGGCCTGAAAATAGTTCATACAGCTTTTAGCAACGGCTGCACATTCACACTCTGTATCTGGTCTTTCTCAGTGGGCCAGTTCATGTCATCTGCACAGAAGGAGGGTCAGGGGTGCATGAGTGTCTTCTTTTAAATCCAAACGTCAATATACATAGAGGCAGCAAAAAATTAACTTTATTTACACATTTCACCATCCGCTGTAAGGTAACAACAAGTAAAAATTTTTAACTCAAGTCACATTCTTTACATAAGTTACGTGAATCACGTTTTTGAACGTAACTTACGTTTTTTACAAAACTTGTGGCAGTCATGTCACCCTTGTAACTACTTAATTCCCGGCATTTATGTACATTTATTTGTTTAAACTGTCTTTTATAACGCCTCACCTGGATTTTTTTTGCCCTAAACCTAGGTCAGTGGTTTTATAACATAAATCCACAGTAACTGCAGCCTTTTTATACAACCTCGGACCGTACATGTGTGTTATTTTTAGAACATGCTGTTGTGCCGCGATACATTCATATGTGCTTTGAATGCGAGCTGCGATACGTACATATGTGCCGTAATTTATGGTACTGACATGCGACCTCTTCTGTCATTTATGTTGGAGAACATGTTTGAATCAGATGCTGCTGCATACAAGTTTCATTTGACAGCGCAAAGTGACAAAATGACACATGCTTAAGCATCGTAACAAAGGTGCAGTAAAGCAGCGAGTCTCCAACTGTTCAATCAGCCTGCATTTGTTTCTTTGAATTCATTACAAAAGCTCTCACACTGTAAGTTTGGCTCAGTCTCTGACTCTCCAGATGGGTCGCCGGCCTGGTGCAGCTCCGGAGAATCAGCTCACCCTGTGTGTGTGTGTGTGTGTGTGTGTGTGTATGTGAGAGAGAGAGAGTTAGAAGAAAATAAAGGAAAAGGTCGTGTAAGAAAGAGAGGGAGACTCTGGGTGACAGTCTCTGAGGAAGAGCGAGACAGAGGGCCAGCATATGTGTGTGTGTGTGTGTGGGCAGTCATGTGTTACACACCCAGCCTGACGAGCACCATCTGCCTTGTATCAGGGGTCTGTCTGGGGCTGCCCTCTCTTCTTCTGTTTAATTCCTCCTTTTCACCTTCTCTCCATTGTTTCCTTTTTTCCCTCATCTTCAGCTTTTGTCTCTCTATTGTACTTCTCTTTTATTGTAACTGTAGTTCTTTTTTGCTACTGTAAGCTTTAAAAGGAAAAAAAGTTATTTGAAACTTGTGTAAGAATATGTATTACTGGAGTATCTGGCAAAATGCAATGTCACTCCATGTCTACAGAGAGCTGTATAACCAGACTGATAAAAGACAGTCCACCACAAGATGTGACAAGAGAGATATAAGGGGGGAGGGACTGATGGAGAGAAGGAGATAAGTGCCAAGCAAAATCAGAATCCAAGAGTTGGAGAGAAGAGTGGGAAGGCGACAAAGAGAAAAAACAAAAAGGGGAGAAAGAGAGGAAGAAGATGAAAGCTTTGTAGTTCAAACTAACTCCTAGCTTGGCCTCAAATCCGCTGTTACCATGGTGATTTAACTGCCGATATGCTGTCCCCCGAGACTCTGTCCTGAAACACACAGGGGGAGAGACAGAGAGAGAGAGAGAGTAACACAAGGACAGGCAGAAGGGCAAAAAAGCACAGGTGTGCTCGACAAGGACTGCAATGAATGGAGGAACATTTCATTTTAATGTAACCATGTAATTATATATAGAATAATGGTATTTAAAACCTGACTTCTAGGGGCAAACAATGGCTCAGTTGGTAAAGAAGTCGCCCACTGATCAGAAGGTTGGTGGTTTGATCCCTGACCATGACAGCCTACATGTTGAAATATCCTTGGCCAAGATACTGAACACCAAATTGCTCCTGATACTGCGTTCATCTGTGTGTGAATGAATTCCTGATGTGGCAGGTGGCACAGTTTCAGCCTGTTCTCCCGCCAAAAACGCCAATAAAAGTCGTGTGTACAGGCAGTGAAAAACGAGCCATGTCTCCGTATTTCACCGTCGCTGTAATGCTTCTGCCACCATCTTGCTGACGTAGTAGTGATCGACAACAACGTGACGTTTAAAAGGGCGGACTCCCGCGATTGGTTGGAGGCTGGGGAGGTTGATGGGTCGAACAAATGGCAGACTTTCACCCAGGAGAGCGAAGTGCATCCTGTGTGAAAACAAAAGCAAACCATTTTTAACTTAAGTTACGTTCTTTACATAACTTGGCAGTCAGGTGACCCTTGTAACCACTTCACTTCCAGCATTTACATACATTTATTTACTGTTTAAACTGTCTTTTATAACGCCTTACCAGGAAGTTTTTTGCCTTAAACCTAGGTAAGTAGTTTTATAACATAAATCAACAGAAACTGCAGCCTTTTTTTACAGCAGCGGACCATACGTGTGTGCTATTTTTTAAAACATGCCTTTTTACTGTGAGTCTGCGATACGTACATATGTGCTGTGAAACGCGAGCCACGATACATACATACGTGCCATAATTTGTGGTACTGTCACACGACCTCTTCTGCCATTTTCTTATAACAATGAGGGGAAAAAAAGACTATGTGTCCCTCCAAGAACCCTCAGCTCAGTGGAGAGATTTAGCATTCTTCAGCTCATTGTTTTGGTTTAACAGCCACTTTACTGTTTACTTCCCTTGTTATCATGATTTGTTTTTAACCAAAAACCTTGTATAATCTCACTCAAACAGAACCAAACAGCATGAAAATGAGGTTATAGCCAGAAAAGGTTAATCTTGTGTAAATATGACGTCACATTCTCTCTGTAATCAGAAACCCTGTTTACAAGGTGCACTTTGAACGGATCACTAAATTGCAGAGTAAAAAATAAATGTATGTCATAGAAGTCATTAGTTTCCTCCATTTGCAAACCAATTTGAGTAAAAACATGAAAGCTAAACTCAAATTTACCTAAAATGGACAAAGCTAGGTTACCATTCAAGCACTCCATTCATTCTTACAGTCAAACAAGTTATGGCAGTTATAACAGTTGACAGCCAATATTTAACTACAGTAATTTTCCCGAAACGGATTTTCATGTAGCCATGTGTTTTGAGAAATGCAAAGCAAAATTTGAGAAAACTGTCAATTACTAACTGACAAACTGTGACGAGCTAGAATTCATATGCCAGGAGTTGAGGTTGACCATCATCGTGAAATGATGACATTTGACCACATTTTGTGGTGTTAAGACAGATACGTCCCTGACAAGGACGGAACAGGAAAACATGTCACCGATGCAGGCCGCGTGGTGGTTGTTCTGATGACAGACCACAGACAGCTGTCAAAATGCAGAGGAGCACTGATGTACGTGGTCGGGGTGCAAGTGAAACCAGATGTCTAATCACAATTTGAGCACAATAAAACTTGACGACTCATATCATCAAGATAGAGTTGTTGTTATCTGACATAAAAAAATGTGGGCGGGGCCATTTCACCTTTAGCAGAAGTGGCATAGGTAGTAACAAAATCTGCAGTGGTTAACTTTGAAGATGCATGATACACACAGGTGTAAATATCAGTGTGTCTCATCTGTCCACTTGTGATCAGATCGCCCAAAATTTATTTTTAAACCAAATGTAAATATGGTCTGAGAAACCAAAGGAAAAAAAGTTTGGAAGGGCTCAGGAAAGAGAAATCTATTGTTCTACCTCTCCACTCTAGATGAAACCAGGCCTACTGGATGAAAGCTTCGACAACATTGATATATTTGCTGTTTGTCTGGCCACACATTAGACAAGAATTGGCTAGTTAGTACAGGCCACGATCCCTCTGCCTCCCTCCCTGCTGCTGGCACACTGCTTCACCAGAAACAAGTTGAAATGCTTAATATTCCTGTAATGTTTCATCTTGTAATTGTTTTTCATTTTGCATTATTAACTTGTGTTGTTCTGTGCTCAAGACCCATCGTGTTTATTATAATGTATATGTATCATATATATTAATGCATATTACTATAGTGTCAAGTATTCAGCTAAGGTATTAAAACCATTAATGTCACATAATAAAACCGACTATTGAAATAAAAATGAATAAATCAGTACTAACTGCTCTCTCACTCTCTCTCTCTCTCTCTCTCTCTCTTTCTCTCTCTCTCTCTCTCTCTCTCTCTCTCTCTCTCTCTCTCTCTCTTTCTCTCTCTCTCTCTCTGTCCACAGCTGTATCATTCATGAGACACAGCGCATCAGCCTTTGGATTTGCCGTGAGTTCCGCCCTCCTTCCCTCCTCCATTTGCATTGATCAATTAGTCATAACTTTGGTCTCTGTGATTTATTAATGAATCCTGTTACCAAGTGTTATTGGTCCCTTTGTCTCCAAGGTAACAGGGCAGAGTAGAGGGACTGGGCATGGAGCTCAGGTTGAATGTCAAAAAGCCTTTTGTGCTTGCTCAACATGTCTGCAGGCTTTCACCAAAATAAGGAATCTTATTACCTTTTATTATTTACAAGAAGTGATTGAGTGTAATTAGTTTAAAAATCAGGCTTAATAAGAGTGAAGTGAACATTAAATCCTCCACACCCTAAGCCGGTGAGTGATTAGCATAATGTGATTAGAATATTATAAACCATAATCTGCAGTGCGAGCTATCTCCTTATTAAAGATTGGGTTTTAATTAGCAAGTGAGTGGCTATCTATGACTGTTTTAATAAAGCAGCAAGAAGACAATAAGTTGTTATAGCCCGATGCAGAGGGGTTAGATTACAGCAGCCGATCGTCGGTAGCTTTAGCTGACTTTATGCTTTTAGCTTTTTTCAGGTACATTATGTGACTTGGAAATGAAGTGATAATGATCGTGTCATATTTTACGATACAGCTTCAGGGAACAGAAGACTTTTAAAGTCTTTTGTGAGAGAGTTTGACTGACTAATGCAGCACTAAGTCATACAGCTGTATGTTGATAATCTCGATTTCCCCAAAGGCAAAATATCACCATGAAATACATTTTTACCCTCTGAACTCTCTGAACCCAACTTTTTCCTTTTGTGCTTCACTGCGATATTTAAGTCCTGCAGCTCTATGGAATCAGCACAATCATGGTCAGATGTAGGGGCAACTCAAAAATGTCTTTTGTGCATAAATCATAAAAAAAAGAAAAAAAAACAGAAGTTGAATTTCTCTGATAAATTATTTATTTTTAATGTAATTTATATACACAACACTTTTCCAACTGATCACAAGTGTCAGGAATATACATATAAAAATATATAAATTGGTCTCACTATGCTACACATATTGAACTATTTACATTTTTATGACCTCTACTTACAGCCTCCCTGTCCTCTCCTCTCTGCTCTGTGTAAACAGCCTGCAGTTCTGTCTGATCTTCAGTGAATATTTGCCACGTGACACGTTCCTTGCAGCAGAATCAACCTTAGCATCACAGTGTCACAGAGTAGCGCAATTTAATTTAATTTAATTTAATCTATTTTCTAAGTTAGATCTAAATCGTTTTCTCTCCTGTGTTAATTGAATGTTAATTAAGAACATGGGTAAAAAGTGTTTCACCAGAATAATCTTTTGTATATAAGGTTTTTTTCTCTTTTTTAAGTTTCAAGTTCTGCCAGCATCATTTGTGTATGTGAATTTATTTTTCATCTCTTAAAACAGGTTGTGGCAGGAGAAATTATTGTTGTTTTGTGAGGTTTTTTTAAGTGTTTGTTGTTGTAATACTCAAAAATTACATTTTTACATTTCAATGCACAGGGTACAAGATATGTAACATAACTGTCATGTCTTTCTTTGATTGCTAAAATCCCCAAATCTAACACAAACAGAAGATAAGCACTGATTGAAATACACAACTGTAACTTTGCAACACACAATGTATTTACCTTGTGCACAGTGACTGAAATGAGTAATACAACAACAAAATGATTCGGCAATAAATACATAATAAGAATCTTAAAAAGATTTTTCCTGGCAGAACCTTTTTGTTTTGTTTTGATAGTTGATTGTTGAGTTTCATTCAACAATCAACCCAAAGTGTCATTATCTGAGAAGCTGGGAATGAGACTCTAGAATTGCATACTGTACCTTTAAGTCATAAACAAAGGAGAGAAAACATCACTTAGAAATTTTATCACCAGTTTTTTCTCACTTGCCTCATTGGGAGCCATATTATTACAACTTCAAGCCCTCTCTCTTTCCTTTGTTATTATACTGTAGTTATTGTAATAAGTTACATGTTACCACTGTAATAAGTTGTAACTTCAGAGTCTTCCTTTCTTCCTGTTCCTGCTGTAGTTTAATGCCTCGCTGGACGTCCTGTCATCACTCATTGTCCTCTGGCGCTACTTCAATGCAGCAGCTGTACACTCGGCACACAGAGAGTACATGTGAGTACCAAACACCACGCTGAGTTTAATGAATGTTTGATTAATGATAACTCTTTGTGGTGTGATGCAATTTGGGTTATTCCTCTGCATTAAAGCAGAACGCTTCTGCACTTCACTGTTTATATCCGTCCAAATATCTCTCTCTTTCCATCTTTCTTTACTCTTGTGTTTCTTTTCCTTCTGATTTTTATGTATTTTTTTTTTAAGATACAAAATCAACAACAACATCTAGATTTGTAATGATTTGTATTGATTAAATTATTTTCAGTATTTGTATAGTTGGTTTCACTGGACATCAGCACTGGGGATTAAAGTTCAATTAAAGGAGAAACCAACACAAAATGTGTTAGTAAGGCCTCCATAACAGCCCCATTACCTCCGTCACTTGTATTATCTAAGTCTCTGAACTCTACAAGAGGGATGAACATCATTCTTTACAAACAAATTCTCTCATTTGGTGTTTGGATGGTGACTGTGGAAGGAGCTGTCTAACACATTCGTCCTACATCTCCAACAGGTGTTGAGTTGAGATCTGTTGACTGTAAAGCCCACAGCATATTAGTGATCAGTGGTGGAATGTAACCAAGTACATTTACTCAAGTACTGTATTTAAGTACATTTTTGAGCTACTTGTACTATACTTGAGTATATCCATTTTATGTTACTTTATACTTCTACTCCACTTCATTTTTGAGTAAATACTGTACTTTTTACTCCACTACATTTAGCTGACAGCTTTAGTTACTTTTCAGGTCGAGATTTACCATGAAAAACATGATCAGTTTAAAGTGATTGGACATTTTTTTTAATTAAACCTCATAACAGTATATTAAGTAGTTAAAATTAGCCCTACCTTGAGGAGATTAAAATGGTGATTGGGGCGTCCCGGTGGCTCACATTGGTAGAGCGCGTACCATTAAGGCTGGTAGTACCATTAAGGCTGAGTCCTTCCTGCGGTGGCCCGGCTTCGAATCCGGCCTGAGGTCCCTTTGCCGCATGTCCTCTCCTCTGTCATCTATCACTTTCAATAAAGCAAAAAAAAAAAATCTTAAAAAAAAAAAAAAAAATGGTGATCAATACAAATAATCTAATAATATATTGGAATATATAAAACAATCTGACTGGGTCCATTCTTCATAACAAGTACCTTTACTTTTGATACTTTGGTTCATTTTTATTCTGATACTTTTGTACTTTTACTTCAATAAGTTTTGAATGCAGGACTTTTACTTGTAGTGGAATAATTTCACAGTGTGGTATTAGAACTTTTACTTAAGTAAAAGATCTGAATACTTCTACCACCACTGGTTGGCAAGTGTGTTGTGTGATGCAGCAGCTTCGAGCCTCGGATAAATTTCCCTTTGGTACACACAGATTATGTCTTATCTTATCCTATTCATTCAGTCATTCGGTCATTATCCTTAACCACTTAACTGGTGACTAGAGTCACAGGAAGCTGGAGACCTGCTGACATTGGGTGAGAGGCGGATTACGAAACATGTATGAGACGATCACAGGGCAGACATAAAGAGATGGATGATGGATGAGTGAATGGCTTTTAGCTTATAGCCAATGGGATATAGCAATATTACTGGTACCTTTGAGCGTATGAAACCTTGTCTTATGAGGCTTTCAGTCATGTTGGGATACTGCTGCACAGATTAAATTCTTTTTGGAAACTCTACTCCCTCATTTGAGGGTGAGAGGGAGTGGAGCAATATATTCCTAACTGTACAAGGTCACTTCCTGTCACTGTACATCACTGCTAAACACAAACCTGTTCATCCATCAGCTGTCAGGCTGCACAGAGCTGTGTGTGTCTTACAGGATGAAAGACAAGGCTTTACAGAACATGTTAAAAAAGACACACTTCATCTCTTATTATCTGCTTAATATGTAGTCAAACAGATGAAACCAGGTACCACATTTGCATACATGTAGATACACACAAAAAGTGAGAGCATGCATTTCATATTCACATCCTGTTTGCTGTAAATAGACCAATGTGGTTTGTGCTCAGTGGTGGAAAGTAACCAAGTACACTTACTCAAGTACTGTACTGAAGTACAATTTTAAGGTACTTGTACTTTATTTGAGTATTTCCATTTTATGTAACTTTATACTTCTACTTCACTACATTTTAAGGTAAATATTGTATTTTTTTCTCCACTACATTAAGCCGACAGCTTTAGTTACTTTTCAGGTCGAGATTTAACATAAAGAGCATGATCAGTTTAAAATGATTAGACTTTTTTTATTTTTTTTTATTCAACCTCATAACAGTATATTAAGTAGTTAAAATGCCCTACCTTGTAAAAATGCTACTAACATAAATGCATCAATAAAAAAATAATCTAATATATTATAAATTATATTATATTTGGAATATATAAAACAGTCTGAGTGGGTCCATTCTGCATAATGAGTACTTTTACTTTTGTTACTTTAAGTTCATTTTGATGCTGATACTTTTGTACTTTTACTTCAGTAAGTTTTGAATACAGGACTTTTACTTGTAGTGGAGTCATTTCACAGTGTGCTGTTAATACTTTTACTGAAGTAAAGGATCTGAATACTTCTTCCACCACTGCTTGTGCTCCTGTTTAGAGGAGGTTAGAGTTTTAGACTTGTTTGTTTCATCTTCCAGTGATACAGACACTAAATAAAATCTTGGAATAAGACAGAATGAGACTTTGAGGTTACGATGCACGTCACTGAGATAATAGATACAGAGACAGAGGAGACAGAGACATAGAGGGATATTAACACCCACTTTGAATGAGGTTGCAGCAAATGGATAAAGATTGTTTTGGATGTATTCAGGCTACATTTGTATTTACCAGCTATTTTTAATTTTATGCAACCTTGAACCATTATATTGATATGGCATCTGCAGATAATTTGGACTAGAGTTGCATGGCAGTGTTGTTGATGCACCAGTTTCTTGCATATTTTACCACATTTTAATAGCTGCAACTCTAAAAATGAGTAATGGGTAATTGTGCCTTGCAGAGAAGCTTTTCTCAAACATATGCAGACTTTAAAAGCTGCTTTTTCTCTGTGAATCGTGACAGTTTTGTTGTGACCAACCACCATCCCAATGATAGACACCACCTCACTGCACCTGTCAGACGCTGAGAGATAGATGGGATGCAGGTACTGTGATTAGGGCTCAGCAGATATATCATAGAAAATGAGACTGTTATCTTGTTCCATTGCTGCCAGAGTAAGCATCCCGTAGCTCCGCCCTCTAAACACATTCACCTCATTATCCTTAATATTTTCTTAATAAACAAACATCACAAAGTGCCACCCTCCAGCGCTCTAATGGAAGTCTGCAACTTGTTTATTCTGGTAGCACGCCGTGCCCCAAATACACTGTAAACAGACTTCAGACATCTTCCAAACACTGCAATTGTGCTTAGAAACTTGGTTGTGATATATTATTATGTATTTATTATCACTCATATCCAACATAAAGAGGACTTTCAGTATTAGAGCAGTTTCTGCTGTAAAATGATTACTGGTGGAAGAAATATTCAGACCTCTAACTTAAGTAAAAGTACTTATACCACACTGTGAAATGACTCCACTACAAGTAAAAGTCCTGCATTCAAAACTTGCTGAAATAAAAGTACAAAAGTACCAACATCAAAATGTACTTGAAGTATCAAAAGTAAAAGTACTTGTTATGCAGAATGGACCCACTCAGATTGTTATTTATATTACTAATATATTATTTGATTATTTGTATTGATGCATTTATGTAATGTTATTTTAATTTAGTAAAGGTCGGACTCATTTTAAATACTTACATTTCATTTTTAAAAAGTCTAATCACTGTAAATTGATCGTGTGTTTCATGTTAAATCTTGAACTGAAAAGAATCTTAAGCTGTCAGCTAAATATAGTGAAGTAAAAGTATTAAATTTACATAAAATGGAAATACTCAAGTAAAGTACAAGTACCTCAAAACGTACTTAAGTACAGTACTTGCGTGAATGTACTTAGTTACATTCCACCACATTTGCCAACGTCATGATGCACATACTAAGACAAAACATAAGTCACACAGACATAAACTCGAAAAATACAGTAAATTCAAGCAAAAAAGCCAAATATTATCAAACCAATAAGCAATGTCTTAATCCCAAATAAAAATAACTTACATATTATGTATTTATTAGCACTCATATCCAACATAAAGAGGACTTTCAGTATTAGAGCAGTTTCTGCTGTAACATTATCACCAGTGGAAGAAATATTCAGATCCTTTACTTAGTAAAAGTACTAATACCACACTGTGAAATTAAAAAAGTAAAAAGTAAAAGTCCTGTATTCAAAACTTAGTGAAGTAAAAGTACAAAAGTATCAGCATCAAAATGTACTTAAAATATCAAAAGTAAAAGTCATGCAAAATGGCCTCAGTCGTTTTTTTTACATGGTCGCCCATAAATATATATTTAAAAATATATATATAAAATAATCAGACACAATCCTCTGTTAACTGTTTTTTTTTTCATTTTCATTATGATTTGTCTGGAATAGATTGATTAATAAAGTTTTTGGAAGATATGCACTTTATCTGCCAATAATAAATCCCATTGCCACAATCATTTCATAGAAAAAGGTAAAAAAAATATATTTTATTCTAACTTTATGGCCAACCATGTATATATTCCAAATATATATTTTTGTTATTACTCTAGATGCATTTATGTAAGCAACGTTTTACTCCAGGTACGGCTTATTTCAACTACTTCATATACTTTTAATGTGGTTTCATTTATAAACATGCATAATCACTTTAAATGTATCATGTTTTTATGTTAAATTTCGACTTGAAAAGTAACTAAAGCTGTCAGCTAAATGTAGTGGAGTAAAAAGTACAATATTTGCCTTAAAATGTAGTGAAGTAGAAGTATAAAGTTACATATGTAGAAATACTACAAACTACAGGTAACTCAGAAGTGTACTAAAGTACTTGAGTAAATATACATTCTACCACTGACCATCACACACCATCATGTGGCTGATTATGCCATTAGCTGTGAAATTCACTTCAATATTTAGTGTAATTGAATATAACTGATGCATCAGTAGGCTGACCACCACACTGTCATATCACTTATTACTGTCATTATGTCAATTCAAAGGTCGATAAACGAACTGTGTAATTCAAGCAAGTGAACAGGAGTTTTTAATGGACAATTGTTTTATTTTTTGTTCCACTGTTCCTTTAATATTTCATGGAGGTTGGTAAAAAAAATCTTTCCTAGTTCTGCCAGAGGCCACTGGCAGTATCATTTATAACTGTTTAAGTCAGGATACTTTTGTTTGTGTCTTTGCTGCAGCAGGAAAATGACAAATTATCCAGGTTTAAATGCAACAGAGAGAAAGTGGGAGACAGTATGACTGATCTGGAGTCTGCTTCTTTATGTTATTGCTTTGGTTCAACTTCCTCATGGCAGGTTTAGCAAAGAGATCACACTGGCTGGAGCTGATTCCTAACACTGTCTGTGTGTGTCTGTGTGTGCAGAGCATGTGTCGTGCTGGGGGTCGTGTTCGTTCTCTCCTCCCTGTGCATCCTGGGAAAGGCCATCCACGACCTGGCTACCCACATGCCCCCTGAAGTGGTAAGACCACACACACACACACACAGACACACAGAGACATATACTCTTTGTTTTGTAGAACTTTTGTTCATATTGAACCAGTGGTGGAATGTAACTAAGTACATTTACTCAAGTACTGTACTTGAGTACAATTGTGAGTATTTCCACATATGTAACTTTATGCTTATACTTCACTACATTTTGAGGCAAATATTGTACTTTTTACTCCACTACATTTAGCTGACAGCTTTAGTTACTTTTCGGGTCAAGATTTAACATGAAAAACATGATCAATTTTAAGTCATTGCCACTAGCACTTATTGATGCACTAATAGCTCTTATTGCACTATACTTTGATTGTTTGGTTTTATTCTTCCTGTAAGTCGCTTTGGATAAAAGCGTCTGCTAAATGACTAAATGTAAATGTAAAATATAAAGTGATCATGCATGTTTATAAATTAAACCACATACAAGTATATTAAGTTTTAAAATAAGTCCTACCATGAGAAAATTAAAACGCTGCTTACAGAAATGCATCAAGAATAATAATCAAATATAATATATTTGGAATATATAAAACGATCTTAGTGGGTCCATTCTGCATAATAAGTACTTTTACTTTTGATACTCGTAGCACCTATGATGTAATAATTTCTTGATAATGTAATAAAATGTGCACTTAACTCAATCAAAAATGTAATAAAACCTTATAATGTAATAATGTAAGGGGGGGTACTCTGATCAGAGCGGTGTCCCTAGCAACGGTGTGTTATACTTACAACTCCAGGAATTATTTTTCTGTTGTTGTTGTTGCCTATCTTGATCAATGGTGGTATTCTGGTAATTCTCCATAATCAACCTTTAAGTTCAGCATTAGTTTTACCATTAGAATTTTTTTATTACATTATTGGTGAAGTTATTACATTATTTTACAGTAGTGGAGTAATACTGCATTGTAGTATTAGTACTTTTACTTAAGTAAGGGATCTGATTCCTTTTCCCACCACTGTTTTGAACAATATTTTAGAAAAAGGATTGATGTTCAGTGATGCCATAGAGTGCCAGCACAATAACTGTTTGACATTTATGTAGTAATTCTTGGCGTTGGTTTGCCGTAGGAGGGTTGCTGTCTGATCAGACACAGTGCCAGGATTTCAGTGTTTGAATGAACTAAAGTAATTCTGGCTAGGCCTTTTCATTATGGTAGTTCATACTGTTTCCTTTCTTTTATCAGCCTCCCACTGCTAGTTTTGTTCAGACAGAATCGACTGATATCATGCTGTGGAAGGGGACTAGAGGTCTTTTTCTAAAAACATTTTCAATGCCGAGATATCGCTTTATTTGGCCGAGACAGTGTATTTATTACAAACGACACACGCAGGTTTATTGCTCAAATCTTGCCAAAATAAAACCCAATATTCTATCTAGGGCATTATTGTTGTGGATTGTGTAGACCGGTACGTTATTTGTTTCATTTGATTGCAGAAAGAGAGAGAGATGGACTGCTGTGTGAGCTAGATTGACTTTTAACAGGAGGGAGAGCAATAGAAATGTGTTCAAGGCAATATATAAACAATCAAGAATTTTGAGCCCTATCTGTCATCTCTTTGTCTACATTGTTTTCTAGGTTCTTCTAGTCTCAATAGGAACTCCATTTGCAGATATAAAATTAAAGACCCACTGCAACGTAAAATGGCTTGTGCAATAAATGTTGCCTTTTACTTTTTACAAAGGTTGTTGTTGTTTGTTTTTTTATTCGTATTTAAATGTTGATTTACATGATTAAAAATAAGAATTTAAAGAATATGCGGTCTACTATTCTCCTATATGACTGACAGTTATAGAGAGAGACCAATCTCTATAAGCAGATATTGGCATGTAAATATAGAATGTGTAGGCAACAGAACAAGATTGTGGTTTCTGTTTGTGGTATTGACGAATCCTGCTGAGCAGCTTTGGTTAAATGCCTATAAACAGTTTGTGTGGAGAGAAAAGAGGTGGAACACATTGGCTAAAATGCAATCTCAAAATCCATTGGCTATTATATGATAATCCGGTCAGTGATGTGGTCTCTCAACTCCAACTCAGTTCTTACATCTCCAGCTGTTAATCAGACTGTAATCTATGACCAGTCAATGGAAAAACAAATTGTAGAATTTCTCAGAAAATCAGATATCTCTCTATGATTTCTGGTGTTTTTAATGTGTCTGCCTGCAACACAGTGCTTTTACTTTTTGTAATCATCATTCCTGTGCTGGTACGGCTGCAACCATGAATGAGGTGTCCGTTACATTTCATGACCACATGTTGAAAACACAGTCACCCCTTCTAAATACTGTAGGGCCCCAGAAGTGTGGCAATTGTTACAGAACTGGTTGTGGCCCCTCCCGGCGCTCAAAATATCTCAAAATATGGTGTTTTTTTAATTGAAGTAGAATACATGAAGTAGGGTGGCTTTTTTCTGGAAAAGCCACCCTACTTCATGTATCAACAGACTATAATCAACTGACTGTAATCTATGACCAGTCAATGGAAAAACAAAATGCAGAATTAGTGTCCCTCGCCACCAGAGGCTAAACCGCCAGCAGACCGATCGCCAGGGGGGTTCCAAGAATGGAGAGAGACTTAATAACACCTGGTTTATTGCTGTTGTTTAGGTTGTTTTTTTTTAAACTTAGTTTTTTTAGTCAATTATGTTGGTTTTCCGGACACTTAGTATTGCAACTCACAAGAGGCAGATGTAAAAAAGGAGTAGTCAAAAGTATCCTTTGTAGCAGCTCAGTGGTGCCTTTCATTAGACCTCTTTTTTTCTCCCTCGAGTGCCAACATTGTTTAAACTTCACACCTGAAGTTTGTAACACAGGCTTTTTGTTATACATTTTAAGTGTCAAGCCCAAACTAAAAAAGTATTTCTTCAGAATGTTCAAAGCTCTTTCAGGGCATAGTCCTCATGAGACTGGTCTCCCCTCAAAAATGACAATGTAGGGCGTTTGTACAGACAGCAAAATACGACACATATTAACGTTTTAACAGAGGTGGATAGGTCAAATAAAGACCAATGGTGAAAGAAGTATTTAGATCCCTTACTTAAGTAAAAGTACTAATACCACACTGTGAAATGACTCCACTACAAGTAAAAGTCCTGCATTCAAAACTGAGTGAAGTATAAGTACAAAAGTATCAGCATCAAAATGTACTTAAAGTATCAAAAGTAGAAGTACTCACTATGCAGGATGGACCCACTCAGATTGTCCTAATATATTATTGTATTATTATTTTAATGCATTTGTGTAAACTTTAATTTACTGTTGTCAAGGTAGGGCTAATTTTAACTACGTAATATACTTTTATGTGGTTAAATTATTAAAATGCTTAATCATTTTAAATGTATTATGTTTCTGATGTAAAATCTCAACCTGAAAATGGAAAAGCTGTCAGCTAAATGTAGTGCAGTAAGAAGTACAATATCTGCCTCAAAATGTAATGAAGTAGAAGTGAAAAGTTACATAAAATGTAAATACTCAAGTCAAGTAGAAGTACCTCAAAAATGTACTTAAGTACAGTACTTGAGTAAATGTACTTCCGGCATTCCTACATGCATTTATTAACGTCTTACCAGGACGATTTTTGTAAACCTAGATCAGTGGTTTTGTAGCCTAAGTTCACAGAAACTGCAGCCTTTTTTACAACCGTGAACCGTATGCGTATATATAATGAAATGTGCTATTTTTAGAACACTCAAAGGTACCGTGAGCCACAAAACAATCCTATATGTTGTTATGGGTGGTACTGACAAACGGTCTATTCAGTCTTTAGGTTGGAGATCTTGTTGTCCTCATACAACATTTTTTACATGTGACAAGTAAACTGGGTTTGTCGTGTAAAATCAGTGTGTTAAATGAAATGTTTAAACTGAATATCACGTGTGTTAAAGAAGTTAAGAATTATGGCATTGTATAGCAGAGCTGTCTGAACAGAGCAATGCTCATTTATTTATTGAGTGCTGTTTAATGCAAAGTCAAAACATTTCATACAGGGATTAAAAATGCCATGACAGTGCATCAGTTTAAACATGACCTTGGGCTTTATGATTTCCGACAGTCAGTTTTTATTAAAAAAAGAAACCGCTCATTAACTGCTCCAAGCTGTTTCCCCAACAACAGAACAGCATAAACGGCATGTTTATGAGAAAAATGGCAAGTACAGGTGCATGTGTGTGAGTTGATTGCAGAAATCACCCCACATACACATCAAATGACACATGCTCAAGAACATTGAGTTCCTTATGTGCTCAGTTTGAGTCAAAACATAGACATACAGTACATGCAGCACACACATCATTCATTGTTGTGAGCGAGGTGTCTTTTTATAGCCTTGTGCTGCTCTGACGTCACAGTCTGCCTCCACCTGACTATTGTTCCTTCTCTCCGACGCAGACACGCACAGACATGCACACACACTTTCTTTTTAATGTCAACACTTCACTCCTCCCCCCACCTCTCTCTGGAGGTGTTAAGACTATGAATAAAATCCCAAAATAGTCTCATCTTTCTGTTGCTGGGGCACGGCCCAACTCTTCCATCGTCACACTGTTTGGGGAGTCCTTTCCACTTCTGTGCTTTGAACCCTCCTATTTGGTTTGTAAATGATTTAATCTTCGCCATCTGTCGGTTTCACTGACCGGTAAAGCCATGACAGAGATTTTTACACTCTGAATTCACATTAGTCCCCTATTATGTAGTTTCAACGCTCTACAAAGCCCTTTTTGATTTTGTTATGGAGCCCAGCAGTGCTCCCAAATCCCCCCAAAAATCTAAATTTTTCACTGTTGATGTTTTGAAACACAGCAGTGCACACTTGAATGTTAAAACAGCCTCGAGCCGAGAGGAAATGCGAGACTTGTGGGACTACTGGGGCCTTTAACAAAATCATGAGGTATACCTTAGCCTTTACAGTTTTCTAGTAAACACGTGACAATTCATTATGTTTTTACATGAGGCCTAAAAACATGATGACCACATAATAAAGCTAATTTTAAAAACATTTTAAAACCTGTTTGTATCCATGTGGACATTGTCGAGAACTCTTCTTCTTCCTTGTCTTTTCTGGTGTGTGGTTCTAGGTGTATTACTAACTATTGTTCAGTGGGAAAGCATGAAAATCATCTGCATTAATGCCAAATGCATGTATTGTACATCCTTATGCATGTGCACGAGATACAAACCAAACATATATCCACTTATAAAACATTGCTCCACTCCTGGTCAAAAATAAGTAAAGAAAAATAAGTAATTGCTTGAAGTTTATTGTATCAATATTCTTTATACGCACGTTCATTTATTAATTTTTTACATTCTTTTAAATTTACCATAATGATATAGCAAATATATAACAATTTATACCCAAGCAGACCATGACTGTTTCAATGATTGCTATAAAATGTCCACAAAACATTATTATTTAACCCCTAACCACCACTGAACAGACATTAGCTATAGGCTAATTAGCAACAGAAGCACATTTTTCCTCTTGTCATTGTTTGTTCAGGAAGTTGATCCATAAAGTGAATGAGGCATACAAGGCAATTTAAATAAGGTCACTTAATTTTCAGTAACTGGCCACAGGCAAATTAGCCTTTGAAACATGAAGCCAATACAAAAGTGCAGAAATCTGCAGTTCCTTGAATGGCCACTTGAGGCTGGCTCCAAAAATGATTCACTCCCCATTGACCCCCATGTTAAAATGTCCAACATTACAGCAGAAATAAATATGTTTACAGCCTGGTACAAAAAACAGTTTTGGTCTCTATAGCTAATTTTCCTCCTTCATGACAACTGTACAGGGGGTGAATTTTTCACTCATCCATTTAAATGATATTATTGCATGAGTGATAGGGGGTGTTTCAGCAATCAGCAATCTTATAGGTGACATCACAGAGACTACATTTATGTTATATATCATCTCTGCTTTGAACACACCTTTAGTCATGGATTCACCTACACTTTCAAACTCCTAAAGTTTTGCTATTGCAGGAAATTAACTAAATACTAAAAGCCAGGTAGCAACAGCCCAATTGTTTAGAAGATACACACACATACAGCAAAGGGTGAAGGAGTAGAGTTTTGAATTCAGCAACTGAGAAACAACAGCAGATTGAGGACAAAACACAAAGACAGAGAATTGTTATTCATGTGGATATAATGAGATTTAAAGCCACGATACAGGAATGTATAAATATCTGTCCCAGACAAACCAAGCCTGTCTTTTTGATCATTTTAAGTGCATGTTTGATGGTGTAAAGAATGAGTCATTGAGGCCCCTTTGACCACAATCAAAAGCCAAGAGACAGAAGCTGATAGAGAAGCAGGTTGAGGGCAGCAGCTATTCTGCAGACTGTGTTTGATGCTCCAGTGCCATTATGTTAATAGAAACCGGGGGTGTTAGGTCTCAGAGGAGCTTCCTGACACCAGCTAGAGCCTATTACCTCTGTCTGTCTGTCTGACATTCCCTCGCTTTTCTTCACCATCCCACTCCCTTCTTTGTGTCTCCTCCTTCAGTCTCCAACACTCTCTGTCTTATCTGATTAAGTATCAGTTTGTTGAAGAGCGATCTGTCTTATGTAAAATACTTTAAGGGCTGCATGGTTTGGCAGGATGTTGTAGATGTAGGAGTTTAAAAGATTCATTTCGTTCTCTGTCTCATTTATCCAGTCTCTCTCTCTACTCTCAGTCATTATCCCATTCTACTCTCTCTCTCTTTCCATCCATAGCCCATCTCTCTCATTGTTTCCCTCACCCCTAACTCTCCCTACAAGCTCACCTACTCCGTCTCCCTCCATTACCACGTCTGTCATTCCTTTCAGACTCTTATTTTTCTCATTCGTAGTCTCCTTATCTTTGTATCCATCCTTTTTGGGGGCTTGCTTTTATTGAAGTCTTCATCAAATAGAAGTCAGAGGTGATTAATCACACCAGCAGCGATCTGTTTATGTGCTCTGTTTGCCTGCAGGACAGCGTGTGTGACTGAAAGAACCAGAAAAAGATTATGAAAAGAAAACATTTAAGAGCGAATCTGCAGGCTGAATGTGATGTTTCTGGGTTGACTGGACTTCTCTGGTTTCTCTGTTTACTTTTAAATATAACTACAGAAACATAACTGCAGTGATACAGTGCAAATGCTACAAAGTGTTGCTACCTTGAAGTATTGGCCTGTTAAATCACATTGAGCGGACAGAGGGTGGAGAAAATCAGGAATCCTGATTCGCATCACGTCCTGGGTCGCTGCTCTCATGGCAGGCTGTCTGTGTCTAGTGCCTGATTAAACACAGAGAGCTGGGATTGGCTTTCCCTGCCTTTGTGCTGCATGGAGAGAGGGAAACAGACATGATGCAACAAATACGTACATATAGTAAATGCATGCAGTGACGCAGTTACAGTGAACTCGCTCATTTGTTCTCTGATCTGGATTGGAAAGGCTGACAATCAAAAAGAGCTGAAGGGATCCCTTTCTCTAGCAGCAGTCAGCCAATAAGGGATATGTATGCATGTGAAATTAAATCCAAAATCACAAATAACAGTGTTTCTGAATCACTGCACTCAGTTAACATAAGCTTTTCTTTATTCCTGCCCCATTTAATTCAAGTAAATTCAAGTAAAAAGAGGGTGAACAAGTTATGAGCTTACCAGCAATCAAGAGTTCAAACTTCAAGCAAGCACATGTTGGTTTACATGACGATACAGTGTGTCTGTGTGTGTTAAAGAGGTCGGATAAAGAATCCCATTGCCTTTAGTCAGGATAGTCATTTGGTCAGGGGATGTGATCAAATCGGGTTGGGTACCTTGCACTGCTGGCTGGTCATTCCTAGCATTTTTTATGTATTTTTTTAATACATGACAGGATATAGAAAGACTTAGCCTACTTCTGAATTCACCTTCTGTTCGCTACATAATTCACTTTATTGATCCTGAAGCCGTTTATTGAGTGTCCATGGCTTGGCAAAATATGGTGTTTTTTGTTATTCCTGGAAAAGCAACCCTACTACATGTATCAACAGACTATAATAAGACCATTTTGAGAGTATCGGGGCATTTAACATTTTTTATTAATTTTTCAGGAAAAATTTCAACATGCTATTGTATGACTTTTTTTCAAATTTCAAATTTTGGACATCTCAAAATATGTTGGTTTTTTTTGTTATTGCTGTTAAAGCCACCCTACTACATATATCAACGGACTATGATAAGGCCATTTTGAGAGTATCGGGGCATTAAAAAATATTATGACTTTTTCATGAAAAAAGATCATGGCTTTTTTTCAAAATTTTTAGGACATTCTAAAATTGTTGTTTTTTTAGAATAATTTTTGATGTATTATACTACTACTATCAACAAGCTGTTTTAAAATCATTCAAAGTAAGTCATATTTGGAGAAACAACAGAATTACCATATTTTGACATTTTTCGACATACTATAGTGTGACTTTTTGGGGGGTTTTATGGACATACTAAAATATTGTTTGTTTTTATATGTTTTTGGACGTTTTATGCTGTTACTTTGACCAACAAAGTCACCTCAGATAGGTCAGTGTGTCAGCAGACTGACTAGAGGACAGAAAGTTGTTGGTTCAAACCTCATGACGGAAAGTTACATTTTAAAGTTTAATACCACAATGAAGAAGTCAAATATGACCATGTGTCAGAGGAGAGAGAAGACAGAAGGTTGTAGGTTCGATCCTTATAAGTTGCAGTGAGATTGCTGAGAGATAAATGCAGGAGGTTATACATCTGAATTTCTCCATGTGGATGAATGAAGTACCTATCTATCTATAAGTATTTAAAATGACTTTTTACTGAGACAGTATACAATGACATTTTCAAGACTCAAAATTCACAAGATTCAAACCAACAACCTTCGGTCTTCTCGTTAGTCTCCCATCACACTGAGCTATAACTTTTTTTTATTTAAAATATTTTTGGACGTATTATACTATTACTATGACCAACAAGCTATTTTATATAATTTTTAGGTTTTTTTTGGACAAACAATGGAATGACCATGTTTTGCCTTTTTCAACATATTATAGTATGACTTTCTTTTGTTTATTTTTATTTGGACATCTCAAAATACGGTGTGTTTTTGATTGCTGTGTATCTACAGTGGATTGATGCATATACTCCACCTTGCTTTTGGACAAAACTATGTCATGGCAGGTGTATAGTTCAGGACCCAAGGAAGCTTGGTGTTCAGTGCAAAGTTGTTTGGATGACCTAAAATAGGTAAATGGAAATGCAGCTATTTGTGTTGTCAGAAAATTCAAGGATGAGTGGCTCTCAAAAAAGCTGCCAGAAGCTATACAGTTTTGAACCCGTTTCAAACACACACATATTGAATGGGCATGAAACTAGTTGAATCCAAAATTCCCTAAAAATAACCCTGATCAAATGTCTGACAAAAACAATAGAGCTGGGTTCTTCTCTCACGTGTCTCCCTTGTCCCAGTTTTTCTCTTCTTCTTGTCTCCGTCTCTCTCCCCCTGTTGGCCCAATTAAATCTGATAGAAAGACACTCTGGGGTCAAGTGCAGGTTTTTGCTGAGTCTGTTTGAGACTTAAAAACACCCTCACATCACTTAGAGGCGTGATCAGAATGACCTTGGGTTGATGCACCAAGTCAAGCCTGTATATATATTACTATAACGGTTGAGCCGACAAAAGCTTTGTGGGTCATTGTGTCTGACTGATAATGTTTTGTGCTTTTTAGTGTTTGCTGTACATATACTGTGTGTAGCTTTCCCTCAGTTTGTTTGCATGCTTTTCCTTTAACCACACAGGGTTTAACACAACCTATTACACCAAACTCTCTTCTATTCCCTGTCTTTCTATAGGACGACTTCCTCTACAGTGTGTCTATAGTGAGCGGACTCACATGTGCTGTGCTGGCTGTGGCCAAGTTCATGCTGGGAAGAGTGCTGACTAGTCGGGCACTTATCACGGACGGTAGGGTACACACACACACACACACACACTCTGAAATATAAATAAATGAATAGCCCATAGGTCTTAATGAAGCATACAAATGACGACAGAATGGCAATAGGAAATAGTAACCGACTAAATGCCCAGAAAAAATGACTGTGCTTTCCATCACTAATTAGTCATTCCTGTAGCATTTCAGTGTAGATGATCAATGTCTGTCTCTTTTTCCTGCTAATGAAGTATTTAAACCAGAACAGTTTGAAAGCGGACTTTCAATAGCTGTGTTGTTTTTTTAGGGAGGAAAAAAAAAACGGACTTAACAATGAGTTTTGTACTGAAAAGTGGGAGTTCGAGAGGAGTTAGGGTTAAAAGTAAATACTGTGTATAGAGAGATAAGTAGATGGTAAATAGTAGTAGAATATTCTTTACGAAAGTAAAACTAGCAATATTGCTGTGAAAAACATTTTATCATCAAAGGTTTCAAAAGTACAAATACTTTTTATGCAAGCCTGCCCCTCTCAGAGCATATTATTGTATAGTTTTATTAGATTATAATAATTAATGTTGTATTTACTTGTCAGAGGCATATCAGAGTTTAAGCCAGTCCAGGGGGAACTTATTTCACCTTTTTTTATGCTGTTTGGTAGTTTTATTGACCATAATATTCAAAGTAACTAGAAGCTGTAACTGTCAAATATATGTGGTGAAGTTAGAATTACAATGTTTCACTCTGAAATGTAGTGAAGTAGAAGTATAATGTAGCAAAATACTGAAAGACCTTTCCCCAATTTTGAATCAAGCGTAAACTGCCAGGGTTAAAGGGAAACTTTGGTAATTTTCAACAGTTGAGCAGGCAGAACCTGCGTCAACATTCCCCTTTCCTAGACATGCTACATGCTAGACTTCTATGTTGAAAAAAAATATATATATTTTAAAGAAGGTTAAAAGTTGTGGCTGGGGACCTGTGAAAAGCAACACATTCTTCATGGACGTGTTGTATACAGCCACATCATAAGTTAGCTAATGTTAGCAAAACATAGCTAGATAGCTAGCTTATGTCAAGCTACATCAAGAGGTGTTAGCCTAGTTTCAGCTCATGAACATCACCTGCCATGATAATGTTGAAGAGATTTAGAAAAGGGCAGCTATGTCGGTTGCTGAAAAAGTTTCCCTTTTAACATTATGGTACACTAACCCAAAAAACAAAACAGCGAGTCAAAGCATTACAACTAAAACCACACAGGGTTTGTGTCTTTCTGTGTCAGAGAAAGTTGCTCTCAAAACTGAGTTGAAAGAACTAATAGGTTATGACCCACTGGCTGCACATAGACAAATGCGCATGTGAACAAAAGCACAGAGCACACACACACACACACACACACACACACACTGCTATCCCCAGGTCTCAGAACGCACAGGGCATCAATCCAATAAACCTGAGGTTGCTGTTCTCAGAGACTGGATTTATTTCCCACAAGACTATACACTTACTGCAGGCGAGACAATAACCCACTATGCTAGCTTTCACACAAGGTGAAATGTAATTATAAAAAAACATCAGCTGCTATACAGGCTAATTCAAGTACAGTAGACGTAGTTACCAATTTTGTGCTATTTATATTTCAAAAACAAGTTGAATTATGTTAATTATTTTCCTCTGCCACCTCTGTGATGTGTTTAAAGGAATCCCACATTTTGGAAAGTACACTTATTTTATTTGCTTTCTTGCCAAAAAAGTAGATATATATATTGTAAAATAAAAATAAAAGTTAACCAAGCCACATAATTTAGCTTAGTGTAAAGATATGAATCAGGAAACACCTGACACGCCTGGCTCTGTCTAAAGGTTTAAAAAATGATCTGCCCATCATTTCCTCTAAAACTGGATGCCTGGTAACCTCATGGTGATTACAAAACTCCAGAAAGTCACTGTGCTCAGCCAAGAAATAGTCTGGGATATAATCTGTAAAACAACAAATTTCTTTTTTTTTTTACACATTGTACTATTAACAGTTGAGATACAATGTGTGAACCTTCTAGTAGGTAGTATGCCAGGTTAGCTTGGTTAACAGGTTAACTTTAACCATGTATTTACTATACAGATATGACAGTGACAGTCCATATTCTCCTCTAATTCTCAGAAATAAAGCAAATAAGTGAATCAACCAAAACGTCACACTATTCCTTTGACACCAGAATACCTTGCCCTTAGATAAACAGATTACTGTTTTTGTTCAAATCTGTGAGCCTCTTTTGAAAATAACTGCATTAATCGCAAGCAGCAACCTCCAGGGCTGAAAAGTGAAGTCAAAGTAGAAGTCCATTAAACATGCATTCTTTCTAATGGCCAGCAGGGGGAGACTTCACTAGCTGTAAAAAGAAGTCCCATTGTTTAGAAGTCAATGAGAAAATTACTATCCTTCTCATTTGATTTAATACCTCGGTAAAAGTTCCCTGATGTGTTTATGATCTCAATCACAACTTTCAAGCCTTCTTAGATACAACTTGTCCAAATACGGTAACTTCTGGCTTCAAAAAAACACTAAATGGTGATGCTAAAATGTCACACTCAAGGCTTCAAACCAATAGCTACAATTTCTACAGTCTACAACATACAATACAAAAGGAGACATTACATTTCTCCATGTTTGTGTTTTCAGGGTTTAACTCTATGGTCGGTTCTATCATGGGATTTTCCATTCTGATCAGCGCCGAAGTCTTCAAGCACCATGCTGACGTCTGGTTTCTGGATGGCACCATGGGAGTTCTCATAGGACTCATCATCTTAGCATATGGCATCAAGTAAGATATGAAACCAACAGTCTACTGTCTTTGACGATCAATTTGAAATATTATTTGTATTGGGCCGATCCATATTCTATTAATGCCAGATCTACAGCTCAGCTGTTGTGCTGAGTGCCAAAGCAGGCCGAGTAATCTTACAACTTAATTTTTGCACACTTTCCAACGAGACCTTGTTTCTACGTCCACAGGCTCCTGAAGGACATGGTACCCCGTGTGAGACAGACGAGAAACTACGAACGCTTTGAGTGAGAGTGTGTGTTGAATGGATGAGAAAGATCAAACACACCCACACACCTGGCTGCCTCCTGCCCTCCGCCCTCTTCTCTCTGTCTTTCATACACACCGTAACACACATTTCACCTGCATATGCAGCACATACAGACTCTAAACATGTCCTCATATACACAAATATATACGCACATGCTGTATATAGTATACTGTATATAGTGCATTCATACATTCAGACATAAACACACACACACACACACACACACACACATGCATGCACACACAAACATCTGAGAGACTTTGAGGGAAAAGGATGTGATTGAAGACCACATCCTGGAGAGAAAGAACTTCAAGTAACTTTTACTTTTTATTTCTTGAAACCACCAGTTTAAAAATTGCACCTAGAATAAGGAAAAGGCCCAAGATCTGAGACTCCTGTGTACCAACAGGAGCTTTGGATTTGTTCGACCTGGAGTTACAGTAGTTGCTGTTTAGATGACACCCTTCACATCATCACAGTTTACACACTGCAAGGGACGACTGTATATTGATTTGTCCTCAAGGGTTCAGCTATTGTCTAGTTGCTTTCAATATTAAGAAAAAAACCAAATGGTGTAGATTTTATTTAACACCCTTAAAACCCAGGGTGGAGCGAGGGGTAGAGGTGGGGTTAGACCAAAAACTAATTGAGAAAAAGCTTGTACCTGTAATGCCAAAATGCATGCACAAGGCTGAATAATTAATAATTGAATGGTGCTTTTTTAGCTTATTGTTATAACAGAACAGTAAAAAAAAAACAGTCATTTTGGTTCAACCCTAACCCTGGGTTTTAATAAGTTAAATGAAGCCTACGCACAACAAATACACAATTTTAATGTAATTTAGGTAACAAAACATACAACTAACATTGAACGACTTTCTTTTACTTATTTATTTTGAATTATTATTTCCTAAATCGGAGTTCCTGTCAAAACCTCCTCTCTTCAAAGCAGCCACTTCACATCCAGATTTGTTGCTTAGAGAGGAAGAGAGGAGATGGAAAGCACAGAAAAGGGGACTTAGACAGAGAGCATATGAGTAGTACTGAGTCAGCAAACACTGCTTTGTCCAAAAGGTGAAATGCATCAGCAAGACAGTGAGGTCAGCCTTGATCTAGATACTCTAAAAGCAAACAACAGTTAAGAGCACAGGAGACACTGAGGACAAACATTTGCCATATGAAGGCTATAAAACCTAAGTGCACAAGTGATTTATGTACATTGCCGAGCGTACTGTACTGTGCGTAATGTATCCAAGCACAAATTAGACACATTTTCCTTCATCCTTTAGCGTTTGTTGCTGACAGTTTAGCACAATGTCAGATTTAACATAATGGGTAATCTTAGGAACTATACGAGGGTATTTAGCCTGTTTTGTCTTAACTGCTGTATCTGACATTCATCGCCATATATTGTACATGTCTTTTGTTTACAAATACATACCTTACTGTGACAAAGTAAAATTTGAAGAGGCAATAGCAACCAGGTGAAGAATAGTAATAAAATCCAAGTTTTTTTATAAGGGTCAAATGGGAAAAAAACACATCAATATTTATCTTTCTTTTTTTTTTGTAACACTATCACACTTCAATGATGAAAAGGTGTGATATCACTTAACTCTGCAGGAAAGTCTCTGGTACCATTTTGCTTTACTATGAATATATATCATTATTTTTTTCTCTATGGAATGTCAGACTGAATCCAGTTGGGATATTTATTACTTATTAATATTAATATATTTTTTGTGTGTTTTGACTGCAAAGTTCATGTGCAAAGCTGGAAAAGACAAAGTCTCAAAACCTAAGATGAACCCAAGCACAATGACGAAGACAAAGCAGTCTGTGGGAATATCATTTTCATTGCATATCATTTACAGAGACAAAGTTTTCTCCTGTGTCTACTCATCTGTTCTGCGTGTTTCCACTGTTATCATTCATTATTATGTGCAATGAACAGAATGTAAATACAAACCACACAGTTTGTAAATATGTTTATTACACTGTTCGGGTGCATCAGTAAGAAAAGTCACAAATATAGTCGTAGTACTTTATGGCCGACATAATAGGCTTTTTGGAGTAGACAGCATATAGTTTAAGTACAGGATGATCAGTGTTGCATATAGTTAAAAATGTTTACTCTATAGTGCTTATACTGTAAATGTTGTTTTACATATTACTGTAGATTATTGGTGAAATTAAATGATAAGTCTTACTGTAAATTGTTTGCACTGTAAGTGAAAATCTCAGAGTGGATGTAGGTGGGATCTGTCCGAGGCTTCTTTATCATTCATTAGAAGCTGTGAAAACGTGAACTGAGCAAAATAATTATTTTACATGTTGAAACGGGTCAGCAACAATTTTGCAGAAGCCTTAAAAGGCAAGTGAGAAATCTGGTGATCTATTTTCCAGGACATTTGTTTGAAAATTATTTTATTTGTGAAACAGTGGGGGAAAAAAGTTTCAGGATTAGTTTTTGTGTTTGTTAATTATAAAGTTATATATATATTAAGACACACGTTTTGCCACGTTTTGGGTTTTTTGTCAGCATTTTTCTTCTTTCTATTATTTATTATTATAAGTGGTTGTTGTAATACTCATTTCAGCTGAAGTACATATACCCTGTGTTTACTGTGTATAGGGAAATTAAAACTCAGCTGGAAGAAAACATGAATGTTTTTAGTCCTATTTAGAACATGGGGGTGTGGTGAACTTCAGCCTCTTGTGGCCGAAATTAGTATTACAACAACAAACGCCTAGAAAAATGACCCTGACAAATAACTATGACAAATGACTAATGTTTTCACCTGGCAAAACCTGTTTTCCATCAGTGAAACAGGTGGAAAAAAATCGAATCTTTGAAAGTTTATCCTCATAAAAGTTTGTATTTATTTATTCATTTTTTTTATCAGTTCTTAAGTTTAGAAAGCTCTGAAGAAAATTAAATCACCAGAACTTGTTTTTCCTAGTTGCCTCTCAGGGCTTCCAAATAATTTACCTGCTGGCACAATTCAGTATTTTACTGATCTCTACTGATATTTTACTGATTTTACTGATCTTTAGTGGGTGTCACAAGTTCAGACATGAAATCACCCAGAACATTTTCAGAGAAATGTTTAAGATGTAAACAGTCAAGAATTATATAGATTCAATGAAATTGAAAGAAATTACTTCTTAAAATCAGCAAATTGATTTACGAAACCAAGTTCAGTTCGTAGATTAGATAGATTTCACAGACGTTTTTTAGATGAATTAAATTGGAAATACATTTCTATAAATAATGAATTGACCCTGTTTTATGCACAAACACAAACAGTTTATAAATCATCTTGCAATCATGGACCAAAAATAAGTAAACTGCACACTGCACATGACAGTGGCCTGGTTTCTTTCTCTAAATATGGATCCAGAGTGCTTGTGTGCCCCCTTGTGGTAAAAGAGTACATGACAAGAGATTTAATTAGTATTCAGTGCAGTGGATCCAAGGGAGAGTCTAAATTTATCCCAGGCTGAAGACAGAAACAGAAACACAGCCTTGGACCACTGGCCTGAGGTTGCCTACATCCACTCTCAGTTGACATACTGGTCAAGGTGCAAAACTCTTGGTATTATCTTTAGTTTCATTGTGTGACAAATAAGGATTAGCTATAAACTGAAGGTGTGAATCAGCTCACACCCCTTCAACTCACCAACAGCACACTGATTTGTAATGTTTCCCCTCTGATGCATAGAAGACAATCTTTACAATGACTTTTTTCCTAGCAAAGCACAGTGTTTACATGCTAATAACCACCACATAAGGCACAGAACAAACTCATACTAACTTAGTGACAGTATGCTTTACTCGCTCTATTGCTTATACAGTATTGTGTTTGGATAAACTGGAGACTCTTTTGATCTTGGCAACGAAATCGTTTCTACCTCTCTTTGCACTTTGTTTTATTTCCATGCAACTTTCATGCTAGATAGAGTTCAGGCCGGGTGCCGGGGTCGTGGCCCTGACTACTCATACACTGCTTAGTAATGGGTGATCTTTGAAGCTGTTGCACTTGCTGTGAATCACTGGTTCGGTGCAGCAGCTGGATACCAAAATAAATAGTATAACTGTTATTCTACGATCACCAGAGTTGCAGTTGCATTTCATTCATCTATAACGTGGTTTCTCCAATGCCCGATTAAATGTTTGTACCCTCACCTTCACCAAAAGAATTATCGAGGTTTGTAAAGAAATCACCTCTGAACATGTACTTGCATATATGGAAGCCCAGAGGGGACTTTATTACATGGCAATGTAAACTTGAAAATGTCATTTCAAAATAGCATTTAGTTTTACACATGTACATGTTATTTGAGTATCTTTGAGTATTTTTGTTTTCATTTTTACATTTTGAATGTTTTATTTTTATTTTTACATACTATTCGTATATTTTCCGTTGTAAGGTAGAAGAAGTCGTTTAAAATTTACAGCCATTTACAGCTATATGCTTTTTCTTTTACAAAAAGTTAGAAAACGGAATTTCTAACAAATGTTGCCTGCATCAATGGAAAATTGGGTTACATTGTTTATATTGGATTTTAATTTCCAAATTTTAATCAACATTTGAATATTGTCTTTTGTAGAACTTTGAAAATTAAATATCAAACAGCTTTTCCATTTTAATTTTTATGTGAAAATTAAAATACAAATTAGATTATTGAATTTTCATAAATTTTTTTACTCAAATAACAAGCACATATAGAATATTACAATACGATATTGCATGTATATCTTCATTTTCAAATTGACATTATAATTTTAATAAAGTCCCCTCTGAGTTTCCATATCCACAAACACACACCTCTGTTGAATGCTGAATCCATGTCATCGTTCCATTTAAAATGGCTCAGAAACGTTCTGCAGCTTGATGAACTGTGCCAAATCATTGAAAACATCTGTCCTCTCTTCTGACATGTGTATCATTGAATTATGCTTGAATGGATGAAAAGACTTATTATCGACCCAAAAGGCATCAAACCATTCATTTTACTTAATTTTACACAGTTATAATAGCAATACTACCCCCTTCTCTGTTGCTTTAGGCTTTGCATTGGCTTATAAAAACCCTTACACTTGTAACAACCTTCAGTGGTTACAAGTGCATTGCAGCCACACACACACACACACAGACAAAACATAACATACATGGAAAGATATAAGTGAATTTCCAATAAATCTGACTGTAACAGAATAAATATTTGTCTGTTTGTACAGTAATGACATCAGTGGTATTACAGATGATGTAAACACCATTTATTTATGTAAAAGAACTATGAGGTATCTCTTTGTCAAAGAGCAAACTTTTATTGATTAATAAAGTTTTATCCTGCTTAATGTTTAGACATGTTTTATTTGTTTTTTCTAACCACAGAACTGTCATGGAAGGTTCCGACCACTCATTTACATTGTCATTTAGCAGTTGCTTTATCCAAAGCATCTTACAGGAAAAAAGGGAAAAAAGTGCAGCAATAAGTGCTAGTGACAATTCTTTAAGGAGTAGAATTGTGGCGTGGTGCTAGGAGAGAAGGTGCTCTCTGAAGAGCTGGGTCTTCAGGAGTTTTTGAAGACCCAGCCACTCAATAGGTATGATGGGGGCACAGGTATCTGTGTGTTATGTCATGTTGAGTGGTTACTACAGTTTGCAGTATGTTAACAAGCACCAAATGCCAGTGCCCCAGTTTTTTTTTTAATTGTGCTTTAAGTTTCATAAGGGCATGATAGAAATTGAACATGTTTATTTGTTTTATACAATCCAATATGGAACCTGCCTGCGGCTTCACCTACAGTCATGGAAAATATTATTAGACCACCCTTGTTTTTTTCAGTTTATTGTTCATTTTAATGCCTGGTTCAATCAAAGGTTCATTTGTTTGGACCAATATGATAACAACAAAAATAGCTCATATGAGTTTAATGTAAGAGCTGATATCTAGGCATTTTCTATGGTTTTCTTGATAATGATTTTGGTTATTATCAAGAAAACCATGAAAAAAGGCTAGATATGGTCTAGATAAATTGTAAACAATGGTCTAATATTTTTTCCATGACTGTATTTGCATCTGCCCCTTTTGTCTAGCCCTATTTTTAATTCAATTCATTTTTATTTATTTTTCATATATATTTGTATTTATTATTTTAATGTAAAGCCCAGCCTATCAGGAAGATCATTTGACAATCAATAAAAAAATTTTTGTGGCAAGTTAAAAGTCATCATGTGACGTCACCATCGATAATATATTGTAATGCTGCATCAGAGAACTTGTGGGAACAAAAGACAGGAGACTTGTACAGGTCGGATAACTTGCTTTCCTTAGTCAGAGGTGAGCTTGTAAATGCAAAGCTGGTTTGCAACAAATCTTTCAAATGGCTGCAAATAGCATCATAGTTGCACATAAATAAATACACATTAACCATGGCAGGTGCTATAAATTGCAGAAGTGAATAAAGTTATGGCATTCCTTCAGTCAAATACTTGTTAACACTATCTGAAAATGAATGCAGTCCAACTGGCCCTTTTGTATGAAACAGTGGTGCTGCCCTGTGATTTTATGACTCCTTGGGGTGCGGTTTAATTACAACAAACAAAACATTTATGAGAGACATGGACACATGGAGATTTGTTTTCAACCCAGCAGTCAGACACATGATTTGCATAGGGCTATCTGGTCCTTAATGTAGTCTCTACAGGGGCAGATACGAGTCAAGGAATGGTGTGATCTCACACAGCTGAAGAGCAGCGGGTCAGACTGGAACACACAGTGTTTACTGCTGTTGTTGTAGGCCGGAAACACCAAGTTACTGTCAGACTGCTCCGATGTTTGACAATTTACACTGTAGCTGGAAAAGAGGAGAAGAAATTATCATTATTAGCAGCTCAAATATACACCTACAGGTGCATCTCAATACATTAGAACAGGCACGGGCAACTGGAGGCCTCGGGGCCGCATTTTGAAGTGGCCCTCAGAACAACTACATGCATATGAGCATGAAATCTTAAAAGTGCAGTGTAAAAATGCACAAAATTACTGCTTTCAATTCATGTTGGTCTGCTGTTCTTATTCTTATTAGAACTCTTATTTGTTCTTATTAGCTGAGTTATTTGCTTCAAACCTTTTGTATTCCTATTTATACTGTTATACATGCATTTGAGCATGAAATATGTTAAGTTACTGCACTGTAAACATATTTAAAATTGCAGTTTCATCATATCTGGTTAAGTGCACGGTCCTATATGTGGCCCTGTGGTAGTGTCCATGAAAAATTGTGGCCCCCTCCAGCATTTAACCCATCCCTGCATTAGAATGTGATGGAAAAGTCCATTTCCAGTGGTTCAAGTCAAACAGCCCCTACCAAGTACTGAGTCATATAGATGGACATACTTTTCAGAGGCCAACATTTCGGTATTAAACATACTTTTTACAATGGGTCTTTTGTAATATAAACATTTTTTGAGAGACTGAATTTTAGGTCTTCATTAAATGTAAGCCATAATCATTATAATTAAAAGAAATAAAATCAATTAAGACATGAAATGTTTAATTCTGTGTGTAATGGATATATATAATGTGTTATTTCCACTTTTTAATTTAATTATTGACATAAATAAACTTGTCTGCGGTATTCTAATTTATTAAGATGCACCTATATATCAAGATGTGAGTGGATTTGAATGATTGTTCAGATGCAAGACTGTTGGTGGTAGTAGTAGTAGATAGGAATGAATTACAAGTGAGTGGGATTATGTAATCAGATTACAAAAAACAAGTAGTTATAGTCAGCCCAGATAACATTTGAAAAAAGTAACAAATGTCAAGTCATTTTGATAACAGCATTTTTAAAGAACTGTGGACCTTCATAACAGCATATAAAAATAATCATTTATATATATATATATATACATATATATATTGTCAGCATAAAAATAACTAGCAACCTAAAAGGAGTAATATATATATATATAGTAGATCTTTGTTGATTTGCAGTTTAATTTAGAATAAGAACAGTCAAAAAGCTGACCTGAGTTTAGAGCTGATATCCTACTCGGACATTATCTGTGTCGACCAGTAATGGTAATTTATTTACAGTAGCAATGCATGTACAATAACAGGTGTGCACTTACTTGGCAAGATTCTCTGCGTTGTTAAGATGTGGGAAGAATGCAGGTTCACAGATCAGCCCTGCTTCCTGGCATGTCTGTTTACAAGAAATGTTAGTTGCTGCCTTCACAACCTGGAGCGCGCTACGTGGAGGCCAGCTCCCCGTGTTGTTGCAGAAATCCTGAGGTAAAGATGAGAACCAGATTATAAGAGAGGAACAGGAAAGAGTCTTTCTCTATTTCTCTGAAAGTTAACAAAATGTCCATCCCCCAAACTAACATTCCTCCAACCTGTTTTTCAATCAAGACGCTGAGCCTCTGGAGCATCCCTTCACAGGAAAACTCATAGGGAAGGTAGGGCTCAATCTGAAATGCATATGCAAAAACTACAATTACAAATATATTATAGGAAAACTGCAGTTCTGTATTCATGAAGATGAGCTTCCTCTGAAATTTCAATGTGCTCTTTTTACAAAAAAAAAAAGCTAGATTTGACACTATAGTTTATCACTATACTTACAGTCCGATTGAGGATAGCAGTGAGAGCTCTCTCTACATCTGTGGAGTTGTCCATATCTACCATATATACGTAGGGCTCTCCTATCGCCTCGGCATATGGATGCTGGGATGTCACCTGCAACAGTGAAATTGAATGTTGTCAGCCCATAAAATGGCCATAGTCAGTTATCAGCCTCATAAATATGACTCAGAAAGGGCCCGATCCACATATTGGTATGTGCAGAAGGTTGTTATCAGCCCATTCATGCCTGGCCACAGCTTTATTACATTTCACTCAGGTTCAGTTGCATTAATTTGCAAAAACGCAGTTAGATTTAGTAAATAAAAAATAGGTGGTTAGGTTTGAATTAAAAACCTTTAACCCTCATGTTATGTTCGTTTCTCAGGAACAGCAACAATGTTAGTGGGTCAATTTGAACCAGGGCATGTTTAATTATGAAAAACTGTCAGAAACAAAAAAAATCCTAAAAAACTAAAATTTAAACATTTTAACTTAAAATAAATTTCAACTTAAATTGCATTAATAACTCCATTACTAACCATTTCAATCAATATTTAGTGCAATGGTGTTCTTTACCTTCAATGAGGTATGAATGTTAAAACTTCTTTTTATGTACATTGGAAAGACCTACATATAAAAAACAATGGTTTTACATTGATTTTTAAAAAAAATAATTTTTCATTTTTTTCTTTTAATGAAAAAATACTTTTTACAATTTTTTATTTTATTTTGAAACTTTGAAATGGGTCACGCAACACCCGCAACACAACAGGAGGGTTAAAAACCACTTGTAAGTCTGTAAGGCTACATGGTTAGGATAAGTAAATTAAAATTTTGTGGTTAGGTTAAGGAAAAAAGATCATAGTTTGGATTCAATATCTTATGTTACTCAACGTATGAACGCCAGGACCCTGACATGATATAAAAAATGACACCACCCGAACTGTCACTTCCTCCTTTGGTTCCTGTGGTAATTACTGCAGCCACTAGAACTCAGTGCCTTACAATAACAGTTGATATAGCATCCAGTTTAATGTGCTGACAACAACCTTCTCAACATACTAGAAGTTGAAGCCCCTGCTGACTCTTATCTGTGAGGCTGGTAACCACGGGTAACACCCATTAACATAATAACATTCAAACCAGTTATAAGTAATACAGTATTCTTGCTATCAGAGGTGGAAGAAGTATTCAGATCCCTTACTTAAGTAAAAAACATTAATACCACACTGTGAAATTACTCCACTACAAGTAAAAGTCCTGTATTCAAAACTTCAGTAAAAGTACAAAATGTACTTAAAGTATCAAAAGTGAAGGATTCTCTATGCAGAATGGACCCTCTCAGATTTTTCAAATATATTATTGTATTATTATTTTTGATGCATATGTGTAAGCTTTAATATACTGTTGTCAAGGTAGGGCTAATTTTAATTACTTAATATACTTTTATTTGGTTTAATGATTTAAAAAAAAAAAGATTATGGGTTTTTTTAAATCTCGACCTGAAAAGTAACTAAAGCTAGCAACTAAATGTAATGGAGTAAAATGTACAATATTTGCCTTTAAATGTAGTGAAGTAGAAGTATTAAGTTACATAAAATGGAAATACACAAGTACAAGTACCTCAAAATTGAAAATAAAAAAAAGGTACAGTACTTGAGTAAATGTACTTAGTTACATTTCACCACTGCTTGCTATTTATTTTGTAAATTGATTTTCCTCTTGGCTCATTATTTCACTTATTCTTGTTCATTTAATTGACTATGAAAAAATATTTCTGTGCAGTGTGTGAGCTTCTCCACAGTTTAATTAGATTTTTAGATCTTGGCAAATGCCTCAGTTTATTTTTTAAACATGACCTGACCTCTCTGATGTTGGGCTTTCCCCTGAAGAACTCTGTGTTCAGGCTGCTCTTTGGAGGGTGTAACCTGGGGTTGAGGAAAGCACAGCCATTGGCTAAGGCTTCTAAAGGGGCGGGGCCTTCATATGGGAAAGACAATCCAACAAAAACCTACAACAAGGAGCAGATAAAAAACAGTTAAAAAACAAACCTCAGAACAACACATGAGGAGGTATATATGATGAAAGCATGCACTGCTTCCCTGTCACCACAGGGTGTCAGCCAACACCAGGACAGTTAATGAGGAAATCAGCTCCTATGAGGTGTATGTGATCAATGTATTACAATGAAAAACAATAAAAAAAAAAAAATAATAATAAAAAAAAAAAGCTCCTACTGGTGGTCTTGCACAGTGACAACAAATATTGTGTGGACCCACAGTAAAAAAAAATGACACAGGATTTGTAAAGTGTATTATTATATAGTATAGTGAATTATCATTTTGTGCGTAAAATAAAACATCAAACACACTAGAGAAATAATCAATAAGTCAAAATCCTGCATTTCCTACAAATTTCTCTTAAAAACACAAACCTAAAAAAATAGCCTTTTACCACCTAAATGTTTTATAGTACCAAAAGTAGGCAGCATAATGATCCCAGTACCTATTATATATTATTGCATTAGTACTATTAATTAATTCACATGTTAGAAGCATTTTAATGTTAATACCTCAAAACAGTTTCTAAGAACACCACATTCTACTGCTGGAAATACAGGATTCTGTAACGGTCTCATAGACCCTCCAGGGTAAATGCACAGTATATTGTACAAAGAAAGGTGGAGGCTAGAGGAGCAGGCTCTTAATAAAATGTTGAAGTGCAGTCTCAGCAGAGCACTGGCCAGCAGCAGTGGTAGAAGAAGTAGTTTTGCTAAATTTAAAGTAGGTCCAGCAATACCATGGTGCTACAAGTAAAAGTAATGCATTAAAATGTTTACTCAAAGTCTGGGTAAAGCAATAATATATACAGTCATGGAAAAATGATTAGACCACCTTTGTTTTCTTTATTTTAATGCCTGGTACAACTAAAGGTACATTTGTTTGAGAGCTGATATCTAGTAATTTTCCATGGTTTTCTTGAAAATGATTTTGGATATTATCAAGAAAACCATGGACAATGGCAAGATATCAGCTCTTAAATTAAACTCTTATGTGACATTTTTGTTGTTATCATTGTATTTGTCCAAACTGAAATGTACCTTTAGTTCTAGCAGGCATTAAAATGAACAAGAAAATGAAGAAAACAAAGGTGGTCAGTATGTGATTTGGTGTTTCCACACCACAGAAAAATGTGTTATTCGACAGCCAGCCTAATTTGAATCAGAAAAAAAACTGGCAAGTGCAAAAAGTTAGGTTTCAAAATAGTGAAAAAATGAGCAGTATTCTGAGAGTGAGAATGCTCTAAAAACCTGAACCTAAAACATTTAACTTCTTCGGTGACTTTCTGCTGCTGTCACACTGACTCTGGGTTTTTTCAAAATGTTCATGCCAAACAAACAACAGAGAATAAATCTTGTGCTTCTGTTCAGGTGTTCTGCAGTGCCGAAATCTGCTCTCATGTCGAGGTCCCCGTGACAAACCACAAACAATAAAGTTTTTATTTTCAAGTTCATAAAATGCAACAAAATTAGAGCATATGTCAGAGATTACTCCAGACATTGTAATCTTCTGTTGACATGACAGCTGACACAAGTTAACGTTAGCTTCAGCAAACGTTATCAGTAAATCTCAGTGTTAGCCAACGTTGGTAAAGATATTTACTAAGTGTTGGGGGCGGAGTTATAATAAGGAAGCTGTGTGTCATTGAGCCAAGATTTTAGTCACACTCAAAGATCCTGAACTAGTACAATATGTTTTGATGTTTTACCCAGACTTTTTTTTTTAAAGTATGAGCATCAAACTGTATTTAAAGTATCAAAAGTAAAACACTTATTTTGCAGACTGTCCCATTTCAGAATTTCTGCTTGGCAGCAGTTTTCAGATTTCCTCCCATCCTGCCAAGAATATGCCTTGACTCAGAGCAACATTTGTTTTCTTTATCGAAGTGTTTTTATTTTCTGCTTCAGCTTCCATTCCAGATCTGTCTTCTCCCAGTGCCACCCAGTGGTTCCTTTGGTTTGTTTGTTGTTGGTTAAAAAGCACTCTTGAGTTGGGTTTGTTTGGGGAAATCACTATTTATTTCTCTCTCTCTCTCTCTCTCTCTCTCTCTCTCTCTCTCTCTCTCTCTATATATATATATATATATATATATATATATATATATATATATATATATATCCCTATTTTTTATTTTATTTTTTGCTGTTTTTGAGTGATTTACATAGCTGTGCATAACTGGCTATGGAGTATTTAACTTATTTATTATCTCGTGAAAAAAGTATAGGCTACATTGGTAATTTGTGTCCATAGTGTATTTATCAAATATGATGAAGCAATAGATATGTATTATTTTATGTTTAAATCAGGATCGCTATTATTAATCTGCATAAAGTGAAGTTTATTGTAGTAGTGTCTGGAGGACTGCATTTCCTCAATGCATCATATTCATGTTATGTATCATCATGTATCAAACATGTAGACAAATGCCACTGTCCCACCAACTATGGAATCAATAAGAGATTGCATTTTTTTAAACTACTGTATTTCACTTTTATCATCTCTAATTTGGCCTGGCTTTATTTTGCACTAAATTTATTTGTGTCACAATATCTGTCCATTTAACCACTGCATTTGTATGTGAATCCAATGAACCCACTGTAAAAGGATATGGAAATATTGATGTGCTTCATTCTTCCTCTGATAGGGGTACTAGTATGCAGAAATATATAAATAATAATAATAATAATAATAATAATAATAATAATAATAATAATAATAATAATAATAAATAATAATAATAACTAAAATAAGCAAAAATTACACGATCAAAAGGGGAGAGTATCCCTAGCTAAAATTTGGCCTAAACTAAAAGCCTAAAGTGATATTCTCTGCCTTTAAAATAAGGAAGTAAACAAAGCTAAGTTTCAGAAAACACACTAACCTTGCTCTGTCTCAGTAAGGCCTGAACCTCAGTGCCTTTGATAATGCCGTGGTTTTTCACATAGGGTGGAATGTCTGTACTGTGATCAGCCGTCCCATGGATCTCCAAGTACTTGTGGATAACATCCAGGTAATCCCTTTTACCCTGTAGCAAAACAGCAAAAGATGACTGGCTGGAAAATCAAAGGATGGAGCACAAATTACAGCTGACAAATGTGTATTTCATGGAAAATGAAAAAGGGGAACCAACAGACTACTGAACACCCAAAAGGTAAAACAAGGTGACTAAACTATTTTCAATACATACAATAACAATCCCAAGATATAAAAAAAGTGCATTTGTCTTCATTTAAAAACGTGTCTGTCAGATATTTGGCAATTTTACAACTTCCTGTTTTGAACATGATCTGTTTTTCTCCATAGCCAGCCCTGAAAAAATCTACTTCTGCTTCCTCAAATCAATATTTGTGCCTGAAGATAAATATATTATAGAACACTTCTGTTGAAAAATGATATATTAGGTTATTACAATTATCTGTCCATTGTTACCTTCCAAAAAGTGGATCTCTTGCCGTACACAAGTGCTTGTTTTTTTCTTTCATAAGACTTTAACTCTGTAGTTTGTTCAGAATTCAGCGGGCTCTGCACCACAAAACCCAGGAATGTGTTGTCTGGTGTATGAGCTGCTCAAAGTAAGAGAAAAAGCATCAATTAAAACAGGTACAAAAAAAGTCTGTTTTTGTTCTAAAGCAACGTGTAATTCACAGGATTAGCTGTTGGAAAAGAAAAAGAGGCAGAAACATACGAAACATGGTGTAGAACTGCAGTGGGATCATGTTCAGACGGCCGAAAGGACCCGTAAGTTTGTGCTTGTTGGCCCAAGCTAGATGATTGAAGTCTGGCTCAGTGCCAAAAGTGTCCACCACACGAATCATGCACCTGATTGACAGACAGAGGTACACATCATATAAATATATATACATATATATATATTTACTGACCACTTTATTAGCTAGTGTTAAAATAATCTGTTATTCTGTCTCTTTGTCTGTCTCTGTTGTCTGTCTTTGTGTGGTGATGGTCACTATGCATGCGTAGTTCACTAACCTTGTTCGTGCCCTCTCTCTATGCATTTATATATTAATCATGTAAGATGCTTTTGATACAATGATCATGTGCTTATATTGTTTTAAAACTATGATTACTCTAGATACATCAAAAACTAAATACATTTACCCCAACTGCTTAAACTTAGTAAGATTTTATCATCATAAAAAGATATATTGTATGCTTTGTATTTTATGTGCACATTGCAACATCTGTGTCTCCAATTATATCTCTGTAAGTCATAACAAGGCAGGAGTTGTGTTGAATGTTTTGGGGAACAGGTCAGGTCACGGACATGGTGTTCTGAGCAGATTAGTGCCTGCCTGGTGACATGACGTGTTCCTATATTGATTAAAACTGACGAATCAACTGATCAAGAGAGCGGCACTTCCTGGAAGAAATCTACCTGCATGATTCGTAAATCTGTTAGAATATAATAAGGGGTTCGAGGGAAATGGGACTGGTCCAGATTTCATGACCTGAAACCAGTCTAGTGTGTATCAGGGACATGTAGAGTGAACCCAGAGATCTCTGTAACTGCACATTTCTTGACATATTGTAATAAAATTATGTTAAACTGAGAACTTGGATGTCTCCTGCTCATCATTCCCCATCAAACGATCTGCACAGAGAAAAAGGTTTCCTCAATGGATTTCTCTAACACTAGCAAGGTGTACCTAATAAAGTGGCAGTGTGGTCTCCTGCACACCTTGGTTGTAATGAGAGGTTATTTGAGTTACTGTTGAAGCAGTCTGGTCATTCTCCTCTGACCTCTGGCATCAACAAGACATCAAGGCTCACTGGATATTTTCACTTTTCGGACCATTCTCTGTAATCCCTAGAGATGGCTGTGTGTGAAAGTCCCAGTAGATCAGCAGTTTGTGAAATACTCAGACCAACAACCATACCACATTCAAAGTCACTTAAATCCTCTTTCTCCCCCATTATGATGCTCCCTTTAAACTTCAGCAGCTCGTCTTCACCACGTCTACATATCTAAATGAATTAAGTTGCTGCCATGTGATTGGCTGATTAGATATTTACATTAACGAGCAGTTGAACAGGTATGCCTGAAGTGGCCTGTGAGTGTATATATACATATTCCATATTTATTAAATTTTTTGATGGTGAAATGCACAGCCAAAAATACACTCACCAAGACCACAACGCCACTTTATTAGGTACACCTCCCTAGCTAATGAAGTGGCCAGTGAGTGTATGTAACAGCAACGTGCAAATGAAGCTTCATGAACCATTTTCTGAGCCAACTAGATGGTGTTCTTGGTTTTAAAAAAAGGGCTAAATGTATGGTATTTGAGTGTGCTTTCACCCATTTGTTTAACACAGAGCCATCTAGTGGGCTCAGGAAATAAATATCTCAATTTATGCTAACTTCTATCATTGGAAAACAAAATATGATAAGTAAGAAACATCCACATCCATAATGTACTTTCTATGATTCATGATATTATGTTAGGAGGACATGATCGTCATCTTTTAAAAAGGTTAGATGTTCCATCCCATTTGAACAGGTTTTTTTATATATCCTCCCTCTTATCATCTGACCTTTCTCTTTTTCTTTTCCTTAACCATGACAAGAACCAGCTTGAAGACCTTTTTTGTTACATCCAATTGAATTTCTTTTTTCTCATCATCTTTTTTGACATTATCTCACCACTATCTCTCATCCACTCCGTCTCTCAAGGTCTAACACTCCGGCTTGTTTTTTATTCCTCTCTATTTGGTGAAATCATATTACTACTACACTATATCAGAAATTGTAATCACACCCAACTGTTTTGCACTCGCATGTATCTAATCCACTCTCTTCCTGAAAATTGTACCCGTATCGGTTTATTCTCCATATCAAGAGTGACCGACTTGTCGATCGCAGACTGATTCTGTTCGCTGAGTTGTTTCCTGAAATCAGTGCTTTTCTGAAGTTTTCAAACCATACAGATTATGTACAGCGAGAGGACAACAGGTAGCTTTTGGATTTAGCTTTCTTGACAAATCTTTACTGTTCGTTTGGTCGCTTGTGAACGATCCAATGGTCTCAGACAGGTTGTTTTGGTATGCACCAGAGTGCATACCAAACCAGCTCTAAAACCATGCATGGGTGTGCCAAATTTATTACACCTCCACAAACATTCAAAAGAATGTGTCTCTGGAATACAACATCATTAACACAACAACAACAACATATCCACACATTCTCTTCAGTAATAGTTAACAGTTAGTTCACAGCAGGTCTAAACATTCACTTGTGACGTGCTCTCAAATAAATCGATAATGCTACCTATACACCAGAAGACTTTGAAAAGATTTGGAAAAGACTCCTGGAAGACTATCAGCTCACACCTGCTCACATCTAAAGACAAGTGTTTAGAGTTTTTAGTCCCAGCCTAGTCTCAGACTGAGATTCTACAAAGATTAGCCTTTTTTTTTTACCTACCATGCATTTTTTTTCCTCATCATGCTCTAAGTAAAAATTGACTAAATGGAGGAGAAGCAGCTTTTGGCTCCAGCTGCTCTAGTGTGTGCAGTGGTTTGTGTTGAAAAAAACAAAAACAATAAAAAGATGACTAGACGCCACAAAATGGCTCCTCACAAAGCTGAAAAAGGGTTTCTGTTTTTCTGACATGAAAAGCTGACTATTTTACAGTAAACAAAATAGATATAAGGAAGAATAAAGGAAAGGGAAATTATAAATGAATTCATGATATACATTTATGCCCTATTTAATTATGTGTTTAATTGAATATTTATATTTATCAGCTCTTTCAACTCTCATTTAGTTAATCATACATTAATTATCGATTATGTATTACTTATTTATGTATAGGCCTACATTTATATATACATTTTTACTGGGTCTCCTTACTGTTCTCTTTACTAAGAAACAACACCCCCAAAATCCCGCTTGTGGCCGTAAATATATGACATCACTATATTTGTATTGAAGACTGAGCTTAATAACATTATTGTGATGTTCCTTTTTCCTGTGGAAGTGGTTTTACTGGCCGGTCTGGAACTGGGGACCTTTTCCCCGCTCATATATTGGTTGTTGATTGTGTTACATCACTGAGACTAGCGCCAAACCCAAGACTAGGATAAGACTGATGAAACCAAACCATGGAGATGACGGGAGCGCCGTGACTTCAGTAAAACTCCTAGATTTACTAAAGACTTTCAGTTTCGGTAAATCGTTTGGTGTAAGCCCAGCATAACAAAATAATAGAAAAGCACACCGCAAAAACACAACACACACACAGACATTGTGTGCCCAATGAGATGAACATAGTGAAATATAACATTCATGCACTTACTCATGCACGGAGCCATAACGTATCCACATTACGTGTGATCAAAAACACTATTTAACCATCTGAACACATTGGGCTTAGCAGCAGAGTAAAGGACACAACGATACTGCGCTCACCTGTGCGCACTGCGCAGCTCTCAATGTACAGGGCAAGACAGCGTGGCTTGGCCTTGAACGCATTTATTATTTCTTCGGAGTCCAGTTTCTCCGCGAGCTCTTTTTCAAACATGAGCAACGAAATGCTGTTAAGTCTCTCTGTGAGCATTGTAGCTCTGCTGGTGGATTTAATCCTGTTCACAACCGAAAACAGGCGCTCCACAGAGCAACTTGTGACAGGCAGTGACCACAGAATACGCAGTAAACAGTTCATGTTGGGAAAAACATCTTTCGCAACGCATCATCTGACGGCAATTTTTTTGGGTGTGCCAGCTGCCTCTGTGTGCACACCCTGGCACACCCGTGGCTACGCCAATGGTATGTAGGTAAGGTCAGTAATGGCGTCAGCTCCCTAAGTGGACTGGTAGATCTCGAACAACTGGCAATTTTAAAAATAGATTCAGGTTCAAAAAGGGTTTGGCACCAAAAATGAGACTCATGCTCTCTTGACCTGACTCTGAATGATCCTGATTTCAGTCTGCACATTTTACATTGCTTTTTTGTCTATGATAAAGGAGTTGGGATGAATTTGATGTTGACCTGTTTTCATTAGTGCGCTTGACCCTTTTAAAAAGCACAAAAAAAGACATTGTGCATTCTATTTTGCCATATCTCACCATTCTGTCCCATCACGGACATGTGCCATTTCCAACATGTTCTGCATCAGCATTTGATTTAGCCAGAATCTAGGAAAATTACATATCTCAGCACGCCGCTAGTATTTTCAAGGTAATATTTAATGGCCAAATGAAGGCATAATAATTATGCAAATCACTAATTCTGGCCTAAAAACATTTTTTTCAGCTTAAATCAATGGCCTTTTACAATTGCCAAAGCATTTAAATCTGCAATATGTAATTTACTGCCACTAGGCATCACTCAGTCAAAACAATATTAAAAGGCCCAACAATTGCCATAAGCTTCTCTCCGTTTAAAATTCATTCTGTGTTCATCGTTCATGAGGTTTTTTTTTTATTGGGAGCCAATTATCTACAAAGGTCTCTGTCATTTCAAAACAAATGGACCCAGTCATTAAACCAGTAAAAACACTGACTAAAGCAGTTTCATGTTAGAAATCACAGTTTTGTATGCTGTTTGGCATGCTGGCAGCTCCCACTCACGTTTGCTCGACTCGTTTCTGTGATAACTTAAGATCCAGACATGAAATGACTAACGCACAAAGGGGATATGACACTGTGGACAGGCAACCAAATGTAGCTGACTTGATTAAAATGACAGATTTCTCAGTTTTTTTGGGAACTTTTGGGATGATGTAAGTGCACAATTCAATAATAAAAAATTTTTTTAACATAGCCCTTAAAGCCCTTTTTAGCCATTTTAATGCAGAAATGGTACATATACCTGTAATCATTTATAATATACTTTCAATGTGTCTACTTTGAGTCATCCAGCTTTTTCTCTGATGCTGTATGTACGTTTCCACATTACAATTATAAAATGACATGTTGTAGACACATTACACACATACTCTTTCATACATGTAACTCACAAGTACTTTAAAATAACGTCAGGACCAGGATCCTTCTACTCACCTGTATTTAATCCAAGATTTGTTTAGCACTTGTTGAATCTGTTTAAGACCGACAATATCGGTATAGATCAGGTTTGCTTCCACTTTTGTACGACGAGGTGGGCAGCTAGTTGACTTAATCGCGAAAAAGCTGAAGACAGAGAAATATACACCAGAATGGATACAAGGAAAGAGACATATTATCACCATTAAGTGAAAATTAATTAAATGAGTGGAAATATATATGGGTGATCTAGTTATCACTTGAAAAAGGTTCATCAAGATCAGGGTCCATTATTTGTGTTATGCCTTTTTCAATGGTTAGTTTAAAAAAAGTCAGATTTCCCCATTCCAATCTGGTTCCCATTCATTTACCTCTTGGCAAGGACACCCTGATGAATAAATAAAAAAAGTAGCCTGTTTTGTGTGCATACTCACTGCTTGAGGTCGGGTATGGACGCAGTAAGATGAACTTGGTGCCCCAGGATGTAAAGTGTGGAGATGAGGTCACTCCACTGGACTAGTTCCCCAAGGGGACCCCCATTGAAGGCACTCTCTGCTATTTTAACACCCGATTCATCTGTTATTGCTCCGGGATGCACGAGAATCTGGAGAGGGGTAGAAGTCCATGAATGTAATAAGACATATTCTCTCGTCCATCTGTAAAACCTGTATCCAAAAGCAAAAACTTCAAAGTAATATTACCAGCTGTTTTGTTAAATCACATCTATACAGTTGTTTTCCTACTTTTAGGATCACTGGAATGACTTCTATTTCAGCCTGCTCTAAAACCATCCTTTAACAAGAGATCAGAACGTGTCCATTCCTTGTGAATCATAATGAAACATCCCACTGACGGAAATAGCACAATCAAAGCTATGTAGTATATGTATAAGGCTCTCTTCATGTTAAATCAGTAATTGCCATACTAAGCTATTAGTATGACATAGCCAGAGTAATTTGCAAATTAGTTTCAAATGTCTTAGTTCCTTTTCGGTGTCACTGTTTTTTAAAATAGGAAAATAAAAGGTAAAACTACTCACTAAAATATTTGTTGTGATGTCCAATTGAAGCTTCGTGCACCATTAGGTGTACAACATATTTGTAGTTACCACTTGAGTGGTTTAAAAAAAAAAAAAAGGTTCAAGAACTGGCAATTCAGCAGGACACAATGGTTCATAAAGCATCTTTTGGTCATCACCATTGTGCCCCATTTTTTGGTGACAAGTTGGTTAATAAAACTACAGCAAACATCTTTCTTATCAAGTTGTCTAAGTGCAGTTGTTTTTGTTCTTTTAGGTAAAATACAGCATATACCATCATATATATATCATAAATATACTGTATATAATTGACTGCAATAGTATAGTTGGAGTTGTCATTGTCATCTTGCTTTATGGCCGTTTTGCTCTAAATAGGGCCGTCATTTTAAAAAATGCATATCATGCTGTAATGAAAAAGACTTCAAACTAGTGATTGATAAAATAAACTTGTAATGAGAATGTTTACTGAGATAATAAATCAAGTGAGAAGTGGGCTCATTTTCCTATTTGACTTTCATACAAACTGACTTATTTTATACAATCAGTGGTACAGCCCCCTGTCGGCCATTAGAAAGAATGCAGGCCTAGCTTTTTAGGCTGCTGGGACCAGAGCAAATGGAACACGAGATCACAGATTCATCTGACTCCCAGGCTCGTGAGCTAAAGCATTAAAGGCCATGAGAGTGGCAATAGTAACTACTAACTACCTGTTTAGCTTTCCTCTCTGTGAGATTGTATTTGGCTGATAGAGAGCGTCCAGCCTCGACCCATATCCTTTCCATACTGCGAATTCTTTGGCGAATCCAACGGTACTGTTTTTTTTTATCCATAGATGGATACAGATCTGTTAGACTTTCCCGCATCACTGCATGATCAGACACCATCTGGAAAAATTAAGAAAATGCAAGTATATTCTTTATTATTTACCATTTTGTAAATTTGTGACATCCTACACAACACAACTGACAAATTAAATTCTTGCCCTTTCTATAACTGAGCTGACAGATGTACTTTATTTTTATGGACCATGAATGCCACTTACCAGCCCAGTCAGCAGAAAGAAATGTTGGCATTTTGGCAAACCCCAGATACGTTGATAAGAAACATTTTTGAAATAATTAAGCTTAAGCACCGGGCTGATTGGGAGGTTGGGGTGATTGGATCGAGAAAACAGAAGTTTTAGTTTAAACTGTAAATTAACTTTCATATGTAAGAAAAATGTATAATGTCACACTCTATGTAACTCCATCCAGTAGTTTCTTGTGTTTCTTGTTTCTTTTTTTATCTGAAATTGAAACTGCACCCAGTAGTTACGTAGGGATGGGGTTTTTTTTTTAACCCAAACCATGATCTTTTCCCAATGCTGACTTCTATTATGGCAACTGAGTTACACTTGCAGTACTGGTATTTTAGTGACACAATAACCATCATGTTATGTTAAGATAAGTTAAGATATTAATTATCCTGCAGTGGGGAAATTTAGTTGTCACAGCAGCTCAAGATACAAACACATAGATATAGAAGACAGAATAAAGAATATTAAAAAAAATAAGACATATACATACATTCTATACATATTCTATACATACATTTCTGCTTTTGGCATGTTGAGGTACTTTGCATTTTTACAAATATTGCTTATTGGAGAAAATATATTTGAGTATATTCAATAGGTTAAATAGGTTGTTGCATGCAGTAGTATGAACATCAATGAATAAATAGATTTAAATGTATAAGTGGTATTGACATACATAATATAGAAAAAATACAGAAGGGCTAATATAGGTCTGATGTGGTTGGATGTAAACAGAGATAGTGCAAATCAACCAGTAAAGAGACCAGCTGGAACAAACCGTGCTGTATTCGTCGACTAATGAAGAAACAGAGCTCGAGGGACAGTGATAAAATTGTAGAGCCATGAATCAGATGTGCTGTTTCATGGTGTGGTCTTGCACGCTCAGGCATTTGCTCTTACCTTTTCTGTTTCAGGTACGGGAGTCACTCGGTTTGGAAGCATCGGACACCAGGACTCTATCTTAACACAATATAGGAAGAAACACTGGGCACCAGCACAAACACTTTTTTTGCATTTAGAAAACTGAGTAATTTACTGTATATGAAGAGGACTTCACTAGGCAGTATTACTGTGTGATAGTTTGAAATGACTTCAGTACCTCACCAAGGTAGTAAAGCATGGAGCACAGAGATCCATTGACCCCGTAACTACTGTAGCAAGGGTCAGTCTTCCACATCTGCTTCATCCACTGGGGGAGCAATAAATCACAGACAGCCACAACAAAGAAAGTGCGAAGTCAGGATCAACATGATGCTATTCATGGATTAAGGTGAAACACAAAAATCTACATGGGCTGTTGCTCCTCTTCCATCCTTATTTTACATCTTTGAATTACATCAAAATGGACTGACACAACATGATTGAATAAACAAATAATATATTCATAGATTTTCACCAACAAGGTTTCAATGATAGGTTGCTATTACAATGATAAAGAAATGGTTTACCTTCAATTTCCCCATACAGTCTGGGAATCCATCCATGGGTGGCAGTGAGCAATTTTTATCCTCCTCTATTTCATTACCTTCTAAACATACACACAACAAGTGTATCAATAGAGAGATGCGTTATTCATCAACATGTATTCATTTCTTCACCTTGATCAGTTGTTTATTTTCAAGGCAACCTCAGCGGCTGAAAAATGAAGCCAATGAGGAAGTGCTGAAAACTGCAGTTCCTTGACTGGCCACTAGAGGCTGGCTCCAAAAGGGAGTCAATCCCAACAGACCCCCATGTTAGCCCCTTTATCGGGCGAAGAACAATATTTGGTAACTTCAGTGGATATCAAAATGGGGTCCCCATGTCTCTCTGTTTGGTCATAGAACCACATGGACTTGTACGAGGAGAACTTGACTATGAAGTCATATTAAGGCCAAGTATGAATAAAAATAAAAATACAAACCGGGGGGTAGTTACAAATTTAAAGTGGTAAATCTGCTCGAAAAAAATTTGCAGATTTAAGAGATTTAAAGTGGCAAATCTGCTCGAAAAAAGTCAACTTTTTTTCTCGCAGATTCACCACTTTAAATCTCATAAATCTGTACATTTTTTCTCGTAGATTTGACACCTTAATCTTGTAAACTTTTTTCTCAAAATATGACCCCCCTCCCTCGGGTCTGTATGTTCTTTTTACACATTCTGGCAATATGTAATATCCTTCAATATTCTCCAGGGTTGAAATTTGGAATTTGCAAGTATTTCAATGAGTGCCCTATTAAGGGTTAAAAAGCCCAACATTTCAGCAGAAAGAAACATGTTGTCAGCCTGGCAACAAAAATAGTTCTCGTCTCTATGGCTAGTTCTACTGTTCATGACAACTGTGAGGCGGGTTCACTTTTATTTAATTCACCCATGGCTTAAAATTATGCATGATTAAGGGCATGGCCGCTTGGCGTGACAGCCTCATTTCGAGACTATATCCATATCTCATGCAGTCTATGTTTATTTTATTCAGAATCCAATTAGTGGTATCGTTAGAAAAAGTGCTGCAGAAGATTGTTTTAACTATTACTACTGAATGCAGCATGAAATAATGTCATGAATGTAAAAGTAATAAAAATTGCATTTATTCTTTAGAAGTCTTGAAATTCTACAGGAGAGGTGCTGAATTAGTCATGTCTTCTTTCACATGTCAGGAATTGTCTCAGGCTTTTGTAAAAGCAAAAGACAACACCCACAGTCTATGCACCCACCGTACAAGTCCAACCCGTTTTTCTGGGTTTTTCAAGTGATTCTTACGCAATAGCTCTGAAATGTCACAACCTGAATGTTTGCTATGTTTTATTAAAAATAAATACATCTGGACAGTGTGCAATTCATCCTGCAAACAACTATTGTCTTTGTTTCTATTTCTCTGCAAAGAGCTTCATCATCCCAAAGCCATAAACTCAATAGACTAGTGGTTCCCAACCTTTTTTCTTTGGAGCCCCCCCTACTTGTGTCAAGCCCTCAAGGACATGAATAAAATGTTTCTGATAAATGTCTCTTATCAAGAAGTAAACATATACTCATTTTTGGGTAACATTTGCTAACAATTGTAGAACCCAGCTGATAAATCAAATTATATATATTATAAATATACTGTACATCTACAGTAGAGAGGGGTAAATAAATCACACAATTGAAAGATAGACACATTTTTTGCCTATATTTTGGACATGTCAAAAAGGAAAGAATAGCATCAGGCTTATTCCCTTTCATTTTTAGTAAGTAATGTACATTTAGCCAAGGTTTTTATTGTATATTTTTTCACATAATTACATGGCTTGTTTGCCGATCTGGATTCACCACATGTGCTGATATAACTGATATTGCTCGAGATGATGAATGTCAGGTTTGAGTTTCTCCATGTTAAAACAGGGCACTGTGGGAATACAGTTAGTATTCTGCTCTTAATATGATGAAGACTCATTTTACCTGATTTTACTTGTTGGTCTTTCTTCTCTTCCTTCTCTGCTTTCTTTTTCACATGCAGCTTCAGGATTTCCTGCAAGTGATCCACTTGTTGCTGAAGATGGTGTTTATCCGAACGCAGCTCCTTAATCATCTCATTCTTCATTTCTTCTTTTTCTTTTTCTCCCTCCATTTTAATCTGGAGTGAATTAAATTCCTCTTTGTAGCTCTTCAAGGGAGGCGGGGAAGAGTCTGAGAGAGACAGTGTGTTGTGTTAATTTCAGTAATTATCTCTCTGCTTTGAACATGTGTTTTCAAGAAGCTTGCATCTTAAAAGAGCTGTTGAAGCAATCTGCCGTACTATACAATTATTACTCATAGAATATTCAGATAGAAATATCGCAAGGACATTTGTATTTCAGTTGGACACAGTACTTCTTTCATGATATGATATTAACTGAGAGCTGTGATGTAAGTGTTTATGTTTAAAAGGGACAATGAGTTATCCTGCAAGGTATTTTCATTGTAGCTTATACCTTTGAATAGAACTCCAGTGTTAATTATTAGAAACACACACGCCAGTGGCTCCATACTTCATTATAATGAACATGGGTACTGTGGTTTATTTTGGCTCAATGAGCTCACTGTCTTTCTAGGGTAAACCTACTAAAAGCAACATATCTATATAAATCCATGTCTGAAAATAACAATGGCACCATTTACTAATTTCTGGTTAAGATTTGCTAGGAAACTACAGGCTATTCCCATAAGAAGTTCATGTTCATTCCTATGAAAATTAATGGAATTATATAAAAATAAATAAATAAATAAATAAATAAATAAAGAGGGAAAAAGAGAGATAAACATATAAAGACATAATTGAACATAAAAATGTAATACTACATGAAAACGTCTGAATTATGATTTTAAAAAATATATTTTTTCTCTATATTTGCAGATGTTTTATTAACTTATTTATTCTTTTATAATTTATCTTTATATTTCTACATGTTGTATTTATTTTCTTATTCATTCCTCTTTATATTTCTACATTTCTTTTCATTTGTTTTTTGTTTTTTTTTACAAATGTAATTTTTTCTACGTCATTTCCTATGTCAACAAACCAGGAACCCGTCAGCTATCGCCTGACGATGATTTAGTGTCAGTGGGCAACAGCTTAGCTAAGCTAATAAAAAGGTAAATCTTGTTGAATGACAGCCGATTTAATTTCAGCCTGTGCGTTGCACCTATTTTGCGCTCCACATGGACTGTTTACCTGCAGTCAACCGAAGCCTGCTTGAACGTGACTGGTCAATTGTCAGACTACGAACGAGAACCAGAAAGCTTCCGATAACAAAATTTTGTCCCGCTGCCGACTGCATTTATGTGCAGTCAACAGATTGCTACATCAGTAGGCACATTTCCATCAACAAATTCACACATAAAAGTTTTTTTGTTCGCTTGAGATGGTTTTTGTCTTTTTCGAAAAATAGGAAACACTTTTTGTGAATAAGTTCTGACGTAGAGAAAATTTAACTCCCATGACTGATCAGCTCTTTACACTCTGACATGAAAGAACAATTATAAGTTGCCACTGGAGACATGTTAAATAAACTACAATGTATACAGAATAGAGCTGCCCGCACAATACTAAAGTGTGACTACAGGACAATAATTGGTTATTGGTCAAAGACAGACTATTGTACTAACTGTTTATTGTTATTAGAAATATATCTGTCTTAAAAACACCTTTTATTTTGTTTAAAAACCTCGCTTTTAGTGCAGAGAGTCATAAATATATATCACCAGACATGCAGCTGTAGGAAACTTTGCATTACCTAAAGCAAGATCTAACGCCATCAAGTTCTGTATAGAGGTATGAAAGAATGGAATTCACTGCCTACAAATATCAAACTCACCACTAACATAAAGCAATTCAAAATATGAATAAAAGAGTATTTATCAAAGTAAGAAAACATCCATCCATCCATCCATCCATCCATCCATTATTTCTATAGATATATGATATGTGTTATTGTAATGTATATGCTGTAGAATGAATGTATATAAAATATGATATGTATTATGTGTTAGTAGATTGTGTAATGATGTATACATATATGATATGTAGAAATGTGTGTAATATGGATTAGTATGTGAATAATTATCATAACGAAGAATGAATGAAGCACAGTTAAGAAGTGTAAATGCTCACTCTGTCTTTGTTTTGTTTGGTGAAGCATATAGCTCACTTGTTATTTGTTTTTAGTTTTTTTTAGTTTTTAATTTTTATAATATATAATATATAATTTTTTTTCGCAATCTTTACTTTGTATTAGCCTACAGTAATACATTACACTGCCATCTTCTGACCAAAGTACATTCATGCAGCTTTGTTTATTCTCTCTAAACCACTTGATGGCAACGTCTCTAATTCGCATTTTCTTTAATGCAACATTTAAAAATTTGGCTTCAAAATTTGATTAGACTTTAACGGAAACAAGACTGTCATAAACCAAGTTAAACCCAAACCAAGTTTTCGTAAGAGAATACGTTAAAATACCTCTTCTGAAAAATAAATTAAACATTGTGAACCATTTCTAAAAGACATATATCTTAAATAGGGAGGGGTAGGACATTCACAACATGCAGACGTTAATGTGTAATTGCTATATCTAAGGTATTGTCATGCCACAATTTCTCAATTTGATTTAGAGTCACTTTACCAGGTTTGACTTGTTGGATTTTCTCCTCCTGCAGCTTTAGGAGTTCCTCTGTGTGAGCCAGCTGTTGCTGCAGCTGGAGTTTATCTGTACGCAGCACCTCAATAAGCTCCTTCCTCAGTCGCTCTTTCTCTTTTTGTGCCTCCATTTTAATCTGGAGTGACTGGAATTCTTCTTTGTAGTTCTTCAAGCGAGGCGGTAAAGAGTCTGACAAAGAGTTTTGTGTTCATTATTAACCCTCTGCCTTGGAGAGGTGTTCAAGAAGAAAAAAATATAACTCATAGAATACACGGTGTATGTTGTAAATGTATTTTAGATACAACAATTGTGAAAATGAATCAAGCGTGATTTTGTATGGCAGTAAAATATATATACTGTCAGGAGAGTTTGCTTACAGTTACCAGAGGAGCTCAAAATGTTCAGGAGATCGTCCACAAACTTGACAAGACTCTTCATTATTTCTAGGAGAGAAAAATGGGGAATGTGAGGGGAAAAAGGTAGAGAAGACGGGGAAAGTTAAGAGATAAAGGGAGCAGAAGAAAACGTGAAAACACTACACTACATGCAAAAAAAGTTCTCATGATAAAGGTCGTTATCATTCTCTATTCAAATGTAACCAGCCTTTTATTTGCATCCTAGTATTTACAATAGTGAGGAGGAGAGAACTTTGCTCTGTGAGATGGTTTTCTGTTCTAGTTTAGTATCTATATTTGTATTTAATTCTTTTGCTGCCCCATCATGACCTCTCCATCCTTTTTATTTTTAGTTTACTCAAGTTTTTTGTCATGATCTCTGTGCTCTTTTCACCTCCACCCCTTGCTGTTTCTGTCTGCATTTTGCCGTGCTGCCTCAGTCTGCTGTGAAAGGTCACGTCGCTGCCCTCCTGGTTAGCTTTGCTCTAAAAATCAGTTAAGACAGACAGGACACATTGTAACAATAACAAAAAGCAGGTAAGAATGAGCATTTTGGTGGTAAATCGCTACAGTTTGTTAAAGTTGAATCAATGTAGATACGGACCAGGATGAAATATGGCAAACTGAGAATCCAGATGAAACTAATGGCCAGAAGCACACACAAGACCCTCCACAGGGTGTCTGTCGGTTTTCTCATGATTCCAATTGCAGGGCGTCACAATTTGTACAAAACATCCAATGCAATGTTTCTGTAACACATAATATTCTGCAGGTTCACTGGTGAGACATGAGTGGAAGAACGTGTCTGATATGTCTTAGAGAGAGAGAGAGAGAGAGAGACACACACACAAACACAAGGAATTATTTCAGATTTCTGTCAGACCACAGATGATGATTGATGTTGTTGCTGCTGCTTTTTTGTTTAAATTCCCCACATCAAATTATACACAAAGACAGGAGAATTATAAAAAGCTGTGATGTCGTGATGATGATGAATAGCACTACAACTGACTCCACGCCTCATTTAGCATAACACAACATTTGTTCTTCTCATTATCTGGATGATTTTCCTCGTCTTGCAAATTTTAAAGTTGTTTTTTGAGTATTATATAGCTCAAACCTCAACAGTAACAACAGAGAACTTTGTCACTTACCCTTGCACAATCCTCCCAGCACAACCAAATAACCAGAGTGAGGCTTTAGACTTTGCCACGGGAGGATCTCTCAGATGCAAATTGTTCACTCGTAGGACCAGCCTGAGGCAGATACACTGTCATACTTTAGCGCCCCATTAAAAACATTTTTAAAAACCTGTTGGGCTGCATAACTGCAGTGTTTTACAACATTGTTGTAAGCATCTCAGCCTTTGAATATATGATATTTTGTTTTGAGTTCTGAGGAATTCATTCAAATACAATACAATGCAAATCTGACCAGAGGAAATGTTTTACTCTTGCGCTCTACAAGTTTGACTGTTTCATTCTGTTTAAGTCAACAGAAACTGAAAATTATGCTTATGTTAAAACATTTCCATATACTAAAAAAAACATGCCCTTTAGCCTTTAGGACTAAAAGCCTTCTTCTGCTGTGTCAGTTTCTGTGCATGGAAGGTCTTCATGCACTTCACTCAGACTCCACTAGAGGCCACTCTCTCATACAGTCTATGTGAAAAAGCGTCTGATGTGAAGTTTGGCATGTGTTCAGTTAACACAGAAATACATATTCTCCCGAAGGTGGATTGACTCAAAATCAGAATTGAGCAGAGACATACATAATACTACATGTGCTTGTTAGTGTTTATAATTATTACTGTAAAAACAAAAAGACAAAAAATATCTCCAATTTAAGTCGAATCAACATAATTGATAGTAAAACTAACTCAAGTAAAACACACCATGATATCATAAGTGACGTATAGGTAATATTTAAAATATATATATATATATTATTTTTATATATTTTATTTTTTATTACCTCAACTGCACACAAGTACATCATTTTAGCTACTCTGTCCTCTTGTGCGGTAATATGTCTAAACTCAACTCAGTTAAAGAGACACTGCTACAAAGGGAGTAATTAAGTTATTGATTTAAATTATATCCCGAACTTAAAACTGTTGCAAAAAATATTGTAGGTGTGCATTTTATTTTGAAATGAATGCCACACGTCATCATGTGACGTATATTAACGTAGGGTAATTTTATTTATGGCTCACTGGTATATGTTCTTCTTGATAAGCGTTACTGGTAGGCCTTCAAAAAAAAAAAAAAAATAATAATAATAATAATAATAATGATGATGATGATGATGATGATGATGATGATGATGATGATAATAATAATAATAATAATAGAATAAACTTGATAAAAGGGCACTTTGGACATCAAGGGGGAAACGTTAATGATGGCAACTTTTCTTTTCGTGTTTTAATAACTACATTAAACACTATAATGTTACATTGTGTGTATATAGAGCAATATGCGTCCACATTAATTTCATTCACATAACATGTATTGTGTTGTATGGAAGTACAGAAAAGGCAAGTATAGGAAAAACAAATAATTTTACATTTTCTAAGCCTGATCTAAATTACATTACATGTCATTTAGCAGACGCTTTTGTCCAAAGCGACGTACAATAAGTGCATTCAACCTGAAGGTACTAGACTTAGACCAAAGGAATCAAGTAAGTACATAACTTTAAGAGCTAACTGTCATCGCTACAGGAGTGCTATATGTTAAAGAAAAAAAGAAGAAGAGAAAAAAGAAGCACATTTTTTACTTTTATTTTTATTTTTTTTAAAGAAATATATATGTTAGGTGACCATGACTTAACCGAGGTATTGTTGGAAGAGATCTTCAGCCTGCGGCGGAAGATGTAAAGGCTGTCTGAGGTCCTGATGTCGGTAGGGAGCTCGTTCCACCATTTGGTAGCCAAGACAGAGAAAAGTCTGGAAGTGGTTTTGAGGCGAGTTGACCCACGCAGGGTGGGAGTCGCAAGCTGTTTGGCTGATGCAGAGCGGAGAGGACGGGCAGGGGTGTAGAGTTTGACAAGGTCCTGGATGTAAGTAGGACCTAAACCATTAGCAGCAGAGTACGCCAGAGCTAGAGTCTTGAAGCGTATCCGTGCAGCCACCGGTAGCCAGTGGAGGGAGCGGAGGAGGGGTGTTGTGTGTGAAAATTTGGGGAGATTGAAGACCAATCGAGCAGCTGCATTCTGGATGAGTTGCAGAGGTCGGATGGCTTTGGCAGGCAGACCTGCCATGAGGGAGTTGCAGTAGTCCAGGCGTGAGATGACCAGCGCCTGGACCAGGACCTGAGCTGCCTTCCGGGTGAGAAACGGGCGGATTCTCTCTTGTATTTATGACTTAAGAACAGGTGGCAAATACAGGTTTGCCAAGATGATTCTAAGTTCATCTGGGAAACGGACGCAGATAAAGGTTGTTTGCATGTGATGTCATCAGTCAGTGCGGCCTCCAGATAGAGGCCAGGAGGCACCTGCAGGCAGGTTCTGAGGCACGGTCACAGCACAGATGCCTATGAATTGTACCAATCAATCATATTAGGAAAAAAAAGGCTACTTTTGAGTCCCTAAAATACACAGTCGCCCTTAAAGCTGGGATGATTTGGAATGAGCAAGCTCTGTCCTTGACTGTCCCCTGGACTCCACAGAGGAAGTGGGTGAGAGGAGGATGTTAGTGAAGCTGACATCCATCATGGACAACACCTCTCACCCCTACATGACACTGAGTAGCTCCTTCAGCAGCACACTCCTAATACTCTTAGCTTTTTTTTTGGCTGCAATGTTAGCAACGCTTGTAATGTTAACCCTTAATAGGGCACTCATTGAAATACTTGCAAATTTCAACCCTAGAGAATATTGGAGGATATTACATCCAGCCAGAATGTAAAAAAAACATACAGACCCGGGGGAGGGGGGTAATATTTTGAGAAAAAAGTTTACGAGATTAAAGTGGCAAATCTACGAGAAAGAAATGTGCAGATTTATGAGATTTAAAGTGGTGAATCTGCGAGAAAAAAGTTGTTTTTTTCCCACTTCTTTCTCCTAAATCTGCAACTTTTTTTGCGCAGATTTGACACTTTAAATCTCTTAAATCTGCTACTTTTTTTCTTCTAGATTTGCCACTTTAATCTAGTAAATTTGCAACTTTTTTCTCGAAATATTCTCAAATGTCTGTGACGAAGCCTGATCTTTGCTGGTTAGCTGGAAGAAATCCATGTGGTTCTACGACCACACAGAGAGACATGGGGACCCCATTTTGATATCCACTGAAGTTACCAAATACAGTTATTCGCCCGATAAAGGGTTAAGAGGTCTGAAGGACTGTAACAACAATCATCTCCATACCGAATTCAATAAGTCAAATGGGAAAAATCTTTTTTCTTTTTTTTCTGACAGTACCTGCTGTGTGCTGGCTCAATCAGCCCTTGGCGACTTTACTCTTTTTCTAATTCTGGATGTATCACATTGTGACTGGTGAAATTCAGATGGGGGGCACAATGTGATAAATCAAGAAAAAAAACATGCTAGACAAGAGAAGCCACAATAAGCACGTTTCTAAGCAACTTGGTAGGAGTTATATTTCTGTCACTGATGCAGAAGAGGCTGTTCTCATGTTCTGATAACAAAAGACACCCTATTTTGTTGTCCTAAGAGGGTTTTTCACAACACAGTGGTTGCAGGTGCCTGTGGTTGCTGCTTTTCACTCACCCAGCCTGATGTGAAAGTGTTATTTTATGTCCCAGCGTAGTGGATCACGAGGAATAGCAATAGACAGTAGTCCCTGTACAGCTCATTTTATTGTTGTTGTTGTACCATTGAAGCCTAGTCTTATGGCAAAAAATACACCCTGCAACTCTTTGAAAACTAACTTGAGAACTACAGTTCTTGTTATTACTCCTCTTGTTGTTGTTGTATCTTTCTGACCGACAGGCAACAGCAGCTAGATGGCTCAAGATAGGAAACACTAGCACACAGCTTTGCCATTTGGTAGAATTCAGACCCGCTGTGCAATCAAAGACACAATCAAATGACTGCATTGCTGTTTTTAGTGCACAGTTGATCCAAGATGGCTTTACACCAAAAAAAAAAACAGGTTTGTGCAAAAGCCTTGGGAAGGTGTTGGAAAAATGCCTCAGAAGAATTGTTGCTGGCTTGAAGCCAAAGGGTGGTCACACCAAATATTGATTTGATTTAGATTTTTCTTCTGTTATTTAAATCATTCTAATGCATATGATTTCAGCTATGAGTTGTCAGCTTTTGAAAATGTTGTTTCTGTTGAGAATAGTGTTGTTGTTGTTGTTGTTGTTGTTGTTGTTGTTGTTGTTGTTGTTGTTGTTGTTGTTGTTGTTGTTGTTGTTGTTGACAAGAGCAAAGTCTGTTAACTTTGCCGGGGAGTTTAAGAAAGGAAAAGCCCTGATGGCACATCAGGCGCATCAGCGCATATTCTCAAGAATTGTGCTGTGCAGCTGGCTGATATAGTTGGTTTTATTTTGTCATTGTCTCTCCAGCTCCACAGCTTTGGAGGGACTCACTCATTATCAACCTGTTGCATTTAGCTCTCTTGTTATGAAGTCATTTGGACCCATTACAGTTTGTCCTGCAGGGGCTTAGAGCAGTGGTTTTCAAACTGTTTGAGCCCAAGGCACACCAAAGTGCAAGCCACAATCTCAAGGCACACCTGTATTCATATTCTTTCAGTATTACTTCCAGTAGTCACGTTGACCTCGTAACTACTTCACTTCCAGCATTTATTTACTGTTTAAACTGTCTTCTATAAAGCCTCACTAGGAAATGTTTTGACCTAAACCTAGATCAGTGGTTTTGTAGCCTAAATTCAGTGACTCTGAAGCCTTTTTTTGCAGCCGCAAACCATATGTTTTTGTATAATTACGTGTTGTTTTTTTTCCCCAAATGCTCCATGATATGGGTCATTTTGACCAAAGGCTCATTTGGGTCATTTTTGGTGGTTTCAGCAGGTCCAAGTGATGTCCATCAGCACCTCCATCTAACTCTCTTTGTGCCTAAAGCTAATCAACCCGTGACCGCTTGACAACATTAACAGCATGCTTAAAATATCAATAAATACATTTAGGTATGAGGACATGATGATCTCCTGCTGCCAGCAGCAGGCACGCATTTTGGCAATACTGCTGTGAGCCATTAATAGTCTATGGTTGTCACAAATTCCACGGCACACCCAAACTTGTCTCACGGCACTCCGGTGGCTTAGTAGATGCTGTGGGCACCCTGTTAAATTTTATTCTTACTCACCTTCAGGGGGCTAAGACCTTTGTTTGACTTTTATTTATTGACTTTTCCTCTGCTTTTAACTGTATCCAGCCACATATTTTAGCAGAAAATTAACCATGGCTGTTCAATGGACAGGCCACAACGTGTCAGGGTTAATGGTGTTTTATCAGATACCCTTTTATCCTCCACTGGATCACCTCAGGGCTGCGTCACCTCACTACTTTTATTAGTTTAACAAGATCACGATTATGGTCCTGTTGGGAATTCACCTACTCTCTTCCCTCTAATGTGTCCAAAGGAGATTCATGTAGATTTCAGGAAAAATCCTTCTATCATCCCTCCTGTCATCATTAATGAAAAGGCTAGCATGTAACCCTGTTAGTCCATCACTATAAACATCTTGGCACTTTTATTGATGACCCTTTGATTTTCATGTTGATTCTGTGTGTAAGAAATCACATCAGTGCATTGGTCTTTTAAATGGTTAAAAAAAAAAATTAACTTATTGTATTTAGTTATATTTTTGTGGAATGATTACACTATTTATTGTTGTTCTTGTGTTGATTGTTTGTGTAGAAACTGTCACTTGATCCTTGAGCCTAGAATGGCTTTTTAAAACTTTCTTTTAATTAAGAATATGTTTGTTGGTTAATTGCCTTGTATCTGTATTTAAAAATGCACTTTGTACTGTGATGAAATAGGATTCAACTTCAATGAAAAAATAAATATCAGTTGAGTTTTAAATGGTTTATCTCACACAAGAGCAGCCTTCATTTGTTCATTGGATGTAGATTGCATTAATTTGTCATTTTCTTTGCTGACATCATTTAACATCTCTAAAATAAAGTGTAGTTGTGACTTACTGCATACTGCAGAAACAACACTTTTTTAACAACAATACAACTGTTCAACCAGTCAGTCTATTAAATATATGTTTTTACTATTTAAATCTAAAATAATTTTGGTTAAAAATGGGTCAACTCTAACCTCACGCAACCCTGCCATCTGCCCTCTGGTTTCCTTTGTTTCAGTCCTTCTGTGTACAAAGGTAATGCATTCATTGGTTTCTGAGAGATGGCTGTTAGGTAAACAGTGTTCCACTGAACCCAGAACAAAGTGTGTGCAATAGGCTGTCAAACCCATTCAGACGCAGGATGTGACCAGGTCTGTGTGTACGAGAACATTAGACCAAAGAGTGAAGCAGGGTTACTTCCACTGCACTAATAGACCCAAGAAGTAGAAAAGAGTGATGTTAGAAGAACTTTTGGTTTATTGAAGTGGAACAGAAAGGATGTGCTGGACATTTGTGCACCGGCTGATCCTGATGACACTCAGCTTTCTGTCTTGTGCTGCAGATAAGACAAAGGTTCCTGTCTCCTGTCCAGATCACCAGACGGCCTTCAGAGACTCCTGCTATGAGTTTGTGGATCTCCAGCACACTTTTGTCAGTGCACAGGCTTGGTGCGAGCAGCGTGGTGGACACCTTGCATTTATCCCAGATGAAGAAACTCAATACTTCCTTCAAAGACTCCTGGACCCCAAGAGGGACGTGTGGCTTGGAGTAGCACCCTTTCCAAAACTGCAACATTCTCCAACTGTTGAATGTAAGTAGGCTGAAATGTGGTAGATTTTAATATGGAAAATCTGCTCTCATGGGTCTTTATACACCCTAGACAGATGAGTTTAATTCTAAACTGCATTTCTTACAAAATGTTAACGAGCAAGTCTCTGATAGAGGCTCAGAAACTACAAGAGGTAAATTATAGTAATTTTCGTGCAATTGTGACCAATTTAGTCCAGTTTAGTCTTGAGTATTGAAAAAACAATTAAGTTCTTATTGACTTAGCATTGTTACTTTCCTCTATATAATTACAGCCTTTCCTTCCCCTCAGTGTAATGAGCCATCACAGAATTTAAATGATTCAAAGAAACCTTATTCTAAGACAAACTGAACAGACAAAGTTAACTTAATAGCGGCACTGCATATAGAGACTAATGTACTGCCAAAGATTTCATTCAACTCAAGGAGGAGAAAATTAACGTGTTGGTGTTTTAAGTGTAAACTAAAGTGCGTGTGCATGATGGTTGCCAACATTTAAATCCAATGAATGGCAGTAAGTGCAGTTATCACAGATGGTGTATGTGGGTTAATTAAAATAAAAATCAAGCCTGTCATGATTATTGTAATGAAGAAGCATATCATCTAATGCAACAAAGTGGCTCATGCCCATTTTGGACATTAATGGAGGGAAAGCTGGTGGCAGGAGCTGAGTGGCCCTCAATGGTTCAAGGGAACTACTGGCAATGAAAACTGTTGTAAAAACTGTGAATTCTACCAGATACACGGAAACAACATTTATGTAATATTGGAGAATATCTTACATCTTTATTACCAGGTAGAGCATGGTACTAACAGGGGCTGCAGCTCAAACTGTGCATGCTTTTGCTCCATCCTCAGGTGCCCTATCTTGGCTGGATGGTTCACTTATCACCTATTCAAACTGGGCTCACAGCCCACAGCCAGGAGCAGCCTGTGGACACATACTGAGAGACTCTGGCTTTAAATGGGAAGCCACAGGAGATTGCAACAAAATACGGCACTTTATCTGCCAGTTTGGTATGTATTCAGACTCACACTTGACAGAAAAACCAAGCATACTGAATAACTATGTTGACTTACCGCTGCTTTTGTATTCTTTACAGACTCCAGGAGATCCACTGTGTGTGCAGGTCTTAACACCACTCTTCAGTGTGGTTCTGGTCAAGTCTTAATGATAGACGGTGGCTTCTATGGTCGAAAGAACTTTCATTATTGTCGATCATTATTGTCGATCTCCCATTCAACCACATCTACAGAACACCAGTGCAGCTGGGAAGATGCTGTACAGCCATTAACAGGTAAAACATGATGAAATGTATATTTTCTTTAATTCAAGATATGGCTGCTGTTGGGAAATAGGATTGAGGAAACCTTTAAAAGTAATTTATCAGACTCCAATACAAAAGCCTCTCATCTATTTTCCGCGCCGATCGTTTGATGGGGAAGGATGAGAAGGAGACGTCCGAGTTCTCAGTTTAAATTCACTTTATTATAATAAGTCAAGAAATGTGCAGTTAGAGTCTCAGGGTTCGATGTACGTTTCCCTGACAACAACACTGGTCAGTTCAAGAAGTCTGAACCCAGTTTTATAGCCTAACAAAAGTTTGCTAAAAATGTAGGTTGATCTTATGCAGACCTTGTCTCCTTTCAATCCGCTGATTTGTCAGTTTATTCAACACGTGTCCACGGGTCATATCGCTGGGCAGAGCTGTCTTGTATCTCTCTGCTCAGCAGACCATGTCCTGTGACCTTGGTTTGCAACTAACTGTCAAATAACCAACTCCTGCCTTGAGATACACCACCTGCAGAGAGATAACTGGAGACGCAGGTTCTGCAACAGACACATTCAAACAAATCTTTTTGTGGTAATAGAATCTTACAAGGAAGGCAGAGGGATTTTCTCACACAGCACTATTTTTTTTTCATGCAGTAAGCAGATGGAGTAAATGTATTTACAGTCCTTCTTAAACTATGTGATTCTTTAACTTGTACCAGGTGGTTGCAGCCTTTAAGGCTTCTGAACGCCTCCCAGGTGCTTTAAACCTTCTAATACCATAGTTTAACAACTCATTTTAATATTAGCACATGAGCATTGTAGCAAAGCAGCTTTCATGATTAATATATTCTAACACTGTCCACAGCAATAATATCAAGCTATTTAAGTATGCAGATGATATGGCTCTGGTCACTGTGCTTCAGGGCAGGTGTGTTTATCAAGTAAATTAGAAATTAATGTGGCCAAAACAAACATGCTTGAAATAGAAACAAAACACAGTGAAACTGCAAATATCCTGCCTGTCACACTCAACAACCAGCACAATCATTGATAAGAACGTAACTTTTAATGTAAACACTGAGAGCATTTTGTTGCATTATTTGTTTGCAGTATATTTGATGGTGCAGTCCTCAGAAAAGCCAATCAAATAGTCAGAGACAGTTTCAACTTAGATCTTGGCTGTAGATTTAGGGTACCAAGGGTCAGCCGGAACATTTAAAAAAAAGTAATTTATCCCCTAAACCAGTGGTAAGCAACCTGCGGCTCCGGAGCCACATGTGGCTCTTTAGGCCATCTGCAGTGGCTCCCTGTAGGTGTGACAATGAAATTATATGAAATGAAATTACATTTTAATTTTCATTCATCATTGGTGTAGGTCCAAAGCAATTTGGATTCTACAATTGTAAAAATGTGCAACTTATATATTAAAATGTAAAAAATGTCTTAATAACTAAAATGAGCATTATAGCTTGACGGTTGAAGTTTTTTTCATTTTGCACAATAATAAGACAAAAAAGGATAAAGAAATAACAACAAAAGGAAGGTTCAAGGTAACAGCAAGAAACCCAAAAGGGCTTATACAGGCCTCTACCAATATTAAAATTCACAAATTAAATTAAAAACAACTAATTATGAAATAGGAAAAAATAATTACCATACAATGAAGCAAAATAATAATAATATTAAGAAGTAAAATGATTAAAGCTTATGAAAGTCTATGGGCTGGTGCCTAAACCTCTCTTGAAATTTTGCCAACCTTGTGTCATCTTGTGTTTCCCTTTCGATTCTAAATCTCCTGAGATATTTCTTTGGTGTCCAGCCTCTCATTTGCACTCAGGTCTTCGCTGCATTCTGACAAAATCATATTAATAAATGCTCATTATGACCAATTAGTAATATTGGTAGTTGTTTTTGTACCTAAGCCAGAGCTGATATGATCTCCACAACAATCACTCTCAGCTTCCTAATATTTCCTCTCATTTTATCTGCTCGGCTCAATAGGAATCTCAGAATAGGAAGACAAACAATCGTGCCTCATGAAAAGGTTTTGCATGGTTGAAAACTGATATGGAACTCATTCTACTTTAAAAAGGAAATGATTACCACATATCACAAAGCCTGTAGTCTCACTATAGACCATTATTAGCGCAGAATGATTGCCCATCAGGACATTTATGGAAGAAAAAACACACAATAATAGCTTAAACGCTTAATAGCCTCAAAGAGGCATCACAGATGTCCACCCATTAAAGTAAATATTGACCCGTGCATTTAGCTGCTGACAAAAGCAGACATTCATTCTTATTTATTTGTTATCATTCATTCTTCAAACTTGCTCATGCTGTTTAGGGCATGGATTTATAAAGAGAAATGGATACAGCGTTGGAGGCAGGGCCCTGTTCATTCCTATGAAAGTTACTCAGAGTAGCTTTTATGTAAAAAAAAAATAAAAAAATGCAGCGTTTCCCCACATGCAGTGGGTAAAGGATTGTACACAACAAGACATAACTATAAATATATATTATAACTATAGTTTAATAAATCATTCTAATTTAAGAGGATAATGGAGTCCACACTAGGGGTAAATGCAAAATTTTGGGAATTTTCAAAGAGAGTTAAACTTAACATTCATGTTTTTGTTGCTCGATGAAAGAAGTGATTGTTCAATAAAAAAATTAAAATTTGAGAAAAAATTGTCAATATTTTAAAAAATTCCCTAGCTTTACTTCCCATGGAAAGTTTCTGGAAATTTTCCCAGGAATCCCCCCCCCCCCCCCCCCCCCCTTGTAACCCTCGTCCACACTACAATAACATCAGGACAGTGGCTATTGATATAGCTGGTATCACTTTAAGAGTGATTTGAAGAATGATCACAGTGTGTCATGCTCAAACTCTGAATACCAATAAGAAATAAAGTGTACTTATTGAAATCGGCAGCTTCTCCTTCTCTCTCCTTGCCTCCGTGGTGGTAAAAGACATGCGGCACCATGGCTGCATGGCTGCTGGCGGAAGGACAAAAGCTAAATCAGGTGCTTTGTGTCTGCCATTTCTGACTACCGCTCTATGTAAGTTAATTGATGATGTTAAGAATGCACGATAATTTATACTGGCTGCGCCACAGCTGGATTTAGCAGCGTGTGCTTGGTGCCGCTGTTCGCCAAAAGATTCATTCATCAAATCGTAATAGTTACAGTCATCATCATATCAGATTGTTCTTAGTGTGGAGGGCCCTTTCCAAGTCAGAAGTCTGCAAGCTTATAAGAAGATCAGCATGTTGATTTATTTCATGCCTCAAACTGTAGGAACAAAAACAGCTCATTATCCCTGCTAGCTCAAGCGATCTGGTCAGATCGATTTTTATATACACCCTTACTGTGTTTCTAAGCTTGGTTAAACATTTGTCAGGCTCTGTGATCAATACTGCTGATCTATTTGGTACATGTGTAGAGTTTCAGTGTGGGACTTGGCCACAGCTGATCGAAGTGAACTAAAATGCATCACATTGTTTCGCTTGTTTAAACTGATGTTTTCAGATCCCGGGTGGCTAATGAATAATACTGATTATATCCTTTATCCTTATCCTTATTAACAATTTCGTCTGAGTGAAGCTCTACCTGTATACACTGCAGTCTTCTAATGTGAATTATTTTCCTGAAAGATGTGGCATATATGTAGTTTCTGGCATATTCTGATGAAACATCTATATATGCTAATGTTATGAATACATATCCCTCTCTACTCTGATCCTTATCTATGGTTCTACGTCTAATAAATCTTAGATAACTTCATTTACATGCAGAAAACAATTTCTATAAAGGTACAAAAGTTGATTTAAACACACAGAACAATAGACATACTTATTAAATGTTTTACATGTTGAAAATCCAGTTGACATTACACCTGTATTTAGGGCCACGGGGCAATTGCACCAAGCACTGGTCCCATACAGCAATAGCTGTATACTGTGGATTTCTTCTTCTTCCTCTTCCGGACGCAATTTTGTCCCACTACTAGTCCTACAACTTGAAGACTTGCAGGACAAATTCTATATCAAAACGTGCGGTTTGATTGGGATCGGTGTGCTATTACTTTTCTCTACAGAATATGAACTTTTCGAGACGTAAGTCGCCCAAAAAAAACTGCCCAAAATTTTGCATTGAAATGAATGGGACGGCCGAAAAAAAATGAGCGAAAAAGAACAATAATTGGAGATTTTTAAACGTCTACTTCTCCTGCATAATTTCACCTAGAGAGTCCATTTAAACTTTAAACAGTAGACACAAATCTTGTGTATTGGTGTATTAATCCACGTTTCGATAGGTCATATAGTTTTTTATCAATCCCTGTTCAATGACCATGATCATTTTTGGAGAAATTCTGAGATTATAATGGGTGTGTATTGCACGGAATGTTCGTGTCACAGTGTGTGACATCATCGCCAGAGTATAGAGGGAGAGAAAAAATAAATTTGAAAACTGCGCTCCAGGCCGCAAATTCCACTCTACAGAAATAATTTATACATAGAAACGTAGGAAAATGAGTCTTCTCACTCACAATCCTCTGGTAAAGCTGTCAGAGTTATAGTTTGGGCGTAGGACGCACAGATGATCCACCAACACGCACCAACAGCCTCATTGGCTCCCATATTAAAAACGCAGGAAGATTTCTGAAAAAGGGAGATGTAACAGTTTTTTTAGATCACTCTAACAAAGCTATTTTTTCATTTTTCTTAAAAAAACAAACATATGTAGACGTTCAGGAAGAACTCAGGACGCTCAAAGTGAAGTCGGATCAATGATAGGTATTATGGTTTTGCCAAAAATGCTTTCTGTTCGAGGCCAGAAATTCCAGTCTGTCCCCCTCTGCTGTCACTGTGCCGGAACAGGTGGCAGTTATTTCTGTTGCTTGTTTTGATCTGATTGCCTTTGATCTTTGATGTGATTACAGTTACAGATACACACACACACATGCGTGTAAGTGCGCACACTCCTCACACATGCATACATATGCTTCAAACACACACATGCACAGACACACATACACACACACACACAGGTAACTTTATGTGATTTTAATTACACACACACACACACACACACACACACACACACACACAAATGCGCGTGTAAGCGCGCACGCTCCTACAGATACAGGTTTCACACACACTCACTGTGAGTGTGTGCGAGTGTGTGTGTGTGTGTGTGTGTGTGAGTGACTCACACACACACACACACACATTTTGAAGTTAAAGGGCATAGTTTGAAATCTCTGAAGAATCTCATCATAGTGTACACACAAAGCCCCCGTGGCCCTTTCAGAATTTCCCCAGAGGAAATTTTCTAGTATCATTTGCTGGCTTAGGCGGTCAAACTTGGCACACAGTAGGTTTTGATTATGTTAATTGAACTTCACAGTGATAACTTATGGTGTTATCTGAAACTGATGCTTTTAGTGTTTACAAGAATAATACTGCAATTTGTTACAAAGCATCATTTCATCCTTGAGTGTGTGGGTGAATGTGAAGTGCTGTGTTCTGTATTCATGTTAAAAGCACAACACAAGTGGGTTCTATTTATGATTATAGTGATGGTCGTCTTTATGAGTTGTTATTTGAAGGACCGCTAGTTTAGTTACATATTGTAATTGGAGCAAAAACCTCTCTCAATGGACCACCATTAATGCTAAATATCAAGTGTTGATTTCGTTGAAGTAAAGACGTTCCATAATGTCATTATCTTTCCTTTCTAATATTATATTCTCTGTGTTTTACGTAGCTCACTGCCATGGTCGTCAGGTCTGCCAGACTGCTGAAGTTGTGGCTTCCTTTGGTGAACCCTGTCCTCAGCTGGGCAGCTACCTTTCTGTGGATTACCATTGCAAAGATGGTAGGTCACATTAATTATTTGGCAAATGGAAAGACTAAACATCAAAGGAGGAATTGTACATTCTACTTCCAGTATAGGCAGGTCTGATGGTTTCCCATCTCACCTTTTTACTAGATTCACTATTTTTCAAGTGAATGCTTCTGTGGTCAAGAGCTAAAAGCAATAAACAAACTACCCAAGAGCAAAACTATGACAACTCGTCTGGAATAACAATATTTTGAGGTTGTATGCTGTGCACAATATTAGGAAAGCTTGATAAAAAAAAAAGGTAGAGTCGGCTGCATGTGTTGCTGTTTGGTTGCAGGTCGACTTTTCTCTGCTTCATTCTGGGACATCAAGAGAGTGAAGGGGGTATCGATACTTTTGAAAATGAGTATTGTATCCGGATACAACGTTTTAGTATCGATACTTTTTTGAGTATCGATACTTGTGACAACCCTACCACCTCTAGAGATCTACACGTTGAGCGGCAACATCCCTCTGACAACACAAAAGTTTTTACTATAAGACATATTATGGTTTTCAGACAAGTTCTCCACTTTAAATGACAGAATTGGTTGTGTGTCAGTACCACCCATTACAACACATATGTCCGTATCGTGGTATTTATGTTATAAAACCACTGACCTAGGTTTAGGGACAACTTCCTGGTTAGACATTATAAAAGACAGTTTAAACAGTAAATAAATGTACTTAAATGCTGGAAATGAAGTAGTTAAGTAAGTTACATTAAAAATCGTTTACTTTTGAACTCACTCTGGCGTGAATCCCGCTCACCTGGGTGAAAGTCCACCGTTTACTCGAAAATATAGCTTGTATTTCGCTGCCTGTACACGTGACCTATAATAACATTTTTTAGGAGAGAACAGGCTGTATGATAAGTCTGCGATAAAAAATACTTTCAAGTGCCACTTACTGTAAGCACTAAGGGAACTTTTACACCAAACTTCTGTACAGTGCTGGTTTCAATTTGTCTTAACAAATACTGCAGCTCCTCAACATCCAACTTATTTTGCTATGATTTAAATCTCAACACAAAAAAACATAATGAGCCATGGCAGCATGGGAAGAGAAGAAATTAAATTGAAAAAAATCTTGTAAACTCTCATTCAGTCAGTAGAGAGAGGATACAAGACTACAGGGAAGCTCTTCTACAAATGAATCAATTAAAAGTATCCTGAGATACAGCTCAAATAGATGACGACGACAGGAGGTTAATGCTGTACGTCATATATAGTACTTTAGTCTGCTTACAAAATTTCAATGATACATCAAACTAAACTATATCAAATGTATATATTATAACAAAAATGTGTAAAAACCTTGTGTGTGTTTTACAGACTCTGTTGTATCTTTAATTAGTTGGTCTTAGTCTTAGTTCATTAGTCTTGGTTCTACAGTAGTTTCAGCAAAACTAAAATATGATACAAATTATTAATTAAATCTGTTTATTTCCTTTTATCTTATTATTTGAAATTGAGCAAAGCAGTCACCTGTACAGAGCAAATAGGAAAGGAAAGAGGGAAGTCGTCCAAACTCATGAAGCACCAAAAAAATAAAAAAGAATGTGACTGAAAGGCAAAAACAGATTGTTTTCTCCTGCTGTATTAAAGTTGAAATTAAATTAGAAGTGCCCTTTTATCCCATTTAGATCACATCCCTGTTGGTATGCAACAAATAAATTACAAAAAAAAAATATTTTTATTTTCATATCAAAATCCAATCATTCCTTCAAATGTTGAGTGCTTATGTAGGCTTGAACCACCCAATTTCAACCATTGCTAAAATGACATCCACCCATCAATATTCATTAGCTAATAGCTGGCTAGTAACTGGAAAGAATCATTCAAATGTGAAGGATTTGACCAATAAAATATATAATGTTTCACTGGGAAATATGTCACAGTGACCTGCTGTATATATCCTTGTGGTATCCATTAATCTCTGCTGTCTGCTAAAATGATCTTGATTTTTGCTTTTCTGGGTTTTCTGTCGTTGTTGTTGTTGTTGTTGTTGTTGTTGTTGTTGTTGTTGTTGTTGTTGTTGTTGTTGTTTTGTAAAAACCTTGTTGGTTAAAGGCACTCTACTACATTTCCGGTCATTATCTCTTCCCAGGGCTAATACTGTCAGTGAGCTCCGTCGCTGGTGTTTTTGATGACGTCACCATCAGGGTGAAGTGGCTTTTACATCTTTCACAGGGGAAACTTAGCTGTAAGCTGAGTACTGGAGATGGCCTTGTTGTTCACCTGCAGAGTCCAGTGGGGTGAGTAGAAACTTACCAACCTGGGTTTGAAATAAATATTACTCATCGGTTGTAAAAACAGGTGAATAATATCTTCAGCATCATAGATTATGGGGCAATAGTAATTCATTGGGATACCTCTTTAATTCCATACGGATGCTTTACAGCTCATACATACTCCGCAAGAACAGAGAAATGTATTCTCTCTCCCAGGGCTGCAAGAACAGAATGATGACATATTGTTCTTGCATCCCTGGGAGAGATTTCTCTGTTCTTGAAACATCGTCTGGGCAGAACTTTGTTCTAGTTTGGTGTCCAAGAACTATTGTTTGATTGGTCAGAAATTTGAATTTGAATGAGACGTGTGCTGCAGAGGCCCTATGAGAACCTCCCAGTAGTTCTGCAGTGTTTCTCGTGAAGTATGAAATGTCCTGGCCAGAAAGAACTGTTTTCTTGTTCTTGCCACCTCGGGAACAACAACAAATTTCTCTATTCTTGTGGAGTATGTAAAGGGCTTTAGGGATGGACCAAATGACACAAACACTCCATAAACTACTGAAGAAGAACTAAGAACTAAATTGCTAATGCAAACGTTGCTTCAAAGCTATTTGTTATATAGCACTGCCGATTTGAAGTGTTTGTCAATCTTACAGTAATCTCAATTACTGTACTTAATGTATAAATCTATCCTTCTGCTCTGTGATGCTAACTAGTTTGCTCTTTCCAAAATCCTTTATCTGCTAACATTATGAAGAACCAACACCAGGTCCTAAGAGGGTCATCCCTATTGTCCCCGGGTCCTATGTACCCCGCTCGGGGAAAATAGGACCCTTTTTTAGAAATAAGGTCCTATGTTCCGTTTTTCCCAAAAAGGGTCCTATGTTCCCCGCAATCTATCAATATTTTATGGTAGACTCTCAGCATGGCCAGCAGGCCTACCGTCGCATGGCCCACCTTAGCTCAAGCAGCCCAAAACTTAAATTTGCACAGCAGCTACTTTTTTTAATTTTCCAGTTCATTTTTTGTTTTTTAAATCAAGGATTACTCATGTTTGTATATTCCAACCCCTAATCATATTGTCTTGCATCGAGGCTTAGCTTTTTCCTTTTAGGGTTAGGGTTAGGTTATTTGCAAATGGGCATCAAACAGCCTGTAGGCCTTCATAGGCCTATTTGCCATGGAATTTGGCAGTAATGATGGAAAAAGTAACAGACCGAGAAACATGGGAAAAGCGGGGAAAATGGGTCCTATGTTCCCCAGTGTCATATAAAGAGGGGAACATAGGACCCAGGGAACATAGACACGCTCCTGTCCTAAGTTACAGCTAGCTGGCTAACCTTAGCACAGGTTAAGTTACAGTTAGCTAGCTGACTGCCCTGCTTTGCAAAGCCCTTAGCTAGTAAAAAGCAATTGTAAGTTGTACATATTTTCCTTGTACTGTTACATTATTAATTGTTAGCCAAAATAAAAGTTAGTATCATGTTGGTTGATGAACTGATTTGGCAAGCTAGACAACTAAAAGCTAATACATACAACAAGATTTTGTTTTCACAGCCCTGGGGGGAGAGAACAAATTTCTCTGTTCTTGGCACATCATCTGGGCAGAACTTTTTTTCTATGCTATTGTCCGATTGGTCAGATAGGGCCCTAAGAGAATTTCCTAGGAGTTCTGCATTGGAGTTTCTCGTGAAATATGAAATGTCCTGGCCAGAAAGAACTTTTTTCTTGTTCTTGCCACCTGAAGAACAAGAACGAGTGTCTCTGTTCTGCTGTGCTTAACATATCCACTCAGATAGTATTTTACTAATAGTAACGTTAGAAAAGTAAGTTAATGTTGCAAATTGTTGCCGCCAGGAGCGAAAGAGAGGCAATGCACAAAGAATAACCTTCACTTCCTTTGGGTTTTTCTGGCAAAACTATCCAGAGTCCTTTAACAACTGTGAACGTGTGGTACATTTAAAATTTAGGCTTGTTGTTTATGCCCTGAGTTTCTCCTCAGAGTAATGTGTGCAAAAAAATAGGTTTTATGTTAAACTGAAATTTTTTCTGATTTTATTAAATGAAATAAGCCTGAAAAAGCATTTTATCTTTAATTGGATTATATTATAAACCCATATGGCCATGAAATTAGAACAAAGTCTTTATTTATTCATATAAATATATTGCCACTTTTTAGTGTGAGAAAGTGACTGATTTGGCTGGTTTGTGTGTGACCTATGCACCCTGAATTGTTTACTGTCTATTTATGCTTTCTCTCAGGTTAGAGACCAGCGTGACGCATAAATATAGTCATCCAAGCACATTTGTTGTGGTAGCTGAATGCACCATGAGGGACCTACACATTACAGCTCAGAACAGAATTACCATCCAAGAGCCTGTCACGGTGTTTGGTGTCATCAGGTGCTATGCTGGGAAGCTGTCTTTTCCTGTAACCAGCTGCAAAGCCCTTTATGGAGAGCCATTTCAAATTCAAATGGAGGTAAAAGCAGGTGGGTGCCAACATGACCATAATACACCATGATTTAGCCTGTCCAATTTGTTACCACTGGTTGAAAGCATCAGATTTTGGTCTTTGTGTGTTATTCATTTTCTTTCCTTTTTTAATGTAAATGTGTTTCTGTTTATCTTTTTTCTTCCTGCAGGTACAAATGTGACTTACAGAGTCCAGAGTGAAGAAACGTTGTTGTCCGGTTTATCTGTGTTCAAAGGAAATGTGCCCCAGAATATTACAGTGACTACAGAAATGATGCAGCAGCCTGGGCCCGGCTGCCACCAGCTCACTCTTTATGCATCCAACATGGTCACGCACCCTGAAGTGTCTACAGACCTGCAGGTAAATTAAAAATCAAGTAAACATTGTCAACTTCTATCAATAAAGCAGTAACAATTAACATGATGCATCGTCCATTTTCTGTCTGTGACAGTGGTGTTTGAAATATTGTGCTTGAAGTTGACATTTTAATCATTTGATTAGGGAGTTGATTGAGCAACTGAGGCCTCTCTAAATTAGAAATTAAATGTAACCTTTAATTATAGCATCCTATCACGTACGTAGTTAGTGGCATATGTGTAAACACCAGTTCAGAGTGGAAGCAGCACTCATGATTTTTATCCAAATCAGCAGGAGGTTAAAAATGTGATTTTTTTTTTCATTTGGCTAATCAGTTTTACTTTTAAACCCTGGCAAATGGTGTGAAAATGTGTAATTAATCAAGGTTTGAATTCAGACATCTTCACTTTTGCTTTTCTGCCCTGTTTATAAACACAACCCATTCTAAATTAAATATTGGCATCAGAAGTGTGGAAATATCTTTATATTTTACAGCCAATTCATGATTTCAACCATAAAGGGAATCGAATATGATTGCTCTCCTTTTTCATTCTGTCTTTAGTGTTATTTCCTCACCTTTCCTTGGCTTTTCTCATGGCAGTGTTGCTACAGAGGGCATCTAAAGTTTTACAGCCAAGTCACAGTTTTAGAATAGTGATTGATTTTTTGTTTACCACTTTCATGCCATTTCAGAAATACAGTAACTCTGAACAAATGAACATTTGGAACAAATCATTTTTTTATTTACATATAAATACTATTTGAAGATTCTTCCAAATTAAACAAACAATAGGGGAACCCTTTGAAGTTTTCTTGTTTTACACCAAAACCCCTTTGTGTGCATTGCATGGAGGAGGGGTTATTCACAGAAGGGTCTATTGAGGCGATGAGCGGATCAGTGTGCTGCATGCAGATCAATTGCATATGGCTCTGTTCTCTTGGACATATAAAAAGATGAATATAAACTGAATTGTGTAGCCAAATACACTAAACGGCCATTAATATACCTGGGTAGCCCAACCAAGTAAACTCTGTGTATGGGAAACACTGTAAAAGGCTTCTCTTTTTGTCAAAATGTATCATACGATATGCCGGATAAGCCAGTTTCAACCAGATCTCCAACCTAAACGACAGAATAGAACTTTTATCAATACCATCCATAATGACTCAAATGAGCATTTCATGGCTCATGGTACAGCTCATACGTACATCATTCTATTCTTTCTGTGAATTTAGGCCACAAAAGCACTGGGCAAAAAACTTCCTGGTAAGGCATCATAAATGTATGTAAATGCAGAAAGTGAAGTAGTTACGAGGGTGACATGACCCACAAAATTTATGTAAAAAAGATAAGTTACATAAAGAAAAAACTGGGAACTACGGAAGTTATGTAAAAAAATAAAGAAAACGTAAGTTGCGTAAAAACCTGCCTACTTTTTTTTTCACATGGGACATAAACCCTGTTCTCCTGGATGAAAGTCTGCCGTTTGTTAAAAAAAACCCAGTAATTTAAAATAACCAATAGCATGATTAAATAAAATACCAACAACACTTTGCAACAAGACATAATTGAGGGATTAAGTTGTGTTTGTTATTAAGTTGTAGGTCATTTTCAGAGCCCAACACAACTGTACAGTTAAGCGCATAAAATGCAAAAACATAGGCACACTGTTATACTAAATTAAAAAATCAATCAGTGTATTATCAATTCTGGTACAATTAATGTAATTGGAAAGTGGATGTGAATTGAAAGTTGATGTATTTCTTTGACATGTAATTCTTCATATACTACAGGTGTGTGTGTTGGAGAAGGTAGCCGGGCTTCAGGCCTCTATGTTGACAGAAAGAGGTGATTGTCTAGACTCTCCAGATATTGCAGTTGGTGTTTCGCTCAAACGGGGTGCTCCTGTGTTGCTCCTCTTCTCTCTGACTGGAGACAACAGCTCTTACTCCGAGGCCAGAGAAATGAATATAAGCAAGGACATTTTTCATATTGGACACCCAGCTGAAGGTAAAATACCACTGTGATATATGATTTGAAAAACACTGAAAAGCACATTATGAGTATCCAATCTATTCAAGTTTCAGCTGAATATTTGTGCAGATTTTAATTGATATGAGGTGAAAATTATTTGTTTTGCCACAGGATTTGTACAAGTGAAACTCAGAGCATGGAACATATTTTCCTCTTTGGAAGTGGATGTTCATATGTCTGCTCTCTGTGGCATGGATTCAGATGTTAACTATTTGTTGAGACAGGTAAAATGTCATTTTATTCTTTACAGTGTCATATTCCAGGGGAACGATATCCCCTTTAGCTCTCCTAATTTTGTTCATAAATTTGGTGCATTTCTTATAGCGTATACTGACTGTTGTTAATTTTCTTTTTTAGAGAAAGAAACATATCAGAGTTATCAGATCTCCGATGAAAGCCATTGCATCACCGTCCAATTCAGTATCTACCAAACAAACTATAACTCTTTCACTAAAGAAACCACCCAATCTAAATGACTGGACGAAAAAATACGAGTGGGGATGCAGTAAGAATTGTGCCTTTTCTACCCCTTTTCAACTCAAATATTAAGCATTGAATATTTTTTACGTTTCATATTTAAGTTTCATGTGTTGCGTATGTATTGAAGGTCTTAGCTGCAGATAAGCCGCCCTTATTTCAAAACAGAGCTGGCAAAAACTGATTGCATCCAGAACTAGCCTTCTTGATGGAGAAATTGTCTATTACCAGTGTTGCCAGATTGTTCTGATGTTTTCCAGCCCAATAAAGGCTCAAAATGTTCACATTACACACACACACACACACACAAATAACAATCAGAATCTTCAGTGTTTTTTTTGTGTCAGTATGTCAGTTGTTGTTGTTACAGTATATAATGAGTGTCCTTGTTGATTTGTAGCCCATCCCTGTCAATGCCAAGGAAATTGGGAGGGACTGGAATACACCATTATCAAGAACTGCCTACCGGGACCATTTGAATATTATACGTATAATTTTAAAAAGATAAAAAGATCCGACAATAAGGTGGAGAAGACTGAATCAATATGCATCACTCTTCACCCTGAGACGACCTTCCCAAATTGGCTAAGGTACTTTAAACCGATCTGCTCTGATCACAAAAAGCACTGAAACTGACATTCTCGTCTGTGTTCTAACGTGACTTTGAAGTTCCAGGTGTAACTGGAATTTTCTTATAATCTGCTAAATTGGTAAACCTGAATTAGCCTTTATGACACCCACTGACTTCAGAAAAAGAACAAATATAACTGCTTTGTAAGGGAGTTCAGTTACTATCTCACATTCTTTTTAAATAGACATTTACATAGCAGACATTTTGACTTGTCATAGAAGGAAAAAAAGGAACAAGCTCACCTATATTGAATGCAGTCGCTTTCGATATGACAGCACAAGACGTCTGCTGTGAAAAAAGGTCTATTGTGTTTTTCCTTGCATTTTGAACATTTATATCATAGATTACCATATAAAGCAGAGAACTAGAATACAATTATTTGAGTCATGGAGTACAGTCTAAATAGGTCAAATAACATGAATGTAAATGTTACAGTTGTGTGCTAACCACATGTATTTGTTTTATCACAGTCTCACCTGTACTGAAGGCTGTAACCCAATACAGAGCAACACTGATGCAAAAATTAAAATGGAGTGTGCAGGACAAACACAGTGTCCACAAATTGTGTGGTACATTGAAGACCCAAGAGGCCACAATGACTGGCCAGTAAGTCTGATAAATTAATTCTAATTAGTTTGAGACTGAAAAATCAGATACTGGTAGATGTTGTAAAAGACAATTTGCCATTGACATAATGGATTTTCATGTTATTTACTTTCCAGGATGAAATAGAAAAAGACTGCTACAAAGATGCACATAGAAAACCTCTTATAGAGAAACAGGATGGTGGGAACGAATACAGAGTGAGGCCTGATTATCTTGACAAAAATAAGGATGTCACTGTGGTCATAACAACTCGTACGTATACATTAGTCAGTAAAATAATGTTTAAGCTGCTATATGAATGATCTTGCTTTGGCCTATGTATAATTTTCGATTAAGTCCGATAATGTCACAGACTTTATGCAGGGTTGATGATGAGAATAGCTTTCTCATGCATATCCTTGGTGACTGGTGCGATAAAATGTAATTTAAACAAGAAAATAAATTCCACTCTACAGCAGAACCACCAGTACTATTTCAGTTTAAAGGATTATAATGGTGTTTTTTCACAGTATTCTGTTGTTATTTAACCAAGATTTATAAACCTGTTCATGCCAAATACCACCCTTAACACGTTGATCTTTTTTTTTTTTCATAGCAAGACATACTGAAGAAGTTCTTTACAAAAGATACACCATAAAGACATCATCCACATTAAACAGCAGAAGCTCAGAAGAAAGTGAGGGAAATACAGCAACCAACCCTGGCCCTGCCACTACAACACCTGGCACTACCGACCCTGCCAACCCTGGCCCTGCCACTACAACACCTGGCACTACCGACGCTGCCAACCCTGGCCCTGCCACTACAACACCTGGCACTACCGACCCTGCCAACCCTGGCCCTGCCACTACAACACCTGGCACTACCGACCCTGCCAACCCTGGCCCTGCCACTACAACACCTGGCACTACCGACGCTGCCAACCCTGGCCCTGCCACTACAACACCTGGCACTACCGACGCTGCCAACCCTGGCCCTGCCACTACAACACCTGGCACTACCGACGCTGCCAACCCTGGCCCTGCCACTACAACACCTGGCACTACTGACCCTACCAACCCTGGCCCTGCCACTACAACACCTGGCACTACCGACCCTACCAACCCTGGCCCTGCCACTACAACACCTGGCACTACCGACCCTACCAACCCTGGCCCTGTCACTACAACACCTGGCACTACCGACCCTACCACCCCTGGCCCTGTCGCTACAACACCTGGCACTACCGACCCTACCAACCCTGGCCCTGTCACTACAACACCTGGCACTACCGACCCTACCAACCCTGGCCCTGCCACTTCAACACCTGGCACTACCGACCCTACCACCCCTGGCCCTGTCGCTACATCATCTGGCTCTACTAGTGACTCAACTACCAACGCTAACACCGCTTATACATCTCCACCAGCAACCACCAACACTTTTGACAGCCTTAAGTGTAGCATAACACCGCAGAGTGGAACAATCCTTGATGCCTTTACTATAACGTGCAATACCGAAATTCCTTGTCCTGACTGTCAGTATTGTTTTAAAATTAATAAGGGTAAGTAATCTCAGTAAGCAGACAATTCTGTGATAAGTTAGCTGATCTAACTGTAAAGCGAGGAATCTGTGTCTGCATGTGTGTGAGTGAGTCCTTTGCATATATCTGGAACCATTTATCCTATCTACTTCACACTATGCAGTTGTGTGCTGGGGACGTTCATTTTGATTTTAGTGTGATTTGGACACATGAGCTGTGTAGCAGCGGGTGTAACGTTGTTTGGGGATGTGGCGCAACTATGTCATGGAGGATGTACTGCTCACGACTTAGAGAGGGTATCGTCAAGTGTGAAGTAGTTTGGATTAGCAGTTCTTGAGAAAGCTGCAAGCAGTAATAGCCCATTCTGAACACTCGTTAATCTAACTTCCAGTCATCACATAATATCTCTTGAAGTACTCCCCAAATCTGTTGTTCTGACTTGTTTTCTTATTTGAAAATCTTCAGGTAAGCATCTGCGTTGCAGTAAAAACAATGAAGTGAAGTCCCTCTTCCTGCCACTGGGAGATAGCAGTTCCAACTACAACCTGATTATCACAGCAACAGCCAGAAATATGAGCTCCAAAGATAGCACCACTATAACTGCAAAGGTTTGGAAAAAAAGATGAAAGAAATGGGGTACTGACAGAAATGGTCAAATCTTTTTTAAGCTGCAGTAATTGTAAAAAATCCCTTTTCCTCCACAGGTGCTGGATTCCACTGAAGCGTCCTCTTCTGTAGATAATCTTAAGGATTCCATAGAGAATGCTGTGGATCAGCTAAAGAAACAGGGTCTACTGTCAGGAGAGACTTTGGGACAAATTATCAATTCAGTGTCCGAAAAACTGAATGGTCAATCTGATGAATCGACAAAAGCTGAAAGACAAAAGGTAAATCCACTCTAAGGCAGTGGATGTAGTATATTGATAAAATTTCTATATACATTGTCTTACACTGCAAATGCTTCTAAACAAGTGGGTGGCACAGATTGATCCAAGAAAATTCCCAAGTTAAGTTCTGACATTTGAGTTCATGTCAAGAGAGTCCAGCCAATTTCTTATGGTCCAAACCTTTTGAACCAGTGAGGTTGTGAGCCAGTCAGAATTAAAAAGTCCAGGACTATTTTTTCAAGTAGGGGCGTCCATAATGGTATGTTTTTGCAAATTTCAGTGGTTGAATGCATGCTCATGTTTAGAAAAGAATATGACCCATAGAGTCAAGAAGAGTGCTCCGCTTGTGCTAATAGAACTAGGGTTACAAAATAATCTGAGCAATGCAAATACTGTAACAAGAAATTTAACTACTTTTTCTGTTAAGTTATTTAGAAAGTAATGTTACCACTCTCCAATGAGAAATGGATTACATTTTCAATCAACATGTTCATTGTCAGTAGCATTCCCTCACTGCGGCAGATATAGCTGTTCAAGACTTGTAAAGTTGGAAGTCCATGATCTCGATTAAAAAAACATTTTACTAGTAAATAAACTAAATAACAAAATAAATCGTAAATGCTGTTGTGTTTGTCTGTTAAAGCTTCGTGAGAAGATGCTGAACATAATGATCGACACAGTAAAAGAAGCACCCACAAACACTCCAGAAGAAGTTGAGGTGACAGCCAGAGGAATGGCAGCTGTTGTCCAGAAAGGCACTGAGCTCAGCCTCGAAGCTCAGGTACTGTCCAACCTAATATGAATAAAACAGAGTATAATAAAAGTGCTGCATCCACTACAGTTCACTGCTTTTTGTTAGGGCAAGGCTGCCTTAGCTCAGCCTTGTAATTTGTTTATGTATTTGAGGCAGAATATCAAGAGTGCAGTATGATCTCCAGGTAACAATAGAAATGGTTACTTCTGTCTTGAAAGATCTCCCAAAAATATGTATGTGAATTGGTTCCCACTGCCAGGAAGAAGCGTCATTATTGTTTGCAAACCTCAGCTCAGCTCTCCTCCACATGGATGTGAACAACACTGAAGAAACCATTAATGAAATACACGCTGCAGCAACCATCATTGTGGAAGGAACAAGCAATATCCTGGACTATGCTTCTAATGTGAGTGCTTAACCACGCTAATGGCATTTATTTATCTAACTTCTTAAAAGCATCAAAGAAATTAAGAAAAAAGGGGGAACTGGAGTTCACTTATTTATAAGTGGCCTCATGTAGTCCAATAGTGCAAACAGACCATAGCCTTGCAAAATATGGTTGTGTTTTATATATATATATATATATATAAAATAAAAAATGAATCACTGAAATAAATGTAACCTCTCCCTTGTCATAAATGCTTTGTTATGCTTTGCAGAAAAACATATCTGATGCCCTTCTCCTCACTCTGAGCAATACACAGAGTGCACTGTTAATATTTAGAGATGTTAACATGGGCCCAACTATCATCCAGCAGCCGCATATTGCTGTGTTGGTTAATAGGTAAGTTTTTTTAGCCACAAGCTGTGACATACAGTCAATAGACTTCAAGTAATACGTTGCCATGACAGTAGACAATACTTTAAATATGAATGCAGTTGTTATATTCCTGGATTATGGAGTTGAATAACTTAAAAAGAAGTTTTTTTTGCAGCACTATGTTGTCATAGTTAAGTTGACCGTTGAATAAGGATGCCACATTTTTGGACTTTCTTTCATATTTAGCGTATATATTATTGGATTTCCAATTATGTATGACCAAAAATATATATTTTGTGAGGTCACAGTGACCTTAACATTAACCACAAAAATCTAATCAGGTCATTGAGTCCAAATGGATGTTCATGCCAAATTTGTAGATATGTCTGAAACCTGTAACGAATTTATGGGCTTAATGTGCTGGACTATTTCTTGGCCCAGTGCTGTTTCTTGCTTGAATCTCTACTACTTGGTTTGCAACCTCAAGGTGGTGACAGAAAGTTACTTCAACAAGTCAAAACCTGTAAGAATATCAAAAAACTACTCAAAAAACTTACTCTTTGTATCTTTTCCCTCAGAGTGACACCAGGAAGTTTGCACGCAGAGTCTATAAAGATTTCCAACAGTTCCAGCCCCACATTTTCTCTCCCAACATTGCTCTCCAATATGTTACCTGCAGAAGAAACAGTGGATATACGAGTAAGTCAGGAGTTCTTCTCCTGTGTGTGTGTATGTGTGTGTGTGTGTGTGTGTTTGTGTAAAATACGGCTGTGTCTGTGTCAGGATTTACGGAGTTTGTACGTAAAAGTGATGCATTGATTATGGAGAATGGGGTACGGGCCTCTTCTGTAATATACTTGTAGTCAAGTCAAATCAATTTTATTTATAAAAACCTTATTAGAAATCACACATTTACATAAAGGAGTTTCACTGATTCATGCTTTTTCTAATCTGTATTTTTAATTTGGGAGACCCCAGTTTGTGCAGCTTTCTGTGTTTTACAGAGGATGCTGTGCATGTCAGACCTGTGTTTTTCTCACTTTACCAAAGTGTCTGAGCTGCTAATGGAGTTTAAACCTACGTTGTTCTTTAAATGCATTTACAGATGCTGAGTGTAGATAAAAACCCCTTTTCCTGGAACGAGAGAGGGAACATCAGTGGCCAAATAGGTGCTCTTTCCCTGACAAAGAAAGATGGCTCAAACATCCCTGTGGAGAACTTGAGTGAGGATATTAAGGTCAGTACAGCTTCTGTGAATTGTTCTCTGCTGTGCTCTCCTGTTGAGTGCATGCTCACTATGGAGACAAATCTGGACCTCCTGTTAGGAAAAATACAGTTCGCAAAGCATCAAAGTTTACCTAAAGTACCAAAAGTAAATGTATTCATTTTGTGGCATGTTTCTGAAATATATGTATATTATATCACTGAATTCTAATCATCATAATAATCACCTAATAGTGATGCATTAATATGTATATCACTTTGATGTTGAAGCTTAAGACAGGGTTAATTAGCTTTCTACACTGTTGCATAACTCTATCATAATATATATATATATATATATATATATATATATATATATATATATATATATATATATATATATTATATTTTATCTGTAAATTGGTGACTCTATTTTGCCTGTAGGAGTAAATGAGAGCATGAATGATTGTCGCTGTTGTAAAGGTGCAAATTTGTCATTAAAATATACTGAGTATTATCAACAGAATATGTAGAACTGATAGTTCTGACATTATGGTGTCTTATGTTGCAGATATGTTTACTGAAATTAGCATGTTAACCAGCTAAACCTGGCCCGTTCTGTCTTTAGTTTACATCTAAAACTAATATTAATATTAATTCCTTTGCGTCACACACAAACTGAGAGTCTGCTTTTAAAAGACTGTGGCAGGTTAAGTCCCTGGAGTGTTGTGATCCTTTCCAGTGGAGATTACTCACTCAGAGCAGTGCACAGTGAACAACAGCTGGCAGAGAGGAGTCAGTGCCGTGATGCAAAAAGGATACAGAAACAAAGCAGCCAAGCCAGGATCCAGGCTAGGCTAAGAGCGGCCCGGCATAAACATGGTGTACAGCATCTTTCTCACCAACATACACTCAAGCTGGGGGACATGAGACTGTTGTTTATAAACCTCCATACGGATAGCTGCGTAGGGGGGTATCAGACCCCAGGTTGCATTATCCCCACAACCAACTCCGCATCACATCCACCTCTCTGCTGGGCTGTTGCTCTCTGTGCTGCTTCTGAGCTGAATACTCTTTCTTAAGGTGTAGTTTGGAAAGTTGGCTCTACAGTTTTTAGGATATTGCAGGTTTATTGCATGTCTAACTTTGTGTCATAACTGCATTCTTTTTGGAGCATGTGGCCAGTAATCACAAATCTCAACCTTAATCATCTTAATTTGCAAAGTAACTAGTAACTAATAACCGTATTGGTTCTGCAATCAACAGAGCACTCAAGGTAAAGAGTCTGTGTGTTTTTTGGCTGTGCTTGTCACCCCTCCATCACACACACACACACACACACACACACACACACACCTGTGATGTCAAAAAGAGATTCTGACTCACCCTACTTCGTATACAGTGTACCCCAGGTGTGCTGCATGCTCTCACCATAAAAATGTTTTTGTGCATTTTAAATGCTTAACCTCCATTCACAAGAATAGCACCACAGGTGTTTGGCAGCCATGAGTCATTGAACTCACATATAGGCCAATGAAAAACTGAAAGAGGAAATATAAAAGTGGACAGAAAGTCGACAGTTTGTTCATGTTAGCAGTGTGGATATGGTGTTTTTTGTATAATTATCACAAATAAATATAGAACATTTAATGTTGAATTTTACGTCCACATAATTTCATAATTGCCACAGTGTATACAGCAAACAAAAGAAAACAGATGCGTCCAAGAGGGAGGAGAGAGAACAGAGCGAGTCCGTGGGAAGGCTTTCATGCCAAAACCACAGCAGGCTCAGATGTGACTCGTGAAGTGAAGGACAGCAAACAGAGAAGGGGCATGTAATGGAACAGAGGGGTCACCACATTGTAAAATAAAATAAATATATTGAAATGCAAAGTAATAAATTAACAATCACAATTATGTCAAACCTGTTATATGATGCACAATAAACTACACTACTGTGTACAGCTTTTTAAGAGAATACGACCACAATTAAATGACTGGATTACCATTTCTACAGTGTTAGCACTCAGGTGGTTTGGCTTGACAATTGAGCCGAACCACTGAAGCAATTCAATTTAATTAAAGCAATAAACTGAAAAGAACATGAACAAGTTAATTTTCTGGGACTGTGAGTTCAAATTGCCAAATTGTGGATGTGAACTACTTCATTGTCATGTGTGTAAACTAAATAAAACTGCTGATGGTCAGGAGAATCATTTTACATTTATATGCAAAGTATATTATTTGGGTCTTGACATGTTTTCCTCCACAGATTCTGTTACCAAGGCCTGTTGGACAGCAGGTGAACACCTCTGTTTTGGACCTGGGGAACTTCAGCACAACGGTCATCGACATTCCTTCAGCTGACATCACACTGGTGTTAAAGGTCCAGTAAGATGTTTTTATTACCACTTCTGAGACACTTTAAACAGCTACATTTTACACTGACTTTGAAAAAAATTTTTTTTTACAAAAACGGTCTAAAAATAGTAACGACTAACTAATACTTCATGCAGCCACTAGCCATCATTATAAATTATTCCCCTGTCACTTATTATATTTTAGCTAATTTTGCTGAAACTGTCCATATTCATTTTTAAAGATGGTGCCTTCAAGTGATCCTTTACCCTTCAAACTGCTCCTTGGTTACATGAACTACCCCACTGAGACAAATTATGTAGCGATGACGGAGATGCCTCTCCAGGGAACAACGCAAGGTAATAAAACTTTGATTAGTGACGAAATAGTATTTATAAACTATAATGCGCTTTGAATTAATTGTTTATATTATACATTACTTGAGAACTTGCTTGTGTTTCTAATGCAGAGGAGAAATACACTTGGCTACTAGAACCTGAGGACTTCAAAGGAAACACTGGAGTGCACTATCTTGTAGTGAGGCCCATTGTAGGTCCGGGTATAAAATCCATCAATGCCAGTTTATCGATTACCTCTATTACTGCTGCATGTAAGTTTTGGAATGAATCATTATTGGAGTGGAGCAGTAATGGATGCAGGGTAAGTACATTTATTAAAACTGTCTGTCATGTTTGTCATGTTTCCCAAACACCATTGACAGTAACTGTTGGTGTTGTCTTCCAAGGTTGGCATTGAGACCACACCTTTGGTCACCACATGCCTCTGCAACCACCTCACCTTCTTTGGGGGCTCATTCTTCGTCACTCCCAACCTTGTTGACCCATCACGCACCGCTGAGCTCTTTGCGAATTTTGCTGAGAATCCTGTGGTTGTGTGCTTTGTGGGGTCACTCTTTGTGGCCTATCTCTTGGCGGTTGTGTTTGCAAGACGAAAAGACCTTCAAGACACATCCAAGGTACTATATTTCCAGCACCAGATTGTAACCCTGGAATACACATAACCCAAAATATAAAACTCTTACAAGAGGCATTTTTAAAAGAAGCATGCTCTATGTTGTTGGCTGGTCGTCAGGTGAAGGTGACTGTGCTGGAGGACAACGACCCCATGGACGAGTACCGCTACCTGCTGAGTGTTAGCACTGGGCATCGACGAGGAGCCGCCACTTCCTCTCAGGTGAATACAGTATGTTATGGAGCAGAGTTGAAACCAAGTCATTGTTTTGCAAGTCACAAGAAATTCTTAAGTCTTTGCACTCAAGTCCCATGTCTAGTTCTTAACCTCACACTGTAAAAAAAGATGAACAATAGCTACTCAATAAAACTGAGACAACAGATTGCACGCAATATTATTAGTTAAATCTAACTATGTTACAAGTTGAGTTAATAACAACTTCACAGGAAGTGCCTGTCAATTAAAAATTTACTAATTCTATTGTGTTGGATTCATTCAAAATTCTCTTGATTTAGAATTACATACACATCAAGATTATATTTAATGTGATCAAAATAAGTAGATTATCTCTGAAACATTTTTATATTAAAGTTACTTAAACAACTGCCTCAAAATAAAGGACACATTTATATTTAATACATTTTTATCAAATATATTAAGTAAAATGAAATGATTACAGAATAATTCATTACAGTGCAGAGCCATGAAACAGGGTGTGTTTCCTGTAGCTAAGCAACTGCAGCATTGCGTACTGGTGGTGCAGTTTGGTTTTAGACGAGTTTCTAGTTCTAAACAAGTCATAATGCGCTCCTCACAAAATGTAAGGCCATTTTAACAAACTGTTTTGTTGTTTTTATTATTTAACCTTTATTTAACCAGGGAATATCCCATTGAGATTAAGAACCCCTTTTTCAAGGGAGCCCTGGCCAAGAGGCAGCAAACACAAAATACAGTTGCATATTTACATAAGACACAGACCTTAAACGTGTTATGAGAAACAAGTGCATGTTGTGGAACTGGCCTCAATAACTCTGTTTGGATTTAAAAGTGCTCAAAGAAACAAAGTCAGTTAGTTTCCAGTCTTTCTGTAGCATATTCCATGTATAAGGTGCAGAGTAAACTGCCCCTTTACCCAACTCCGTACGAGTAGAAGGGACAGAAAGCAACAATTGATCTTGTGAACGAAGAGAATAAGATCCTGCATTTCTCACAGTAATTAAGGTGCAAATGTACGAAGGCAGCAGTCCCAATATTGCCTTATAAATGAAAGTATACCAATAACTAGCCCTTTGAGTGGCCATCCTACCCAAGAGTATAATTCACAATGGTGAGTGGACATCTTACAGTTAGTAATGAACCTCAAAGAAGCATGATAAACAGTATCAATCATTCTAAAACATTGAGTAACTGGTCAGCAATGTAATGTTAGTGCTTCATGGTTATCTACTGCAACTTCATTGGATGCTGTTGGATCTGGGAAATAAGTGTCAACTTTCTGGGAATAAATATTAATATATATAAATAGTATATATTAAAAATATATTATTGTTATTGATGCATTTATGTAAGCAGTGTTTTAATTTTATCATCATTTTAACTGCATAATATACTATTAATTTATTCCTTAGAATTGAATTTACCAAGTGTCCTTTTTGCAAATGCATTTACAGTTTACAATACTGGCAGAAACCTTTGAGATCAAGCTTTCTAAAAGGCTTACTGAAAGAACTAACAGGCTTAACCGAGGAGAACAGAAGTCAGCTTGGAAAGGGAATGTGCTTTAGCTTTCTATTACACCCACCTAATCCTATGGGGGTTCAGAAAATAAAGAAAATGTTTCATTAAGCTTTATTTGCACATCAATGGCATCCAGTGTTTCAAGTCAAAGGGCTCATGTCAATTTATAAGTTATAATCTTTACACAGTAAGAAGTTGTTTACAGCTATAGTAATGCTCTTTAACTGGTAGACAGCCTGCTACTCATCAGATGCTTCATTGCTCTTAATTCTGCCTTAAACCAATTCTACATCTGTTCTGTAGAGCTATTGTTACACAAATGACAGGCCACCCACTCCTGTTTTTAGCTACCCTTCAATTAAAGTCTAGTGGCACTGGCACATAACATGGTAAACATAGAGGAGCATTTAACAGCTAATGAGCCATGTATATTTCCATCAGGAGCAAACAAAGAGCTAAATGGAGAGAGAATGTTGGGCTTTTGTAAGGTGGTGAAAGAAAGACTAAATTATGCTCATGTTGCTAATAAATTGCCCATAACAATGTTTTCTAATAATGTGTCATTGTTATGTTTAACTTGTTCTGATGCTGTGTGGCCCCAAAACAATTACATTATTGATAATTAATAGATAGATTTTTTGTTTTTGGCTGCTTTTATTTGTGAACATTTTCAAAGTGTTTCCAGCAAATCCTTCAAATCTTTAACTACCTATTAAGTTTGGTTTTACTTTGGTATAATCAAGGCTTACTTGGCAGTCTTTGTATTCAGCATTTTCTGAGATAATATGTCGAATGTCATTGATTAAATTTTGAGAAATTGCTCTGTAATGTTGTGTGCTGTTGCACTTTTTTGACATTTTAACAATTACACTAATTAGCCTATTGAAGGGCAGACCCATTTGTCTATACCACACACGTCTCTTGAATGTTGCTGATGACATTTCACGTGACTTAATGAAATAATTATTCTTTGTATAGTTTTTTTTTTTATTGACAAGGACTGTGTAACAATACTGAAGGCTTTTTAATGTTTACAAGTCAAACTGGGGGTCTTGCTGATTGCAGTATTCTCCATTACACAGTGCTTAACAAATTTATTATATCGCCTGTCATAAAAATGAGAAAACATAAATGTTTAAGAAATCTTTCAAAATCTTGTTTAAAAACTAATGATGTTATTGTTATTTATTTGGCAAATAACAAATTGAATTCCCCCTATTATAGCCAGCTGGCTCACTGGGCTTGTCTGAGAAGCCAGAAATGAATCAAACAGAACATTCAACCACTAACTATTTTTTTTGTTCAGGAATGCAAGTAAATAACTATAATTTAAAATCTTACAATCAATAAATAATAATGTGCTTTACTATTTTTACAGTTTTCATGTAAAACTATATTTGAAAATTCATGGATACAAAATAATAGCTATATTTTAACCAACATGGTCTCACAGGAATCTGTGAAATAGTCACGGATTTGCTTAACTCAAAATCCGTGGAATAGCCACAGAATCACTCAAATTTCCGTGAAACTGACATAGATTTCGTTACAATGCAAGTTAATGACAGTCATATCCCGTGGCTATTCCAACATACAAAGTGATTATGTACATTCACTGAGTGAATATTTAGAAAATAAAACATATATTTCTTGCTAGAAATGTGATCAAAATCCATTTTTATGTAGAAATATTGATTTTTTTCACAAAAAATGAGAGAACTGTCCACCATGTTTTTTGTTCTGACCGCCGGGATCTTAAAAGTCACGTGACTTGGAACAAACCAATAGGAAATAATATCCATGGAATAGCCACGAGATCTGACTGTCATTAACTTGCATTGTAACGAAATCCGTGTCAGTTTCACGGAAATTTGAGTTACTCCGTGGCTATTCCACGGATTTTGAGTTAAGCTAATCCGTGGCTATTTCACGGATTCCTGTGAGACCGGGTTCATTTTACCAGTAAAAATATCGTTTTGGTTAAAGAGTTTCTACATACTGGTGTATTAACCATGAAAGAAACATAAAAAATGACTAATGTTGTAAATTTAGGAAAGCTGTGGCACAAACCGGTGGTCTAATACATTTGTTAAGCACTGTATGTAATTTTATTACAGTTTTCAGTTTTTCAGTTTAAAATACAGCTTGCTGAACTGTTTCAGGTGACCATCACTCTGCTGGGTGCAGATGGAAACAGTGAACCACATCACCTGACGGACCCAAAGAAATGTGTGTTTGACAGAGGTTCGGTGGATGTGTTCCTGCTGACTTCACCCTTCTCTCTGGGAGACCTGCAGAGCATCAGACTGTGGCACAACAACTCAGGAAGTCGTCCGGCCTGGTAGGAGAATACAGGACTGTCAAGGTCCATAAACAAAACATCCTTCAGACTTAGACAGACTTTATTGCCATTAAGTTATACATACAAATATGCACATTGAACAAAATTCCAATGCATTGGCTCACAGTGATTGTACTCTGGAATGTCATAGATAAAGTATAAATATAAAATATAAAACTGTAAAAAAAAAAAATAGAATATTTATATTGCACTGAAGTGTAGCAGCAGAAAGTGTTTTGTACATAGACAATAGACATTAAAGAAAAAATATAAAAAAGTTAACAGTGCAGTATAGTGCCTTTTCTACATCAAAATGAGCTTTTATAATATAACATAAGCCATGACATTTCTAATAATGTACTTGTATGTATGTATATGTTGTTGTATGACCTAGAACATGCTGAACATGGAGTACAATACAGTCATGGAAAAAAATATTAGACCATTGTTTTCTTCAATTTCTTGTTCATTTTAATGCCTGGTACAACTAAAATAGCTCATCAGAGTTTAATTTAAGATCTGATATCTAGCCATTTTCCTTGGTTTTCTTGATAATTACCAAAATCATAATCAAGAAAACCATGGAAAATGGCTATATCAGATCTTAAATTAAACTCTTATGAGCTGTTTTTGTTGTTGTTGTTGTTGTTATCATTCTTATTTGTCCAAACAAATGTACCTTTAGTTGTACCAGGCATTAAAATGAACAAGAAACTCAAGAAAACAAGGGTGGTCTAATAATTTTTTCAATGTCTGGTTCAATGTATGTCTTGGACCGCAATGATCCTGCATTACAAATAATTACTTACCCTTCTTTTTCAAGAGAACAGAATCATCAAACAAGATTCTCTCATATCAATAAAGGTTATTTGTTGTAAAAAGGTTGTTGAAATCTTTCCATTTTTTCCAGGTATGTAGGCAATGTCATGGTGCAGGATTTACAGACGGAGAAAAAATGGCATTTTCTCTGCAACTCCTGGCTGGCCATAGAAATTGATGATTGTTCCCTTGATAAAGTTTTCCCCGTTTCGACAGAGATGGAACTGAAGAGGTTCAGGTACGGTAAAAGCATTGAGGACAGCCAAATTATACATTCAAGCACACTTCTGAGCCATAAATGCTGAATGTGAAACCGAAAGAGCGACTTTTTATTTGAATGTGAACGATAAGAGCACAGATTAAAGCTGCCATATACTTTAACATTACTTTACTTTCAGACTTCCGGGTCGCAAAAAGCAAGCCAGTCTTTGTCGCTTTTACTTTTCAGTAACTTGTTCTTTATGAAGACTACAAAAGATTTCAGCGATGGACACCTCTGGTACTCTGTGATCAGCCGACCGGCGAGCAGCACCTTCACTTGTGTTCAGAGAGTTTCCTGCTGTTTCAGCCTGCTGCTCTGCACCATGCTGACCAGCATCATGTTCTATGGCATCCCAACAGATCCCTCTGAGCAGACCATGGACCTGGGTACAAGAATTTACAATAAAAACTAAAAAAATCAGAGCTCTGAACTCTTCCTCTATGACCCTGTAAACCCTGTACTCATGTGTTTATAAACTCAAATATTACATGAACATTTTCAGATGAAATACATATTGAAGGATTTATTCACGATAAAAGAAAAACTTCAACATTTATGTCCTCATCCAGTACTAAGATGTCTCTTATCTCTCTTTGTCACTCTCTGTTTTTAGGACACTTTGAGTTTAGCTGGCAGCAGTTCATGATTGGAGTCCAGAGTTCTCTCATCATGTTTCCTATTAATATCCTAATTGTCAGTATCTTCAGAAACACTCGTCCTCGAGACACATCTTGTTGCAAGCGCAAAAAAGGAAAACAAGCTGCTCTTGAAGAGAAATCTTTCTCAGAGTCATCCAGCAGCAGCACCAATGCCAACGTTACTTTGGACACTGTCATCAAGGTAAGTGCTTCAGAGTAAAGAAAAGTTTTTTCATGTGGTTGCTAGCTATTTAAAATGTTGGCCCTGAATACTTAAGCGCTGCTTATTTTTGCACCATCAAAATTATATAATAATCTTTTTATGATACCTTATGTACATGTTAATGTAAGTTTATGGCTATGTGTAAAAAAAAATCATCTTAAAATCATATATTGTGAAAACTGAGAGCAATCTTTTACAGCAGGACATAAACTAACAAGCAGCCCAATGTGGAGGGAGTTTGACTGGAAGGTGAAGATGCAATATTAATTAAATTTACCCTCTGAAATATTGGGCTATTATGTCCATTAAAATCTGTCCATGTCCATAAAGATCTTCACCATGCCATGTTGGTATCAGTTTTTTCAGGGCAACCTCACCTATATGTCCTGATAATTCATTTTCATTTTTGACATACTTGATCAAAATTTTGAACCCAAAAGAAACAAAGGAAAACATAAAATCTGATCTTGAAAATTATGTTTCACACACACACACACACACACACACACACACACAGAAATGTTGCAACATGTTGCAAATATGAACACATGTTGCAGATATTACATATAACAGGCAAAATGAGGATAATATGTAGTTCTTTATTTTTATACAAAATATATTTGACATTATCTCCGGTTTTACTTGGCCAAATATCATTAAAAAAAAAAGAAATCTGGTATGGAGTTTCAAGCCAGAACTTTAGAGGGAAACTGATGGCAAGCCTCCACGTTGCTTAATTTTTATGTCTTCACGTCATGAAGAAGTAATGTGCAGGTTGTTTCATGGACTCCAAAGGGTTAAATGAATAAATTAATTTGGGACTTCACACACATATTCTGGGATTTCCCAAAGCTGAGGAAGTTTTCGGGGGATGTTCTCAGGGAGACTGAGCAGATCTTGGGCATTAACTTACCTGTTGACCCAGTACTGTTTATTTAAGGTATAAATCCAGAGAAGGCTGTAGGATTATGCTTTTAGTAGCCAAAAAGACGATAACAGCCTCCTGGATGAAGCCAGATCCCCCCAAAAATAATTTAATGGAGGGTAAAAATGTCTATTCGATGGAAAAAATCACATCTGGAACCAGAAATTACAGCTGAAAAAGGGCAGGTTTGCTAATAGACTGGCACCATTAAAACAAACAATGTCAGAACTAGAGTCATCTCTATTTATTTATTTATTTATTTAGAATCAAGAATAACTGCTGATACATCGCCATCTTGTTATATGTTGTATGTATTGTTGTCTGAATGTGTAGAATAAAATGTGAGTTTAAAAAAAAAAAATTATATAGTGTATAGTTTGAGTAAAAATAAGTTTTGTGTCTGAAACTTTTGTCTCTTAGGATATCACAAGAATTGCCCATTCACTATCTAAGACCGTGAAGAGCAACATACCGTGCACAGAGTCCGAGTTCGGACCCGGACAACAAGTTGATATCAGCGCGGTCCTCTCTGTGGTGGAGGACTTCATCAAACAGAATAACAAAAGCAGCGACACCACCAATCCCAAAACTCAGAGCTTTCGCAACCTTGTCCAGCCTGAGCTGCCAGGTGTGTACGTGCTGTGGATGGTGGAAACTGTAACATTTACAAATACAATTCAGTCTTAATTGCAGTGCTCATATAGTCTTGGTTTAGGTGGGTGTAATAGAAAGCTAAAGCTCATTCCCTCTCCAAGATGATGTCTGTTGTCCTCGGTTAAGCCTGGTAATTCTTTCAATAAGCCTTTTCAAAAGCTTGATCTCAAGGGTTTCTGCCAGTATTGTAAATTATAAATACACTTGCAAAGAGTTCAACTCATAAATCAAATTCTACTCAGTTTATTTCATCTTAGCTATAGAAAGTTGGGTGGGTGAAATAATAGCTCCTTTTTGAGGAAAACATGAAATCAAATGAGAGCAGAGTAGAGCAGCTGTCTGCACCACAGCAGATAGACACAGTGCACATTTTCAGTCCAGAAGCAGCAGCATAACTCAGTTTATTATTTCAGAGGCTAAAAGTTTCGTTTTGTTATCGCTTTCAAGTTTGCACAAATACTCCATGGAAAGATGCAATTAAATGCAAATTTCAGTCCTAGAAAGTTGAGAAGCTTCAACTAGCATTTAGTTGTCGCACATATTCCGGGGCTTTATAAGAATACAGTGACAAAAGAAACAAGGAGAGATATTGAAAGGATTTTATTTTTTTTTTAAACTGAACCAACCATGTCTTTAAAGTCGTCACTCAGAGGTTTGGCTGAACACAAACACAGAGGTACACTCCTGTTGCTAGCTACAATACATTTAAGATACAATTTTAACATTTAGTGTTTGGGATGAATGAATAGACTGTATAAATAGTGGGAATGTCACCAGGCAAAAAAGTTGATTCACTTTCTGTCTGAAAACACGTTTTTACCTCGAATATACAGTATCTGCCTTAACTCTTAAGAACTGCCACCAACAACAAGTTAGACACAATTACCAAGTCAGAAACTTTGTACATTTTCAGAGGGCCATGATTCTGAGTCAACGGTGGAGGGGATTGAAAAGAAGAGCAACAAAACCCAGTATCTATACCGGCAGCTGTGTCATATTGACAAAGAGCTTTGTATGCTGGGACCCTCCGGCTTCCCCACCCCACACAGCTACAGCCAGGCTCTGCAGCAGGTCCAGGTCATGAAGGGCTTGCTTGAAGATCAGCTCTTCACATCCAGCACTGCCAACCCTGATGAACTCACCCAGAAGAAGTACACAAGTCACTTTGGTTGTGGATTTGCATGTGTTAACCCGTTATCTTCAAACTGTGATTATTTATTCATTATTTTCAGGATATGCCAGAGCCTTGAACGTTATTTGACACCCTTCAAAGTCACACATTAATCACCTTTGTGTTTATTTCATATATATTTATCACACTGGATATTGCTAATGATGACCACTTTGGAAATTGGTTTGGTGCTGTCAAGGACACTATGACTTCCAAGATAAGAAATTAGCATCTTATGAGCATTGTGTTTAAAAGTTTGGACTACAATAGCCCCTGCCCACAACTGTAATGACATTCGACATTAATGGATTGTCAAGAAATTGTCAAGAGTCTTTAAATTGTCTCGCTCATGTTCAAGTCACCCCTCTAACCGCAAATTAGTTTTCATAGTGTATCAAAGTGAAGAGAATCTAATTGCAGATTGGACACTGGGGTTTGGAAAATGGCTGGCAATCGTTTTAACAGAACATTTTTTGAAAGTTTATTTCCTTTTGTGCCAAAACTTAGACACCACTCTGATGTCTTTATAAATAATATGAGTCTAGAGTTAGGACATGGTTCTCTCAGCTTTGCAAAAAGGCTGGAGACAGGTAGAAAAAATATCCAGCCTGGCTCTTTCTACAGTTTGAAAACATTTCCTACATCTCTATTGTACATATTCTTTGTTTAATAGGTATACAGACATATATGTAGCATATCTACTTGTATATTAATATTTAGTTCACATTTAGCTCATGGTGACAAATAACAGCCACCACCAGCTCCTTTTTATGTTTTAACATTGTAACAGCTATACACAGATGAGGTGGAAAGCATTTTTTTTTTGTCTTGGACTGAGACAGGCTGGCTGCTTTCAACAGTTTCTGGTCTTTGTGCTAAACTAAGCTAATCAGCTGTTGGCTGAAGCTACATATTGAGTAATGAGGGGGAAATGGAAATCCATCTCATTGGCTATCGTCTGATGAAGACTAAGCTTTTGATCAGCTTAGCTAAAATTGAATTGTTTTTTCTTGTGAAACACTACAGTTGTACGTGTCGTCCCTCAACTCCAACCACAGAGATATTCCCCCTTGCCCCCAGAGGCTAAATCATAGTTAGACCAATAGCTGGTTGGTTCCGTGATTGCATGTTGAGATACAAACATGACATTCACTTTCTTAATGCCACTTAGATAAGACTGAGTCTATTTTCCTAAAATGTTGAATCTATGGATAATGGTCTAACCATACAGAAGCATAATCTGGTATAGTCTAATCATTTAAAGCAATGTTTAAATGTATTATATCAGGTCATATCACACATAAAAACCTTGTTGTGCATCAAAAGGGGTCATGTGAAGTAGCTGTTTTGGAGCTAAATGTTCAATTTAAGTGTAATTTATATGTGTTTTTAAAAAACAATACTCAAGTAAAATGCACTGGAAAAGAGATCTGTATGTAATAAATGGTATTCTTTTACTGCTCTCACTTGCAGGTTGAGCCCTGCAGAGAGCTCTGACTGTTATGGTAATCAGAAGACAAGGAAGTGCTGTCACGGAGGCTTACCCTGGTGGTTCATTTATGTCGGCTGGCTGCTAGTGGTCGCAAGTAGTTGTGTAGCCGGATATTTCACAATGCTTTATGGACTGAAATTTGGGAAGGAACGCTCTGTGAGCTGGTTGGTGTCCATGATTGTCTCCTTTTTTCAGAGTATTCTTGTCATTCAGCCACTGAAGGTGAGAAAAAGCTGCCTTCCCCTCATTAGAGTGGAACCCCTGTACCTCACTAGTAGTTCAGTATTTCCAATATTGGTAGCAGATCTTGTCTTTTTGTTGCCTTGAAGAACTCATCTTCTGTTTATGGAAGTTATGTCAATGGTTTATGTATAATGATACACCTGTATTCTTAGTTTGTGTGTTTGTAGCTTTTTTGAAAAAAAACTTCATTTCATAATTTTCACAACTTTCAGGGATCAATTTTTAATGAGCAAGCACGTTATGTATTACATTTTGAGAAAAACAAACTGTATTCTGTATTGACTTTTGTTACTGTCTTTATCCACAGGTGCTATGTCTCGCAGTTTTCTTTGCACTTGTAATAAAAAAAGTTGATGAGGAAGATGTGGTGTTTGAAGGAAATGATGGAAATCTAGGTAAAAGAAAAAGAACACTCCTGAAATAGACTTTGTTGGTTATTATTTGGCTTATCCATCATCAGAAATGTTCAGGTGTGACAGCAGATAATCAAATCGTTATCCACAGGTGAACAACAAGTGGTCAGACGAGATAACAGTCTGTATGAGCCTCCTCCTGCTGCAGACATTGAGAAGATGAAAAGGATAAAGATGATGGAGCAGAAAGCCTTTGCTCTTCTCAAGGAGATCTTGAGTGAGTACAAGCTGTTTTATGGCCATAAGTTTAAGTTTTATTTTATTAATGCAATGCAATTAAATGGTCTGTTTTTCACAGGCATTTTTAACTCAACACAACTAATTATCTGTTAATCTGTGACTGATCTGCGACCGATACGTGACAGAGGCACAAGATCCTAAGAAGCATCAGTAAATAATCATGATTAACAACGATATAAACGACACATGTCCACTCTGTTGGCTTCTCCAACATTTATTGATTTTCATGGGGCAGGAGAGTTTTTTCACAGCGGACAAGTTTACATGTTACAGCCAGAAAAGCACAGGTGTTTATAATTTCCATCTATGACAAAGATAAAATGTCTGCTGAAAAATTGTAACAAGCTGAACAACAGCTATTATAATTAAAAGTGCTGTACCTGACATTCAATATGAACAAGGACTGCCTCCACATGGAATGATATTTAGAGTCTAGGTCAGGATTGCCTGCACACAGCTCTCACTTGACACCACAGCAGACTTGATGAACATGGCAGAGTCACAATGGCAGTGCTAGCTAGCTAAAAGCATTGAAAGGAAACTGGTCTCCCCTCAAAAACGTCAATAGAAAGCGTTTGTACATGCAGCAAAGTACGATTCACATTTACGCGTAGACTGTCCTCCGCCACCATCTTTCAAACATAGTAGTAATGATTGACAGCGATGCACAGTTTAAATGGCGGATGTCACATTCAGGGAGGGGAGACAGCGGACTCTCACCCAGGAGAACAGGGTTTGTGTCCTGTGTGCAAAAGTAAACAACTTTTTACGTAACTTCAATGGCTCATGGTTTGCGAATCATTTTTACATAACTTAACCCTCACGCCACCCTCATAACTACTTCATTCCCGACATTTACGTACATTTATTTACTGTTTAAACTGTCTTTTATGCTGCCTTACCAGGAAAACGTTTTGCCCTAAACCTAGATCAGTGATTTTGTGGCCTAAATTCACAGAAACTGCAGCTTTTTTTTAAACAACCATAAACCGTACGTGTATGACGTGTGTGCTATTTTTAGAATGATTCGTGGTACAGTGAGCTGCGAAATGCTCATTTTGACAAACGCTCATATTTGTCATTATGGATGGTATTGATTGATTCTGTTGTTTAGTTTGGTGTTTTTGTTGGCTAAAAGGGCTAACAACAAGCATCCGAGCTGTGAACAGGATTCATGGGGGTTAGCTCACACTTACCAGGACCAGCTGGCTGATAACGTCATACCGCGACACCAGGGTTGGGATGATGTTGACAGTGTTACCAGAAGTCATACCATACTCACCAGTACAAGCTGGCTGATAACGCTGTTCCACCACTTTGGTTCAGCGGTGCTAACAGTGCTAACTGGGCTAATAGTAATACTGGGGGTTAGCTAACACTCATTGGGCAAGCTGGTTGATGGCGCTGTACTGTCATTGTAGGTCAGGACACCCATAGTGGGGTGGGCCAACACTTTCAAAGGCTACCAAACTTTTTTATCAGCATGAAACTATTTTCACACTATCTATTGCTTGCTTAATACGCATTGTTCTGTGGCCAAAACTGTCACAGCTGGAAATTTTAATAATGTTCCCTCAAAAATTGCAGCATCAGTGAGAAATAAATTTTAACTGACTCTGATCCCCAGCGCTGTTATTGCATGGTGAGATTACACTAATGTGCCCCTTTGTTGCAGCCTACTTTGGGTTTATGTGGATGTTGCTGCTGGTGGCGTACGGCCAGAGAGATCCCAATGCTTATTTCCTAAACCGACACATCCGGGACAGCTTCAGGAAAGGGATCTCAAACAGCATGAGCCTTGGAGATGTGTTCACTTGGGCCAACACATCACTCCTAAAAAACCTCTTTGGAGTTTATCCAGGTAAAAATGTCTCTCTGCAGAGGAGAAAGAAGCTATCAGACACTGTTGAAAAAACCTTAGTAAAAAAAAACATTTTGTGTCAGAGCTACAAAGAAATGTTTTTAGCTTTTGTTGTGTTTTTCTGGATCCTTACATTACACAAGAACATATTTTACAATGTACACTGCCTTGTGTTAAAGCAGCTTTTCTTTTCTTTTCATCTCATGCTTTTCTATAAGACAACAACGTCTTGCTGTGCCAAATCATGTGAAAGCAGCTTAAAACCTTGGTTGCTCTCCAAGAAAGTAGACTTCCTCCGATTCTGTGGAGTTTAAAAAAAAGTTAAAATCCACAAACAAAGTTAAACTCCACAGCTGTGGGGCAGAGTTCTTTTGGTATCTACTGTAGGCCTATGCATCTTACAGTAGTAAGTACTGTTTCACGGTTAGATTTTCCTTCTAATGCCAGAGGGGAGTAACCAACAGGTGCTCGATGATTCTTCTTATCACACTGTCTAACTGGATAACTATTTGTTTTTAAAGATACTACAGCATGACGTAATTAATTCACAAACAATAAAATAACTGGGTTAACTTTAAAACCACTCAAGACAATGACTTTTTTAATTACTGTTGGGTTATGGTATGTTTGTGGTCAATAGATTCCACTCTCCTTCTTTTAAAATGTCATTATTTTATTAAACCCCAAATTGGTCGCCAACAGCTAACATTAGAATAAGGCCAATTTTCTGCTATCAGCTTTTTACCAATATGCACACTGACAACGCCTGATCGCCTAACTGATCAACAATCTGGCGGTCAAACAGTTATTTAGATATCGGGCATGGCCACATTTTGATGCAGTTTCAGTCGTTCTACGACCCAACTAAACTTATGGCTGCTATCAAAAGATGTGTTATAAACTGTACTGAGATTGTTTTAAAGAAAGAAGCACCGCAGGCTGTATCATCTTGAAAAACTGTATTGCAAACCAACCATGCTACATTCATTGTGAGAAGCCACATCAATTGAACCATACCGAATTGTGACCATACAGAGAGGCTCATTAAAATGTGTTGTATGAAATAACATACAGGATTGATACAGACACACAGTGTCTGTTCTGTCTTATCAATTTGCACGTCTAATACAACCCAGATTCCAAAAAAGTTTGGCTGTTTACCAGTTTGAGTATTAAATAATTTGATTTTCTACAGTTTTTATTCTACTGTAGCTACTAAATGTATGTTTTTATGTTTTTCACAGCATCCCAACTGGGAATCTGGGTTGAAATACATTTGTGATAGTTTTTAGGTAAAATGTGAGCTTTATCAACAAAGCTATGTTTTAATTTTGGCTGAATATATCTGGGCCAAACATTGATCAACCCATTTGTAAAGTAACCCAGCATTGCACAAGCACTATAAGACCAAAAGCTGACTCTGTGGTTTTTGTGTGCGTTCTGAATGGCAATTATCCCCAATCACAAGTGACAAATAGTGAATTCTGAATATGTTGAACACAAATGCAAACATGGTGGTTCAGAAGTATTGTCTGGGTGAAACACCCCCCAGAAAGCTCTTTGGCTCCGACCCAGCTTACTGACAAAACAGTTGTCTGACTTTCATTCAGCACTGCCAGACAAAATAACAAGCAATAAATTATGTGTGCTGTGTTCCAGGATTTATCACAGATGGAAACTCGAAGCTTGTGGGTAATGCCCGTCTTCGTCAACTGAGAGTGCAGATGGACTCCTGTCAGATCGCAGACTCCATGCTCCAGTTGGTACCAGACTGTCATGCTCCATATTCATGGGAGGTGGAGGACATGGGCTCTTATGACTCAGGCTGGAACCAGTCTGTGAGCGATAATATCTCTATGTCCAGCCCATGGATGTACCAGACGCAGGCTCAGCTCAGGGCTTACCCTGTCTGGGGGAAAATGGTGCTCTACAGGGGAGGTGGCTTTGTAGCAGAGCTCGGCCCGGATGCAGAAAACGCCAGCAGGTAGAAATAGAAACAAAGATAATGTTTTTTGCTGGGCTTCAATTAAAAAATTTTATTCAATGGACAAAGTAGGTACAAGGACCCTCAGATGTACCAATCAAAATATTAACATTTAAAATAAACTGTAGGAGTGTACAAAAATCTGTTATTCAGTTTTAGCTGATGTGATATATTTGTCAGAGAAAACGTGTGACACTTAAGTAGAAAAAGCAGATGGAGACCTTCAGTTAAGTGTGTGTACTTCATCTACAGCACCCTTGAGTATCTGTTCAGGAACACATGGCTGGATAAGTACACAAGGGCGATCTTTGTAGAGTTCACCGTTTACAATGCCAACGTGAACCTCTTCTGCATCGTCACGCTCTTGCTGGAGACCACAGCTGTTGGTAAGGCTGTTTCCTTTGAAAAGCAATCATCACGCTCTTGCTGGAGAGTTGATGCAGCTTTGTTGAAACATTTTTTTAAAGAGAATGTTTAACCATCTCATCCCAGACATTTTCTTGCTTCTTTCAATTTAACTGCAGTTTTAGTCAGATTTCATTCATTTATTTCCCTACCTTTGCATCCATACCGTACACCAGTGGTTCTCAAACTTTTTAAACAGTGTTCCATCTAAGAAAATATATGGCTCTCCAAGTATCACCACTATGACAAACCTAAGAAATACATCAGCACAGATCAACCTGTCTATGATATGCTTTGTCCATCTACCACTAGAAAGAGCTTGTGTACCACTACTCTTGGTGGATAACGGTTATATTTAAATTATTATAAAAAGGCAGATAGCCAATGTGTTTTTCTCCACTGTTAATTTTCTCACAGAGGACCTGAGACAGCGCATTCCCACATAATTTATTGTTTTTAAATTGTGAATTATTACAAAAATCGGGGTTCATTCTGCCAGGGATCCTGCGAGAGCTGTGTCAGTCTGAGTCCAGCGCTGCTTAACTTTGCCTGTGGCCTAAATTAAAGGCCTGCATTGAGACCAGTCTTTTTTCTCTGGTGTGTGTTTACTCTTGGGCTTCCAATCTTTGAACCTGAGAGACCTTCAACTATTCGCTTGTTTGTATGTCTTTAAACCAATCACATTTGTTTCGGCCTTAGCGTAACGCTAGTGGTACCCAAACCATAGTTTGAGAAGCAGTGCAGTACACTTTAAGAATGAGATCATGATGCTTGTGTGCAAACAAACTTGTTGTTGTTGCTTTTTTTAGGAGCATTTCAATTCCACAGTGAGCTGCAGAGTGTCCGTCTTTACCAATCAACTGGTGGTCTTCACATCTTCGTTATGGCTGCAGAGATCATATTCATGCTTTTCATCCTCTATTACATGTTCCTGCAGGTACACACTACTTCACTTCAAGGCCTGGGGCTCTATTAATTGCTTGGTTCTTTGTTATCAACGTTTCTTTTCAATGTCAGATACTTAATAATATAGGCAGGGGTTTCTGTATTCCGTCAGGGCTTCAGAAACTCAGAATGAACTCATAATATGCAGACAGGGCTCATTAGCCTGTTCACATGAACCCAGTCACCCCTGCTGTGAAGGGAGCAAGCTTCTCATAGATGCCGTTTGGTTCCACACCAATTTTCTCTGGACATCATGTTGTTTTTTTCTATAGAGATTGGTGAGAATTAATCTAACAGGAGGCTTAAATCCATGAGAAATTTTCAGCTGACTCAGAGCACCTTATAAAGTAACATTCATGTTTCCTCCTGATAAATAAAATAATCGAATTTCATAAGCAATGAAACTGATGTAGAGATTAAGGGTACTGTGTTATTGACGATGTTCTGAGGATTTAATAGCTTGAAAACTTTCTGTAATGTTCTTCCATAGAACAGCTCATAGTCGAGTCTGAATCACTGCTCCCTGTTCTTCTACAACACAGGGTTTTAAGAATGACATGAGTCATATCTCTATTACGCTTTTCCATTCTTCAGGGTTATTTTGATGTAGGGATCCACAGATAACATGGGTTTACATGGGTTTATAACAGCTCTCTCTCTTTGCTTTCCCCACCAGGGCAAGTTATTGAAGCAGCAACGTTGGGCTTACTTCAGGAGCAAATGGAACCTTCTCGAGCTGTCTATAATCCTACTGAGCTGGAGCGCCGTAGCTGTCTTCATCAAGAGAACCCTGCTTGGGAAACGCGATATGACCTACTACCAAAACCACAAAGACCAGTGAGACTAACATACAGTGTGTTGTGCTAGACCTCAGGTTTGATCTTTAGCCTGTAGAGTATGAAAAAACATCTCGGCTGGATTGCTTTGACATTTTGGACAGATAACCAAGGTCCCAAGTGGATTATTACCAAATTAAATCAACTAACCCTAATTAATCCTTGGGTAATCCCCTGACTTTTTCTCAAGCACCATCACATTGTTGGCGTTTTTTTTTTTTTAAATGTTCAACAACAATTGAACCGATGACACTGAAATTAGGTTCAGATGAGTGCTTATTATCAAATACAAACATACTAACATACCTAACGAAGGTAGTCAACATGGAAACCTTATACCCATCAGCATTAGTATTTTCATTGTGAGCAGGTATAGACTTTATGAAAAATAATATTAATGTTATCTTTGTGAATTTTCTTTTTTTTGCAACCAGCACATGCACAGAACAGATCAAGGAGCCTGAATGACTCTAGGTATAAACTAACACAAGTGCTCGCTAGCTACCATGTCTTTTTGAATAATTGTATGTGACCAAATATCACAATTAACTTGAAACTTGAAAACACACTGTGATGAACGAATGAACATCATGCTATATTGAAAAAGACTGAGATTGAGACCATAAACTAAAAAGGAAAATATTCACTGAAATAATAAGTCAAGTGAGAAGTAGGCCCTTATTTTGTCTATTTAGTTTAACACACTTGGACTTCTTTTGGAACCAGTGGAGTCGCCCCCTGCTGGCCATTAGAAATAATTCAGGTTTAAGGCACTTACACATTGGCTTCACTTTTCAGCTGGAGGTTACCACTTGTGAGTGTGTTAGCATTAACACCACTGTGCTTAGCTATAGTTTACAGAGCGGCTAGAATGGCTGTAGATTCTTAGTCTTTGGACACTATTCTACAATGTTCTTTTTCTCCTATTTGTGATGGCTCACATTTTACTGTGTCTGCAGATTTGCCAGTTTTTATGAGACAGCAACAGCAGACTCTGCACTCCAATACCTGATCGCCTTCCTGGTCCTGCTCTCCACCTTCAAAATGTGGCATCTGCTCAGATTGAACCCCAACATGAACATGATCACTGCTGCGCTGCAGCGGGCCTGGAGTGACATATCTGGTTTCCTTGTGATTATTGTGATCATGTTCGTGGCATATTCCATTGCAGTAAGTATCTTTCCCCATACTAAGACATACTATAAGTCTCTGTGGTTGGAGCCAGCCAAAAATATTAGATCATTCTTATTTTATGGGTCAATTAAACTTCAAACTCAATTTTCTTCAACAGGGAGCGATGAGTGGCAGGGAGAGTAAAAAAATAATAATGGGATAGTATCCTAAGGGCTACAGATATTATTATAAAATTGTGTGAGTGAATTGGGGATATTGTATAGTGATGGCAGCAATGCGGTGGTAATTTGTCTTTAATATATTCATACATTTTTTCATTAATCATGACGATTAAATTAATCTTAATCTCATAATTAACAGTACATATTCTCCATGGGTAAAATGGGGAATATAGTGTATGCAATACTAATGACCTGTCCTCAGTCCATTATCTATTTAATCAAAGCTAAAGCTAGATGGGCAGAAAGGATTGTAGCGGTTCCTGTGTTAATTAATGGTCTATCTCTCTCTAGTCCAACGTGATTTATGGCTGGAGGATTTCCTCATATAGAACTCTGAAGGATGCTCTCCTGACCATCATAAGTCTGCAGATAGGCATCTTTAACTATGACGAGGTACGTAAGCTCTTTCCCTTTCCACAGATTTTTTCTGTAAAGTATTTACCGTAAGTTCTAGGAGATAAATGATTAAAACTAATTTAGTCAATGTCCCCACAGTGTTGCTTACAGGGGAGAATACTGTTTAATTAATTGATGTATAATTTTTTTTTTCACTCCAGAAAGTGGAGTGAAATAAGTAAAGAACTACTGTGAAGTTTGAAGATAAGCTTTGCTAACACAACACATTGTGCACAAAAGGAACCCTATTTAATTCTATTTCAAATACGCATCAGTCTGGTTGAACCACTGTACAGCATTTTGTTCTCCATGGACAAAAGAAACCCTTTGTACAAAATGACACCTAAAAGCATGAAAGACTTTTAAAAATATATATATTACTGTACCCTATCAAGCTTTTGTGGCAGGAGACTCCAAGCTTTTGAATGGTCGTGTTATATGCGCTTTTCTGTAGTACAATTAGGACGCACTGCAAAATCTCTAACCATTATCCATGTGCATGAATAAGGGTTATCTGGTCATTTTATCACCTCAAATAGATATATTATGTCTTACTAATGCATGTTTTCCAGGTCCTGGAGGGCACCCCTGTGCTTGGTGGATTACTCTTTGGTTCCTGCATTGTGTTCATGACATTTGTGGTGCTCAATCTGCTCCTCTCAGTGATCCTTGTGGCATTCAACGAGGAGCAAATATATCACAAGGTAAAATTTATTACAAGTTATTTTTTTCTAAATCCAGATTAAAGGAGAGTGAATATTGGACTTATAATGATCAGGTGGCTGGAAATAGCAACAAGATCTCCAACCTAAATTATAGAATAGACCGTTGGTCAATAGCACCCATTGTCAGGCCGGGCTGAAGGCAGGACTCAGATGCAGAGCAGGTGAATTTAAAATGTCTTTATTAAAAAATGCAGCAAGGAATACCTCACAGAGTGAAAGAAAAGGGCTATGAAACTCCTGACTCTGAGTCGAAATCTAACAAAGAAAAGTAGCTCCAAAGGAGGAAAAACACTGAAAGCTTTCTACACTAATTATCAAAATAAAATAATCCTGGTGGAGAGATGACCTGTCAAGATGTTCGAGGCCATCCTGAAATACACCTGATCATTCTAACAAAGATTCTACCAGACTAACTGAATTTCCCCTCGGGGATGAATAAAGTAATTTTGATTTGATTTGATTTGATTTAATCTAAGATCAGAGGAAAACTCTCAAGGGGAAAACGATAAAATAAAAACTCCTACAGGCACTCCAAAAGGGAGATTTACAAAACCTGATAGGAAAAACAAAAGATTCTACAAGAACACTATGAAGAACTGGATAAGGACTAAAGAGGGAAAAAAAATAAAGAACACAAAATCTCTCCAAAAGGAGGAAAAACAAAAGGGCTGACTCAAAAAGCTATGAAACTAGGAACTGCGCTTAACTCATAAATTACAAAGAAAAATCACTCTTGCAAGGAATCCAAAAGGGCAAAAACAAGCTATGGCAATCAGACAGATGATACACGGGGAAGAGCAAGTGACCTGAAACGAGAGGAGAGTTACTATTTCAAAATAAAACAGGAAATAACAAGACCAGAACACAAAATAAAACACCACCTCAACGCGGTGTGACACCCATAATGACACACATGACGTGTCAAATGAGCGTTTTGCGGGTCACAGTACCTCTAGCGTTCTAAAAATAGCACACATGTCATTATACATACACATACAGTTTGCGCTTGTGAAAAAAGGGCGAAAGTTTCTGTGGATTTAGGCTACAAAATCACTTACCTAGGTTTAAGGCAAAAAACCTGGTTTGCCGTTATAAGATAGTAAAAACAGTAAATAAATGTACGGAAATGCCAGAAGTTAAATAGTTATGAATGGAAGCCACAGAAGTTACATAAAAAATGTAAGTTACATAAAAAATCGTTTGCTTTTTGTTTTCACACAAGACACAAACCCCATTCTCCTGGTTCTCCACACCACGAGTGTAACATCTGCAGTTTAAACTCAATCCCTTCAAACCCTTCAATCACTTCTGTGGCAGCGGAGGACAGTCTAGAGTGTGCTTACTAAATATGTCATATTTTGCTGCCTGTACAAACGCCCTCAAAAGCAAAGATTGCATTTAAAGTCCCGAACAAGGAACTGACCTTCTAGGCAAGTGCAAAAGGCGCTTTTTCATAAAGAATTCACAAGAAAGTTGTGAAAATCTAACGAACTGAACAGCCAGCAGCCTCATTATCTCCTCTGAATACCTGCTCCCGCTTTCCAAGGACAAAATAAGGAAATTCTTCAGAGATCTGAAAGAAACTCAGAATTCTACCTGCTCATTATGCTGCTTCACGCTGTGTACAGCTGCCAAGTCCGGACCCTCGTCAATCCCGACACCTCCAAAAAGCCTGAGTTTCATAAAACAATTGATCTTTAATTTCCTGTGCGAGGTCTGCTTAATATCACTGACAAAGACATGGCAAACAGAGAAGCAGCAGAAGGTAAGACACTGCCAGCCAGAGTATTAGGTTCTCACATCTTTTTCTATTCTGTGGCAGCTACAGTTTACTTTGGAGAACGCCCACCATCATATATTGTCACTTACTGCTGAAATTGTGTGTGAGGATGTTTTTGTAGTGAAACACTCCAACTCTGCATGAACAGGTAGCTTGGCAGTCATGCCAAATCAAGTGGCTTTCCTCAGGAAAAATACTGAAAATAATTCCTAAATGTTTGTGACATCTGGTGCTGTATGGAGCTGCAAAACATGGTTTGTTAATTACATAAATAAGGTGTTAAGAGGATATAAATGCATTAACCATATGGGTCGATAAAGTAAAATGTGTTAATCAAGCAAAACATTGTAAATTAACTTAAATTCTTTTAAACCCATTCAATCTCATTCCTGGTTACAGCATCAATTTAACGATATGTGCCAAGAAAACAAACTAAATATGACAAACTAAATATGCCTGTGTAAGCTGGTACCAACCAATTTCAACCAATAATATCATGACCTTGAATAAATTTGCAGGTTTTAGCAGCACAGAGCTAAGATTATAGTTATATAAACAGCTTAAGTTTAGTGAACAACATAAGTTACGTAAACAACATAAGTTACGTTAACAACATAAGTTACGTTAACAACATAAGTTACGTTAACATCATAAGTTACGTAAATAAGTTACGTTAACAAAATAAGTTACGTTAACAAAATAAGGTACGTTAACAACATAAGTTACGTAAACAACATAAGTTACGTAAACAACATAAGTTATGTTAACATCATAAGTTACGTAAATAAGTTATGTTAACAACATAAGTTACGTTAACAACATAAGTTACGTTAACAACATAAGTTACGTTAACAACATAAGTTACGTTAACAAGTTATGTAACAACATAAGTTACGTTAACAACATAAGTTACGTTAACAACATAAGTTACGTTAACAACATAAGTTACGTAAACAACATAAGTTACGTTAACAACATAAGTTACGTAAACAACATAAGTTACGTAAACAACATAAGTTACGTAAACAAGTTACATAAAAAGCATAAGTTACATAAACAACATAAGCTACGTTAACAACATAAGATACGTTAACAACATAAGTTACGTTAACAACATAAGTTACGTTAACAACATAAGTTATCTAAACAAGTTACATAAACAACATAAGTTACGTAAACAACATAAGTTATGTTAACAGCATAAGTTACGTTAACAGCATTAGTTACGTAAACCACATAAGTTACGTAAACAACATAAGTTACGTAAACAACATAAGTTACGTAAACAACATAAGTTTCGTAAACAACATAAGTTTCATAAACAACATAAGTTTCGTAAACAACATAAGTTTCGTAAACAACATAAGTTTCGTAAACAACATAAGTTACGTTAACAGCATGACTTACGTAAACAACATAAGTTATGTAAACAACATAAGTTAGGTAAACAACATAAGTTTCGTAAACAACATAAGTTACGTTAACAGCATGACTTACGTAAACAACATAAGTTAGGTAAACAACATAAGTTAGGTAAACAACGTAAGTTACGTTAACAGCATAAGTTACATAAACAACATGAGTTATGTAAAACGTTTTCACATAGGACATGAACCCCGTTCTCCTGGATGAAAGTCTGCCGTTTGTTTGTTTGCTGCTTGTAAAAATGCATTATATTGACGTTTTTGAGGAGAGACCAATTTGTAAAATTGAAGACGCTCTAACTTATGTTTACTGGGACTTTAATAGACATAGTCATAACTTCCAAAGCATCCATTTTTACTGACAATACCTTCTATTTTATAATGTCAACTTTTTATGCCAATTGAGTTGTACAAATTACAGCCCCTTGACTCCTGAGCCATCATGGCCATCATCAGCAACTAAATGTTGCTGGCTGATTAACAACACAGAACACAGAGGGTTTTCTTATATATTTAACTTCTATATATTCACTTGTGGCAATGAAGAAATATTACACAACCCAGGAATACATACTTAAATACTTAACACTGTAGTTGCATAACAGTAACAGGCAGCTTTTCATTCTCAGCATGAAAAAACACTGGTACACCTGCAAAATGTCACTGTTATAAAGGAAACTAAATCGATTAATTGCTATTGTCTGTGTTTTTGTCTTGCCCAGTAACTGTGCAAGACCTGAATTGCACTGCCATTTTGGGATGTTTGTTTTTATATTTTGCCCTGAAGACAAAAAATTGCAACAATTTGAGATAATGGGTCAAAAGTGCATGATATGTCCTTAGCAGTGAGTAGGGGTAACAACATCTCTACTTATCACTAACAATGATTCTGTCATCTCTCCTCTCTCACCCAGCCATCAGATGAGGAGGAGATTGTTGACCTCATGCTGAAGAAAATCTGCAGTCTTTTTGGGATCAGATATAAAAACACAAAAGACACCTCTGGGCCTGATGTGAACGGAAGCAGCAGCCTGACTCTTAAAAACAGCAGAAATATCCTCAACAATTCCTCAGTTGATGAGAATATTTCTCAGCCTTCTGGAAGCTTAGTTAACACCTAGGAGCAAAGGTTTATTTTGTTGTATTTTATATGGGCGTGTTTTTCAATATTATGTATGCACTAATTATCCATATGCTCATTTATTCTGAGCTTGTTCCCTAGTGGGGGCTCAGTTAGTAATAATGAGGTGAAACAAATGGGGTGAATTAGGATACAGCTCACATTCTTTATATATAACAGGGATTGTCTTACATTAAAGAAAATGCATAAAAATTGATTAAAGAAAATTAACCCTAAAATGTATTGTAAAGACACAAAAGTACTCATAAAACACTCAATTTGCTGTGTGAGTAGAGAGAAGAGACGTAGGTTGGTGTAACTAAGTATTTCATAAACTTCAAACAGGATTCACATTTCAAAATAAAAGCATATCACATCAACAAATATTGAAGGGACATATGGTTAATTCTTTAATGATTTATCAATTAATTTATCAATTTAAATTGATTATTTACTTAATTCCTCGTGGCACCACCATCCAAAATTTCCAGTTATTTGTTAGTTAAATTAACGGATCAAAACTCATTAAAATTTGGTATTGATCAATTAATAAAATTCAGTTTTAGTCTCATAGAAAGTGAAGAATAAAGGATATCAAGTTAATGCAATATGACTTTGTTACCAAGGAGATTACTAAAATTATCTCAAATCAAGCAGCGCAAATCAATTGAAACCTACACGCCGTTGACTGAAACAGAGTTTTCTTAAATCTGACCTCTAATTACTTTAAATAGATCCAAAAATTGATATTCAGGAAATGAAGCACACAAGCTTCTCCGCCTACGTGCACTTGAGTAGAAACGAGTGAGGTTCCCTACAATATTTATTAAAAGGAAATATACTCAGGTGTTTTTTATTGCATGATAAAATGTAAAATGTATGTGTTTTCTTATGTACATATTTTATTGAATACCTATATGTCTGTGTGCATTGTAGAATTTATGTCAATTAAAGAGCCCCCTCGCAATATTCTCTCTCACACTCTTCCGAGGATTTAATCGTGATTGTTTTGCCAAGACCCCTGCTAACCTTGGTAACAGCAAAAATGTGGTTTAATAATGCAGCAAACACACATACTCTGTTGTAAAGACAGGGTTGGGGCAATTGATCTGTTTACAGTGCAGTCAAACTAATTTACATTTTTTTTCTTTTTTAAAGACGTTAAAAACAGCGATAGCCTGGTGTGATTTCATGCTGTGCACAATGTGAGTCCAGTGATACAATGAGTGGATCATATAGCCAATATAAATGAGATAATATTGTACTGTATCTGCATAATTTTCCTGCGAAGAAAACAGGCCTTCACATAATTAATGGATGACACACATTGTTAGCATCCAACTAACGACAGCACTGAAAGGTTCACCCAAACCCATTTGAGTTCACAGTTACTTTAACCCCACTTTACTTTTGTGGAGAACTGTATCAGCTACATTATAGTCTTCAGCAGCAATTATGTGCACTAGTTTGTGTAATCCAGTGCATATACAAAGTGCTGCTTTGGCTACTTAACATCTACCCTGACCTAAAAAGTGCAGAGAAAAAAGGTTTAAAAATAAAAAGCTGTTTTGTTGCTGATGTCCGGGAAGCAAAAGTTTACCAAAAGTATGCGGACACCACAACAATACACCTGGATGTGCTTGTTGAATATGCCATTCCAAACCCCTGGTTATTAATGTACTGCTGTGACAGCCTCCACTCATGATTTGCATTTGTTTTGAATGGGGTTGAGGTCAGGTCTCTGTGCTGTGAATCCCATTCCTGCACATCAAGCAGTTTATTTATGGACCGCGCCTTGTGTCAAAAAAGAAAAAGCCTTTAAAAAACTGAAAAACACAAAATTGGAAAATATATGTGTCTATGCTTTAGCTTCTATTGAGATACGTGTTTCTTCATCGATTCCCCCATGTCCACACCATACAAATAAAAACTGAACTGTTGTTTCTCTACCACAAAACATCACCTGTGCTCTCAAATTTGCAGTGTCTTCCAAACCCATATTTATACATCAAATTGTAAAGCATGGTAAATCACTCCATCCCTGCCCATGAACATTTCAGGAACAGTGCTGACAGTGCTTCACAAGACTCCTTGGTGAATGTTGAAACCAAGAGGGAAACTATTTATATGCATTTTGTGTTTCAGCAATCAGCAGCCTTACTAGGGCCGACCTGCTTTTTTCCCCCAGATGCTTCACAATAATGGCAGATACAATTGAGAGGAGAAAATCAACATTTCCAATGTCAATGAAAAAACATTTCCAATGCCATGTCTAAGGCCACTGACAGCTCATTGCACTGCACACATCTGTCAGTAATAGAGTACTCTATCCATGCCTTTATGCTTGATTTCATGCACTTGTTAGCAATCACTGAGGCTGGTGCACCCAAGCACACTAATTAAAAAAGGCATCTGCATATTTCTGGAGACATAGTAATAACCACAGTCTGTTTTTTCACAAGTTATAGGAAAGGAAGTACTGAACCTTTCAAAAGCCCCAGAGTTAGTCAATTGAGTCAGTAGTCTCTTTAATTAAAAACATTTTCCTCTTGAGATCAGTAGGCACAGACATTATCGCATTTGTCACTCAATGACACTGGAGGTGGTAGTAGCTTAGTGGCTCTTTTATTTTTGTTGTGGTGGCACAGCAGTGGCAGGAACACTGATGGCACTGGCACTACAATTTACATAAGCTGCATGAGGCCATCTTCATAATCTGTTCAATAATATCTAACTGAATCAAGGCACCAACTACTTCCATTTGTCCCTTTGAAATTGTGTCAGCCTCCACCTCAATGTTAGGGAACAGTTTGTACTGAGTGAAGAATATGAGCCCTCCTGTTCTAAAGAAAAACCCTACTGTGTAACGGAAAAAAAAACAGGTCTAGAAAGCAAGTGGCTATATTGCTGTTTTATAAGGCGCGTTTCCATTAGGTACTTTTCTCTCTAGTGAGCCACTATGGGCGTGGCTTAGGAGAGAGAATCTGCCCAAGATTCGCCCAACCTCACAGGTTAGTGGCTCAGAAAGTACCTGCCTCAAGTAGATACTCTTCTGAGCTGCTACTAACTCGTTGACGCTGATTGGATACGTTTGAGGTGCCACTGTGTGTTTGTGATTTGCAGACTGGACGCTGATGGTTTAACTGCTCTGACTGCAGCTGGGAGAAACAGCTGCGGGAGGACTGGGCCGCTTGTGAGTGCTTTGGGACGGCGCCTGCTGCTTTTTAAGAAGAGTAGATTTGTTGCTAGTCGCTTTTTTGAAAAAGAATTGCTAGAGGGGTCTGAGTAGTCGCTTGACATAGCGACAAAATCGCTAAATTGGCAACACTGCTTGCCACGTCGGTCTGTTGTCACATTGGAACTCAGTTGGTTAGCCGCTACAAAAGTAACTGAATGGGAATAGAGGTCGAGGGGAATTAACTTGTGGGCGTAGCCAAAAGACTGAGCCGCTTTACAAAAAGTAGCCTACTCATAAAGTACTGAGTGGAAATATGCCTATAGAGACAGAGCACCACACATCTTCCTATGAAAACCACCCCTATTGATGCCACAATAGATGGCTGAAATGCTAACAAAATATGTGTTTCTAGCTAAAACTATTAGATTGAGTGATAATTTAGCTCTCTATGACTACCAGAAAGGACAAGTTGGCTGTTAGCAAGCTAATGTTAGCCATGTGTTAGCAAGCTAATGTTAGCCATGTGTTAGCAAGCTAATGTTGGCCATGTGTTAGCAAACTAAGGCCCTCAATATTGCACAGCTTTCTGAATTATCTACATTATACTTCAACACAAGTTACATAATGTCAAATACTTTAGCTTAACTAACAGGAATATATACTTAAACTGATTCTGGATGTATTAATTAGTGACAAAATGCACTGCATGAGTAAAGGCTAATACATACTCCACTTGACACATCTGGGCAGAACTTTGTTCTTGTGTGATGTCCAAGAATTATTGTTTGATTGGACAGAAATTTGAATTTGAATAAGACATGCTGCAGAGGGTGGGCCCTGTGAGAACTTCTCGAGTTTCTTGTGAATTATGAAATGTCCTGGCCAGAAATAACTTTTTTCTCTGTTCGTGTGGAGTATGTAAAAGGCTTAAGTTCTTTACCCTGTTAGTAGTACAATCACCACACAGCAGCTTTTAGACTTTTTTTTGTTGTTTTGTTTGGAATTGGCAAAGAGGCTCCAATTCATTCAAGTCAATGGAGAGATATGGATTGTTTTTCCCTCCGGTGGGAGCGGAGCTTAAATGTGTCTCTATAGAGGAATCCTGGGAAATACCAGAAGTAAACAAGCAATAAATGAATGCAAGCTGTGGTAAAGAAATTAAAAAAAGGTACAATTTTCTACTTTTTCCTTTAATTTAACGTTAGACAATGTCAGCTGTGATTGGCAACCAGAGTTTGGGATTAAGTTATTTTGGATTAGTTTACTAAGACTTTATTGTTATGTTAACTGCTCATTGCAGCCTCTGATCCAGCAGAGGGAAAAATGATGAATGATTGCATCCCTGGGCAGCTGTTGTCATGGAATCAAAGGTTGTCTCTTCTTGTCTTTTAGTGGTGTTGACTATAAATCCAGTTCAACTGGTGGGCATGAATGGCAATTTTGTTTGTTTTTTGTCAGTTACTGTTAATTAGTGACATAGCCGAATGCATTGTGGTTACCCACAGTGACAGCTGCCATTAAAAACACAAACAGAAATTGTATGCTAATCATTTTAAAGTTTTTAACATGACGTCTGTGTTTATCATCCATGCAAATCAAGTTACTCCAAATAAGCACACATTTGGTGACTTTCTGAGAAATCACCATCATCTTTGCAAATTTGCTGTTTTGCTTCTGTGACATCAAATCTACAGCTGGAAAGTTTTAAATTAGGTTTTTTTTCATATTTGATGAAAATGTGTGACAATTGGTGAAAAACATGTTCCTCTGCCTCCTGCTAGTCCATAAGCAAAACAAAACCATCAGAGCCGAGAATTTTAAAATGCAGCTGTCAAGTTTTAAATTGTATGCTAATCCTTTTGAAATATATAACGTTACTCATCAGTGTTTATCATTCATGCAAATCAAGTTGCTCCAAGCAAGCACGCATGGCTTTGCTGGAAGTCAATCGAAAAGTGACTCTCTACGTCAGAATTTGATTAATTCTTTTGGAAAGTCTGGAGGAGCTGCATGATTTATTTTAAACTCACTCAATTTAGCACTGTGCATGTTCTATGAACCCCACTGTGCAGATGACCTGCTGACCGGGGAAAGTGGTGCAGCTTGGGAGGCAATACAAAACCAAAATGCAATAACACAGACAGTGCAAGAACATTTTTACACTTTTAATTGTACTAAACGAACAGTAAACAACAGAAGGTCTGCTTCATGTTTTAACTAGATTTTGATCAGATGCGAGAACTTTCATCTAAACCCTTTTATCTACTTTTGTTTCTAACCATGATTGAAAGCAAGAAGAGAAGATGGCAGTTACAGATTATAGGTTTTTACAATATTTTTAAAGGTCACTGTAGAGCTGTAAGGATTGAATTGTACTATACCGTCTGTTATTCATCGTGTTATGGCTTCTATAAAATTAAATTTATTTATTTCTGGCCTTATATTCTCACACTTTCACTTCCTACCACCATCTACATTCCAGTGTCGCTGCCACAAAGGTCACTGATTTTACTGTAAAGAAATGGAAAAGTGTCTCTGGCTCTATAACACCTTTTTCTTTCTTGCATCCGGTGTTCTGTCACGTCCAACCTGAGAATTAATGCATAGGTTACACATAAATCATACAAGTCAGCTATTCAATGCACTGACACACACAAAGACGATGAAAGACTGAATCCTTGCTTATTGAACTTTTAAACATGAAATTTGATCTTGTCTTACCGACAAAGAAAAAGTTAAAATATCTGTCCTACACCATTTGTTCATATTTGTCAAATCCACAGCCTTGAATGCATATATAATGTGCTATAATTGAGATTTCACAGCTGAGGCAGCCCTTTCACTATGCCTCCAGAGAGGATTCACTAGATTTGTATGTAAATTTATAATAGGACCTTCAAACTGGAGAAAGTAATAAAAGTGTCAAACAGTACGGTAAACTCAAGAATAATGTATTTATTATTATTATTATTATTATTATTATTATTATTATTATTATTGTTTAATTAAAATTAATGGTTTCTTTGTAGCATTATGTATAGTGTCTGAATGTTTGTTTAATTTTTTTTTTCCAAATAAAAATGACAAGCTCCAGTATAATTTGAGTGCACAGATTGAACCCCCGAGGCCCTTTGTAGGCAGTTTTATATATTCCTGCATCTCAAATTGTGTTTTACGCATCACTGTTCCCAACTGTTCCCTCACATGTCACTTCAAAACAGACTTTCAAAAAAAACCCAGCTATGTCTTCGTATTTCACCACCCGCCGCTATCTTGCTGACGTAGTAGTGATTGACAGCCAACCGAAGTTTAAAAGGGTGGATTCTAATGTTCGGTTGGAGGACGGGGCAGTAGTCACGTGACCCTTGTAACTACTTCTCTCCCGGCATTTATGTACATTTATTCACTGTTTAAACACCTTACCAGAAGTTTTTTTGCCCTAAACCTAGGTCAGTGGTTTTATAACATAAATCCACAGAAACTGTAGCCTTTTTTACAACCGCTGACCATACGGGTGTACTTTTTTTAGAATGCACCATTGTACCGCAAGGTGCGACGTACATATGTGCTGTAATTTGTGGTACTTTCACACAACCTCTTCTGCCGTTTATGTTGGAGAACTTGTTGAAAAACGTCACTTTGACTGAAGTTCAGTTGCTGACCTAGGCAGTGTTTGGTTTTTAGTCTATTATCTAGAATCCAGACGGCAATAAAATGTACGTTAACTTCATAATAACATGCTTTTCAGTCATTTTACATATTGGCACCATGCAAATCCTAATAGATGTTTAGAAATAGATTGACTGATATATTGTGTAGGTAGAATATCTGGAGATTTTCATTACATACAGTACAGGACTTTCTGAGAAGTCGCCAGCATATCCTTGCATCTTTGTTGTTCTTATTTTGAAATCAAAGCTGGAAACTTTTATATAAGTGTTGTCATATTTGATGAAACTCTGCCTCCTGCTTGTCCAAAACAAGACCATCAGAGACAAGAATTTTAAAATGCAGCTGTCAATCATGTCAGAGACTGCTCTTGAAGTGCAGTCAAACTGTCAAACGACGCAGAGCTGATCATATATGAATCAAGAGTCTGTCACTGCATTCATTGCCTATTGCTCACCTCAAAAACTTTCACAAAAATGTTTAGTGTACTGTTAAATTGTAAAATGAGAGTTTGCGCCCTGATGTTCTCAGCATAGAGGAGTTGCAAGATGCTGCTACTATGATTGTATTTTTTGTATTTCTTTCTATATCTGAGATCTGATAAAAGCCTTCAGTGACTGGAGAAACAAGAACTATCTTCTGAACACCTCAAAGACTAAGGAAATTATCATAGATTTCCGCAGGTTCAAGCCCCCCCTTCAACCAGTGAATACCTGTGGGGTGGACATGGAGGTGGTGCCAAGTTCTAAGTATCTAGGTGTATATACTTTTATAATAAGTTGGACTGGTCCCTAAACACAGACACTCTCTACAAAAATGGGCAGAGCTGCCTCTTTTTCTTAAGGAAGCTTAGATCTCTGGACATCTGTAGTAAGAAGCTGCAGATGTTTTATCAGTCTGTGGTGGTAGTGTGTTGTTTTATGCTGCAGTCTGCTGGGGAGGCAGCATCAGACACAGAGATGCAAGGTGGTTGGACAGACTGGTCTAAAGAGCTGGTTCTGTGGTTGGAGCCAGGTTGGACACACTGGAGGAGGTGGTGGAGAGATGACCTGTCAACATGTTCAAGGCCATCTTGAAATACCAGATCATCCACTACACAAAACCTTTATGGACCAAAAAAACAGCAGTGGACGGCTCCTCTCTCTCTGTTGCTGGACAGAGAGATACAAAAGATCCTTCACTCCTACAGCCATCAGGTTGTCTCATTCTAACAGAGTTACCAGACTAACTGAATTTACCCTCAGAATAAAATAAAGTAATTTTGATTAATTGATTTGAATTGATTTGATTGATTTGATATGAATAGTGCTGCTCGAAGGCATTTAAAGGGAAGTGGGTACAAAGTGCTTTTAGTGTAATGCATTCACCACTTGGCAGTCCTGTATCATAGAGGAAAAAAGCGGAAGCTCTTGTTTGTTTGATGTCATAGTAAAAGCCCTGTGAAGTTTAAGTGGAAAACTCTTGGTGCATTTGTGTAGTACATCAATAGGGGCTGAAATCCTGCAGCACCAGGAGAGAGCTTCAGATGAAAAGATGTAATAAAATCGAATTAATCAAAAAGAAGGTTTGTTGAGTTAATTTTTTTAATCATTCTGTAGCTTTGCAGTCCTGTTCTTTATATATTCAAACCCAAATATTCACATTTTGGAGAGGCAGAGTGCACAGAAGCTGATGTACTGCTGTGGACGCCACCTTAGTTCAGATCTGAGACTCAGAAGTCAGACAAAAAAACAAACAGATCGATGCAGTGGTGGCCCAACATGTCCTGTGCTCTGTGAGATAAAAATGACTCTATTTGTCAAAGGAGTCTGGTGGCCTAGGAGAGAACGCTATGTGTGACTGAGTGCCAGACTCCCACTGTAACTTGTGGGCACTCAAGTAGTTGCAGCCTCTGACCCTGCAGAGAAAAAAACCATGAATGATTGCATTCCTGGTAAGCCACCGGGTAGCTGTTGTCATGGAATCAGAGGTAGTCTCTTGTTGTCTTTCAGTGGTGACAACTATAATTCCAGTTCAACTGTAGGGTATGAATTGCAATTTTGTTTTGTTTTGTCACACTAGGGCGACCACCGAACTTCTTAGAAAGCTCTCTGGTGAGATCCTTGAAGTGCTGCTGTCCTCTGTTGTTAATGTTCCCCACACACACCAGCTGCACTCACTACAAAGAGCAACACTATTGTCAGACACAACCAGATGCTGCTGACCGTTGCTTCTATAAAATGTAGAACCGACTCCTGAATGTCCACAGTTTATCATAATACAATTCTGGAGCTTGTAAAGAAGACCCACAGGAGCACAGAAAGATTGTTAGTCTGCTGCAGGGTTCGGAACATTATCATGGCCCAGTACTTAATTCATTTGTGAATTGGTGTGACCAGTCCTTCCTCCAGATAAACGTGGCCAAGACTAAAGAGATGGTCGTCGATTTTCAGAGGAAGCCCTGCTCTCCCACACCCTGTGTGATTAAAGGGGAGCCAGTGGCAGCAGTGCAGCAGTATGAATATGGGCACTGTCCTGGATGACGAGCTGACATTTGATGCAAACATTGACAGCATATGTAAAAAGGTGAACCAGCATCTGTTCTTTGTAAGAAAGCTGCAAAGTTTGAATGTAGACAGGACTCTAATGAGAATGTTTTATTCTGCTTTTATTGAGTCTGAACTTCTCTTTAATGTTATCTGTTGGTTTTGACATATCAGTCTTAAAAACAAAAACAAACTGGAAAAAATTGTCAGACTGTGTTAAAATAACAAAAACAAAAAAATAGCAGCTATATGAAGAAAGGCTCATCTCTAAGGCTCAGACCATTGTTTTTTACTCAATTCAACCCTCGCATGCTGAGTTCCAGCTGCTTCCTTCACGGCGAAGGTTTAGTTTCCCTAAATGCAGCACCAATAGTTACAGGTTCTCTTTTGTCCCATCTGCTATTGCCATTCTTAACAAGCAATGATGTCAGGACGTAATGCTTCATAATCCTACTTCATTTAACAGTGAGCGATGATTGGTAACTGTGTTGTTTGTACTATTGCACTTGTGTGTGTGTTGTACTTGTATTTTATGTATTTTGTCTTATACTACTGTCTGTAAATCAAATTTCCCATTTGGGACATGAAAGTTTTACCTTACCTTACACATATATTTGATGTAATGCTATATTTTAGTCAAGAGTCATTAGTATTTAGTAGTAAATAGTAATTTAAAACAATACGTATGCCATAAAAAAGAGAAAAGAAAAAAAGGCTGGGAACCAAGCCAACCTTCCTGCACTTTATTCATGAATGTAAACAATTGAGCACAATGTTATCTAATGTTACAAACAAAAGCTATTAAATGTTAAGGCAGTTCACAGAAAGAATGGACTTGAGGGTAGAAAAAGAAAAATAAGTTTATTGTCTCAAAGACAAACAGGATCAGGGTAAAAGACACGAGAGGGAATCGAGGGAAGGGAAGCCGGGGCGAGGTGAGGTAACAGGAGACAGGTGGATGCTGGCAGGCACCAGAACAAGGGAATCTCCTGGTAATGAAACAGAGGGTTAGCACAGGGAAAAACTCTGAGACGGGGAGATTAATCAGAGGAGCCACGACCTGAGACTACCACTGGAGAGGATAACGTTCTGCCGAATGAATGAATGAAGAGCCGGGGTCGATATACTGCAGGAGATGAGCTGATGAGTGGCAGCTGTGGCAGAGGGAGCAGGTGGAGGTGATTGTCAGGAGCAGAGTAGTGGAGTCAGGATGCACACCACACACACACACACACACACACACACACACACACATTCACTAAGTACAACTTATGCTGGGCTTACACCAAACGATTTTCCCAGTCCCAGACTAAAAACTGAAAGTCTTTAGTAAATCTAGGAGTTTTACTGGAGTCACAGCGCGCTCCCGTCATCCCGATCGTTAAGTGTAAGGTAGTAATCGGCGCTGTTTCTTATCAGTCTTTTCCTAGTCTTGGGTTTGCGATCATATCAAACGTGTTTGATATGATCGCAAGTCGCAGTGACGTAACACAATCAACAACCAATAGATGAGCGGGTCCAGACCGGCAGTAAAACCACTTCAACAGGAAAAAGTTACATCACAATAATGTTAGTAAACTCAATCCTAAATACAAATATAGAGATGTAATATATTTATGGCCACAAGCGGGATTTTGGGGGCGCTGTTTCTTAGTAAAGAGAACAGTAAGCAGACCCAGTTAAAATGTATAAATAAATGTATACATAAATAAGTAATAAATAATTGATGATGAATGTGTGATTAACGAAATGAAAGTTGATAGAGCTGATAAGTATAATTATTCAATTAAACAAATAATTAAATAGGACATAAATGTATATCATGAATTCTTTTCTACAGTTTCCTTTCCTTTATTCTTCCTTATATCTATTTTACTGTAAAATAGTCACTTTTCATGTCAGAAAAACAGAAACCCCTTTTCAGCTTTGTGAGGGGGCATTTTGTGGTGTCTTCTCCTCTTCTTTTTGTTGTTTTTTTTTCCAACACAAACCACTGCACACACAAAAATGGCATGGTAGGTAAAAAATGCTAAAGGAAATCTAGTTGTAGTCTCGTAAATAGTGATCCTGCAAGATTCACAGTCTTTGTAGAATCTCAGTCTGAGACTAGGCTGGAACTAAAAACTCTCAACAGTTGTCTTTAGATGTGAGCAGATGTGAGCTGATAGTTTTGCAGGAGTCTTTCCAAATCTTTTCAAAGTCTTCTGGTGTATAGGTAGCATTAGTGAATTTTTGGAAATGCTTTAGTTTTAGTTTAGTTTTTATTAGTTTTAGTTTTTTGTAATGGGGTATTTGTTGGGTGGGAGACTAAAAGAGGTCACAGTAAATTTTGCCTTTATTTCCTTTGTCTGATCCATCTTCATTATGGATGAAAAAAGTTGACAAGGACGAAAACGAAGGACATTTTCATTATAATTTAGTTAGTTTTGTAACCACACAATACAGTTTCAGTTAATTATCATTATCATGTAACCTTTAACCCTTAAAACAAAGTCTGAAATCTCAAAAAAGCCTTTAAAGAAGGGAGGACCGGCCCAAATGTCCTCACTTTGCAAAAATGCCCTCACTCTGTTTATTAAAAATGAGTTCCGGTCCTCACTACGTAGGAAGTACAAGAACACACACACACACACACACACACACACACAGGGGAGAGCACAGAGCCAACTAGAGGGCCGTAACATTAAGACCTTTACGCAATTAAAATAAACATATACAGTATTTGATTCATGACTAGAATAATATTTTAGTTATTTCAAACAAGATATGTTTTAGTTTTATGAAAAAAGGAAATGTGCCTTGTTTTGCATGGATTACACCCGACCTCAGAAATAAGGATTCTTTAACTTAAAAAGGGGGGCTACACGTTGGTTTAGTGGTTAGCACTCTTGCCTCAGAGAAAGAGGGTCACCAGTTCAACTCCAGCCAAAGACAGTTTAGGTTTAATTGGTGACTCTACGTCTAACGCCATTGGTGTGAATGGGAGCATGATTGTCTGTCTCTATGTGTCAGCCCTGCAATAGTCTGGCTCCAGGGTTACCCCACCTCATAATTTTCCTTAATGTCCTTAATCTATTTTAAAAAATTGAGTAAATTGTATCACGATTCAACAATTAGTTCATTAACTAGTTGAATGATTGTTCATCCATACAAGCTACAATAAATGCATGCATGAGAAGACTAAATACCACATAATTTAAAACTTTGTTCTTTATTAGCCAAATCAATTACACCCTGTTGATTATTTGAGGGAATTAATTATATTATTCTGTGTATTCACAGTAAAACTTGGGGTTGTGTTGAATTCTTAAGTTTGACATAAGCGCAAAGCCACTTAGAACTGTTTTGAGTTTCATGATGTTGTAGGGAGCAGAGGAAGCGATTTGCTTTGTAGGAAGAATCAGCATACTGATGTATTATTGGTTACCTTTATGATTGAACTATGAACAAGATGAATCTCAATTCATCTTTATTCTGTCCCAGATGCTAATGTTTTATAGAGCCACATTAGCCAGAGGTCATTCTGAATGCTGTCATTACTGCACTAAAGAGAGGCCGTTTGGCATAATGACTGTCTTAATGGAATGACCATTTCATATGAAAAGTCATGTAGATGGGTCAAGGAGAACAAGTAGCCCGTAACTCATTTTCTTTCAATATTTCATTGTTTTATAATGCATCATATCTGGGTTAGCCTGTACTTGAAGTAAATAAGTCCAATAAGTGAGTCCAGTCCAGTATGCTGTGCAAACATAATGGGTTAAAATGTGAGAAAGACTTAATATGAGAATAAGATTACTGTCTAATTCAAAGATGTTTTTTTATCAATGAGTGTTCCTCAAGCTGAGGACGCTCCTAAAGCATTAAGCAGCTTTGTTCACCTTGTTACCTAATGTACTTGTAAAAGACTGAAAGAAAAGATAAGGTCATTAGGGAAATGGAAATCTTTTAACCCGCTCCTCCTCAGCTGAATGTATTTTCTCCTAAGAGCACTGTACAGGCGATTTAACGAGCACAAATTGAGCATGTGAATGGAACCGGGTTATGCAAGTCCTGAAAATAGTATCTACAATTAGGTTAATGGTGAAGCAGAGTACAACACCGTTTTACTGTCTTTATTATAACACAGTTACATATCTTATTAGAACTTAACACTTATAAATGATTTACTGTTCTGAAATCGTTTGCCTTACACCCTCAAGTTTCTGCTCTAGATGTTTTTTTTGGCTGCTATGGCTCAGTTGGTAGAGTGGTTGGCCACCGATTGGAAGGTTGGTGGTTTGAGGTTCCTGACCACGGCAGCATACATGTCAAAGTATCCTTGGGCAAGATACTGAACCCCAATGCTGTTTTCATCAGGGTGTGAATGAATTCCCGATGGTGGCAGGTGGCACCATGTAGGGTAGTCTTGACCACCACTATGAATGTATGTGTGAGTGCTGTCTGTAGTGTTAAAAGCGCTCTGAGTGGTCACAAAGACTATAAAAGTGCAGTCCATTTACCCATTAGAGGGAGCTAGTTCCAGTGTACTTGTATCGTGTAGTGTATCCTTTAACAACCTTTTCAAGTTGTTGTCAGTTTAGTGGTGGTGGCGTTGAAGTCATATGACCATGGTGTAGTTAATTTACTTTCTAACATTAGTTTTGTACTTTTGGTGATTGCATCTAAGCTTCAAAAGTCTTTCTGAACAATGTCTAAGTATCATACATTTTTGTTTGCAACAAAGTTGGGCTGAAACTCGAGAAACTTGAGAAGCCCATCTTTCCAAATGATGAATGCAAATTCCTTGTATCAGAACTTTGTTTGATCCATTTAACTTTAAAGTAAACAGCTCACTGTTTGTGCTTGGACGATTGTAACTGTCGCACAATGGGCTTAGCTGGGGAAACATGCTGTGATTGCAAAATGGAGGAAGAGAGTAAATAGTGAGGGATGAAGGACAAGAGACAGGCCAACAGAAAACATCACAAGTCTCCAGAGTTTGGGATGATTACAAGCTCAAACAAGTAGGTTTACGTAGCTTTTAAAGCCTAAAATGCATTGATTCAGTGCAGCAGGTTTGTTAAGTTCAGTTTGAGTAGCAACCCTTCAACACACTAAATAAGTGTACTGCAGCCAATCTTATTAACTTACATTATGATATTTAGGCCTGGTAATAAATATCAATAACATAATATGGCACTTATATGCACAAAATGGGTTAAGTTTTAACAGATAATTAAGCTGTATGTAATTTAAGAATACTAATTTTACCATTTAGTTGATCCCTTTAAGGAACCAGTCTTATTTTTTTGGTATTCTTGAATAATAACGATTGCTTTTTAAAAACACAAAAATATTTGTTATACAATTTACGGAATAATCGTTAGAATACTTGATTTAAAAAACAACAACAACAGATAGCTGTAGTCCTATCACAGAGCTTATTTTCCGCAGTAACCCAATAGAAAATTCCCATTGGCTTTTTGTCGAGGAAACTAGACCCATGCTAACTTCTGGGTTGGCATACAATAATATGTCATTCCTGTATCTCTTGATTAGACTCAGAAAACCCCGCCAATCAGAGGGGGGAAAAACATCATTTTAGCAACCCTATGTCTACCAGAGGGGACAAGTTAGCTTTTAATAAGCTCATTTTGGCCATGTGTGTGCCATGTGGCACTTACAAACATAATACTTCATGGGTTCTGATTTATCCACATTCCACTGTGACCACAAGTTGCCTCCTGTGAAAATGCTTTTTGAAATATATTTTGATTAAAACTGAAATTTCGTTCACTACATTCAGACTGCAGGCAAAAGTGATTAAAATATATGACTTTGTGACTCGGATTTTATTTTTTATAATAGCGTGAACAGCACAAATCACATCGGATCAGATCTGGGCCACTTTTGTATGTGGTCCTAAATCAGATACAGGTGTTATGTTTTCCATTGCGACCTCATGTTGTAATTCATGTGAATCGTGTCACTCTAAAACAAGATTAGATAGCACATGGTAACTTGCCCCTGTTGCTAGTCATTAAGCCCAACACTGACGCGCTTTCTCAGGGAGATGGGTCACCTGAGATGAACGTCTTATAAAGAGAGTCTTGTGGAGAGGTGCCGACAGATGTAGAGAGAAAATGTCAAAGGTATGCCTTGACATTATGGATGAAATTGGTGTCTGTGAAGCAATTTAAGTAAATTGGTTTTCGGTTGAGGGAATAAGGGCCATGCTAAGTTTCGAGTTGGCGTGCAAAAAATAGATTTGTTACTAGTCGCTTTTTCAAAAAATTGTTGCGGGGGGGTCTGAAAAGTCGCTAAATCTAGTGACAAAGTCACTAACACTGGGCAAAAGTGGCCCAAATCCGTGGTCCTAAATTGGGTCTGAACAGTCATGTCGCAATTTATGCAAATCATGTCATTCTAAAACAAGGTTAGATAGCACATGATAACTGCCTCTGTTGCCAGTCATCAAGCCCGACACTGACGCGCTTTCTTAGGGAAGATATGTCACCTGAGATGAGAGTCTTGTAGAGAGGTGCTGACAGGTAGTAGTTAGAGGTATGCCATGACATTCTGATATTTTGGATTGAATTGGCTTCTGTGAAGCCATTGACGTCACAATCTCAGCACTCCTGACTCCAACTCCTCATCCACACACTCCTCCGTACAGACATAGCAGCTCCACAAAAAGCCATTTTTAAACATTTTGCCCTGTTTCTACTCATCTTTCTTCTCATTATTATCTGCTCATAACTTCGCCAGCTTTCACCACTGACTTCAGCAGCCTCCATGCTTACTTCCATACACATCGTGCTGCAAGTGACGTCTTTGTTATTGTTCTTCTGTGCATTTTCCCACTGGAGTCTGATATAAGCCACATTTTAAAAAAATAATGAGAACAGCCAAACAATTAGTATTTTTTTCTCAGATCTAATTTTTATTGAGTATGAATTCCCATCCCTCCTGCTAATACCCCTGGCCTAATCACTTGTATTTTGTCCTCTTAAAGACTCAGTTTTTCAGTTAGGCAGATTATAAAATGTAGTTCTGTGTTTACCCTGTTGTCTTCATGCAATACAAAGTCTGTGGAGATTTGTTTCACCCTCTGGTGTGGGCGGGTCTTGATTGCGCTCCGTCTTCATGGGTCACCACTGGGCTGAGCTGTGCTTGTGCAAAGACCTAACAAGGCTCCTATTTATATGACTGTGTGTTTCTGAGTGTGGGTGCACGGCTTGTCTTCTCCATCGCGAGGCTGCAATTTAGCAAATCTCTATGGCAAACTGCAAAGGAGGATGAGTTTGTCTTTGCAAGAGGGTGGTAGTCATAATTACAGACAACATAACCTAAAGGTAGCAGTCAACAAACAGAGCATACAGATCTGTTAGATTACACAGTTTAGTTATGTCAGATATTTATGGAGACGCCCAGGCCACTCAAATATTTACCTTATTATTTTAAAGCGAGCATGAAATAATAAGAGCTCAAATGATCAATATCACCCTATGGCTCTAAACTCACTCTCTTATACACACAGAGACCCTATCAATCTTTAATACACTTTTTTGGGAAGCAACAGCAAAAATCAAAACACAAGCTTTCTTTAAAAAAATAATATGACACATCTCCACACATGCATGTACGGGCAAAATCTAACCTCATGACTGATTGTCGCGGTTACAGGGGTTGTTAGACACAATTTTCTTTGCAAAGTGGTGGATGTACAAAATGGCGTGAGTGTGTTCTTTTCCGATGAATATAAGGACAAATCTGCACATTATCCTGTAGTTTGACCTAAATAATGACACTTCCACACAGAGACCGGGAGTAATCATTACTTTGCGTTATCAAGCCCAGCTCCGTAAAAGCCGTCACACTTGAATGATGCATATAAAATGAGACATTGGGGATTAATTACTATGGATACAAGAACTCAGTCCTCCAGAAGTCACCAGCTTGATGCACGCTGTAACTCTGAACACGACCTGTTGATTACCATCTTGCTGAGGGTGCTAAAAGCTGTCCAGCTACTATAAATCCATGGGTAACCATTACTGTATAAGACCAAGCATTGATGTTAAATGTTTTTTGGACTGATCACCAGGCTGTGCAGTGGATATTAGACTGTTGTTTGTAGCCTATTCCTCCCTTTTGTTTTAATAAGGTTCCACGGATCCTATTGACTGTGGTTCACACTGTTAGTCTCGGCACCTGTACACAATTTTGAGGTGCTGTAGGTTATTCAAATAAGCAAAGATGAGCAAGACAGTTGACTAGCCAAGACAATTCTACAATGTCATTTTGCAGACGCTTTTATCCAAAGATGCAAACAACAAAAGACAGTGGTGTAGTCTACATGATATGCAGGTATACGCCATATACCCACTGGTGAAGGGGAGTGATTTGCGTACACCCAGTGGTTTATTCTGTGTGATATGCCGGTATACACCCTATATACTCGCTAGATTTATTTTATTTTCATATATCGATATATATACGGTGCTTTATTCGTGAACAATCAGGCTACTGTGGGCCGTAGTCAACACCAAAACAAGCAAATCTAATTCGGTCTGTCATGAACTGACCAACTTTTAGCTCTCAGGACGTCCCCAGTTCCCGCCCACCTCTAAACAACCCGTTGTCATGAGAACGACAATTACTGTCTGGCTTCTCAGCCTCATAAGTGTGTTCATGAACATCAGGGAAATCACAGAACTATGTCCAGTCTCATTGCATCCTTGTGTTGTTGTGAATTAATTTGAAGATGTATTAAAATATCAGACATATAGCAGTTTAAATATGCATCAAACATGTTTTGATAAACACACAGAAATCTGACCAACAGTCACAGTCTCTTTACAGGAAACTTCTGCTTGATTGAGATATGAACAGCTCTGATTTAGGGAATCCCAAGTGTGGTCTTATATCAAAAGTGGAACATAACAGGAAATTACAGGATGTTGAACTTTAGTTACACAGAAATAATGACGCACGAACCTGCAAAGTAAAAAGAGAAACACAGAGTGTTGTCTCTCTCAGTGTTGTTCTGACTTTTGGATTTGTCTGTCACCGTTAACATCTGTATCTGTTTTTGATACTTGCAAAATAAATCCCGCACAAAGGCTGCTATTTGAATCTACCTGGTCGTCAAGTGTTTTTCTTTAAAGATTTTCTACGACAGTGTCTGATGCTGCATCCTAACATGTTGATACCCAGTCTGTCAGAGTTCTCTCAAGATGTATACTGGAGGCTATGCATTCATGAATGTGATTCAGATTGAGATGTCTTTTAGTTCAAGAATAAAAAAACATCTGAATCTGAATCACATTCACTAATGCATAGCCTCCAGTATACATCTTGAGAGCATTCTGACAGACTGGGTATGTTATCAACATGTAGCATCAGACACAAGATCGTGATGGTGCTTATGAGATGTTGCTCCAAGATGGTTGTTGTTGTAAGATGTGTTGTTCTGGGAGTATAGACAGTATACCCACTGCAAAAAACTAGACTACACCACCCTGACAAAAGGGTAAGTGCCATGGGTTAAGTTTGACTCAATTAGGACATAGGTACTGAACACCTTCACACTTGATCTACACAGATAACGAGAAGTAAATAAAATAAAACAGAGTTGGGTCTTTAGTCTCTTCTTAAAGATTGATAAGGAATCAGCAGATCGGATGGAGTTTTGAAGTTTGTTCCACCACTGGGGCACTACTGAGGAGAAGAGTCTAGACCATTAAACACGGATTCTCTTCACTAATGTCACTGCGGTAATTTGATGTAGGTCCTCTGTAGATGGTCGTCCGTAGCCTTGCCAATCAAACATCACTTTGCGGTAGACAACGATGTTTTCCCAAGCAGATGCTCTAGACTAAATTAATTAGGATGCATTTAGATCGGAAAGATGACTGTTAGGTTAGGTTTTGGCGCATAAACTACTTGGTTAGGCTTAGGAAAAAACTGTGGTTTGGGTTAAAATGAAAAAAGTACATTTTTCTGAAATGCGTTGTACTGAAAAGTAAAAGATCTTCAGCTTGCATGCATGGTGTCGTGCTGCAAAAACCACCTTACAAACCAACCAAGTTGCATTCTAGCAACCAACAAGCTTTATACACTTCTGTCAATAACATCTCCAGTTAGACGGCAAGGCAACTTTTGAGTTACACATTCATGCACACACTTTGATGCTATGAATGAATGCATATTATTATAAAGGCTTTTTTGCAAACAAATACATTTTTTTAGTTGTTGGTTTTCTGGTAACCCTGACAAATACTGTTGAAGGCCATTAAATTCAATCAATACTATACTTGCCACAATGGAATTGTGTGTGTGGTAATTGATTTTGGAAAGTGAAGTGTTAAAAAACAATTTGTCCATCACGTCCTATAAATTGACATCAAAGAGCAGCTCAACAGGTAGTTGTTGAAAACAAACATTTATCATCATCCAACAGAGGAGGGGAGGGGGGGGGGGGGGGGGATAGAGGAAGAAGGGCAATAAAGAAGAAGAGAACAACAAAGAAAATGGAAAAATGCATTTACACACCAACAGGCAATATTCAAAAGATTTCATTGAATTTTTTAAAAGCTTCTGCTAGAACAGGAGAGGCACGTGTACGATCAAGATTACATTTTTCTGACAAGCACTGCATCTAATGTACTGACAAACATGCATGCACAAAGCAGAGACAAGACTTTAAAGCAGCCACCATATGTAGCCCTTCACGGTCAGCACAATAGTTGATTGTCAAAAATACAAAAACATATAACAGCAACAGGATTTTTATGCTGTCTTAATGTTACATTTGATGTGCTACTGACTGATAATTGTTGTGGTACTTGCTTAGTAGCAGTAAACACGGCAAGTGAATCCACAGATGACAGCAGTTCAAGATAATAAAAAGCATGAATAAAAATATATTCTGCAGAGGTTCCATTTAGTTCCATTTGGCAGCTGCAGATAGTACGTTTCTCTTCACAAAATGGGCTGACTGTACAAGCAAGCACATTGGTTTACTGTGACCATGAATTGGTCCATAACAAGGATTCATCAGGATGCATTATCCCTCTGCGTGACGGATACTGTCATTATCTGGAATTGTAATTAAGCCAGCAGGGAATCTGCTTAAAACTTCATAGAAACTGTGAATGGCTGTAAATTACCTTTTATATTTATCTTTGGAATTTGGCAGAAAAAAATAACAGTAATCTATAGTATGTGCAAATTCAGTGGGGGGTTCATTATGCTTTCCATATGTATGCACCGACAGCTACCATGCTGCTGCGGCTGCCTTTCATTTTTAAAAGCATACATCAACCTTTTTGCTTACCAACCGTGTCCACAAGTTAATGCTATTGTCTATGTATACTTTTCTCAAGCTTTGTGTGCTTTTAACCTATTGTGGATTATCATGATCATCAGATGTGGGAAGGTCACAGCAGCAAAAGTGCACTTTACTGGAAACAATGAAATACATTTCCATTAAGTCAGACAACCACAGTCTATGTTTGTTGATTGAGTGAGTTGCACTTCACCTTTTGGCACCTCACACCCTTTCACTCCTACAGATATGTCCAAATGCAAACAATCAGCAGTCAACAACATCTAACACCAAGGCTAAATATGGTGAGTGAAAAATGTAGCTAGGAGACATTATAAACATCTGCTTTTACTGTCACCAGCTCAGTTTGTGGTCTGTGTCAGTCTCAGCTGATATTGTTTTACATTTATTCATTCTTGGGCTGCTAAAGTGTTTCTTCGTCTTCATCCTCAGCTGTTGCACTGGCACTAGGGACAGGCAGATTTTCCTTCAGCGAGATATCGTCCACTCGCTTGGGGCCGCTGTCCTCAAGTTCTTCAGGTATGGATGGGTCCGAGTTACTGATCACGTATCCTGGGAGAGTGGCATGCATGCTAACTCCGGGAGGACCCGTGCTCCGATAAACACGGCTTGAAACAAGCGTGGTGGAGCGCGTGGAAAGGCCGCCCCCTGCCAGGTGGGACTGGCTGCTGGCGCTGTTGTTGTTGATGCCGACAACGACAGAGCCGTAACGGTAGCGGCCGCAGACCACTGGGCCCTCCCACTCAAAGGCAAGGTTCCAGCGAGTCCATGTTTTCTTTATCTCTGTCTGGACCTGTGGGGATGGTAACATAATGGTAGAAATGGCAAGAATTATACTGTAAAACCAGTATAGTGCAAACAGTTGTATTTAGTTGTATTTTATTGATAATACCGAAATGTTCCTGATTTAATTTAGGATAACTCATTTTACTTATGAAAAAAATTGTATAAAAACACTTGCACTATGACAAACTGTCAATTTATAGGCAAACAACTGCCTTCAAGCAAACACAGAGGAATAAATGCACCCCACTAGAGTCATGTTTTTAGCATTGACTTTATAAAATTAGTGGACGTAGCCACCATGATGTCACCCAGTGGTTTGCTACTTGGCTACTCTTTTAAAGCCTGGAGTTTTGGTAGTTGCCTTTTCTCTTTTTTTGGATCAGAAGTGACCTTTTATAGAGGACAGGGTTGATCTGACTGTGCCTGGCTCCTGACTATGCCATGCACAGTCACTGCTAACAAAGTTGGCCTCAAAATGTATGGTAAACCAGAAACGATTTAAATGTACACAGTCCCATAGATGCCATTGCAATACCAGGTTGTTATTGTAGCAACTTGTCAATCACAGGCTAGACACTCCCTAAAACATGTCATGCATTATTGACTGTTACTCTAAATGGGAACATAATTTAATAAATGAACATCATCTTGACAAGACTTGAAACTATTGACTCCATAAAGGGTAATTTTCTTATAGACTTCTATACAGTCTTTTTTTTTTTTTAGCAAAAGGAGTCACCCCCTGATGGTCATTAGAAAGAATGCAGGTTTGAGGCACCTCTGCATTGGCTTTACTTTTCAGACCCAATGAGAGACTAACTATGAGACTAAAGTCTCTCACTCAGCTGCTTTCTAGCTCTGGCTTGGTTTCACCAACTCCTGAGAAACAATAGCGAGGTTTTGGAGTTGCTAATTGTTTTTTATTCACCAGAATAATGTTTTCAATCTGTGCCATGTAAATCTATGGCAGGGAGCAAACACTCAGCAGCTGTGTCAAGCTAACAAGATCAGACAAGCTAACGGTTTTCTGATTAAATGGTTTTAACGAAACTGTGTGGGGCGAATGAAAATCTGCTGTCAAACTGTGGAGTAGGATGTTAATTCAAAGTGTTGGCTGAATCCCTTTCACATTACATGACTCATCTGGTCCAGCGTTAACAATAAAATGTGGCTTTATCGAGTTCTGATTCAACAGAAAATAAAGATCATCTGTTTTCTAAAGATCCAGGAGGATGAAAGGAGTTCTCCATGGGATACTTCACTAAAGGCAAGAGAGCAAAGGTATAAAGAACAGGGGGAGGGGGGTTAGTGATAGAGATAAAACCAGCTGGAATAGCCGTTGTGATTGCCCTTTGAGAGCGCCAAGTACAAAGTGTGTGAGATAGTGGAGGAGGAGAGGGTAGCATCATGACAGCTCTTTTCATCACATTTCAAATGAGAAGGCAAGGGACAGATGGAGTGAAATAAGGAATAGAAGCTAATGTCACCTTTCTACTTCTTCAGTCAGTCCCTTCATTATGTGGGCCACTGGATTCATTTGACACCTTTTCAATGACTCGTGATACTTTTAAACCAGGACAGGCAATTTGGATTAAATGATTACCTGTCAGCAACTGAGTCACAGTTCAGAGATTGACCATCAGTTCAGCTGCAAGGTTCAACGCTGTGTATCTGTCTTGCAAACTCTGTGTTACTATGACCAAGTTCATGGTCATGGAGTCACTGTATGGGGGAACTAAAACTGACCAGGGACGGTTTGGTGATGTTTTGCTTTCATGGTTAGAGAAAAAGAGCCGATCAAAGACATCTATAGGAGTAGCAATATTCCTCCTGGTGATGAATAAAGAATTCATTCACCTGAATCTGCTGTTCTGCTCAGCTTTGCAGAGCTTTACAGTGATTTTCAGCTCATTGTCTCAGCTTTGGCTCAATGTTTTAGTGTCACTGAGTTCTATTGTAGAACTCCAGTGATGAAATTGTGAGAAACCGTAGAACTCAATGGAGGTACAATGTTACCCATAAAGTTGGAATAATTTTGTTATCAGACACAATTCTCTGTTAATTGTGGTTATATTTTCATTGTGACATGCTTGGAAGAGATTGATCAATAAAGTTTTGAGAAGATATACACTTTATCTATGATTTGTCCAAGGCATTTGATACTGCTGATTAAGCATTTTATACCAGAGACTATCAGGTATAGGTTTTCAAATTATCTCTGAAACCATAAGCAATGTGTCCAATCGAGTGGTCTCTCATCTACCCTTCTTAATGTTACGAATGGTGTTTTGAGATGGTAACTACCTACAAATATTTTGGCTGATTTATCCACATGCATGTCACGTAAATAGCCTGCGCTCCCAGGACTTCTTGACTCTGTCCCCCTGGTCCGGAAAGAATTTGGGAAGTTGGCCTTTTCCTACTCTGCTCCGTCAACCTGGAACAAACTGAAGCAGGAACTGAAGCTTTCCAGAATGATTTTAAACTAATTTCACAAAATCTGGAAAGATAGTCTGTGGGGGTCCGCTCTTGTTTTTCTAGATAGTTTTAAACTACTGCCATAACACTTTGCACTTTTACTTTTATGGATTGTGTTCTGTTTTCTCTTTGTGTGAATCTCCTGTTCTATGTAACTGTGAGTTGTTTTGCTGTTGTATGTTAATAAGGTCTCTCTTGAGAATGAGACTCCCTGTCTCAATTAGATTACCTGTTATAAATAAAGGTTAAATTAAAACAAAATCCATCAAGAATAAATCACATTGTCACAATCATTTCATGGACAGGGGCAAAAAATATTTTATTCAAACTTTATGGGCGGCCGTGTAGTAGTAGTATAGACATGTCATTGTGAAATCACAAGCCTTGGATGTACAAAGACAGGAGAACAAAAGTAATGAGTGAGTTGGGAAGGTAGTTAAAATCAAAATAATTAGTTAAAAAAGTGGTAAGAACTTGGCAGAAAAAAAAAACTGCACAATAAAATTGTGTTATACGGTCTCTAATAGGCTACGCCAATAAAATGTATGTGTTGATCAATGTGTTGCCCTCGTGAGTTGTATTTAAAAATAATTTAAAAAATAGTTATATATCTTAACTGTTTTATTGATGGTATTATTCAGTCAAAAATGCATATTGTTGATTAATGGTTTAATGGCTACTAATTAACACCCCTAACTGAAACCAAACTAAAGTATATTTAAAGGATTTTGTTTTGCAATTGTTGTGCTTCATCTATGTGATCAGTAGCATTTGGATAAAAAAAAATCTGCTCACCTCTCCGTTGCAGTAGCAATAGATAATGGACACAAAGAAACCCTAAAAGGAAGAGCATTACATGTTAGAGCTCAGAACTCAGTGAAAGCAAGATCACCAACTTTCTCTTTGCCTCAAACAGTGCTTATCTTGAAAAAGACAGACAGACATGGTAATCTCCCTGGCTGTTGCTGTTCTGACCTGTTTCACCTCTTGTTCCTGGTTCCCACTGCGATAAGGAGTTAAAGGAAGAACACAGTGTATGTGAAAAGGATGGGTTTTGGGAAGTTATGTGCCAGCGATTGTGTGTTTTTGCACGTGTGTAATTTCTTTCCTGCACAAAGTGTTCATCCACATAACAACGTTCTCATTTAAAAATCATTTATTCTTGAAAAAACAGTTAGAAATACACAAAAAAGGGATTCTTGATTAAAATAAAATCATCAGATATAGCATGTACTGTAAAGATAGAATGAATAAACACTGAAAACCTGCATGGATATATGTTACTGTAATATATAGTATAATTCAATGTACAGGCAGGACAGGCTAGTTTTGTGAGTAGTGAGTTTGTGTGTGCACCCATCAGGCAGTAAAACTTTTTTTTTCATACACTTTCAATATTATACTAACATTGAGAAAGACATCATCATCCTTTCTGATGATGTGGAAGAAGTGCAGCGGGATGTGCACGGGAGCTTATTAAAATGCAATGTGATGATATTCTCTGTCAGTATCAGTACAACTTGCCACCAGCAGCTCCCACAGTGGGAGTTCTACAGAGGTTTAAAAAAGTTCAGATTTCCCCAGATGATAGACCGTGCTGAAAGGATGCTCAGTGTATTTGACTTCACACATTTCATGCTCTCTTGTGACACTGAGAAAGAGCAGACTGACAGTTACATCTGTAATCTACCTCCACTCTCCACTACAAGACTTACTGTGAGACGTGAGTGGCACGTATACTTTCCAGCGCCATTGATTAAGAGAGTCTTAATCAGCGGCTCTGATTCTATCGTGCAGTTCACATTGACACCGTCTTCAGTCACATTAAGTGAAGTGTAATCTGCATAGACAGCTGTTTCAATCATTTAATATTTTAATTAATTGAATGGACTCTTATTTGATCCGCGAGACATAAATAAAAAACGCTTCTAAAACAATCAGACTTTACACCTGACCAGTCCTGCATTACTATTCATATTAGGAGTGACAGTTCAATAGTAAGAAAATCATCTTGTGTATACCATGAAGTGCTTAAATCTAACTCATGAAGGCAGTCTAAATTAAAAAGCTCATGGCCCAGTACTACATGCTTCTATTTCCATGTGGCATGAAAAGTTCACAGGACACTCCTGTGCTGATTTAATAGAATATGTTCTGAACTAGCTGAAGGTCTTTATTATTTAATTATTGTGTAAAAACATGTATAACTAGATTGATTTTTGCAAATTACCACACAGCAAACCTGAGGTCAGGCAGTAATGTAGCACAGAAGAGAGAGTAGGGGTAACAGAAGCCCAGGGCCTCCTTGCAGGATAACCTGGCCCTGTTGCACATTTTGTGAGTGGGCATGTTAATTAGAATGTTTTCATGATAGACAGAAATATAACCAAATACTGCTAACACCAGTCTCCAGCTTCTTCTTTTATCTGGATTCATCACCATTATCATCTTTGCAAGTATAATCTTTTAGAAACCATGTTCTTGTGCTCTTTTTACCATGATTTCAACATAAGGTATTGAACTGGGGTTCCAACCTATATGTGGTTCTCTATTATTTTGTTAAATATACTGTAATCCATACAATTCAAATTTATGTGTATTTTTGTTATTTTTACATAGCTGTGTGGAAACACATCTGCTCATGTGGTGGTGGTGGATGGAGTCTTTGAGCTAAGTGTTGTTTTGTTCTTTGGCACATCAGGGGGCGCAGTGCAATTCTGAAATTGTTGTGTCTGGGCAGTGGCCACCAATCACAAATGCATGCACTCAAAGGCATATTTTAGCTTCAGTTGGCAGATGCACACACTCAGATCACTCCAAAACTACAAAACCATGTGATGAATTTGCCTCTCGCTTCCCTTTACACCTTGTATTACAAAGCATTTTGAGTGATTGGGTAGAAATCGGATAGCTTGACCACATGAAAGCACAGCTGTTGAGAAATGGTTGTGATCTGATCGGATCTCATCCAGATCTCAATGTTGACACTAAAGACACAATAACAAGTGTAAATGTAATCAGGCTCAATCATATCCAGTACCATCTTAATACGTATGAAGACGTATGAATGATGTAAATTGGGCTAATATAACTACCACATGAAAAATAAAACTGATGTTATTTCTGTTCCATCCTGTTTGGTTGATTAAATACCAGTAACTGTCAGATTTCACAAAGACTTAAGTGCGCCTCAGTGCCAGTCTCTCTAATTAAGGTTTTTGCTGCACATGATTATTCATGCATCACAATTTCTTCACATTCATTAATGTCTTTCCCATGGCACCTATCAAAACAGGTCTTTTGTGGTTTTTACAGACTGAACTGATACCCTGCTCAAATCTGGAGTCTCTGCCCCTTATTAAAAACTAATTTACAGTCGTTTCTATTAAAATATTTTACATTTTCACGGATAAATATGAGTCATTCTTCCTGTTTTTTTTAAGTAACCACAAGCACAACTGGGATCATGATGGCTCTTTATCAGTTTCTCAAGCTATTTTGTGTGACCCAGTCCTCATGTGACAGAGCTCTGCTCAGTGTGTATGCCCTGATGGACACTGCCAGCATTTTAAGACACCTTTAAAAGACACGCCATCCTGAGTTATTAACGCCCTCATATCTGTTTAGTCTTAAGCCTGAACTTTTATAATGGGCTATGATGCTCTCTGTGAATAAAAATAATGTTTGATTCCACTTCAGTTTTGATTCTTTATTAGTTCACAGTAAACAGCTTGTAGATACTTTCTCTATAAATGTTTTTATGTCAAGAAAAAGTTTGTTTGCTAATGCAAGTTTGTTGTACATTCTCCTCAATGACACAAATGTTACTGTTTGATCACACTCTCATATTGAGGAACGTTAATACACAGCCAAAACTTTGTATTTGATGTATTTTTAAACTCTATGACGCAGTTTAGAGACAGTCAAATGCAATTAATGTTTTAGAAACAACCAATTATAACCCGAGCACACGTTTAGCATCACAAACAGCCATCATTAAGGCGCTTTTAACAGCCAGCTATTATAGTTTGCTTTGGGAGATGCAGTTGTGGGCAATTTGTGTTTGTTCAGACTGACCATTACTGAGAAATGGGGCCATGGTAAATGACATATCATCTTAACTAATGGCTGAATGAACAATGTGCAATTACCAGGAAAGATAAGAAGTGCCAAAAAAAATGTGAGCCAACTATAATCTGCTGACTTGGCACTGGAGCATCAGTTACACTATATTTGTCATGTATTGCAATTAGGGTTGCAAAATTCCGGGAATTTTCAAAATTGGAAACTTTCCATGGGAATTAACAGGGATTAATGGGAATAAACAGGAATAAACCGTGAATTTACAAAATTGAAGATTGGCCCTTTACAGAGAACTTAAATATAGTTGGGGAAAATATATTTTAGCATTATCTTGATTAAAACATCACAAACATGAGTAATAATTAACTCAACATTCATGTATTTGTTATTAAATAAGATAATTAAAACTTAAAGTTCTACTTCCAAATAAATCTGTAGAGATATCTTTTTTTTTTATTATGAATATTTCCAAAATTCCCCAGCTTAACTTCCCATGGAAAGCTTCTGGAACTGTCCCGAAAATGTTCCGTCCCTTTGCAACCCTAATTGCAATATTCTACTTTGGGCGTATGTTACACTGTCAAGATAACAAAGACTGTTTTTCTGTACAAGAATAGCATGGACTTTATCCAGTAAACCTTTCCACATTTTACATGAAATGAGCAAGTGTGTTTGTGTTTGGCTCTTGTGGTGCAATTTAATTTGCTCCACCCCATTTTAATTTCCCTGTGGAAGCACAAGCATTCCTGATTGATCCATTACATTTAAGAAATTACAGGTCAAACCGGTCAATACCTTACAACTTAGAAAAATGTACTTGACAATGTAAAACGTCTTTTAGGGCCAAGGTCAAAAATAAACTCATTAGGTATGAAGTGTAATTTAGTTATTGTATAGGAAAGGCCATGCCTACACATAATTTGAAATTGCTCATTCAAACCGAGGCACAGTCTATTATAAGACTGAATCAAACTCATTATCAAACTGCTCCACACAATGAAGTGTAGTCCTGACTCTGACACTGAGAGTACGTCAAATGGAAATGTTAAAGGTTATAATGAGCCAGTGGGAGACACAGACCAGATCAGATGGTGGTTGGTGGTTGCAGTTGGACAGTTGATTTGAATTAACTTAGCTTTAAAATGGTTGTTGACATGAAAGTGCTATAAATCATGCATTACACTTCTTCCACATCAAAAACACAGAAAATCAATGAACTACCTAATCTGTGAATGTGAGAACCACCTTCAGTTGGCTCATGCAGGTTCATTTTTGAGTGAAATTGTGACTTTAAGGGGACCTATTATGCTTTTCCTCATTTTCTGTCAATATATATATATATGTTCTGAACACTGTTTCCAACTGTTTGTTCCACTGTCTATTGACAAATTGGAATCTGTGACATTAGAGTGCTGCTGTTATATTGCTACATGAAGCTAAATGCTAGCATCATGGAAACCTGTAATTTTGGTTGGATCACATTCCTTCTGGAACATGTTTGACTGTGTAGCTTTTGGTTTAGAGGCTTGTAATGGTGGAAAAAGTGCCACTATACTCTGTTATAGCCATTACTCCAGCCACTCTGGCTGCAAACATGTGAAGACCCAGGAACAGTGAGAGCACACCAGGCTTTTTCAGGAGAGGCACTAAAACAGGATGAATAGCAGTATGGGCAGTATGAGAAAAACAATGTGTTTTTCAAACATGTTACTAGTTTGAACCTGAGAATAAGCATAATAGGTCCCTTATAGGTTACACGGTCGATTTTCACATCACATATCAGCAACTGCATTGTTGATAATTGAAGGAAAGGGGAATACCTGAAAGGAGTTGAAGAACAGCTCACAGTACATGCGGATCTCCCAGCTGGGTCCCTCAAATGTAAGAGGCATCCCAACAAAGATGATGTAGTGAATTCCAAACACCAGCACTAACACAAGGGTGGACTTCGCAAGCTTCCTATTAACACACACACACACACAATAGAATAATAATAAAACATCTTATTCTGTTTTTACAATCATAACAGTACAAGAAAATACATCATGAATAAATACAACTAATATATTTAAAGATATATTTGAATGACGCGCAACTAAGGTCAAAAATACATAATTGACTTATAAAAATATCTCTGCACTGCACTCCATCCACATAGGCAAATTACATCCATTATACAGGCTCTAATTTAGGATTAGTATGTATGTGGTTGTCAAATTTGCAGTTTTATAAGGAATTTGTATTTTTCTGTCACAGAACAAACTGCAGACATGACATGACGTAGCATAACTTACCAGAATCATGCACATGGCCAGCTTCTAGATGTGAAATTAGTTTCTTTCTTTGTAAACACTTTGAGCTTCAAATCACACCGTACAAAGCAATCGTGCCTTGTGTAGGGGGATACATTAGCAGCAAATTAGTTTTATGGCTACTGGGTTAATGGCTTCTAACACCCGAGATACTGAAAGCAATGACAACTGGCATTCCTTTAAAAGATAACTGTGAGTACAGAAAAATGACTCAAGGGAATATTCACGTTTCCTCTGTTTCCTCAGCTCTGTAAATACACTGCAACACTGAAGTTCAGGTACATTTCTCATGCTATTGTGTAGGCTTAGTGTTCAGGGAGCCTTTATAATAAATCCTGCAAACTAACTCTGGGTCTCTGTTTCCCAAAGCATATCACAGCTTTTTGGTATGTTGCTGTTTTCAGTCAGATCCAGTGATCTCATTTACACATCATAACAAGAAATGACAGATGTTTGAATGTTTCCTATAAACAAACTATTTTCTCCAGGGTCTATTTCCTGGTGGAGACCAATGTTTTAGTTGAGGTGTCTTCAATGATTTGACTACTGTAGGTTGAAAATTCTATACATAAATCTATAAAGCAGTGTGTGCTGCTTGGTGCACTTTACTCCACAGTTAAGTGTGGTTCCTGGAAGTATTGCATTGACGCCACAATTTACATCACAGTATACAGTGGTGGAATGTAACTAAGTTACTCAAGTACTGTACTTAAGTACAATTTTGAGGTATTTGTACTTTACTTAAGTATTTCCATTTTATGTAACTTTTTACTTCTACTTCACTACATTTTGAGGCAAATATTACTCCGCTACATTTAGCTGACAGCTTTTGTTACTTTTTAGGTCAGGATTTAACATAAAATATATGATCAATTTAAAGAGATTAGACTTTTTTAAATTAAATCTAATAGCAGCATATTACGTAATTGAATGAGCCCTGTCTTTACAAAATTAAAACAAAACAACTAATATATTTAGAATATGTAAAACAATCTTAGGGGATCCATTCTGCAAAACAAGTACTTTTACTTTTGATACTTTAAGTACATTTTGATGCTGATACTTTTGTACTTTTACTTCAGTAAGTTTTTAATGCAGGACTTTTACTTGAAGTGGAGTCATTTCACAGTGTGGTATTAGTAATTTTACTTCAGTAAAGTATCTTAATACTTCTTCCACCACTGATATTATAAACACACTAGAGGAGGCTTCAGAGAAGCCGGAGCAGCAGACACCAACACAGCAACGGTGAAAATCAAACCAGGAAACACACAGGCTGGAATCAGAGTCGGGGACAGAAGGTAGGCAGGTTTATAAGAGCAGAGACAAGGAGACGGAAAATCAAACCGAGAGAAAGCGCTGAAAAGTTCTGCATGACACAAGAGACGATCTGGAAAGTGGTGCTGGGCTGGTGGGGCTTAAATGCTGGAGCTTGTTGAGCTCTCAATGAACTCCAGCTGAGCTCTGCAGGTGCAGTAGATCTCCTCTGATGAGGGGGCGTGGCGTGCTGGTAACAGGTAACAGCTCTGTTACATGTGCACAGTGCAGTTGTGGAAGCAGTATTCAGATGCCTTATGCTGGGTTTACACCAAACGATTTTCCCAGTCCCAGACTAAAAACTGAAAGTCTTTAGTAAATCTAGGAGTTTTACTGGAGTCACAGCGCGCTCCCGTCATCCCGATCGTTAAGTGTAAGGTAGTAATCGGCGCTGTTTCATATCAGTCTTTTCCTCGTCTTTGGTTTGCGATCATATCAAACGTGTTTGATATGATTGCAAGTCGCAGTGACGGAACACAATCAACAACCAATAGATGAGCGGTTCCAGACCGGCCAGTAAAACCACTTCGACAGGAAAAAGTTACATCACAATAATGTTAGTAAGCTCAGTCCTAAATACAAATATAGAGATGCAATATCTTTACGGCCACAAGTGGGATTTTGGGGGCGCTGTTTCTTAGTAAAGAGAACAGGAAGGAGACCCAGTTAAAATGTATAAATAAATGTATACATAAATAAGTAATACATAATCGATGATTAATGTGTGATCAACTAAATTAAAGTTGATAGAGCTGATAAGTATAATTATTCTTCTTAAATAAATTATAATTAAAATCATGAATTATTTTCTAAATTTTCCTTTCCTTTATTCTTCCTTATCTATTCTTCTTGTCTATTTTTACTGTAAAATAGTCAACTTTTCATGTCAGAAAAACAGAAACCCTTTTTCAGCTTTGTGAGGGGCATTTTGTGGCGTCTTCTCTTCTTTTCTTTTTTTTTTTTCCAACACAAAACCACTGCACACACAAACATTGCATGGGAGGTAAAAAATGCTAAAGAAAATCTAGTTGTAGTCTTGTGAATAGTGACCCTGCAAGATTCACAGTCTTTGTAGAATCTCAGTCTGAGACTAGGCTGGGACTAAAAACTCTAAACACTTGTCTTTAGATGTGAGCAGGTGTGAGCTGATAGTCTTGCAGGAGTCTTTCCAAATCTTTTCAAAGTCTTCTGGTGTATAGGTAGCATTACTTAAGTAAAAGTACTAATACTACTCTGTGAAATTACTCTGCTGTGAGTAAAGTCCTGCAAAACGTACTTCAGTAAAAGTGAGTACAAGTGCAAGTATCAGCATCAAAATAAGCTTAAAGTATCAAAAGTAAAAGTACCCGTTATGTAGAACGGACCCATTGTAATGTAATGAAGTAGAAGTATAAAGTTACATAAAATGGAAATACTCAAGTAAAGTACAAGTACCGTACTTGAGTAAATGTTCCTTAGTTACATTCCACCAGTGGCACTGTGATCTTTTCAGGTAATACCTGAAATAGATGAGCATTACAAACATAATGGTCATCCCAGCTGACTGATTTAAAAGCATCTCTAATGTCCAGACAAACCGTGTCAGTGCTACACAGCCATTAAGGAAGAGCGGCTTAGGCTCAGACAGCCCTCATGAGAAAATAATGCAGGGTTCTTCATTTCCTGCTTTTAATTAATGGAGACCGTCTGGATTGTTGCTAGCAGCGGTTCGGGGCGTGCAATCAACCTGACAGACGTGAAGAATCCTGATTTGAAAAGCAGTTTTTTTGTTTGTTTTTTCTATCTTCTGTCTGCAGAACGAATTGAGACATCTGCACTCCCATAAAGTTCAGGTGGGGACTTCAGCTTCTTGTCTTCATGTAATGACTCTTCTTGGAAAGAAATAAAGTGCTTTGTAGCCCGCTGCTTCCATTCACACTCACACACTGCTGGGAACCCTATGTCGAGTCAAGGACGGTTATTAACAACCAAGTCCAGACAAAACACAACAACAAGTCAGAAAACACAACATTGCAGGGTATACATATGAGGTGATATTGGATATGCTGTCAATCATTCACAACATTCAAATGACTATGCGTAAAGATGACAGAATTATTCTCATTCTGACCGAGCAGCAGGGGCCTGGTGTTATGTCCCAACTGGTTTTCCTACCAACTGGTTGGCGTATTCATGTTTGCAGCTGCCTCAGTTAGCAGATTTTTGCCACATATTTATAAACATAATATTGGTGATTATTAGGTTGCATTTCTTATCTACTGTGTGGATTTTCAAATCAAACCAAATAGCCATTATTGTCATCATATAGTCAACTATACACCGACATTGAGAGTGTCACTGCTTAAGGAGCATAGTTAAAGCAATGATAAAACAAAACAAACATGAGTAAAACATCTTTAAAAAATACATTAGAATACTGAGCTAAAACAAGGACAAGGACGTGTGATGTGATAAATAAATAAAAATGGATAAATGACCACTGAAAGTGCTACAAAAGTTATAGGCGAGGTACATAGTATGTTTTGCACATATTAATTGTATTGCATATGTCAGTTTTATTGCACATTTTAATTAATATTATTGTGTAAGTGAAAATATAAGTATGAAAATATAATGTTTGGCAAGAGCTGAATTCGCTACAGCAAATATCTCATGAACCGTCACACTGCGGGCTACTCATGCTCATTTGTTTGCTCTGTGTCCACTAATATAGTGAGTCAGAGACCTATGGCAGTGTCCAGGTAACACTTTATTTTGGACTGATCCAAAACAACTGCTCATCTTGGGCTCTGCATTAAAAATTCCCGAACACTAGATGTGTGAATCAGCATATCGGCCCCACGATGTGATTTTATCCTGATACTTGAGTCACGATACAATATTATTGGGATTTTTAGCATTTTGCGATATGGTGAATTTTGCGATACAATATATTGAGATTTAAATTCAATCAAGAATTGTTTTGTCAAATAAGAGAAAATTCTCAGTCTATTCATCTCACTTTAGTCTTTTTATTTCTCCAAAATGAGAGTCAAACCCACAGACTGACCAACAAAGTGTTCAGTCAAACTGAACTGATATCAAACATGTATGGACGACAACAAGTGCAGCATTTTATCAAACTTTCCTCAACTTTAAGCTTCTCTGCTCTGAACTTTTTTGAATGAAACATAAAAAAAAGCCTAACTTTGCAGCGTTATTTCGACAATTTCCCACGATATCCTGAGGCACATATAGACTCTAGATTCCTTAGAGCTTCTAGTTTCCTATGATACCAGTATCTCGGGTACATTCCTAAATATCGTTACTTGGCGGCCATGAATCAATATTATATTGCCATGCAAAATATCTCAATACTATGCTGTATCGTTTATTTCCCCCACCTCTGACAAACACATTCATCAAGTTTCTCCCTCTCTCTCTACCAAGGCTATTGTCATATTTTCCACCTCATAAAAACAATATGAAACAAACTAATAATAATAAACGATGATCTTACTCAGACTATACTGTCATCACTACCTCTCTCGCTTCGGGAGTATCTTGTGAAAAGACTCGAACATTCATATTTCCATGCTTTTCAAATGTACAATGTCATAGGCAGGATGCTGTTGAGTTTTCTTATTTGCTGTTGTGTTTTGTACTTGTACAGGACCATCGTATATGAGGTGCCGTATGGGCCATAATTAATTCTTCCCTCTCACATACACAAAAAATACCTTTCACATTCAAAGTTTTACCTCTTACATTCACAATTTTACCTCTCACATAAAATACCTTTCACATTCACTGAACACAACTGCAGCAATTCTCAGCAGGTTGTTACCTTTGGGTGTAAGAATGAACTGATCTGTCTCCCACTCCCGTCATCTGTGACAGAAATACTCTGTGGCCGCTCCATAACTGTCACATGCAAGTGAATCTCAATGTCCTATTAGCATAATAAATGTCAGTTAAATCTAATTAGGACATCATTTCAGCCAGGCCATAATGCTAAATACCTGCAATAATTTTAATAATGCAAAAGATAAATGAATCATACTACTCTATAGGATACATATTGTGGTATTTTACAGAGCTGCAAAACAAACTGCTTGCCCCAATAGACAAGGTCAGATGGTGATCTTCCTTCCTGTCTCCTTCTATTAGCAATTCGAATGCTGATAATTTGAAAAAAAAAGTAAACGAGATTCAGCCCTGGTTATAAAGGGGTAATGTAATGCAATTCAAGATGCAATTTGCCGTCAGTTTCAATATTTTTTTAAGCAATCACATTTTTTAAATTGCTTCTGCAGTCTCCATGGTAAACAGGTTGACAGCTTGTGATTATTACTCATCACAATGTTTTTGGTTTGACTTTTTATAATCCTCAAATGTAGTCATATTTTTCCATGCTTAAAGGGTAACTTTGGAAATTCTTTAAACTGAATCCTATTTTCACACGTTTCTGTCTTTAATTGACTAATACGGACAACAGTCTTTGGAGTGAGAGCGCTGCAGCTGCAGAATGGGCTGCAAGGACACAGTGTCAATGTTACATTACATCTGCAAGAGTGCTTGAGTTTTGCCACTGACAGGCTCAGATTACTAGAAGTGTCTGACAACATTATGGGAAGGCCCCCACAGAGAAATATAACATTTTTCCTTACCTTTCACTTAATGTAGTCTGTTTATGTTTTATGTTTAACCAAGCCTCGATTGAGCACCATATGTCTCCTGAGCTTAGTGGCCATGCAACAGCCTCTCTCTCTCTCTCTCCCTCTCCCTCTCTCCCTCCCTCGGCCACTTTTTGATTTGTTTACTCCGGCTCTAATAAATACGGGCCACAAAGACGTCATCCACAATGTCCAAACCATCTAAATATTCAGCTGTGATTCAGCTATGCCCTCTGTGCTCCCAACACAATAAACTCTTCCCAGCTCTCCTCTCTCCAACTTTAAGGATTTGTTTAGATGGAGATGATATGGACAGAAAATGCAAAAGTGGTGTTGCGTTCCCACTTTTCATTCCACATTTCGATGAGCGTCTTTTGGGGGAAATCATCTGCGCAAGTCTGTGAAATTCAATGTAGTATGCACGACAGTTGGCTAGGTGGTACTGTGAAGCACTGCCACACAACACCACCAAGAGCTCGCACATAAAAGACATTTCTCTCCTCTCCTACTTCTCTTCCTAGTTCTCCCGGGTCTTGTCCAAAGTTTGTGAGCTGATCAGAGCACACTTTTGCGCTTTCAACCCTTTAGACTGAAACACAACGGTGGAGCGTTTTTAAGATTTCCTAGTAGTTTCATTTTTTGCGTTTTTTAAACAGAACCGGCACATTGGATAAAATATTTTGTCGTTTTCACCCGTGAGCACTCTTGTGTAAACAGGACAAGTTACCTCTCATGTGATTTGAGTCAAAGAATTCTCCTCTCCTTCTTTTTTCTGTAGGTCTTTTTCCCATATTATACATGAACAATCTGAGTACGTCGGTGGCAGAAACGCGGACATACATAATGTTACACTGACTGTGCAAAATTGCCATTGCAGAGCCATCGATTAATACTTTGTTGTCGGTGTTTAAATCGCTGTCCCATATAATCACTTTTGCAAAAAAACATGAAAAATAGAATCCAGGTTTAAAAATACCAAATTTGTCCTTTAACTAACAGTACTATGATACATCTTTTATAAAGAAAAGTTGTCATCGGATCTTTAGAAAAGTGTAAGACATGACGTGTAAAGTAGTAATAACCCATAGAGGGACTGGAGTCCCTGGAGTCATATTGTTAGTGGTTAAGTTTAATCAACATTGAAAATCTTTTATTCACTTTCACATTTTATCAAAAGAATTTTGCCCACAACTGTTATCACTCATCCGCTTCCAATTTTCTGCACCCAATCACTATCCTGTTTTCTGAATCCGCTCATCTACACAAAGCAACCTCGCTTTCAGCATTCAAACAGTGTTCCTCTTGGAAAATCAACTGTGATTATAATGTTTTGATGTGATGCGTTGACGGCAGCACCAGCAGGGGAGGAAAATAGTGATAATTGCAGATGTGGAAAATGCTAGAGCGTGCATGTATGTGTGTGTGCGTGTGCGTGTGCATGTGTGTATGTGTACATGTGTTACTCATATTGCGGGGACATATAGCTATTTACACAGTCACATTGTGGGGATTTGCATTTGTATGAATGGTCAGAATGTCCCCACAACAGAAATGATTACATGTTAAGGTTAAACATAAGGTTTGAGTAAGGTAGTTTGTGTTTGTCGGTGTGTTAACTTATTTGCATTCGTACTGTAAGCATATAAATGTGGTCTGGTTCCTCTACTTGCTCCCAACAATTTAAACCTCCTGACACATTCCCTAATCACCATCATCATGTAGCACTGTGTTAATTGAACACTCAGTTCTGCAGCAGGCAGTTTATCAGCCAAACCCTGGACATGTGTAGCACTGATTTTACAGAAACATTCTATTGAGTACTGACCTGTATTGTTTCCTGGTGTCGTATCTCCCTGCGTTGGTCTCTCGAATTTTAGTAGCCAACACTCGTACGATATTCACAAACAAGATAAAGTTGAGCTGAAACAGAAGAACATCAATAGAAAGCTCATCATTTATGCAGTATGTGTTGTTCCTGTTGTTTTGAGGGAAGTCAGAAATAATTTGTTTGTTCTTTTGCTTTCATACCATGGATGAATCAAATAATAGCTACATTTTCACCACTGGATCCAAGTATGTTCAATATATTTGACATCATTTCATATTCACAAAAGGCATATTATTACTGCAATTTTATCAAATTAAATAAAGGAAAACACATTATTAAAGCTGAAATCTGTAGAATTCCACCATGATTCAATCATCACTTCATTGTTTCTTGAGTGAAATGCCGATAACTCGTTCGTACAAACAAATACAACTTTTCTCACTAGAAAAATATGTATTGTCTTTCCAATCACTGGCCATTTTTATTTACTTACTATCCTCCACCATATAGATTGTAAATCTGACAGACATATTGAAAACATCCTTGAATCTAGTTTTAAACTACAACAAAGTATAGTACAGTATCTAATTTTCTGAGATATTCAGGGTTTTTTTTTAAAAAGTGTTGAAAGACTTTGTTTATTTTTGTGGACAAAGGGAGTAAAACGTTTTAGAGTTATATACAGACCCTGAAATGACCTATTCTGGTGATCAATGGAGTTTTCATTACAGCAAAAGTTATTTGCCAAGTTCTGGGATTTCTTCTCAGAGACGTTAATGAGGCTGAGGCAAAGTAATTTGAAAGATGCAAATTGAGTCTTGCGTTTTCCACAGCCAGAGGCTTCAGCCAATGATTCTATATCATCCTTCCAGTACTAATCTTGGATGAGCCTAAATGAGAAAATGGTAACAAATACAGTCCCAGAACGCACACAAAACATGCCAAAACTAACAGTTTCCAAACTTGAAGAGTTTTCTCATGAATTCATAACTGCTCCTCTGCAGTTATTTGACATGAGTGAAATTAAGCTGTCTGTTAGTTTGGTGAGAACACTTGTAATTAGTTTACATCCTAATGGGAAAGTACAGTTTGACCCTGAAAACCCAGAAAATTTGTGTGATGAGGGAAAAAATAGCATTTAGACTATAGAACCCAAACACATATTATTACTTTTCCCAAAAAATATATATATGTCATTAAGGGCAATGATGATTTTAATTAATGCCATCTGATCACAAAAACAAACTGTGCATTTGGCACACAGAGCTGATGAGATGTCACTTCCAATATCTATAAATATAACGCTATGTGACATGTGTTTGGCATCTTAAATATTAGCGATATTAGTCCATTTGAAATTGCCTGTGGATGACTGCACTTTTCTTTTGAGTGGTGGTAAAATGAAATCAGAAATATCTAATCTTGAAGGGCTTTTCATACAACCTCTGAAAAAAGCAACAATCCCTCTCTCTCTCTTTTACACACACATAGCTAGCTTTCAATTTTTCTCCACATATATTTGCATATCAAGTGATGATGCACAATCAAATGTCATATCAAAATAACTAGTATAGAACAGAGTCATAGGTTAGTAATGAGAAAAAAAGGTTTGCTTTCTTGTCATTTGCTGCTGAAAAATTCACCAAAAGTCATACAGTTTGGCACTAATGTTTTTTTTTTTTCTTCAAAGTCTGTGTCTTAACCAATTTCAAACTTCTGCTTTGTCTATTTCGCCACCAAACAGACAAGCAAAAAATTGTTATATTGTTTTCAATCTTTTTAACTTAAAGGAATAGTTCAGATTTTCTCAGTTGAGGTTGTATGACGTACGTAGCCACAGTCAGTGTATACCGTGTAGTAGATGATTGTCTGCGTGTTCCCAGTGTGGAGAACCAGATGCGTTTCAGGCAGGAAACCAAAAAGGGCCACCCAAAAACGGTTATACATGTTTATGTGTATGCAATATTAACGATATGTCCACAGATTTGTGTTGCAATCCACAGCTGTTTTATTTGGCACCACTTTTTCTCAACCACAGAACTTCCATGTTCCTACGCATTAGTGCTGCAGATCGACAGTTTTGGTCCAAATCAACAAGTCCCACTCATGGCAGCTATAGCTCTCCAGGTCTGTAGGCACAGGTTTACACTTTACACACCAGTACCACCAGGTAGCCTGGGCTCTTTCTCTGGCTTCACATGGGGTCTAGTTTCAGCAGAAGTGTCTCCTTTCTCTTTTAGCACATGCAGTCCGCAAAAGTTTTTCTTCTGTATATTCCAGTTCATAAAGATATCCTTTTGTCGCCATATTGAACTGCATTTCATTGTCTTTGTCATAATCACTCATTTTTATTGTCTTCTTGTATTTGTCCTCTCTTACAAAAACTAGATGCTGGATTCTGATCAAAACAGCTGATGCAGTGCGCGAGGCATATTAGCTGTCATGTCCTCCCTACGTCTGTTTTCCCGCCTTTAGGATTACCTGTCTCCAATCTCATTGTTTCCACCTATGCCCTTACCTTGTGTGTATATAAAGTCCGTGTCTCCCTTTGTCCTTTGCCAGTTTGTCTTGTCCCGTGTCAGAGAACCAGCGTCCATGTCATTGTCAGGTCTTGTTGCTTTGATACTTTGTTCGCAAGAGTGTTTTTCTGTTTGTGTTCTTCGTCTTAGTTTAGCCTCGTAAATGTGATTTTCTGTTTGTTTCCTTATTCCTAGGGAATTAACTTTGGTCTAAAGAGTTGTGCATTTGGGTTTGGGTCCATAGTTCAGTCGTGACATTAACGTGTTTATGCGTAGGAACATGGAAGTTTTACGGTTGAGAAAAAAGTAGTACCAAATGAAATGGCTGTTTCTGTGGACATATAGTTAAAATAACATACACATAAATGGGTATAACCTTTTTTTGGGTGGGCCTTTGTTTAGGTGGTTATAATACGTTTTCTAACAAGCCCCAGTCAGCAGTCTATAGAAAACTCACTTCAAAAAAGTAAGGCCAAACTAGCCCTTTAAGTGTTGTTTCAGTGAAGCAGTTGCCTATGGAAGTTCCAAACAAGAAAATAATACAATTTCGAGTACAGTTTAGATATTTAAAACTATTTCTTAATTGAATTTACAGAGCAGTGACTCTACCATGATATATACCATTACCATGATGCAAATTATACATACATACATAGTGATATTGGACTTTGGCCATTTCTCCCACCCATAATGTGAACCAAGTTTCTTAGCAATCGACCCAAAGATGAGTAGGATTCATCCTCTGGAAACCATGGATGTCTGTACAAAATTTCATGGCAGTCCTGGCAGGTACTTCAGTCTAAACCAAGTGATATCAATTGTTCCACACTGTGGTTAAAAAACAATTTGTAAGATCCGCTTAATGCTTGAGTTGTTAAATGAGTTTGTGTATTACAACTCTGTCAGTTATTAAAAGCCCATTTCTCAACAAGCTATCTTCCACAAGGACAAAGAAATAATAACTTCCATGTTCTCAAATTATTATGACATATTAGAAGTAATGAGAAGTTATTCTCTTTGTAAGGATTATTGAATTCAATGTGCAACATTGCAATTCGTCTTATTTCAGCAGGCCAAGACAGCGAGCGCCGCATTAGTTCTGATAAATGAAATGAATCTGCAGGAGACTTTTCCAATCACAGCTTGGTAGCAAGTTGATTCACTCAACAGAGAGACTCTAAAAAGAGACTTTCAACAAATGTGTATTTAGTTTTTGTAGTTTTGTCATTAATTCAATGTGTTGTCTCCACAGCAAGACACTGCATAAACATACTTTGTATTCCCTCCTTTTTTCTTAATTTGTGCTTTTATAACGGATTCCAACGTTAGAACCCTCCAGCCATCAGGGAGATGTGCACAGTATTGAGCGTAAAAGACACAGAGACTATTGTTAAGCCTCATTGATTTTCATGATTTGCTTGGCAACAATTACTCATGCCATAAACTACACTTGAATTCAAATTAGAGGAAGTTAACGAGAGCGGCAAGAAGACAGAGTCATTACTTGCTTCTGTAGAAGCCACCTTAGTCCACACGCTGCCATGCACTTAATCTCTACATTTACACTATCCCATTTCAAATGTCTGTAGTGTATGCATATGCATGTTGAGTAAAAGTAATATAATCCTCTTATTTTAAGGACCATTTCTGCATATTTTTTTCTCTATAATTAAGTCTCTTCTCACTTGTTTGCTAGTGCACTAGCACCTATTGTCCGTGCTGCCCCTTTCTATTTAGAATAACATCATTAAAAGCTTGAATGTTCAACCAACTCTGAGGTTAATTTCTGTCTCAGGGTTAATTGTGCACAGAGGGTTTTTTGCTTTAGTTGGCTACACCCCTGTCTGCACTCTGTGGGCACTGGATGTTTTGTATTCAAAGCACACACAACACATCCACATACAGTTGGCATTGTTTTTTTTGTTTTTGTTTTTTTAAATGTATCCAAACCACCCCTGAAGAAAGCATTGAATCTCATATTTGAGTGTCTTAACCCAAAAAATCTGAAACTGGGGCAATGTACCAAGGTTGAGTAAGCACTTGACAGTGCTATTCATATTGCAAGAAAGAAAATGTATCAAAAAGACGTATTGCAAGACATGTCAGTTGTGAAGAAATGTGGGGTCTGTGTGGTGCATGGGCATGAATCACGTCTAACTTTCTTGCTGAACACTATAATTCTTATCCATGCTCAGCTAGTGGCTAATGCCTTCTTCCCTCCTTACGCTTCAATTTGCAGCCATCTAAACTAGGACATTTGGTGTCAAGGGTGCAGGACAGTTAAAGGGCTGGCGGAGAGGGAGGAACCTGAGGCAAAGATATACTGCATGAGGTGAAAAGGACAGGTGCAGCCAGGTGTTCTGCAAATGACATGAAGTTCAGTTAGTTTGGCCCGTTCAGCATTCAAAGCTGCAGTAATTGTTGTAAAAGTATGCACATGAAAGGCAGAAATCTGATGGTGTGAGGTTTGTCCTGTCTCACAGTACCAGAACGTCAGTATCTCCACACTGTATTTGCATTGCAACAGTACAGGAAAAAGGCCTGGCAATGTCAAATAAAGACTTTTTAGTCATTTGGATCAAGAAATAATGAATCAAAGAAAAATGACTTGACATTTTAGTTTTCACTCGTCCGTAAGGCTTCAGATAGTTAAAGGAGAATAACATGACTCAGTTGCTTGCATTAATTATCCATGCATTATCCTTAAACGAGTATCCGAACTCAGGTCACGGGGGGCTGGAGCCGATCCCAGCTGACATTGGGCTCGAGGCAGAGTACATGGACAGGAGGCCAGACAATCAGAGGGCAGACACATAGAGACAGACAACCATTCACACTCTCACTCACTCCTAAGGGCAATTAGAGTCACCAATTAAACCAAAGCTGCATGTCTTTGGATTGTGGGAAGAAGCCGAAGGACCCACTCTGACATGGGGAGAACATGCAAACTCCACACAGAAGAGCCGCAGGCCGGAGACATTAATTAATGCAGTGCATCAATTATACATATTAAATATAATTATATGAATTCTGAATATCATAATCACAGACATATTTAGCACATTTTCTTTAATAATGTACTCGTTAATAATCAGTGTGTCTTGCCAGGTCTTTTTCTTCTGGCTCTGTGGAATCACAATAGTCATAGAGAGAGCTGTTTGTTTTTGACTGCTACTGCCTATTAATGAAGCATTTGGTTATGCAGTGGTACATGTTTTTATTTTTAAACACTATTTATTTAATCTCTTTCTTGAAATACCACCAACAAGAATCAGTTTTGTGTGAGGAACTGAAGTTTATACCAAGTGTAATGATGTCTGGGATGACTGTCCTGTTCTAGAGTTGATTCTTACTTCAGCTTCAGTAAGAGTTGCACATTTATTTGCAACTTGTCAAGCTACAATCACACTTAGAGATGACCAACAACACTTTATTCCACACTCACAGTCTTACCCCAATCGCTGTCAGGATGGGAACCTGGTAGATCCACTTGATGTTAACAGCACTTAACTCCCAACACCTTCAGTTGACACAAATACAGAGGAGAGGACTGAGTTAATGTAGCAGGAATATATCAGTACTGATATTCTTTTTTTCTTTTTTAGACTTCATTAAAAGTGTAACAAACTCTTTTGTTTGTCAAAAGAATCGGAGATAAGATTACAGAGATATTGAAGACCAGAAAGCCAAGCCAAATGTTGGTGATGCATTTCTTTTTAAGTCTTTTCCTCTTCAGGTTTAAAAAGATCAGATGGATTTCCATAAATTCTTTTCTCACTTGCCTCTCAGGGCTTCAGTAGAGAAGACGCAAGAAAATCAGAGAAGAGGATGATGTGGAGAAACATGCAAATGGTGGCAGAAATAATTAGAAATTAAAGATAGATGGCAAAACAGCAGGAAGGATCATTTAAAAGGGAAAGGGGAAGAGAGAAGTCTTGGAAAGTGCATGTTTGGAGTGTCTGTTTTCAGGTTTCTGAACATGTTTTTCTTTTTCCTTTTCTTGATGTTTTCAATTCGTGCTTTTACATATTTCCAATCTAACTTTCCTTTTGTTATTTTGACCATTTTCCATTTTTGACATCACAGATTCTTCTTTCACTTTCAGTTTCTATTCTGAATCCATTCCATATTGCGTAAAATGTTTCCATTTTTCATGTCAGGTTTTCAGTTTCACTTCCATTTCATCGTTTTAAATGACCTAGTTTTGCCTTGTAGGAGAGTCAAATTGTCGTCCCTCTTCCAGCGTTTCATCTGAGATGTTTTTTCAGCAGCAGAGCAGAAGCAGAGTTTTATTTTGCACTGCTGTAAGACACACCACAGGCCATTAAAACATATTAGATGTTGAATTATGTCTAATAAAACGCTGCAAGAAATTCTTGCTTCTTCTCCTCTCTCCCTTTGCTACAGATGTTTTCATGCTGGCATCACCCCATATGGGTAATTTTTCGTGTCGTCTATGTGTCATTTCTTAACTTTGTTCATAACAGGTAGGCAGTGACACTGGCAGCGGAGCCACCAACTGCTCTTTGAAATGACCAAACAACAAAAACCATTTAACAGCGATTCTGTGACAATCTTCATTTACCAGTAACTTTTCTGTTGCTTAAAGCTGCCCTCCAGCCAAATGACTTATTTTTTAACAGTTATGGTTGTTTCTCAAACTGAGAATGGGGCTGTGGTTAAAAGCCAGACGTAATCCATTAACTTGAGAAAAAAATTGCATTGTTCTTTCAACCAAGTTTTGGGTGAAATCCGCTAACTTACAGAAGTTTGGAAAAAAGTGATACTGCACTGGATTTGATAAATTCACCATCTATCAGACAAGAATTGGCACAACACACAGAGTGTTTCTTTCTCGCTCTCTTCTTAACCATCTCATCTTGATGAGGTAGCTGTATGGCTGCTGCTGCTCTGAGGAGAAGCAACACTGCATGCCCCCGTACAGTGCGCCACAGCATGGATAGACATGTTTAAAATACAGTCTTGAAACATTCTGGCGGGTTGCAGCATCCACCACAGGCCGCTGAGCTCCCACCACCAACTGTTCGATGATTGATGTGTTTATTTCCTGTGTGCTCCCCGGCTTGCCCCTGCTGTCCAGACCTGGTGCTGGTAGACTTTTCAAACTTACAACGCAAACTCAAAACTACATTTCAAACGTAAGACCTCTCTGACATGTCTAGCCGTCTTGCGGGTTGTTGTGGCTGGCAGGAGGAGACGGTGAAGAGACAGTTGTAATTCCATCTGTTAGGATATTGTGTAATTCATTGCTTTGATTGCACCCATTCTCCCATACACATAATTGGCACTGTAAAAAATAAACAACACACTTAACTAAGATGATACACTATGTTAACTTATCAAGATATATTTTGTGAAAAAATGTGGCTAATCAATATTGTCAAGAGTTGCCTCAGTAAAATATAAAATATAAATTTGTCAAAATAAACTGGAGGGAGTTTTACATTTTTGTTTACATTACATCAGACACATTTTGTGCCATGGCTACTAATCTTCGTTTAAAGTGAAACTAGCAGTTCTGAGACTGTTCTGGTGTCATACTGAACAGGGTGAAGGAGTTCGGCCTGACATTCTCTATGTATGTGATCCACCAAACAAAAACTTCAAAGGAAAATGTGTATCATATAACACAAACATAGCTTCCCACATTGGGGCTGCTCCAGGAGATTATGCAAATATAATTATGCAGCGACATCGCAAACACTGAGCAGACTTCAAGCCTGTGTACTTTGCATGTCACGCATACATGCTTTCTAGAAACAGTTATGTGAGTGAATTAGCATCAGAGTAAAGTTCCTAAACTTTCATGGCATTAACACAGAGTTGTCAGCTCTAAAAACTTCACCAATCATCTATTGAAATCTCAGAGGGAATATTAAATGTGAAAGCACAGAGTTGTTAAGTAGCACTGAACTAATGTGAAATATGTTCCTTCCCGACAGTACGAGGTGACTGTAAGTCATAGCTGTGCCTCTTCCAAAAGCCCACATCTAATATATGAGCATTAACCACGACCGCAACAATTACCACCAAGTTATTTTAACCCCTCTCTGACACATCCCCACCAACAAGCATATAATTAAACAGTGTTCACTTCTGTTCCGCCAAGAAAGCAACAGTACATTGTTTGTCTTATGCAGTGCTCACCATAATTCACATATTCCCCTAAACCCAGAGGTGGTTTATTTGTGTACAAACAAAGCTGTAGACACAGAGGCATGCTCCTGAGAAATAAATAAATATGTGGCTTCAAGAATGTTTGCACACAGGTTGCATAGGGCACAGTAAAGACTAGGAAGGGCTGATTGAACTAGAGAAAGAAAATAATGTTAAAACAGTAGCCAAAATAACACAAATAAATCTTGAAAAATTCTTCGTCACATTGATGAGCTTTGTAAAATGAATCTGCTACAACTAGGTTTTGTAAAATTCCGTATTGCCCAGAAAATAATGTCACACTTCCTCTCAACCAGGGTTTGTTAACAGTCAGAACAGAATTCAATACATTATTCACCAGGGTCCTCATTTATCAAACTGTGCGTAGAAAAGGTTCTAAATTCTGTCATGAGAATGAAACGTAGAATGTGTGTAAGTACAAAAAAATCTGTATTTATCAAACGTGCGGACACCGGTCGTATGCACACTTGTAAGGAATCAATGATGATAACCCACCTGTTCTTAACTACCATGCTCATGCATGGTTAGGGTCATTTGCATTCAGAAACGCCTCCAATTGACCATATATGGCAGTGACACTCCCTTTAAAAATGTCTGAATGGATTTTTTTTCCCCTAACCGAATCATGGTAAAGAGGAAGAGGAATTTCACGGACACGGAGATTGAGGGATTTGTGGGAGAGGTTGAAACAAACCAAAATATATTGAACACTTAATGCAGGTGTGACCAACAAAAGAACACTCGCGTCACAGCCCATAGACAGGAAATATCTGCAACTGGAGGAGGACAAGCAGCAACAACCCAGCTGTCACCCATGGACACCCGTATTGGAAGCATCATCGGAGACACAGCACAGCACCAATAAGCCAGCCATCCTCAACAGCTCCTGCTTGGAGGTGCACACCGACAGAGCTGTTCTGCAGAATGAATGAGTCGTGCGTTCCTCCAGGCCACCGGGCAACAACGTTTAACAGAGACATAGTTGAATCATAGATTATTTGTGCATTGATCGAATGAAACCCTTTCCTGTTCACGTAACTGAATTCATTGTGTTATGGTGCTTTTAATGCGATGTAGGTGCAATCTATGGCTCCAATTATGTTTGGGAATCCGGCGATGGCGTGAAATCCTCGTTGATGATTTCGGCTTGTTGGTGATGTCTGTATGGGAACTGGATGTAAATTGGGGCCAGATAAATTATTGCATCCAACACTGCCGGCATGAGTCTGCTTAGTGTCGGCTGCAAAACGCTGAAATGTTCCAGTGGCCAAAAATCCCACAGTGGACAGGAGCTGGATGTGCACTGGGATGGCTTTGGTGCGTTTTGTCTCTCGCTCCAAAATGGGTTGTAAATCACGGCATAAATCCATCAATATGTTTTTGGGGAAGCAGTACCTGCTGAGAAGCCACTCTGCTCTCACAGAACAGATCAGCACGCTCTTTGAAAATGCGCTCCCTGCGCAGTGTACGGTTCTCCAAATCCTCCAATAGAACGAGATAAGCCATGGTAGCCTTTTTGTATTTCAGATTTTCTTTTGAGGTTGTCCTGTCACAGCTGTCTTTTATAGCTTGTCACATCAATCATTCAAAATGTCTGCTAAATTGACTATTTAAGAATTTTTATTAATTAGATGAAACAGGGAACATGTGTGAAGTTTGAGATAGCTGAACAGTGTGACTCCTTTAATGGGTTCTATTTGTAGTTTGACTGATCTACCACTAGATTTTGTGTGTACACATGGTCAGAGCTGTGCTTAAATTCACACACGTTCCTAAGCACAAGTACAAGTTGATCAATTCCATACTTTGCGTGGGAATGTTCTTACGCACTCATTACGCACACATCTGTGCATACACATGGTTGATAAGTGAGGACCCAGGTATTTTGTTCTGTAGCTGTCAAATATGTTCAGGGTCAGTGTCTGATCTGAGAGGAAACACTGGACAGGTGACAGGGTCCCCAAAGAGTAGTACACATAGTCAGTGTAGTTTGGAAAGTTTGCTAACTTTCTGTATTGTAAGTGTGATATGTTAGCCTGAAAACAAGAGAGTAAAAAGGGCTGCAGTTCAGTATTACCAAAAGGTTCTGAATATTGTCAAGAATGATTCTCATCCAGCAGCTCCTCCCTTTGAAGAAAGTGCTGCCATGAAGGTTATATGGCCAGTTTTGTTATAAATCTGTGCGGTTCAAAACGAGTAGGTTCCCTGAGGCTGTCAGTTGTGTCAGACAGTGCTGAATGGTAACCCGCTGGCACTATATGTCAAGTTTTGTTTTCACTGTCAATGAATGTCTTCTCTGCATTTATTTATGTATTTCAGGTATTTTGTGAATTTTGTCTCTTTCATGATAGCTTGAAAGTTGTCCTTTTTGTTCTGAGAGGGTGGACTATTTTTTTTTCTCAGCTTTGTATTAACCCTCTGAGACCTGTGTGAGCATCGGAGCTCCCGGCCCACGTTTTGTTTCAGAGGCTGTGCAGAGGTGCAGAGGAGTGGGTTCAGTCCTTAACTCTATTAAGTCTATATTATATGAAACTATAAAGTCCCACCAACACGCACACACATTACCTTTTATATACAATTCATTTTGTATATTAGTCAATTAAAAGAGCCTACTTCTCACTTGACTTATTACCTCAGTAAACATGTTCCTAATGAGTTTGTGGTCTCAATCGATAGTTTCAAGTCTTCTTTAACACAACATGTAAAGTATTATCCCATTTGGAATAAAATAGATGGATATATGTCAGCTGTTAATCACTTATGGGTTTAATGTTCAATGCCCATATGCTTTTTTATATGTCCAGATACTTTTGGCTATAAAGTGTACCTGAAATGACTTCTTTTAAATGAGAAGCTCCCCTTTAGTGTTATTTTACAAAATAAATCATGCATGTTTAATTAGAGTTCACTGATGATTCAAATGTCACCATAATTAAGCAATAATTATACTGTCCAAAACTCTCTCTTTTTTAATCTCCCTTCATGTTTAATTTCGAACACATCCTTTAGACGTGTCAACCACTTTAAAATCTTGGTGTCTCGAAGTTTCTTTGGTGTAAAAGAAGAAGACCTGCATTTAGAAACAGTGTGACGTGCTCTCTTACCTTGCATCTGCTAGCGTTGCCCTGACAACCGCCCACACTGCCACAAAAACAGCTGGAACACCTGAAATTTACAAACAAAAAAATAATGAGCTGTGCTGTCCCAGTGATGTCATGGACTCCGTTTACCCGATTCATGGTCACATTTCACATTCCCATTTTTATATAGAGTATACAGGTATAATGTAATAAGACATCCCAGTTTCATGGGTAGACCCATTTAAGCCAAACAACCCACTTCTATGGGGAGCATACATCAAAGAACCCGACTCTGGATGAGCACTTACTCCATTAAGACTGTTTGGAAATCACTGAGGAGTGGGAAGACAGGCTATTGCTTATTTTATTTTTAACATTTTTAAACAAAACAAAGTGAAGGTCTTTGCACCTAAATGATGCGTCTAATAAATCGCTTATAATTGCAAGTGTTACTGAAATTGTTCAGGAGTCTCTTGTTCTTCTACAGTCAGCATGGTCTTCACACCTCCTGGTATGCAAAAGTTATTCAACCTCCCCAGAGATATTCCTGGATATAGATTCACATTATCCAATGCTGACAAATTGTTCCTATTAGCTACTCGTTAGTTGTGGTGGTAAAAAAATCTTGACACAGAGACATAATCTTCTACATATTTTTATCACCCATGCTATGTTTTTGTATAGTCCTTTGCATTGCAGGAAGCATATGATTTGCATTTAAACATCAACCTTTTTTCCATGTTTTTTGCACTTTTTTACAAACTTATACCAAAACACAAACCAGAGACTCTTACACACATACCCCCTGTCCAATTTCACCCCTTGTTTTCCATGTAATCCTGCACACTGGCAGGATATTGATATCTCCATCACACATCATGACACACCTCAGTCCAGTCCACCAGTGTTGATATGCATAGACTCTCAAGAAAAGCAGCAATTCGATATCTTTCACTCCCCAGGACAGCACATCCTAGCTACTGTATCAAAACACATTGGATCACGTGCTGTGTGTTCATTCAGCGTAAAATAACTACACACACACATGACGTGGCCACTGTTTGATGCACTTTATTGTACACAAACAAATCTGCTGTGCTTGGCTTTGGACATTATTCGCCAGCAATGATCGTTATTTCATACAACAACTTTCTCACTTGCTTCAAAGAGCCACACCATATGGTGCACTGAGGTGCCCAGGAATAGACATTCAAATGGGATTATATATGGATAAAATCACACCAACAATCTTGTGGAGGAGAAAAAGGCAACATGGAGAAATGCTGTATCTGAAAGAGTGTGAATACATTTAAAATCTTAAGAGAGATTTTTTTTACAATTTGTGTTAAAGGTGACATAATTTTATTTTATCTAAGATTATCAGCAGTAACATTAACAATGCACACGTTCTATTTGCTGCTGTTTCAAGGCTAACCTCTCCTCTGGGTAAGGGTTACCTTCGTGTTAGGGTTAGGGTTGTGTTAGGGTTAGGATTGTCCTAGGATTAGGGTTATCCTAGGGTGAGAGTTATCCTAGGGTTAAGGTTAGAGGTATCCTAGGATTAGGGTTACCATAGTGTTAGGGTATGGGTAAGGGGCTATCCTAGGATTAGGGTTATCCTAGGGTAAGAGTTATCCTAGGGTTAGAGGTATCCTAGGGTTAGGATGATCCTAGGGTTTAGGTAAGGGTTACCCTAGGGTTAGTGTTAGGTTAACCCTAGGGTTAGGTTTATCCTAGGTTTAGAGTTATCCTAGGGTAAGAGTTATCCTAGGGCTAGGGTTAAGGTTATCCTAGTGTTAGTGTTAGGTTAACCCTAGGGTTAGGTTTATTCTAGGGTTAGGGTTACCCCAGGGTTGAGGTTAGGGTTATCCTAGGGTTAAGGTTCGCCTATGGTTAGGGTTACCGTAGCGTTAGGTTCATTGTAGGGTTTAGGTTTCGGGCTACCCCAGGGTTAGGTTTATCCTAGGGTCAGGGTAAGGGTTATGGGGTTAGGGGTTAACCTTTGCCCTATCAACAGGAAGGTCCTGCAGTTTTACTTTTTTATGGTGGTTTGTTGAGTTGTTATCTAGCTATAGGAATTCATGACAGCTACCAGGAAGTGTGATAGATAATGCATCTGAAGTGTCTTTGGCCTCTTGAATACATCTGCAATCTTTGGTAGGACTGATTATATAGGATTGAAATTGTGCAAGACCCCTCTCTAAAGATATCTTTTCTCTCCATCACCCCATGAAGAACCTCATCTAAATACGGCAGTTTCATTACTGTCACCATTATTAATCAGTGGAGCTTAAAGCAGATAATAAGTGTTGCCCCATCTTTCAATTTATATTAAAAATGATAGACTTGTTTTGAATGAATTCTGTATCTTATCTGTAGCTTAAACTGGGAAAAAGAAGAAAAGAGAGTGAAACAGAGAAGCTTCTAGGAGTATGAGAGGAGAGGAAAGTGCAGGAGTGAAACCACAATCCCTGGGTGATTACAGAGCACAGCAGTGAAACAGAAAGGGTTTTTTAAAATATTTTTGTTCAATGGGCATTTGATAGAAGCTACTGATGATAATAAGAACATTTGCCAGTGAGTCAGAGGATTGGTTCTGGCATTACAGTAATAGCATTTTTCCCTTTACCTTTGGTTCTCTGCCACCCATGTTAATATAATCAAACAATTAATTATGCATGTGGCTACGATACATTCATAATACATACATTTTTATCGATCAAAATGAGCTGCAGTTTTCCTTGTACAGTGAAATGTATCAGAGATGTCTTCTCTGCACCAGCTCGGAAAATATTCTCCTCTTATCTCAAGAAGTCACACTATCAGAGCAAAATCTGTGATGCAGCAAAAATCAATAATGCAACAATAGTCTCCTAGGAGAAAATTACAGGTTGGGTGCTTAATTTGACAGAGCTGCTCTTGGATGTGTTTGGAGAGACCATCTCATATTGTAAGAGTGTCTCATTTATGAAGGAGAGAATGACACGAAGAGTGGACTTTTCCTCTACTCTTCGCTTAACAAATAACAAACTTTTTTATTAATGTTATTGCATGTCCAGAGAGAACACCTCTGTTAAATTTCAGCCTGCATATACTTTTTTCAGCCAACATTCTTGAAACAGAGAAGGTGATATTGGTAAGATTTAAGATTAAGATGAATTACTTTATTAATCCCACAATGGGGAAATTCAACCTCTGCATTTAACCCATCCTTTTTTACACACAAGTCAACACATCATGCAAGGAGCAGTGGGCGGCACATTACTGCGCCCGGGGAGCTGTGCGGGGGGTTAGGTGCCTTGCTCAAGGGCGCTTCGGTCCTTGACCTGTCAGTACTGAGATTCGAACCGGCGACTCTCCAGTTACAAGCCGTAACCTCTAGGCCACGGACTGCTGGTAGCGAGATCAACATGAGGTGCATTTGGGTGAAACCCTAAAAGACATTGAGATGTTTGTCGTCAACATCGGTCCATATTTGTGTTTTGGGATGCACTTTTTTGCACATTTTTGAGTTACCATCACTGCACTTTGTATGTGGAAAGCCCCGCTCTTGGTAAAACAAAGAGTTCAAAGGAGAGGAGAGAAACTACATGACCATATAAGATAGCAAAACAAAGTAAAGACTCTCACACTAAGCTGACCTGAAACCAGTATTTATTTGGCCAACTCTAATATATAACATTTATTTTTCAGCATCTTGTTAATTTCACTGACAGTTCATTGTGTTGTGTTACTGTGTATGTCATTTAAATCTGGAGGGAGGGATGCAGTTGCAGTGCTGTGTGTTTATCTGCGTAAGATGGTGAATAAATTATATAAATCATCTACTGACAAGACATGGAGTCAGCTCTGTATCTTCTCCCTTCTCCCTGAAGGGATATTCAACCCCATTAGTCTTTAGCATATATCCCCCAGACACTAAATCAGTATGCAAGTCAAGAAACAGCTGAATAGTGGTTTTATTGAAGCACAACACTGCAACTTATGCTCTCAGTTTGCATACAATGGTATCATGATGAAAAAAAGACACAAGTCTCAATGGTTTATAATTTTAGCCATAAAAAAAACACTTGCTTGGTAATAAAGTAGGCAACACGTCACTAACAAAATGTCCAGAAATTCAGATATGCAATGTATAATTAAATGCCCCAAAGCTACTGACCAGCATAGATTATACTAACTGTAGATCATTTATGTTGTTTTTTTCACAAATCTACACATTAATACAGTATAGCACTTCCTGATGCTCTAACTATTTGGATATAATCAAACCAAACCTGAGATTCCATTTCAATTAAGACAAGTTCTACAGAAGTATAACAAAAATCGGACACAAGTGAGATAAAAATCGAATGTGTGGCCCTTTTCGTTAAAAGGACTTAGAAAAGAACAAGAAATGTCGAATGAAGGCCAACATTTTTTTAATCTACTTGCTTGTACATTATATGCAAAGAAATAACAAAAGCTTGAAATAGTATCAACATTTACATCCCGAAAGTCCCCACCTCTGATTTAATCATTTATCCATTATCTTTAACCACTTATCTGCACTTGGGTCGTGTGGGGCTGGAACTGATCCCAGCTGACATTGGGCAAGAGGCGGGGTGCACCCTAGACAGGTCGCCAGACTATCACAGGGCTGACATATAGAGACAGATAAAGACGCTCTCATTCACACCTACAGACAATTGAGAGTCACCAATTAACCAAAGCTGCATGTTTTTGACCCAACGAGAACCCACGCTGACACAGTGAGAACATGCAAACTCCACACAGAAGAGCTGCAGACTGCTGCTGTGAGGCAAGAGTGCTAACCACTACACCACCATGTAGTCATATGTGTACATTATGATGGCAAACATCAAAATGAAACATAACAGTAATGTTAACACTAAACTAAAACAAAAAAAATGTTAGGCCTATTCATTCAATGAATTCAGTATCCACTGTTATAAAATACATAAATTAAAAGATGTATATTATGTAACATAGGCTACATCAAAGCGCCCTGAGGACTCCCACAAAACAGTGGTTTAGAGAATATTATTGCATTGTATTGTCTGTATATTTTATCATATTGCTGATATAGCAGTGTGACTGTATTGCAAATTTGACCTCTGTTTTACCTGATGCTTTCAGCATTCAGCTAAATTTTTTCTGTGGTTGGTGGAATTACAACTGATGCTTTAGTCATGCTGCACTTTGCAATCTGTGAAATGTGTGATATGAATTTTGTACTTTGGCTTACCCCATCCAATGAGGATGAAGCCCCAGAGGTATTTGGAGTCTGATCGGAAGGCCATGAAGATGAGACTGTGGAGGTAGAGGCCTTCAACCAGGATCCAGTAGTAGTTGGTAGCCAAGAAATAGATGAAGAGCAGCACTGTCACCTTGCAGCCGATCTGATAACAAGACAATAAAACTTCAACACAAACTTGTACCTTCTTATTTATGTGCCTGTGTGCTGACACATTATTGTGATGAAAAGTTCAAACTATCCTTACACCACAGGCACCCTAGAAGAGCAGAAGATGTGATTACATTTTTAGCAACTTTTTGTATTTATTTGCATAACAATGACAGCAGTCGAACTGTAAAAACAAGGTCGATGTCATTTATGTCAAAGTTTAGATAATTTAGAAATAAAAGTAGTTCTGCAAAGAATAGAGTAAATGTGCATAAATCTCAAGAGGTTACACAAGGTTTCAGTGATATTTCATATATCTGCGCCAGGAAATCTAAGATTAAAATATGTGACAGATCAGTGAGATGAAAAAGAGGAGGAAACAGAAGAGGGCGATATCTACTTTGACTTCACTTGTGTGATGCCCTACATCACTTGTCGTGTTGGTAGCTGTATCAAGATGCAAAGGCAGGTGAAGATGTTTCAAATCGGTTGTTAAGCAGCATTTTGGCTCTCTGACTAGTGGAGCAGACCTGAAACCTGCTCCTGGGACATTTCTGAGACACTCTGCAGCCCATCACAGACATTGTTATGTGGTCATGATCAGGTTCGGTGGCCTTGTCCCAGCCAGAACACACTGCAACTACGCCTGTAGACAAAAAAGTGTTGTAAGCACTGTTGTGACTTCTGGCCAAAGTTGGCTTTAAAGTTCACATTTGGAATTACCTTGTGTCCTGGGTAATCCAATCTGTGGACAGCTCTAAATTCAAGTGTGAACACATCCACAACACATTAAGGAGAAATTTGAAATCGTTATTTTAGCAGTGTGTATACAAATGCATTGTCATAAAAAAAAAAAACTTTTAACTTTCTAGAAGGAAGAAAGCAGACAGAATCCATCCAAACTGATTCTCCAAAGATCGACTGATTTCTTAGCATCATACACCAGTTTATATACTGTCAAAACAAATTTCCCCTCCCATTTCTGGGAAAAACCTTCGCTTTGTCGTTATCTTAATTTGACAAACATCACATATGAGGCTTTATGGGCAGGGCTTGCTGCAAACTGGGACTCTCCCGATCACTTTTATTGAAATGCTCTTCTGTTGGCAGAATAATCTCTCAACCCTCCTATACCTGTGCATTATTGTGCTGAGTTAGTGCTTTTGTGATCATGACCAGTTTTATTAATCCTTTAATTGCCTTTTGTTTTAGGGTTTTTTTACACACTTTGTATGTGATGATTATGTAATACACTATATGGACAAAAGTATTTGGCCACACCTGTTAATAACTGAATTCAGGTGTTTCAATCAGACCCCTTGCCACAGGTCTATCAAGTCAAGCACCTAGCCATGCAGTCTCAATTTGCAAACATTTGTGATGCAGAGTGGGTCGTTCTGAATAGCTCAGAGACTTCAAGCGTGGCACTGTGATAGGACGCCACCTCTGCAATGAGAGGGTTTGGGAAATTTCATCCCTGCTGCATATTCCACGGTCAACTCTGAGCAATATTATTAGAAAGTGGAGGTGTTTACGAACAACAGCGACTCAGCCACAAAGTGGAAGACCATGTAAATGCTCTACAGAATGAATGGGCGCAAATTCCCATAGAAACACTCTTGTGAAAAGCCTTCCAAGGAGAGTGGAGGCTGTTATAGGTGCAAAATGGGGACTAACTCCATTTTAAAGTGTATGTATTTGAATACAATGTCGTTAAAGTCCCTGTTGGTATAATGGTCAGGTGTCCGAATACTTTTGTCCATACAGTGTATGTAAATTTGTGATGATAAATGCTTTTTGTGATACATAATCATAATATAGTGAGTTTTACTTGCTGTTTATATTATTCTGTTGGTGAAGTCTGTGTTTTTGTTCCGGTGCTCCGCACATATCTGACTCTGCAACCTTGCACAAGAATCGTTACACCCTTACTCCTAACTTTTAAGAACCCAGGGATGATGTGAAAAATAATTTTACTTGAGCATATTAATCCCACTTAATTTAAATCTGACACTTGTTTTCACAGCCATTTTATGAAAGATTTCTAAGGGCAAGGATTAAACTACATGGTTCAGTGCAAATCGAAATAATTACTCTCACTGTTTCAGGTTAGCAAACTTTATAGTAACCTCACACAATTATTTACAACTCAAATCACCGTCATGAAACAAGCAGTCGTGACCTTTGGTGCAGATTAAAAGATCCATAGATTACTCTCTGAGCTCAACTGATCAAATACTTCACATTCAAAGGCAACAGTCTCATCCCACTAGTTTAAAAAGGAATAATTGGACTAAAAGGATATCAAAAAGATCAAAAGCAATGGGAGTGACATCAATTTACCTGCAGCAAAAAAAAAACCCTGAATGGGAGTGCTATTAACCTTCTTAGTCAGACACTCGAATGGAGCTGAGTCACTGATGAAATTAGTTGTTCAATGAAATCAAACAAAAGGACGTTTTAGATACTGAAAATACACGTCTGTTATTTTCGATCAAAAACGGCATGATGGGGTGTTGACATTAGAGAAGGCGAGAGACTATTTTGAGGCCATTAGTTTGGCAGCCTTGTCTCATATTTGGAACATTTAAGGACATCTAGTTGATGATTCATCTGCACAAAATCTGTTGTGAAAGTCAAAAAAGTTAACTTAGAACATGAATTAAATTTCACAGAGCTGATAATAGCATCAGATATGAGGGGGAAGTTTGACTAGGATGAGGATTTGATGCATGTAAAACTAATAGTGTAATTCTCCATCTTGCAAGTTTTGTCTTTTCCAACAGCATCGTCATTGTCATCTTCTTTATTTTTTGGGTGTCTTCAACGGAGTATGAAGGTTACACAAAGGTGGGACGGACTCAACAGACTGAAAACCTGAATCAAACCTTGGACTATCTGTTCATCAAACACACCTTACAGCTTCTTTGGGCAAAGATGCTTCAGCCACTGTAAACTGAAGACTCATGTTTGGCCCTGAAAGTTATTTCATATAAATGTTATTGATGATCAGCACTACATTTCCATAAGCAATTTCCAATTTAAATATTTAGACATATTGAAACATTTACATTTCAACATGCAATTTCATAAACACAATTATCCCAGCTGTACTCACTGTATGTTCTGAGTTATAATTACCCCACTGTATGGTGTAATGCATTAAAATTCCCCATGTATAGTTAAGCTTTTATAATTATAATCCTGTGTGTATAAAAAGGAAGATAATTACATCTTTTGCTTGCAGTACTGGGATCTCGCAAAGATGAAATTGAAGGGGCAGTTAACCGTTCATCCGTAGGTGTGTATGAGAGCGTGAATGTTTGTCTGTCTCTATTTTGTCAGCCATTTGATAGTCTGGTGACCTGTCCAGGGTGTACCCCGCTTCTCGCCCAATGTGAGCTGGGATCGGCTCCAGCCCCCTGCGACACGAGTTCAGATAATCACTTAAGGATAATGAATGAATGAAAGTTCACCATTAAATCAAAAATCCATATTTTCCCAATAACCTGTGGTGCTATTTATCAATCTAATATTGGTGTAAGTTGACAGGTCTGGATATATATGTATATATATTTAAACCATAAAGAATATAAAATATGATATAAGTGTAGCTTTAAGCTACATTTAAAGTGAGATCAACAAGAGCAATCAATGAGTAAACAGTTATAACTATGGGCCAGTTTAACACTATGATAACCAATAACTCTGCCTTTCACTGTAACTGTTTTTAATGTTTTTGCATGTGTTTTGTCTGTGCTGTTTCGTGTTTTCTCTGCACTGTTTTGTGTTTTCTCTGTACTCTCGACATCATTGTAAATGAGGGGTTGCCCTCAATGATTCCTCGAGAAAATAAATAAAGGATAAATTAAATTAAATGAGTAAATGAATACATGAATATCAACTTTCCATTATCCCAGTTTTCATCATAATAACATTGCACAGCCTGACCAAATGTGGTCTGCAATTAAAATCCACATATGAATATCTTAAAATTATGTAATATTCACCGGCATGCTAATATGTTTGTGATACTGTCAGCATCTTGCTGAACAGGTTTATATTCGCTCAAAAAATTAAATTTTAATAGCTGTCCACCAAATTTATATGCATGAAATTAATCAAGTGAGTGAGTGACAGTACTCGTTGGTTATAATTACATTATGCAGCACCTGGGACTGGTGACTTAGCATAGCCCACCAAAACCCGACTAGAAATACAGCATACAGCCACAGAAGAATGAGAGATTTGATTTAGGTGAGAAAACACATGTACCACAATTGCGGCTGAATCTTTCAAAGTCTGTATTTCAAGACCCTTCCTAAGTCAAAGGTTCCAGTTGAGAGGACCCAACTGGTGTATAGATTGTGAGATAGTGAGCCCTTAGTATCTTATAATCTATTTTTCACCTATGCATTGTCTAATGGAACATATAAAGTGTAGAAATATACTTGAACATCTTGATATGTGGATATATTTACCATTAACCTGGTATACTATTTGATGGAACTGATAGAAAAAGAAATGAGAAAAATGAGAAAAATAATCATTTTTGATGACTACAGGGCTAGACTAGGGATAATTTATGACATTCTTGTTCCTCCATATTGTTCCTTCAAAAAATAAAATGCAGCAAAAAATATTACAAAAGAACTGGATGTTGGTATCCCATTTTTAGTACTTGCCTTTCAATAAACCCTGTTGCTTGCATCACGTTGTGTATTAACAAGACAAACAAGCCTAAGTGCATAGCAACCATGTGCAATACAAGAGTACAGCTGCGACTCTGTTTGAATGAGAGCAGTTTTACAGCCACAGGCAGTTATTCTAAAATGTTTTAAAGGGCATTCAAAGCACTTTCCACTTTACTTTTCACTGTGGTCTAGTAGTTGACGTTGTTGGCACTGGTAGTAAAATATTGTTGCACTAGTAGCACTTACATACTGAGACGTGTCCAGTGGTGCCATGCTAACTGTCTTTAAGTTGTCCAACAGGGCTGAATCAAAGTCCTGCAGTCCAGCGCTGGAGTGGACGACTTTGTCCTTCACGAAGATGCTGACCGCCCGTAACATGAAGGAAACAAACAGGTGCATGTGGATATAGTTTCTGGTGCAGTGAAGACGCCTGCCAGAAAACAAATACATGTTTTAAATGAAAAAATTAGAAGACAATAAGATGCAGTCCAAACCACCAAGACAATTGGTTACATATAAGAAGTTCAGATAATTTATTTCAGCTCAGGTTGGCCTGAACTTGATGCATTTGCTGTTAGTAAGTAAAAACGTCTTGATTGAGGAATGATTTCAAGCAAGCTGTCTGGCACTGCTGGGTAGAGATGATGGAAGAAAATGAATATGAGTTGGGGCGTCTTGATAAGATCAGCACAAACTGTAATACTCCCAGTTCCATTCCAGCTTAAGGCCTTTCCCCTCTCATTCTCTACTGTCAGCTATGCGGTATGGGGAGAAAATACACTCAACCAGTTTTGTAACAAAATGTGTTTTACCTCTGTAAAAGAAGGTAGAATGATACACATTACATATTAAATTTTCATTTAACATTTCTGCAGTTGCATTGCTTTCAAATAGCCTGGTCAAGGTCCAAATGCTGCAGCATGTTTTCACCTCGGCCTTTCTGTATAAAAGGTATGAAGAGGGACCAGGGAAAGAATTGCTCTGCCCTCAAACTCGATAGTAACAGAGCTGAATCAATGTCAGCCAGCATGGTGGGACTATACCAGTATCATAGGAAACTAGAAAATCTAAGAAATCTAAAGGCACCATGTGTGTCAGGATATCGTGTCGGAAAAGTTGTAAAAACTCAAGATAATGACAATTTTTCAGATCAATACATACCAAATATGATATAATATTAATATATAATATTTTTATTTCTAAGTTATGTATAGTCCAAATTCCATTCCTAAAGCTTTCAGTGAATATTTCCATGTCGACTCACAATTACATAAGTACAATACTAGACAATTGACAAGATTTCATCCTCCTCACTATTGTTCTACACTTGGTCAATTTTCCTTAAAATACAAAGGTACAATACTTTGAATGATCATTTTAATAGTTCAATACAGCTTTCCTCTCTTAACTCATACAAGAGCAGTTTAGTGGCTCTGATTGTTAATGTAAAATATTACACACATAAATACACAGATGCATGCACACACACACATTTCTAAACTATTGTTTTACTTTACTTTTTAATATTATTATAATTTTGCTTTATGTTTATGGTTATTTTTTTTCTATTTCATAGTTACTTGTTTTTAATTTAACTTGTGAATTTTAATATAAGTAGAGGCCATGTATATAAGCCCTTTTGAGTTTCTTTCCGCTACCTTGCACCTTCCTTTTGTTGTTATTTCTTTATCCTTTTCTTTTTTTGTCTTATTGTGCAAAATAAAAAAACTTCAAACTTCAATCTTTAAGTTGTCGAAATAACGCTTCAAAGTTAGGATATTTTTTTATGTTTCATGGTGATTTTCAGAGCTTCATGTGACCTGAAAATAGGCTCTCTGGGTTCCCAAAAGCCTCCTCTACATACAGTGCTGCTTCCCAATTCAGAACGTGCGAAGAAAGTAACACAATCCATTATTGTCTTCATCTGCAAAGACTTGAGGCCATACATTGTGGAAAATGAGGGTTTTAGTTAAAAAGACTGAAGTAAGATGAATTTTCTCTTACTTGACAAAACAATTATTGATAGAAGTTAATTTTGTTAAACAGTTAAATCGCAATATGTTGTATCGCAATACTCACCATATCACAAAATGCTTAAAATAGCAATAATATCATATCGTGACTCAAGTATCGGGATAAATTTGTATCGTGGGGCATCTGCTCATTCACACCTCTATTACATATCACGCCACTTTGCTCCAGCATGCTATCTAATGTATGTACGCTGTTGGTACATGTGAGTGTTTCCACTGCACTTTGTTGAATTCTACTTTTATTGATACAACAACTTCTACCCCTCGGCCAAGTGTAAAAATACATTTATTTTTACATTTTAAACTTTTCAAAATGTCAAGCCAGCATTCCCACTCTTATTTATGCGCAAATTGAAAAATGCACATAACAACAAGTGGATTGAAATGCACCTAGTGACACATTGTCCATGCAGAAGCCAGCACACCGCCCCTCCATGCATCTGCCTCTTTCTGAGATGTGAAATATGGATAATTGCTCTTTGTGACTGTAGAAGTATCGGAAATTGCAGTTGGAGTTTGGCAGTTGCACTTCAGCGAAGGTGCTCCTCTGGACAATATAAACAAGCATAGTTTATTTTTATTCTAGTCACGCTGGTGTGTTTGTTGTTGCTGCTTATAACTGCTGCAAAAATCCTCAATGTTTTATCCTCAATTGGCTTTCAAGGGTCAGGTAATTATTGTAGAGAGCACTATGTGGCAGCAATATTAATGTGTTGCTGATGTCATTTTATTGCATTAGATATCTTAGAAATCCCTTGTTACTCAGCACTGTGATGAGATAATTGTCAATTATTAAATTGTGGTTTGTAAAGTTCAATATACTGTAACTAAATAAAGCATCATATTGGGTGATGCACACTGTTTACCTATAAAGAGAGGCAACAACAGCAGAGAGAGCAGAAAGAGCAAAGGGAGGCTGAGTTAGGGCCCAATCAAAGACGTGCAAGCTGCCTTATGATGTCAAACACATTTCAGATAGAAGACTTGTGTTTGTCAAAATATATCTTGATCGCTTTTTGAAATTTAAGCTGCAGCTGATCCAGAAAATGTGCTCTGTTTGAAGTCTTCCTGTTTAAATATGCAGCTGTGATCCCCTTCGGGACTTTCATGTCTGAGATAAAGATGTTGTTGACTTTACTTAACTTTCTACTTACATCCCTCCTAATCAAATCCTGCAAGCAACTCTTGGTGTGAAAATGCTGGGATTCAAAATAGATGACAGTTCATTACCCTGTCAAGACTACCCTACACTCATTAACGATTGCACAGTGTTCTTTGCAATGAATTACCTTGATATGAAAGATGGGAGAGATGACATTTAAAGGTTTTAAAGGTTTTTGTACCCTCGCCAGTCTGTCTCTGTAGCCAGTGGCAGATCTAATCCGTGTCCTAACAGCGAGCTCTCTGTCCACAATTAATTCCTTAAAATTGCGCTTCTATGTAATGTAATCAAACCATGTAGCTCTCAGCTGTGCACTCAAGATCAGACTGAATACATAACCACTTTGACAACCTACTTGCTACATCCTACATTGTATTTTTTTAACAGAAAACACATGTTTTATATTGTGATTTTTACTCGAGATGATGTACAATAAAGACAACTAGTTGTTCAGGTCCCTGGCAGTCTCCCTACAGCCAGCGGCCACCCCATTTAGGTTTTTATAGTTAAATAAGGAGGTATCATATGGAAAACTCTTTCAGTCCTGCCTGTGTGAGCCAGTGTGTAAATTACCTTTAGCAAGCTTCTTTGTCGTGTATTTGTATTATATAGCTTGTTTTTGATGTTTGTATATTTTCTAGGTGTTTAACAATGTTTTGATGGTTTTATTTTTGAAAAGGTGCCGTCCAGTGTGAAACAGGTGCTTTTATTTTAAAAAAGGTAGTGACAGGAAATAAATGTGGAAAGGTAAAATTAAAAAAAAAAGGTAAATAATGATTGCTTCGTAATTCATATAAAGTATCAAAAAAACTTCTATAGTGCCTGGCTGACAGGGACATAAGGTTTGTTAAAGTGTATTTCCTTATGTCATATATATTAGTGGCTATTTTGTTGTCTTAACTATTGTAAAAGTGTTTATTTGCTAAGTAATGTTTGCTATTGTTTTCCCATCTCGTAGCTCTTACGGTGGATTGACAAGGTGGTCAAGGAATGTCTTATTTTTGTTGTCATGGAGCTACGGACTAAATCTTGTGAACCATCATTTAAAGAGTTGACCGTCATTCAGCCAGGGATGCTACAAGTGTTTGTAACCAACACTTGCGATAGGCTTTGGTAAGACAAGGGAGTTGCTTAAAATGATTTGTTTAAGATAGGTATAACTATGGTTGAAACTGATTAAACTGTGCTGTGGTTGACGGCTGGCAGTCATCCATCACTGAGCAGTGCAGTTCTGCAGATTGATTTTGTGAGCACAACTAAAGGGTGGACACGGGGGGAATTCACATTTATTCATAATCCCCAGCAATCCCTAAACATTCATTTTAAATTGGTTTGGATGGTTGTAATTTGGAAATTGAACAAATCATTATAGTTTGACCCAAGAATGATCCTGTCCATCGTGGACATTGTAATATGCCAAACCTGTAGACATTTTGCAACCCTAATGCATAATAATTTACTTTAGCTGTGATTATGCAGAAAATGCTTTTCATTTTTGCTGAAAGCCATGTTTTTAAGGGTTTTCTGTCCTTCCCTCAGCCTGTCTCTCAATGTTAAGGCTGGGCCACTTCAGCCAAGTGGGCTCCACACAGTTTCAAGTGGACAGGGATTTCCAAAAGGTTTTTGAAGTGCAGATGAGATGATTACACCATCCGCATAATTTAATAATAAATCTGGAGAACAGAGAGTCTCACCAGTGAAATACAAGATTAAGGACAGTCTGTATGTACGATATGTAAAAAAAAAAAAAAAAAAAAAAAGAATATATATTTTTCTTTACTTCTCTCTCGGGTGCAAATAAAGAAAGGTAATGCTTTCCTTTACACTAATGCTATTACAGTGCTGATCTAAAGAATTTTAATGGAAAAAATGTACTCACAAAATGGATGTAAATTAATCTACCATATATGCCTATATGAGTGGTACCTTATCATGGAGTTATACATGTGAAAAGTGGCTAAATTACAGGATTTGTGGAGAAACTGTAAACAGCATCACAGCAAATTTTAAAAGTTTAATGCAGCTTAAAAGCTAAATTATTAAAAGCAACACAGATTTTCATACCAATAATTTCAGAATAATTTTGTTATTCTGACTCTAGTTTCTACCCACGGTTCTGAAAATAAAATTGCTGTTTGTTTTTTTTTAAATGTTGCTTTTCTGATCCCTGTGGGCAGTGGTAAGAGCAGAGGATCTCTGCTGCTCCATGCATGCTGCCATTACTGTGGCGTTACCTCCTCAATCACAAGCCCATTAATTAACTGACTGGACTTGATAGAATGGCAACACGGCATTGGCGTATTAAGCATGAAATTAGAGAAAACTTTTGGTCCACATGATGCCAGACACGTAGCAAATTCATCAGTAGCAACACCCGTTAGAAAGTTTCAAGACTTTGCTATAAGGTCATTTTGGTGCAGGTTGGTGCAGTGGTTCCATTATTCATTAATTAATTCACTATTCATTCGTTAATGTGGTCTTAATCTTGTGCATGTAATACATTTTTTTTTTGTTTCTGTCAGCACAACTAATTACTCTGACATTCCACCTATGTTTGAAAACTGCTGTTGTAATTATATTGTGTGGTTCATTTACTTAACTACATTAATTGAATAAGATTAAGATTTGCTTTGTACATGAAACAGAGAGCAGTGAATTTGTCCTCTGCATTTAACACATCCTTTATACACCAGTGAACACACCATCCTCTGAGCACATTTCTGATTCAGAAGGGGGGGTTAGGTGCCTTGCTCCAGGGAGCTTCAGTACCTGACATGTCAGTCCTGGGATTTGAATGAATGACCCTCTGGTTACAAGCCCAATTCTCAAACCTCTGAAGTGAAACCAAAACATTTCAATCAATAATACTACTGTAGTTGTCTTAGTGCCAGCAAGTCTAAGCACCCAAGTGATATCACTTATTATTCTGTGTGTACACAGTTACTCAGGAGCTATGGGAGGCTTGATGTCTTAAAGTACCGATTGACACACAAACATGTATGTGTTTGTTGTTCATTCACACCTGTGTGACACCATATGATCCATCACTTTGCTGATCTATGTTATCTATGATCTATGAACATTTTAATAAAACATATGTATATAGAAAAGCATAGATATTCATAGATATGCACTTACTTGATTCCTGTGGTCTGAGGGTTGTACCATCAGGATTGAATGCACTTATTGTAAGTCGCTTTGGACAAAAGCGTCAGCTAAATGACATGTCATGTAATGTAATATAATGTAAAAGTAGAATAACTGGTCCTAACCTTATGTGAGCCTGGGCCAAAGCTGTTGCTAACTTTACTTTACTCCGTTCACTTTAATCAGCAGGTGGTTAGCCTGAGATGGGAACTTGGTCTTGAGGAGCATTTATTTTTCTGACAAATAGCCTAAACTGTGGCTACGCTGCACTGCTACTTTAACAGCTTTAATGTCACTGCTATCTTCATACTCACTGTCACGTCTCTCTCTCAACCGCATACTAGCTAATCTTATGCACACAACCAACACACCGGAGTTCACAACCTGTAAAACACATTTTCCCATTTTTGGCTCAGGTATCTGAAAGGGATGCCTCCTGGGTGCCTTCAGAACACACTAGAAGGATTAATTATCTCAGGAGCAGGAAAACGTTGCTGCGAGGAGGAAAGTCTGGAATATCTTGCGTAGCTTGCTGCTTTTAAATTAAGCAGATGGTAAAGAATTGGATTGATGAAAAAATACATTTTTTAAAGGATTGCCCAATTCTTAAGCCTGACAGTCATGCTATACACTGACGGAAACCCTAAACATGACCTCTCGAGATACTGAGCTGCACAATTGTTGCTCAGTATTTCAGTGAACTCTTAATTTCGATTTGACTTTTGCTTCACATCTGCTTTTTGCTACCATTTCTGCATTATTTCACAAGCACAGAGGAACGGGAAAACATATTGCCATAATGAATGCAGTATTGTGGAACAATAGTGTCCCCCGTCATCAGCACTGTTGGCATGCTGGCTTTTGAAGTATCCTTGGTTTTGCAATTTTGTTATTGTGAACACATAGTCAGAATTGTGCAATTGGACCACAGCAGGAAAATGAGGGAACTGATTTTAAAGGCTGAAAAGAGGAAAATGGTGCAGGTGTCGACATGAAAATTACAATCCCCAGGGTTTAAAAAACCCACTGAATCCTGAACCTGAAAGGTCTATAGTTATCAGGCATTACACATTTTTTATTGTCTGCAACTGAGACTTTTTGAGTCTAAATATTTATAGCTGCATCTCAATAAATTAGAATATCATGGAAAAGTCCATTTCCAGTAGTCAAATAGCCCCAACCAAGTATTAAGTGCATAGAGATGGATTTACTTTTCAGAGCCCAACATTTCCATATTAAACATACTTTTTAAAATTGGTATTTTGTAATATTCAAATTTCACTGAATTTTATGTCTTCATTAAATGTAAGCCATAATTATTATTTGAAGAAATTAAATAAATTAAGACATGAAATGTTTTATTAGGGCCCGAGCAGGCAACGACCTGCGAGGTCCCTATTGTATTTCGAATGATTATTTATTTTTATTATTTTTCTTCTTCCCAAATGATCGCATATTTCACTGCCTGAACATACCCCAAAACTCATGAAACTAAATATAAGTCATACCTGGTGAAAAATTTTATAATCTATTGTCATCCTGAATTTCCACCACTAGGTGGCGCTATAATAAAGGAAAGTGCATTAAGGCTAATAACTCCCACATACTTCATCGCACATTCAAAAAACTTATATCCACGCGTTCACTGAGTTGTGCTGAATCTCGTGATATAGGCCACTCCCATTTTCGCCTAGAGTTTTTTTTTCGCAAATTCGCGAAATGTCGTAAACCTACTTTTTCGAACTCCTCCTAGGCAATTTCATCGTTTTGCACCAAACTTTGCACACAGCATCTATGGACCCTCATGACAAAAAGTTATTAAAAGAATTTTGATTACCCAAAGAATACTCAAGTTATTAAATAACAACTTCCTGCAGGTGGCGCTATTTTCAACACAAAACACAAAGTGTTGCATATCTCCACATTGGTGTGTCTGAATGACATGAAACTCAGGTTACTACTTCCCTATGAGCCCCTGAGGATCTGTGCAAAATTTTGGGTGATGACCACTAGGTGGCGCTCTTTAAATTGAAGTATTTTATATCTCCAAATCGGTTGGTCAGATTAAAACCAAACTTGCTATACTTATTGTCAATGCCCTCCTGAGGATAACCCTCGAAGGTTTTATTGATCGGCCCCTAGGTGGCGCTCTGGCGGCAGTTTAATTTAATAAATGCCACTGTGCCCAGACCATAAGACTTAAGGCAATGACATTCATAGGGGTGGTATAGACTGGCCCCTGTAACGCACAAACCCTGACGGCAGCATGCCCCGACATGCGTGTACTGCGAGGGCCCGTTCAGTACTGCGCGCAGTCCTAGTTCTGTGTGTAATGGATCTATATAATGTGTTATTTTCATTTTTTGAATTTAATTACTGATATAAATAAATGTTTCTATGATATTCAAATTTATTAAGATGCACCTGTAGATGCTCAGTAGGGGATCACCTCCTGCAGCTGCCCACTAATGTGCCTAATTTAAACATAAGAAAACCCTCTCTTACCTGAAGTAACCAATGATGAAGATTGCCACCAGCAGAGAGCTGAAGGACACAGCGTAGCCAATGGTGTACATGATATACAGCCGCTCAAAGAAGTCTTGCTGTGAACATAGAGACAAACATTTCAGTGTACTCTTTAAGGTCAAATAGAGTGGCAGAAGAAACACATACATAACTTGCAGCTGCTGGGATAAACTGGATGCTACGAAGAAGAAAGGCAAGGGTCTAATAATTTTGTATTAGCATATTGACAGGAGAAGATGAAGAAGCAACAGGTGCATTGAATATTAATGCTGTGTGGCCTGTACATGTGCCGTATCAAAGAATGATTTAGTCACTAATCCCCAGAGTTCTGAAGTTAATTAACACAGAAGAAAAGGTAGATGAATTAAGTCTTAGTATGTACGTGGCAGTCCTAAATCCCTAATCTATGATCAGGAGTTTAATCAAAACAGGCAGGAATCTAAGATAACGTCCTCTTTTCAAGCTCTGGTCAGTCTGCCAGGAGCCTTAAGATTCAGGCGATACCATGAACAAAAGATGGCGATAGCCCCCTTTTTTGCTTTTCATTTTCATAGAGCAGATGACAGATAGTATGGATACTGAGATGAATAGGTCGAGTATCAAAAGGGGCAGTTGAATGAGCTTAAAGGTATTGAACTTAAATTTATACATTTTCAAAAGGAGCCAAGGAGATACATATTTTGTGAGCAGTCAAAAGTCCTTAAAGGTGAAGTTAAAGCTTCAGCGATGAATATTTTACAAGTCAGTCAGTGAAATTTAGATTTTTTTTTACTTGCACAATCACCAAAATCCCACACAGACACACTCTTTTTTGAATGAAACAAAGCGTGTCAAGTTATTCAATAAGGGTTCATATAGATGGATAGAATGTCTTTATTTTCACTATACGCACAATGATATTTAAAAGCTGACTCCAAAAAGCAGTGAAACAGTAAAAAAATAAAATAAAATAATAATAAAAAAAATATATATATATACAATATAAACATAGGCAAGTAAATGTAAAGATATACAACATAATATAAACATGGGCAAGAAAGGGAGCTGAGGTGCACAGTCTTCATTTGCCAAAGCATATATGATGTTATATACAGTTGCACATTGAAAAAATATTGCACAGTAGGTAGATTTTATGTGTTTCAGTAGTGTATCAGTAGTGTATGGAGAGAGTCCATGTGTATGTATGTTTATATATATATATGTATAGTTTATTAAGTGTAATGTGATTTAAATTGCAGTCTCATTGAAATGTTCAGTCTGTTTGAAACATTGTAGTATTTCTATAAATAGCTGGTCATGAAAGTTCATCTCAAAACATCCCAGCTTCCTGCAGAGAGCCGTCGTTTTCCTAAACTGAGCAAAGTTACATGAGGGAGGCTTGTCAAGTGTCTTTTTATGACTCTTTTTTTAAGAGTCACATGGTCTCCTCTCAGATCACAATTAAAAGATTGGAAGAGGATATGTCTCCACTTCAGCCACTCCTCCATACTCTTTAGTCTCAAGTGAAGTTGAGTTGAGTACTCAGGCAGTCAAGTCTGAAGTAAGTGTTTATTTTAGCGACTCAAGTATCAGGTCTGGTTCTGCTAAACAATGGATCAAATGACTATCCCCAGGAGGCAGTTGTGTTCAGTAAAGCCAAACTGTCAGGATTCCCACTTGGACAATTAGTGTTGTCTCCCCCTACCTGTCAAGTATGACAATTCTGAACTTTGATTTTGTTTACACAGACGTGTGTTTTAGTCATGTGCCCGGGGCCTGGCCTTTGTTCTTTTCCCGCATTTTTCTCTGTTCACCTGTCTCTCATTTGTGCCAATCAGTTTGAGAATTTAAACCCTAAAGTAGATAGTCACAGAGTTTGCATGTTGCCTGACTTCCACATGAGTGAGACTAGAATTTAGTTAAAGTTTATATTAGAGTGATTTGGGGAAGTTTTTGTTTGGTTTTGTATCCTGCCTGTTTTTGAAGCACTGTTCCTGTCGTGCTTGGATTATCTGTTTTTGCCTGCCTGTACCTGGACTCTGTTTTTGCCTTCTGGTCTGTCCTGTTTTTGAATAAAACCAAATCACTGCAAATTATTCGGATCTTGATTCCCAATTGGACACCAACAGCACACAGATAATCATGGCTCTGTGGCCAACTCGGCATTATGAGTGTTCTCACTCTTCTTGACATAGTTTGTTTCTTTATCCACTGCCTGCTAAGTACTACATTAGAGGAAGAAGAGCACATTTCCTCAGAGGTGGTTCCAACCTGGGGGCATTGGTACCCATTAGGAGGTGAGATAAGCTCAGGTACTGTAAGATGATAATAGATTAGTGATGCATGAATCTGTATGTAGGCATAAATCATTCACCGAAACTAAATATTTCACACCCGCATTGACATTTCACTCCCCCTGTGACAGTCCCTATAGGTTGCTTTTTAACTTATGGATTGCGTTGGTTTGTTCAGTGATTGTAAGTGCTTCCATGTGGGCTTTTAGTTTCTACAATAATCAATGAAGTTATACTGCTGTGTTTATCTTAATGGGGATGCACTTGCCTGATGAAAAATGAGATCTTTGCTGTGGAGCAGCAGCTCTACTCTCTTTACATTTCAGAAAATGCAATTTCCCTCATTAATGCTTGCTACAGTTTTTCCACAATCGCTTAGACACATTTTTGGATGCTTTTCACCCTTTTCTCCTTCTGGCGAAATCAGACAACGCTTTTAGACACAGTCAGTCAGTAGTCATCAGTCATTAAACACTACATTAGAAAAATTAGTCTCGGCATTCAGGACATGTAGCAAAAAATATATTGTTTTTGTCTATAATAAACACATTTTTCTTTTGCCAAAAAACATTAAAAAAAACTGCTAGATCTGACATCTATGGAGAACTACTACAGAGGAAACATAATATAACTTTTAAGACTTTTCTCTAATACTATTTTTTTTCACAATACAATATTTATAATAGTTATATAGGCCATATAAACAAATATATGGTTATAATATAAAATACTTTGAACTCCTCTGGACTATAAATATTAAAAATATACAACGTCCGGTCACTCAGTTTGTGAGGAGTGCCATACTCCTTCAATTTCTTAATGATGGATTTAACTGAATTTATACTTTTCAATGATCTTTTCTGATGTTATCTGAGTTGCTTGGAGTGTTCCTTTGTCTTCATGTTGCAATTGTTGCAGATCAGAAATCTTGTGAATCTTGTGGCATAAACACAATGTTTTTATATTAGAATCACGTGACACATCAACTGCACTCAGGTGATCTCCATTTCACTAACTGTGACTGTGAGGTCAGTTACTTTGAAGGGGGTGAATATTTCTGAATATCATTTACTTTACATTATATATTTTTCCTTAATTTACATTATTTTGTTAAAAAAATGTTTTCACTGTCATATTAAAGAGGATTTTTTTTATTTGCAAATTCGTGTCAGAAAAGACAAATTATATTGACCATGATTTCATGTGTAAAAGCAACAAAAGGGTGAAACATCCAAGGAGAGTTAATACTTTTTATAGGTATTGTATAACATATTAAACAGCCTGAAAACTAATGGTCACTTTTATGGTTCAATGTCTGCTAGAGAGTGGGTGTGGTTAGCTTGAGTGACAGGGTCAGACTCACAACAGGGTTAAAATAAAATCAACTGCTGCCCTAAATGTTTTCCAGTTGTACTTACTCTCCCTTCCTCATCAGTGGGCTGAAGGAAGCGCAGACATTCTGAGTAGTTGGTCCACGTTTTGTTCCAGCGGTCCACGAACACCCAGGAACCATTGACATCACACTTCCTGTAAGCATGCCCTGAAAACACATACTTCGACATAATTTTTGACATGTACAAAGCAAACAAAACTCATGATTAAAGCTTACCATGCAAGCATATCTAATGGATTTGGAGCATTTGGAGCATTTTCCCACCAGTCGCGTAAAGTGATATTTCAAACGCCTTGATATATTACAGTACCTTCACTCAAATGCTAATCCTACACAGCTGAACGTATAAATTATTTTTGGACTGTGTGGGTGTGTAAAGACAATGATTGATTGACATCTCCCTGTTTCACCTGTTAGGGTGGAAAAATGTCATGTTTATCATCCCCATAGGACATATTTTGGCACGTCAGACTAGTAAAGCACAGGCATAGTAAAATTAATGATGGCTCCATTCCAGCACCATTTTCAGTGTCGTGGGTTATGTCTCAATATCCCTCCTTGACTCTTTTCATCCCTATCCCCCGATCATTTCTCACTTGGCCCGGAGAGCGAACGCCCCAATTCATTAAATGCCCCTCAAAGGAGTCGAGGATCGAGGAGAGAGGAGGCTTCCATAGGTGAGATAAGCAAGGATTGTGTTATCGCTACACATGTATGAAGCAGCCTGTGCTCTCCTTAAAAAACGTCAATATAGGTTGTGTGTACAGGCAGCGAAATACGAGCTATATTTATATATTACACCGTCCACTGCAATGTGACGTAGTAGTGATTGACGGCGAAGCAAAGTTTTAGGCGGATTCCCACCTTCAGTAGGAAATCTGGATGGCAGAGCGAACAAATGGTGGAATTTCACCCAGGAGAACAGGGTTCAGCGCCCTGTGTGAAATCAAAAGCAATCGATTTTTAACTTAAGTTACATGAATCACGTTTTTGAACGTAACTTACATTTTTTTCGAAACTTGCGGTAGTCACATGACCCTTGTAACTACTTCACTTCGGGCAGTTATGTACATTTATTTACTGTTTAAACTGTATTTTATATATTTTTTGCCCTAAACCTAGGTAAGTGGTTTTATAACATAAATTCACAGAAACTGCAGCCCTTTTTTACAAGCACGAACCGTACATGTATGCATAATGACGTGTGTGCTATTTTAAGTACGGGCCGATCTACCACAAGCCACGAAACGTACATGTGTCGTAACGGGTCGTACTGACACACAACCTATTCTGTCGTTTAGGTTGGAGAACTTGTGGGTATAAATGCTCCACCCCCAGCTCCACAGTTTGGAGAATATAAACAAGCAATGCATGGACAGGCACCACTTCAAACATATAAATGCCTCTGATAAATGCATCTTCAGTGATATATTTCATAAGGGTATGCTAATTATTCAAGGCAGAAAATGTACATTTCAAAACATAATGCTTTAAAACATGGTATAAATGCAAAATCATCAATTTTTTATATTTCAGTTCAATTAAGTAACCTGAAAGATACCATACAGCATTACAACATATCAACAGCATAAATAGCCTGAAGTGATCTCTTTATTTAAAGTTACTTGTAATCTTCTAGTTTTCAGTGTGGTGATGGTTCACTTGCAAAGAAATTAACCTATAATAACCTTTGTGATTGAAGTCATAGATGTAAGACGGGCAGGGAACCTTGGTAACATGCCCAGAGGCGCCATGGGGCCAACAGATAAGACCGTCCCAGTCTGGAGGGCACACCTCATCTACAGCGACAAGAGTATAAGAAAGATAAAGTTAACATACTGTCATCTGCTATCTGGTCAATAGTCATTTTTAAGATTTTCAGTTAACCAGGGGTGTCAAACTTATAAACTGCAGGGTCCAAAGTATGGAAATAAGGATTTTCATAGCTTAAAAACACCAAATCAAGACTGCAGGCATTTATATTAGTTGTAACTAGGTCCTTGAGCAAGGATCCTGAACCCCAATCGCTCCAGTGAAGCTGCTCAGTGGCCAGATATATGGATGGACTACCAGGCAGCTCCCAGGTATGAGTGTGTCACTGTGTGAATGTGATTATGGCGTTCTTGTGAAACATAGCAGTGCTCTCGGTGAAACTACACTGAATAAAAGAAGGTTAAAAAAAAAAGGATTTTCATAGTTTAAAATGACCAAATCAAGACTGGAGGCGATTGTGTCTAAACTAGGGGGGTGGGAAAGTTAACAATGTCTAGGATGTGAATTATATCTTCCAAGAACAGTTTTCTCTGAAATTAATTGTCTAAGCGTGAGATGAATGCTAATATTTTTACATTTATTAGATGCTAGAAAGTTTACGACCATGTTTAAGAATCTGTTGTTGGTCTATATAAAGTAAAAAAATATGCCTTTATCATTTACATAGTGAATGAGATATTAAGTGATATACTACAAATTATCTTATTCATAGTATGTTTATTGTCCTATTTACTTACACGCTCACAGTTAAATCCACTATATGGACCAAAGTATTCGGACGCCTGACCATTATACCAACAGGGATTTTAATGTCATTGAATTCAAATACATACACTTTGATATGGAGTTAGTCCCCCTTTTGCTATAACAGCCTCCACTCTTTGTGGAAGGCTTTCCACAAGATTTCTGATTGTTTCTGTGGGAATGTGTGCCCATTCATTCTGTAGAGCATTTATGAGGTCAGGCACTGATGTTGGACAAGAAGGCCTGGCTCACTATCTCCATTCCAGTTCATCCCAGAGGTGCTCGATGAGGTTGAAGTCAGGGCTCTGTGCAGGCCAGATAAGTTCTTCGACACTGAACTCATCACACCATGTCTTTATGGACTTTGCTTTGTGCATTGGGGCACAGTCATGTTGTAACAGAAAAAGGCCTTCCCCAAACTGTTGCAACAAAGTTGGAAGCATAGCATTGTCCAAAATGTGTTTTAATGCCAAAGCTTTAACTTAGCCCTTCACTGGAGTTAAGGGGTCAGGCCCAAACCTTGAAAAAAGAGCCCCATAGCATTATCCCTCCTCCACCAAACTTCACAGTTGGCATAATGCAGTCAGGCAGGTAACGTTCTCCAAGCATCTGCCAAACCCAGACTCGACCATCTGAATGCCAAACAGAGAAACGTGATTCGTCACTCCACAAAACACGTTTTAACTGCTCCACAGTCCAGTGACGATGCACTTTACACTGCTCCATCCGATGCTTGTCATTGGACTTGGTGATGTAAGACTTGGCATCCTATCACAGTGGCATGCTTGACTTAATACACCTGTGGCAAGCGGTCTGATTGAAACAGCTGAACTCAGTTATTAACAGGTGTGGCCAGATATTGTCCATATAGTGTATCTTGATAACATCTGTTTCAACAGAAACTAATGGATGTCAGTGGATTTTACAAAAGCAATGCCCTTAAAAAAATGTGCAACTCTTCTGACTCATGTCCTCTCTACTCCAACCATCAAATGACTATACTTATGTATGTAAAACAACTTTCAAAAGCACTGCTCTTTCTATTCAATCAAGTCATAGTCATAATTCACACTTCACCATCAGTAAAAAAGGCTACATTTGGAGGTAGTAATTGCTTGGCTTCTTGCTGTTACTGTGATGATTGCATGCTGTCTCATACAAGTTTAAAAAACAGTTAAGCTGAAAGGTTTCAAGCCAACAGTGTTTCTGTCAGGAAGTAATTACAGCTTTGGTGTACATCAGGCCATATCACGCTTCTTTAGTTGGCCATCTCCTAAACCGCTCTAACATTGATTGTCCAATGATATCTTTGTGATCCTAGCAAAGCAGGGGTTGTCTGCCGAGCTTTCGATTCAAGCCATGTGTAAATATTTCTTCAGAATGGAACAAAGAGGAGAACAGCAGGGCCATGTTTGTAGTCTTTGGGAAAATACTGGAATTAAACACTGCCCTGTGTATTAATATTTACATATGAGGTTAGTAAAAATGCAAATAAATGTGGGATTGCAAACCACCCAACAAAAATATGTGTTTAGATCAGTGGTGGAATGTAACTAAGTACATTTACTCAAGTACTGTACCCAAGTACAATTTGGAGGTACTTGTACTTTACTTGGGTAACTAACTTTCAGTGTTTTGTACCTGGGTCACTGTTGGAGAGGTTCTGGTAGCACTGTAGTTTGATTTCATAAAGGATGTACATCTGCTCCTGTGCAGAGAGAGGACCATCAAACCCCATCTGTGGAGCACAACAAATAAGATCAGATCTGACACCCTGCATCTGTATGTGTATACTTCTCCCTTTGCCTTTGGCTTTTCAATAACATTTGGGATATCTTGCCATATCCCACCTGCTGTGGGCCAGGTCAACATGTTTGTGGCTACAAAATGGATTAAAGTTGTGACAACAAAAACAATGAAAGAAAGAGAGAAACAACATTGCACATTTATATATATATATATATATATATATATATATTTTTTTTTTTTTTTTTTTTTTTATTTTTTTTCACATTGTTCATTGATAGAATATATGTCTCTCACAAAGCAATCATAGTTTTATATGCTTTTTTGGTATACAAGAAAGAAAAGAATAAAAGTTAAAACAAAAAACAAAACAAAAACAACAACGAACAAACCAACAAAAAACAAAACAAACTACAACACGGCAGTATCGTTAAACAGAAATAGATTGGATATGACAATATGGCGGATTACCCACACAGCTTGGGTACAGTGGCCAAACAACAGCAACAAGAAAAACAAAAGTGCAGACCTGAACTGGAGATTCATAGGACAACAGCAGCAACTAAGACAAAAATGGAGCTTTGCGTCTGGCATCAGATGAAATCCATACATTATGGCAGAGGGAAGGATCTGCTTCCAGTTAGTATCATCACATAATTGGAATCATTCAAATTTAAACATGAACCTCTCTCAGGTCCTTCAGAAATTTTAGTACAGGCTTCCATACTTTATCAAAAATTGCCCGCCTGTCTGCGTTTTTATATCGGAGTTTCTCCATACATAAGGTCTCACTGAGCTCCCTCATCCACATTTCAATTGAAGGAACATTATCTGACTTCCAGTGTCTTAGGATAAGTCTTTTAGCCAAAATGGGACCAAAACAGAGAGACTGTTGTACAGACTTTGGACTGTTAGAGTACTGAGTCGAATCACCCGCTGACCACAAAATGGCCACCAAGGGGCAGGGTTCACACCTCCTTTTAAAAGCCTTTGAGTAAAAATCAAATATTGAAGACCAGAATGAGTGAAGACTGGGACACGTCCAGAGTTGATGAGTGAGTGTTCCAACCTAGTTCTGGCATTTGTTACACAATGCTGATATATTAGGATACATTTTGTTGATCTTTAGCTTTGAGTAATGTAATCTGTGTATAATTAACTGTGTATAAAAGAACTGAATTAGTTTATGCCTAGCATTTATTGAGCAACGATGAAGATTCAAAAGACATGTGTCCCAGTATTCTGTAGAAAGGGGGACTCCCAGCTCAGACTCCCACTCAGACCTTTGTTTGTCTGTACTCACTTCTATCTGACTCAGGCATGAAAACGGGTCAGGGGTGAAAAAGGTGAGAAGGGTGCGCAAGGGGCGACATGGTCTCTGACATTTACAGTATATGTGGTAAGAGCACCAAAATGGCTTAATGCATAACCCCCACAAGAGATAGGGGACATGCTGTAACTTTTCTATTCTTCCATCATGATTGACAGCCAAAATGTATTTATTTATCTATATATCTATATACATATATTTATTTATTTTTATTAAAATAAGGGGGGGGGGGGTGATAAGTGTTTTCCACCATTATCAAAACATACCATCAATTAGAAATGCAGAAAAATATATGATGTTTGATTTTGAATCAAAGTTTCACTTTGCCAATTTCACAGTAGCCAAATGAGTTGAGTGGATGCATTAATAAGCCAAGCACATGTTCCAAAAAAAATACTGTATTGAGTTGAACATTGAATTAAAAGGCACACAATAATGACAATAACAATAGACTTAACATTTGTACAAGGAAATACAAATATGAATTTGAACAGAGTTTCTAAATTATGCCCTGGAAGAATAATACAAATAATAATACAAGAAGAAAGTGAAGAACAATAATCTTTTATTGTTATAATCACTTTTCAAGGGACATTGATCATTTTTTCTTTTTTTTGCCTGGACCACCAGTGATGCCACATGTCTCAGCCTTGCCCTCTTCTCTCCTTCAGCAGTCTGTTTCTTGGCCTGCTGACCACTGCCAGTTGCTTAAGAGCCGTTGTTACGTATGTTCGCGCATCAAGTGGATATATGAAGAAAAAAAAATCTAGCGAGTATATAAGGCTTATACCTGCATGTCACATAGACAATACCACTGCTACTAAGGTGTTCTCTAGTTTAGCCTTATTGATAGAAAGTTGGACCACTTCACCTTCAGCCTTGCCAGTCCTCTCACCTCAATAGCATCCACAAGTCCTGGAAATACAAGTTATAGAGAATTTAGAAAGAAGCAATATAACCAGTGTTTCTTTTCTGTGATTTACCGTTAGCTTTGCAAGCTCGAAGCTAACTTCAGTAACAATATCTAACTAACAGTAGCGTTAGCTAATAATTTTCCACCGGAGCTTTAGCTGGCTAGCAGCTAATGTAATGTTTTCTCGCTGTGTTCAATGACTCAAATCATCAAGCTGTAGCTAACATTAACTAAGCCTATGTCAACAGAGCTCCTGGGTAACTTAGATATACCAGAAAATATAAAAATGATTGAAAACATCACTCACCAAATTCAGCGAACAGCTTGCCATTCCCGTTAATATTTCCACGCGCTCGCCAGCCAGCACCGCCCGCCCCCCCCCCCAAAAAAAAAAAAAATGTCTCATCGAATCTGCACGATTCACGTAGGTCACCTGTTTTGGCTTCAAAAAAACAGAAAGGTGAGTGATTTTCAAAAGGTGAGTGATTTTCATGCCTGCTGACTGAAGAGTGTCTGGTATAGAAAGGTGAGTGTTTGTTTTTATTAGTTCTCCCCATCGTTCCGTTAAGCATCTCCGAGTATCAAGCCTTTAAAAGTTCTTCTCGTTAATTTGTATCTTTAAATTGTTTAACTTGTATGAGGGAGCAGAGGCTCTCTCGTACACGTCTATCTCATCTCGCGCCCATAGCGGTCCCTACATATATATATATACACATATATATATATATATATATATATATATATATATATATGTGCTACCATCCTTTCATGCTACAATCGAGCCAAAGATGCCTTTTGGCTTTTACTGTTATTTCTGAATTATTTCACATATTTATCAACAGTTAATCATTTTCAGTGCTATTTAAGATCTTGACTTCAGTTAGTTGGTATTGTGGATTTTTTGGAGTAGAAGAATAAAGTCAAAAGGTAACTAAAACTATGTTTGAGTCTCAAAAGACATTTTTGCAACCCACCCAAGAGTGTCATTCCTGTCACCATGAAGTCAGTTAAAGTCACAAGGGAGAAGAGGAAAGTATGTCTGTGTCCATAACAGCCCCATCTGTCAAACCACCTGTCAGTTAGTTTAGAAGAAAAGAGAAAAAAGCTCCTTTTACAGAAAGTTTTACCTTATTTCAAAATGCAATGTTTTTAAAAACAAACTTTTAACTCAAGAATACTTCCTCCATTTGACATTTGAAATAAATATAACCAACACCCCTCCAAACTATACAACCACATATGTAGTTTGTTCCTAACCTCTAATACGACCAAGTAGTAGTTACATAGGTGATGTAAAACATGATGTAGAATTTGACATCATGTTTCACATACAATTTTTAGCCACGCACGGAAGTTAAGTAAGTAAACCTAACTTTAAATAACAATGTTAACTTTTAGTCCTTGATAAAATTCTGTGTTTTTTGTGGACCATGTCGTTCTTTATGCTCACTTCCAATTTGGCTTCTGTCACTTCTGTCAATAGTACAGCCACTAGAGGGCACCACCTAACAATAAACGTGAACTTTTTGGGGGGAATGAGCTGCTGAACAAACAACATATGAGGTCAATTTTTTAGGGAGGGCAGTCTCGAAAACTGTTGTTCATCACTGGCTGAAAATAACCTGCTGCAAGTGGAAAGAGTGAATGACATATTCATTTGGAAATTATAAAAACCAAAAAGGACTTTTCAACAATTTTGCATGAGAGGAAAGACAAGCATCAAACTTCAATCTAAGCAGTCAAGGCTTGGTTTAGTGAAACAAATGTGTCAATATTTTTATTTGAAAAATACTCGCATTCAGCACATTTAGCTCCGATTATACAACTTTTAGGGGTGGTACGGACATGTATTCATATCGAACCGACACAGTACGGACGTCACAGTTCTGTGCATGAATTTGCACGGAGAGTATACGGTATAAAAATAAATAAACACGTAAACTGCAAGTTGCGATTTACTACAGTGTGTACATTTTACATCCCTCTTTACTTCAAAACAATGCCAGCATGGCGCTAGAGAAACATGCCTATCTATCTGTAACAGAAAGAAAGAAAAAACTTAGATGGTGAATTAACAGTGGTATTAGTGTGTGTGTGTGTGTGTGTGTGTGTGTGTGTGAGAAATCGTACTTTTGAAACAGATCACCTCTTGTTTCCAGTGTGCTTCCACTGAAATAGTGCACCAGACAGACTGGGAGGGAGTTGAGTGAAAAAATAAAACCGTGTACCGTTTCACCCCTAAAAGTGATTTTCATGTCCCTGACCTCCATCTAAAATTGCATCTGTTAATATGGATATAAGAAACAATAAAAAGCCCAGTAGGAAGACAACATCAGTGACCACATTCTCACTGAGCTGTACTGTCCCTGTGTCTGACAAAAGAAACATCCATAATATTGAACAGTCCCAAACCTTTATAACAGCAACTGTAGGACATGAGACCTTAAACAATTATCACACAGTTAGAGGTTTCCTAAGTCATGATTAAATGGAATAAAACTCCCGTTCTATCACTTAAAACGTTCAGGGTGATTTTCTTTCACTCAGTCTTATTCTGAGGTGAGGATTAATTAACCACTGAAATCCTGGGCATTGTGCAAGTCAGCTCATGCTAAGTCTGCCCTCTGGCCACAAATGAGAAGAGCACACAAGCCAAAGCTGTAATGTCAAATCAATTAGCAAATGTAGGAGCGTTAATGAATTAGGTATTTTTGTATTACACACCAGATTCAGACACTGAATTGGTTCTGAAGGCATTTCCTTAAAGCATTTACCATATCTATTTGTCTATAGGGCTGACAATTGCTCATTTTGATTCCATACATGCACTGCATTTGAATATAGACGTCATTATGGATTCATGCTGTCTCATAACCTGTCAGCCTGTCAAGGAGAATTGCATTTTATTCATCGTACCAAGTCAAGTTTTCTGAACCGTGTAAAATTAAATATCTGACGGACTGTTAAGCATGCCTACTCATTCTCCTGTACAGATTATCTCACCATTGTTAAGATGTGCATGCTTAAAAGTGATGTTTGCCACATGTTTGGCTGCCAATTTAATAAAAACTAAACTGATGTGACAGGCAAGCCTGAACTTACTCCAGATTTATGACTGAATATGTTGCTTACTTGGCCAACCCAGTCTCTGGATTTAAAATGGTCTGCTTTGTACACCCACCATTAGCCCCTACCATCTCCATGTGGCTCTTGCACAGCAGAAGACCACCTAATGAACTGTTTTTGGTGAACATAAACTGGGTTTCCTTCAAAACACAAACTATTCCGAAGACAGGGCTGTATAATGAGATAAGAAAATAGTGTGCATTTCAATTCACCGTTCTAGTCATCCCAGCATGGATATTTGTTGATCTGGCTGTCTAACTTATCCTACAAGTTACTGTTGAAGTTGATTAGCTGTCTCAGTTTATCATAAAATAATGAAGGGGTCACCTCTGACTTAGTTTTAACTCACAAAAGAGTATTTATAGAAAGAGGTGGTGCACAATAAGTTTATGCATTTCTGTAAAAATGTCAGCATTGTGTACAACTGATTGAATAGTGTTTACAGTATGTGTGTATAGCGACAACGCCACATTCAGGAAAATGTTTCCAAAGTGACTAATATTCAGGAAGAATCTTCTGGAAACACACATGTTAAACCAAGGCCAATTGTGCACAATATTTTAAGGGTCCAACTTTATTGGTTCACTCCACATATATATTGACCTTGATCATTATTAAAGACACCCTCTAGGCACCTTTCAAAACAGTTCAAAACATGCTTCATTAAAATGCGATATGCATGTTTCTTCTCTCATGGAAAGTGCTAGGATCTTATGCAAATAACAAGATGCCTACAGGCAAAATCTGATATAATTTCATTGAAGTAGTCAACTTTCATATGCTGTTTTCACTGGGGAAAACAGTATAGGCCTATGACAGTATTTGTGTAATAAAAAAAACATAAAAGCTGAGCTGCTGTTGATATAAATTCCTGTAGCATGTATGACATTTTCTGGCTTACAATGCTGTGCCTCTAATATTCAATGAACCTACTCTGACAAGTCTTGCTGGGTTTGAATAATTACAGAGAAACTTTGTTGACATTTAACCAGCTGTTTGTCACTGCAGCGAGGGCAGCACGTACACTGGGCCCAACCATAATGCCGCCAGCACCTGAAGCTCCACGTCATACAGGGGAGCATGGAAAGTTGGTGATATTAGCAAGCTAGTGTCACAACTTAATGTTTTATCCATACACTTTTGAAGTGTTTGGAATATAACTGAATTAATTTACTCAATTACTGTACTATACAATTTTGAGTTACTTGTACTTTATTTTTATTGTACTTTTTACTCCACCATGTTAAGTGACAGCCTAAGTTACTTTTCAGGTCAAGATTTAACATGAAAAAACAAGATAAAAATTAAAGTTAGACAAAAATTAGACCTCATAATCCTATATTAATTTGATAATGAGCCTCATCTTGAGAAAATGAAATCATTTCTTACATAAATGCATCAATAATAATAATTCAATAATATATTTAGCATATATAATAAGCAATCCGAGGCCATTCTGCATAATGAGTACTTTAACTTTTGATAATTCAAGTACAATTTGATGGTGCTAGTGTGTTCACACTGTCAGTGTCAGTAAAAGAACATTTCCATCGTCGGATGAGAAACAACTCTGTTCGGCTCATTTTCTGTAACCAGTGTAACATGAAAGCAAGCTAGCTAAGTAGCCAACTGTCTGCTAGTTAGTCATGTTACAGTAGTTGCAGAAAATGAGCCCACAAACCAGCTGGTGGCCAGCAGCAACAGTCCATCTATTCCTCCCCGCCACTAGAAGTCTACACTTTACTGGAAGGAGAGTGAAGTGGCTGGATGAGCGGGTTGCTAGCAGCTAGCTATCTAGTCAGTAAATGGTATCAATTCAGTCGTCATTGAGGCTTTCGTTGGAACTGGGCAAAGTTTCATCATAAGTGGATTGGAAAAACTATGTGACCAGTAGAGACTGACCTCTGGTGGCGTGTGATGTGCCCTACATCACCTCCATACAGATCTCTCCATCAAACAGGACCATCTGTTTTTTTTAACAGTACTGAAAATCATACCATTGAGATTTCTAAATATTCTGGTATATCATAATACTGCCCATGCCTAGTAGCTGTCACCTGTCAATGGTAGCACCTACGCAACAAAGCCATTTAAAAGATGAGCTACATGAAAAAAAGTTTGCACACAGCAGCTGTTGCTGTCCAACAATAAATAACAACAAACTGTTGGTGCAGTATACAAGCTTCAGAATCTTTTTTTTTTTTCCCCAAGCTGCGAAACCTTGACATTTCAATCTCAGCAGAAAGTTTTCTTATAATGTGTAGAAAGAAGCTTAGAGCTCTAGTGAGTAATCTGAAATTGCGCAATGGATGCAAAATGTCACATTCTAGATCAGTGTAGATCCGGGGCTTATAAAAAATAGAAAAACATCAATATTTAAATGTAGTATCACCAGAGCTTTTCCCAAACTGAAGGTGCTATCCATGGTGCTGATAATGCAGGAAATCTCTCCTGCCCTCAATTCAAAATAGCAACACAACAACAACCATTATGCATGTCGCACTCTATTGTGAAAATCTGACAGGTCTGCAACTATCCACCCTGCAACTCTTGTGCTTCACTTGACAGACTTTTACTCAGCCAAGGCTCATGGTTTGCAATTATGTAAGAACAAGGTACTTTGATCATTTAGATGAGCTGTTAGATAAAAACAGAGGCCACCGTCTATTGCTGTAAAGCAGATAGATTGGCAGAGATGTGAGACAATTTGGCAGACAATGGTTATTGACGCAACTCATTAAATCAGGAACAAGCAGTTCCTGAGAAGTCAATCTTATTATAAATGCAATCAGACTTTTCTGTAGTGCACCATTTTTGTGACAATGTAAAAAAAAAAAAAGCCATCAAAAAAAAGAGACAAATCCAAGTCCAGCAGTCCAGATATCAACAGGTCAGACTGGAGACATACACTGCTTTTTATGCACTTTTTCATACATCAAAAGGACTAATATGTCAATATAACAGAAAGAAAGACTAATATGATAGAATATGGTGAAGTACACTGTTGTTACTCCATACAGAAACATCAGTTCTTTATAGCTATACTGTAGTGTCTATACTCAGGGGTTCCCACGTTACTGAACATTATGTTCATATGCGAACCCCAGCTTTTGTGCTGGTGATTCTTTGGAAATAAAGGGCAATATGATAACATATTATGCCTGGCTGAAAAAAGAAAATAGTTGTGGGGCAAAAAAGCATGACTTTACCCTCTGGAGTCTCCAAAAGCGCCAAAGCATGACTTCTTCATCAAATCCAGACTAGAAAACAAAGCAGCGTGGAGCCCTAGTGTAAATTTACCTCTAAAGTTCTGGCTGTAAACTCCATGAGGCCAGTTTCAGCTTGATGATAATATACCAAGTAAAACTGGAGACAAGGCCAAATATATTTTGTATAAAATTATAGAACTGGATGTAACCCTCGTATATGTTATACTTGCAACCTTTGTTCACATATGCAACATTTCAATTTTTTTTATTGAGCAAGATAGTGTTTGAAAGTTAAAAAAAAAGATTCAAAATCACATTTTATATTGGACTAAAGGACTAAGAAAGACACAAAATAACCGAAAAGACACAAAATGACTTACAAAGATACAAAATTACGAAGATATACACAAAATGACCAAAATTGTTACGCTTAACACACAAGAGACAAATAAAATACAGTCAAAAAACAGTTGGAGTTGGATGACAGGCTCACACACAATCACAAGATGACATTTATGTTGGTTTTTCTTTTTGGTTCAAAATGTTGATACAGGTGAGGTTGTGCTGGAAAACAATATACCAACATGGCATTTAAACATATTTTAAGTGGTGTATACAGGCAGGATGAAAAGGGTTCAAAATTGGACAAAATAGCCCAAGACTCTATAGAGTTAGGTAGCGAAAAAAACAGCGACTGCTACAGCGTCAAAGCGTTTTGCTTATAGAATAATATATAATTTGTCCTTACCTGTGCATCAACAGAAGTCCAGCACAAGAAGAAGTTTAAAATCCACACGAACAAGTTCATAGTCCGTCGGTCTGCCTTCATCTCCTACAGTGTATATGAACTATACGTTCATTTAAATTAAAGCAGCCCTGTGCTCGATGTAATCAGCCCCTCTGTTGCCGGCGCGACATAAAGTAAGAGCTTCAGGTTATTAGAAAGTTTCATCACTAGTCCAGAACTGAGCTGCGCGGCGCAGTGAGAAGGATGCGGCGTGGTTTTCCCATTCAGGTCCTCCTCTTGCACACACACAGATATTGTCAGAAATGAGTACCGTGACATCGCTGCTCCTGGAGTTGAAGAGTCCCGGAGGAGGCACTGCTGGCTCCGGAGACTAGTCTGGGATGTGGCGCGCGCTCGACTTGTGCGCGAGGGGAGGAAAAGTGAGCCCCACGTCCATTTTCTTTACAGGTTTCATGATAAAAAAAAGAAAAAAAAAACCTTTGGCTATCTGCCATACAACCCTTAAGCTCAGTCTGTGCACACAGTGTCCCACACAACTGAACGGCGCCTAAACGTATCTCTGTCTTTAACAGTCGCAACCATGTCAGGAGGATTTTCTCTCCCCACGCGCAGTAATTCACGTCACGCGCTGTTGGTGAAAAAGGTCGGGGCACCGACTGACGCTGTCTCACTCGGCAGCAGTGCTTTTGACGCACAGATATGTTTTCAAAGATAAATACTGTAAATGCATAATTATTATTTCAACGGTACACTATAAAACCCTCAGTTCAGTTAAAGCGACTCACCTGTAACAGTAATATCCAATGTAGCCTACATTTATATTATCATAGTGTCATTACCAAGACGACAAGAATTGTGACAATAAGTCAACTCCCACTCTTGTTAGCTTATACAGTTACAGACTTACGCTTACAGCTCCTGTTTACAGTGTAGTTTAGACAATATTATGTATTTGTAAAGGACATACAATAACTGTAATTCCAGACTCTTTTTTTGCCACCGTGTGGCAGTTGAGACAAACTGTAAACACAACGTATCACCTTATAAAGTTGTTAGGGTGAAGTTGTTAGAAAACGGTTACACATCTAGCAGTTGGAGCATCAGTCAGTTGGCATCTCTCATCTTGTAGCTGTGCTTTTATTTAGCGACTCCAGACACAAAATGTGTCTTTTTAGCTGCCAAATGTTCCAGTATGTTTACCAAATAGTCAACTAACTCTTCTGACTCCCGTTTGGTGCTGAGCAATAGCATAGCCTACTGACATTTATTTATTATATTACAGAAAAAGAAAAAAAAATACTTAACGGCTAATGAGACTCTCATTATGAGAGGCCCTTCATTTTGCGGGGCCCCTGGACTGAAGCCTAAGAAAACCCGTGCATTAAATCGCTAGTGGATCATAGGATGAGCCCGAAAACCAGGCTGTGAAAGCGTTGGGACGGTTGGGACTGAGCAGATTGCTCTAATACAAAAAGGAAAAAAAACTGCGGCAATAGCCTATATAAATAGTGTGTCAGGCCGGGCTCAAGTCAGGACTCAGATGCACAACAGGTGTACTAAAGTCTCTTTATTAAAAAAAAAAAAAAAAGGCAGCAAGAGTGATCCTCACAGAGTGAAAACAAAGCGACCACAAAACTCCTGGAGCTGAGCTAAAATGATAAGAAAAGTCGCTCCAAAGGAGGAAAAACACTGAAACACTATCTACTCTAATAAATAAAACTAAAAAGTCTTAATCTGAGATACAGGGAATACGATCTAATCTTGCAAGGGGAAAACTAACAAATAAAAACTTATGCTACTTATACACCAGAAGACTTTGAAAAGATTTGGAAAGACTCCTGCAAGACTATCAGCTCACACCTGCTCACATCTGAAGACAAGTGTTTAGAGTTTTTAGTCCCAGCCTAGTCTCAGACTGAGATCCTACAAAGACTGTGAATCTTGCAGGGTCACTATTTACAAGACTACAACTACATTCTTTTAGCATTTTTTACCTACCATGCAATGTTTGTGTGTGCAGTGGTTTGTGTTGGAAAAAAAGAAAAGAAAAGAAGACGCCACAAAATGCCCCTCACAAAGCTGAAAAGGGGCTTCTGTTTTTCTGACGTGAAAAGTTGACTATTTTACAGTAAAAATAGACAAGAAGAATAGATAAGGAAGAATAAAGGAAAGGAAAATTTAGAAAAGAATTCATGATATACATTTATGTCCTATTTAATTATATTTAATTTATTTGTTTAATAAGAATAATTATACTTATCAGCTCTATCAACTTTCATTTAGTTAATCACACATTAATCATCAATTATTTATTACTTATTTATGTATACATTTATTTATACATTTTAACTGGGTCTGCTTACTATTCTTTTTACTATGAAACAGCGCCCCCAAAATCCCGCTTGTGGCCGTAAATATATTACATCTCTATATTTGTATTTAGGCTTGAGCTTACTAACATTATTGTGATGTAACTTTTTCCTGTCGAAGTGGTTTTACTGGCCGGTCTGCTCATCTATTGGTTGTTGATTGTGTTCCGTCACTGCGACTTGCGATTATATCAAACACGTTTGATATGATCGCAAACCAAAGACTAGGAAAAGACTGATATGAAACAGCGCAGATTACTACCTTACACTTAACGATCGGGATGACGGGAGCGCTGTGACTCCAGTAAAACTCCTAGATTTACTAAAGACTTTCAGTTTTTAGTCTGGGACTGGGAAAATCGTTTGGTGTAAGCCCAGCATTAAACAAACAAAAGGCGCTCCAAAAAAAGGGACCAAACCTGATAGAGAAAATAAAGGAATCTACAAAACACTACAATAACCTGGAAATGGACTAAACGGGGAAAATAAAGCAGCTGACTAGAAAAACAATGAAACGGAATCCTCGCGCTACACTATAAAATTACAAAGAAAAATCACTCTTGCGAGGAAACTCAAAAAGACGAAGCAAGGCAAGCTGTGGCTATGGCATGAACGAGAAAAAGGGCTGCTATGGTGACAGGTTCAAACACACTGGCACAAGACAAGGGAAAACACAGATTATTTGAACACATGGAGGGAAGGGAGCACCAGGTGAAAACAATCAGTGATTAGGGGAGACAATCAGACAGATGGTACATGGGGAAGGGCAAATGACCTGAAACGAGAGAAAAGTTACTATTTCAAAATAAAACAGGAAGTAACAAGACCAGAACACAAAATAAAACACAACCTCACAGCGGGAGGGAACCTCACATCTGGATGGGACCCACAGTCTCTCTTCAGGACCATAACCCTCCCAGTCTACCAGGAACTACTTCCCTCGGCCCGTCTGTGTACTGCCAACAGCTTCTTGACCCTGTATACCGTCCATGATGACAGGAGGTGGAAGTGGGGTGGTGGGAGGGACCAGGGGGCTGTTGACACTGTAAAAAAGATATTAATTCTACCTTAAGTTCATTAATGAGGCCATGGTGGGTCCTATTGTTGTACAGGAGTGTATGATATTGAGACTCACCTTTAGCCCATTTCTGCACATCAGCCACCCATTGCTGCAGTGTGTCGTCATCCACACCCAGCTCATTTTTGGTCGCATTCAGGCTCTTCACTTGTTCTCTAAGGATCCTTGTGATCTAATAACACATTAATAATGTAATTCACTTAGCATTTCTTAAGAGTAGGCCTACTGGGGTTTATTCCATTACCACACACATCAACATCAGTTTTGAACAATTTACCTTTAGAAATCTCTGGCTCAAAGTGCGGCCAAGTTGCTCCACTTTCCTTTTGTTCCACCCCAAAGCCGGTACCTTGCTTAACCCCCGTCAGTCTCCGGGCCTTTTCACGGTTGGACGTAACCGGGTCAAAAGTTCTCTGGAGGGCTGCCGTGAATTCCACCTGTGAGTGGGGAATCACGAACTCACTCGGCGGTGGCCCAGGCTCTAGCTCTCCCCGTCAGCTGGAAGATCATGAAGGCAATCTTTGACCAATGGGTGGGAAAAGCATGTGGAGCGTGTTCTAAATTAATTGAACAATCTATCAAAAATGGTCTACACTGACCCTGCTCTCCTGAAAACCGTTCTGGGGACGCCAGAAGGCGCTTTCTCCAGACGGTCCACGAGGTCCTGCACTCTGCTCGACACAAAATAAAACACAACCTCACTGCGGTGTGACATAGTGACTGCATCAGAGCAGTTTTCTTGAAAAAAAAGTGATTGCATGTGTATCAAGGTTCTAGTCTAAATCCAGCACACGAAAAAAGTTGAATTTCCACACTAACAAGCTAATAAAAAAGTGTAAAAAATGTATTTTTTGTAGCTCTCAATTTGATAAACATGACTACATCCATGTACATTGTAAAAATAAAAATAAAAAGTTTAAGTCATACTTCTACTTCAGCCTGATTATTCACCTAAATATGGAAGTCATCTGTTGGCCTGGAACATCTGTGCAAGGATGGGACTGAAAGTGTGATTATTGGTTTAAATTTTAGCAAAAATGCATGTGTTTGAGAAACAGATAAGTGACACTTGTGGTTGTGCTGCACAACTTGTGTGAGAGTTTGTGAACATGTTTTGATATAGTTTTTAAATTCATCAAGAATATTTTTTCTGTTTTCAGATTCTTTGTTCACTGTGAAAACATGAGGCAAAAACAAAGTTTTCTTTCATAATTTAAGGTAAAAGTCTCTGATAGATAACTAATAATAGTCTCCAACAGCACCACCTGGTGAATGGTTAATATACAGAACCACAATAGTCTGTCCAGTGATGGACTTGTTTATCATGCTTTAACTGTGTTGATATATTGTGCTATAGTGATTTTGAAGTTTTTTAGTAAAGGTTGAAACAAGGACTAAAGGCGACAAAGTTTTTTTGAAGATCATGTCGACTGTAACACTAAGTTTAACTGGATTTGTACAAGAAACGAACAGAGCCACACCTTCATAATTATTAGCATATATATAAGAAATGACCAAATTAAGCATAATGATCGATTATGCCTTCAATTTAGTAGAATCCCTACTCATGTAAAGCTTTTTTTATTTTTTTTTATTTTACCATGAACCCTTTTGATTCAGTGCTATTAGAGTGCATGGTGCTGAAGGAGTTGTCCTGATATAGTAGCCACTCAATTCAAACCACAGAACCAGCATATGAGACACAAGCCTGCCAGCTTTTTATTCCTCTTTTTTTCACAATTTGTTTATCAACTGTTAGTAAAGCAGGTTGAGCATGAATTTGTAATTACGTTGCACAGACTGCACATGTCTAATGACTCAGTAATGAGCTAATACATTTTGCACATACACCACAGACTCACACTACAGCATTCTGTTCATCTGGTAACTGTTGATGGCATGCAGCTGTCAGATTAACAATTTGAGACCGTCATACACACAGGAAGTATTGGGTGTTAAATAAACCACTTTCCAACCTTATGTTAGCAATGCAACAATAGAGAGGAGATACACTTAGTCGTCAAAAACTTCAGAATTTATTTTTGCAGAAATAGAAAGAGATACTGTGAGGACACACTCTCTGTCGTGAATAACAGTTTGAATAGGCTCTGATTATTGTATGATTTCACACAAATGTGCTGATTTATCCCCTGTTCAATTAATGGGGGAAAAGGTCACCCAGTATTATTTTCGGCATCTCACAAAGGCCTCCTCACAGTGCTGAAGTCCTGGGCGTGTTTTATTGATTCATCCTGATGACACCCTGCAAGGCAGAGAAAGCCACAAGACATCCTTATATGTATCCTGCTGGTGTGAAAACTTAAATCTCATTCAATTCAGACTGAAACTCATCTTGCTGGTTGCTCTGAATAGGCAGTGACATGTTTCTTAGGAAACATTCAGTATTAAAAAGACTCTTTGAGCATCTGCAGCAAAAGCAATTTAAATGATATTTCTAAGCTTTTTTTCCCATGCGCTGATTATAGCCTGTCTTGAATATATAAAAAAGGTATTACATATGAGCAATAAACTATATATTTGAGGTGCACTCACTGGTTTATAATTTTCACCTCCATCAATAGCTTCGATATTTTCATTATGTTTCATCTCAAAAGCCTGTCTCATGGAACGCTGCTTCACTTATGTCGATTCTGGACCTTGCTTTATTATTGGGGATATGATTAACACAATACTGATGCTTCAACTCTTGAAAATTGTAAACACGGACACACAGGACTTAGTATGCAAGTCAGTTATGAAAGGTGGGAAAAAAATGTGATTTTGAAAGATTATTTCATGTCTGTGTGGTGCTGTGGTGTTTGTTCTATCAAGTTGCTGTGAGCTTTTCTTGAGTTCTCAGAATAATGTTTTGTTTCGCCATCCTGCTGATTCTTTTTTATACGGCTCCCGTTGAGGCCTATGACATTTCTAAAGTGATTTAGTTTGCTCACGGAGTTAAGCTGGACCAGAAAGATAAATAACAAGTATCTTTACTCTTCTAAAATGAAACGGCTGGCGTATTTCATTAAATTTCATTTCGTTTCATTATCAATGCATACTTTTGGAAATAAAAGATATCAAGAGTATTGATGTTTGTTTATTTTTAAATTAGTGTAACATATCCTCATGCAAAGGTTTGTATGATATCTTACAAAATATGACAATGCTGGTTAACATTGTTAAAGAGTCGCCGTTTTAAACACATTACCATTTACAGTTTTAAGCATCTGGTTGAGGTGGTGGAACTAAACTACAGGGTGGCACATAAAATCAGAATAATTTTGTTTTCAGACACAATCCTCTGCTAATTGTGGTTTCATTTTCATTGTCATATATTTGGAAGTAATAATTTGGAAATAATTAATAAAGTTAGGTAATAAAGTTTTGAGAAGATATAGACTTTATCTGTCAATAATAAATCACATTGTCACAAAACAAGTGACATATTGCAACTTTTTGGGCGACCATGTAATTGGTAAAGTTTGAGAAAAATGATCCAGGTTTGGGTTAAAATAACAACTTCTGTACTACATGCAGCTGTAATATAGGTGACATACACTGTGATGTTATGCACAGGACAAAACTTACATACAGAACTTAAAATAATATCACAAGAACAGCAGTCTACTGGATGACAGTCCTGTGTTTTTCCTATCTCAGGTTGATGTCATGAACGGTTCATAGCTATACCTACAAAAACTAATGCACTGGAATTTGTAACTATCTAACAACATTTTGTCCAGTGATAAAGTAATGTCACAATATTATGGCTGGAAGTAACATAGCCTTACCCTGTTCTTTTTACCTAACTTTATCCAACTGGTTTAACATCCTAACCTTAACCAAGTGTTTAAGAAGTGTAAAACAGCAATCGCCATGTCTCATAGTTTGTAGGATATCATGCAAATCATGCTACAAAAGTTTTCGTAAAAATCCTACAAACCCATTAATGAGAATACATTTATTGGTGGCTATTTTTGTTGTCTTAACTGTGAAAGCATTTATTTGCTAAAGGGCTAATGCTAATGTTTGCCATTGTTTTCCCATCTCGTAGCTCTTACGTTGAATTCACAAGGTGGTCAAGGAATGTCCTATTTTTATTTTCATGGAGCTACGGTTGTGAATAAATCTTGTGAACCATCAGTCATAGAGTAGACCATCATTCAGCCACGGAAGCTACAAGGATGTTAGTGAAGCTGACATCCATCATGGGCAACACCCCCTCACCCCTACATGACACTGAGTAGCTCCTTCAGCAGCACACTGTTACACCCATAATGGAAGAAGGAGAGGTTGCCCAGGTCTTTTATCCCTGCTGCTGTCAGGCTCTATACCTGCACTACCTGATCACGTTGTAGTTTCTGTTCAGATCACCACCACACCTGTGTTAGCACTTATCATTACATTACTCACCATAGCTTTTATATAATCTTGATCTGTATATATTTTTTTTTCATTTTTCAGTCAAACTACTACTTTTTTTCTGCAATTTATATTTACATATTTTGCTTCTGTTTTTGCTGCTGTGACAAGTGAATTTCCCCGTTAAATAAATAAAATATAATCTAATCTAAACTATTAAAATTACTACATTTGATGATCATTTTCTTCAACATTCTGTGGTTAAAATCCTGATGATGGAGCTCCCCATGAAGCTTATATATTGTGTTTCTAAGGTGTCACTGAAATTCTATTGTAAGCTATGTAATTATATGTGAGTGAATTGCTTGTGTTTCACTCATTTAGCTAATCTTATCTCACATCTGGGGAAAGTTGTGCCATGAGACAACTTACTTTTGGAAACTTATATTTAAAACTGTTTATACAGCATCTGTTTAGTAGCAGATGCTGTATAAACAGGTACGTATTCCATGGGTGCAATAAGTACTCCTCCAGGTACTTTTTTCACCGACTACTGTGGATGAAAGTCAAAAGGGCGCAGTATAGGGTGTAGCAAATTAGACAAAATGTTGACTAACCACCTTGTATTTCAAAATGACAGCTGGCAAGAAGAATGTAGCGTTCACAGAAAAGCTTTTGTAAAAACTGGTGTTTTGTCTATAAAAATTGGTACTCAGACCCAAGAGACAACCAGAAAGTGTTGCTGCTCTGCTGCTTCTTTTCTGAGTGCCAGAGATGAGAGGGGAGCTGATTGAGTCAGAGTGCAGTAAGTCCTGCCAGCTTGCCTCCCAGCATGGAGTGCGTGTTGTGATGATAATAAATTAGCCACTTGTCAACCTGCCAGGTTGGTGAGCACTCTTCCGTTACTTATCACAGTTTTTTTATTCACCCATTGTGTCAGAAAATCTCACTGTTTATCTTCCAACACTTTAATTGCTATGTTTTTAATATTAACAACACTTTTGTTAACCAGCATGCTATCACAGTCTTCACATACTTGAAATTAGAGGGGGAAAAATCAATAACATGAAATGTGTAAGACTGTTTGGCACAGAACAGTCAGAAACCCACAAGCACGACTCAGTGAGGTAGGGAGCAACAGCCACTGTCTTTAATCCACGCTGAGGTCAACTGTACGTAATAATGAGCTGAATTTATACTTTTGGAGGTACAACAGCTTGTCACTGGGGCAGTAGCCTTTAGGGTACAGCTGTTACACTCTGGACATTGGCCATATAGATGTAACTTTTGGGTTTTTGAGGGCCAAAAAGGTACATATAAATAAATGTATCCAAGCCAATATCAGTGTCACTGTGACGTCACCTATTGGTTTGTGGACTGACCGCTTGAAGCATCGAGTTCAGTGTTACGGCTGTCGCCATCTTGCTTTACGTCCATTAACATCTTTCTTTTTTTAAACCGGGAGAGACCATATTTGAAATGGGGAGGAGCAGGAACGGGTGGATCTAAAAACAAACTCTTAAAGCTAAAACAAAATGTATACGTTACTTACCAGGAAGATTAAACAATCAACTGCAACAAGGCTTTTACTAGAACTGAACACCGAATAAGTTGAAATGTCCAAATAAACTTTCATGAAGTGAAAACACATTGTGAAAAGGTCAAAGTTCTGAGAAGAAAACACGGCAAAGAAGTTCACGGCTGTTTAGATGTACACAGTGTTTTGCTTCTATCCTGATGACGGCTCACCACGTTAGCGACCTGTCAATCAAAGTAACTACGCCCCAAGTCATACCCTGCTTTATTATCTATTTTCTTCTAAATGGGACCATTATTTACACAATTAACATCATATTGTCTTGAAAAAGATTTGAAACTAGTGATTGAGAACATAATGTTGCCACATTAATCAAGTTAGAAGTCTTCTCATTTGTATTAGGACTGGAGTTCTTTTGCAACTGCTGTAGAACTTTTTGAAGGAATGCCGGTTTAAGGCACTTCCGAGTTTGCTTCACTGCTCAGACCCAGAGGTTGCCATCCGGTGCTTCCCTAGTGACAAGCCATTGTACCCGTCAAGCAGGAGTCGGCAACCTTTACTTACAAAAGAGCCATTGTTGGCAAAGAAAAGAGAAATAATGTCAGAACAGAGCTGCAAATATTATTTTGAGCCTTACAATGAAGACAAAACAGCTCGCTTAGCGTAAATTAGCTTACCAACATTACAAATAGGTCTTAATGAGCATTTATTAACATGATTTTGTCAGAATGCAGTGAGGACCCAAGAACAAATGAGAGGCTGGACAAAGAAGAAAATATTTCAATAGATTTGGAAGCTGCATGTGGCTTCAGAGCTTAGTATTATATATGACTTTAGGCAAACACAGAAGGCAGACAACTGAACAAAGGGCAGAATCAAAATCCAGGAAATCAGGCGGGCAGGATCAGACAGAGTGGGCGAATAGGCAGAAGAAGAAGGTCAGATGGTAAAGCCGGCAGGAAAAGATTATAGTAGGACATATGGTCTGAAATAATGACAGTTAGCGGCAATAAGGAGCTGGCATAATGATTAAATGAGTGTTAAAGTAGGATTCGTGACACCATGACCAGCTCATCTCATACTTTAAGTTGAAACAATCTTTGCACATCACTGAAAAATGTTTACAACAGATTTACTCACCATTTCAAGAGGCAGATGTACACAGTTTCCTTTGTAGGTGTCCTTTTATCCCTAGGAGCTGTGTCGCACAATCTGAGCCAACACATTTCTCAGCCACATTCTTGCACTCAAAACATTTCGCATAGCCATTGGAGCTTTCATCGCAAACTATGTGTTTTTTTGTTTATGTTTTAAATGCCTCCCACCCTCATAGATCTTTTGCTTGAGGATGCTCCAAAGGTTCTCAATAGGGTTGAGATCAGGGGAGGATGGGGCCACACCATGAGTTTCTCTCATTTTATGCCCATAGCAGCCAATGATGCAGAGGTATTAAATTATTAGTATTGAGGGAAGCATTGAACGTAATAAAACAGATGAAATTCTGAAGTAACTTTGATTTTGATGAAATACTATGAAACTGATATTGATGAAATTCTGAATTTGCTAATTTTTATTTTTTGTTGTTTTGATATACTTCCTGGTACTTAATATAATGACCCACAGAAATTAATAAAATAAAATTCTAAAAAAAAAAATCATTCCCATCAGCTTCTTCAACTTGTGCATTATTCATCATAAAGTAGAATGGTAGATTAGCACACAAGAGTCATCCTGTTGAACAGTGCCATCCAGCACTACAGAATCCTGCCAAGTGTTAGTGAAACCTTCCCGTGGGGTTGCAATCTTGTCGCGGTCTGGAAGCTTGCCTGTCTCAATGACCCCTAGAGCCATGTTGGCAGGAGATCAATCTCCTGGTTGGGCCACCTACGCTGAACAGGTCGACGGGTAGATGCGAGACAAATGGCAATCCACTGGTCCTCCAGGTTGGGGGTTGGGCACAGGGCTAACAACCCTATCCCATCAAACAATTACGTAACAGAAACAGCAAATAGAAGGAATCAACATGACTGAGTTTGATGCACTTCCAGGGCTATTGACAGATGCTAGTATGAAAGCCAATGGTGAAAGCCTAAAGGAAGCCATTGGCAGGAAGGTTGAAGGTCCTGGATGCCAAACGTAAAACCACAATAGGATTTTGGAATGTATGACCAATGTACGACAACGGAAAACAAGCACAAGTGAAGAATAATAGCAAAATGCAATGAGCAGCGCTGGACTCTGCTGTGTCCACGCCAGGATCACCAGTCACAGTGCAAACAAGTTCCTCAATTCACAGTTATCTTGTGGGTGTGGGCCCAACCCCAGAAGGTTGGACTGTTTAGCGATTGGTCAATTTAGGATGGTGACGGCAGTAGCCAACCCATACCGGTCACCTTGTGGTTTATGTCTTTTCAAAACTATGGTGTCATGCATTATGTTTGTATATTTTTCTTACTGAAAAAGCTGCACTAGTTCTAACCGGCTTTCAGGAAAGGTTCAATAAGAGGGCACGATGTGTTCTCTTAACTTATAGCCAGATAGAAGAAGTGCTCTCTTTAACCTATATTTTGGAATGTACGAACAATGTACGACACCGGAAAACAAGCACAATTGACCTCAGAGATGAGGAGGTCATAACTAGACGGCGCTGGAAGTGGATTGGACAACAGCACCCCAAAAGTAGCCCTGCACTGGACACCAGACAGGAAAAAGAAGAGAGGGAGAGCCAAAACCACCTGGCGTCGAACTGTGGAAGAGGAGATGAAAGACATTAAGTTGGGAAGAGTCCAGAAAATGGCCCACAACAGACAGGAGTGGAGAACGTTCGTTGCTGCAGTCAGTAAGTAAGTGTTAGTGAAACAACACCACAGCTACACTCACAGCTCGAGAATAACCTTTGCAAAGGTGCACACGTCGTTTTTGTAAGCCAATCAGTAAAAAATATTTCTTATTTCTGCCCTGTGATTGGGATCTGCTCCAAAATGAAGCCTTTCTTCTTCCTTGGCCCATTCTACACCCTTCCACCAAGTTTGCAAACAAACACGCAAAGAAACCAAACCAAAATGTAACTTTCTAGTCAGAGGCAACAAAGGCAGATATAAAAGAATGCAAGAGCCAGTATTTTCAAGGACATGAAAGGATGCAGTTGAATCAATAAGTTTATCCTGAAAGGGGGTGTTGATGGAACATGGTGTGATAAACTGAAATGCAGGGACAAGTACAAGTGACACGTTAAAGCAGAAATGTTACATAAGTTCTCCATAACTTCACACATTCAAGTTGCCCTAGCAGCTCTGATAACTATCCAGGAGTCATTTCAGCAGTCAAGCAGAATTATCACAGATAATATTACAGAACAGAGACATTTATTACCTTTATTAATTACTTTCACGCTACTAAGAGAAGTAGGAGTAGGAGATAAGTGTCTACTGTTAGAGCCGGGGCTCTTAAAGCCTCCCGCACTCTGCCACTCTGAATACACGTTATTGAAAGAATAATGTAATGATGTAGTGTAATGAGCAGCGCTGGACTCTGCTGTGTCCACGCCAGGATCACCAGTCAGAGTGCCAACAAGTTCCTCAATTCACAGTTATCTTGTGGGTGTGGGCCCAACCCCAGAAGGTTGGACTTTTTAACGATTGGTCAATTTAGCATGGTGATGGCAGTAGCCAACCCATACCGGTCACCTTGTGTCTTTTCAAAACTATGGTGTCATGCATTATGTTTGTATATGTCTCTTACTGAAAAAGCTGCACTAGTTCTAACCGCTTTTCAGGAAAGGTTCAATAAGAGGGCACGATGTGTTCTCTTTAACCTATAGCCAAATAGAAGAAGTGCTCACTTTAACCTATAGCCAGATAGAAGATGTGCTCTCGTTAACCTATAGCCAGATAGAAGATGTGTTCTCTTAAACTATAGCCAGATAGAAGATGTGTTCTCTTTAACCTATAGCCAGATAGAAGATGTGTTCTCTTTAACCTATAGCCAGATAGAAGGAGTGAGCCTTGCTCAGGATGAGGGCAGGATGTGCCCCCTTGAACTGCAGTTCAATAGGGGAACTAAACTTTAAATGTTCGTTGAGCACTCTTCTGCAAAGTCACTGAATTTTTTTTAACAAAAAATAGTTTTAACACTTCGGTTACAGCTAAGCTAAGCTTTACTAAATATCCCTATCCTTCACTACGCATGTGCGAGCTCTTGGTTGTTGTGTGGCAGTGCTTCACAGTACCACCTCGCCACCTGATGTTCATATAACATCGAATTTCACAGATTTTTTTTGCATGCAGATTTGCCCCTAAAGACCCTCGTCTAAATAAAAAGTGAGAACGCAACGTCACTTTTGCATTTTCTGTGCAGATCATCTCCATCTAAACAGGGCCTTCATGTTTAATTTATAATTAATCAAAACATGCAGGCTTCCTCTGTGACTTTCACTTGCAAACCTTATAAATGTTCTGAAAATGCAGAGGTAAGATTCATGTTATCAGTTCAGACTATTTAACCTAGAGTAATTGTTCTGTTGAAAAGTATAATCACTCTGCACCGAAGCTACATTAGGATTGTGTCATAACTGCTAATGAGAATATAAAAATGTATTTTTATGATGATGTTTCCCTTTTTCAGAAATAGCAAAAATATATAATATAATATCATCTTATCAGTTTTGTTTTCAAACTTTTTCAATTTGCAAACCCATGAAGAGTAACTCACCCTGGATCTGCGTTTTTCATTATGCCGTTTTATGATAATATTACAAACTACTTTATACCTGCCAATTATCCGCCTCATATTTCAACCAAACTTTCACAAGTTGCTACGGTGTGAAAGGCTGTAATCATATATGGATTATTACCAAGGCTGAATTTTCTTTATGCATGACAGACAAACACCATAACACGTCTTTCGGCATTGTGTTCTGTGGCATATTCACAATACAGAGGCCAATTACTGTACCATTGACTGTGATTTACATGTTTTGTTGGATGTTCTGTGCTTTTCACACAACTCACAGCAATTACAGTCATGTATGGAAGAAAAGAACAGGACATGCATAGAAAAAGCATAGAAAAAGCCATTCAATGCCAAAGAATCGTACCATCTTGAACCGAAGACTGAGGGGTATATTTCACTGTTTTCATTGTATTCCAATGAGTACTTTTGGTACATTTATTTATGACAACAAAAGTTAGAAGTTACAGATTTATTCTCATTTTAACCTTAAAAATGTTATGCAATATTGGGGCGTCCCGGTGGCTCACACCGATAGAGCGCTTACCATGTAGGCTGAGTCCTTACTGCGGCGGAGCCGGGTTCGAATCCGGCCTGAGCTCCCTTTGCCACATGTCTTCCCCTCTATCACCCCCTTTCTATGTATCACTATCAATAAAGCAAAAAAATGCCAAAAAAATAATCTTTAAAAAAAAATAAAAATGTTATGCATTATAATAAATTGAACTGCACATCAGTTTATACATTTAGGTCCGCTCAGCCCTCTCTTCAGTCTGATCTCCTGCAGTGTATTCACATTAAAAACACTTGACTCCTGTATCCTTCCAGTGTGGGATTTAATAAAAGCTGAATGGAAAAAGGAAATGAATGCAGATGAGTGCTCATCACTGTCTCCATGACTATAAAAAGCACCCCGTCTGATGTATGCTGGACACTGCCATGTTAATGTGTTTCAACTGCATTTAGTTTAAGTGTCTCATTTACATCCCAGCATGCATTAAAAGTCACTTTTTAATGCACATGCAGAATGCTGTTCATGTGTTATTATACACTGTGTTCCAAATTATTATCCAAATTATTTTTTTTCTCCAATTTCTTAAATAGTCGATGCAAATGACAGTCAGCATAATTTAAGTCATCAACCGTCAGTTTAATCCCAATGATAATAATAAACATCCCAATGATAACAGTATTTTTTCAAAAATAAAAAACTTAAAATGCACTGTTCCAAATTATTACGCACGACAGAGTTTTATAAAATTGTATAGGTTGTTAAGAACTGAAAATGCTCATTTTTGGATTTTCCAGCATTCGGAGGTCATATTTACTGAAATCAAAAGCTATTTCAATCAAAATCATCTTAACAGGTCAAGTTACATTTTAACATAGGACCCCTTATTTGATAGCAGCTTCACAATTCTTGCATCCATTGACCTTGTGAGTGTTTGGAGAGTTTCTGCTTGAATTTCTTTGCAGGGTGTCAGAATAGCCTCCCAGAGCTGCTATTTGGATGTGAAATGCCTCCCACCCTCATAGATCTTTTGCTCGAGGATGCTCCAAAGGTTCTCAATAGGGTTGAGGTCAGGGAAGGATGGGGGCCACACCATGAGTTTCTCTCCTTTTATGCCCATAGCAGCCAATGATGCAGAGGTATTCCTTGCAGCAGATGGTGCATTGTCATGCATGAAGATGATTTTGTTACTGAAAGCACAGCTCATCTTTTTGTACCATGGGATAAAGTGGTCAGTCAGAAACTCCACATACTTTACAGAGGTCATTTTCACACCTTCAGGGACCCTAAAGGGGCCGACCTGCTCTCTCCCCATGATTCCGGCCCAAAACATGACTCCGCCACCTCCTTGCCAGCCTTGCTGGGACATGGTGGCCGTCCACCAACCATCCACCACTCCATCCATCTGGACCATCCAGGGTTGCACGGCACTCATCAGTGACTGTTTCACAATTAGTCTTCATGTATTTCTGGGCCCACTGCAGCCGTTTCTGCTTGTGAGCATTGGTTAGGGGTGGCCGCATAGAATAACTGATAGAATAACGCATAACTGCAAGCCTCTGGAGGATCCTACACCTTGATGTTCATGGTACTCCAGTGGCACCAGCACCTTCAAATATCTGTTTGCTACTTTGTAATGGCATTTTAGCAGCTGTTCTCTTAATCCGATGTTTTTGTCTGGCAGAAACCTTCCTCATTGTGCCTTTATCTGCACAAACCCGTGTGTGCTCTGAATCAGGCACAAATCTCTTAACAGGACGATGATCACGATTAAGTTTTCGTGAAAAATCTAAGATTTTCATACCTTGTCCAAGGCATGCTTTTCGGCAGCAGAGAGATCCTTATTCTTTCCCATATTGCTTGGAAATGGTCATCTGCTTAATAATGTGGAACGCCCTTCTCAAGTAGTTTTTCCTTAATTGGGCTCACCTGGCAAACTAATTTTCACAGGTGTCTGAGATTGATTTCAGTGATCCAAAGACCCCTGAGGCACAATACCATCCATGAGTTTAATTGAAAAACAAAAAATGTAATCTTTATGACACTTAAATACAATTTGCGTAATAATTTGGAACGCGGTGTAAGTACTGAACTCCTCCAGTACTGTGGGAAAATGTGCACTCGCCACAAGGACTAGTTAGGTTCTGAGTTGTGCAGGCACCACACTGTGAGAACTGTCTTCTGTAGAAATCAATATCTAATCAGCTCTGTACAAGAGCAAAAGGATGGCAAGTCCTCTCTGAGCTCTGTGACACCTTTTCCTCAGGAGGTGAAGAGGTAATACTGCAGCTCTTGCTGTGTGTGCCTGCAATGATAGTAATGTGGAAATCATTTTTTTCACTCTGAGGGGAGAATTCACAAAAGGATTGCGAGGCTTTTGCGGCTGCTTAACATGTGCAAATAAGGCAAAAGTAAACTCTAAGCAGCCTCAGAGGGTGAACTGCAACTCTAACTGAGCTTGCCAAGCAAATTGCTCCTGGTTGCTCCGGTTGTATTTGCACATATTTAAATGAAATAACGTGCATTGGTTAAGTGCAAAATCTGCCTACTTCTATGCAAATGAGCAAAAAAAGTCAAATTCACAAACACCAGTGCTAATAGCCACATGCAGTTAGAGTGAAATTATTAGCGTCTTCAGAGAGCTGGTGGTTAATGAGGCGTATTTATAAGTACGAAAATGAAGTCTTCTCAAACTTTATTTTGGGATTAAGTGGCAGCCGCTGCTCTCAGCTCCCCTACCTGTTGTTAGAGTTTGTTTTTTTGTAGAACAGATGAGAGGAGAGTAATATCCTTTTAAATATTTATTAAACCAGTAAAGAAAGAGTTGGCATGTACGTGAACCTTAATCTGATCAGAAGTCTGTAAAACAGTTCGCTGCAACCACCATCAGAGAAAGGATCTCACTGCTACACAAAGCTTATAATATGAATGTACGACTATCTGATTGGTCAAAACTGCTGGGACAGCACCCTGGTTTAAACTCGGCCCGCCCTTGATGACACACACAGTCTCTTGGTGTTGCAGCTTCCGCTCAGTGCCTGTTGAAAGAATACAATCTACGCACATTTCTCCTAATCTGGCCCTCATTATCTGTACCTAGTGTTCCTCAGTTCTTTACCTCACTATCATTAAATATCAATTCGATATCATTCAAACCTTGAGAGACAGAGAGAGAGAGAGAGAGAGAGAGAGAGAGAGAGAGAGAGAGAGAGAGAGAGAGCACGTTATTTCATTATCAAAAAAATGAAATTGGCCTGAAAATAAAAATATCCTGACAGCTCTGTTGGGGCTTGGGATTCATCTATATGTTATGCTTTCTTATAAACAATCCCGTATGAAGCTGAGACTTTGTGTAACAGCTGATCTGTGTAGGTATGCTGCAGAACATAGGAAATTAATAACTGTCAGGTCCTGATGATCCAGTGGACCTCGTGCATAAATGCGCACAGCCTCTTCCTCAGTTTGTTCCTGAGCAATGGTCCAGTCCTGATATACTGTTATAGGCATACAGGCATTATAAGCGTTAACGTGTGTGTTATTATCCTAAAGCCAACGCTTCAGACGCCTTAACATGTGCATGTGTAGACTTGAAATAGCCTAAACTGTCTCATCCGTCTCTCTTGGTAATACATGGACTGCATGTATTGTGAAGCGAAGCAGCAGTTAAACTCAAAATTTGTCATCATAAAGTAAATAATTATTTGTACATTGCAACAACGCGCATGCAGCGTCTGCGTGACGCCTACGTGGCGTTGTCTGTCCATTGAAAGTGAATGGTATTTACACGTGAACGTTAGAGGTTTGATGTCATCACATAGGCGCTGTACACATGTTTTAGTATAGTTTACTGAAATAAAATGCCCCTCATAGCGTGTGTGCGTGTTATCTTTTGGATCTGTAGATGATAGGGTTGTCAAAAGTATCGATACTCAAAAAAGTATCGATCGAAAACATATCAAGATACGATACTCATTTTCAAAAGTATCGATTTGTTTTTTATTATAAATATTTAACCTGTGGTTCTGTTAATTTTAACATGTTGCAGTTTTCTTATTAATAAAAATATTTCTGTAAAATTTTGGGGTCTTTGTTTTTATCCTTGTGGTATCGAAAATGGTATCGAGTATCAAATATTTTCCTGAGTATCGGTATCGAGTTGAAAATTTTATTATCGTGACAACCCTAGTAGATGAACACAGAACATTAATTAAAATTAGATCCTGACCGATGGGCTGATCTGACTCTGGAGATTTAAATAATTCATGGAGACCCGATGTTGTATCTTGTGCGTAAATACACACTGCGTCTCTCTTCTCACTGATGACTCACTTACTGTATCTTTAATGAGCCGACTCTGATCTAAAACAAACAGCATAAGCCCAGCCCAAGTACACGTCACATTGGGAGTTATTCCACACCCACACTTTAACCTCTTGCACATTTATACTCTGCTACTTCGAAAAACGCAATCATGTGTATAAAGGAGGCAAATTGCCATCATCTTTATGGGCAGGTTTGCACTGTGACATTATAAGCTCAATATCTTTAGTGAAGGGGGCAGATAGTGGTTGCAAGTCAGCGGAATCCACTCTTTATGAATTTGCCCCTAAGTATAACTGTGATCAGCACTCTTGCTTCACAGCAAGAGGGTCGCTGGTTCAACTCCCGCCTGCGGCTCTTCAGTGTGGAGTTTGCATGTTCTCCCCGTGTCAGCATGGGTTCTCACGGGGTACTCTGGCTTCCTCTCACAGTCCAAAAACATGCACTTAGGTTTAATTGGCTTTAAGTGAGTCTAAATTGCCCGTAGGTGTGAATGGGAGCTTGATTGGCTCCAGCCCCCAGTGACCTGAGTGCGATTAAGGATAATGAATGAATGAATGAATGAATGAATGAATGAATGAAGCTGTGATCTACATACTAGCTCTAATTACTGTATATTGATGGTATGTCTACAATAAGACTGCTCCATTATGGCAAAAATCACAATCATGAATATTTTGATAAACTTTAAGATCACAATAATTAACACAATTACATTGTACATTTACATCTAAAAAAAATAATGGTAATAATAATATTTAAAGATCAACGGTGTTGTAATGTTACTTCACTTCCACAACCTACTGAAAACTACTATCGTCAGTATTTTGGTAATCTATATTTGACATATGCCAGTCAGTAAATGGGTGGATGCACCACTGTAAAGCAAAGGGATGAGCTGGATCCAAAACCACCATTTATATCAGTGTAGTCAGTATTCAGGATGAGGCACAACATCAGCTGAAGTGGTAAGGGGCTTCAGGCAGGTGCTGCATTATTTATTATTTATTAGCAACTCACGACGTCCAGGCCTATTTGGGATGGCACTTTGCATTTGTGTTTAATCACATTAACACAAACCAACTGGCTGGTTTCTTGTTTCTTATTCAGCTGCCTCCCCTTCAGCTGTCTGTCTGCTGTGCACATGGAGGTGAGAGGACGCAAGGTGCAGGAGGTGGAGCAGCAGGGGTCAGTGGGGGCCGACCTGGTAAATGAATATTGTTTTTCAGTTCAGTAGTCTAATGTGTGTGTTTACCTGACTGCCTGTGTGCTTTCAGATAACTAACACCTTAACGTCATAAATAAACCAAGGAATAATTCCAATTCTCTGCAGCTGGGCGGTGTGATCATGTGTTTAAGGCAGGAAGAAATTCTTTGTAACATAGATCAACATGTCACAGGAAACTCAAGACTTCCTGCAGGTAGTCTTTGTCCGAAAGTTAAACTTTCACCTCACAATCATTATTATAATTCTGTTCTCTGTAAACCCTAGAGATGGTTGTGTGTGGAAAATCCCAGTAGACCAGCAGTCTTTGAAATACTCAGATCAAAAACCATGTCAAGTTAAAAGTCTCTTAAATCTTCTCAATTCTGATGCTCACTTTGAACTTCAACAGCTCGTATTCATGTCTACATGCCTAAATCATAGACTGTATAAATAATGGACGTAGTCACCATGATGTCACCCATTGGTTTGTGGCCCGTTGGAAGCATCGAGTTCAGCGTTATACTTGTTGCCATCTTGTTTCCGATACGGGGAGCAGACCATATCTGGACTGTGGAGGAGCAAGAGGGATCTGATCACTGACTACAGCCTCTCTACACCTCAACCCGACTGAGAGAAGCTGCTGCTAATTCATGTTAGCATTAACTGGAGTATTAACTGGGATGTTAGTTTTAGCTAGCAAAAAACAAAAACAAAATGTACGTTACTTAACAAAGAAAAATGAGCAGCGACTCCTTGGAGTGTTTGTTAGTCCAACCAAAGCTGAACAAGACATTTTTACTGAACAAAAGATCAAATAAATTGTCATTAAGTGAAAATACAGTGAAAGGGTCAAAGTTATGAGAGGAAACTGAAAAAAATTACTTTCTTTTAGAACTTTATTGACACATTGCCGTGGATACGCATTGCTTTTCTTCTCTTCTGATGACAACTCGCCTTGTCAGTGACCTGTCAATCAAAGGTCAAATCATACAATATTTTATCTTCTATTTTCTTCTAATTGGGGACATTATTTACACTATTAAGATCAAATTGTCTTGAAGAAGATTTTTTACAAGTGATTGAGAGGTCATGAATCTAGTGAGAAGTTTTCTCATTTTGTATTGAAATGAATGGAAACGAAATGCTTCTGCGGTCGCCGTCAGCGCCCCCTGTTGGGATTTTCAGTAGAATACTGCTTAAGGCACTTCCTGGTTTGCCTCCCTGCTCAGACATGGAGGTTGCTGCTTGGCCTTAATGCATTGAGTTGCTGCCATGTGACTACTGATAATGTGTTTCCGCACCACAATATCTTCAGATTTTTTTTTTTCTTTCATACCCTGTAAAATCCACACACACATCTGAATTTTTCCTCTCTACTCTATTTAAAAGCTATTTCAGTATCAAGAGTGAAAGGTGCATCAGTGTACTATTGTGTAGGAGGAAAATTGATTAGTTTGAACCCAGAAGTCCAAAATTTAAGACGGGAACAGAAACGTATTATTCTAGAGCAGACGAAGGTGTTAAAAATTTATCACAGATGACATTTGCTTTGCTAGCGAGATAGCTGCAGAAAAAACAGAGAGGACAAGCTATTGTTAAAACACACCTAAAAGTAAGGCTGTCAAGGGAGTTCTTTTAAGCCTTAATTCATTTTTTTTCCTAAATAAAATTACTTTCACTGTGACAAAAAAATGAGAGTAGGTCAAAAAAAAATCAGTGAGAATTAAAATTGTGACTTTGCACGTAATGAGACAATTTACACGACCAACATGAAAGAGGAGGATGAGGACACAGCTTGCTCAAAATGCTCTTATCCTAGTCCAAGGAGGGGGTGTTTGTCTGGAGACAGTTAAGTTACAAGCGGGAAATTATCATTTGACTTGGTGTCTTTTCATATTTTCGTCAAACTCCTGGAAAATTTCCAGGAAGAGGATGTGTTTTTGAGTTTTCGATTTAATGCTATAAGCAGCTTTTTCTCCTCAGACCAGCATCAGTTCTCAGAAATCAGATGGAAGACATCGTTGTGACTTCAGGTCATAGGGTTAACACTATTGTCAAGTCAACAAGATGTCTTTAACTGGACATCAGACCTCAGCTCCTTTCATACATGTCCTACACCATAATGCTGCTGTTCATTTGTGTTAAAGGTTGGATTTGTAAGGAAAACGTAGACCTCCCATATCCGTGTAAAGTTTCTTCAGTTGAAGGTTTCATTTAATTTTCCTTCAGGTTTGTTATTTCTCTGGCATGGATGTTATATTTTTTTAATTAAAATGAATCAGCCTCAAAGGCATCCAAACAATTCAACTCAGTTTCTAGGGAATGAAATGCAGTAATACATTTCAAGGATTTCTTTGTGCTGCCTGTGTAAGAGGTAACACATCAAACATCTAGATTTTTTTTTATTTGAATTCTTCTATGTGACCATATTGATGGAGGATGTACAGTAGTGTTCAAAATAATAGCCGTCCAATGTGACTAACCAGATTAATCCAGGTTTTTAGTATATTTTTTATTGCTACATGGCAAACAAGGTACCAGTAGGTGCAGTAGATTCTCAGAAAACCAACAAGACCCAGCATTCGTGATATGCACGCTCTTAAGGCTGTGCAATTGGGCAATTAGTTGAAAGGGGTGTGTTAAAAAAATACAGCAGTGTGGCATTCAATCAGTGAGGTCATCAATTTTGTGAAGAAACAGTGTGAATCAGGTGGCCTCTATTTAAGGATGAAGCCAGCACTTGTTGAACATGCATTTCTCTTTGAAAGCCCGAGGAAAATGGGTCGTTCAAGACATTGTTCAGAAGAACAGCGTACTTTGATTAAAAAGTTGATTGGAGATGGGAAAACTTATAAAGAGGTCCAAACAATTATAGGCTGTTCAGCTAAAATTATCTCCAATTTTTTAAAATGGAGAGCAAAACCAGAGACACGTGGCAGAAAACAGAAGACAACCATCAAAATGGATGGAAGAATAATCAGAATGGCAAAGGCTCAGCCAATGATCAGCTCCAGGATGATCAAAGACAGTCTGGAGTTACCTGTAAGTGCTGTGACAGTTAGAAGACGTCTATGTGAAGCTAATCTATTTACAAGAATCCCCCGCAAAGTCCCTCTGTTAAAAAAAGGCATGTGCAGAAGAGGTTACAATTAGCCAAAGAACACATCAACTGGCCTAAAGAGAAATGGAGGAACATTTTGTGGACTGATGAGAGTAAAATTGTTCTTTTTGGGTCCAAGGGCCGCAGACAGTGTGTGAGACGAGCCCCAAACTCTGAATTCAAGCCACAGTACACAGTGAAGACAGTGAAGCATGGTGGTGCAAGCATCATGATATGGGCATGTTTCTCCTACTATGGTGTTGGGCCTAATTATCACTTACCAGGGATCATGGATCAGTTTGCATATGTCAAAATACTTGAAGAGGTCATGTTGCCTTATGCTGAAGAGGACATGCCCTTGAAATGGGTGTTTCAACCAGACAATGACCCCAAACACACTAGTAACCAGCAAAATCTTGGTTCCAAACCAACAACATTTATGTTATGGAGTGGATTCAGTATCTTAGAAAATTAGAATATTGTGAAAAGGTTCAATATTGAAGACACCTGGTGCCACACTAATCAGCTAATTAACTCAAACACCTGCAAAGGCCTTTAAATGGTCTCTGGAATGGATAGTTGTCCAAAAGACGACCATTGACATTGGAACCTTGCACAAGGAGGGCAAGACACAAAAGGTGAGTGCTAAAGAGGCTGGCTGTTCAGAGCTCTGTGTCCAAGCACATTAATAGAGAGGCGAAGGGAAGGAAAAGATGTCGTGGAAAAAAGTGTACAAGCAATAGGGATAACCGCGCCCTGGAGAGGATTGTGAAACAAAACCCATTCAAAAAATGTGGGGGAGATTCACAAAGAGTGGACGGCAGCTGGAGTCAGTGCTTCAAGAACCACCACGCACAGACGTACGAAGACATGGGAGTCTGGAGGAAGTGGAGTGGAGAGGCACAGAATCCACATTGTTTGAGGTCCAGTCTAAAGTTTCCACAGTCAGTGATGGTTTGGAGCCATGTCATCTGCTGGTGTTGGTCCACTGTGTTTTCTTTACCTTTCACATACACACATTTTTCGTGAATTTGAGAGGTAAAATATGTGAGAGGTAAGAATGAACTATTGCCTATACGGCCCCTCATATTTTCAAGACCTTTACAACTCATGAGAAAATAGAATGCTATCTCTACTAGACAATACAAAAATAAGTGAATGTATTGTACCATGTGTAATGTGCATACACAACATCAAAACATGTTATCCCAAGAGAGGTCACAATTTCCCTGATTAAATGGGAATAATTGTCATTCTTCATTGAAGTATTATCATAATGAAATGATTCAAATAAGTGTATCCTAAATTTATTAAAGTGAGCAACAGAAAAAAAGCAGAAATGTGACCAGATGGGTGAGTTATATTAATATGCCTGTAGCGCTACATGTGCTGATGTCACATTATTCAAAAGTTTAAATTAAAAACAGACGTATATGAAGTTTTGCAGTTTTTAAAGGGATTCTAATAATAATTTGATGGCAGTCATGTCTCCTTTATTGATCATTATTATCATTATCACTTCTCATGACAGCCATGACAAATAACATCATTTGCACCCTCTGCGCTGTCATTATCAACACCTTGCTGTAGCCTCTGCTTTGTTATCTGTGTTATTTTAGGATATGATGATGGATATGGTATGATACATGCTTCACATAACATTCAGAATAGATTTCACAATATGTACCATCTTCAATACTGTTGCTATACTATTTCCATACATACTCCATACAAGTATGTCTTCATCTCACAGACATCCAGTTACTTACAGTTTAATGTGTAGCTGAACACCACATGCCATGGATGCAACTTTTTTGTGGATAGATTTACTGTAAATCTCAGCCTGAAAAATACAATGTAATTCTGTCACATTCACAGTATAATGTTCCGTACTGATGTGTACCAGTATAGTGTATTCATATCTACATGTATGTCAGGGATACTGTCAGGATCTATGCCTGGCAGCTCCTCCTTCCCCTTTTGTTGATGTCTTTCCCTGTTTGTCTGATCCTCCTGTGTCTCCTCCCCTGTCTGTTCCGTGTGTGTGTGTGTGTGTGTGTGTGTGCGTGCGTGCGTGTGCGAGTGCATGGGTGTGGCTTTGTTCACAGACAGGACCAGGTGAAGGTGAACCTAATCCAGAATCAACCCTCACAGTATAAAAATCTGTCGCAAGATCGTTTCATCATCAGCGTGGTAGATCCTCGAACCTTGGCTCCGCTTGCTACTTCCTGGCGCTAATTAGCTTGCGTGGTAATAGTCATCTGTGCTTTCTACATTACTTCAGATCAAAACTTCTGTCAGAGACGTAGCAAGTCAAAATAAGTCTTTTAGTTTGAATCCAGAAAAATAAATCCCTCATTGAGTATATGGGGCTGAGAGCTGAAGCGATGAGAGAATCAGTGTTAAAGTAATATTTGAGGGGTTATTTGTGTAACCCTTCTTTGCCTTATGAGGTTTCAGGTATTTTTGGGTTTCAGTTTCAATTCACAGTTTGGACCAGTTATCAAGATTCAAGGTTAATGCTCATGAAGCCCAGGATGGAACATCAACATTGACCACACACTCACAAAATTTAGTTCCAAAAATATATTGTTAGTCATCAACATGAACAATATGACAACAATTCTTAATATGAAAAATGATAAAAATGCACGCAAAATAACATCATGACATCATGACGCATGTCTCTCTGCTCTGTACGGCGCAGTTAACCCTATAAATGCCAGCTATCTCTCTCACACATTCATACAGACTAATGCTACCTATACACCAGAAGACTTTGAAAAGATTTGGAAAGACTCCTGCAAGACTATCAGCTCACACCTGCTCACATCTAAAGACAAGTGTTTAGAGTTTTTAGTCCCAGCCTAGTCTCAGACTGAGATTCTACAAGTCTTGTGAATCTTGCAGGTTAACTATTCACAAGACTACAACTAGATTTCCTTTGGCATTTTCTACCTACCATTCAATTTTTGTGTGTGCAGTGGTTTGTGTTGAAAAAGAAAACGAAAAAGAAGAGAATGTGGCACAAAATGCCCCCTCACAAAGCTGAAAAAGGGTTTCTGTTTTTCTGACATGAAAAGTTGACTATTTTACAGTAAAAATAATAAGCTGGGCTACATTTGTCTTTCATAAAGGAGAGAAAAAATGCCTTCGATGAAATGATCAAAGAGGAATCACACATAAAAACATTTTTTGTGTGTTCATGCTGTAAAATGTGGACAAGCACTGATGTTCATTGCTGAAATGTTCATATTTTTTTATTTAAAGTTACTGTGAACCTGAACAAGACTGTTGCTTCCCCATGTTCCATTGCCTGCCTGCCTGTCGCTTGCTACCATGTACCTCTCCAGTCTTGTGAGTTAACCTGCAAGATCCATTCTCTGCATGTGCTGATGCGGCGTCCCCATTATTACCACATGGTGGACGCCAAACAAAAGACTGTTCCCTGTTCCTGAGCTCTCATCACCTCACCTGCCACAGTTGGATCCTGGGAAGACACTCCAGCCCTCCCCCAGCTGATTACACCAGCTGAAATCAATAAAGGATTTGTGTTTGCACTGATAACATGTCTCTAGAGTTGAGCATTTGGGTCCAGACCTCACGTAGCCCACAACAGATACAGAACTTTCTTTAGCCAGGGGCCAAGGTCAGGAGCCAGTTAATAAACAAACATGAATAACTATATCAGATATTATTATTTTAAATACATTTCCTGATCATAATCGTAATTAAGTAGCTATTTCACTGCAGGATTTTTACTTGTAACAAAGAATTTTGTAGATCATAGTCGCGTTTCCATTAGGGTAAAAAAGTGGCCGCTTACTCGGTGTCTCTCCATTACAAAAAAAAGGCCCTAGCGGGATTTACGAGACTCCGGAGGAGAGGTATGGTTTACGATCATCACGTAATCACAACAGTTTCGACAGCATGCCCAACAACTGCCGCCGCCATTACTAACTGTGCACAATGTCCACCGCTGATTGTAAATTAACCGGCATGCTAACTGCATGTGGTGTCCGCCACTGATCGTAAACAAACCGGCATTGCTAACTGTGCACAGAGTGTCTGGTGCTTGTTGTAAACAAACGGAGGTTGCTAACTGCTGCAGCAAATACATACTGTACTGCTACAGAGCTAACTGTGCAGCCTATTAGCACTGTGCTACTGTGCACCTCATTTCCGACGCCGGACTGCACTATGAAAGGGCAGAATATCACGCCTTGGCGGGATCACTATGAACTCCCTAAGGCGAAAAAGCCGGCACAGATCTTTCCAGCAATATAGTGAGACATTTGCGGGACCGCACTATGAAAGGGGCTTTTGTTTTTTGTCGCTTGTGACTACTCGCTACTTCGCCGGCTTTCAAAAATGGCGCATGTTGCTGTGGCATAGAGTACTACTCCACATCCCACTTACCGTTCTATCCAATCAGCAACCAGGCTTTTTTCAGGGGAGAAAAATGGGCCTGCTCTTTGACAGGGCCAAAAGCCGTACGGTCAAACAGCCACTAGGAACAGCTCACATTCAAATTAGGGGCGTTTTGGCGAGGGAGACCCGCCTCGTTCTGGGTATTCGACTATAGTGGAAATGCACCTCATGGTATCAGTGATGGTGTGGTACCTAAGGTTTATTTACTGAGAATGCCAGGGTTTATCCAAGGTAAAGAGGATTTGTCAGAATACTTGCTTGCACCCTGCAGACCCTTTCCATCAGATGAACAAAATTACTCTTGCTCTCGTTGCTTAAGGCACTTTGGCAAGAGTTTTGGTGTACCCAGGCCAGACCCAGAGAGGACAGATTTGAAAAACCAAAGATAAGAAAAGCTAAAAACATGGCATGACTAAAGATAGTTGAGGAGCTGCACTGATGTATTTCCTGGCTCAGACTGTGAATTTTTTTTTGTCAGAAATAAAAAAATATCTTCCAAGTCGACATAAGTTCAAGTTCTCACCCTTTGCTGCTGTGCACATGGTGCAGAGTCAGTGCTGTGACTACCAAGTGTGTGTGTGGTGAGGTGTCTAATGTGCACAAGTAAAAATACTGTTTTTGTCAATGGAGTCTGGTAGCATTGAGGAGTGCATAGATAATGGCTTCAGTTGTCCCTGTGTAAAAAACACAAGGCTGTCTGAGGGCAATATAAAGCAGTGAAAATAACATCCCATAATGTGACTTAACAGCATCTTTATTAAACCCTTCCTGCCAGGTAAACACATGATGAGTCAGAATACTTCATGTTCTGTTCTTCACAAATGTCTTGCATCCTTTCCTATTTGTTCTCTCTCCCTCATTACACTGGTTTTCTCTCTTTTCTCAGTTTAATAAGGATCAAAGTTAGATTTTAAATCAAGTCATTGACAGATAAATTAAGTGGTCTTGACTTCCACCTGTATGCCACCACTATGCTTTTCTCTTGTTGTGACTTTTATTTCTTTTTAATATCCCATCATCTCATTGCACTGCTGCCCTGCAATATCAAGAGAAAATGAGATGAAAGCCCATTTCTCTCAAGGATGTCGAAACAGGTTTACCTTTTACACCTCCGTCCTGTTCAGCTGCATTTTCTGACTCATTCAGAATCGCTAAAATCATTCCTGTCGGTCTTTCTTTTATTCTGATCATGTATGTGTCCTCATTTTTCCACCAGCACCATTGTCTCACCATGGCTTTATTCCATTGTCTTTTTTCTTATTAATTGTCCATTATTTCTCACCTCTTACCCTCCCTTCCGCTCCAAACTTAAATTCATTTAGACTTTTAGACATTTATAATTGTAGTGTTTTTTGATGTGGAAGACATATCTACACATAGATAAATATATTTTGCTATATTTTCTAGATTCAAATAGCTGGTGAATCTGACTTAAACTGGACCTAAAAGGCATGCTGTTCCTGTCTGCCATCATATCTGCACATTAGCTTATTAAACGGCCCACTTTTATTGAGAATTGGTTGTTGTGGGCAGTGGATGTTTAGGGGGAGATAGCAGGTGCCTCAAAGAAGTGATGAACATCAACTGAAAGCTGTGAACCTGAAGATTAATTTGAGATGCAGCTCAGCACTGTGTCAAGTTGTTCTGTTCAAAAATATTGAAATTTCTGCCGTTTTTTTTTTTCTTGTGGAGGGCGTAGCAGTTTTAGCATAGGAATCTAGACGATCTAAGGAATCTATAGACTGCGAGCATGTCAGGATATCTTGTTGGGAAGTTGTCAAAAAAAATTTGCAAATTTCAGCGATTTTCAAAATGGTCATGCGATCTCGGACGTCTGACATCTGAATGAAAATAGGCTCTCTTTATGGTTATAAAATACAATTTAAGGCAAAAAAAGGCATAGTTTTTCCTCATGTAGCACAAGTCCATTTCCATGTTCAACTATGTCCCATAAGTTGTTACAGCAATTTTTGGGCTGATACCATTTGTTACACACATTTGTACTGAATATGCAATTTTATTCATACTGAAAATGGATAAAAAATAGTCAGTAAAAACCTCCAGAAAATAAAATCAATACACCAAGACATTTGGAACAACAAAGATAAAACCATGCTGTGATTTGGATTCAACAACTTTGGTCATTTTGGAGATTTCCGTATTTCAACGATTGGATGACGAGTGTGTCTGTTCTTCAAACAGCTAAGAAATCCCCTTATTGTCAATATACCTAGGGAAGCTGCACAACATCCAATGCTCTATGTCTCTAGTTTGTGGCTGTAAAGTTTCATGAGGCTGTAATTATCCTAGATAATCCTTTAAACACTGAGATTGAGACTCAAGTAATGCCCTCACTGCAATGAACTGGCTACAACTGATGACTAACATCATCCCACATGAAGAAAAAAAAGAGTCTCAGCTTTCCACTGAAACCCAGTTTATGTAATTCAAAGCCTGTTTAGGGACCCCAGTATGCACAAACAAATATGCTTTGAAAATCACCATGCCAAATCAAAAAAATAGCCTAACTTTGCAGCGTTATTTCGGGTATTCTGACATGCTCGCTACCAATGGATTCCTTATCCTCCCTTCTTTTAGTTTCGTATGATACCAGTATCTTCAGTATATCCCCAATTGAGCCCACCACAGCTTCCCAAAGAAAAGTAATACTAACTTACTACTAATCAAGTCTGCCAAGGTTCACTGGGGTGGAAGTTAATACCGAACTTAAAAAAGAAAATAAATAATCTAGTATACATTATTTCTTTCTTTTTAAGTTCAGATGTGACAGATTCTTTAAAGCAGCACAGCTCACTTGAAATGCTATTAAAAAGAAAAGCAGACAGGTTATAGCATCAAATGAGCAGTTATTTGCCTTGGAAAACAAATTAAACCAGGCAGCCTGTAAGAGACAGTGCAGTATATAAAGCATACTGACCAGACCTTGGCAGCCACATTATCAGAAGAATGAGGATGGTGTTTACAGCACGAGGTATACATCTGGGCTGCTGTTGGAATTAGAAACTAGAAAATTTCCTCTCGGGAAATTCTGAAAGGGCCACGGGGTGTACACTATGATGAGATTCTTCAGAGATTTCAAACTATGCCCTTTAACCTCAAAATGTGTGTGTGTGTGTGTGTGTGTGTGTGTGTGTGTGTGTGTGTGTGTGTGTGTGTGTGAGAGTAAGTGTATTTGTGTGTGTGTGTGTGTGTGTGTGTGTGTAGCGAAAATCGCATAAAGTAACCTGTGTGTATGTGTGTGTAATTAAAATTACATAAAGTTACCTGTGTGTCTGTGTGTGTCTGTGTGTGTGTGTGTGTGCGGCGCGTGTGTGCGTGTGTTTTTGAAGCATGTGTATGCATGTGTGAGGAGTGTGCGCACTTACGCGCGTGTGTGTGTATCTGTAACTGTAATCACATCAAAGATCAAAGGCAATCAGATCAAAGCAATCAACAGAATTAACTGCCACCTGTTCCAGCACAGTGACAGCAGAGGGGGACAGACTGCAATTTCTGTCCTCGAACAGAAAGCATTTTTGGCAAAACCATAATACCTATCATTGATCCGACTTCACTTTGAGAGTCCTGAGTTCTTCCTGAACGTCTACATATGTTTGTTTTTTTAAAGAAAAATGAAAAAATAGCTTTGTTAGAGCGATCTAAAAAACCTTTTTGACAATTTTTTCTCTCCCTCTACACTCTGGCGATGATGTCACACACTGTGACACGAACATTCCGTGCAATACACACCCATTATAATCTCAGAATTTCTCCAAAAATGATCATGGTCATTGAACAGGGATTGATAAAAAACTATATGACCTATCGAAACATGGATTAATACACCGATACACAAGACTTGTGTCTACTGTTTAAAGTTTAAATGGAGTCTCTAGGTGAAATTATGCCAGAGAAGTAGACGTTTAAAAACCTCCAATTATTGTTATTTTTCGCTAATTTTTTCGGCCATCCCATTCATTTCAATACAAAATTTTAGGGACGTTTTTCGCGAAAATTCGTATTCTGTAGAGAAAAGTAATAGCACACCAATCCCGATCAAACCGCACGTTTTGATATATAATTTGTCCTGCAACTCTTCAAGTTGTAGGACTAGTAGCGAGACGAAATTGCGTCCGGAAGAGGAAGAAGGAGAAATCCACAGTATAACAGTAGTGCTCAGGGCGAAGCACTGGTCCCCTACAGGTATTGCTGTAGGGGACCAGTGCTCGGTGCAATTGCCCCAAGGCCCTAATGAGGTGTCTGCACTGTGGAGGGAGAGACTGAATAGAACACATGAGATTGTGCCACATGGGAGATAAATGCAATTTATCTACTGGGAATGCGCTGACAACTATATAATTGAAAGTTGTTAAAGAGATTGTGAGATTGTAAAGGAACATGAGCTTTCAGCCCACACCCACTGATTTCACATGACATGCTGTGACAGTGTTGTCATGTGTGGTGGCAGCAGGGTGACTCAGAGTGCTCTGTATCAGCCCAGAAAGACTATTCATTTGCTGCATAAACTTGTAGTTCTGATATCCATTTCAATTATTTTCCTGTGCTGTCAAAATGTATTTAGTATGCTCATTTCTAAATAGGTCTTGTCTGGCCATGCTTTTTTTGTTACTACTAGGACACTTTATATATATTCATATTATTTATTCACTTATCTGATTGGGATATTCTTATTTTACTGTATTAATCCTGAAGGATTTTCTTGTGCCAGGTTGCTCCAAAAGTACAATATATTAAAGTTACAGTCATGGAAACAATTATTAGACCACCTCTTTTCTATAATAACCGAAATAATTATCAAGAAAACCATGGAAAATAGCTAGATATCAGCTTTTAAATTAAACTCTTATGAGCTATTTGTGTGGTTATCATTATATCTGTCCAAACAAATGTACATTTAGTTGTACCAGACATTAAAATAAACAAGAAATTGAGGAAAACAATGGTGGTCCAATATTTTTTTTTCATGACTGTGTATCTCATATTTTCCCCTACTGCTTATTTACATTTAAATGAGCCGTTTGTATTAAAAAACATAGTCAGAAAATATATATATTAAGTAAATATATATATTAAGCATGCTTTGGTCCTTTGGAGTTTTCTTTGGAACATCTCCTGTGCTTTTCCTCTAGTGGTTTCATTTGAAGAGCAAACATTCGTGTTTATGAGAGGATAAATAAACGGCACAGTGCTGACCCCCAGTGGTGAGACCCTTGAATAGCACTCAACAAGTCTGATGCTCGTTGTATTGTGCAAATAAAATAACAATAGCAAAGATAGCAGTGTTAGAATGCTTTTTATCTTACATGTTTTACTGTTGGATCACGACAAACATAATACTTAGGTATGTGTGTATTTCAGGAAGCGTTTCTTTGTCTTAAGTGTCAAACTTGAAGCTGTCTCTTCTCTGTTGACAGGACTGGATACTTGTAATACTCTGTAATACTTGTAATTTTTAGGAACCTTCACTTCTGCAGCATGCAGTAATGTAATATGAGCTCTCATGCATTAAATAAGATAAGATATTCCTTTATTGATCCACATGGGGGAAATTCAGGTGTTGCAGCAGCACAAGTTATTCTGTAGTCATTTCATTTTACTTAATATGTAATAAAATGTATTAAATATAAATGCGTCCTTGATTTTGAGGCAGTTGTTTAACTAACTTTAATATAAAAATGTTTGAGATGGAATCTACTTATTTTGATCACATTAAATATAATCTTTATGTGTATGTAATTCTAAATCAAGAGAATTTTGAATGAATCCAACACAATAGACTTAGTCCGTTTTTAATTGACAGGCACTTCCTGTTAAGTTGCTATTAACTCAACTTGTAACTTAGTTACATTTAATTAATAATATTGCGTGCAATCTGTTGCCTAAATTTTATTGAGTAGCTATTGTTTATCTTTTTTTACAGTGTACAGAGTAAAAACAGTGTATTAAATGTGTATAACGCCACTCTCCCAATCATCTCCTTCTTCCTCTCTAACCACATCAAAAACGCATCATATCACACAGCAACTTTAATATTTTTTATCTACATCCAATTGTAAAGGTTTCCAGGTTTGTTGATTGGAAGCAGGAGCAAAAGTTAGGTCTCAATACCGGTCTTTATTTAGGTCATAGGTAGAGTTATGCAGATCTGGTCTCAGAATAACATCATTCACGCAGGAATTCAGTTAGAGTGAGCCCCGATCATTATAGTAATTCACATTTAATTCTTACAACCGAGTTCTACTGGTAAGTTACCAGTAACAAAAGCTGTTCACAATGTTTATTATACACAATGTGTGTGTTTTTTTTCTACATAATGAGGACCGGAACATGTTTGTAACCAACAGAGTGAGGACATTTTGGTGAATTGAGGACATTTTGGCTGGTTCTCACTTCATTAAAAGCTTGTTTGAGAGTTCAGAATTTGTTTTAGGGTTAAGGTTACAATTAGGTGTATGTTAGGGTTAGGGTCTGGCATTTAGTTGTGATGGTGAAGGTTAGGTTAAGGGTAAGGGTAAGGGGCTAAGGACTTACTATTCCAATGAGGGCCCTCACAAAGATAGAAGTACAAGGTCGTGTGTGTGTGTTGTTCTTACAGGTGCGTGTCTGAGTTACCAAGCCGAAACATGACAGCTTGTAATCACAATTTATTTGTGTGAGAACACAAACTGTGCCCTCTTAGGTCTGTGGGAAAGAGATTATAAAATAACTAGTGAAGTGGAAAGTTACTGTCTCTCTCTGAGCATTATAATTATCCAAATATAACAGTATGAAGTAAAATCTAAAGTGTTTAAAATGGATTCTGGTTTTCCTCTGCTGGCCCTCAGCTGCTAAGTGATGCCACCTTGCCCACATTATTGCTGACTATACTAATGTTGAGGCAACTTCCCTGATCAAGTGAAGGTTAAATTAAACCCTTGTCTCTTAGCTGATTTACATGAAGTATTAAACTCTGAAAATGGTCAGACGGTTTCTCTTCTTCACAACCGGAGGGTACAAATTACATCCAACCTTTTTTAATAACTCTGAACACCATCCTTCACCTCTCTCACCCCTCTTCTCATGCCGAGCACCTCTCCTCCAATTTCACCCTGAACATAACATGAATATGAATCAATAGCAGCGATGCAGTACCTGTTCTGTGTGCCGGCCTGCCTCACGTCTCCCCTGAGGGGTTGAAATCAATGAGGCAAAATGGAGCTTTCAGCATTCTCGCAGCGTTGAAATCAATCGACCTTGATGGCACTGAAGATTAATGAAGGGAGCTTCTGCTGAACAAGCAAGACCACACTCGGAACACGTGTAGCCGTGTTCGGCACGGTTGTTATACACGGCTTTCATCTCCGGCCCTTCAGCATCGACTTCAGCGTGGCTCTGCATTTTAACTCTATAGAGTCTTGGCCTATTTTGTCCATTTTTTAATCCTTTTCATGTCTTTTTGTGATTTTTTTTGCTCATGTTGTGTCTGTTGTTGTGTCTTTTTTAGTTATTTTGTATCTTTTTTTGTCATTTTGTGTCTTCTGTGGGGGTTTTTTGGCCATTCCGTCTTCTCATTTTGTCTTTTTTGGTCATTTTGTGCCTTTTTTTAAAGTCATTTTGTGTCTTCTTTAGTCATTTTGTGTCTTTTTTTGTAATTTTGTGTCTTTTTTTGGTCATTTGTCTTTTTTGTGAATTGTTTTGCTCATGTTGTGCCTGTTGTGTCTTTTTTTAGTTATTTTGTGTCTTCTTTGTCATTTTGTGTCTTCTGTGGGGGCGTTTTGTGTTGTTTTTTTTTAAATTTTGTGTCTTTTTGTGTCTTTTATTGGTCATTTTGTGTTTTCTTTAGTCCTTTAGTCCAACATAAAAAGCTATTTTGAATCTTTTTTTTAACTTTCAAAACACTATCATGCTCAATGAAGAATTTTAAATATTGCAAATGTGAACAAAGGTTGCAAATATAACATATAAGAGGGTTACATCCAGTTCTACAATTTTATACTAAATATATTTGAGCTTGTCTCCAGTTTTACTTGGTATATCATCATCAAACTGAAACTGGCCTCATGGAGTTTACAGCCAGAACTTTAGAGGTAAATTTACAGTAGAACTCCACGCTGCTTTGTTTTCTAGTCTGGATGTGATGAAGAAGTCATGCTTTGGCGCTTTTGGAGACTCCAGAGGGTTAATAACATGGATACCCACCTACCGTTCCAACAGGAGAAAAGAGGAGTCAAACATGTAGTCACAATACTTGTATTTCTTTATTGAAATATATTCGACCCCTGAGGCTAGATAAAAAGGCCACAGTTTGTTTGTGCCTCGTCTAGCTCCTCAGTCTGACACAGCCAGTTAGAACACAACAGACCTGTCCAAAAACACACATTACACAACTGTTGTGACAACTCCAAATGTTTTTTTTTTTCTGTTATCCAAACCCAAAGTTACACGGCCCTTACTGCCACACACTGACAACGTTTCAGAACACACACGACTCAAATCAATTGCATAACTTCAACAATACTTGGTGTCTATTTGAAAAAGAATGCTACCTCTCCAATTGATGAAACAAAAGTGCTCAATTTAGAGCACAGGGTCTAATAGCTGATACATTCTGTTCACTTTCAGCGTTTGTATTTGGTCTGCCTGAAAGGTGAAGACGGTGCAATAAATCAGCAGGTTTTCTTTGTACCAGCCACAATGATCCATTCAAGAAAGGTAACTTTCTAATTTCAAACTGGATTTTGGACCTCAAACCAAAAAGTTAAATAACTAGACGACACCCTGCCTGGTACATGAGCTCAGTCTGCTTTAAAGACTTGTGTGACATTTTTGGAAATATGCTGATACACTTTCAGGTTGAGAGTTAAGAGGAGAAAATTGATCGCTGTTGTACGTGTAAATATTACAGCAACATTATGCAACTATTTTACCTTCAAAAAACAGCTTCAATATAATTTTGATGCTACACTGACTTGTAATTGGAAGAATGGTGCTTCTGTTACTCTCACTCTCCCCACTGTTCCTGCACTGTCACATTTAAGAAAATTTGAAAATTTGGGATGTTTCCATCAACTGGTTAAGAGCAAATAAACAAAGCTGCATGAATGTACTTTTTTCAGCAGATGGCAGTGTAATGTATCGCTGAAGGCTAAACTGTCAGTAAACAGTAGAAGAAGAAGAGATTGTGCGAGAGAGAAAAACAAAAAAAGATGTTGCTTATTGGACAACTTTGGCCACCCACAAGAGAAAATAGAAAGAAGTCTTCAGGAATTAGATTCACCTGGGCAACTTATGTTTGTTCTTATACGTCAGAGCGGAAACAGCTGATAAGTCATGTGAGTTAAATGTTCGCTACGTCAGAACTTATTCGGAAAAATCGTTTCCATCTCCTGTTCAGTGAATTTATTCTTTTTTTAAAAAGACAGAAACCACCTCAAGCGTTTCTTGTGTAAACCTTCAAATGCACATAGAAATTAGTTGATGGAAACATTATTGTATGGCACAGCACCAGCTATGTCAATGATTTTGGTGAAACTGGATAATATTTTATTAAGAAACTATTTTCTTGGTTCCCTCCAGCTGCTCTGCCTCGACTCTAGTCGATTTAGAAGTTTTGTGATGGACAGAAAGCTTTACTTGGTAACCTTTGCACCAAGTTAGTTCAGTAAGCTGTGCTGCCAGGACTGAGAGCTTAAAACAACAGATGGAGTGTTGGTGTTTACACTGCAAGCACAGGAGCTTTGGACCGCTGGAAGGAGGAGGTTTTCACACCTGCGGTGGCATGGAATACTGGTGGGAACAGAGTGAGCAAAATCAGATGGCTGATTTTATTATCTTTAGACACAGCCAGGCTAATTTTTCCCCTCTGTCATCAGTCTTTAAGACAAAATCAAATCAGATCATAACATAATAACGACTGCTGGCTAAAGCATGATATTTAATGTGCTGATGTGACACTCAGCAAGAAAGTGAATAAGCACATTTTCCAAAATGTCAAACTATTTCTTTTAAGAAATTTCACATTGAACAAATAAACATTTAACGTTACAATTTGGACAACAAACTTTTCCTTGTGTGTGACTACATTTTCACTTGTGAGGCTGTCCACATGAGCTCCAGTAAAGAAGAGGTCCTTATGCTTGTTCAGCTCAAGACCAAACTCTGTTTCTTCATCTTGGTCCACAACTCATTACAAGTCTCTTCATATGGGGGCTCAAAGGCAAAAGGCCTACGACCCATTGAGAGTCCCAAATAAAAGAAAAAAAGAGAAAAAAAAAAGGGGGGGAGTTTAGCTTTTTGTCCAGGTCTGGGACACGCTGAGGTAACATAGACAGTAATAAATTATTCAGTTGTTTAAAAAACACTTTGCAAGAATTATATCAATAATTCATATCAATAATACAAAATGGTATCAAACATACATGATGCAACATTTTCATCAAACACATTCAGTTTGTTTTTCCTCTTTTTTTTTTGCCCTATCCCGCGACCCAGAGTCTGTTGCTTCATTGCTCGATGTGTCCTTCTCTGAAACTCTTTGTGAAGTCCCCTTAACAGTAGGTGTAGGTTAATACTGATTTCCTGCTTTTGCTGAGGCTCCACTTTCATGCTGAGGTGAATTTGTATGTCATTCAATAACTACATTTTTTTCCATACTCAACCTTCTCAATTCAAAACTGCATCTTTCGTTCAACACCTTTCCAATGATTTGATTCCAATTTATGTAATCTCTGTCACAATCAGTCACCAAGGCAACAGGCATAAGCAGGCACACAGGGCTACAACACCAATTGCCTATTTGCTTCTTTTGTCTTTTTTTCTTCTTTTTTTACTTTTTTTACATTCAAATCATTTTGACCGTGCCTTTCATTTCACTTACAGGTTTTGAACAGAAAACAACATGCCAATAGGAAAGTCAGAAATTGTATTAAAAGTGCAAAAATGTATTTCCTTCAAGAGACGGCATTCATCCAGACAAAAAAGTTGTCCACCGAAACTTTAGTGCGTTAACAGTACAAGCCATTTCATAGGTTATTAAATTGTACATTCCTATCCACCTCACGACTACGGACACGAATATACTGAATGTCTTGTTGCTTCGAGTGTGTGGTTTTCCAACGACTAAACTTAGCCCATAGCTAGGTTAGCATGGCTTTAACCGACCTGGTTCAGACAGGCAGGCAGTCCAACTCGCATGTATACCCAGGGCTACAGTATGTACCCCCAAACTAAAGGAGTGCTCTCCTTTTACTGAGCGCGATTCATTGTCCTGAATTCAGCGGTGCGGTCTGAAAAGCCCCTAGATTGAAATAAAGTGACATCACATTATTTTGGTTAGTGGCCAGTGCAAATCAGCTTCTCCAGCCTGCTTCAGATATGAAACATGAAGCTCACATTATCCCTTATCTATTCTATTTCATTAAGAATTTCCTTTGTAAAACAGCATTGAATTTGTTTACATTGCCACCTATGATTAGATTTTTTTTATATCACAAATATAATTGTAATTTTCTATATTTTTTATATTTTTTAGATACAAAAACATTGAAAGTAACTTGTTTTGAAGACAATCTGTTAAGACTACAAAGACAAAAAAAATATCAGGGCTATTGTCCATACAGTACTGATGAAGGCTGCGCTCATCATGTCATTGAGAAAGACTGAAGAGGCAACCTAAACAAACCATAATTATGTTCAAACACTTGATGTAAAGTGGCTCTGATTTACTGTGTGTCGTTCTGATGGGAAAATAATCCGTTAATGGATTATTTCGGTGTCTGTAAACATGGCTGCTGACACATCAGTGTTGGTTAAAACCCTGTTATGTTTACATTTAAGTGTAACCACATACACCAACCAATCTAACTCTCTTTTACAATATTTAAACACTTATTCAACAAGCTGATATGACCACAGTGCTCACCTGTCGACCAACCACGTCACGTTTTCTCTCGCTCGCTACGACACGTCCTTCCATCCTCTCTGAACTGACTTTTCAAAACAGGAGCGTCACATGACCCGCAAAGTTCACGCTACACTCACAGAACTCGAAGTTCACCACGCAACTTTTACTTTTACTACCAAAAATCACCAAAAGTCACCGCTCTCTTATTCGTCCAACTTGCCCTTATGATGTCCACTCTGTAGAGAGAGAGTACAGACAACACATCTAAAAAGCTCACACAGGTGCTTTTCTTCCAGGAGTGTGAGGATGGACAGGTGATGACCAGCAGGTTGTTGGGAGGTAATCCAACGAGGCGCCATTTTCAGTCGGATCCTCCCTTTGTTCCTCCCTTTCTCAAGAAGACAAAAGTTCCAATATCAAGCTGATTCTGGTCTCTGGCTTTTTTCTACCCAGAGTCTGTCGTCGAGTGCCACGTTTTGAAATGAAATCCAAAAATTACACTTGATTGAGAAACAGTTCAGTGACACTGTAGTTCTGTGTTGAATAAAGATGGGAGGGATCTATAGACCTTTGAAAGGGACCATAAATTGAGGAGAGAGGGCACAGCACTCCTTCCAGGACATATTGAAGAGTGAGGGGGACATCAGTCCAACATGTCAGATTCACCCTCGCTTTCGTCCCCCCCTCGAATCATCCAGCCAGTCACTCATCGATCCCCCCTCCCTCCCTTTTTGTGCTCCAGTAGTAAACCACTGCTGGGGAGTTCCCTGACATCCAAAGGTATGTGGGTGTGCGTGTGGGTGTGTGTGTGTGTTTACGAATGATAAACAGGAAGAGGGAGGTCACAATATGGCACAGTGGAACCTGTGGGAACCTGCTGAACGTTCTGCTCTCCATTTCATCTTCTTTTTTTTCTTCTGGTTTCGCTCTGGCACCTGTTGTCTGTGGATGTGGAGAAAGAAAAATGTTTAGCAAAATACTAATAACTTATTAGTCAACTTACCAGTCTTTTCTGGCACTTGAAAATCATAGTTCTGGGGGGGTCGGCCTATTTTAGACTGGCAAATTATCTTTGGTTTTTCACATTACATCACATGTACCAGTAATATCATCTGCCTTAAACTATATTTTATTGAGTGTGTTTGTGAGTGTGCATGCAAGGTTAATAGCCATTGTTATAGTAGAACTATTTTCCAATATAGGTGTAGAGTTGTGTAACTGTATCTCAATCTGTGCGTGCATAATCAGATTTGCAAATGTCTTAAATAATCAAGAAATGTGTACTGAGATTTGTAAATGTGCATTTTGAATCTGTGAGCATCAAACTGATTATTCTGGGGAGGTCATGACTGGAAAAAAGTTGAGAACCAGTAGTCCTGTCATATTTATCATTTTGGCTCATCATTTTTTGTCTGTCATATGAGATATACGCTATGTTCTTTTTTTTTAAAAGTGGAAGCTATTTTAGCTCTTAGGCATTTTTCTTAGAAAGCTGAATTATTCTCTTAATACAAATGCTTTCTTGACAAAAACATGATACCACTATCATGCTCAGCACAAAGACTGGGGAAACGGGGAAAAAACTAACCCAGATTTTTTCCAGAGTTCCTAAAAATACACCGATAGGCATCTATGAAGCTCACTCATTAATGTAATATATGTTTTTGTTTTTACCTTTTCTCTTTTCACATTATATATTTTTGCAGCATCTGTGATTTATGCACCAATGAATCCAGTTGCAACTATTTAAAGTATAATTGCAATGGTGGGATAGAAGAGAGTCAGATCAATAGTATGTGCCACCAAATTAAATATTTTATAGGTAAATTCAGGGCCATAAGCCACATTGCACAAGTGCAAAAAGGATGGACACTTTTTTTTTTTGCTGCATCAGCAGTGCCGGCACAACCATTGTATCTATAGCCACTCTCTGTATGGCTGGCTTTCTACAGTCTGACCACAAGAGGGCAATGTTGATTCATGAATCAACTCTCCCTTTTTTTTTTTAATTATTCACCAAAACAGAGGAGTTTCCTCATGGCTCAAGCAGAACTCAACCTAATCTGGATTATTTTCTTTTTTCACAAATACAAAAGGTGACAACAGCTGAGTATTGGAGTACAGGTCCTAAAGCAGTGACCAGCCTTCTTGTTGCTCATTGGTCCTCAGAAAGTCTTAAAACAGGATCTGACCACATTCAAAACATGGGCACAAACCAAATTCTTCTGAAATTACACGTGTGTGAAGACAGGAAATAGCAATGGGATTTTTTTTTTTTTGCCTTTCCACTCTTTCACTGCCATCACATCACATCTGCCAGCAAAACGCTTTCTGTGTTAAACTGTGACATGCACACTGGGAAATGATGACAGTTGGAACCACTTTACTAGATGTAATGGCTGTTTTGAGTTGGGCCTATAAGACAAGAGACATTGTATTACATCTTTATTCTTTAGTAATCTATTTAACATCTCAAAAAAATGAGAGAACAAACAGAAGTGAACTTGGAGTTACCTTATAACGCGAACCAGCTCATGAAAGGCTTTGTCCACATTCATTGGAGGATCCTTGGCACTGGTTTCAATATAAGTTATCTAAAGAAACAAGCAGAAATATTACAAATCAAAGCACAAGTGGTATTAGAGTGGTATAGGCTGTACACGGAAATAGGAAATACCTAATTTGGTTAAATAACTTAATAAATATAGAGTAGAAAGTATCAAAATATAGAGCAGGGGTGAGCAATTAATTTTCCCAAGGGGTCACATGAGATACTGTGAAGGTGCTGAGGGCCGAACCAATGCTCTGAACTAAATTCTGCTCAATTTCAATTTCATCGCTTTATAAAAATGCAGTAAATTATAGGGTTTTGAGCTGCAACTGGTATGAATGCATGTTATGATAAGACTGTTAATTTGGAGTAAGTCAAATATAGCAGTAAAAAATGGTAATAACTCTAATCATTATCTCACTTTTCCATTTATTTTAAACACAACATACATTTAAACCACAAAAACAATATAGATCATGTTTGTTATTCAGTAAACCAGCAATTTATTAACTTTATGCAGAAAGCAATAAGTGTTTTTCACAAGGTAACAAGGTACTTGAGTGTTTTTTGTGCAACGCATTTCTGTGCAGGTGGGTATGCGTGCACACACACATACGTAAATCACCTTCAAAATAAAAGCACTGCAAATGTATTGATTTCTAATTTCTGGGTAACCTCACGCGGGCTGGAGAGGGACAGACAACGGGCCGCTAAATGCCCGGGTCTGGTATAGAGAGACACAATATGATAAGCAATTAAACAGAATAAAACAACCAAATGTGACGTGGTTTAAAATCAATAAGGGCCACAATTAAAAGTTGTCTCATGACCTGGAAACTAGTAGAAAGTCACATGAAGACAGAACCTGTATCAGTGAAAACACCAATTAAAAACAGAATTCCCCGCTATAATTAATGTAATCTCACTCAAGACAAAGACAGTGGCAGATGTTCTCTCACACATGTCCAGCAGTGATGGAAGTGACAGTGATGAATCGACTGTGTCTAATGCTACTCAGTGTGGAAACAGCCCCAAGTGTTGGATTTATTGGCCCCGCTGCATGATCACTTAAAAAATGCAAAACTAAAAAGGGGCCCTTGAATCATAAATAGAAATCAAAGTGTGACAATAAAAGTCCAAAGATGTCTCATTCTTGGAATTAGAGGATACTGTATGTGTCTATTGAAGAGTGATCTTACAATTTCCCTGAATTCCCCCTGGACCAAAGTCATTCAGCACTTTAGGGAGAAATTAAAAGGTCATATTAACCCAGCCTCAAGGTCTGGCTTATGCGCATTATCTTTCTGCTATAGTGGAAAAAACACTGGAGCTTGTTTGCATTCTTTTCAACCAATCACCATCTTCTTGTGCCTACTAAGCCCAAGTTAAATCGACAGTGCCACTGCAAAATACAGTCATGGAAAAAATGATTAGACCACCCTTGTTTTCTTCAATTCCTTGTTCATTTTAATGCCTGGTACAACTAAAGGTACATTTGTTTGGACAAATATAACGATAACAATAAAAATAGCTCATAAAAGTTTAATTTAAGAGCTGATATCCATACATTTTCCATGGTTTTCTTGATAATGATTTTGGTTTTTATTAATAATTTCTGTTTATTAAATAATAATAATTATTATTATATATAAATATTATTAATTAATTATTTTTATTAACATTTGAATGTTTATTTCAGTTTTAGTTGGGATTCAGTTATTTCAGAATCAAAGACACACAGGTACATGTAAACTTGGCTGAAGGTATAAAATCAGGTATAAAATTTACTGCAAAACACCTACAATGACGTTCACTACTTACATTATGTTTTGCAGCCATCTCTTGTCCCTGGTCACTGGTGACCTTTCTCAGATGGACCAAGTCCACTTTGTTTGCCACCAGCACCATGGGGAAGGCCTCCCTGAGAAGAAAAAGATGCACACAATCTCAGGTATCTCTGCATAAATGAACAATACATTTCCAAACCACTCGCAGTGCTTTCAAAGAGTGTTTAAAAGTGTCTCATATTCTAAAGACTCATTTAAATATCTGATAGGTTTACATTTGGAATACAAGATCACATGCTTCACAGATTGTCTGAGAGGTGTCAGATTTCTGCAACACTCTGTTCTTGTAGAAAAATGAGCTACAGCAGAGCACCGCTAAATATGGACATACAGCAACTTGCTCAGTTCCAGTTTTCTATTTTTGTTCCATCTCAAGCTCAGTTTATTGGCTACTGTCAGTCAGTGTCAGAGAGCAGATGCATCTCTTCTCTCACAACACAACAGATTTCAAATCTGATGTTCTGCCCAACATGTCTGCAGCTTGAGGAAAAATGGAGCAGGCCTGAAATCCTAATCGAAACCAATCTAGTCCTGAAACATGGAAACCACTGAACTATGTCCAAATCAGCAGACTCAACCCAAGTCTGGCTTTATGCAAGGATAAATATTCTTATGAATACCAAATATATTAATATTCTGAATCATGTCGTGGACCATATCAGAGGCAGATATGATGGAGCTCACTGGGCCTTATTTTAGGAGCTTAGGTCAAAAGGTCAATTGGTTACAACATTTTGAAAAGTGTAATTGGTGCAGCTCAGTTACAGTAATGGAATTCCAAAAGGGCAAACATTAGTGGGCAGTAAATAAGTCCCCAGCTTACCATATCTTAAAGTCTATTACATCTGACAGAGCTACTTCCTCTTTTGGTAACTTCAGCTTCCGGGTACAGCAGCTGTGACTATATTTACAAGGCATGAAAACACACAGATGACTTTCAATTGAATGGTTGAATTGTTGGACCAACTTTAATTTTTTACCTCCAACTAATTTGGTCAAGATAACCGGGGTAAAAACCTTTTACTAAGCTACAACCAGTCTAATGATTCATTTACTCCAGTGTGACAGAGGGTGAACAACAAAAAAAGCATGTTCCTTAAACAGAGAGGGGATATTAAGCAAATGTTATAGCCTATTTGACAATTGTAGTAATCGAATAGGGACCTGGTCTATTCGAAGACATCAGAATGTAAGTGTGTTTTAACATTGTGAGCATTATTCAGATATTATTGTTAAATTAGCATTAGCCTTTTGCTAATTCATATATACCTGAACCATGCAATCACAATGACCAATAGCTGATTACAATAATGTCTAATCAGTGTGCATCAGTTGTACTAGGGATGGGCGTTTGAAAGAAACCTGCTAACTGCTAACTTATCTATAACATTGAATTAATCGATTTACTATTTTGTTTTTGTACATACTCCAGTATGTATAAAAACATGCATACATGGGCAATATATATACAAACACACAGTATAATGCCAGTACTACCTGTTTAGATAATGGATGTTTTTATTTTGAAAGGAAGAAAAGAGACTTCCTGTTGATCGTAATACTAACTGAAGTGAAGAGATCCCGTAAAGATAACAGTCAAGGAGTTCAATGTTTTATGTTTTAGCCTTTGAAGAGGCAGGAAGTTAGTTTTCACAGTAATCTTCATATTTAAATGTGTTTTGTGTTTAAATGAGTTTAAGATCTCAGTAATTCATGCTAGCAAGGTTTTATACAGTAAGCTAATTTTGCTCAAATTAATACTCTTGTATTTCTGTGTTTTATAGTTGTTATTGCAACTTTCAGTTTTCAAACTGTAGCTTTATCCAACTTAATTCTCATTGACGTACAGCTGCAGAACTGAATGCTCAGCGTGTTTCAGTTCAGTGATACTGATACACAGTCAAAGATAAAGAAAAAATACACACATCGATTAAAAATTCCACGTGATCGACCAAATTCTTAACAACCATTGATCGATCATCAATTTATTCCCAACCCTAATCAGTACATAGTTTACACTGAAGCATTTGCACATCACTGCAAGTTGGGGAAGATGTTTCTCCTGTTTGCATGGGTTTTATTATTATTATTCATTTTATTTTTTTGCAATGTGTTGAATTTTCAAGGGCACCGTTCCTTGGGAAGATTATTCTTTTAAAGTATTGACCAGGCATTTTGTGATTAGATTGTCTTAGCAACAGTTTAAATGAGTGGTTTACATTAAGTCATAACCTGACATCATTTAGGAGACAAAAACATGAGTTTTGTACATACATAAGGAATGCCCTAATCATTCCAGATTGACCTCAGTTTTCCTTTGTAACCTACCTGTCTTTGACCCGTAGTATGAGTTGATGGAATCGGTCAACGTGTTCAAAGCTGGCCTTGTCTGTCACAGAGAAGACGATAAGGAAGCCGTCTCCTGTCCTCATATACTGCTCCCTCATAGCACTGAACTCCTCCTGACCGGCAGTGTCCAGCACTGTCAAGATGAAGGGACACAAATCACTCTACATGCAAGATACTGTATACTGTACTTTATACTGTACGTGTTTAAATGATTGAGTATTACAATTTTGACTACTTTTCATATTAATTATACCGTCCACCCTAAATTCTTAAATGTGCTTTTTAGCTACAATGGCAAATTATGTTATTTTGATTTTATTTTGTATTGAACATTAATTATGATTAAAGTTGCTGCCAAAAACAGTTACCCCAAATATTGCATTGTTACATCTATTTACTATCAGATAAAAATTGACCCAGTTTGTGGTAATTATTGAACAATAAGATTATGCAACTTCGGTATTGTGACATGTTTCAATTTGCTGCGATAACATGTTCAGATTGCGTGTCAACATAAGCACACACACTCACTTTGAGAATCCAAAGAGGCACTTGTAGATCTTATTAACCCTGTGACCCAATAATCGGTCCTCTCACCTTCAGGCCTTGGCTATCCGTCCCTTACATAACAACTGTGTCAGAACCATTCTTAGGCCTTGGAGGAGGTCATTGGTGTCAGTAGTTCAAATATTTACACAAAGATACATTTCCATGAACTATAACACATGTGTTTAAGCGTTTTTTCAAATTATTTTCAAATTTTGATGTTTCCAACATAAACTGAACCATTTGAGGGTAGGATAACATTATGAAACCATACAGAATTTCTCTCACATGCAACAACCATAGCAGTGCCTTTTTACTAAATGCCATACATTAATCAGGAAGTTGCTAATCAATACTACACTCTACTACACTGCACTAGGATTGCGGCCCCTGATAGCACCATGAATTGCGCATCACTTTCAACTTCTATCTGCCCCGTCATAATGTCCGATTCACAAAAGATATTGTCACAGTAAAAACATGCCCATAAAGTTTTGAAGCTGAGGGCAATCTGCCACTTGGATAATTGCAATTATGTGTAAAAAAAGGGAGGCAGAATATAAATGTGCTAGAGGTTGAAGTGTGGTTTTGAGGGGTGAAGCCCTGAATAACTCCCAGTCTGACACGTACTTGGGCTGTTTGTTTTTTTAAATAGATGGGACTCATTTAACCGCAAAGACATGAGAGACGTATAAATGCACTGCAAAGACAACAGCAGGTCTCCATTGATTATTTAAAGACAAGCCGGTCAGGACCGGATATTAACTAATTTTCTGTCTAGTTTCACACAGTGAGCATATGTGAGCGTGTCAGCTGTGGACACCACAGACTGAGCCAGAAATCTGTTCATTCATTAACCTTATTAACTTCTCATGTATTTTCAAAAAAATTACACATGGTTGAGCTGAGTGTCCTGTCACTGAATCCCAAAATGAAGTTTGAGAAGACCTTATATTCATCTTCATAAATGCGCTTCATTTACCACCAGCTCTCTGAAGACACTAATAATTTCACTTTAACTGCATGTGACTATTAGCGCTGGTGTTTGTGAATTGGACTTTTTTCTGCAATGAGGTTCATTTGCATAGAAAGGGGGCAATTTTGTATGCATATTACCTAATTTAAATATCTGCAAAAAGAACCGGAGCAGCGAGAAGCAATTTGCTTGGCAGCGCAGTTAGAGGTGCAATTCACCCTCTGAGGCTGCTTTGAGAATTGCACATTTGTTTCTGCACATTTGTTTCTGCACATGTTTAGCGGCCTCAAAGCCTTGCAGTCCTTTTGTGAATTTGCCCCTCAGTGAAGAGAACAGCTACCACTGGAGAGTTTAAAGCTTAGCATGGAGTACCAGGATCATATTCAACTGCTGTGTGGTTAATTCCACATGTATACATTTGTACTCACCATCCAGTATTGCCCACTGTCCATCTATCTCTGTGTGTTTAAGATACGAGTCCTCTATCGTGGGATCATAGTCTGGCACAAAGATCTTCTGGAAAAATTGGATGGTGAGGGCGCTCTTCCCAACACCACCATCCCCCACCACCACCAGCTTGTACGTTGGCAGGTTGTCACTTGGCAGGGCGCTGGTCGCCATGGCTACCTCGACAGTGGTGGTAAAGGTGAGAAGTAGGCTAGTTGGTGGCTGAGGAGACACACCTGGCTGAGATGGGAGACCAAGAGAGACAGCAAGAGAGAGAAGAGAAACAACAGTGAGGGGAGGGGACAACAGACAGAGAGAGAGAACAAGAGAGAGAGGTGTTAAGGTTTTTTTTTGTGGCAGCTGCTTTTTCATTACCATGGAGACCACAGACCAAAGCTAGGAGTTGTGGATCAAAGCAGAAAGATGAGGGGGGGGGGCAGTACAAAGCATAGAGAATGAGAGGCCAAAAGAGACAGTTCAGCAACCTCAAACCCACCTACAACACAGATTTTCATAGCTGAGTATCAGTAATTCAGATCCTAAGTTGCACCCATTAGAAAAAGCCAAATGACAGCTGCACATGATCTTACTATATGGCGGAAGAGTGGAAAAGCTTAAATAAAAACAAGTGGAACAATTGACTTTTTTTCTAGTCTTGGAGCCAAAGTCTGGCAGCTTTTCCAGGAACTGCATCTTATGGAGTCTATTGTATTGACTTTAGCATTTATGCAAGATGGGCAGAAATTAAACCACAGAACCCTGCAGAGTTCAGTTGCATGGCATGTAGCAACATAAAGCTCACCCAGAGTGCTGAAAGGAGACCTGAATTTGATTAAATTGCATGTTTCAATATGATCGGAAGTGTTCATGTGTGTGGCGGGTGTGAGCATGCACAATATCAGGGATATTACAAACAACTTATGGTGAATAATGTGTTCAAAAGAAGTCAGCTCTTACAATAAAAACCTAACAACTTACAATCTGAGATAGAGCCAACAAACAATGACTAAATGTGTGATTACAACAAAACTCCTCAGGGCTCTCTTTACATGCAAAGCCAACATTTCCGGCAGGTGTTACTTCACATTAAGAGCTTCCCACTGGGAAACCACAAAGGCTTTTATTGTGAAGCAGCTAAAAAGGAATTGCTGTTGCATTTGTCATCAAGATTAGCTCTTGTGGTGAGATTTCTGAAATTTTCTTGTCGGCCGACATGTTTTAAATATAAGGACGAACAGCAAACAAACAGCAGCCACAATAAGACTGGTTGTATGAAGGGTTGAATGCAAAAGGCCTTGAAGAAAAAACCACTGCCGTCGCGTCATTGGCTCTAATCCAAGCCGCTCACAGCAGGGATATCACAACAGTATGGAAAAGCAGCCTGAGCTAGCCTCAGTGAGCCTGGTTTGGCTAAGGAGCAGAAACCAGGCGAATGACGTCTAGTCTGAGTAGCCCAGTATAACCACAGACCCAGCAAAGAAATATGATGGCTTCTACATACATGGATAACTGTAGTTTGTAATTATGGCTTTTTGGAAAAACAAAAATAAACATCCATCTTTCTCGAATATGAGAGGTTTAACAGAGTACAGCACAGCAGAGGCTCAATATAAGAAAATCTATTCAAACATTTGCAAATGCATCAGATGCATGCTGTGCTTACACCTCAGGGGAACAGCTTGTACAGTAATCAACAAACAAGTTTTTTAAAACAATCAAAGACTGCAATGTTATGAGTCCTGCGTGCATATGGTAATGATGTATGTACATTATGGGCAGTTACATAGGAGCTGTGTATTTACTGAATGCTGTCCAATCGATTGCACTCACGGCAAAAAGCTCACACCACAAAGAGGGAGAGCTACATAAAAAGAAGACATGGGAGGGAAGCAAGAGAACAAACAGAGGGAGGGTACATGAGGACAAAGCTGATAGAAATGTTACAAGATGGTGTTGAGTAGATACAATACACACTACTATTTCACTGGCTCTTGTGTGTTGCTCTTTTTTGCCCAGTGTTTGTTTCCTTTGACATGCATTTGAACATTTTTTAAATATTCTCATCAAGAGTAGGCAAATCATCAAAATCATTAAACACCAAGCATTGTGTGTGATTATTTCTCTCAACTATCGACTCGGTTTAATCAGTTGCAACACCCATACCAACGGTTTAACACACAGTCTGGGCTAAAGTCAACTTGTCAATCAAATCAATTTTGCAACCCACTGTAGCAACTCAAATTCAGCTAGCACAAATAGGAAGTTATTTTATTAGTTGTTTTTGCAATGTGTAGGTATGTACATTTTTTAAAAGACATGTTTATGTTGAAATTAATATACCTATGCTAGTTATGTCTCCTATTGTATTTATGGCACATTATGTCCATAAGACATAATGTGTCCATATTATGTCCATAAGACATAATGTGCCATAAATACAATAGGAGACATAACTACCATAGGAGACATAAAAATCATCATTTGACAAAAAAAAAACATCATTTTTGTCAAATTTTGAGTTTCTGCAAAACAAATCTGCCTGGAATGTAGGAAATCTACTGATACAACTATTTAAGTCAAGCCTTCAATGTTAATACTAATTTCAAATCAAACCAGTTGGAAAAAGGGAATCTACTCCCTTAGTGTGAAACCTTCAGATTTTGAGTTCTCATTACAGTCAAAAGCAGACAAAAAAGCACATTCACTCCCTACTAGCACAACACCACCACTAGCACCCACCCACCCACGCACCCATTCCTCCTCCATCCACCAGGAAACAGCTGTCAGCTGGCTACAGTCCATCCTTTCCTGCCCAGCACAATGAAGGGAAGGAAGATGTTTCCTTCCTTTCCAAAGCCAGTCAGCCAATCAGTCAGTCTGCAGCAGTCAGCCAACCAGGTTGGGCAAAGAATTTCCAGGCCAAATTCCTGATGTTAAAATGCCTCTTCAGTCATTTAGTTGGCTGGCTGTCAGAAAGCCACAAAGTAAATGTCTATGCCACTATAGCATTTCACAAGACATCACCTTCGACAGATTTTCAGTCTGTGCAGCAAAACAAAAACACAACAGCTTGAGAAGCACTATGACAACACACTACCTGCCACCAGTTGTGGTTTTCACACCATGGCTGAAGTCAGGTAACAGCCTTGTATTGTTTGTCAGCATTTCTCTCTAAGTCTACTTGGTGGAGTTCACAATTCTCTGGAACTCCACTCACCGTTCTGTGAGACAAAAATAATCCACAGACACCAAATTCCTTGGTAGAGAACATTTTATGATGTGCCCAACCAAAGTTAGTCATCAGAGCAATGTGGCTGGCTATATGGCTTTACAAACCATGATGTTTCAGAGGGACAACCAAGGCTGCATGAGGACACACTTGCAGTATTGTACACAACACTTGTTGTGTTCACACTAATGCCAATAAACCTGAATCATTTCCTCTGGGATTTGTTCTTTCATTCACAATAATATTAATAAGCTTTTCAGAAACCCTCTCCAGAAGGGATGAATTTAAAAAACAACTGTCCTGTGTAGCTCGTGTATGGACATGTATATTTATTAATGTCATTGTACTTTAAACTTTAAAATAATGCTTTTATTAAGCTCCTCAATCAGCAGTATATAAATCACACGTCTTCCCACCCTGAAAGTGACACCATAAGTCGTTTGTACAAGCACCTTGATATGATCCGTATTCATGTTTATATTAAAGCGGCGACCTCTTGTGGCCTTTGTAAAGGGGAGCTAAACAGGAAATGAGGCGTTGTAGTACTTAGACTGTGAAAGTCTGTTTGGGGAAGACGGGAGGTTGGTGGATAGGTCAAACAAACTCAGGACTTTGACCAAGGAGACTGCTATGTCCCATTTGAAAGTAAAATAACCATGATTTTTCCCAAACCTAACCATCTAGTTTTGTTACCTAAACTTAATTACAAACATTTCACAACATAAACACATGTTTAAAATTAAGACCTTTTCACAACATTAACTACATGTTTAAAACTGCAACAATTACGTTTTTATATGATGATGATCTCCTGCCACCAGTATGGGTGCTAAATTAGGAAATGCTCCATCGTGTCGTATAAGAGGGTAAAAAGAGTTTTTTATTTTTTATTTTGATCTCATCTGAAAAAAAGACTGGATATAAAATGTAATTTATGTATTTCTGTGTTGAATCCATGTCAAAAGTAATTGCATTTATACACCTAAATTTCCTGTATTCTGTGTTGCATAACAGCACCTGGTTAAGGTTTGGGAAATTCTCTGGTTTAATACAGAAAAGGACCTCAATAACTTGAGGCATAAGATATAATGTGTTTATTAACATTTAATCATACCAAGCTTTTCCCCTTAACTTAACCAAAGTGCTGTTCTTGCCTTAAACGAACCACAGATTAAAAATTCACATGCTGCAATCTGGTATCAATGTCCAGCACTATATATCTATAATCCATCTGAATATACGTTAGGATAATTACAAACAGGAGACAAACTTGGATAGGTTAATGGGAAAACTATTTACTACATACATTATAGTGACGTAATTTCCAAGAGACCGGATAAGGATGACAGAAACAACAAACTGAGATTTAACTTGAAAAATACTGCGTCTAGCCATATCTATCCAAAATAAATAAGTAAAGCCACTAATCATCACTGGCTGTAATGCAAAATTTAACTTTTTTTCCTGATGTTGTGGCCTTTATAACATCAGGAAAAGTTAGAGGCAACTAGTCTGAAAATGCTGCACAGAACGTTGATGCATAAAAAACAATTGTCCACTAGGACACAGCAGCCTTCATTTACAAATGTCTTTCTTGTTGCAAACCCAGTGTTCAATTTTCTTTATTTCTAATCTGCAAAACTCTTTTACATCACTGCAAAACATGGCCATTACAGCACAGCACATATGTTAAGCTACTGGACACCTTGTTGCACACTGGATGTTATTATACGTTTCTCCTCATCCAGTGTGATAACTTGAGGACCAGTGGCATATTCTGTCAATGCAGAAAATACAAACGTCACTCTACAGGTTGGTGGTTATGCATAAAGAACACAAGTACTTCACATTTTGTTTCCACCATGACTCCATAAAGCCACTCTGGGCTCTTGAGAAGTGGTTAGTGGCTGCCTTGGGAAAGAATAAAGGAACTTCCCTCTTCACATGGGAACAAAGCAGCAACACATCTCACAGAACAGGAATAAGGAGGAACACAGTGGTGCACACCCCAGTCTGTACTGTAGCGTTGATATCAACACCCATCGATCATTCAAAGGAGGTGTTAACACACAGTTCACAGGGTTCAAAATGTATTACAGGCCGGGAAATGACCAGTGACCAATTTTAGTCATACTCCACCCTTTTTCTTTTCAGAGTCAACCAGTTTTTGTTATTATATATATATATTTATGGGTCAATGACGTGATCTAACACAGTCAGTTGGTGTAACCAGTAATTTTTTCCCCATAAAAATCTGATTATATACAGGAAAATAAATGTGAACTAAAATGAGAAAAAAAATACAATCCATGTTTACATTGCAACACTATGGTATATAACAAATCTTACATAATTTGTCAAAACTTTAGAAAAAAAATGGTTGTATTCATAATATGTTCTGCTCATTATTGACGAAATGTGTAAATGTAGAAAAAATAAATTCATTTGTTTTTCAAAATGAAGTAATTATATGTATAAGTCCACTTAAATACAATGTAGGTGGATGAGGTATTTAATATTTATCCTTTTTTGTGGTTACACGATTTGACATCTTGCCAACACTTATTTGTCACTGACCCATATATATTTTACATTTGACTTATGAAAACCCATTTAAGAAATGGATATTATAATTTTAGAAATTCAGCGATTGTTGACCAGAATATACAGAATTTCCCAAATAATTAAATGGTAAATGGACCTGCTCATTCACACACATATTCATACTGGTGGCAGAGGCTACCGTAAATGGTGCCACCTGCCACCATTGGGAATTCATTCATACACCGATTAATGCAGTATCTTGCTCACTTTGACATGTAGGCTGCCATGGTCAGGGATTGAACCACCAACCTTCCGATCAGTGGGTAACCGATCTACCAATTGAGCCACAGCCGCTTAAACCCTGACTTTCTGGAGGAGCTGGGTGTTTAATCTTGGAGAGGCAGGTTGCTTGCTCTTGTATCCGAGACAGCTTAAGTGAAAGCAATAATTAGCTTAAGGGCTATCTTTGTCTTTGAGCTGGGGCTAATACAACAAGGATCCTAATGTTTCTTTACCAGCAACAATATTGGCAGTATTCTCCAGTCATTAAATTTAAAATCAGATGTGCATTAACATAATATTACTCAGAGCCTTAAATCCTTCCACCATGTTTGGCAGCATATTTTTCTTTCACAAAATAACGTGGCTCTCTGGATGAAGATGTACATCTTTAGCATCTCCTACACAAGTCCAAACTGGACTCCATGTGACGGTTGGCAGGGTGGCATTGGCAAACATTTAGAGCAATTGGCAACTTTGTCTTGGCCTTTGGTTGCCATCAGTAGTGCACACAAAAATAAATACATTTTTAATATTGTTGCATCTGTGATATTTAAATATTTTGGTTACATTTAAAAGATAGTGCTGCACATGTATGGTGCATTTAAATACATTTATTCATACATGCTAGAGGTGGGGGGGGGGATCGATACAGCATAGTATCCCGATATTTTGCGTGGAAATATTATATCAATTCATGGCCACCAAGTATTGATATCTAGAATTCTTTTTTTTTTTAAAGATTATTTTTTTGGCATTTTTGTTGCTTTATTGATAGTGATAGATAGAAAGGGGGTGATAGAGGGGAAGACATGCGGCAAAGGGAGCTCAGGCCGGAGGCGCTCTACCGGTGTGAGCCACCGGGACGTCCCCGATATCTAGAACTCTGACGGCTGTTCGTATTTTCACCATTTTTATATGAAACTTGAAGATCTAAGGAATCTATAGGATCCATGTGCGTCAGGATTTAGTGTCAGGAAGTTGTCAAATAATGCAAAATTAGGCTATTTTTTGATGTTTCATGGTCAAAGTTTAAGAAAATGCTTCAGTTGTTGTCGTCCATACATGTTCGATTTCAGCTAAGTTCAATTTGATTGAATACTTTGTTGGTCAGTCTGTGGGTTTGACTCATTGTGGAGAAATAAAAAGACTGAAGTGAGATGAATAGACTGAGAATTTCCTCATATTTGGCAAAAACAATTCTTGATTGAATTTAATTTTGAGGACATAAAATGCAATTTAACAGTTAAATGGCAAAATATTGTATCGCAATACTCACCATATCTCAAAATGCTTAAAATCGCTATAATATCGTATTGTGACTCAAGTATCAGGATTAAATTGTATCGTGGGGCCTCTGCTGATTCACACCTCCAATACAGACATTCTTTTTTACAGACAATGACGAAGCATTCCTATGACCTCAACTAAGGATGTCAACTAACACTCACGGTTTTGTCGACCATTTGATAAGTTGATTTTACTGTTTTTGAGCAAAGAATCATTGAATATCACCACTTCAAATCTTGTGTTTACCCCCCAGGTGCTCAAAAGTTAGTCGATGCTGACTAAGACCAAAATTACCAATTAGTCGACCACTTGACTAACATACCACATACTAGGGTTGTCAAAAGTATCGATACTCAAAAAAGTATCGATTCTAAAACGTTGTATCCGGATACAATACTAATTTTCAGTAAGTATCAATACCCACAGTATACACAGTGTCAGTATACATAAGCATAGAGTTAATAAGTTTATATAAATGTTGGAGACTGATATTTTCCCAGAATGAAGCAGAGAAAAGTCGACCCACAACCAAACAGCAACACACACAGTCGAAAATATTGTTCTAATTGTTATTGTTTATTGTATTTATTTATTTATTGCACTACCTCACACCTGAAGCTTGTTATCATAGTAGCAGTTTCTTTTTGCACAACTGTTTTTATTATAAATATTTAACCTGTGGTTCTGTTCATTTTTACATGTTGCATTTTTCTGGTTAATAAAAATATTTCTGTTAAATTTTGGGGTCTTTGTTTTTATCCTTGTGGTATCGAAAATGGTATTGAGTATCGAATATTTTCCTGAGTATCAGTATCAAGTTGAAAATTTTAGTATCATGACAACCTTACCACATACATATTAAGATTTAAATTCTGTAAAGTATCAGATAAAACTTTTACTACAAAGAATAATGTTTTCTGTAATGAAGCTTTTATTTTATAGCACTTTCTCTTTTATTCTGACGCATAACTGCACAATTACTCAGAATATACGTTGACTAAAAATGGCTATCTATTTCAGAAAATGAGGTAAGCTAGCTGCCCCCTCATCACATTTCCTCTGACGATGACAGACTTTAGACTCAGATCTTTAAGACTCTGCAACATTTGGCTGAGAGAACAAAGTACAACGAGCCTAACAGATTCTGTATAGCTGATCACATCACCGCCGGTCATCACCAATGACTAACTTCAGTCTCCAGTTTCACAGCATTGTTTGAGAACCCATTACACCCATTTAGCCATAAATTACATTTATGTCTTTTCTCACAACACTTCACGATTTCAATAAATTCCCTCTGGATAAGGCTGCCATTCACTCACACAGCCCAAATATCTCACTAATGTACTGTGACTTGCTGGGGGCATTTCCAACTCTGACCTTTCCATTCATTAATTCTAATAATTTAAATTTTGGGGGAGTTTCCAACCAGAACACAGGATGCCATGAGTGAACGACTATTGGGCATCAATGACACTGAATGGATGATTAAAGTATTTATTACTGTATATCCTGTGTTTGAACTGGAAGTCACTGGTTAATTCTGAAGTAGAACTATTTGAACATAACACATACCCTACCAGCAGTCTGTGGTATTTTTCCATAGCATTGATAAGTCAATCATGGTCAAGAATTAAAATAACATTAAAATCAAACAAATTAGTCAGCACAGCAATCAATACTATCCCTTAGTGCTGGTCAAAAAATAAATGTTATTGTCGATTACCTTTCAGTTTATTCATATCGTGATTTTTGTATTTACCATATGTTAATCTATATTAATATGGGGAAATACCCCAAAGCATGAAGATATTTTTAACATATCACCCAACAAAAAATCAATCCAATCTACAATGGCCGGCCTTACGCCTGGATTCCACTGGATGCGTAACGACTCCGACAGGGGTCTGTCCGCAACGACTGCGTATCTACGCAGTCCGTCAACACCCACCAGATCCGTCTGTGTCGGAGCTGTTGCGGACAGCAGAGTCCCGAGGACGCACGAGATCTCGCAAATTCACGCCTAATCAATTGATATAACTGGAAGATAATCAACATCTCCTCGTTAATAACTGGAGACAAATCCAGCGACTCCGTCTTAACGAGCGCTAACGAGGTCGACCGGCTTGTTAACGAGCCGGCCGACCTCGTTAGCGAACCCGAGGTATTTTATTTTGAAAATATACCGGTGTTTTATTTTGTGTCTGTGCAAGACTTCCTGTCCCGAACGATCTGCTCTGTGCTGAATTTATGCGTAGTGCTCCGTCGTCCGACAAAAATAGAAGCTCTGCGCAAGTGTTGCGAGGGCTGTCGGATGGCCCTGCGTTGTCGGACTCATTACGCAGCGGATCTGCAGTCGGTGGAATCTCACACATTGATTATAATGGGTGCGTAACGGCTCCGACGACGGATCTGCAGCCGTTACGCATCCAGTGGAATCCAGGCGTTACACCACTGGAAACCAGTGACATGTGGAGTCCAAAAAGTGACAAGGTCATCATGATGATGAACAAAATAAACTAACTTACGTGAATTGTCTATTATGTCTAGTTAAGCTTGAATGCAACACATAGTTTGGCTGTTCTTGTCCCTGTCTTAATGGCTATAAGCTATGTCTATCACCAACTAAAATACATGGACTAATTCAAATTGGAATAATAGACTTTTCTTCTTCCAGGTTAGGATCATGCCCTGGTTAACGCTCATATGTTACATGGAGTAAGTTCACGCTGAAATCTAAAATACATGTTTTTGCTCTTATCTGTAGGGTTTTTTTATCAATCTAGATTTTGTTTGTCCTGAGTGCCCACTTGTTGGAGACTGGACGTAGAGATATCTGCCTTTCTTTAATATAATGGAACTAGATGGTATTGGCTTGTGGTGCTTAAACAAAATATATATACACATTTGAAAACAGCAATGTCTCTTTCCAGAAATGTCAAGTTACTAAATATATTAGACAGACTTTGTTGTGAGCAGCTTCTTGTAGGAACTATACAAAGAAAATAGTTCCTATATGAAGTGCTCAAAACCAAATGTGTGATTATCTTGTTTTTCACTTTAAGGCACCACAAGCAAAGTGCCGTATACAACCCTGATTTCCTAAAAATTGGGATGCTGTATAAAACATAAACAATGCATCATATTCAGAATTTTGGTGTATATTTACAAAAAAACAAAACACTGTTTGCAGTGTTAACTGTGGTCTTTGTACATTTTTCACTAGAATATACATCAGACAGGATGATCAAAGTATCACAATCTGTTTTATTTATGTTTTACAATGTCACGACTTTTTGGAATTAGGGTTGTATTTTCATTTTATTCAAAAAAGGGAGACATTTCTTCTGCAAAAATCCAACACTCTATAGGTCACTCACTATAGGTATGAGGAAAAATGTTGGTTTTGGGATGAGTGGTCCCTTTAAATACCTTATGGTCACACAAACCTACTTCCCTGTACTTCTTCTACACTATAGGCCAACCTTTTGTCACACTTAAAATATCAGAGGTGTCACCTGGTAAGATTCCATATGCATGTAAGTTGTTATTTGAATGTCACGCAAATAATTATTTAATAGTAATACTAGGCCGAATACACATGGAATAGATCACAAACCGACTAGCCGGGATGGGAACCTAGCATCTACAGTACCAATCAACCAAAGGGCAATTTTTCCCTGGTCAAAGGTCACAATTAAACCTCTGAAGTCCAGGAGATTTTGGTTCAAATTTCTCAACGTCCTATGCATTCGTTTCTGTCTCTGTTTAGCATCTTTCAGTCTGTCCTTACATCATATGCATGGCTCCTTTTTCTCGACACAAACTTGGCTATCAGTCAGATTTTTCATTTTATTTTAATTAACAAAGTATAAAGCTGCCAGGAACCGAAAATACAAACAAAAGACACAGGTGTCTATGGAAATGTACCTTCTTCTTTTCTATTTTTTACCATTTATACACACAAAAACAGCAGAAAAAATATAAATAATAAAACTATAACACAGTCTATTTGCATGTAAATTAAAAATAATAATAGCTTTCATTGTAGAAAGAAAACTCACATTTTAAAAATGGTATAGAAACATAAATGGCACACTGTGAAAGCTCCTATGATTGCACTTTCAACTGGCTTTCTCAGCTTGTCTATGATATGATGATATGATATATAAATGAAGTTATTACTGTGAATAAAACATGTGTATTTTCAATAAATAGATGGACTCCAGAGGGTTAAGCTTTAGGGAAATTGTGAAACGGCATACAAAGGTCGGCTAACCATTACTCTCACAAGCAACGTCACCATCATCATCATCATCATCAGCAGCAGCAGCAGCAGCAGCAGCAGCAGGGATTGACATTTCCATGAAGTTATGATGGAAGGATAAAGGGGGATCTGTCCCCAGGCCCAGACAGCCAAATTATCTGGTGATTTCACTTTGCTATTAATAGTGATTAACGTGTGTGTGTGTGTGTGTGTGTGTGTGTGTGTGTTCTGTAGACTGAGGTGCTCCTGAATGATCTCATCCTATGATTTGATACATGAAGAATCTCTCTGTCCAGTGGTTAAATCTGCACACCATTTCAGCTCCAGAGCTGGACAGTATGGTTGTGTGTATAGCCAACATAGCCATGTTGTGAAATACTGAACACACAGACACAGAGGAAGCCTTCATGATCATTTCTGACATACGATAAAAGACAAGCACTGGGTTTTTCTTTCGTCCCCTCGGGAACATGTTTGACACACAGAGGCAAGGCCCGTCTCTTTCTGTGTGAGTGTGTGTGTGTGTGTGTGTGTGTGTGTGTGTGTGTGTGTGTGAGCGGCCGTATGGAAAACTGACAGTAGCCGCCCCTCAATAACGGATTTCGGTTGCTTCATCTTTCTCTTGAAGTTTGCAGCAAAAAGGAATTTCCGCCAACTGAATACTGTCCTTCATGTTCTTAATTAAAACAAGCTAACTTCCCCTGACTGTCATTCGTGGAAATAACGTGTTGACAGTGAACTAGGCTACAGTAAATTGTTGATATACTGAGAGGAGTTGATTTTACACTGACGGTAGGTGTTGCCTTCACTGTCCGTGAATACAAACGCCCGCATTCACGACCTCTTCTCTGTCAGCAGGAAAGCTACTTACCTTCTGAGTTTGGCTGTCGTGAACACAAAGAAACGTCCTCACGCCGACATATTCCTCCTCATCTCTCTCTTTCTCGGCTTCTCGCCCTTTCGCCACAGACGGAGTGTGCTCCCCACATCTGCCAAACAATACGTTGAATAGCTAATCTTTGTATTGCAACAGCTGATGCTATAAATAGAAAAGCCCCAAAGGGGTGACCGCCGTTTTTTGTGAAAGCTTTAAAATATTAAATGTTACTTTTTAGTGTAATGTGGTGCCCATGTTAAAGAGCAATTGAAACGCCATGTGTTCGTGTTCCTTCAGAGTTTGTTTTTTTTGTGTTAAATTCTTTGAAATCTCACGAAGCAGTGACAGAGTCCCCCTTTTTAGTGAAATGGACTGTTCCTTTATATATAGCGGACTTCTTTAAAGGGATAGTCCTGTCAAATTAGCCCTACCCAATTTAAGGAGCGTTAAACGGATTAATTAAGGAAAGTGTGTGTGTGTTTTTTTTTTTTGTAAGTTGGATAATGGACACCTAATTGTTCTAATTAATTAATAGACTTATTATTTTGAAATTAGCAATACCTTAACCCATAAGATCACAGACCCAGTTATTTTTAAAGGAAAATTATGGGGGATATACCACAGACCAAGTGGACCACAATTAGAACACATTTATGAGGTTTTTATTATTTTATTTTTTTAAATACTACCCCTAAATGTCAAAGATCTGTGATGTGACATATGTGTCACATTGGGCGTTTGTGGTATTTATGTTTATAATATCTCTTATTTTAACATTTAAAAAATAGACACATTTTCTGCTTACAGAGACACAAATTTGCCTTTTTCTGTGAATCTCCACATCATTCAACAAAATTGTGACAATAATAGTGCTGTTTAACAATACATTAATTTTCAGATTTGTTTTTAAGTAACAAAATAAGAATAAATCAATAATAAATAAAAACAAATAACAATTTGCCTTTTTGTTTGCATTTCCATTACATATATCAAAAGTGTGACTTTCGTTTGTTCAGGAAATATGGTCAGAACAAGTTAAATGCAAGATAGGAAACCCTATTGATGGATTAGAGTTGTTAAATGGGTTTAAACTTAGCCTCCTAACAAAAATTAAGCTTTTTCAAATTAGCTACTTTTTCACATTTCTGTTTCCAGTCACACACATATTTTGGAGAAGTCACTTCTTGTCAAAGTCACATGACCACCACACCAGGGTGTTGAGTATACTTCACTTAGGGATTTAATGAGTTAAGGTGAAGCATAAAGCTGAATATGGGAGATTCTAGAAGATTTAAAGTGTTTGTTACACGGGTGAAACCATGGGTTCTTATTGGTTAATAAGGTTATAATTGTTGATATTGTTCGGATGTCTTTATCACCTGTTTGCTAAAGCCTCTCATCAAAAAGTCTAATTATGTGCCATTAATATAAAGGCTTGTGATACAGAGACCAACAACTTGTTTTATGTTTTGAATGTACAGGCAAACTCAGCAACAGGTGATGGTTATAAAAAAAAATTAAAAAGCCCAACACTCTTTTACATAAATTGTTTGGTCTCTTTTTATTGTTGTTTGCATGCCTCATTGTAATTATTTTTGTGTCTTCTATTTTGGGATGGTTTGTAGTCATTGAGTTTGTTTGGGGGTCTTTTTGGCATCTTTTTTTGATCATTTTGTGTCTTTTTGTAGGGTCTCATTGTAGTCATTTAGTACCTTATTTCAGTTGTTTTGAACCTCTGTGTAGTTATATTGTCTTTTTGAGTCTCTTTATGGTAATTTTGTTTCTTTCGGGATGTTTTTACTGTCAAATTGTTTCTTTATCATTTTGCATCTCTGTGTGATTCTTTTGTTTTTCTTTGTATTTGTTTTTGTTTGTTTTTTGTCATAAAGGCATTTCTTCATTGTCTTGAATGAATTGAATTGAATTGAATTGAATGACATTTTGCAGATGAAGCTCAGGGGGCCCTTGACACTTTGGGCCCCTGGGCCTGTCAGTTGTCCATCCATGGGTTTAAGCTGGTACATTTTTCACTCACTCTTCTGGTTCACTGTTCTAGCTGATTTTTTTGTGATCCTCTCCACAGCTAAACTGCAACCTTTTTTATTCCCTGACAACGCATGTTGCTCAAACATTAAGAATTGATAAGTAAATAGGTCAAAATGATGCACTAAAAAAAATTTAAAAAATATATGTAATAGGACTTTTTCACAACAGACAATACAACTTGTGATAAGGAAAACCCAAGTGTCAAAATGAACAGCTCTGTTCTATCAAAGTTTCAATCATTCATTTTTAAGATTTTACACCTCACATATGACTATTGTGACTTAAACATGTGTTTATGTTTGTCAAATAAAAAACCCATTCCCTGTGAAAATTTCCTTATTATAATTATATTTTTTTGCTTTTAATCATGAGATGCTCAGTCATCATTATGAGTACAGAAGTCCTTTTACAGGAGAGAATCAACTTTTTTCTTCTCTGTTGAATGCAGTGCATCTTTGTAGACTTTCTGACATTTTCAAATCTGAAAAAAAAACATGTCACAGGAACATGTGGTTTTTATTTTATGTGTAAAAACATGACATTCACAAGATAAAAGGCAATCATTTAACATAAAGTGTGTTGATCAACCATTTTTTACTCAAGAGAAAATTATGTCACATTACACACTTGATTTGCTTTAGCTAAGGTCAAAGAGACAGATAAGGATCTGATCAATCAAGAGGAAAAAGGGAGGTGCCTGTGTGTGTGTGTGTGTGTGTGTGTGTGAGAGAGAGAGAGAGAGAGAGAGGGAGCAAAAAAAGGGCTTAGTGATGTGGAGAATAGATTAGGGCAGATAGGCTACAATTTAATTTCGGTGAGTAGTAAATCTGCATGTATCAGACCGCATACTAGCAGATCTGTGCAGAAAGAATAAAAAAAATATTAGTGCTGTTTGTTTTACAGATTAAAACTGATTATGACTGCTCAGCAATCACATACCTTATTTCATAACTCACTCTGGGCCAGGTCGATAAATAATTCAAATACAAATATCACGAGTAATGAAACAGTTCAACTCTGTAAGGGTGTTTTCGGGAATACCCTATTCATTTGTCACACTTGCTAGTAGCTTTACTCAAAAAATGCTTCCCAGAAACCTCGGTAATTAGGAGGTTGTTTTGCAAGCAGGGTGAGTGTATCCTGGAAATCAGCTCCAAGCCACAGAGGACAGGCAAACACTGAGGAATAATGATATCTCATGTCTTTATGTTATTTAAAGAGAGATGTGACAGTATTGCAGTTGACAAGTGCACACATGCTCAGGAAACAAAACACACACACACACACACACACACACACACCTCACATCTTTAGCTTACTGGTAATGGACTGCTCCATCATAAACAGTCTTGCCAGTAATCGGGAAAATGTGTGTGTGTGTGTGTGTGTGTGTGTGTGTGTGTGTGTGTGAGTGTGTGGGGGTGTGTGAGGGAGAGAGAGAGAGAGAGAGGGAGAGGAGGTGAGTAATTCAATTGAAATGAGGAAGCGGGAGCTTGCTATGAGTTCCACCTCTGTAAATAATCCAGACATTAGGCATTTTAGAACTCACATTACACTAAGTGATAGGAAGTGCTCCCTCTCTCTCTCTCCCTCTCTCTTTCTCTCTCTCTCTCTCTCTCTGTGTATCCTATCCTATGTGACCAGTATTTCCAGGAAAATCCTCTGTATTTTGAATGTGGATCTCAAAAAGATCTGCAAATCTTTTTTTCTTACTGACAGTGCCACAATATAGGCACTTGTGATTGTTTATTGCAGTGCACAAAAAAGAGCATTTAGTAGATCAAGTGATCCCGGCTCTGTATTGCCTTCAGAGGTCGTCACAGAGGTGTAAAATTGGTAGGACTGTTAGAAGCAGGATCACTATGAATCGACCATCCCGGCAAGGTGTAATGTTTGATGTTGTGCGTGACGCCGAACCAAGTATTATTTGTGCCACAAAACACGTCCCTCACTCAAGGTCTGACAATAACCAAAACATGTTAATCAAAATGCAAAACATCTTTGCCTGAGTGTGCAGTATCTGAACAGCGAGAAACAGCAGGACATTCAGTTCTTCCGCCATCATTGTTTTGAATCCCCACTGCTTGTTGCTTTTTGTACACGTAGTGCTGCTTTTTTGTTACACGTCACGGACTGTACTAAGAATCGTCCCAACTATCACACCTTCGCAGGATCACTATGAATGCCCTAAGGCACAGATCTTTTCAGCAATATAGCGGGAAATTTGCGAAAACGCACTATGAAAGGCCCTAATGTTAGCAACACTAAAAAAGAATGAATGTATCTGCCCGGTGACTTGGATCTGCCATGTAATGGGTTCCACCGTGGCTCATGCTAAAAGTCCCGGCCCTACCGTCCAGGCTTTAACTATGTTTTCTTGATGTATTGTGTTTTTCTGTGTTTGCCTGTATGTTGTTTTATACCCTTGTAAAGCACTTCGTGGTTTTCTTTTCCTGCGAAAAGCGCTTTATAAAAACTTACTTACTTACTTACTAGAAGAAGAGAAAAGAGATCACCAAATTTTGTCAATTTGCCCCGAGAAAAACTAGTGTTCATTGCAATGCATCCAATAGCTGTGAAGAAATGTAACTAAAAAACACTAAAGCTTGCTTAAAGCTCATGCAAGAGGAAAGGAGAATAAACCACCAAAATATGTGTATTGTATGGGAATAATAAATATCTCCAAACATTTTTATAGTAATCCACCAGAGAGTTGTTGAGATATTTCAGTCTGAAACAAAGTGGTCATCTGACTGACTTACATTACCATCACTAGAGCCACTCCACAGATCACACTTCCTACTGTACTGTAACAATGTGCTATTGAAATGTTGGCCAACCCAGCTGTACCACTAAATGTATCAGAATGTCAATTGTATCCCAGCACATTTAAAAGTTAACCCTCAAGGCCTGTTCAAATTGTATACACACTTGTACTGCTTTGTGCATAAAATGCGCTCTTTGAAAGCAAGCTATAAAAAATATTATACATTTGTATATTCTACTTTCATTGTACTGATTATTTTCACCTACATCTGACCTAATAATTTATATCAAACACTAATTGATTTTTGAATAATTTAACCATTTATATGCCAGGTTTCTGTCATGATGCCTCCATTTTTATAGACCTGGCTGTAATCACAGCTGTGTAAATAGCTTTTTTGTTATGAGTTTGTCATGTCTCCCTAGATGGCTGCATCTTCTGGCTTGGTGGAGGATCATGGTGTCATTATTACCAGTTTTCAGGGTCTCAGGGTCACCCTGTGGATAGGGTGGGGATCTGGACCTGTGAGCATATTGTGGCCTCTTGGTGAAGCCCTTCATTGGAGGGTAAAGAGCAGCAAATAATAATTAGATTCATGATATAATAGTACATTTACATTCAGGTATGGAAGACCTTCTAGTTAATCAAAGATCAACAGTATATATTTAACAGGAAAGCAATGATACATGAATTTGTTTTTCCAGTATGCCCATCTGGGAGTCCTGATCTTGCTCTGTTTGACGTAAGGACATATTGATTTTGGCTTTGCAAGACTTGTAGGAAGCAATCAAGAGGTGGTGAATTGATTGACTGGGTTACTGATTTATTCATTCATTGAGAGGTCACTCCACTGGATTGGACGACAAGTTGATGGGATCTTAATTTGAGAATTGATTGTTTTGTGTCTTCTCATTTTTCTTCTGATGCTGCTGGCGTTTAGAGGGCAGGGTCAGGTAGCGTGAACCTCTCTGATGGCAGCCCTGTACGTGCAGTCACAGGAGGACCAATGTCCATTCACACCATGATACATGACCATATGAGCAGCTTTTTATTCTCTCAGGAAGTGGCAAAATGTTTGATTATCTCTTGATCCTCCTGTTATGTTGCAGGTCAAATTGACCATTTCAAGGTTTAAAAAGTATTTTTTTTCAGGATGAAATTTCTTTTACTTGGTTTAATAAGTGTAATCAACTTATAAAATGAAAATTCTCATCTGTAAAGTGCGAGAATGTAGATGTCATGACTTTTGTTTTGGTATTTGTTATTTTGTTATATAAGGAAACTGTTAAAATGTAAAATTAAAAAACATCAATGTGATGTAAAACCATTATATCTTATATATAGGTTTTTCCATTGTACATAAAAAAAGGTTTTAACAACAAACAAATTAAATATCCTCATTGAACCATGATATGTGAGAGGTAAAGAACACCATTGCACTAAATATTGATTGAAATGGTTAGTAATAATGAAATATAAACAATGTTTATTGGGATTTTTTGGCTTCTGATACTTTTGGATAATTAAACATTATTGCTGTTGCTGACAAAGGAATGTAACAGGAGAGTTAAGGGACATCAAAAGTCCACAGTGTTCAATGGGTCCAAGGATCATTAAGCACCAGTGACGTCTGTGTGTGCGTCATAGAATGTGTAAATGTATAATAAAACACACACTGAACAATGCACATCGATGTCCAGAAAATTGCCTCTTTAATGTGGAGACACCGACATGTCTCAGACTCTACTAAGATCAGACAATTTGAATGTGGATGTGGTTTATTAAATATAAGTAAAGGCACAGCACGACCCCACCTATATGACCTGATGATTATTTTTTCACTTTGAATTACAGGATCAATGTTTTGAAACTCAAAAGAAACAAAAATTAATGATAAAATCAGATATTTTTTTATTTTTAAAATTTGATCATGCTCAATGAGGAATTTCAAATGTTGCAAATGTGAACACTGGTTACAAATATAATATACAAGAGATAAAATGAGGACAGCATGTAGGTCTTTATTTTTAGACTGAATATATTTGACCTTATCTCTGGTTTTGCTTGGCCTATGATCATCAAACAAAACCTGGCATGGAGTTTCAAACCAGTACCTTAGAGCAGCTATTCTCAACCTTGGGGTCGGGACCCCAATTGGGGTCGCGAGATGATTTCTGGGGGTCGCCAAATCATTTTGGAAGTCAGCTCTGTGTTAAAGTGTTCATGTGTTTTAGTCCTTTTGGTCACTTAATGTCTTTTTTTTGGCCATTTTGTGTCCTATTAGGTAATTTTGTGTCTTTTTGATCATTTTGTGGTCAATTTGTGTCTTTTTTGGTCATTTTGTTTCTTCTTTTTTTTACATTTTGTGTCTTTTTTAGTCATTTTGTGTCTTTTTTGGTCATTTTGTGTCTTTTTTGGTCAATTTGTGTCTTTTCTTTGGTCATTTTGTGTCTTTTTTGGTCAATTTGTGTCTTTTTTGGTCAATTTGTGTCTTTTCTTTGGTCATTTTGTGTCTTATTTTGGTCATTTTGTGTCTTTTCTGGTCATTTTGTGTCTTTTTTGCTCAATTTGTGTCTTTTTTGATCATTTTGTGGTCCATTCATGTCTTTTTTGGTCATTTTGTTTCCTTTATTTGGTCATTTTGTGTCTTTTTTGGGTGATCTGAACTGTGCGTGTGAGATTGTGTTCAGTGAGTGGGGGTCATGGACAACATGCATGTTAAATTGGGGGTCACGACTCAAAAAGGTTGAGAACTACTGCCTTAGAGGGAAGTTGATGACAGGGCTCAACACTGCTTCATTTTTATTTTGGGACATCATGAAGAAGTAATGCGCCGGCACCATCGGTGACTTCAGGGTAAAAATGCAGAGGACCAAAGAGAGCCAGTGCAGAGGTCACTGATACCAGCTTTTAAATTTGCACACAGTACTCCTTGTATTTGTGTATTTATTTCTTTGAGGTTTAAATAGAACAGAACAGAATAGAATAGAAGGGGGATTCTCTCTTTTTTTTTTCTCTTTAGACACACACATATTACACAAATGCACAGAGACACACACACTTCCATCGCCTCTTGCCTGTTTCCATGGAGACAGTAGTGAGCCGTTTCTTCACTAGAATCAGACCATCTGACTTGATCACAATACATATGCACACACATGTGTGCGCACACATACACTGAAGTGATGCATTTTTCAGTTTCACCAGATTAGTCTGTGCTACAATGACTGTGTGTCCTATATAAACCTCTTTTTGTTTAATGCTTAGTTAGGCATCACCACTCTAAAGGTGTTATATTAATCTATTCTCTCTGTGATTATCTATGATTTTCATATTTTCTCTGACAAATTGTGAAGATTTTATCTTTTAATGCGATGAAAATATAAATATTTCTTGAGTACATGTTAAATAAAATACATCTGTTTTCATATTTGTATTTTAATAGAGAGATTTACTGTACTTTGGGCATGTGTGAACTGAGCTTAACAAATAGAGGGAGACAAGAGGATAAACTGGGCTTTTTGTTGAAATGGCTCCAATATGGGGCATTATTCACATTTGTCCTGGCTGCAGATATTCTATGTTATAGTGTTGTACTATTCTATACCATATTTTAACACTTTGGTTACTACATTTCACCTTATACTAGGCTATATCTCATATCCCTATTCTTTATCATAATTGACCATTCCAGTACTATATTATGTTAAAGAGACAGGTCACCCCAAATTCAAAAAGCCATTTCTTTCTACCCAGTTGTGTTGGAAAATAATGTTGCTGTTGAGTTTTTCTTTTTTCTTTTCTTTTCTTTCATGCCATCTTTTTTAAGAAAAATGCAGGCATCTCTTTGGCAGATATCTCCAACACTGTGTGCAAATCACACCTAAACAATCTAGATTGATAAATAACATGACGGGTCGAAGAACAAATATGTATTTGTAATATTGGGGTGAATTGTCCCTTTAATATTACATCCATGTTTGCATCATTAATCTCCCTATTGTCATTTGTCAACACTTTCAACTTTCCTTGAAGTTTCTGTCTACAAATGCTCCTGTAGAGTTGTATTTTATGTTTCGGGAGTGATGTATTGTCATGACCTGATTCTGAGAGTCATGGCAAAAAAGGGAGTTGACACCATGTACATCAGTTTAAACATTTATTAAAGGAACACTCCACCGTCTTTTCATATTAAAACATGTTATTCGGTCAAGTAAGACGAGTTGATACAGACCTCTTGCGTCTCAATGCGTGCACTCAATCGCCCTGGCGCGCGGCGCCACTTGGCTAGCAATTAGCTTAGCCCAGTTCATTCATTAGGATCCAAGCAGATGGACAGTTAGAAGCGACCAAACTCCTCCACGTTTTCCCTATTTAAATACAGCTACACGAGTAGTTAAACAACCAAGTATGGCGCCACAAAATAAAACGTGGCGCTTTTCTAAGCGGATACAAAGGATAACTATAATGTATGGCGGAATAGCACTTGGGAGCACTTCGACTCGGCGCAGTAATATCATCACTCCTGAAAAATCTTCTCCCCTCAGGAGTGATGATATTACTGCGTAAAAAGTGTAGCTGTATTTAAATAGGGAAAACGTGGAGGAGTTTGGTCGCTTCTAACTGTCCATCTGTTTGGATCCTAATGAATGAACTGGGCTAAGCTAAGTGCTAGCCAAGTGGCGCCGCGCGCCAGGGCGATTGAGTGCACGCATTGAGACGCAAGAGGTCTGTATCAACTCGTCTTACTTGACCGAATAACATGTTTTAATATGAAAAAACGGTGGAGTGTTCCTTTAAATCAAATTAGACCAAATTAAACAATCATAAAGGATTTGAGGTTATGGAGTGTGTAGAAGCAGTGGTATCAGTGGTAGGGTGTGCATGAGTGTTTAAGTGTTGATAGTGTGGAACAAAGGCAAAGGACAACCTAAAGCATCAAGCTAACCCAAACCAAACCAAACCTTACTGGGGACAGAGGAGCCCAGAACAGGGCAGAGCCAGAGAGTGGTCAGAAAGGGGAGAGCACCTGGCTGCAGTGGCATAAATACTCTAATCCAAAGTAACATAATGGAAGACACCTGCAGACAGAGAAACCACAGCCAGAGAAGAGGAGGAGGAAGAAATAGACCACACACAGGAGGACACACTCAGACGATGCCACATGGGGCATCACAGTATCACTTATTTTTTTTAGGTCTTTTGCTTTCTCTATTTATCTGTATTGTTTTCCTTGTGCAACAACCGGATATCCCAGCAAGAGTAAATTGACTTGAAAATCACTGGCTGGTTCCTTTAAAAATGGGTCTGAGTGATCACATGATCACAGTCAGTGGTAACCAGTGGTGGGATTATTTAAATCCTTTACTTAACCCTTTATCGGGCGAAGAACTACATTTGGTAACTTCAGCGGATATGCAAAATGAGGTCCCCATGTCTCTCTGTGAGGTCATAGAACCACATGGGTATTTCGAGAAAAAAGTTGCAAATTTACTAGGTTAAAGTGGCAAATCTACAAGAAAAAAAGTTGCAGATTTAAGAGATTTGAAGTGGCAAATCTGTGCGAAAAAAATCGCAGAAAAAGCAACTTTTTTCTCGCAGATTCACTACTTTAAATCTCATAAATCTGCTTTAATCTCGTAAACTTTTTTCTCAAAATATTACCTCCCTACCCCGGTCCGTATGTTGTTGTTTTTTTACACATTCTGGCAATATGTAATATAATAATAATAATAATATATTCTCTAGGGTTGAAATTTGGAATTTGCAAGTATTTCAATGAGTGCCCTATTAAGGGTTAAGTGAACGTACTGATACCACGCTGTGAAATGACTCCACTATAAGTAATGGTCCTGCATTCAAACCATACTGAAGTAAAAGTACAAAAGTATCAAGATCAAAATGTACTTAAAGTATAAAGTAAAAGTACTCGTTATGCAGGTTGTTATTATTCTAAATATACTATTGTATTATTATTATTAATATTATTTTTATGATTATTATTATTATTGATGCATTTATGTAAGCAGCATTTTAATTTTGTTGGGGTAGGGCTCATTTTAACTACTATATATACTGTTATGTAGTTTAATTTAGAAAAATGCATCACTTTAAATTGAACATGTTTTTTAAATTTTCACCTGAAAAGTAACTAAAGCTGTCAGCTAAATGTAGAGGAGTAAAAAGCACAATATTTGCCTCAAAGTGTAGTGAAGTAGAAGTATAAAGTTATATAAAATGGAAATACTCAAATAAAATACAAGTATCTTAAAATTGCACTTAAGTACAGTACTTGAGTGAATGCACTTAGTTACATTCCACCACTGGTGATAATTAAATAAAATGTACATCCACTGTAGCCTACTTTTTTTTTTTTTTACAGAATTAAATTTGATCTGAGATTCAAACAGGGGCTCAATGTGTTTCTGGGCTATAATCTATAAGAACACACATTAAAGTGTGCACCATCACCTCATCACAGGATCATGCAGTAGTCTAAAATACTGAAAGCTTTCTCACTACTGTCTTGAGCAACTGCACAACTTTCACTTCCTCCTCCACCAGCACACACACACCACTGTCATGTGCAGCCAGTGACAGCCTTAAAATCAGCTGCCTGTACCTGGTTCCAGTTTTCATTTGCATCTTGTGCATAAACCCCAAGCTCAGCCAGCATATTAAAGTTTAACAGCTCAAAGGCACGCATTAAAGCTCTTCACAGGAAACAAACACCATTACAGATCAGCAGCAAGCACACATATGTTCATCTCTTCCCCTTTTTCTAATTTGCATGGAATTGCGTGCACGTTTGACTCGATCAAGACAAATGTGGAACATAGAACATAAGCATGTGCAACACACAGTCATTGCAATAGACAGGTCCCCCTTGACAGAATGGAAAATACCAACAGGGCTGTAATGAGCATTGCCATGTATTCATCACGCCTACAGATAACAGCAGCAGATCGAAAAAAAAAAAAAAAAAAGATGTGGGGGAGACCGGCCTTAATTGTATTCTGGTGAGTTCCACCTGTTTTATTCCTTGTTTTCTGTTCTGTTCATCCAGTTGTTTGTTTGTTTTCTCTGATTGATACGGATTCTCTTCTAACTCTCTTATGATTCTGTTTTATTTTATCTAATCTTTAAAATTGCCGTTCTGCTTTATGGATTCTCTTAAACACACACAGTAAATGATGACAGCAGAAATATATGATAGTATAGAATGTATGTATATGTCTTATTGTTTATATTCTTCATTCTGTTTCTATATATGTGTCTGTATCTTGAGCTGCTATGACAACTAAATGTCTGATAAAGTCTGATTTTATCTTATCTTGTCTTACATACTTGCCTACTCACCTTAAGTGACCTCTTTCATCCTAACGTCGCCACAGTAACTTAAGTAAATAATACAGTTTGTTTGTATTTTCTATAAAATGCTACTTTCTATTGTCCTCTATTCTATTCTTATCACGGATTTCATGATTTTCATTTATTTTTGCTTCAGGGCAGAAATATTGTAAAGTTCTAACATGACCATGACAGGACCTTCCACTATAAACACACACACACACACACACACACACACTATATTATTATATTGATAAATCCTAAGTTTGTCACACAACAACCAGGAGTTTTCTACCAGTTACTGTAAATGAACAGGGCTGTTGACTTGGGCTGTTGAAGAAAAGTGTAAAAGGGGCCTAAATTGGAAAATTTGGGATTTATTTAATGTACAAAAAGAGCTAATTTTTTCCTACCTACTGCAGCTAATTTCAATCTGCCATTAAGAGGTTTAAGTTCATCGTCATGAGTCTTAATTTAAGAAGAACAAGGAGAAGAAGAAGTAAAACAAGAAGTAGAACAAGTTACAAGTTATGGAGTTACTCAAATTGTATTAATGCAGTTGACCACTTTGTGTTTGTATTTTTATTTCTTGCATTGCATGCTTTCTTGCATTCTGTTAGGTGTCAGTGTATTGGTACCTTGATTATGATTATCAATCATTCTATGTATCAGTTATCTTCAAGTAATAATCATTTTGTGTAAAACCTTTATTATGTCTAATTATTCTTCAAGTGTGAATCAGTTATTAAATATAAATCACCCTGCTAGTGTTTAAGAAAGTCATCAAGATGTGTGTGTTAGAAAACCTAGAAGGCTCTTTGAGACGTGTATAAGTTTTGAGCCCTTCAGCAAAAAAAGAAGACAAGACACATCAGCTGTCTACTAAGACGGACCTCGAGAAGACAGCCATCAGATAAGCCAGTGTGCTTTCGAAGATACGGGAGTAGAAAAGCCTCATGGTTAAATTTTTTTTGTAGAAATGAGGGGCAGGGGTGCCTACATGAACACAAATATCTAATATGTATTTTGGATGGAGAAGGGGCAGAGGTGTTTCAATAAGGGAACTCTGAGGGCTTCAGGAGACTTTTCCTAGGGAAATGTGATGTTGTGATGTTTAATTAGAACACTAATAAAGGTTTTGATTGCTTCTATGCTTCTTTGTCACACTGTTTGAGTGCCTTTTAAGGATGATTAAAACTATATTTATATAATGTCTATAACCTTCAAATGTCAGTGTGCAAAAGTAAAAAGTAAAGTAAAGTAAAAAGTTTGTTACAAACAGAAAAAAAACATGGATTTTAATACATTATCGGGTTGTATGAAGTGTAACAACTTAACAGTTGCATTTTGCCACTGAACCAAATATGGTGCATGTTTTACAACTCAAACCATCTTTATTACAAAGTTGTCCATCATGGCATCAATATTATCTTTTTATATGCTGCTGCAAGCATAACAATCATAAGGCTAACATGTAAAAACAACATGAGGATGGGCATTTCCAAAATAGCATCTTATTCACTTCAATAATGATCATTTTAATATTCTGTGCTCTAAATTCAGTATTCTCCCTGTCTGAATGTAGCTGCATTTTACTGTTTCAAGGGTTGCACATTTTGATCTTAAATCGTGTTATTAGATGTCATTGTTGGATCTTCAAATAATTTTAAAGTAATCAAAATACATACAAATAGGAAAAGGTTTTGCATAGTAAAAATATGGAATGGGATGTGTGAAGAATTAAAACAATGTTCAAACATTAAACACTTCAAAATCAAATATAAAGAGCATGTCTTCACACAATATAGGGATGAAAACGGGTGTGTAAAATGACAGTAGGTGGTTATTGTTGACGTTTTATTTTTAAATGTATTATTACTATTTTTCGTTTTTGTGTGTTGTTGTTTTGTTTGTTTGTTCATTGTTGTCTCATTGTGACTACATGGGTGTATGTGTACTTATGTGTGTGTAAGTCAATAACAAGTTATGTATGTTAATAATGGTAATAATAAGTTAATATACTACATTACTATGTGTTATACACACACACACACACACACACACACATATATATATATATATATATATATATATATTATTGTTGTGATATAACTGAATATAGTAAATTAACATAGGGAGAAGGGGTGGGATTTAATATTAACACAAATAAGTGTTGAGTCTTGTTGTTTCATTTTATGTTGTTGTCTTGTATTTATTGTTGTTCGTTTGCTTTTAATTGTTCATCTTTTATATTGTGTTCAAATAAATTCTCATCAATCAAAAAAAAAATACAGTAAAAAAAAATGTAATGTTCTACCTGTATTCTTCACATTGATAGTGATTTTAGTTTATCTTCTACTGATTGATACTGACTATCTGCTAGCTCTAGTGTCTTGTTTGAACTCTGTATAGTTACAGTTTCGCTTTATCTGTTTCTCAAACATGCAACATGCTAACACTTCTGTAAATATTAAAAAATCCCAATGCAGACATACCTGGAAAGTACCGGGAACACCGTAGAAGGAGGGCTGAAGAAGAAGACACGCCATTCATTTTAAAAGCCAGCTGGAGCAGCGCAGCGCCCCCTGCCGGAGGAGCCAGAGCAGGCCACAGGGGGACGGTGCTGAGCACCTGGGGGATTTGAGCTACAACGTCTGGTGCAGAATGCAAAGTTCATACACTTTTTGAGTGGTGAAATTCAAGCACTTTTTCGAGGACTTTCAAGATCCATTTTCAAGCTTTTTCAGGACCTTACAATGGTTGTAAGTTGCATGTTTTAGATGAACATGCTAAAAGGGGTAATTTCACTCAACCATACTGACAGCGATGTTTTTTTTACACTTTTAACAACCACAAGTACACTTTGCTAATCTCAATATTCAATTTATTATTTTTTTCATTGAACATGTGATTATCTATAGTCAGATTGCAAGAGAAATCATTAAGAACTGCAAGCATTTTCAAGCACTTTATCCAAAATCCAAGCACTTTTCAAACCTTGAAAATACAACATTAACCTATAAGAACCCCGATCCAGTAATCCGTAAAGGAAAATTATGGGGGATATACCACCGACCAAGTGAACCACATAGAACACATTTTTGATGTTTTAAAAAAATTCTACCCTTAAATATGAAAGATCTGTGATGTGACATAAACGTTACATTGGGCATTTATGGTATTTAAGTTTATGATATGTCTTATTTTAAAATAAAAAAAATAGACACTTTCTGCTTAGAGAAACACAAATTTGCCTTTTTCTTTGCATCTCCACAACATTTATCAAAATTGTGAAATTGTGAAAAATAATAGTGCTGTTTAACAATAAATTATTTTTCAGATTTGTTTTTAAGTAACAAAATAAGAATAAATCAATAATACAAACAAATAACCGTGTGCCTTTTTGTTTGCATCTCCATAGCATATATCAAAATTGTGACTTTAATTTGTTCAGGAAATATGGTCAGAACAAGTTAAATGTAATACAGGACATAAACGTATTAGAGTTGTTAAATGGGTTTAAACTTAGCCTCGTAACAAAAAATATGCTTTTTGAAATAGCTACTTTTTCCACATTTCTGTTTCCAGTCACAGCCACATTTTGGAGAAGTCACTTCTTGTCACAGTCACATGACTGTCACATGACCACTACATCACTACACCAGGCTGTTGAGTATATGTCGCTTAGGGATTTAATGAGTTAAGGTGAAGCATAAAGCTGAATATGGGAAATTATAGAAGACTTAAAGTGTTTGTTACACCGGTGTCACCATGGGTTCTTATGGGTTAAAAATTAAGCATTTTCAAGGATTTCAAGCATCCGTATGAACCCTGAGAATGAAGAAGATGTAAACTATTGTCTTGTAAATTAACAGTAAAATACTGGCAGCAGGGTTGCCAGCATTCTACTGTTAATTTTACAGTTCCTCTACTTTTATTTACTTTACAGTATGTTACTGTGATAAAACCGCATACTGAATTACAGTAAAATCCTGCATTTCATTGATTTTTACAGTAGACTAAAACACAGTATAGCGTTGAAGCTAGTTGCAATATTTTTGCAGTATACAATGCAGTCATTTTTTGTAAATAGAGCATATTACTGTCTGAAAGCCAATTACTACAAATTAAGCGCTGTCTTCACTGTAACCTCAGTAATTTTAATAAACCATATACTAAATGAGTTAGTTAAGTAAAATACAGCCATTAAAAAGTGTACCAGAAGAGACTTAGGATATAGTATGTTACTATCACAATTTGGCTGTTTTCTTACAGCAATCTGTTACAGTGTGTGTGTCACACAGAGAGCCCAACAATGAGAGAACAAGAAAAAGGAAGATTGTATGACATATAAACAATGATAAATGTTTTAACACTGTTCATTCAGTCTCCTGTGGTTGCAACCAGGGAACTCATTGAGTTTTGATCTCTTGACCTTTGCAAGAAAAAACTCTACTGCATGAACCTCTGAATGAATCTCCTGCTACTTTTTTGCATTTATCAATTTTTGAGTCTTAGAGTTTGGGGAAGATTTTGGTGCTTGTGTTGTTGACAAGTTGGGAGGCTCTCTGACCGTCTCATCTGAACTTGGGGATTTGAGCGGTCTTAATTTTAAACTACAATATATATTCTGAATATATTATTGGATTACTATTATTATTGATGCATTTATGTAAGCAGCGTTTCATTTTGTAATAGGTAGGGTTAATTTTAACTACTTAATAGTTACATTACAGTTATGATGTTTAATCCTCTGGAGTCAGTGAAATCATGGGCGCATTACTTCTTCATGATGTCACAACATAAAAAACTTGGCAACGTCGAGTCCTGCCGTCACCTTCCCTCTAAAGGACTGGCTGGGAACTCCAAGTTTTGTTTAATGATGATAAAATCAAGTAAAACAGAGATAAGGTCAAATATATTTAGCATTAAAAAAAAATCTTAAAATCAGATTTTAATGTTTGTTGCTTTTTGGTTTCTTTTGGGTTCAAAATGTTGATCCAGTAAGTCAAAAAATAATTATTAGGTTACATAAATGAGATTGTGCAAAAAAAAAATTGATAGCGATGTTAAATATGTTAAATATGCATGTTACACTTTTTTTCTCTCCAAGAGGCAGAATGAAAATTATTTAAAAAATGGACTAAATAGCCCAAGACTCCAAAGGGTTAATATCAAACATTTTTTGACCTGGAAAGTAACTAAAGCTTGAAGCTAAATGTAGTGGGACAAAAAGTATAATATTTGCCTCTAAAATGTAGTAGAGTAGAAGTATAAAGTTACATAAGTTACATGAAATGGAAATACTCAAGTAAAGTACGACAACATTTTACTGAAGTACAGTACTTGAGTAAATGTACTTAGCTACAATCCACCACTGGGTAGCTGAAACAACTTATGCAGAGCTGCAGTAACATGAGTGGTTTTAATGATGGTGTCAAGGTGTGGTAGACCACACTTCATCCTACACCTGTGAGCAGAACTGACAAAGCCACACTGGGAACATTTTTACAACTCACCAAATGTCAGCAGGGAGTTACTCAATTTGAATGCATTTAGACGGCCACTTTGTTGCTGTTTTTGTATTTATTTTTTTATCTGTCTTGCAAGGGTGGTGGATTTTAACTAAGTGCATTTACTCAAGTACTGAACTTAAGTACAATTTTGATGTTATTGTACTTTACTTGAGTCTTTCCATTTTATGTAACTTTATATTTCTACTTTACTACATTTTGAGGCAGTTATTGTACTTTCACTCCACTACATTTAGCTGATAGCTTAATTAGTTTTCAGATCGAGATTTAACATGAAAAATGTGATCAATGAGGTGATTTTAAAGAAATGTATTTTAAATGAAACTGTCGTGTAATTTACTGGTCCAAGTTGTAGGTCAAATAGCTCATAAATTAGTTTTTAAAGGAGTCCAATTGGAAAAAATTACTTCTCTATCTTTAACAGTTATTCAAAAGCCCAGTTGGAAAACAGCTCAAAAAAACTCTCTAACAGGTCTCAAAAATCTTCAAGCAGGAGTCCAAGATGTTGTGACAACACTTTATTATCGATAAAAAGTGGAGAGAACAAATATAATACACATAAGGTGCAGTCCATAAGCTCTCTAACTCGAAATGAAACTTACATGAGGTTTTATAGAGAAATCACACACATCTGTCCATCCTATCATAAATATTCATTATGACCTTTCCTCCAATAAAATGTGTTGATTCTTTAGATTTCTCCTCCTAGGGGCTGCTCCAAACATCATTTTATTCAGTTAATATCCGCCCCCCTAGGTGCAGGTGGCATTACCTCATCCCCTGGCAGAGAGACATCAATATGTTTAGGGGTTGAAAATATCACTATGATTTTAAGTCATCCGTAGGTTCCCATAGGGCCTTTCTATGCTTTATTTACTATGATTTTGAGTTATCGGTAAGTTCCCACAGAGTCTTTCTATGTTCTTATTTCTCACTCATCTCTGTTTGTCATACACAGAGCTTTTTTTTATTTTTCATTTCTCACTCAGAGTCTTTCTATGTTCTTATCTCTCACTCAGAGTATGCTACTGTATTTAGCCCTTGTTAATGCTGCTTCTTGCCCAGCTGGGTAACCTTGCTCTTATCAGCTCTCCAGGACCAGCACTCTAATGAACATCTCTGGCGAAAGATCACAGGTGTTTTTTCTGGCACAAACTTAACATTCTTATCTAGGCCTTATTTTACTTCTCCTCTCTTCCAGTACTTCTCCACCTTTCAGTTAAATCTCTGCAGCATTTTGATTATACATATAACATCATATAGATCACTCAGGGTTACATTACTTTATTTGTTATTAAAACGATCTTTATATGCATAACATTGAATGGATCAATTAAAAGTGTATAGTTTAATTCATATCGTCACCCTGTTAAAATAATAGCCTAACTCATTTTTTCAAGTTTTGCAGGAAACACTAAAAACTTCAAAACTAAAAACTTCACCAAAAGTGTAACATATGGCATTTATCGATCATTTCACTCAAAAAGGATGTAACAAAGGATGGCTATTGGCACAGTAATAACACTGTGTGTAAATTATATAACTTAAGAGAAATAAATGACTTGAACAAGCCTTTGTGACTTAAGCAAGATATGGTAACACTTTATTTTGAAGGTGTCTACATAAGAGTCACACAAGCCTGTCAGAAACATGACATGACAAGTATCATGAGCATTAATGTTACTTCAGAGTGTCATTAATGTTCATGACTCATCCCATGTCATAATTATGACATGCTCATGTCACTCTTATGTAGACACCTTCAAAATAAAGTGTTACCATATCTTGCTTAAGTCACAAAGGCATGTTCAAAAAATTGCCTAAGTCACATTTTATTTTTGACTTAGGCATAATAAATCCGCTTAAGTCACACACTTGACGTAGGCCATTATCTTAAAGGGGTAAAATCACAAAATCGACCACATCCTCAGTTGATCAGATCATACCATAGGTGGCCGGTGTCATGAGGAAATTATTTAGGCAAAAAACAACAACAATTTTGACAAAAAATGACATAGGCGATTATTTTAACAGTGTGATGATATACTGTGTTAAAGTACCACCAGGGAGATGTTGACCTGAACAGTTGTGATTGTATTTTTTAATCTTTATATCTCCACCACACACACAAAAGAAAAAAAGCAGCAACAAAATGTTCTCCGATTTCACTTTCTAGTTTCTGTGTGAAGCAGTGGGCAGAGCAAATTTACTGTAAATCACCTGAACTTGAGCTATGCTACGTCACCCACTACGTGGCCAATGGCAGAACTTTTAATTTTCTCGACAGCCAATAGGATGAGAGAGATCCTAGTGAGTAGGCGTGGATACCATGATAACGTCTTGCTACAGTTTTCCTTGGACTTCCGACACAACTTTTTGGAGATACTGGAGGTAAACATGGAAGAAAAGTACCGAAAAGACTTTAGTTGAACGTTTGTGGTTAACTTCGATGTATTATTTTACCGACGAAGAAGAAGTGTCACTAGAAATGGCTTCAGCACCAAGTAAGGACCTCTCCTGCCCGGTATGCTGCGACATCTTTAAAGATCCTGTCCTCCTCCCTTGTGGCCACAGCTTCTGTAGTACCTGTGTGCAGACATGGTGGGCAACAAAACGCCGACGGGAATGTCCCGTTTGTAAGGCTGTGTGTTTCCCGAAGAAACCACCTCCCAACCGGGCGTTGAAGAGCCTGTGTGAGGCTTATACACTGGAGATGGACTCTGGGGTTTTCTGCCGCAGCCACGGGGAGAGGCTCAAGCTCTACTGCCAGGACCACCAGACCCCCATCTGCGTGGTCTGCAGAGACTCAAGAGACCACACGGGCCACACATTTATTCCCGTTGACGAAGCTGCAGAGTTTCACCGAAATGCTATCCGGCAGAACTCGGAGCCCTTACGTGAGAAAGTGAAACTGTTCAATGAAATGAGAGCTAACTGGGAAAAAACAGATGTAGAAATTGAGAAGCAAGCTCAGGAAACAGAGAAGAAGATAAGAGAGGACTTCAAGGTGCTCCAGGAGTTTTTGCAAACCGAGGAAAAGTCGTGGATCGCAGCACTGGAGGAAGAAGAGAGGATTAAAAGGAAGACGATAAAGGACAAGCTATCCATGTTGACATACCTGGAAAGTACCATGAACACCATAGAGGCAGGGCTGAGACAAGATGACACCACGTTCATGTTAAAGGTCAGTGATTTGGCGAGAGCATCGCAGCGTCCCCTGCCGAGAGACCCGGTGCTGGAAACAGGAGCCCGGATCGAGGTTTCTAAATACCTGTCGAATTTGAAATTCAGAGTCTGGTCCAGGATGAAGAGCAAAGTGTCATACACCCCTGTGACCCTGAACCCCAACACTTCCCACTCGGAGCTCCACCTGTCTGAAGATCTAACCAGTGTGAAATTTGGCCCGGATCAGAGTCTGGCTCCAATCCCAGAGAGGATGATGCAGCACCGCAGTGTCCTGAGCTACCAGAGCTTCACATCAGGGCAGCACTGGTGGGATGTGGAGGTTGGAGACAATCCCATATGGGCACTGGGTGTGATGGCAGTGGATGCACAGAAGATTGGAGACCTAGTGTCTGGGTTATGGCTGGTGAGGTTTTGTAATAGTAAATTCACAGCATACTCCCCGTCATGCCCAGGGTCTGTTCTCCCACGAAAGGAAAGGCTCCAGAGAGTCAGATTGCACCTGGACTGGGACAGAGGAAAGCTGTCATTCTTTGATGCAGACACAAGAACAGTCGTACATACCTTCACACACAGATTCACCAGCATGCTGTTTCCATACATCAACACCTGGAGTGACATCCCGCTGAAGATATTGCCCTCTGACCTCACCGTCATGACCAAATCAAAACAGTATGGTGTTGTACAGCTTTGATATTCACTTGTTTTTATCCCTGTGGAGTCATCATTGCAGCAACTTAAAGTAATTGGACATGGCATAGGAAAATAAATGAAAACCTTGCTGCATATACATCCTGAACTAGGGTTGTCTAGATACTAACATTTTCAACTCGATACCGATACTCAGGAAAATATTTGATACTCGATACCATTTTCAGGATTCAGGATTTTTCAGGATAAAAACAAAGACCCCAAAATTTAACAGAAATATTTGTATTAACAAGAAAAATGCAACATGTAAAAATTAACAGAACCACAGGTTAAATATTTATAATAAAAAACAGTTATGCAAAAAGAAACTGCAACTATGATAACAAGCTTCAGGTCTGAGGTAGTGCAAAAAATAAATAAAATAACAATTATAACAATAACAATTATAACAATATTATATTACAACGTTTTAGTATCGATACTTTTTGGAGTATCGATACTTTTGACAACCCTATCCTGAACACAGCAGGTATATGTATGCGATTTGTAAATAAATGTAAGCCAATTCTTATAAGCAGAATTGGGATCATTAAATAATTTTCATTGTATATTCAGATGTGCAATGTGAAATGCACCAAAACTCAAAAATCAAATCAAAATACAGATATAAGTAGCTAAAAGCATAAATATGAGCCGTTTTAATGAATATCATAATGTTGTTAAACCACACATTATACTATACTTTTATTTCTTTGTCTTGCACTTTGTTAAGGTACCATTGGTATGTGAAACTACTGGTACTTTGTTGGTCACACACTGTTGCTGAACAGTTAAAAGTTTCTATTTGTTGTATCCGTTTGTGCATTTCTCTGCCACACCGTTGGAGTTACTTTATTTGTTATTAAAACTACCTTGGATCCATTAATGTAATTGTATAGAAGAGAAAAAAAGCTTATTTCATATAACAAAACAAAACAATTGAACCCTTTGTTATGGTACCATGGGTAAAAGTTTAAATTATTATATCCCTGTGCATTTCTGCAACAAGTGTCTTTATATGTTTCTAGCTATGTTTATTAATCCTAATAACTGACATGTGATTTGTCTGGTTAATTACATCTATGTAACTAAAAGATCATAGCCTAACCAAAAAGTTCATTATCTTCCAGCATTAGTTACTCTTTACTTCACAAATGAAGACAGAACATTTATTAAAGGTACTTGATCATTCAAGTAATTTTTCATGTAAATACATCATAATGGTTCCAGCTTTACAATTGTGGACATTTGTCGCTTTTCTTTTTTTAAATATTTGAATATAAATAATGAAAATGAGATATGAATAAAACACTGTTTTGCAAAAAAAGGGTATGAATTTTAATAAATTATCAGGTTGTGTACTATTGTTCTATAACCAATCACTGTACAATTATTTTCAGCTATGTTTAAAGATAAAAAAAAAAAAAGTGGTTTTCATGTTTAATAACTTCCATTGAAGTTATTTTCTCTTTATTTTACAATTGTTGCATAATTAATTAGTTTCTGGACATGCAGTTGCCAGCATATCTCCAACCTCTAAGCAATACCAGGATGAGCATTTGCAATATGTTCTGCTTAACATCTTGATAAGATAAGATATGATTAACCTCAAGATGGGGAAATTGCACCATTATAGCAGAGAGAAGGATAAATATAAACAAGGATAGTGTACATAAAATGCATAAATATAAAATAAATATAAACAAGGGGAAATTATAAAAATATAGAACAATATCAACAATAAAATGAAATAGAAAAATAATACACATGATGTGGGTGGATATAAACTAGATGTAAACAAGATGTAGTGAACATAAGATAGAAGATATGACTTTATTTATTCCACAGTGGGGAAATTTAGTTGTCACAGCAGCTCAAGATACAGACACATAGATATGGAAAACAGAATAAAGAATGTAAAAAAATAAGACATATACATACATTCTATACACATTATATTCAGACATTTCTGCTATTTGGCATTTATTATTAATATATATCTTTGTGTTTGTTTGGTTTCCTGAAAGTACTTTACATTTTAGATATTACACATTGGAGAAAATATATTTTAGCACGTTAATTATAAACATAGTGCTCATTCTGATATTCTGTGCTTGTAAATGCAACATTCACTATCTAAATACAGCTGCTCTTACAGCCGTTTATTTATTTATTTTTAACTAAACGATTTCTAATGTAAAACCGGCTAAATTACATTAATTTGAGAGGTTCAAACCATCGACTGTATATGAATAAGGTTCAAACACTTGACAGACTTTAAAACCTATTGTCGTAAAACTGTCGTACAACACCATGACGGCAGCTAAATCGCTTTACGAACAGGACGTTTCTTCTTCATATAAGTGTTACGGCTGTCCTTTCAAAGATGTGGAGAACATGTGAGTGTAAACAACTTGTGTGTTTGCTATTAAGACAGTAATTGCTGTTCTTTTTCGCCTCAGCGTGTTGAAACGTAACGCTAAATCTGCTTGTCGGGTCAGTGGGTTATGGTTGCGACAATGTAGTTTAGATAAGTCAAATAACTTCAAGGTGGAGTGATGTAACGGTAGTTTGGGTGCATTGTAGTGCTGTTAACGAGTGTTATATCGAATTTAAACGCCTACAAATACGTTTTTAAGCATGTACTGCGATACTTAGTGCTAAGAAAATCAAATATATCACTATTATTAGACCCAGAATCCCGAAAATGTCTCCAGGGCGGACACAGAGCTGTGATAATAGAGTTTTTAACACACTTGAGTATGGACTGTTGACATAATCGAATGTGTATTTATGTATACTTGAACTAAATGATTAGATTCATTCATTAATTTAACTCAATCAAAAATGAAATCAAATGAAAATCAAAATGATTTTATTTATCCCTGAGGGGAAATTCAGTTAGTCTGGTAACTCTGTTAGAATGAGACAGTCTGATGGCTGTAGGAGAGAAGGATCTTTTGTATCTCTCTGTCCAGCAACAGAGAGAGAGGAGCAGTCCACTGCTGTTTTCTTGGTCCATAAAGGTTTTGTGTAAGTAAGTAAGTAAGTAAAGTTTATTTATAGAGCACTTTTCATAGATACAATCACAAAGTGCTTTACAACAGGGATAAAATGCAGTACAATATAGAGTTGATAGAAAAAAAAAAAAAAAACACACAATAGCACAAGAACATGTAACTTCACATATGGCCAGGAAACATCAACATCAGGGGAAAGCTTGCCTAAAGAGATATGTTTTAAGTTTTTTCTTAAAACTGTCTGTGGACTCTATGCTTCGTAGGGTCAGTGGAAGTGCATTCCAGAGGCGAGGGGCACTGGCCTGGAAAGAACAGTGTAGCGGATGATCTGGGTATTTCAGGATGGCCTCGAACATGTTGACAGGTCATCTCTCCACCACCTCCTCCAGTGTGTCCAACCTGGCTCCAACCACAGAACCAGCTCTTTAGACCAGTCTGTCCAACCGCCTTGCATCTCTGTGTGTGATGCTGCCTCCCCAGCAGACTGCAGCATAAAACAACACACTACCACCACAGACTGATAAAACATCTGCAGCTTCTTACTACAGATGTCCAGAGATCTGAGCTTCAAGAAGAAAAAGAGGCGGTTCTGCCCCTTTTTGTAGAGAGCGTCTGTGTTTAGGGACCAGTCCAACTTATTATCCAGGTATTCACCTAGATACTTAGAACTTGGCACCACCTCCATATCCACCCCACAGGTATTCACTGGCTGAAGGGGGGGGGGCTTGAACCTGCAGAAATCTATGATCATTTCCTTATTGAGTCAATTAAATTCAGAAAAAAACGTCCTATCTGTGTTTCCAATGTTGACATTTACATCTTTACATTCATGGAAAAAAATATTAAACCTTAGTTTAATTTCTTGTTCATTTTAATGCCTAAACAACTAAAGCACATTTGTTTGGACAAATGTAATGATAACAACAAAATAGCTCATAAGAGTTTAATCTAAAAGCTGATATCTAGCCATTTTCCATGGTTTTCTGGAAAATCAAGGAAAATGGCTAGATATCAGCTCTGCCAATTTTTGGTACCATAATGCGTTAAATGTGTCAACCTATATCCCATCTAGTGTCAATGTCTACTTTATTGACCTTGAAATCATAACGACCAGGGACTGTTGTGTACATCTGTTTACTGAGCTGAAGACCTCATGGTTTAAGAGAAAAAACAGACAATAAATATTACAAATCCATGCCAAAGTGTCCTTGGAAGACATTTAAACTTTACCTATTTGAACCAGAGAGAATTTTCCCAGAGGGTCACTTTTAAGTTCAATTCACCCTCTGCATATCTGAAACATACAGGCCTGTTGGTATATGCTTGAACATCTTGTCTGCCTCCTTCACAGATCCCACCCACTGAAGTCTGCAGCATCTAACTGACACAAAATCAATCAAAACCAAAACCAAAGACATGGCGTATCGCTTCCTCAAGTACTCCGTGCTTCTCCAGAAGTACAGGACTCCGGTGCTCATTGCAAGCTGTAGCGGGGTCTTTGCAGCCAACATGTTCTACCATGTTTTCCCTGACGTGTCCTATCGTAAGCTCTATCAGGCCTGGTCCAAAGGAGAAGAGGACACACTGTCTGAAAAGCTGGAGGATGTTTTCCAGCAGGTAGGAATTTTTCCAGTCCACCTTCAAGGTTACATTTGAAGAGTTGTTGTATCCTAAATTCGATTTGTACACATTTGCAGATTTTTTCAGATGAGGTATAAGACCCAAGGGACAGTGCACTTAGAAAATAACATCATGAAAAGCGCTATATTCTTGAAGGGCTGTGCGATATGGACCAAAAGTCATATCTCAATATATTTAGGCTGAATATCGATATACGATATTTCCCGATATTTTTATCACAAAGTGAGAGCAAATGTTCAGTCAAAGTCGAGGCAAATATGACATGTCACAAGTAGTTTAATTGAAACTGTTTATTTAAGTGAACATAAATACTGTATAACAACAGGAGTACCTTTATTTAAAATCAAAGCTCCATAAAGTGCGCATTTAAATAAAAAATATCTTAAATAGAAATAGCCTATGAAAAAAATAGACCAATCTTTTTATGAAATAAATATATTTATTTTAGAAAAGAATAACGAACATTACAAAAGAACTAAATATGACAAACTCTAGTAAGGGCAGCATTTTTATGTAAAGAAATAATTTTTTTTTAACTATATCGATATATGCGATATGGTCTAATTCAATATCACATTTAAAAATATATCGATATATTTTTTATATCGATATATATTGCCCAGCCCTATATAGCAGAAACAGTTTAGTCAGAGTTATTGGAATTATGTAAGAAGTAAGTAGAATAGTCAAATTCAACAAATGACAGCACTCACGTGTAGGCCTGTCATGATAAGTACTGTATCGACTTATCTTCTGATATATAAAAATGGACACAATAGTTTTTTTCTGGTCATTTACATTTATGACTTTTTGTGCTTTTTTGTGTTGCGTGTAAAGTAATGCTGCAAATGTTTGACAGGCAGTACGAATTGCAGAAAGAAAAAAAAATCCCAAGCAGCCATTCCAGCTGTTTATATGTTATTTTAATCATAAAATAATATAATACATACTATTTATCTCATTGCAATGTTTTGTTAACAGAGAAGTCTATTTTATTTGTTTATAGTTTATTCATTTATGTTTTATTTATCTATGATATTTTAATATTTGTTTTCCACATTTCAATTCCAATGTTTAATATTCTTGATATTAAAAATTATATTGTTGTGGAAAAGGATGTACTCACTATGCCCTAATTTCATTATAAAACTAAATCAACATTGATACAACAATATATTGTTTATCGTGATAGTTTCTGGGAAAATATATCGTCCTAAAAATGTGTTATTGTGACAGGCCTACTCACAAGGCTTAGATTGAATTCACAAAACAATAAAATGAATAATTTATGGAGGTGAATATCATTACAATGTTTTTATGTTCAGTGGAAAAAAAAGTGACATAAAGTCCAAATTCCAATGTTGTTGTTATTGTTGTTGTTGTTGTTGTTGTCATGTGTGTAGGTGTTGAAGGACTATGGAATCAGCTCACCCAAGAATTTCTCCGCCTTCGCCTCCTTTGGGTTCCATCCAGTGGGTGCTGGTGTCCCCTGGTTTCCTGCAGGGGCCCAGATTGGCATCCCCGCAAACTTTAACAGCACATCTGATGACCCGAGCGGAATCACCAACCGCACCATTTTCATCAACGGCAAAGTGCTGGAATGGAGCAGCGAGGCTGGCTCTGCTCTACAGGAGGCACTGGTGTTTTCCCCTGAGGCTCAGAAGTTCGCCATAGCGCGAGAAGTGGCCCGCATGCAGTGTGGAGGACCTGTTGTGAGCGCTGCTGTGGCCCCGGTCTGCCTGGGTGGGGTTTGGGTGTACAGCGTGTTTATGAAACAGGTGTTTGGGCTCCACGCTGGGCCCGTTCTACTTCGCGTTGGTGTGAACATTTTGTCGATTGGGCTGGGCGCCGTGTCCTACTTTCTCACCTCAGATGCCGTTAGCCAGTGGATTGACTATAGCTCGGACCGGCGTGCAGCGGCAGTGTCTCGTAGTTATGCCAAAGGAGGGGTAGAATTTTACGATAAAATTCTGTCCAGAAACAAAACTCTGCGCTCCCTCATGGGACAGAAGGGAAAGGAGATGTATGCTCCGAGTGGAAACTTGTTCCCTGCTAACCTCCTTCAGCTGAAACACACACCATACACCTCCAGGAGGGAAGGGATCCTCACTCTGCTGAGAGAGGAAAAAGCTTGAAAAGAAATGTGAGCCTGTAATGATGTATGAAGTCGTGCTTATCACTGAATAGACTGCTGAAAATAGCAGGATAGGAGGCTTCCTGAGCTTTTCTAAGAAGTGAAAAAACAAAAACAAATTACAAAACAGGGTTGTAAAGTCCAGCAGCATGTTGCACCATTTGTGTGTAAGTTCAACCTTAGCCTAGTTACATTATTAAAAAGTACATCAGGGACTAAACAGACACAATGTATGAGCGCCTCCTCTTTTTCTAAAGGAAGCTTGCCAAATATGTCATCTGTTGCGCCACGTTTTTAATTATAATACAGGTAGATGTATGGCTGTAGTGATGGAGATTATTTCGGTTCAAAATATTTTCTGCCCCTCTCTACAGGATTAGTCAGTGCCTCACGAACGGGAGAGCTCTTTGATTAAAGGGGGTTAAAGTAGTACCTTTGATTGGCCGTGGTTGCGACAGCCTTTAATGCTACCATCTATAATAATGCGTTCTTTCTGATCCCACGAGAGAGCCGTGACTATTAATGTTACCACTTTATTACTGTTACTGTTGTTGTGTGTGTGTAACGTCACTCTAAGTCACAACTAAATATATAAACATGCCCCTAAGGTAGTTGTAAATCTTAATATATCAAAGAATTGTAGGGTTATGCCCCAAGTAGTCTTTGTGCAACCAATTTTAGTAGTTGATGTAGTTACAAAGTAAACCTTAAGCCTCTAGTGCAGACGTGGGCATTGTGAAGCCTGTGGGCCACATCCGACCCGTTGGCTCTCCCTGTCCGGCCTGCGTGAGGTGACTTAGAAATTAGAAATCAATACAACCACGGTGCTTTTATTTTGAAGGGAATTTACATATGTGCATGCATGTATACGCACCTGCACAGAAATGCGTTCCACAAGAACACAGTTATCTTGTTCCCTTGTCAAAAACACTTATGGCTTTTAGAATAAAATGAATAAATTGATGGTTTACTGCATAACATACATGCTCTATATTGTTTTTGTAGTTTGAATTTAAGATAAATGGAATAGTGAGATCATGATTTGGGTTCTTACTATTTTTTACAGCTTTATTTGACTTACTCACACAAATGAATATTGAGCAGAGTTAAGTTCAGAGTATTGGTCCGGCCCCTTCGCAGTATCTTATGTGGCCCTTTGGGAAAATTAATTGCCCACGTCTGCACTAGTGTCAACATAACTCCCTAACTAAGGGTAGAACTTACATATAGCTGGTGCAACCCAGTGCTGGAGTGTCAAATATGTAATGGCCAATGTCACTGGTGACTAATTTATTTAAGATTTGGGTGATTACCCAATATGCAAATAAACATTTTTGAAGCTTGTTTACAGAATGTCATGATTTTTTTTTTTTTTTGGATAGTCATGGTTGAACAGTGTTTGTCGATGCAGACTAAAGTGCCATTGTTACTTGGTTGTATAGAATAATGTAGAACCTTTGACGAATAATCAGTGTTGCAAAACACTCTGTTCACCTTCATTAATTTCCTTATATCAGTTTATTTATTGATTTATAGCCATACATAGTTTTCTTTTAAATGGTCTTGAGATATAATTTTAAGTTTTTTGCTGCAATCAAGGTGATTGGAAATTTTGTTTGGAAAAAAAACTAAAAAAATACCCACAAAGAATGTTCTTTACTCTGGATAATGCAAAAACCTTGGATCTTGGTGGATTACCCTGAGTGACTAATTGGCTTTTTTTCCCCAGCCAGTGCATTTTTCTTTTAGATCTCAGACGTAATGAACAGTAGCATTCTTTCATTCCTCTCAGGTCAGGTCTCAAGTACCCTTTAAGGAGAGCAACACTCTATGCACCCAGACATAGTCTGCATGACCTTAACTAATTTGTTGAGCGATAATAATCTCAATATGCAGCTTATTGTGGCTCAGAACTCATCATATAGCACCCAAGTTCCCTTAGGTCGTCTGTCTGCATATTAACAAGGCTCAGATATGGTGTTTTAATTATGCTTCCAATCTTGTGCCCTGTGGACCGAACTAAATATAGAAGCATATAATTAATAGTGTTGTAGATAGATATACACTGACTTTTTACATCATTGTCCTGAGGTAGACCATGCCATAGAAGGGGAATCCTTCTTCAAAGGGTCAATAGGATAAAAACTAGAATGCACATGTTCTGATACAATCTGGACAGTAAAGCATTCAGACAGAAGAACAGGTGGAGTAGAGGGACTGTTCTTCTTAATCAGGACAGCTTGGGTTCATTTTTCTCTGACAGCAAGTCAGGGTGCCCTTGAGCAAGATGCAGAATTTGTTCCAGATCCATGATTATGCAGCAGAATGTGAGCTTTCCAACCTACACTCTTCATTAAGAAATGCTTTCCCCAATATGTACATTAAATATTTTTGTACCAAAATAACTGTTATCACAAGGCCTTGCTATATTGAAAACAAGGTAAAAAAATAATAATTAATAAATACATAGCTGATTAGGAATGTTCCTGTGAAAATGAAGAAGAACAGAACAACTCTTTGAGTATATTTTCTATAATTTCCCAACCACAAAGTGGCTTTTGGGATATGCATTTCAACAACACTGTTCTTATTGTCTTGTTCTCACCACTCCGCTTCATCTGCTTACTTCATTGTATGCCAAGCAGAGTTGCTGTACAATGGTCCATTGTTAGTTGTATTGTAGGTTGCTTCTTTGAAAAGCCACTTGAGGTCAGTACAGCCCACAATACCATTCTCTCAATGTGTTACAATCTGTCTGTTACAGCGCCTTATGAATGACAGGGCTACAGATTAATTTGGTCTGAATGGGCAGGTTTGGACTTGGAAGTGAATGAGAACATGAAAAAAAAGAAAGAAAAAAAAGCCAATTTCATAACAACAATCATTTTGAAAGTCACAATGTTTTTCATTCTGAAATGAAGACTCCTGTGGGGACGTGGGCCATTTCAAAATAAAATTCAAGTTAAAAATACATTCCAATTATGGTAAAATCATAGTGAAGTTGACACTGTGTGTGTGTGTGTGTGTGTGTGTGTGTGTGTGTGTGTGTGTGTGTGTGTGTGTGTGTGTGTGTGTGTGTGTGTGTGTGTGTGTGTGTGTGTGTGTGTGTGTGTGTGTGTGTGTGTGTGTGTGTGTGTGTGTGTGCCACCTGCAATTTACAGTATCGGCTATAATATGATAAATAAGGTAATATGAACAATAAAGTTGACAACGTTTATTTATATTTTATTCTGGTTAACAAAATAAAATATATAACAATCAATTCAAAGCAATTTTTATTTGTATGTGTATTATATGTAATATGTTTGACTTATAAACAAAATAGAGCATTCAATTACATTCAGTGTATACAGTTTTGTGATACATATCAGAATATACATGCAAAATGCATCTTAAGCTGCCTATTAGATGTGTACTAGCAAATACTGGCCTAAATCTATGGTAATATGTTTGTTTTTTTAAACTAAATGTAAAAAACAAAATAAAATAATTGATAGATTTGGCAATAAATTATACATCCACATGTACTGTTAAATTGGTACATTCAGTATCTACATATCCATTTTGCAATACAAATTAAGGTAAGGTACAGGTTATATACCTCTGATATCAGTGGTCACATGATGCACATGTTTTGACAGCATCACAAGATAAGATAAGACTTTATTTATACTGCAGGTGGGAAATGTAGTCATCACAGCAGCTTAAGATACAGGTTACAAAGATATAAAGATCAGAATAAAAAGTAAGACAGTACACGCACTCGCGGGCACACACACACACACACACACACATATATATGGACATTTTATTGCACAATACTGCATTGTGAACTCGTTTTTATATTATTTTTTGTCTATTGTCTATGTACAAAAATATTTTCTGCTGCTACACTTCTATGCAATATAAATATTCTATTTTTTATTTTTTATTTTTTTACAGTTTTTTATTTTTTTATTTCTACTTTATTTATCTTAAATTCCAAAGTAGAATCACTGCCAGGAAACTGCATCGGAATTTCGTTCAATGTGCAAAGTTGTATGCATAACTGAATGAAAATGATGTCTGATTCTAAATTTAAAAATAATAATAATAAAAAAAATACATCAGTAGATATGCACAGTATAGAATAAGAAACAGTGAAGTGACAAGTCATTACGTTCTTTGGTTCTTTGTGGGGCTAACAATGCAGCTATATTTGAGAATATTTGACATTTTATTTTGGAGTAGTTCTACCTCGGTGCGCTCAAAAACAAACAGCGCGCCTCCCGCTCCGTGGCCCCGCCCCTGTGCGCTTGGTTTGCGCCATTACGTCGCTATGCTGATCGCTGCTGTGCTGCAGGCAGGCAGGCAAAGCAGCTGCAGAGAGCAGGGAGGGCTGACAACAACGGAGAGGCTCATGTTAGGAAAGTCAGAAACGCAACATTTGCCGATTTTGTGATTTGATGTCCAAAGATTTTCACTTGTAACCTTTTCGCTGGTCACATTTTCTTTGTTTTTACGCATGCGTGGGAATATATTTTTTATTCTCTCGACCTGAAATGACTGCTAGTCGCCGCGTCTAGCCAATGGTTACTGCGGGGGCTCCTGTCTTGTGGATTATCCGTCGACACCGAGCCAGTCGCATGGTGGAGCCCGGAGGAAGCCCCGCTCTGCTGGATGGATGTGTGTGACTCCAAGTGCTGATGAAGACGGTGATGATGATGATGCTCGGCTTTCATCGGCAGCGGGTGAACTGATCTTGGATGTTCGGGCTATATCGCCCCTACACAAAACATTTCCTCATACGGCAACAATTATATTCCTTAAAAACTGGACGCCCCTGGAGCAGTTTATGACGGTAAGAAAGGCTCATTCACAGGCCAGCTGACGTTAGCTAGCTAGCTTAGCGCTGTCACTTTATCCAAGTTGCTTCGCGCACAGCCAAAACGGCTAACATTGCGAAATAACATTGGGAAAACGCTCACCCAAATGGCCTCTTTTCTTATTACACTCATGTCTATTTGAGGCTGACCTCACAGAAGGAAACAAAGAGCTGTAATATACATTTTATCCCATAACCCCAGTAGCCTATGGTTGTGTAGCTTGCTTGTTAGCTAGCTGCCCCTCAGCCCATTCAATATCTTGCAGCTTACTTCACGTAGCTGCGAAACAGTCGCTAATCCAATGTGCGCAGTATTGGTATTTTTATTTTTATTTAACCTTTATTTCACCAAGAAGTCCCTTGAGATTGCAATCTCTTTTTCGAGGGAGACCTGGCCAAGATTGGTTGCCAGTTACAGATTAAAATGACAGTGACAAAACATATAGTAAAAACAGCAGAAAAGAAAAATAGGCAATACACACATTGTACATACAGAAAGGTACTGAATCCAGATCAGATAAAACAATGCATGTAAAGGTTTCTTGAATTATTAAAACTTTGTTCGGCCTTCCTCAAGTCGGCATTTATAATTGAGTGAAACAGGCCGTTAATAGCTCATTCATTATATAGTGTACAATCAGCCCTTTAATGAGCAGTCCAGTTGGCGTTCAATGGAGCCAGTGCGGCTTCAAACATGACATTCCTTTATCATATGTAATAGCCATTAATGGGTGATTATTGACTGATTCCCTTGTTCGTGTTTCAGTGCAAGTGTTGTTTGACTGATCCAATGTTTGCTTTTAACATATAGCATCAGCGGTGAATGGCAGATACAATGAATGTATGGTTTTGTCGTTCATTGTTGGCTGGCTGGTGAAGCACCGTTTGTTACAACTGCTCTCATGTACGTGTCACATTGTAGAAATGTCACACGAGAGGGCCTATGGATAAGCTGCTTATTGCGACCCTGCTTTCAGTTGCCCATGCATTCATAATTGTGCATGTTTTTTTGTAAATGATCTAAAAGCAACCTTGTCTGCTGAGCGAAAAGCTGTTAACTATGTGGTGTTAAGTAATAGATGTGATGGTTTGCTGTGATGAGGCGTCCTCCTTTTTTTTCGATGACGTAATCCTCCACCATCCGTGCCACATCTTTTGGGTCGCAGTCGGTTCCTCTGCTGCCTGCTGCTTGCCAGTCTGCTGCCGCTGCTGAGATCATATGGACCCTGCTCTGTCCTGTTTGTCCAGTCTCTATCTCTCCCTCCTTGGATCCTTCTTGGCTTTTTTCTCTCTCCTCTATCTTAACTGCAAAATGACTTAAGAGTCTCAATTGGTTCTGAATGGGATCTCAGTTGGGGGCAGCAGAGGAAGGAATTGTGAATGAAGTAAAGAAGCTGGGTTTAGTTTTCCAAGTGTTGTAAGTAAGTACAGAAGTAAATTTTATTTATAAAGCGCTTTTCACAGGAAAAGAAAACCACAAAGTGCTTTACAAGGGTATAAAACAACATACAGGCAAACACAGAAAAACACAATACATCAAACATTCAATTCATCAAAACATAGTTAAAGCCTGGACGTCTAGTTGACCAGGACATACAGTCAACTAAACGCCTGTCTAAACAGATATGTCTTAAGTTGACATTTAAAAGAATCCACAGATACTGCAGACTGTAAGGGTGCAGGCAGAGCGTTCCAGAGTTTGGGAGCTTTGGATTCAAAGGCTCGATCGCCCCAAGTCTTAAGGCGTGTACCTGGGACAGACGGTAAATTTAAGGTGTTTGATCGGAGGGAGTGAGCAGAGGGATATGGGTGAAGCAGTTGCCCAAAATAAACAGCCCCAAATATGTGGTTGGGGGTCCCCAGGGATCTGTGATGGGGCCACCAGACACATCCACACACCCAACCTACAAAGCATACTGTTTATGTACTGTGCAATCAATACAGATTTGTAAGATTAGACAGCGGGAATTGTTTTGATAATGTTTTTTGTTGTGTTTCAAATTATGGATAGGAGGATATCTGACCGTTCAAAGTGGGACTTGGACCCCCCTAAAAGAGATCTAAACATACCCTTTACCTATAATCGTCGATAATAAAATACAAATTTATTATGATGTGGACATCCATAAAGTGGACAATACCATTTCTTAACCCTGGTGTTAGTTGAACTTCTCATCTGCCATCTTTATTAAAGTCTAAGCCCACATGTGTCTCGCAAGCCAATGCAGACACTGTAGGTTAATGTAATACACTTTACTTTCTGGTGTAATAGAGTTGATTCATCATCTTCTACAGACTGCAGACATTACAATAAACAAGCAAGATACTGTACGGATTAAAATACCTCAGTTCACTGAAGCGCATGCCTGCACTGGACTGGGTTTCCTTTATGCCCCGGAGAAAAAGTTGACCCTCCCTGATTTGTGTTATGTAAGTGTATAATTTGCACTCTGCTCTACAGTATCCATATCTGAGGGAATCCATATAAACAAAAACCTTAGCAGATGGAGATCCCAAAAAATGTGTGTCTTTGACCTAATGTTGGTATTGACCTGGATTTGTTTGGGAATCCTTGTCGGAGGCTGATGGTTGCTGAAGCTGAACTACTTATCTTGGGAATTAGACCTGCCATGTTGCACATTTTTTATTTGGGACACCATTCTAGGCTGTTGATTTCCACCATATTATATATTAAAGCTGTGGTAGTAAGGATTATTTTTATTCAACAGTGGATTTTTAGCTGAGCTATAGAATAAGGATAGGAGAGCATCCAGGTTTCATTAAAGGTGCTCTCACACCCCATTTCTTGATGGCTGAAACATAACTACTTTTTTGATGATATATTGTCCCAGAAATAGTTGTGATGATTGATATTATTGTCATTTTAAGACCATTTCATGCCCCACATGTAAATATAATAGAAGTTCATCCCCTCAAGTGCAATGAACTTTCAGTTATTAAGAATATTTAGACATTGTAATTTAAATGTCAGAAAAATATTAATATATCCTAAATAATCTCATTTGGCTTGGATGCCAAATTTTCTCACACCATAGCTGCAGAGTGAGGCTGTGAAACCAAGTCCATTTGGACTTTTCTTTCAAGCGTTTTGTTTGACAGTAACTGTCAGGAACGCTGTGGAACAGTGGATCTTATTTTCACTTAGAATAGTAGGGATATCTCTGCTGTTTTTCTGGTATTAATGTTACTGAGATTCTTATGTAAATAAACTTGCATGTAAACACAATGGGAAAATATTCTACAATATATGTACATGACCTTGATCATTGATCGATAAGTTAATAACAGTATTATTGTGACAGGCCTAGATTGGAGGCTGTGCTGTGGCACTAATGGCACTTAAACACGACTAAATACGGCTGAGCAAAGTTTATTTTCATGGATTTTGCTCTGTGGAGTCGAACCATCTTTATTTATATGCATATTATAAATTCATAAATGGTGTGCTGAGGGGAATCCTGGATTGAACTGTGAATTTCTTTGCTTTTGATCTCCCCAAACCTGAAGAAGCCTTGAGTTTTTAGGAGTGGATGGACTCAGCTGGTGAGGATTAAATAGCCTGTGGCAATGGCCCTGGTCTACTCGAGCAGCGCACCTGAACCTGCCACCCCCGTGGCGTACAGCAGAAGTGTGTCTGGGAAACATAGAGTGAGAAGCGATAGTTAAAAGTCAGGGGAAGTAGTGAGGAGAGGATAAGTATACTGGAAGACAGAGGGGGGCACAGGTGTGGTGGCAGGGGTAATTGGGATAATCTGCACCTGCTAGCAAAGGGCTAGGGGATCCCATGGGAGCAAAAGGGTAAGGTAGCTTCATCACTTCCCCAAGTGACTTGTGACTCAAATTTAAATGTGGACATGGTGTGGAGGCAGACTGTCATTTACACCCATCTTTATGCCCAACAAAAGTAACTTTTAGCTGATGTTAACCAACACATAGACATTGAAGTCACCTAATCATTTCTGCCAAAGGCCTGACTTTAGTTTAAACCATTCTCAGTCTCAGGGCATAGCCTGAAGCCTGTACTATACAGCAGTTTGAGAAACTGTTGGTCAACATTCCCTGTTGCTTGAGGGCCAATTAGATTACCTTTGGAGTTTTGCAAGGAATTTGATGTTGTACTTTTGTTTCTACTGGAACTGGAGAAGCTACTCGGTGAGGAATATTGTTAAATAATTCAGTTTTATACTGGCATTATATCTTACTTTGGTTGATTGGTGCCTGCATTCGGCTGATTCATTAGTGTTAATGTGTTAAGCTAGGCGGTGCTGCTAATTCACATCCACTTTGAGACCTCTCATCATGCTGCTCATACAGATGTGTGTCCAAAGGTTTGGCTGGTGCCTGTAGAGAAGATGCATAAAGATGGCAGCGTCCTGGTTAAACATCATAAACCACTCCACGCCGTAAAGCGGTCAAAGGTCAACCATTGTTCTTGTCGGTTTGAAAGGCTGAGATGTGTATACACTTTGGGATGGGCTCAGGACATTGGAGAATGTGTAGGACATTTTGTGCAGTGTTTATTAGGGAAATACCATTTCCTTATGCATCAGATGTTTTGGATTTGAACGCTGTGTTTCAGTTTAGTTTAATAATTGTGTCAGTGCAAGTGGATGTCTTCTTTGTGCTCCCTGAGCTTCAATCTAGTCTTTGCTCCTTTCTCGCTTGCTTCTCACCTCTCTGCTTTGAGTTTTTTTACTCTCCCCCTTTCTCTCTATCTTTTTCTGACACCTTATGTCTGGTGAGTCTCAACGCTGGAAAGACACACCCTACCTTTCAGCGTGGTGCTCAGTAGTGCTGACAGCTCAGTATTGGTGCTAACTGACAGTGTTGGTAAGACGGCTGGCTGGGTGCTGCAGGCAAGATACATTATCAGGCTTCAAAGATGCTAGTATTTTTGTATCTGACATTAGTAGGCCTGGATCCAGTGCCAGAAGCCCTGTGAAATAAAGCTGTTGGTGATTATTCACTTTAACCTGCGTCACCATTATGTCGCTTTTTATTCTAACCAAGTTGCTTTTTTTTCACCTCCATACACAAATTAATGAAATGGTTGTCAAGACTCAAACTTGTGCATGTTTTAAATTGAGTGGTACTTACCATTTAAGATCCCATAAGATCCCCATCTTTATTTGAGTGAGCCCAGGCTTGCAGTGACCTATTCTGCTGACTGTTGGTGACAGCCCTGTCAAAGAGCAGCCTGTTCATGTTTAACCAAGAGGACCAGCTGCCTGCCCATTCTATTATAACCCTTTGGAAAGCTCACAGTCCTATTTGCAGTTGGGAAGCGCAGTAAGCAGAGCCATTGATAGACAGAGTTCAGCCATTTCAGTTAACAGTGGCTGCACACCGACCCGACTGTTGCCAAGTTACTGGTGAATTTGTGCCAGCTTATTCCTCAAATGTTGTGCATCTTGCATCAGTAATTACATGAAGGGAAATTACTGCCAATAAGCCATTCTGAAATTGGAGGCAAAATAGTAGCCATACATTTCCTAATTTGCCTAATTTGGCATGGCTAGGCGCAAATCCAATTTTGCCTGACATAGCAGAGGCTGGTAGCACCCCTCAGATCGCCATCATTGTCTTGAGCTACAGTTCTTTCAGTCTGACTGGCAGTCCTTAAGTGAACCAGCCAAACAGCCATCCATTCACATAAATATCCAGCCAGATAGCTCTCAGAAAGGCAGCTAGTTAGTGGTCTGTTGCTGGGGCGGATATGGCACAACTCTTTAGCGAAAATCATCTCCCAAGCCCCAAACACAGCTGTGTTTATTCGGTGCAAGATACCACAGCTACAGAATGCCAGGACAAAGGTGCCTTGAAAGATCCAGACTCCCAAAATGAATAGCAAATTAAAAGTGACATGTATGTTTTGATTGGTAGAAAGGAATAATAGTATCACAGCCACGCGTCAGTCAGGCTTTTCAGCATTGTAGTCTCAATATCATTCAGGAAATAGAGGAAAAGACTTGCATGTTTGCATAAGTTTGTAAATTTTAAGCCCAGACTAAAAATAATTATTTTCTGCCTGTGAACACTGGGACAAAAATAACAGTAGTCTTGTTGATTGGGTGAAGAAGGTTCAGTTGTTGCATTATTTAGGAATAAACCACATTTACTCATCGTTGGACAGTGGTAGTATTGTCACAATGATTTTTTCATTATTATATCTCGTTCTAAGGAATCTTGCGAGTGTAATTTCTGTGAAAAATCATTAAATCACCTACTCGTACCTTCTCCATGGAACATGAGTGTGTAGTGGTTGTAGCTCTCCGTCTGTTCCAATTGAGGATTTCATTTTGGACGTATTTTTATCAGATCAGGGTCACCTCTTCCATCCCCTCCCTCCTCTCTCACTCTCTTCCTCTCTCTCTGCCCAGCGTTGACGTATCTGGATCATGCATAACTAATCAGATGAAACTGCACATTATGGTAATGGTGTTCTCAGTTAGTGGGCAGTCATAATGGTTTGATTAGCTGAAACAGCATGTTATCCAGCCAGAGAGAGGAGCTAGAGACAGACCCCCTACTTTCATACCCTCTCTCTCTCACACACCCGCTGAATAAACGCTTTGAAACCAAGGTATAACATTCAGATATTCAGGATTCAGACAACAACACAAATAATTATGACTACATGTGCACACAACATATGATTCTTATCTGTAAATAATGTTAAGTGTAGCAGAAATCAGGTCTTGTGATTCCCATGTTGCTCTAATGGCCCTAACAAATCTCGATTGAACATGCATTCTTTTGTCACTGACTTATAGAGCATATCACATTCAGATGTATTCTATGGACTCTTGAAGTAGTTTTTAATCTACTCATACCCCAGTACGGAGTATTTTTGTCTGTTTGATTTTGACCACAGGGTCGAATTTTTTCTCAGACCCACATCTGCAAAATGACTCAAAACGTTGTGATTTATTAGGAAGGATTGACTTTTTACTCCACTAGCCCACAAGCCTTTAGGCCATGGCAACATAAATAGTGGCTCTAGATATCTGTTGCAATTCATCATCCGTATCTGCCCTATTATGAGTCACTTGTGTGTTCTAACCCAGTTTCTGAAAAATGCAGAGCTAGATTATGCCAACAGAGCCGGGAGATAAAGCTATCTAGATTATAGATTATTTAGGGGCTGCTGTGAGACTTAGCTAGCCTTGCAGAGGTTGGATTAAGACAGCCCAACATAAAGACATTAAAGGATTAACGTGATCATTGATGAGCACTGGATATGACATGGATAGATGCAGAGATAGATAAATGGAAGAGTGGGAGGTAAGGGTGGCTGGACAGGTGGGCGAACAGCGGGGGACACAGGGCAACTGATTGGCATCAGTGGAATACGTGAAGCAGTCGTAGATGTTTGGTTTTACTGGTCAAAAATACTTAACACAAGTTTAAAATAATCAGGCAGTTTTAATTTACAGGATATCATTTTGAAACTTCATGTATGTTCTTGTAGTACATTCAAAATTTCTATTATCTTATCTAAGTCTTAGCTGTCAGCTAATGCTGATGTGTTTGTCAGCAACGAAAGCCATGTTTCCACTGCATGCTTCAACTCAACTCAACTGAGCTCGCAGATGCGTTTCTCTCTTTCGTTTTTTCCACTGCAGAGTGTACCCCCTCAGTGTAGGTGGGATTCTCTGCTGATCCCCATAGCGACGCCACTTGAAAACGCCATGACAGCATCTTCATTTGCTGAATCCTTTCCTCAGCAATCAAACAGATGGGAAAAAACACTGGTCACTAACAGTGGCCTGGCTACTTTAAAAATGGCGTGTTTGTGCAGGATACCAAGTGTCGAATTAGTGTTTTAACTCCAACTTCTAGTATCTTGTCAGCTCGCTTGGAACCAAAAAAGCACCAAATAGCAGGCAGTCTACACAGCTACTGCTGTTGGAAAGCTAAAAAAGAGTCAGCGAGTCATGTTATGTACAGTCATGCAGTGGAAAATATGAAATGAAAATGCAACTGTTAAGTGTACTATGTAACAGGGATAACACTAAGAACCCAATGGGAAAATTTTGCAATTTCTTTGCAAAATGGTAACTTCTCTATTGTCAGTGTTGCATGACCATTCCCCTTTGATTTAAGTGTGTTGGAAAGCTGCTCAGAGATGATTTGTTATCATATTTGACTTTTCATGGAAGTCATCTCTGGCTACAGGTGAATGGGTGTTTTATCCCCTTGTTACAATCTGAAAATGTGGCACAAGTGTAGGGAATTAGTGCATCAATCTTGCACCAAGCATCTAAAACCAGGGCTAGATTTTGAGGTGCAAACTGCTCTCGGAACTAAGATTGGAATTAAAGTCATATTTTTATAGAACAACCACAGATGATGTGGTCTCATCTGAAAGAGAGGACTCCTCTCCTCAGCTGCCCCACCCCCACCTTTACCATCCTCAGGTATGCGAGTACAGCTGGCTCTTTACTCAAGAGTTATGCTCCAGTGCGTGTTTTGGCTTGTCCTTTCCTTCACCCATCCTTTCCACTATTCCCCCAGAATGCATACACACAGCAATGAATTCCCTTCTATGCACATTTACACATTTCCTGTTGGTGTATTGCGACTTGATTGGCAAAGAGTTGTAGACCGACTGCCATGCGCCCTTTATAACCTGCAGCTTGTGCAACCTGAGCTTAGTATGTGTGTATGTGTGTCAGCTTCAGATCCTCAGGTCTGCCTTTGAAACAGCTGCTTAAAGAGCCTTGAATACCGCAGGAGGTCAAAGGACACAGTTGCTTAAGAACAGTGGGTCGGAGCCAAAAATGGATTGCACTCCTCATTCTGCTCTGTCCCCCGAATGGGAATTAATCACTGGATGTGACAAGTTGGGGGTTAAGAAAAGTTGTTTTTCCAGAGTTCAATTATATTAACATACTTACAATGTGAAGCTGAAAGTGGTGACATTGGGGGTTATAGCACCTGTGCCTCAAATAATTAATCCCTCCAGAAATGGAGAATGAACAGCACTAGTGAGAGACTCTTAAATCGGTTACAGTGGTTCTAAATCTTTAGTTTCCTGCCCTCTTTTTTTAGACGTGCAGCATGTTTTTGTGTGACACTTGACAGAGTTATTTCTGGAACATCAACAGTTTACACGGTAAAACCTTGTTTTATCCGCTGCTTGTTTTGCTTGGAGATGTGTAGAGGAAGTGCAAAAGGAATTCATATCCAACACAAATACGAACATAAAGAGCAGTGTTAAAACACAGGACATTACTGCAGCTGTTTTTATTTCATACCGCTTCCAATTTCTCCACTGTGGGGCTTGTTTTCGATCCGTGTGTCCCTTCTCTCCTGTTCTTTGTATCCCTGCTAGTCTCGAATGCTCTACATGACAAGCTGGTTCAAGAGAAAGGTGTTTGTAGTTTCTGTCTCTATAATTTTCTCTGTTTTAGTCAACAGACATCTGCTGAATGTAGCCGGGGGCTGCGAGTGTCACCGCTGCATGTGAGATGATGCAGGAGGATAAGGGTCGTCAACATGCGTAGAGATATCTGGTTACAAAGGCTGATCGGCATGCTTTTTTGGTGGGTGTGTCCACCCATGTCAGCTTGGATCACTCTGAACAACACACACACACACACACACGCATACATATCACATGTACTTCCCTGTGCACTTTCGTTGACATCTGGGCCTAACCTTTGTCAACTTTAACTCGCAGCCTGAGGACAGGGATGATCCTTTCCCCAGGCTAACCTTTTTATGAGCACCCTTTTAGTTGCATTTCGCAACCATGTACAGAGACATTGCAACAAAAACTTGCATATTGCAAGGGTGCACTTCCCTCTATTTATTTTAAAATTTTGTTGGGGAAGGAGATATTTGAATTCATATGTTGAATATACCTGTAGCCACCAGGAAATGAACACTAGAACTGTCTCCTTAATGGAGGTTGGACTGTCAGAAGTAAAGACCGACAACCACAGTAAGAATATATTGCAGCTGGCCTTGCAGCGATAACTGGAGCATAAAAAGTCAGCAAACCATAGCAAGCTAAGATTAGTGGTCTCACGCTGCTGTTTAGCTGCTTAACATGATAGTAGCTAATTAGTGTTGTGAATTAAAAAGGGACCCATTTAAGCTGTAAAACTGTATTACTATATTTAAAGCTGAACGTAAAATGATTTAGATAAAAAATGCTGTTGGCCTACTCACTAATATGTTGGTAACCGGTAAGGCAAAAGGACAGTCACCGAAACTTTTTTCATTTAAAAATTTACAATTTGACATTATTTTCTACCAATATTATTACCCTATCTGCAGAAAAATGGCTTGGGCAGATAATAAATAAACGGCAACCAAAAAGCTTAAAGACGGCAAAATTCTGAAAAGAAGTCTACTAGTGACAAACTAAAATTGATTAATTGATACATTGATTTTTACGTACATTCAGCTTGGGTTTTGCAGCTTTTTATTGTTAAGGAAAACCCCGTAACACATAAATGTCCAGCAGACATAAAACATTCAACTTTCTGCAGATTTATTTTTTATAAGGTTGTGTTACATGCGCCTATTTACTGATTTTGTTCAGTTGATTTCCACTACATTGACACAGAACTTGTATGTTTTAAAAATTAAGTCAAGTAACCACTAACAGTTTCTTTGCATTTTAAGTGTTAAAGCATTGATCAGTGACACAACAAGCTGCTGAATCCCAATATATTGGATCGTCTATCAATGTGTCAGCCTTTCATTCTATTGATCTGTTTTCTTTCTCTGTCTGTCGGCTAGTTATGCACTATATCAGCTTGGGGTTTTTCTGTGGGCATTGGTCGAGATGTTTCTACGCGTCTGACAGCCGAGGGTTTGCAGCAATTCTCAGTTGGAAAAACAAATTGCAGTCTATGTGATTTTGCACTGTCAGGTCCTGTGTGTGTGCATGAGCTTATATACAGTATCTGTGTGTGCAGAAAGAGCGCGCAAAATGGACAACCATACCCTGAGAGAATCTGTGTGTGTGTGTCAGAGATGAGAACGAGAGGACGGAGAGAACATGAGAACAAGATTTTGTGTGTGTGTGTGTGTGTCGGAGAGGGAGAGAGAGAGAAAGAGAGAGGGAGAAACAGGCAGGCTTGCTGCTATTTTCTGGGGCAGGCTATCAGGCAGTGAGGCAGCAGGGAGGGATAATAACAGAAGCTGTTACATTCTTGTGGTTTCTCTGATTTCAGCATGAGGCAAGGGGCTGGCTCTGGCTGACTCACGGCTGCTCTCTCTCCCGCTCTCCGCCTCTACACCAGCATGGAAGCTACTAACAAGAGGACAATACATGACATTTCTTGGACACTTTAATGTATGACACATTAATTACAGGACCGTGAATCTGTGCATATTTTAGCACCTCTTGCTCAAGCATTAACCTAGCAACTGATTAACACTGACTAAGCTACTACTGAGAGCTGTGGCAATAATTTTACTTTATAGTTTGGGAAGGGTTGTTCCTCACACGGTTTCAGAGCCAATTTCAGCCGCTCGCGTTGAGGAGTGAAATTATCAAAACACTGAATCCACGGAGAAATGCAAACAGCCAGTATTCAGAAACTCCTGAAAAACTCCTGCCTTTAAACAAGTTGTCAGAACTTCCATGAGGTGGCTGTAACTCCCTTCATGCACCAGGCAGACGCAGGCCGGTTTCTTGTACCGATTTAATTGAAGCTTCATTGATCCACCTCAAATCCACCATGAAAACTGCACAGAAATGATTAGGAAAATAAAGGTTAAATCAAGTTAACCTAAAATAACATTTTACAAAGTAAATTACAGATAAATGAACCAAAATACATCATTGGCTGCGAGTTACATAAAGGAAGTTATATTTAATCTTCCTTCATATTCTTTTTCACATTTACTTCTGTTACTTGAGCTTAAAAATGGATATTGGCGTCAAATAGGACTTCTGTCCTTGTCCCAGTTTACATGCAACTAGGAAAATCGAATATTTGAAGGGAACGTGTCCTCCTCCTCAACACTGGGTGGCGATATGCGTCGCTTCAGCGGGTTAATATGGCCCCCTTTCCAGTTGACCTCAGTTCAACACTTTGTGCTGTTGCTACTGACCGGCGACAGGCTAATGCGACCGGCTAATGTGCGACCGGCTTTCTTGGATGTTTTTGTTCCGGGGGATGGAGTGTGTGTTTTCATACATGCCGGTGAAAATCCTATTCCAATCGCATTATCTGGGTGTCCTAATCGGAGTTGGAGAACTCCGACATCAGTCGGACTAACACGTTTACATGCACTTCAGTTGTCCAGTTATAGTCGGATGAACGCAATAATTCTTTTTTTTCGATTGTCATGTAAACGTACACAATGTCATGACAAACAACTCAACCTGCGCCATTGTTCATGCATCCCGGTAACCTTGCTTTGACTACCGAACACTCAAGAGCAGCCAAACGAAACTTAGGTGAGATAGTGCACCATCACCGTACGCCAAAAAAAAAAAGATTTATAGAAACAAATGCAACAAAAAATAATTTTCGGTGATCCAGTTGTTAAAGTAAACAAAATCTGTTGCAATAAATAGGCAACAGTTACAGTTGTGATTTCACAACTATACAATTTATAGGTGGACAGTGCCGCTACAGCGCCTTCACAGGCATTCCCTGGCTGCAATGATGGGATGAGAAAAGACCAGTGACCAATCATAGCAGACTGGGTGTTTTTGCAAGGGGGGACCTTAAAGAGACAGGCACTTAAACTGAGCATTTCAGACAGAGGGTGAATACAGGTATATTCAGACAATATGACAAAAATATTGTTTTTTGTTTTGTTCTAGTAGAACCCAAAATACAAGTATGAAGCTGAAAATGAGCAAAATATGTCCCCTTTAAATATTTCTGTATATACTCAGTTGTGTTTCAATACAAGGCTGACAGGTTGATAAACTGTCATCACCATATTCACATAACAACAGCTCCCTTTCATTGATCAACTCCAACAACAACAATGATAAAATTCTAGCAAAAATAGCTGTGTATGCTAGTTGGAAGTGATTGTGAGGCTATCATGCCAATGTTCAAAAGAAGCATGGCAACAAACAAACATTTAGAGAGGTTTTACAGAAAGAGCTTCGATTATGATGAGAGCAGGTGTTCGTCTAGTACCAAAGTCCAGATAATCATGGTCCTTAAAGCATCTGGACGACGTTAGTGTGAACAGCCTAAAAGATGCCCATAGTTTACATAAGAATCAATTGCTATGGGACATGCATGTACTGCATGAATAAACGTTACAGCATCAAAAACTATTTGAAGCCACACAAAGTCAGTTAGCATTTGGTTTCCTCTGCTTTGCTCTCAATGCCATTTTTGTAACATGTCTATTCTCTACAGCATCACTAAAATACTACTATATAACAGCATTACAGTGAAGTTGAATCTATTTCATTGGTTCATTTAAGCCCTCACTTAGTTTTGGGGTTGCACTAATCTTCTTTTGTAAAATCAGATTAATGCAGAACAGGCTAAACGAAGCACAGTTAGACCCATGTTAATGAAACCCGGTTTGAGGCTGTTGTATATCAGGTCAGTGCTGCAGAGGAAATGCCATCTGCTTGCTAAGGTTACCACAGATACATAACCGATACTGGCCTACATATGTAACCTTATAAAGCTACAACGAACATGTAGTCAGTGTACATCAGCCAGGTAATTTTAACTTTGCACATGCTACAGAATACATGGGATCAACCCAATAACAATTCATTGTCTGATTCCTTTTGATGGTTTATGGAACTGATTTGATATACTAAGTTGAAGTCGAGTTGAGTCGATTGTGCACTGATTTTTCACCAATCTGTAAAGGTATCCAGAGAGCTACTTAATCAAGTTAAAACTTCATCATTATACATTAAACAAACAATATATTACACTGTCAGTCAATTTTATAAATGATAAGAAAATAAAGAATTAAAATGAATAAAATAAATAGCTAAATAAAATAATTACTGTTCACTGTCAGTCAATTGCTGACTATTTAAAAAATAAAAAATAAAACGAATCACACCAAGCAACATTTTCTACATTATATATTATGTAAAAAAATATTTAATAACGTCACATATCTGACAGTATATAAACCAAGACTGCTAGGCCAATATCTGCCAAAAATATCTGTCAACTGATATATCTATTGGGCTCCAGTGTTAATCACAAGTTTGATCACATTTCAACATTATATTGAATCTTTGGACAACCATATGATATTTGCTGATAGATACCTTTTTAATTTTATTCAATTCAGGAGCCTGTGATAGATATAAGACAATATTTCTTGTAATTAAAAAACTTATTATGAAGTGGGTGTTTTTTAAATCCCGTATTTTAAAATGATCAGGCAGGTTGCTGTCATAGTTTGTTAAGCTACAGCATGCTATTGGCACCGTATTCTTTATCAAAGTTCTCTTAGAAAAAGGCAGCCACTTCTGTGCCAGGACACACTTTGACAGTGCACTGTGCTCAGTGATGCAAGCAGAAATAAACTTGAAAAGCCTGATGCTGGGCGATTTTTATCAGCTGTTTTTGAGCTCAACACTTTTGCATGTAGCAAACTGGGTTCGAGAGAGATTAATCCACACACATAAGTCTGCCTTCACCTCAACCTCAGTACATGCAAAAAAAAAAGTGACTAATTGCTGTCTCAGTGTTTTTTTCACCAGGAGTTCAGCTAGCCTTATTTTCTACAGCGTGGAAACATTGTACAGGCTGTGAGGTGATTGTCAGGTGGGCCCACGCTTTCCTGTTTTGGCCCTGTTTACCAACCACAATGTGTTCCACCCACCTCCATCTCTTCATCTTCACCTCTTCATACAACCAGTGGTACAGAGACATCCCCCAACACCTCACCCACACACATGCATCTTGTTACATGAGCCATATAATACATTCAATCAAACTGTTCAATCATCGCCTCTTCTTTTTGATATGCCTTTGTTGCAGTCAGGCCTGCGGCTGTTTAGCTTCGTGGGTATATGATCATCCACGCTAAAATATTAAGTGTATTGATTATATATTTAGATAGTTTATATGTCTTCTCTCTTGAGTATTCATAGCACCGCATAGCCACACCGCTACATCTCAATTTTCCCCCCACCTGCAGAAACTTCTAGGCTTGAACAGCAGCAGGTCAAAACCACGCTGCTTTCTGATAAATGTGACATAAAAAGCAACATGGTACACCAACCACACATTAAATTGTGTGGTTTTTTTTTTTAAAAACAAGTCTCCAGCAGGCTATTATATCTTTCTAAAGGATTACTGTTGATGTCATTTGACCTAAAAAATGGCAATCATCACAAAGTAACATAGAGGGAGACAGGGCTGAGGCGTAAACCACCAGTTTCCTGAATTATGCATCAAGCCGAAATCGGCAAAATAGAGCAGACTCTATAGGCCTACAGTATGTCCCATCTCACACACACACACACACACACACACACACACACACACACACTGGCCACAGCAGGTACAACTCTGTAAAACCAGCTGAAGGCAAATACGGTTTTTCTCAGAAGTGAACATTTGTGCTAAAGGCACTTACACAATTATTTTTCCGATGTGTTAAAGCAAGTGTCTGTGTGCGCATGTGTGTGTCTGTGTGAATGAGACTGTGTGTTTAAGCATGCTGTATTGTCTTTATACAAATGTTATGTTTGTACTTTTGTTCATATATAACCAAACGTAGAAACGATTAGTCCTTACAGCGGCGTTATAAAGATATTGTGGCTTTACCGCTCAGCTTTCCGTTGACACTTGTGTGAAGGATAGGATTAGGCAGTTGTGTAATAATGCAAATTTGTGTGTGCATATGTTGCATTAACATAACCCACTGTACATTTCTAGCCAGAGGTAGGAACATTTCTAGATGCATCCAGAGAATTAAAGTGGTCCCTTTACTTTCCTGCTGGTTTGCTTATTTCTCTTAGTTTCAGTCACTCTATATTGAATATAGTTGAATTATTCCTTCCGCTTGTTAAATGTCTATATGAAAAGGCCTTTATTTGGATGTATTATATTTTTTTCTGCAGAGACCTTGAGAATTCATTGTTGAATGTGAAATATTAATCAGGTAACTCAGGCAGTCTCTTTTCAGTGCCTGAGCTGCTGACCTTTTGGAAACGGTACAGCATTGATAATAATAGGGACACAGTTCTAGTAAAACTCTGAGTTGCAGAGTTTCCAGGAAAATGACTATTGTATTGCCTCTAAAGGATTAGGCTGATGATAAAAGCCTTTTCCTGGTACTCTTTCCTCAACTCATCGCTACCTATACCTCATTTTAAATGTCAACCTCGGTCTATTTCTACTTCTCAATAATACAATATCCAAGGCTTCTTAGAAAAAAGACCAGTGTAGTGTGAGGTGAGGCGGGTTATGAAGGAGATGGGGTGAAATTTGATGAGTGTTTGAGTATCACGGCCTGAACGCGGCTACAGTTTCTAAGAATAGGAATACAGGGTTATCCTGAGGGTGCAGGGGATTAAGTAAGTCATGTAGTCATCATGACTGTCACATGATGTTCTCTCTGTCTTTTTCCAATAGATGGACAGATTTGTGTAAGATTCTGGGACTCTGAACACATTGTAGATAAAGTGATACAATTTTGTACATCATTTTTCTTTATTTTTATTCATTAATTTCCTTTTTAAAATTGTGTCTGCTAAATCTCTGTAATGGATGTGCTGCTCCAGACAGCTCTCCCCTCAAAAACGTCAATAAAGAGTTTGTACAGGCAGTAAAATACGACTTACATTTAGGTTTAAGACTGTCCTAAAACTTGCAAACTTGGTGGACTGTCACTCAGGAGTAAATATCTTTTTACATAACTTAGGTAACAACATAACTTGGGTAACAACGTAACTCAAGCTGTTTACGTAACTTGCGTAACTTCACTTGCTCAAGGTTTGTGAACCACAATTTTTTTAACGTAACTTTTGTGGCTCACGTCACCCTCGTTACTACTTGACTTCCGGCATTTATGTACATTTATTTACTGTTTAAACTGTCTTTAAACCCTAACCCTCTAACCCTAAACCTGACGCCTTACCAGGAACTTTTTGTCCTAAACCTAGGTCAGTGGTTTTGTAGCATAAACTCAGACTGCAGCCCTTTTTACAACTGTGAACCGTATGTGTGCTATTTTTATTTTTTTGACAAACGCTCATATGTGACGTCATTGGTGTAATTTGACCAAACGCCTTAGCAGGAAGTTTTCTGTAGTGGTTTTGTATCCTAAATCAAACAAAACTACAGGCTTTTTTTCTTTCTTACAGCATCCAACCATACATTTATGTAGTAGTCATGTCGTCCTTATAACTACATTACTTCTGGCCTCAATATAATTTAAATGGGAAGGTTGTATAAACATTCATGAAGAGGAAATGGACACCAAAACTGTAAACACGTTTATTTTTACTTTAACATGAGGGGTATGTGGGGATTGACTCGCTTTTAGAGCCAGTCTCGAGTCGCCATTTGAGAAACTGCAGTCTGAGGAACTTTGCGTTTTAGTAGTGTTCTGTTGTAAGTTGACTTTATGCAATTACTTCAAATAATCAAATTATCAATCATGAATAAAAAAATAAAAAAATCCCATATTGTGAGGCTCTTTTGAAATTTTCTAGGGGGCGCTAGTTAGTCATTTTGAAACGTCCATTCCTGCAAATACTAGAATACGTTAATTTCATGGGAGATTGGCATATATTCCAAACATGGTGGGTTTTGGAATATGATAAATATGATACCCCCAAAAGGTGATTCATTTGGGAGAAGAAGAATAAACGGACCAATTACAATAGGGTCCTCGCACCTCGGTGCTTGGTCCCTAATTATCAATTTTTTTTCTTTCCCAAATCCGTTAAGGTACAAACGTCCCACAAACCCCCTGGCAGCAGCAGAAGTACTCTTAGGGCACAAGTTCATCTAGTTAGGAATCAGCACTCTACTGCAGTGAATTACACAGTGTATAAGCCCATCTGGGTTTTCTGCCTCTCCCTGCACTTTACATTATATGTTATCTTTGTCATTTTATGTAATTCTAACTGTGCAAATAAAAAAAAAAATATATATATATATATTAACAGTGGAAAAGTTAAATATTCTTTCACTGTCAGACCTGTATGAGTGCCCTGGTGCATTCAGAACAAAGCCAGAGCTGCTTTCACATGATCAGCATCAAAGTGCTTAAAGCTGTGTAATTCCATTCCTAATTTTAATGTTTGGAGTGTTAACGGCCGACTCAGCAACTGCTCCAGAAAATCTCAGCGGCCTGATGCTCGGACTTTAAACTTTGACCTAGTTTGGCAAAGACCACTGAGCGAGTCTCGTCATGTGAAAATATCTGTCTTTAAAGTAGTTTATGCACATGCAGAAATGTATGGAAATTGTGTATTGTTTGTGCTTTCACACACACACACACACACACACACACACTAGATCATGCGGTTAATGTAGATTTTCACATATGCAAACAAGGCGCGATCAGCTCTTGTGCATATGAATATGCATGCATTGTGCTTGTGCATGTGTGTGTATTTTTTACGGATGTGGTGTCGAGGGAGTTTTTACACTCCAATGATGAGAGGCTGATTAACTTGCTGCTTATTGATCCTACACACTGTTAAACACACTCTTTGAGAGCGCTGGTTAAAGAATTTATAGCATCCAGACAGATATTTTATCTGAAGAATTTCACATTTTTCAGGTACAAAGAGAGGATTAAAGCAGAAGCACAATCACAACTCTGCTTCTGAGTGATGAAAGAGGGTAAATATCACAGTCTGATTCTTATTGATTAGTCTTGCATAAGCTCTAGTCACTTGCACAGAAATGGTCTACAAACCTAGAAATAATCACAATATTTGAGTGCAAACGTTGTTGTTACTGTTAATGTAACCATGAAGCTGACTTGTTAACTAGCCTATAGAAGCATAACTGCCTCGCAGCAGGGGGGAGGGGTGTGTGTGCTCGGTGCAGAACACCTGGCCTCCCTGCTGGTGGGGCAGGAATGTGCAGGGCTGAGGTGGATGCGGGTGGAAATTTGCAGCGTGCTCAGAACTCGACCCCTGGTAACATTTAAAGGTGCCAGCGTCAGCAGGAAAGGAAAAATCAGGGGAATGTGCTGCTTTAATCAAACCTGCATCTCTGTTTTTCTGTGTGTGTTGCTATGTGTGTGTCGGCATTACTGTAGAGAAGAGGGCCTCTTGTTATATAAATGAGGTAACACTGCCCCACCGCTCTCTTAATTCCAATCTGTGTGTTCAGTTTAGTTTTTTCATTTAAAATTCTTTTAGTTCTTTGCCACTCTGACAAGCGTGGATATGATTTTATTCTTTTTCAACCAACCTAATAGTCCAGGGAAAGTTGACTTCTATGCTCCCTTGCTTTTTCTTGTTGAGGACCCCATGCATCTTAAATCAATTAGGGTAATATAAAAGCCCTGTGGAAATAAATCTGTTAGAAAGTGTCATTTCTTTGAAATAACAGTCACCTGTAAAAAGCAGCAAACTGCTGCCTGCAGAGGTGGTTACAGGTTTCTTACCTGTTTGATAGAATAAAGCTCTGTGAGGTGACGCAGAGAAAAGGCAGCAAAAGCAGCAGTCTGTGAGCTGTGAATGAAATCAATTATTGAACCAGCTGTGTGCTCTTTGTATAATGCTTGTTTTAGTTGTCAGACAGTATAACTTGAACACTGAATGAATAATTTCCTGTGTTAAAGTTGGGTGTCACATGAAACTGCTGTTGTTGGACAGTACAACAGGAAACCGATCATAATCTGGCGGTTTATGTCCAGACGCATGTGTGGTAGTGGCAGATAAACGTCTACGACAAAGAGTCCAAAAAAGTTTGGACGCTGCATAAAACGGAAATAAAACAAAATGCAATTGAATTCAGAGTTTATAATGACAATAACAAAACTTTTGGAAAAAGTTCTGAACATAAAACATGCTGTCTATGTAAAGTTTTCAGTCAAATATAGGTAACAAAGGACTTGAAAGAAATTATCGCATTCTGGGTTTTTTTTATTTTGTAGACAGTGTCCCAAGATTTTTTTTATCGAGTTTGTGAATTGCAACCAAATAAACATAATTTGAAATGTATTTGTTCTGTTTCATGTTCATGAATTTTACGGAGGAGGAGCAGCAGGTTGTTACTTGCAGTGTTAGCTCAAAGCAGGAAACCCTACAACTGTGGCTTTTCTCCACCACTGCTAGCCAGCCACCACAGTGACATTTGTGCTATATGTAAATTCAGAACATCAAGCGAAGTCAACCTGTGTGTTTACATGCCCTGAGGACAAACCTGGGTGTGGGTTCACTGTGGTTTCACAGCAGTTATGATAATGCTGTTGAGGTAATCAGACAAAGGTTATTGGAGATATAAAGATTTTGGTAAAGGATAGTCATTGAGCACATTCGCCAACTAATTTTTTTTAATCATTGTTATTACACAAAAGAATGATTCCAGTCACTTCCACACATTGAGGCTTCCAGCTTTTTAATTTAACACTGGCATCAGATTGGATACCCAAAGTTCAGGTATCTGTATCAATATGGGGACTAAAAAATTAGCCTTTTAGTTTTTCCTTAATCAACATCTTTTCTTACATTTACATAAAGAAATAAAATAAAATAAATAACCAATGTGTAAGGGAACTTTCAAAATGTATTACCGCAGACAATTTTGTGAAAAATTTAGGGTTCACCTAAATTAAGTGGCGGTGCACCAAATTAAAAAGTTATCCAAATTCTGTCTTGTAAACCTAGTAATGAACTCTCCTCAGCTATCTGAGCAATTATAGTTGCCAGGGGCTAACGTTTGTGTGGAAGTCACATTGATCAGAGGAATGTGCTTCTAGCCAGAGGCTTTTTTAAACAGAACAAGTTAGATCGCAGAGGAGTGTAGTTGTCTCACCCCCTAGTTATCCACCTGTAGCCATTTGTAACCACTTTCTGTAAAACAGAAATCCACATAAATTATTGGAAAAGCCTGAGATGTCTAAAATATCCCGAATGGTGTTAAATGTCTGTGCATTTCTCCAATTCACAATACATGTGGCAACTGTTGTTTCTTTAACATTTCTTCATCCCTGCATGGTCAAAATATGTAATTTTGCTCTAAGAAACTATAGAATGACTCAGGAGAAACTAAAGAATGAATGTTATGAAGCTGAGGCCAGAAGAATGATCTATGTGCATTCATTTGGCTCTTGGCTACAGGAAATGCATTTTATCAAGGTCAAGAGGGAAAGAGGGAGTGGCTGGAACTACTCAGGAAATGAGAGGTAGAAAATAGAAGACATGCTTGTATAAAAGGATGAGGAGACACAGCAGAAGAAAGGAAGCAAGGTGAGAAGAGAAAAACTAGCTTACAAATAGGCGTAACAGAGAAAAAGGTGCAGGAAGATTGGATTATAGTGTAGAGTAAAAGAGCATAGAAGCCAATGAGTGAAACGAGAGAGTGGCGGAGAGGTGGACATGGATGTTAGGTGAGAGGATGTGTGAGATACATCTAGAGGAGATGAGTGCAGCAGTGACATTGACCAGACTGAGCTGAAAAGAGCTGCTGCTGAAAATGCCTGTCAGTCTTCATTATCTGTACCTTTGATTCAATAGGAATCTCTGCGACAGGTGTTGGGTTTTTATCAATGGCTCTGTGTGTTTGTGTGTGTGTTTGTGAGTAAATGGCTTCTCCCTGGCACTGATGACTATAATTTGCATAATGAACTCACAGGCCATACTGACAGTTAATGACAGCAGGAAAGAAGAGGGAAAAACCAGGAAAAAGGAAAGCCATCATCAGGGAAAATCTAATGGGGCAAAGTCTCATGTTGGTGTCCTGTCAAATTAGTCAGAAACTGTTTATTAAAGGCAGTTATTCTTCTACATCTCTGGTTTGTCGACCTTTTTCACAAGAGACATGTTGCCTTGTCAAACACCGGTGTGACTAATAACGTAATTAATCGCTGCATGGTGCCAAGTAGTTGCTGGGCCAAAACCTTTTCTAATGTTATTAGTTCCACCCTTGCTTTTTCTTGCTATGACAACTTGCGTCTTAAGATAACATTGTTATCCACATGGGGTGAAAAGAAACATGCCATTTATTTTTGTTACTATTACATTTTCTCTAATATATTACAAAAAATATGCCCCTGAACTTCATGTTTTCATATATGAAACTAGAAGGGCACGAATGTCGTATTTGGCAATGTTTACAAAAGTGAAAAAGAATTTGTGTTTCCGCCCCTTGATTCAGATCTTCTCCAAAATTGAATGGGCTCTTCCTTGGCCCATGCTACACCTTTCCACCAAGTTAAATGAAAAACAGGCCAGTAGTTCATTCCATAGTTTTGCTGACAGACAAACAAACAACATAATTGAATAAGTTTGGAAACATCTGCTATAATCCATATTGCCAAGCTTTTAAACACTTTAACCTTTAAGCTTACTGATTGACTCACCTAGTTTGACCCTTGTGGTTTTCAGTTGGATAATGTTTACTTTGGTTCTATTTTACTTGCAGTGGGGTTAGCCCTCTGTAAATACCACAGGAAAACCTGTTGTAATACAAGAGTTTTCCCAAACTGCAGCTCTTAGGATCTAAAGAATGTGACAGTCTAAAGCTTTAAGTTATCAACCAGTTGAACATCAACCACCATCACCTGCAAATAAACAATAGTCACACACGTTAAGGATTTATTTGAAATCTTTATGATACTGTTGTGGCACATTTTTATTAGGTTAAAATGTAAAACCAGCGGCTGGAAACTGAATTGGACTTCAAATCAATGCAGTCGGTGGGCTGACTCAGGCTTTTCATTCATGCACTCAAAGAGGCTTATTCCATAAGGGTTCAGTGTGAAGTTCAAGCAGAGGTTTGCAGACGTTTGCAACTCTGTGTAACTGAATTGTCATGAATATGAAACCAAATATGAGAAACGTTACTTGACATTCTCCTCTTTGTAAAGATCAGTATTGACTTGTTTACATTTTTAAAACTTGTACTGCAGATTCTAAACCACATCAATGAAACTGACGCCCATTGCAGTAATTAAGACTTCTAAACAATGGAACTTTTATGATTACTGTTGTTTTTGGGATATATGGTAGTGTTGGGCGGGTGCAAACCTTTCAAACCGGTTTGATAGTAGGCCAATCACCAGACCAGACCAGTGTACCAAATTTTACCACTAGGTGATGCACTTGACACTGCAGCTGCTAGAGTGGAACATAATGAGACTGAGAGAGCCCCTGTATGAACGTCTAGTAACTCAGATTCACTTGGTGGCAAGATGGTCTGCCAACTGCCAATAGACACTAAATAGGATGAAAGAGTCTTTGCCATTAGACTACTATACTTTGTTGCGCCACCCCTCAAAAAGACATTAACGTCCTGATAAACAAACGAACCGTCTTCACGTTGTGCGCAGTAAATTGCACATGGCCTATAAGACAGTGGCTCCAGTAGACACGGTGCAGAACAGGATGGAGAGACGCTTCTGGGATGCTTCTGAAATGCACCCTGGTGCATCTGGTGGCTGCAGGTCGGTTTAAAAAACATAGTATTATGTTTCATCAGGTTGTAATATTGCTTTTGACAATGCAAATGCACTGTTTGGGGATCATTCAATTTTCCAAACATGTCATGGTTATACATGGCGATTGGTTTGCATGACTGGACCGGTCCCGGGAAAAACAGAACTCATCTCTTCATGGCACAAGCACAGTGGTGGAAGTTAAGGTTGTCCTGCTGTAAATGCTTTTACCCCCAACCCATTTTATTGTATGTAGCTGCTAGCGGTAGGGCCTCCTTTTTTGAGCATGTGCTAGTTTGGCAGTAGAGCAAGACATATTTTCTCTTCTCTTCTCTTCTCTTCTCTTCTCTTCTCTTCTCTTCTCTTCTCTTCTCTTCTCTTCTCTTCTCTTCTCTTCTCTTCTCTTCTCAAGACTTCAGCAATCAGATTACAAGCTGCACTGTATGACTTTACCATCAGCCAGGGCCACATATGGCTATCCCTAAAGGAGGTCAGGGGTCATTCGCTGCCCACATTCCTTAGGCTGCAACTTCCCTGGCACCCCAACCTCCCCCACACAGACACATTTTAAATGCTTTGTTTGAATCTGTCAGTGTGACACACTCACACACACACACACACACACACACACACACACACACACACACACACACACGGACATGAAACAGCACTCTGTCTGCTGCTGTTGTTGCCCTACATAAAATAAGTAGAATTAAAGGGATCATGGGGGGTGGTTGGATCTGGAGGGGGGAGGAGGGTGGTAGGTGGAAGAAAAAAGGGTCAAATACTGGGAGGGAAAGGTTGGTGAAGACTGGGTGAAGTTCAATAAGGGTAGGTGTATGGACAGGTAGAAGGACGATACTGGGAACTGGAACATGAAGTCTTATTTAAAGCTTAATACCAGTCTTTTTTAAAATCATGATAACTAAAATATAACATTGGGTCGGATCACGCTTGAGGCATGTTTCATTTATATGTTCTTCTTTAAATGTCATATGCAGAAAGAGAAATATCTGAAGGATTTAAAGTAGATTTTCTTTTTTCAATCATTTATTATAAAATCTCAGCAGTCACAAGCTGTGCGCAAATACACACACACACACACACACACACACACACTGGCACACATCTGTAATTGACCACCTGTTTGTCTGTGGCCTAGTTTCCGCTTTCTGAAACACTGTGGAGCGCTGATGTGTAATTCCTTTGGGATTCCTAACTGCCAGCCCCTTATTTCAATTGTTTTAAAACAACACAAAGGGACAGAAAAACCACACATAGCATGTTTTTTGAGTTTCTTTTGAAGAAATCGGGGGTATAAATAGAAATGTATGGGGCAAATGAAGTTCATTTGTTGTCCCGTATTCGAACCGGGGAAAAGGACATTGCCTGCAGTGTAACTTTTTCTTTGAAAACTTTTATTTTGTTAATATAAATAAGAAAAATGGGGAGAATCGTAGTTCAATATGTTCCGATTAACTTTCATTGTGTTTCTGTGTTTGTGAGTGAAAGTATTCTGATTCAGTGGAGCAACACACAACCTGATTTGAATGTTAGATAACATTTGTGTCCCTGATTGTATGCATGTGCGTGTTAATGTGTTGCAGCGGATGTGTTCATATATGTGTGTGTAAACGAAGGGCGTGTATTCCCGTGTACAGACGGAAAGGCTCCGGGATCATCTGTGTTTGCAATAAGCTGAGAGAGCCAGAGGAGCCCACCACTGAGAGAAGCTCGAGGGTCAAGACACACACACACACGCATACACACGCACGCTCCTGCCTGTTTGTAAGCTCTGCTGACTACAGGAAGCAATAATGGTAGCGTGCTTCCGGAGTTCCGGAGGCTTCTCTCAGGGGAGCGTGGCTGCCCTGTCCAGCTCAGCAGAGCAAAACTGAAAAGAAACACAGCAGAGCAGAAAATGATAGAACACTGAGGATAGAATCAGGCAGAAGAGAGAAAATGATACAATAGCAGAGTGAAGAATACAGGCGAGCAGGACAGAACTAGAAATCATATTATAAATGGTGTAAATAAGAAAACGACAGCGTTAGGATGTAGAAAAGCAGAGGAAAAAAACACACAGGGGCTGACTATATAGCAGTTGTAACAAGTAATCAGAGCAAGAAGTGACAAAATAATGCTTACAGAATTGTTTGCACTGAGATTAAACAAAAAAGTAATATAATTGTAATTATAATAATTTTGTAATAACAAAATATGTGAAATATCACATACTCATATTTGACTAAAAACATTAATAACATTGTGACAATAAGGCACTTAAAAAAGAGGTTTTTATCTTTTTAGAATTCATATCAGGGCTACAAGATTTATTGAATTCTTCTGATACATGTTTTGCCTTTAACAAATATTTCACCTCCTACGATCTGGATATTGCTCTAGTCCATATCGCGATTTGTCAATACAATTTAGATTTAGAACTGAGCAGCTCTTATTCACAGTATAAGTACAGTAAACAGTATAGCTAAAGTAAAGTATAAGTAGTGTGTGTGTATATATATATATATAGATAGGGCTGCGTATGGAACTTTGATGTAGTATCGACATTGGGTCTATTGAGAATTTGCCTATGGGATTTTTGCATTGGATTTTGGATTGTGGCAGAAAATAAGCTCTGTGGCAAACACACGTTTCTGATGCTTACTCGTTTCGTTTTTCAGCAGGATAATCTCCACAAATAAACACCACTTTTATTATGTTTGAAGCGTCAAAGCAGCCAACAAAAGCAAAAAGCTAATGTTATGCTATAGCAAGCTACACCACGGTTACATGACTTACACCGGGCACAGAACGGCTGTGCCGCGGTCACCGTTGCTGATCGCTGCCACTCTAATCAATGCGACCATTTCCACCAGGCGCGCAGCGGAACGTCTCCGCAGAGTCCCAGCCGCGGCTCTCCGCTCTGCAGCGATGTCAATCCGTAGCACTTCTATTTTTACTGCGAGCCCTTGCTAAACTGTGTCAAGCTCAACAGAGCAGATTGCACCAGACAGGAAATCTGACTCAGAATCAACATAATACACTTCCGGCCCCTTTCAAAATAAAACACAATACGCAGTTCATGCAGCCTAAAACTACTTCACATCAAAATTTCGTATTGACCGGGGGCACCAGATCAGCAACCAATCAATCAAAGGGTCTCAGAGGGTCGGAGACACGGACGATGAGAGACTGATTGTTGAAGTGGAACAGCATACAATCATTTATGACATAGCACATTGTTTTTATAAGGATAGATGGTCAAATCAGCAGATCTTCCACGTCAGAGAAGCAAAGTAAGCTGTTTGTTGTTGTTGTTTACTTTATACACACAGTTTGTCACGGGCTCCGAGGTCTCCCGTACGTTCAGGATTATTGCGTGTTCCCGTTATCTCGCATGCATACGGCTGTCCCGCTACACTAAGGAGCAAAACCGCGACGGTGCCGTTGTGCCGCCTGGTGGAAGTCCCCAGTTAAATGCTACTACCGTTACGCTTCAGACGCTCTCCCACAACCTAACCAGCGGTTTTTACAAGATAGTGAATCCGTGGCCTAATAAATTGTTTATTAACCAAATCTGCCATCTACAAGAGTTTGCAAGAGCACAGAAAAACCCGACTAGAGGCTGTGAGGTGGACTAGTGAGAGATTTCCTGTCAGTGTCCACTGTAGTCTCATTTTGCCACGGACACGTAAAAACTCCAAAATTCACATGCGGGGGTGTTTCCTTATGCTGTGAACGTGAACATCTCTACAGCTTGTGGTGACCACAGACCTTATTTCGGGCACCTAACCTAAAACCATCTTCAGGGCGCTAAACTCATTCAGGTAGCGCCCCATTGCTTCAGAACAATCAAGTTCAATACTTTTAATCCATGATTATACCAAGATTTAATAATGCAGGTGATTGACTGTCTAATGTTCCACATGGTAGAGGCATGCAACAAAAAACACTACATTGACTACAGCATCTGTTGAACAGGTGCAAAGGTGTACATAACTATAAAAATTTGTACCCTAAGTTTGTGGTTTCTTTTTTGTTGAAATTAATTTTATAAAAGTTTAGAAACTGGTAAAAAGTCAATATGTCGGTTCCGGTATGGTTGCAGAAATGTTTTGAACCATACCCAGCCCTATGTAGTGAGGTATTACTATAAAAATGGTTGCACACTACAGAGATGATCCAGTCCTGCAGTCTGTGGTCTTTTAAATCGTCTTCAGCTGGATGGCAGGAAAATGTTAGGACAGGAAGAGAGCAGGGAAGGCGAGGCAGCCCGTGGAGAGAGTCTGTGTGTCAGACCTCATCATCTATGTATCCTGTAGCTGTTCCACAGTCTGAGCCAGTGATAGGAGGGTCTCCCTCCCTCCCTCCCTCCCTCCTTCCTTCTGCATGGCCTGATCACTGCGCTCGTCTCTGCTCATCTCGCTGGTCCATTTGCTCTGTTTCTCAAGCTGACAGTGCTGCGGCTGGCGTCAGTGTGCCTGTTCGTCTGTGCGCTTGCATGCATTTGTGCCTGTGCATGTGCCTGTACGTATGCATGTGTGCCTGACGTGTGTGTGTGTGTGTGTGTGTGTGTGTGGTTTTTCTGTTGGCAGTCAGAAAAATTGATCTCACCAGGATGACCTACAGCATGAGCAGCTTCACGCCTGGTTGAATATTACCTGCTAGCTGTCAACCCATGGATCCTACACTTCCTGTAATGCAGCTCACTAGCATCTCATTGTTAGAGGCACCCTGTCTGTTACATGCCTACGTCTCTCAAACTCGCCCCCAGTGTGTTACGCAGGCCAGGGTTTTCTCCTGGGAAGTTGTTAGTGGAGGTGGTAAGCACAGTCGCCTGCTGAGCTCCATCAGACTGATGCATCTCATATTGTGATCAGTTTAGTTACAAAATGACATCACTCTTTATCTGTGCTGTGCAATTTCACGCCTCTCACCGTTTCCTGTGTAGGCTTATGCTGTATTTCATAACAGTGTAAGATTTATTCTGACGTTGGAGGAGGTCTTAATTTCAGGAGAGGTGCTGTAATACACTGTGAGGAAACACAACAAACCTTCCGCTAAAAATCATCATCTCCAAGCCCAAACTGGTATAACCATGGTGACATCATCAGGGGCTATGTTACTGACGACATAGTAGGGCTGTACCCAAACCTGAATTCATTTTTATGTGAACCTGAATCTGTTCAATGTTAAGATATGACTATTTGTTCCTTTCAGAAAGTCCATTGGTATGAGTGTCAGTAATGATTTCAGCCAGTTTTCTATAGTCAAAAGCAATCCGCAACAGTTTTATATTCAAACAAAAATGGTTTATGTTTCTGAAATGGTGGGGTCTTTGCAGTCTGCCTGGAGGATTCAAGGAGGATCCCTTCCACTCCTCAAATCATAAATATTTAAGAATGATTAAAACCAGTCTTGTAAAGATGATTTCAGAAGTTTTCCTCATTAGTACTGTTTCTGTACTTTTTGTGCTCAAGATTCCAGCTACAAATGTTATGATATGTGATAAGTGAGAAAAAGATGCAGACACACACATTAAATTAGAACCTGACAGATAAGCTGGTTGACAGATATTATCATCCTATATCGTCCGATATCAGTATCGGTGTGTATGCTGTCCGATATGTGATGTTATGAACAGTTTTTTTTGCACAATATATAATGCAAAAAAATATGCTTGGCCTGAAATGTTCAGTAATTATGTTTATTTAGCTATTTATTTTATTCCTGTATATTCTTTATTTTCTTATCATTCATATAGAGTTGGCTGACAAATTTCCCCGTTGTGGGATTAATAAAGTAATCTTCTATTTTAACTCATTGTTTGTAAAACGTATAATAATGTATAACAATGTTAAAAACTATTTTACAAAGTTTAATGGTTGAGAAAGAAGCTCAACCCACATAAAAGATTAATGCCAAATCAGTTACTATTAATTTTCAGTATCAGCATATGATCCATACATCTGATGCATATTAAATCCAGACCTGCTAGACCTGTAGGTTGAGTGTCTGGAGGTGACAAGGCGGGCTGTGGTGGCCTCAGCTATACGTTCACATGTGCGTGTGTACATACACGGCGAGAGCACCATCTGCCAGTGGTCATGCGGGTTTGTGCTGATGTGTAGTGACAAGCAGCTCAGACACGCAGAGAACCCTCCATATATACTATATACACACATAAATACGCTCACACAGAGCCATCGTTACAAATACAGCGGCTCCTGATGACGGGGCCGTGACCCTTGTGGGGTTATTATGTCTCCTGTCAAGACAGATCACCAGTGAAAAAATAAAGCAGGAGGCGGACGGGAAGGGCACAGATCCCACTGCAACGGCATATGTTACCCAACAAAATAAGGAAAAATGAAAACACTGCTGCAACTATGCAAAAACAGAAAGAGCTGGCATGTGGAACTCTCAGGTCAGGACATGTTAGTCAAAATTAATTGTCACATAATTGAATCGTATAAACACTTAAACTGTACTTTACTTACAGTTGTTTGACCTGTACAAAAAACAAAGTGTAAAAACAGCACAATGTTTTGTTAAAAGTTGCTTATGTGCTGGACTATTTCTTAGGCAGGCGCAGTAACTTTCTGGAGTTTTGTCATCGCTGTGAGGCTGCCAGGCAACCAGTAAAGACCTCAGAATGAGCATTTTTCCCAATTGCTAATGAATAAATAAAACATGTAAAAAAAAAAAAAAAAAATGCTCCCTACTAGCGATGGGAATAATAAATCCATGATTGATTAATGGTCGTTAAGAATTTGGTCGATCTCATGACATTTTTAATCGATGTGTGTATTTTTTAATTCAAACTTTATCTCTGACTGTGTATCAGTATCACTGAACTGAAACACGGCAGAGTGTTCAGTTCTGCGTCCGTACGTCAATAAGCCAATGAGCTGAGAATGAATTTGGATAAATCTACAGTTTGCAGACTGAAAGTTGCAATAACAATTTTAAAACTGGAGAAATACAAGAGTATTAATTTGAGCAAAACTAGCTTACTGTATCAAACCTTGCTAGCATGAATTAATGAGTTTAATTTAATCCAAAACTTATTTAAACACAAAAGACTTAAATATGAAGATTACTGTGAAAAATAACCTCATGCCTCTTCAAAGGCTAAAACATAAAACATTGAACTCCTTGACGTTATCTTCACAGTTTATTCTCATGAGTTCGTTTTACGATCGACAGGAAGTCTCTTTTCGTTCTTTCAAAATAAAAGCATCTGTTTCAAAACAGGCTTTTGCAAAGTACTGTATATATATCTTTTATTTTGTCCATCTATGCGTGTTTTTATACACACTGGACTATGTATAAAAACATAGCGATTCATCCATTATTTGATCGTTAACGTTAGAGATGCTCAACATTGCAGGTTAACCTCCATCCCTACTACCTATTAAATGTTGAAAAGCCAATATCAGGAAATATTAGGTTAAGCTGTGAAGTGAGAGTTCATACGTTTTGGGTAAAAAATTGATATTTAAAAAATGTAATTTGTATGCTGCAGAGTGAAGATATACTGCAAAGTATTTTTTTTATCTGTGAATTTGGATCCAAGCCACATGCGACCAGTTTGCAATCTATAGAGACAAGGAAAGTAGTCAGACGTGGCCTCAGTAAAAAGGGGCTTTGGTGTGTTGTTCATGGAGCAGCTTCAGAATTATTGTTATTTATTCCTACTGATAAGCAGACAGGCACCCTCAGAAACTGCTTGCACTGCCTTCAGGCCTGTGGTGATGAAATTATAAAAGTATCTATTGATTAGATTCTTTCACGATAGCTGGGAATAACATGTAAAGTTGAAATGGTTGAAAATACACAAATGCTATGTATCAAAGCTCATGTTATTCTGATTAGTGTTTTTTTTTACTAGTATTCCCTTTACTCAGGAACATGGAGGATTGCAAACATTTTAAGCTCCTTTTTCTCATTTCTTGTGATTTTATAGCCGCTTGTGAGTGATTTAATGCCGGGCTGCTGTATAGTTTCCACATCCCCTGGTAGGGAATCTGCTGCTTGCCTACTCATTGACATTCTTTTCTCATGAAGCAGTCAGTCTTTGCTGCTTCGCCGTGCTTGTACAGGCTTGCCTCGCTGTGTGGCTGCCTTCTCCAAGGCAGTGGGGAGAAAAGTACATAATGTCGTACTGTACATCGGCTTATTGAGTTCTTTGTAGACAGATTGAGCCTGAGGGGGAATTCTTACTTTAGCGCCTGTTATCGTATGTGTACATTATATTGATGTAATGAAGCTCCATTTCTTTTTCTTTTTCGCCTCTTGTTTCTCTCACTCATCATCTTCTCCTCTCTGCTGTGTGTTTGGTTTGTTGCAGACCCTGGTAGGAGCGTGATGAGCGCGCGCTTCCACTTGCCTGCTGGCAGATCCTACAATGTCCGGGCGACGGAGGTGGAGCGAGACAGGCAGCACACACAGGTTGTGTGCAACATACTGCTGCTGGACAACACTGTCCAGACATTCAAAGTCTGTGTAAGTACCCCTGTCTGTGGTCTCTGAGATTCTTACTTTAGATTTGAACAAACTGAATCTAGCAAGTTTGAAGTCAATGTCAGCTTTAATGTGAATTCTTCACATGTAGCAGACATACAAAGAAATCTAAATTATGTTTCTATCTATCCCACGGTGAAGACAAGACGAGACATTTCTAGTAAACAGTAAAATGCACAAGCACAACAAATGGAGACGAACCAATCCTAACACTAAAGTATACAATAAATGAAGTGCACAGTAGATGAATACATTTACGGTCTTCGTTAACTGTCATTTTTGGACATCCCATAATATGTTTTTTTCTCTCATTTCTGGTCATATTATGCTCTAATATGTATCAACAGACAACCGATAATTGACCCATTTGAAGCATTTTAAGGCATTTTAATATTTTACCATTTTTAACAAAAATCGATATTACGAGGGGGTCTTTTTTGGAAATCCCATAATATGGTGTTTTTTTCCGAACTATACTACCACATGGATCAACAGACTATAATATATTACTGAAATAAACAGTTAGAATAAGAGTTCAGAGTGTAAATGTAAGAAGTAGCAGCAAAGTTATGTAAAATATATGGCAACTGACAAAATACCTTTGTTACCTACATACTGTTTTCAAACTGTGAAGCAATCCTCCCATGAGGGCTGCAGGAGCGTTGAAGGGGCTGTGCGGAGGGAAAGTCATGAGCCACGATCTGCATTAAAATTCAGGCTCCTTCTCCTAGTCTTAACTCAGTCAAATGCACACAGACTGGATGCATACACACATGCATACATTCTATATCCAGAGTGACTTGCACTTCATGAAAATATCATTATCTCTGATGCCAATTACAAATTAACTATATAAAAGTTTATTATTATTATTATTATTATTATTATAACCTTCATTTAACCGTCCTGTTATGTTGGTTTCTCAGAAACGGCTATGTTTGTGGGTCAATTTGGCCTGGGGCATGTTTAATTCATTTTTAATTTAATTTTTTTTATTTTTATGAAAAAATACTTTTTTTTAACCAGGAAAATCCCATTGAGATTAGGAACCTCTTTTTCAAGGGAGAACAAAGTTACACAGTTAAAACACAAACCAAGGACAAACAAAATTGATTGAAATGATTCAATATACAAACAGATTATGAAAAACACGTATAGAGTCGTCCTCAAGTACTCTCAGTTTAGATTTAAAAGTGCTCTATGATATTAGTTTCCAGTCATTCTGTAACTTATTCCATGCAAAAGGTGCAGAGTGGACAAAAGCCCTTTTTTACCGAATTCAGTACCGGCGTATGGAACAAAAAGCAACAAAAGATACTCCTCATAGCAGAATTCTTCAGAGAATCATTGCATTTTTAAGTTTTCTTCAGTGTGAGAGTTCTCTACATCCATGGGTACATTGCAGAAAGGAAACTGATAAAAGCTAATTCGGCATAAGGAAGACAATTGACCAAATTATTAACAAATTCAGGCAAAAAATCATGTTGCTCATGTTGTAGCCCACAGTGAACTGACTCCATGGCACATTATACTTCTGTCTCCATCCATCAAAAGACCTCAAATGATGTGTCGTAGTTTCTTTTTTTGTAACTTTCTTTTTATCAGTGCATTTCAGGTAAAAAAAACAAAACAGAAGAGCAATAATACAAAGATGTTGGTAACATAGGCCATATAATAGTGTATAAAGAAAAAGCAAAGAAACTAAACACCCAGAGAAAAAACAACAAATAGCACATGAGTGATTTCCAGTTACATCAGGTTACATTACATACTTTGTATAGTCCATCTCCTCCAGACCTTCATATATTGGTCAGATTGCAGCCTTCATGAGAATGTCAATCTCTCCATACAGTGTATTTCATTAACTATTGCAATCCAGTCATCGATGTACTGTAGTTTCAAAACTGATAGCACCATTTTGCCCCAGATCTTGGTAATTGTAATAAGATATAAATGTGATCATTGATGTATAAAGAGAACTGGGTACAGTTTTGGTGGCGGGGCCTGATTAATTCCTATGGAAGCTGCTCAGTGGCACATGAAGCCAAAAAAAACTGCAGACTTCCATTTATAAAACTCCCTGAATCCTCTATGGATACTCCACACTGTGTGGGGCCTTGAAGCAAACGCACCAGAGACTTCCTGTTTAGCCCTCTGCACACTTAAATGGCGATAAATGATTAAATCATGCAGCTCTTCTTGACTTGGATGGATCAAATTCTGATCGAAAAACAAGTAATTTTGCATTTTTTGAGTTTGTGATCATCAAAAAAATGATGTAAAGACTTCTCTTTCCCAATGTACTGCAACTGTCTCTGGGGGAAAGTATTTTTGGGTAAAAGCCCTGGAAGTTGTTATTCCATCATTTGCCCAGATTGGCTTCAAAGCCCATCTTCCTCGGGGCTGGAGTGAGAAGCAGAAATAGGGGGTGTTGGCGAGCAGAGAACAGATGTCTAATAATGTTCCTCTGCAGGGGAACTTGTCCAATAATTATTAGCACTTAGTTATGACCTCTATGCTATTCCATGGATTAATAGATTTTGAGAGTTTTGAAACCATTGATTTACTCAAATGATAAAAAACCCATCAAATTCAACTTGTTCAATTTTCAGGTATATATATACAGGTGCATCTCAATAAATTAGAATATCGGAAAGTTTATTTATGTCAATAATTCACTTCAAAAAGTGGAAATAACACATCATATAGATCCATTACACACAGAATGAAACATTTCATGTCTTAATTTATATAATTTCTTCTAATTATAATGATTATGGCTATGAAGACCTACAATTCAGTGTCTCAAAGAATTTGAATAGTACAAAAGACCAATTTTAAAAACTATGTTTAATATGGAAATGTTGGCCTTCTGAAAAGTATATCCACCTATATGACTCAATACTTGGTTGGGGATTGAGATGCACCTGTAGTTATGCTCATTTAGTGAGGGGCAACAGGTGAGACATCAAATAGTATTGTATAATTGTGCATTAACCCATGCAAAACCCCCAATAAGCAAAGCACGAGAGCATCAATGTTGTGCCCCTTTCTCCCTCCATTTGCCCTCAAACCCTCCTCAGATTAACTTAAGAGTTGGTGGAGAAAAGACCTCTTTAAAAAGCATCCCACACTTTATTTTTCTTCTATTGTGATGATACCAAAAATGTCTTTGCTCACACTTCTACCAATGTTTGATCAAGCACAGTCGGTCTTCTTTTACAATCATTTGTTCACACCTCGAGGGGAGAGAAAGAGAGAATATGTGTCTGTGTTTGTGTGTGTGCGTGTTGTACATTTTGCCAAAGGCCAGGTGACAAGTCAGCTTGTGACTGACGTTACACTCGTGTGTCACTTCATGTGATAACACACTTCCTTTTCTCTCCTTGCGTCTGTCTATCTGTCTCTCTCTGTCACCGTGTGTTTGATCAGACTTCTGACAGTGTGAGGAGGGAAATTCCCTTTGTGAGTCACAAAATACAATTCCTCTAATAACATCCCCTCTGACAGATCACATCCTGTTGATGTACAAGTGTGTGTGTGTGTGTGTGTGTGTGTGTGTGTGTATGTATGTGTGTGTGTGTGTGTGTCTGCGAGGGCATGTGAACATGTATATGCGTGCAGAGAAATACACATAAATATGCACATTATGACTGTCTGAGTTGTTTCACATATAAAACTACTTTTTGTTTCTGTTGTGGGAGGAACGGGTGGAAAAATAGACATTCACAAACTATCTTATTTCTGCATGTCTTTAATTTCCTGACACTTTTGCTGATCTGCTCTTTCTGCAGTGCCCACTAAAACAAATGAGGTACAAATTCTGTGAAGGCATATAAAACAGTTTTGGAACAATTCAGTAATGTTTCCATTAGGGATGGGAATACTTAATTGATGATCGATTAATGGTCAATAAGGATTTGGAACACGTGAAATTTTTAATCGATTTGTGTTTGATTTAAATTTTATCTCTGACTGTGTATCAGTATCACTGAACTGAAACACAGCAGAGCGTTCAGTTCTGCGGCCGTATGTCAATAAGCCAATGAGCTGAGAATTAAGTTGGATAAAGCTACAGTTTGCAAACTAAAAGTTGCAATAACAATTATAAAACACACAGAAATACAAGAGTATTCATTTGAGCAAAACTAGCTTACTGTATCAAATATACTGTACATCAAACATTGAACTCTTTGATGTTAATTTTACAGTATAATCTCACTTGCGTAAGTTTTATGATCTACAGGAAGTCTCTTTTTGTCCTTTCAAAATAAAAGTGTCGTTATCAAAACAGGCTTTTACTTACTGTGTATATATATTTTGTATTTTGCCCATGTATCCATGCAGTGATTAATCGATTCATTGATCGTTAATGTTATAGATAATCGAGTTGGCAGGTTTATTCTAAACGCCCATCTCTCGTTTCCATCAATAATTTCCATGCGCGGAGTGAAGATTTGCATGAAAAAATCTTGATAGAAACAACAAAATTCGCTAAAACTTAAAGAGTTTAGAAAAGCTTTTCTCTAAAGGTCTTTTACTAAAAAAAGTTAATGTACTTAAGTGGAGATGGAAACAATTTTTCCAAATATGTTCTGACGTAGTAAACAGTTGACTCACATGACTGATCAGCTGTTTCCGCTCTGCTGGAAAACCTAGAAGCGAAGAAGAAGAAGCAGCTGTCGGTGTCTTTCTAAAGACTTTTTTTTTCCATTTTCTCTTGTGGGCGGCCAAAATTGTCAGATTAGCAAACTCTTTTTGTTGTTGTTTTTCTCTTTCTCGCAATCTCTTCTTCTTCTACTGTTTACTGACGGATTAGCCCACAGCATAACATTACACTGCCATCTTCTGATAAAAGTGTCTTCATGCAGCTTTGTTTATTCGCTCTAAATCAGTTGATGGAAACGTTCCTAATTCAAATTTTCTTTAATGCAACATTTAAAAATTTCTCTTCAAAATTTGCTTCGACTTTAATGGAAGCACAGCTAGTGAAGCCACTTCTTGTGGGAGATCTTACCCACTCACCACAGTTTTCACAGTGCAGTAACAGGGGGGAGATAACAGATTAGCCTACAACAATACATCACACCGCCATCTTCTGACCAAAGTACGTTTATGCAGCTTTGTTTATTTGCTCTAAACCAGTTGATGGAAACGTCTCTAATTCGTATCTTCTTTAATGCAACATTTAAATATTTTGCTTAAAAATTCGCATTGACTTTAATGGAAACACGGCTACTGATTCAACCAAAACTTCAGTGGACTTCAATTTTTATCACGCATCATGTTCTCGTCACTGATTGCTAACCAGGATTATCACTTTAGCTGTTTCTAGTGTGGATCGTAATCTTACATGTCTCTTTTATCCTCTCCATTTTCTTCTCTTTACATTGCTCCCTGCACATTTCTCTCCCTCTCTGCTTCCTGCTCCCCCCCCGGTCCCCTCTCCTCGCCTCTTGCTGAATGAATGACTCGGTCTCTGTCAGTCTCTCTGTCAGTGTCATTGATCAGACCACTGCAGCAGCACTAACTTCCTGGAAAGACAAGCCATCCTGCTAGCAACAATACTTCTATTGATCCTCTCCCTGGCCGACTGGCCTTGATTTCTAGCGGAGAGTGAAAATCCAGAAGCAGTCACTTATTGTCATGGGAACCGGATCGCTCGTGGTGAAGGGGGTGGGGATGCTGCACATGAGGGCTTGCACTGATGATCTTACAGATGGGGGAGTCTTAGGCAGACACCCTATAAAGCAGAATCTGGTTTAGCTTGAAGGCTTGATAGATGACAAGAAATAAAAAAAAAAGCTCAGCCCACTACTGACCCACCTCTTTACAAACACAAAAGCAGGGTCAGAAGGAGCAGAGGAAAGTGTCATGCAGCTGTAACCATAGCAACCACTACACACCACATAAACATTCAGCTGTCTGCAAGAGCTATTTGGTAATGAAGCAACTTGTGATAATGAGCAAAAAAGAGGCAAAGCAATCTTGCTAAACAGGTGCTGATTGAGACCTCTGGTTAATATACAAATAATTATAATAACCAACTTTATTTGTATAACACCTTCCATGCATGACACAAATAAGTGAACATTTTAAAAACATTGGTTGAACTTGAAAATATAGATAATAACAAGTGCAGCAGAGCAACTTAATAATTGTTTTACAGTTGTGTGTGTTGGGTCTGTGCCATGTCCACACCTTGTTACTCTGAAGCCACTGACTAACTACTTCACAGACTGATCTTGTCTAATTGAGATTAATACCAGATTTACCCCTGGAAATCCTTCCCACGATTCCAGTATAAAACTGGCTTGGACCCTCCGGCCCAACCCCACAAATTGCAAGTTAAACTGTATTTTAAAACCTTAATGCAAGCATTGTCACAAAGTGTAAAACGAATACATAAAATGTATAGAATCACATAAGAATGGAGCAAGTTAGTATAAAATCAGTTTCAAAAGTGCAGCTGAGAGTGTACAAGTTTTATGATTGAAATAGACTTAGAGCAGTAAAAAAAAAAAACTCTAAACAAATTGAATTTAAATAGCAACTATTTACCTAACTTTAACCAATGGCTTTTAAGATTCAAGATTCACTTTATTGTCATTTCAAATATTTTCATACACAGAAGAGAGAAAATACAGTTCAGTGCATTAAAGACAGTAACACATATTTAAAATGGTCCGTCCTTAAAATACAAATAAAAACGTATAAAACATCCCAGACACGCAGTTGATTAGCAGAGCTTATATTAGAGCTTACATTAAAAACACAAGCAGTAAGCAGCAGAAGAAAAGTGTGTTAGTTTCCATGGGTAAAGTGCTGTTTGAAGTTCTCTTAATTTGAGGACGATAAACATATTTTTCTACGAAGCAACACATTGTGGTGAGTGATGATAAATGAAAAGCATTATCTCGATATGTAAATCTGTACAGTGGTGAAGTATTCTCCAGCACTACAGTAGTGAGCTGGACATCTTTCCACTCCATATATTACTTTGCCTTCAGCTGACCGTTGACCCATCATCCCAGACTCGTCAGTTCAGTCCTAATGTGAAACGCTCCAACAGTTAGCGTGCCATCTCTTAGACTGGCTGAGCCAAAATATAGACTACAGCTGCTCTGTGTGCTTTTGCAAAATTATTTCATTTTAATTATGTGTTGGAGTTGTGTGAAAACTGTGGAGAACGGCTCAGCATATTTGTGTTGAGGGGCGGGATGGGTGTGGTGGCGTGAGCATTTTGCTTGCTTAGGTTCTTGTCTGTCTAGAAATTTACTCAATATGTGCTAATTATGTTATTTCCTCTGTACACTTTGTATCCATAGATACAGACTTAAGAGAGCATTTAATCCTTAAGACAGTCTCACCACAAAGCCCATTCAGTAGCTAAGGTCTTCGTCAGCAGATCGAGTTTGTTGTTAATGGTCACTTTTTTTTCTCAACTACCACTTGGGGTTGTACAATATTATATATATCATTGTCACAAAGTCACCTTGCATGACGTGAAATAGGGCCAGGCGATATGGCCCATATTTTTTGTTTTTAATTCTCATTGAAAACAAAATTATTCAAATATGTGTATATTTCTCTATATTGTGTCTAGCACAGTGGTAAAAAACAGTGTTTTTGTCATTTGGACGACATTTTTAGTTTTTGATCTTTGCATAAGGGAGTGAAGCTAGAGTATATAGAAATAGTCCAAATTAAATAACCCCATGGTGAAGCCTACTGATTGAAATACCAGAAAATATGAAATTAAGATTTTGCACTCAGCTCTTCATAGACTGCATTCATTTTTTGTTCAGTTTGTTAAAAAAGACTTTCAGTAGCTCTTTAAAATGTAACCATCATCCTTTTTTCAATTGGTGTTTGTTCAATACGACAAAAATATTAATTTCAACAAGCAATTTGTTTTATTTTAGCCGTTTAATGAAAGCAACAGAAACTAAAAACTAAGTACGCTTCATTATCTTTATTAATGCATGTAACATGGTCATTACAATAACCAAAAAAAGCATATTTACTTCATATTGTGTATTCCCACTGTATCAGTGTGAAGGGATGTGAGTGTAGATTAGTGTTATGAATATTTAGCAGCTTCAAAAATGTTCACTTGCTGTTTTTTGGACCATGATTGTCAGAACTACCAAAAAATGAATTAAGCTCCGTCACAGCTGAAAGATTGTAACTGGCTATGTTTTTCCCTTACTTATTGATATCAAATAGTATCACATAAGGCGCTTTTCCATTAGGTACTTTTCCCTCTAGTGAGCTGCTATGGGTGTGGCTTGGGAGAGAGGATCCGCCCAACTTCACCGGTTAGAGGCTCAGAAAGTACCTGCCTCGAGAATCTACTTTTCTGAGCTGCTGCTAACTAGTCGATGCTGATTGGATACGGTTGAGGTGGGGATTTCGCGCATGCATGCTTCATTTTCAGACTGGTGCAAACTGGATGCTTAGGGGTTAACAGCTCCTGCTGACTGCAGCTGGGAGAGACCGCTGCGGGAGGACTGGACCGCTTGTGAGTGCTTTGGGGCGGCACCTGCTACTGGTTAAGAAGAGTAGGAACGAGTCTCCAAAAGTCTATAACACCAGAAAAAGTTGCTAGATTTGTCGCCAGTCGCTTTTTTGAAAAACAGTCTCTAGAGGGGTCTGAATAGTCGCTTAAATATAGCGCAGTGTCGCTAAGTGGCGACACTGCTTGCCGCATCGGTCTGTTGTCATATTGGAACTCCGTTGGTTAGCCGCTACAAAAGTACCTGTATGGGAACAGAGGCTGAGGGGAACTAACTAGTGGGCATAGCCAAAACACTCACACTTTCTAAAAAGTAGTCAGAAAGTACTTAGTGGAAACACGCCTATAACCTCTGAAAATGTATAAAGTGTGTGGGTTGATATTTAGATTATCTTTGGTTATGTTTCTCTTTCTGTTCTGGTTCGTCAGAGTATTTGACAGAATCTAGCAGAGAGAGACACAGAGGTAGACGTGTATGACTCCTCCTTCACGTAGTTCTCTTCCTGTCCGGACAAGCTGCCTCACACATTCCTGAATTTCCATCATTGTTCAACACAAACACATACATGCAGCACATTCAGCTGTTTCCCCTGGCAGGAAAGAAATAAGGAGGGGAAATAAATGTGTCACATTTTCTGTCTTTTGTTAACCTGCCATAAAAAACAACAGGGGGGTTTTCCTTGGAGTTGTACTTTGGAGTTCAGGTTGGTCCAGTGTGATTGATGTGTGGGGCTGTTTTCCCCTCTAACACTTAAGATAAACCCTCAGGGTGAAAAACTTATCAGAGCATCTCCCTCTCTCAGCTCGCCTCTTGTGCTCTGATTGCTCTCTATCACCACGTTTTCCTCTGCGCTCCTCGCTCTCTCTCACGCACACAGACACTATTTCAGTCAGTAGTGCTGCTGGACTGATGAAGATCAACACAAAGAGCGTTTGTCTCGCACAACCGCATCGTCAATCACTCCTTTTCTCTTTCGCCCTGCTCACTCTCTCTTCTTCTCTCTCTCTCTGTCTCTATGACTCTCTGTCTTCCTCTCACCATCTCTCAGTCGTCTGTTGTCCTCCCTCTCTCTCTCTCTCTCTCTCTCTCTCGCTCTGTTTCTTTTTCTTTTTGTTGTTTCTCCTTCTTTAGTATGTGTTCTTGTACTTGGAGTTTACTGCTGTAATTTGTTGTGTTAAAGTGCAGATCATGTGTGTGTGGACAGTTTTAACAATGTATTTCTGTTTGCTCCTGCACTGGCGGCGATCGCACATTTGACTCGCATGCTTTTAGAATACCAGAAGAGGCACACATATAACACACACACACACACACACACACACACACACACACACACACACACACACAGTGGTGATGGGTTTCCTGGGAGCACAGTATAAAAAGTGCACAGAGGGCTCCCACATCCAACTTGAAAAGCTGCTTCATACAAAGGGGAATCAGTGGACACACACACACACACACACACACACACACACACACACACACACACACACACACACACACACACACACACACAGTTTCTCAGACATGCCTATGAATAGCCTTACATGGGGAAACATCATATTAGAGGGTTGCATGTTTTTTTTAACTTCCTTTTTTTGTCCGTTTGACCCCAGTCTGCAAACCAGTCAGCCGGTTCAATCGTGACACATTTCAGTTACTTTGTTAATCAAACCGCATGTAATGATGCAACCAGTTTGTCTGTGCGTGCTGTTTTGTAATATACATTAAGTCATCTAGTCAGTTTGTGTCAGATATTTTAGTCCAGTTTCTGATGACTTTTATTTTCCCAAAAAAACTGAGCCCCATTGAAAAGCTTGGTTTGTTGATTTTGACACCATTTTTACCCCCCCTGAACACTAAGAAGTTTCAGAGCTGCTGTCACATTTACTCACTGATGCCTCATTTATCTCAACATTATACAAGTCTTATGGAAAACAGTGCACCTCTATGGAAACAGAAGAAAGTAGGAAAAACTGAAAAATGGCTCTTGTGCAGTAAACACAGTGAAAAATGTGATTATAGTAAAATTCCCTTGCTAATTTATTTGACAAAAATGTGAAAACTGTAATCTATGAATGCAATATTTTTCCAAGTACCCTCAAGTGTTACCAACACTGGATGGGAAAAGTGAGGCTCCACCTGCTATACATATTGAACTATTTACATATTTAAAAATGTGTTCAACATCCAACATCTCATGTCCTCTCATCTTCGGTCTGTGTAAACATCCTGCATTTTAGTCATGTGATTGTTGGTCTCAGTTTAGTCGTTCATGACTTCCCAGTTTCAGAGGAATTTAATGTTGTTGGGTTTTTTTACAGGAACCGGTTAATGCAACAGCTTTATTATTAGCTAAATTTTAGATGTGATAAAATATCACTTATTTGATCATTTTTCCCGCCAGGAAACAGTTATCACACAGTATTCATTCAAGGACCTTGTAAGGAAATTTGAAAATCTAACAGTTACAGTTTATGGCTAGTATTGTAATAAAAAACATAATAATAGCACATGCCTTTCAAACCTCCCAGCTGATTGTGAGGTTCATAGAGTTAAAGCAAGATCAGCAGACAAACAGACAACAGAGATCTCATGACAGTCAAGTGTGAGGTCTGTTTTTCTCAACCACAGCAAAACGCAACACCAACACTCTCTGATTTCGCCAATTGGGTCTTTCCCAAGTGTCTGTTTGTCCATTTTTATCAGATTTAGTCAAACTTCCTTCACAACTTACTTCCAAAATACAATAGAATGATATTTTTAATACTTATTTTGAACATTCAAACATGACAGTAAGTTGAAGGGAAGTGAGCAAGAAGGGGAGGAAGTAGCACAGAGGGAATCAGGGTTGACTCACTCCTAACGAGGCTTTGACACAGCAGTAGATTGCACACACACACACACACACACACACACACACACACACACACACACATACACACACACACATGCAGAGCGCCGCCGGTGATCCTAGAGGGCTGCCATGTCAACATGTCAACTGTCAACTATCATTCCTTTCGTTCCCTACACACACACACACACACACACACACACACACACACACACACACACAGTCTGTACTCACACATGCTGGGCTGTAAAAGTGTGTCACCAGGGTAAAGGGGAGAGGTGGACAAGAGCAGTGTGTGTGTGTGTGTGTGTGTGTGTGTGTGTGTGTGTGTGTCTGTGTGTGTGTGTTCTCCCATGGGAGCTGTGATGGAGTTACACACTCGCACTCCCTCTCTGGAAGTGGCGGCAGGATCAGGTGTGAATTTCTGCTCCACTTGTGGTCCCACAGTTTATCCTCTCGCCCTTCCTACTCTCATGAAACGATGTGATATTAATGATCTGTTTCATAAATGATTCCTCAACCCTTTTTCAGCCTCTCATCCCCCTTTTCCCCTCTGTCCTGTTTTTCTCAGCGGCTCGGGGAAATTCCTTCTTTTTTACAACCTCGGTTCCAACCGTCATATGACATTCTACCCACTGTTTCCATTGCCATGATACAACAACAAACCATTTGTTTTGAAAGTGAAGATAAAGGGTATGACTCCCAAAATGTTCATTATACTGTAGTAAAACCATTTCAACGTTAGGCTGCTTTTTGCTTTTAAGATGATAAAAGAGGAACATCTTTTCTTGTAAATCGCACAAACATTCCTCCTGCTTCCTGTCTGATGGCAGCAAAGGGTTAATATTACATAAACAGTCCCTGTCAGTTAACAAGTAAATAACAAGCAGCACTGACCGCTTCCTGTCCAAAACCTTTGAAAGCAGAACTTATAGATTTAAAGTTACTTAACCATGTTAAAGCACATGGCCATTGATTTACTTGAATTTAATTACCTCTGTGAACCCTCAGTCTCTCTCTCTAAATGTTCCTCTTTCCACATCCCGCTTTTATGCAAGCTTGACCACAGACAGACAGACGGTGGTTTCAGTGTTCCTTCTTTTTACTCTTTCACCACGGTGCCTTTTTTTTCAGAGCCAAGTGGTTCTCAGTAGTAGATTTCTGACTCGTCTGAATGTGCTGCTTTCTAATCTCATGGCAGAATTCATCAGACTGTTGCCCACACATCATGTCTGTTTTCATTTATCAGTTTCCAGGTAGTTAGAGGCAGCAGAAAGGTGAATTGTTGCAAAAGAGTTGCAGTGAATCCTTTCTTCTCACTGAGCTGTGTGGCTTTTGCAATCATGGGATAACATTTTATTCTAATTGCAACATAAATTATTCCATCTCTCTGTGAATGTAATATGTTCTGATCAGATGCTTGACCAACGAGCCAAGTCACCAAATGCTTCTGTTTCTGTTAAGACAGCTGGTGAACGTGGGAACTGAGATCACATTTGACAAGATTATGTATACATCTATACAGTATGTTAATTGCATCAGAATGCATTGTAGCTCCACACATCTATGTATGTACTTCCATGTACTACTTTCCAAAAACTGATCCCCATTGAAAAATCTTGGTTTGTTGGTTTTTGACACCCCCTGAACAATAAAAAATTTCAGAGCTTCTGTCACATTTTACTCACTGTTGCCTCATTTATCACAACAACCTTTACGTCTTGCACCTCTATGGAAACAGTAGGAAGTAGGAAAAAATGAAAAATGTATTTAGTGCGATAAACACAGTGAAAAATGTGATTATAGTAACATTAGCTTGATAATTTATTAAACAATAAATGTGAAAACTATAAAGATTATGTATACATCGATATAGTATAGTACAGTTAATGGCATTACAATGCATTGTAGCTCCACACGTCTCTGTATGTACTTTATAAAAAACAATATTGTAATAATTGTATATAATAACACTTCTTATTTTTTATAGTACCGGTACCTTACAGAAAAAATCAGCTCAAAGTGCTTCACAAAAGGGAAATTACTACACCAATATAATGGACATATAAACCGAGATATTTACATATAATACTATATATGAATATGAATAATTAATGTAAAATAAGACAGAAAATAAAACCCACTTGATAGCAAAAGTAAAACACGATTAAAAAATAAAGTACATGGGATTAATCAAAAAAGGTGGAAAATAAAACCCACTGAATAATAATAAAATAATGAAAAATACATACATAATACATAGTATCCATAAAATCTAGTAAAAAAAGAAGCGGTTTGAAACAAAGTGCAAAAGAGTTTCAGGCCTGTGTCTAGAAAGTAATCTTTTAATTGAATTTATAAATTAAAAGATGCTGCACTTATTAAGCTACTTTTTTAGGGTGGAATAATTATGTTTCATCACTTTATTAATGTGGGACTTAAAGCTTGGATCTAAATCTAGGAAAACCGGAATTTATGTTACATTTTCCCATGCTAACAATGTCTTGTATGTGTTTTTTAGGGCTATGTAAGTTGATGTCAGATGGCATTACACGGTCACTGAACAAACCATGTAGAGAAACTGATAAATATACGACAGCAGCCCACAGGCACACATCAACTTAATTCCTTATACATGTTCCTCCCCATGTGGTTAGAAAGATATTAAATGGGGCTTAACATGAAGGATGAATCACACTTGAATCTCAATTCTGTGAAATGTTTCTGCAGCAGTGTGAGCATTTAAATAATTTACACGAGATGTTTTTGTGTGAGCAGTCCCAGCACCATGCTTCAGTCCTGTCTGCAATCTAGCACAGGATAATAAGTTCCTCTCTCATTTATGTGCCCTCTCTGTTTCTCCTGTGACCTTTCAGAATCCAAGAGCAGCAAAGAGGCGAGGATATGAATCAGACATCCCTCTATATCTCTTCCTTCTGCTTTTTCACACCGGACATTAAGCAACAAATTGTAATTCATTGTGTGTTTTCTGTGTCTCCCTGTAGAAGTCGGATCATGGCCAGGTGTTGCTGGATGCCGTCTTTAAGCACCTGGAGCTGACTGAGAGAGACTACTTTGGCCTACACTTGGCTGATGACTCCTTAGATTCACCAGTTAGTAGCATGTTTTTAATTTAAAGGAGTGCGTGTGTGTGTGTGTGTTTTTCATTGAATGAAACTGACAAGTTGTAGGATGTTCCAAGCGTAAAAAACATACAAAGTGAAGTGTCTTAATTCATTGTGTGGATCTCATAGACTGTATAAAAGAATTGGACGCAGCCAACGTGAGGTCACCCATTGGTTTATGGCTTTGTATTTGGCATTTTGGCCATTGCGATCTTGGTTTTTGGAGCCAGATATGACCAAACGGATACACATGGCTGTGGCTCTGTCCTGGTTGACAGGTTCCTTGTGGTCAATCACAAGGTAGCCATCCCCTAAAACATATTGTTCTTGTGCTCTAAATGAGAGCATAATTTATGACATAAACATTGTTTTATATTAAAGAAGATTTGAAACTAGCGAATGAGACCATAAACTCGTTAGCAAAATGTTAACTGAGGTAATAAATCAAGTGAGAGGGTCATTTTCTCATAACTGATATGATCGGACTTCTTTATGCAGCCAATGGAGTCGCCCCCTGCTGGCCATTAAAAAGAATGCAGGGCTAAGGCAATTCCACATCGCCAACTTGTTTTTTTCGGAGCCAGATACGACCACACTTGGCTAACAGATACACATGGCTCTGGCTCTATCCTGATCGACAGGTCCCTTGTGGTCAATCACAAGGTAGCCACCCCCTAAAGCATACCCTGCTTTATCATCTATTTTGCTCTCAATGAGAGCATCGCTTATCAAATAACCATTGTTTTGTATTGTAGAGGACTTGAAACTAGTGATTGAGACATTTAAATCATTAGGAAAATGTCAACAGAGTTAAGTTATCAAGTGAGAAGTAGGGTCATTTTCTCATAATTGTGATATGATCAGACTTCTTCATGCAGCCAGTGGAGTTGCCCCCCTATGGCCATTAAAAAGAATGCAGGGTTAAGGCAATTCCACATTGGCTTCACTTTTTAGTCCCAGGGACTACGTCCACTTCTTTTCTAAAGTCTGTGGTGGGTACATTGACTTCAAACTGTGTTACAATTTTGTGTGTGTGTGTGTGTGTGTGTGTGTGTGTGTGTGTGTGTGTGTGTGTGTGTGTGTGTGTGTGTGTGTGTGTGTGTGTGTGTGTGTGTGTGTGTGTGTGTGTGTGTGTGTGTGTGTGTGTGTCTATGTGCATGAGACACATTCTCATAAAATCAAATACATCATGACTATGTGTAAATAACTATCTAGGGTGTACATTTGCTGCATGTCAATGTGTGTATAGTATAATGACATGTATTTGTATCCATGTGAACAGTGCTTGAGTGTTTCTGTCAGATGTGTGTGCGTGCGTGTGTGCAGTGAATAATTCAGGCAGTGTAACTGTGCTGTGGAAGGTGTCTCTAAGTGTCTCTCAATCAATATTTTACAGCGCTGGCTCGACCCCAACAAGCCCGTCAGGAAACAGTTAAAAAGTAGGTGAAACCCACAACATGCCACCTTAACTAACAAGTCTGGACCATTTTCAGTCGTAAAGCCAAGACATTTCATTCAATTCCTACATAATTGCTTGAGTTTCAAAATGTGCCAGCTGTTTGAAGCAGCAGTCCAACCCCAGCGAAGGTTAAAAATCCACACTGTTCCTCAAGCTAAAGTCTCCTGTCCACACTGTGATTTAAAATTCTATTTGTGCCGTAGGCAATGATTAAACTTAATTTCAACTCTGCCCTTTTTTTTTGATAATGAGTAATAGAATTTGTAACATGTAGAACAATTAGGAAGTAGCCCTAGTGAGAAATGCTATCCTCCTCGAGCAATGATTGAACTGCGTTTCAACTCGTGTTTTTATGCTGACTGACTGATTCATTGAAGAATAACCACAGGATTTTGTATTTTCTTGTCACAGTACATGGGGTTAGACTGATGTGTTTTCACTTTGAGTCATTTATTCCACTTGTTTATATCCTGTAGCAGTTTAAAGTGTTTAGAATAAATCCAGTCTTACAATGTAAAAGCTACAAATTCAGTTGTCATGCTGTGTTTCCACCCTTGTCTTCATCTCTGTCTTCATCCTCACTTTCCCAGGAGGGTCCCCCCATAACTTGAGCTTCAGAGTTAAATTCTTTGTCACAGACCCCAGTAAACTTCAGGAAGAATACACACGGTAAGAGAAAAATACTGTTATATATAGTAATTATTAGGGATGGGAATTTGTCGATCACATGTCATTTTTAATCGATCTATCGATATTTTTTAAATTTTGATTTTATCTATGACTGCGTATCAGTACTCACTGAACTGAAACACGGCCGAGCGTTCTGCGACTGTACGTCAATAAGCCAATGAGCTGAGAATTAAGTTGATAAAGCTTCAGTTTGCAAACTGAAGGTTGCAACAATTATAAAACACAGAGAAACACAAGAGTATTAATTTGAGTAAAATTAGCTTACTGTATAAAACCTTTCAAGCATGAATAAAAACTTATTTAAACACAAAACATACTTAAACATGCAAGATTACTGTGAAAACAAACCTCATGCCTCTTTGGAGGGGGGCTAAAACATAAAACACTGAACTCCTTGACGTTATTTTTACACTATCACCTCACTGTTTTATGATCAATCAATCAATCAAATTTTTATTCAAGACTCAGGGTCCATAGGAGACAGATATTAAAAACAGGAACAATACAAATAAATAAATAACACAGCAGACAAAAATATGACAGAAACCAAGAAATACAAAAAGATGATCTTCAGACCGACCAAAATAAACTGTTACGCCAGTGTCTCCAATATACTGAGGAGAGGCGGGTGGAGCTAACCTGAGGATTAGTAAGAGCAACGATCACACTATTTTCGAACAGTACAAGGCGACTCATAAATTTATACATCAGATTATGTAAAAGCGCTTCACAAGTAGGCACACCCAGGCTAACAAATAGCTGGCTTGCACTGTGCCATCTTGTCTTATTTAACAGTAATCGCAAAGCATCATTATAAGCCACCTTCAGTTTGTGCATGCTCTTCATCTTGTAGTTGCACCACAAATGTGCAGTATACATGGGTGTGCAAAATGCTTTGAACAGTGTAACTTTGACTTTGTAAGAGCAGTGATGGAATTTACAAATCAAAGTATTAGCCTGTGCATATAACTTGCGTCGTTGTCTAAAAATATGGTGATCATCATTGAGATCCTCTGTAACAACATGACCAAGATGTTTTATCTCACTGCTCACGTTCAATGTGTTGTCACACAGTGTAAACTTGGGAAAAACTGACTTCCTGTCATCCTTGCTACGCACAATCATGATGGCACTCTTCTTGGCATTATACTGTGATAACAGTATAATGATATACTGTGATCGACAAGAAGTCTCTTTTGTCCTTTCAAATTAAAAGCATCCGTTATCAAAACGGGCTTCTTCATAGTACTGTGTGTAAATAGATATATATATATATATATATATATATATATATATCTTTTATTTCGCCCAATTGATCGTTAACGTTACAGATGCTCGAGTTTCTTCCAAACGCCCATCCTTAGTGCTTATAACTAAGAAAATTTATTTTCTTTCTGAGGATCTTAAGTAAACAATAATGATGTAAGAGTTGGTTTCATGACCTTTTGAGCTTTTGGGATCATTGCAAATAGAGCTTCATTCTCCAGCTCATTAAAACTCGATATAAGAAAGTAAGTCAATGTGGACTCCAGCCCACAGATATGCAAACATAAGGTCTGCAACACTGCGTTCTACATAAACACCATGAAGAGGAGGCGTCGCAGCGCCACGTCGCCTTTTTTTTTTCCCTCTGCCTGGTGTTTATTTCAGCCTCTCAGCCGTGGCCTCGCTCCCCGAGCCTTATCAACACTTTGTATACAGCTTGTAACAGTGAATAGAGAGCCTTGGATGTGACACACTGATCTGGTGAATTGTACAGTCAAGTCACGACCAAAACAAACTCCCGATGGCTTTGTCACACCATGTTTGCGACATTGACGGCGTAGTACACGGCAACACTCGGCTAAACAATGCTGATAAGGAAATGGAATGCTTTCCTTCCAAGTAGAGTGATCACAATAACTAATTTTACCTTCTCAAAACTACTTATATCAGTTCACATATGCATTTCCTTTTCCATTAATATTTGTCATAAAAGCACCTCCTTTTTTCTTTCTTCCACTTTCAGCTGTATTGTGCTGCTAAGGCCCCTCTGCTAAAGGATGTCTATTAATTTTACATAACTAGCACTCCCAGTAGAAGTGTTACCATTATAACGAGACCGGCAGGCGTCTGTCTGTCTGTCGGATGCCTGTCTTTACATCATATTGTATTCAATTTGAACAGAGGTAATGGTTCTCTGATTCTAACACGATGTGTTGTCCTCCCTCAGGTACCAATATTATCTTCAAATCAAACAGGATATAGTAACTGGAAGGTGAGTATGTTACCCTTTGTGTTATTAATATTGCAGTGGACAGTTCTGGCTCATAAGGACCTTCTGTAATAGATTTGAGGAAATATGACTTAATGTATATTAGCCTGATAACTGTTGTGGGATTTTTCAAGACCGATACTGATTTTAGAGAGACTTTTACTATATGGGTAGTGCACTGATTTTGCACAGACATGACTCTATAAAGGTACACCACAAGGCTGCTGTCTTAAGCAATTGACTTTATTAAAGAATGTTTAACAGTATAAATACAATGCATGTACTAGAAACAAGCACTGACAAAATATAATTCCCTTTTTAATTTAAACTTGTAAGGCACTAAAGTTTCCCTCATTTACAGTGATGAAGAGTACATTGACTGACAGTACAGAAATACAAATTCAAAATACAGACAATCAAGATAAATAAATAAGTAAAAATGCTATTTAAAATGAAAAAGCTAAAACAGTTGCAGACAGTTGCAGCTACGAAATAAAAAAATTAATAAAAGAAGAAAAAAGTCCAACAGTAATGTATATTCAGTAATTATAGCCAATTGCTGGTCATTTAAATAAATACAAAAAGAAAAGAGAGTCATGTACAGTATCAGTCGATTTCTGACCATTTAAAAAAAAGAAAACCCATTAGAAACACCATCTCTAAATCACAGCAAGAATTGTTTCTGCATTATATGTTCTGTAAGAAAAAAGGTTTTCATATACTTGTAGAAACAGATATGTCTGTGCTAAGCCGATATCAGCCAGTGATGTCAGCGGACAGATAAATCATCCAGGCTCTAATACTCTTACTTATGGGGCAACTTATTGTTTTTGTCAGCGACAATCAGCTTTTTAAAAAAAAAAATAATAATAATTATGATTTTTCTACTTTACTGTTATTATCAAATATGATTCATCTCAGCACTTTGAATATATTTTGTTTTGATTCAAGCCTGATTATGTGAATATCTGTTTGTTTTGTTTGTGTGTATGTGTGTGTGTTTCTGTGTGTGTGTGCGCGCGCGTGTGTGTGTGTGTGTGTGTGTGTGTGTGTGTGTGTGTGTGTGTGTGTATGCTTGTGTGTGTGTTCCTGTGGCTTCCAGATTACCCTGTCCACACAACACAGCCGCACTGCTGGCGTCCTATTCTGTTCAATGTAAGTAGCGCTCCCTGGATACATCCACTCTATGTAACGACGGAAAGGCAATTCATTAGGCCTCCCTTTAGCTACACACACTGTTAAATGTAATGACTGTGGTTGCTCCAGTGCATTTATAGCTGGTGCTCTGAAGCCATTATGATTCAGTTAAGCTGTGTGGTGATATCTGACATAATTTGCAGTGATGTAAATATTTAATGTGATTGTGGTTTGGTTGTTTACAGTTGGGATGAGTAAAAATGCTTCTTATCGGCCAAATATGGTACAGTGGCAAATGGAAATGTGCTGTTGTGATGCAGCGTTTAGGTTAAAGGCTGACTGGGCCCCTCTGTCATCACAATAATGACTCTTGACACAATGGTCTGCCTCTGTGTCACTCGCTCTTTCTCTTTTTACTGCTGCTCATTGTTTTCACACAGCCTGTTTTGCCCTCCGTCTGCTTCTTTCTTTTATCTCTGTTTAGTCTGTCTCATCCCTCTCTGCTTATCCCTTTTTTTTTCACACTCACAACGCCCCTCCCCCCTCCACTCTCTCTACCTCTCTGGCAGATTTTGTGGAGAATTTGCACTGCTACTGTATATAGGTCAGAGAAGAGATTTGGCCTAGTCTACCAACATCATGACACTACTGCTTTTACCCACACACACACACTCTCTCTGTAGCTAGATTCATGTTGTCACTTCGCTCAGTGCCAGCCCAGATTATGAAGATAAATGTTTGCTTTGGGGAGAAACGGCTTGAAGCAGCTGCTATGCTGCTAATTCAGTTAGCTCGGCCCAAGAGCCAGCACTGATCACTCTAAATCCCACACTAAAGCTTGAATTCTCGAAACACCACAAATCCCACCCGCTGGACCTACATTCTTGTTTGAAATGACAGACAACTGCCTGAAAACTAAGTGACTCCTTCCTTGGAAATTAGGCATTCTTGGTAAATTTGTGTTTGTTTACTTTAAATCTGTAGATGTAAAAAAAAAAATGAGCACCTCGGGAAAAAAAAAGGTAAAAATGTCAACATTTTGAGTTCGGTAAAGCAGACTGCAAGCCACAATCTGATTTTCGAATATATGTTTAAGAAATTCACATAAATTACATAAAAGCAAATTTTCCCAAAACAATAGTTATGGTAACCTACTAACGAGAATAGCTCATTTATGTGTAGAGGGATTTTTTTTTTTACTATAACACCCTTAAATAATGTGGTTATTGTTAATTTTATGACATTGATGAATCAGGTTGTAGCTTGCAGTCTACCTAACTCAGGGATGGGCAACTTAAATGCTGGAGGGGGCCACAACTTTTCATGGACACTACCACAGGGCCACATATAGGACCCTGCACTTAAACAGATATGATGAAACTGCAATTTTAAATATGTTTACAGTGCAGTGATGTAACATATTTCATACTCAAATGCATGTTTAACAGTATAAATTGGAATACAAAAGGTTTGAAGCAAATAAAAAATATCCACTTACTATGATTTTTTTTTTTTCAGTGCAAGAACAGCAGACCAACATTAATTACAAGAAGTAATTTTGTGCATTTTTACACTGCACTTTTAAGATTTCATGCTCAAATGAATGTAGTTGCACTGAGGGCCACTTCAAGTGGGGGTGCGGGCCGTGTGCGGCCCCCGGGCCTGACCTAACTGTTCAGATATAAAACAATGGTCCTCTGATGACTTATTGACACAAATCTGTGAATATCTTTCCAACTTTTCCTAACACAAAAAGTTGACTTTATTCTCATCATTTTGACTTTTTTCTTGAACTGCATAATAAAAACATTCATTTTTTTTCTCCTACCTGGCCCGAATCCTCTTCCATAGTAGATGTGAACATGTATAATGTAGCTTTTCTTATTTACAAACATTTTGAACCACTTCATTTTGTATCACTTGAAACACTTTTCTAGACATTCAACGTATGGATTTTTCCCCCAGCTGATAACATAATTACCTGCTTAATTTTACTGATGAAAATAAAAATGTAACATTTTTGCATTAAAAATCCCTTAATAATCTAAGACAGGCTAAGATGTAGTGAGCAAAGACGGATAGACACTCAACAACATCTATCTAGCCAGCAAGTTTAGTGAGATTCAGTCTAGTTGGCTTAATAGGCCAGATGGGAGAATTTAGCAAAAATTTTCAGAGTTTTTCAATCAGATGACACCAATTAGAGTTAATTTCAGCCCAGTCATGCCATGAAACGTCCTGATCACAGTAAAATGAAAAGAAAAGAGAAAATACAGGCAGATACAGACACACACTTCTTCTGGGCCATAAGGTACGAAAGGGATTATTGTTGTATGACATAAATTGTTTTATAGTAAAATCCTACTCACTGTGCCTTTAAAGCTCGTTTCCATTGAGTTGCATTGTTTTGCTTTCGTCAATGCACTCATACTGACAGCAGTGGATGTTGGATACAGTCAGCTTTCTAATTGTTTATAAAAGGAAAGCACACACATACAGTACACACTTGTGCATGCATACACACTTGGACTAAATTACCCACAATGCATGTAAATCCATCATCACAAATGGGGAGTTGAATGTCTTATTTGTGCTTTGTTGATCAATAGCATCATTATACGGAGCCTGAGCTCAAGCTGGTATGGATTTCACATCAATAGATGAATATATAAAGAGAGATCAGGTTGTCGGCTCGTCTTTGAGCTTCATTGGCCGTAACATTCAACCTTATTACAGTAATAACTGCAGCATAAAGTAAAACCAACATTAGCCGACTGTTCTAAAGTGTAAGCTATTGACTGTACATATATTTCTCCCTGGAGCCGTGTGCACATCAATAAGCGGGTGAGCTTGAATTGATTGGTTGGTCAATATGCTTAGGCTCCCGGCTAGCAGGTTAGTCCAGGGACTACTTGAAGAAATTGATGCTTTTGAGCTTTAACCTGCTAGCTGTAGAGCTAATGGTTTTGGGGATTCTCTTTGTCTTTGGGCTCTGAAAGCTTTTGGAGATCTGGAAATAAATTCACCCTTTATCTTTCTGCCTCTTATATTCTCTAAAATTCACTTCCTTCTTCATCTGTGATTTTTTTCCCTATCCAACTGTCCTTATGATTTTAAATCACAGTGAAATTACTCTGGCCATCTGGTCTATCAAATGCAGTACATGTATTAGAAAACAGTGTATCTGTACTTTGGTTTTTGACAGTGGTGGAAAAAGTATTCAGATCCCTTACTTACTTTTAAGTAAAATTCCTGCATTCAAAATTACAGAACTATCAGCATCAAAATGTACTTAAAATATAAGTAAATGTACTTGTTTTATGTAAGCAGCATTTTCAATTTTCTCAAGATAGGGCTAATTTTAACTAAATAAACTGTTATGAGGTGTATCATTGTAAATTTCATATTTGAAAAAAAATATGTTTTTCATATTAAATCACAACCTGAGAAGGGACTGAAGCTGTCAGCTAAGTGTAGTGGAGTAAAAAGTACAATATTTGCCTCAAAATGTAATGGAGTAGAAGTATAAAGTTACATAAAATGGAAATATTAGTACAGTATACAAAGTAGTGGGAGCTCAGAATTTTGCTTCGGTATAGTACTTAAATATATGTACTTGTCTACATTCCATCACTGTTTTTTAACATGTTTTTCTTATATTTGGTGTTTTCACACACAGTCTTGCTGTGTGGGGAGGATATCATGTATGTTTACATATTATAAGATCTTAGCAGGTCTGTTAACATGAAAATAAATAAATGTTGGGACATCATTAGCATCTGGAGGGACATAGAAACACACAGCACACTCAATAATTTGATTTCAGTCTAATGCTGCTTGTAGTGATAATACAGCCTTTCTTAATAGAAGAGGAGAAATTTGCAGCTTAATGTGTGAAGATTCACTAGTTTTTTCACCGTCATGAGTGTTCCTGTGCCTTCCTGTGTAAACGAATGCACACCACAAAGTAACGAGATGAGAAAGATCACAACCTGGCTGACTGAGAAAGTGTAGATAAAGAAAGCCAATTAACAAGTGCAAATTTAACTCGGGATGATGACAGAAAGGTTCCAGTAAGTCACTGGTTTGGTGTTGTTTCTTTCAATAACGAGCCAAAGTCTACAAATGTTCACTGGCATTGGCTAAATAGTTTTCTTTAATAGGAAATATTGGCACATTTTTGCAAATCTGCTCTATGTTGGTGCTCAGATCAAGGACAGAAAATATTACAGTAGTGGTATTTTTCTAAACAATTTGGCTCTAGCGGTAAATTATTTTTCATTACAGGACTGGTCTCTTTATACAGTCGTTGAAAAAATTATTAGACCACCCTTTTTCTTCAATTTCTTGTTCATTTTCATGCCTGGTACATCTAAAGGTACATTTGTTTGGAAAAAATATAATGATAACAACAAAAATAGCTCATAAGAGTTTAATTTAAGAGCTGATATCTAGACAATTTCCATGGAAAAACAAGAGCCAATAGAAATGACAGATTTTTATTTATTTTGGGTAACATTTTCAATCACACAGCCCTGGATTAATTCACTCCAGTATGGCATATGTTCTCTTTATCATCCTTGTTGTCGCCTCATCATCTGTGTCTTTCTCCCTCTCTGCGAGTGCCGATTCATCAACATTACTCTTTTCTCTCTCTAGCTGAGCTGGGGGACTACAGTGAAACGGAGCATACAGCAGGCTATCTGTCTGAATTCTGCTTCATTCCCAGCCCTCCGCAAGACTTCCACAAAGAAGTCGCCAAACACCACCAGCAGCACAGGTACGCACGCCGAGAAGCACAAAAAAGCATGCACACATCCAGACGCATGCAAGAAACCAAAGATTTAACCGTGCGTGTGGTAGGAAAATCAATCCAAAATTAATTGGATTTCAAACCCTGATCAGATTATTGCATGTCCAGATAAAGTGTCTCTTCATCTTAAGTCACTGCAGATCCATCTGTTGTTGTAAACCGTGATTAAAATAGTGGATATACTGAAAAACTACTTTGTATACTTACACATATAGACACAGTTTATCTGACCTTTTCCCTACTTCATTCATATCTCTGACTCTTTTGTTTATTTTTGTGCCCTTCCCTTTCTCCCTCCTTCTCCATATGTCTCTGAAACACACACTCTCACACACCTCCTCCACCTACCCTGTCATCTTCACTCCCTTTGCTCCCACACACAACCTCCTGTCCCCATCTGTCTCTGTCCCCGTGCCTTTCTCTCTCTCTCTCTCTCAGTGGTCTATCTCCTGCCCAGTCAGAGTTTAATTATCTGAACACAGCACGTTCGCTGGAGCTCTACGGGGTAGAGCTGCACTATGCAAGGGTAAGTAAGGTTTTATTCTATGACCGTTATAACACACTGTTATAGTATACATTTTGTGTTGTGGCCTTCTCTCTCTCTCTCTCTCTCTCTCTCTCTCTGTCTCTCTCTCCTCTCCCAGGGCAGAACAAGATAAGTCCATGTCCACATTCAAGCAGTGGAATCAGAGTTAATATGATAAAGTACCGCTGCACCCCACCGTCACAGCATTGTTGATACAGCGCTGTTTTCTTTCCCTCAGCAGCTGAGAAGGAATGAGAACAGGTTGAACGAGCTGCGGAGCATACTGTTAATGTTGATACCTCACATCCTGCAGAAATGCCACACGCTGGCATTCAGCTTTCACTGAAACGGCAACAGTTAGTAGCCACGTCATCATGACTGAATTGTCCTGTAGGAAACATCACATGAGCCCCAAATATTACTTGCCTAATCTACTTTGTCTAACTTCCACCTCAGCTTATAAAGGGATCGGAACTATGATGTCCCGGTGAAGCGGAAATTGTGTTTAAGCCGTTTTATGGATTGATACTTAAATAATCCTCCAAAATCATCACTTATGACCCACTAAATTTGTGTGACGGTGACGGTGTCTGTGTCAGCCCTCAGCCTGTAGTTCTTTCTCCTGTCTGGACACAAATATTCTGCCATTTAGCCAGGGAGGAGGGGCAACTTTATATGTTGCGTTTACAAACAGCTAAGGACAAATCTTACTTATTGTGCCTTTAACTTGGTTTTAAATGCAAGCACGCTTTAAGAGCAGTTATGGTCAATCTTATGGACAGTGAACCCACTCACATTTCATGAGGGGATTTTTTTTTAGGTCAGAAAGCGATTAAAGAAAAGTGATATGGTGTGGATTATTTTAAGACAATTAGATAAGCATTGCCTTGCATCATTTGGTTGAGAGGGGGAAGGCTTTCTAAAAAAATGTTATAACTGTTTTTTCCCATGAGTAAAGGTTGTGCATTACTTTAATAATTTTAATATGAAATGTAAAAAATTAAGTGTGCAGCTGTGGAATAATGAATGATGATGAATAATCGAGAAAGAAGCATGTAAGGCATTTATTTATGAATATATTTCTAAAATGTAAGATGATCCATTTTGTTGTCTACATATCCAGTGCAGTTCAGAACTGTACAAAATGACATTTCGTAATGTCTACGTCTAAACATGTTGATAGGTCTTCTATAAATGACTGTAGATGTTTACTGGACCCTGGCCTAAACCCATCCTCACATGCTGTCCTCTTGTTTTTCTCAGCATCTCATTCATCTCTACTCTTAGTTTGAGGCAGGTCTGGTTTCAGCAACTGCTACTTGTTTTATAGCAGTGAGGAAGCCTGTATGTTTTTTCTGTTGCACTCCTGTTGTGTTTCTGTTGGGCTCTGCTTCAATATACATGCACACACTCCTTCACACAGCCTGTTCTCCTCTCCTCAGGACCAGAGCAACACAGAGATTCTTATCGGGGTGATGTCCGCCGGCATAGTGATTTACAAGAACAGGGTACGGATCAACTATTTCCCATGGTGAGTAATAAACACATGTGAAACATAAAATTACACGTCATTAAATGTGCAGGTCCAGGTGGGGTTTGCATTTGGCTCCAATGCAAGGTTACTCCGAAGTTGTAAATGTGTATGGAGGGAGACAAAGGGAAGTTGTTGATGGTGCAGCAGCAGAAGTTGTGGGTGGTATTGGTGAGAACTTTGGGACCAGTGATGATCGTATCAGATTTGTCACAGTCCACTTTTAGAAAGTTGGCTTGCATCTGCGATTTAATTTCAGTGAGGCAGTTGGTCAGGGTGGAGTGAGTTACAGTGGGGATGGATTTAGTGAATGTGTAATCATCGGCTCAGCAGTGAAAGTGGAGACAGAGAAAAACAGATGAAATCACAGAGGGAGAGCAGGTAGAGGATGAACAGGTTTAAGGACCACCGGGTTGGGCTGGTGTAAAAATGTTCAGATGGATCTGATGTTATTTAAGCCAAACACCGGACCAGCATGCTAAATTTTACTACTAGGTTTCGCACTTGACTCCGCAGCTGAACCCGAGTGAAACATAATGAGACTGAGAGAGGCCAAGAAGGAGGGTGTAGCGACTCCAGTCCACTTTGTGCCAGTAATGCGCCTCTGAGCCATGTCTTTTTTCCTGCGCTGTTAACACGTTGCCTCTTTTATGTTTACAAGCATTCATCTGCTCTTTTATAGGCTTTTAATCCAAAATTTTGCCATATCGGCAGAATTTGAGTGTTTTTATATTTTATTTTGTTAGACTAGCTCTGCCATGTCACGCCAAAAAACACTTGAACTTTTTCATAAAAAACACAAAGTTTACTGTGTCTAGCTTCCCCTCTCCTACCGCTACTGAAATTTGATCTTCTCCATAAATTACATAATGACTGGCTCTGTCAGAATATTATGTTAATTACATTGTCATATTACACATTTTCTAATTTAAAACCAGAGAACATCTCTCTCTGCAGGAGAGTGTCCACTAATTACTTTGTTGCTTTGAAGGGATACAAAAAAACATGCTGAAATAGGTCGCCATACTTTAGCAGCCCCCAAAATGTCTATGTTTGGGAAACACTTGCGACACAAGTTGGATTTAGTGTTGTGTTGCTGTCTGCACAGTTTGCTGATGTAGGCTACTTTTTAATTGGCCATAATGAGTCATAATGACAAATGCTGGTTCAGCCAGTTTGCATAAAAACAAACTGGTTTAAGCTTGTAGATTGGGTAGATTTCTGGCAAAACCAGATATATAGCCATCTGTAGAGGTCACCTGGGGAACCAATGAAGCTGAGGGGCAGTGGGAGAGTTGTTAATGCTCAACCAGACTTTCAACACTAAATTTCCATCAGCAAGAGTGCAAATTCCTCTGTGTGTTGGTTGGAGGGCAAAGCATATACCAGAAGAAATAAATCATAGATGCTTTTTGAAGCATGTAACTTGAGCTTGAAAGAAGCTTGTGATCAGAAGATCAACAGTATCAGTAACACCTGCTGGCAGCCCACAAGCAGGCAAGGCAGCTGAACAGCAACAGTTAGAGGGGAAGCTACTCTGCGGACAAGAACAGAGAACCTGGCAGCTCTCAGGTGTGAATGAGTGGGACTGTGGATGGAAAACAGAGCCTTTACTAGTAAAAAAAACTACCTCTCTCCATTGATATACACATAACAAAAACACAGCCACTATTAGCAGCTCCATTGGAACAGTTGGATCTTTGCTGATTTGCTTTCTGTGGTTCCAGAGCGCGTCTCTCTCATTCCCCCCTGCCAGATTTCCCCTGATCAGAGGAATCAAACTGTGGATGTTCTTGTCCTCTCTGTCCACCAACCTGCTGCCAGCTCCACTTGAACTGCCTCCAGGAAGCCTTTTTGCCGAGAAATGTGCTGTGTAATATTTTGGTAACCTCTCCCATAGTGATTATTGACATAGCATATTAACGTTAAAGCCTCAGTTGATCTTTTCTAGAATTATGCAGATGATTCCACCAGATTTTTCTAAGGGAAGGTGCGCTGTATTAAACTAGGTTTCCTGGAAATATTACAGGCATCGCTCCCCTTCTCTCTTTATCCTCTTTTCACCTCTCTCTGTCTAATTCACTTACTCTCATCACTCTTTATGTCTCTTGCTCTCGTTCTCTGTCCAAAGCGTCGATTCTTGGAAATCTCCCATCCTCTGCTGCTGCACTGTGGGAGGCTAAATGTTAATGGGTGCCGGGGGTGGGATAGTAACTACTCAAATCCCTGTAACTCCGGAAGATAATTCACTCGTGTGTAGGCTTAACACACACACACGCACACACACACCCTGACCAAATGCACATAGCAGCTGGCGTGTTTACGTGTGTGTGTGTGTGTGTGTGTGTGTGTGTGTGTGTGTGTGTGTGTGTGAATGTCTGACAACTGGAAGATGTTTTTGATAAAATGGTTTTAAGTGTGTTCTCATGTAGGGTTTGTAGATTGTAGGGTTTTTGTATTACTGACCAAAGTCATAAATCTGGGGACTGGCCTCACATTTGGGGAGAAAAAAAGCCAAACCATGACATTTTTAGGGCAAAGACTTGGTTTTTAGGTTCACGTTAGAATACGTCTCCATGGAATAAATCAATCAATCAATGCAAAGTCCTCCCGAGTGGAGAAAAAACAGTTTGTGTGCGTGCCTGTCTGCACATCCAGTCAGTTGAGCTAAATTTAGAGAGCAACAGTGGTGTCCCCAACAGCTGTCCACTACCACGAGTGAGAAACAGAACAGTCAACAGTGTCTCTCAGCCCTTTGCTCACTGATTCTCTTCTCTTCATGTTTACTTTCTTCATCCTCTCTTAAACAAAGCCTCGCTGTTTCTACATCTGTCACTTCTTCTCCTGAAGTCTCTCCTCTGTTCTCCTCATTTTTCCTCTCTCTTTTTTTTATAAATGTAAGATACAGTAAAGAAAGGGTCAGGACTGAGAGACATTTAGATTTTTGCCTCTTTCCTATTTCTGTTCACAGCAGCCTGACAAATGAGCCACACTTAGATGGGGCATGACTCACGCTCTGCCTAAGCATGTGTGCGTGTGTGTGTTTGTCCATGCAAGAGTGTGTGAGTAAGTATGTAAAATATATTTAGCAGGGAGCGATGAGTCACAGCAGCAACAGAGCTCTAGGAAGGGATTATGTTACTCTGCTGCTGCTCATCAGCAGACCTTTCACTGCGGCCGCGCGTGTGTGGTCTTTTGTTTCGTCTATTATTTTATAACATTTCTGCCTCTTAAGACGCCTGACTAGATAATACTCAGATTGATGAAAAAAGATAGGAGCCATTTGGAGACTCCAGTGTGGTTAGACTCTTACCCTTCAGCTATGGAAGCAGGAACAGGTCGGAGGTTAAATGAGCAGTTGCGATGTGACACATGGGTCGGCATGCTTGAAGAACTGGTGATTCATTCAAAAGTGTGCTTTTCAGTTATAGATATATATTGATTCTTTTTTATTTCTACAGCCTCTATTCCAAAAAAAAACTGCTGATATGCAAGAGGGTCAGTCATCAGAGTTTTATCCAAATGTTTAGAAAAACTTACCAGACGCATGGGTCCAGGGCCAGGCCTCCGAATGGCCACGCAGATCTCCGTTTACTTGCAGCAATAGATCTGGTGTTTTTGCTAATTTATGGCTATTTCTGCATCTTGGAGAAACAGCCAACCACGTGCAGTGTTTCCATTAAAGTAGAAGCAAATTTTAAAGCATGATTAATGAAGATCAAAGGAAATGCGAAATGGTAAGGTTTCCATCGATGGGTTAGAGCGAATAAACAAAGCTGCATAAACGTACTTTGGTCAGAAGATGGCAGTGTAATGTATCGCTGTAGGCTAAACTGTCAGTACACAGGAGAAGATGTTGAGATTACGTTAGAGAGTAGGATTGTCAAAGGTATCGATGCTCAAAAAAGTATCGATACTAAAATGTTGGATCCGGATACGATACTCATTTTCAAAAGTATAGAGTATTTGAAGCTTGTTATCATAGTTGCAGTTTCTTTTTGCACAACTGTTTTTATTATAAATATTCAACCTGTGGTTCTGTTAATTTTTACATGTTGCATTTTTCTTGTTAATAAAATATTTCTGTTAAATTTCGGGGTCTTTGTTTTTATCCTTGTGGTATCGAAAATGGTATCAAGTATCGAATATTTTCTTGAGTATCTGTATCAAGTTGAAAATTTTTGTATCGTGACAACCCTATTAGAGAGAAAAACAATGAAAAGAGGTTGTTAATCGGACAACATTGGCCACGTACGAGAGAGAAAATGGAGTCTTTAGGAACTGGATTCAATTGTGCCGCTTATTTTGTTCTTTTTTATGTCAGAGCGGAAACAGTTGATCAGTCAAGTGACTTAAATGTTTGGAAAAAGTGTTTCTTTCTCCCATTTAGCGCATTTTCGAAACTTTTATCAACTCTTGGTGTTTCCATCAAGCTTTTCTCATCAAATCTTCAAAATGCGCATCAAGCTTTGTTGATGGAAACACGACTACTGAGCCTACTGAGATTTCAGCTAGCTGCCGAGTTACATCCATAGAAAATAGCGAGAGAGAAAAATCCTCCTTCCTCCCTAATGCAGGTGAATATTTCACCTGCATTAGGGAGGAAAACAAAAAGGAATAAGTGAATGTTGAGAAGTTAGACTGGAAGAATCACAATGTCTTGATAAATGTTTAAAACACCTGAAAGCTGGTGAAAATAAAGCTTTTTTTCCCTGCTCATTTTTTATGTACTTTACGGTAAAACAAGTGTGAAACGCATGTTTTGTGTCATGATTTTCAGATAATAAATATAATAAATGATCAGAATAACAAAAACATTTTCATCCTGTGGTAGTTTTGTTCAGGATTGTGACACTGTTTGGGGTATGCCTACTACTGATATTATCCAAAGAACAATGACTCACCCTTAAATAACTAAAGTGACACTAACTTTGTCTTTTTGCTGCTTCCAGGTTGAAAATAGTGAAAATCTCCTTTAAGTGCAAACAGTTCTTCGTCCAGCTAAGAAGAGAGGCGGTAGGTGTACACACACACACACACACACACCCTCCCGCAACTGTGTGATGGCGTGTGCCCTGTGCGTGTGTTTCTGTATATACTGTCTGTATAAGTGTGTGTGTGTATGTACTGTAGATGTGTTTGTATAATCAGTGTCAGATTAACCCCCTGCTGTCTGTGTCCTGGTTGACTCTGCTATAATCCCAAACTGTGTCCTGCATCTCTTGTTTGATATGTGGATCTCCCTTTCTTGTCTCAGTGTTACAAACAATTGTATATGCTTAATGATTATTTCCATCAAATAACTGCATAGTCAGCATAATAGCGTACTTTTTTTTGTAGTTGTTGCTAAGGTTTAAATGATACAGTAACTTTATTTTAATTGTTTTCTCTCCCATTCCGTGTCTCGTCCTCCCTGAATGCAGCTAGAGAACACTGGCCTTGAACATATCTTTTTATATATCTGTATCACCACACAACCTGCTTTTGCCTGTTACTTTAACCCTCTGAACCCCAAGCTCTTTTTCTACACTTTACTCACTGTGACCTTGTTTTATTATAGCCTGCACAACCATGGCAAGAGGTGGGAGCAACTCAAAAATGTCTTTTGTGCCCACAAGTGTCATGAATATGGGGGAAAAAATGGAGTTTCCACATGCTATATATACTGAACTTTTTGCATAATTTCAGCCTCTGCTTACAACCCCTCCTGTCCTGTCCTCTCCTCTCTGCTCTGTGTAAAGATTTTCAGTGAATATTTGTGACAATACCACAGAATAAATCGCTTGTCTCTAGTGTTGCTGAGGAGCACATCATTTAATGTTCTTAAAAGGATCTAGCTATTACAAATGGTTTATTTTAAGCAACACATTTTAAGTTTTGTTTTTGGTTAGTTGATATAATGGAAACCTTCAGAAACCATGATCTGTTTAAGGACAGTCGGAAAGTACAATTTCCAACAATGTCCGTTTCTACAGTTTCTTTCTTCGATAAACAGTGTATTTTTGGCGACCTCATAAAGAAAACATGTTTCAGGTGAGGTTCAGAGGGTTAAATCCTTATTGAACTATAATATATCATCTAACATTCTGATTACGCTTCTGTTCCAGCAGGTATCTCTGCTGTTACCATGGTTAGAGGAAAGTTTGCAGAGTAATGTTATCTCACTGGATTATATATTTTTATAATTTAACAATTAGAGAAAAAAAACTCCACATATTGAGTCAGCTAAACAAGACTTGAAATGATTTGTAATGGATCATCAATTGAAACGGTTAGCTAAAAGTCATGGATAAACAGTTTAACCCTTTAGATAAAAGTCATGCATAAACAGTTGAAACAAATCTCTTTACTGCATTTATGTGTCTTTTCTTGCTTTGCTGCTGGACTCAGATAAACTGGTCATCTACTGTCAACTCACGTGCTGAAAGTGTAATCAATGGCCCACTAAGTGTTGTCTTTCCCTCCCTACACACAGACTGAGACTCGGGAAACGCTGCTGGGTTTCAACATGGTGAACTACCGGGCCTGTAAAAACCTGTGGAAGGCCTGTGTGGAGCACCACACCTTCTTCAGGCTGGATCGGCCCATCCCACCACAGAAGAACTTCTTCGCTCATTACTTCACCCTGGGCTCAAAGTTCAGATACTGGTGAGAACGAGAATGCACATATACAGCATGGAAAAACAATTAGACCACCCTTTTATTCAATTTCTTGTTCATTTTAATGCCTGGTACAACTACAGGTACATGTTTTTGGACAGTATAATGATAACAACAAAAATAGCTCATAGGGGGGCGTTCCCGGTGGCACACCTGGTAGAGCGCGTACCATAGAGGCATTATCCTCGTAAGCGGCGGCCCGGGTTCGAATCCGACTCTGAGCCCTTTCCTGCATGTCTTCCCCTCTGTCCCTATGTCTCCCCTCTGATTTTAGTTATTATCAAGAATATTAAGAAGAAGAAGAAGTTTACTTTATTAATCCCACACCCTTTTATTCAATTTCTTGTTCATTTTAATGCCTGGTACAACTAAAGGTACATTTGTTTGGACAAATATAATGTTAACAACAAAAATAGCTCATAAGATTTTAATTTTAGAGCTGATGATGATTTTGGTTAATAATAATAAGAAGAAGAAGATTACTTTATTAATCCCACATGTGGAAATTCAACCTCTGCATTTAACCCATCCTTTTTTACACACAAGTGAACACACCATGCAAGGAGCAGTGTGCAGCACATTACTGCGCCCGGATATGAATACAATATAAATAATAAATGTAATAATAATATATATAAATATAAATATAAGAATATTTAGTTGTTATCATTATAAATGTACCTTTAGTTGTACCAGACATTAAAATTAACAAGAAACTGAAGAAAATAATGGTCCTATCATTTGTTCCATGACTGTATATACTGTACACTCCCAGAGGAACATGGGGGGGTAACATTCAGACACACACACACTTTCTCTGTATGTTCTTTTGTTTGACTCTCAGCTATAGAGTCCCACTCCAGGGAAACATCAACAGAAGTACATGTTTGTTTGGAAGTTGATGCAGTTGTTTCACTTTGGGTTGAGAGGCTGAAACACTGGAAGGCTCTCATGCTCTCGCCCCCCCAGACAACCACAACTTAATTATTCATGGTGTCCGTGTGCAAGCAGAGCCTGTGGAAGTCACTTCACAGTCCCACACCACTGCTGCACCCCCTGCTCTTACAAACTTCTATACATACTGCACATTCTTGGTCATTTAAAGTTGGGTTGGTTTGAAACATCTAAATATATGTAAATATGCTTTAGTGTTGCCTTGTGACAGCATATTTCCATTTTATTTGTAGCTCTTTCTATTTTCTCTTTTCTATGAAATGAGTGAGAGATGAACTGAGAGTTGGACCTCTTGTGATGCATTATTGAGCAGCAGTGATGCAATGCCAGCCAGCGTTGCTCTGATGTTTGGCTTGATGGTGTGTGTGTGTTTGTGTGTGTGTGTGTGTGTGCTCTTCAGATATTGACTGACTTTCAAGGTTCATTTATTGTCATTGTACAACACAGGGTTACACCATGAAATGCAGTTGTAGTGCCTTTATGGTACAAAAGAAAAACAAGCAAACAGAAGCAGAGGTGGGGGAAAAAATTGATAAAGTATAGTATCGCGATATTTTGGATGGCAATATAATATTGATTCATGGCCGCCAAGTATCGATATTTTAGGAACATACTGGAGATGCTGGTGCCGTATGAAACTAGAAGATCTAAGGAACCTATAGGCACCATGTGTTGGGAAGTTGTCGAAATAACACTGCAAAGTTAGGCTATTTTTATGTTTCTTTAAAAAACATTCAGAGCAGTGAAGCTTAAAGTTGAGGAAAGTTTGATAAAATGCTGCAGTTGTTGTTGTCCATACATGTTTGATATCAGTTTAGTTCAATCTGACTGAACACTTTGTTGGTCAGTCTGTGGGTTTGACTCTCACTGTAGAGAAATAAAAAGACTGAAGTGAGATGAACAGACTAAATAATTTTCTCTTTCTTGACAAAACAATTCTTGTTGAATTTAATTTTGTGGACACAAAATGCAGTTAACCCATTTAGGCCTAAAATGCCTGGAAAACCTATATTTGAGAGCTTATACATGTGGTTTTTATAAGAAGTTGAGTGTGTTTGTCCAAACCTTCAATAAAGGTTTTTTTTTTTTTTTTAAATCAACGTGTTGCATTGCGACACTCCCACATGTATTCTGATGCATTTCATTGGCAAAGAGACCGAAAATAGGTGGAAAAAACTACAAATACTACAAAACGACGTATCCGCTTTCCCGGCTTAAATGGGTTAAACAGTTAAATCATAATATATTGTATAGCAATACTCACCATATCACAAAATGCTTAAAATCACAATAATATCGTATCATGACTAATGTATCGGGATGAAATCGTATCGCGGGGCCTCTGCTGATTCACACCTCTACAAAGAAGCAGCTCTGTAATATTCTGGTATGATAGTTAGTATTCCTATATCACTGCAGAAGGGTGGATGGCCCTTTAGTGTCCTTTCGACTCTGCACAGACACCTCATTGACATCACTGATGCTCAGTAGATGCTAAATTGTGTTCTGGCTGGTTTTAATCACCAGCTGAAGAGCCATCCTGTCCTGGAGAATGCACATCGCATGCACGTTTGCAAAGCTTCCAGTCACATGCTTTCTGTTGCTTGGAAGGGGACTGTTCCTTAAAAAAAATAATGATACACATTTCAATTGCAAATGTGTGCTGTTAACTTTTTATCAACAGTGCATAATTTAAAAAAAAATATCCATATTGAATGTGTCGCACTTGTTACTGGCTGACAGACTGCTCATCTGTTAATGCTTGTGTTATTTTGACAGATTTATTCCTGAATTGTTCATGAAGAAAACAGGGAAAGTTGAAGTAAACTTGGCTTTGGTTTTATTAAACTTTGATAAACCCAAGAGTTAAAGATTTTTCAGCCTGTTTCACTCCAGTTAAAGATTTTCCACTGACTGTTTTTTTGTTTCTGTCTCCAGTGGGCGGACAGAGGTGCAGTCTGTGCAGTATGGAAAGGAGAAAGCCATCAAGGACCGAGTGTTTGCCAGGTAATACACGTGTCTTTCTTGGTCATTTCCGTCTTGCTCTTCCAAGACTCTCAATATATGAAGTTGTATGATATGTTATAGTTATATGAACGCAACTGGAACTTATGTATCATTGTTGTTTTCATTTTGGATGCAAATTAACGTTTTAGTTTGAACAGATCTCCCAGCAAGCCATTGGCCAGGAAGTTGGTGGGGGGCGGGACTGACTGGGAGTCAGTCAGCAGGAACAGCCTATCAGATGAGAGACTGGAGACCCAGAGCCTGCCCACTCGCTCGCCGCCCGGGACGCCCAATCAGTGAGTAGCACGGTTCATTCCGGGATGTACGTCGGTTTCACGCCGATTGTGAATTTAACCCTCCTGTTTTGTTCGTTTTTCAGGAAAGGCATAATGTTGATCAGTCAATTTGACCCTCGGCATGTTTAATTATTCGAAAGTGTCAGAAACCAGTTTATATTTAATTATTAACTCCATTACTAACCATTTCAATTAAGTGAATTCAATTAAGTGAAATGGTGTTCTTTACCTCTCACAGATCTTGGTTCATTGAGGATAATTCACTTGTTTTTCATTTAAAAAAATGCATGTTAAAACTTTTTTATGTACACTGGAAAGGCCTACATAACACAAAAAGATACTTTTATCTCTTTTTTTTAGATTTATAAACCTTGAAATGGGTCAGTTTGACCCCCAACATAACAGGAGGGTTAATTACAATCATAGTTAACATGGTGTGGAATATTTTAATTTAGGAAATTAATTTCACTAATTTAATTAATTCGGTTAAAAGGCAAGCCAGATACAGTTTTTAAGCAACTGAAGTTCAAGGTTTTCTTATTAATGTTTGAGAAAAACAGAGAAATATAAGTCACTGTAGTCTGTAGTTTTATCATTTGTAGTTTTTATTATTTGCTTCCTCTCTTAATTTAGTGGGCACCCAGGTCTCGAGTTACAAAAGATTCATTTTTCCAGCCTTAAGAAGGAATTTCTTATCAAGATATATAATAGTTCTATGCATGTTATACATAGACTTATACAATTTAAGATTGCTCATAGACTCAGTATACAGTCATGGAGTCATGGAAAAAATTATTAGACCACCCTTGTTTTCTTCAGTTTCTCGTTCATTTTAATGCCTGGTACAAATAAAGGTACATTTGTTTGGACAAATATAATATTAATGAAAAATAGCTCATAAGAGTTTAATGTAAGGTTTTCTTGAATATGATTTTGGTTATTCTATAATAGGGTGGTCTGATATTTTTTTTCCATGACTGTATATCCTGATGTCTCCCCCTTGTGTGATACAGGTAAACTTCAACTAAGGTTATGCCCCAAGCTCCACTCCTTCTGCTCTCTTATCATTGACTTTGCATCAAAGGCTTATAGTAAAATAATAACACCAGGGCCTTTTCTTTCCATATTTGGGGTATCTGTTAACACTGTCAATAATAACACTTCTCAGGCCATCATCACCTCATTTTACAACAATGAATGTCTTGAGTCAAATCCCACATTCCACCAGTGGTTGAGAGAGCTTGGGAATGTGAATAAGGAAAATGTTTTCATGAAAATTCTTCTCGATAAATGGTCAGCAACAACCCTGAACTGACTAATTTGTCTCATGTGTTTGAACTGATGTGACACGGGCCTATTCATGGTACAGCACACCCTCGATCTTTTTTAATAGTGTTGCTTGTGTCTTGTATTGGTATTAATGCCAAGACAATATTTAGCCTCTCTAGAACTCTGTTTAACCATAATATATAAATATCTTCTCCGCCCTTACATTAACACAATGTCTTTGTACACGTGTGTTCGTCAGGAACTCACTGTTTGTACAAGAGGGCACGCGGCTACGTCCATCCTCCGTTGGCCACCTGGTCGATCATGTGATCCACGCTTCACCCAGCCTGCCGGTCTTCTCCTCCTCCAATCACAAGTCAGCGTCGTCCACGCAGGCCAACAGCATCAGCTTGGACTCCACACCGTAAGTCTCAGTCGGGGGGAAAGCTGTCGCTGTCGCTATCATTCTCTTTTCTTTCCTTTCCTCCTCTGTGTTCCTGTCTTTGATGCACACACACACATCCCGCCCACTTTCTTTAAAGCTGTTTGTCTTTGGGGGGAAAAAACACACCAACCTTTGACTCGGCGGCGGGGAAATAGATTTCACTGTAAATTAACTGACTCATAAATAAAACACCCCCCTCCAAAAAACAGCCGCCCTTTAATTTTGAAGTTTCATTTTACTCATCAGTGTTAGTGCCACTCTGTCTGACTGTACTGCTGAGTTGACTGGTTTTTAAATGTCTGTCTGTGCCTGTGGCTTCTCCCAACAGTTCACACCCTCTCCCAGTGTCACTTAACTGGCCCCATTGAAAGATGAACCCTTTGAAAAACAGCCTGTAAAATGTGTTTATAGCGGGTAGCAGGGCGGAGAGGTTATACAACAGGGCTGAACCAGGAACGTGTGTGTCTGTGTGTGTGTGTGTGTGTGTGTGTGTGTGTGTGTGTGTGTGTGTACGACTGTGTTGTGTGTGTGTGTGTGTACGACTGTGTTGTGTGTGTGTGTGTACGACTGTGTTGTGTGTGTGTGTGTACGACTGTGTTGTGTGTGTGTGTGTGTGTGTACGACTGTGTTGTGTGTGTGTGTGTGTGTACGACTGTGTTGTGTGTGTGTGTGTGTGTGTGTACGACTGTGTTGTGTGTGTGTGTGTACGACTGTGTTGTGTGTGTGTGTGTACGACTGTGTTGTGTGTGTGTGTACGACTGTGTTGTGTGTGTGTGTACGACTGTGTTGTGTGTGTGTGTGTGTGTGTGTGTGTGTGTGTGTGTGCGTGCACGACTGTGTTGTGTGTGTGTGTGTGTGTGTGTGTGTGTACGACTGTGTTGTGTGTGTGTGTGTGTGTGTGTGTGTGTGTGTGTGTGTGTGTGTGTGTGTGTGTGTGTGTGCGTGCACGACTGTGATGTGTGTGTGTGTACAACTGTGTTGTGTGTGTATGACTGTGTGTACGACTGAGTTGTGTGTGTGTGTGTGTGTCCTGATTGTGCTCACACACTATAAAATATCTGGCAAATTCCTTGAACTAATAAAGTTCCACATTTTGGTTTCAAAGCTTGAAAGCCTACGAGTAAAAGCAAAGTGAGCGTCTCTTAAAAAACTCTTATTTGTATTAGTCCTTAGTATTAAAAAACATGAGTTCATAATAAGAATATCATATCATTATCTTCGATTATCCTGCTGCGCTGAAAATGAGCCGTGGATGCAAGATGCACATATGCGCCGAGATGGAACATTTCTCAGTTGGAATTCAGAGTGGTTAAGTAACATTACAGTGGTAGTTCCGCTGCCTACAAGGCTACACACACACACACACACACACACACACACACACACACACACACACACACACACACACACACACATGCCAAGATGTTAGCTCATTACTCTGTAAAAGAGCCAAAATATGACATAATCACCTGCCTTCTCTTCCTTAGACACACACATTATCAGTTATCCATGCATATTATTTTATTGGCCTATTGTGAGTTGTCCATCATGGAAGTCGCTGCCATTTTCAATATCAGATTCACTTATTAAAAACATCACATTTTCTGCTTAAATTATTCTTAATATTTGTTTTAACCCTCCTGTTATGTTGCGGGTCAAATTGACCCATTTCAAAGTTTAAAAATCAAAAAAAAAAAATTGTTAGTATTTTTTCATAAAAGACAAAATTCAAAAATGTAAAAAAAAAAAATCCATGTCATGTAAAACCATTATATTTTATATGTAGGTCTTTCCAATGTACATTAAAAAAATGTTTTAACATGCATTTTTATACTGAAAAACAAGTGAATTATCCTCATTAAACCTGATCTGTGAGAGATAAAGAACACCATTGCACTAAATATGCATATCTATATATATTATAAATATTATAGTTAGTCATGATTTTTTTAATGAAATATAAAAAATGTTTTTTTTTGGATAATTAAACAAGTCCTGGGTTAAATTGACCCACGCACATTATGCTGTTTCTGAGAAATGAACATAACAGGAGGGTTAAATAATGAACTTAAATGATGCAGGTTTTGATGAAGCAGGTGCTTAATTTTAACCTGTTTTCAAGGGTAGGAATATGTTTGTGAATTTAAATATGCTCCTTCTTAGATTCTTATTTTCAGCATAATCTGGTGTTTTCATCTGCACCATCACATATGTAATTATTCATTAAATAATCATGAAAAAAACATACAACAAATTGTCAATATACATTGATTTCTCTTTGTATGAATGGGTTCTGTAAATTTTATTTTTTGGAATTGCTGTTCAGTTCATATTAAAATAATGTAGGTAGGCTGGATAGGGTAGAATGCAGATAAAGGCTTTGATAGTGTGGAAATGTTTGGTTGTGGTACTTTGAATTGCTTGTGCAGTGCTTGCAAACCCTAATTGTGACTCATATCACAATTGCAATATTAGTCAGAATAATCGCAATTAGATATTTTTGTTCCAAAATCCCACAGCCAGAGTGCATGCTGCTGTTCAACTGCCTTGACTTGCTAACCTTCTGTGAATAGAATTAATTTCAACATGTGCTTTATGACAGGAAGAGGGAACTTTTGTCAGCAGTTTCAGCATTCATACTTCCCGAAACCCCCTGATTTTTTTTTTTTTTGCCTAAATCATGTTTCCTCTCTATTGAGAAGATTAGTTTATCTGTTATTTGGGCCATGAAAAACCCAAAGATAAGAAAAGAAATCCTTTAGAGACTCAGATCTGAAGTTTGGCAGGACTTCCCCTACTTAGATATTACTATTGGGCTGCAAATATTTCTATATATCTATTTTTATTATTATCAGAAGAAACAAATCCATGTTTTTGCACATCTTACTGAGATTTGGTGGCACTGAGTCAACTCCTCCACCAACCCCATTGTGATGTCTTCTTAAAAGATTTGGTCCAAACCCAGATTACACTTTGGTTTTGTGGCACTATCAGTTCTAAATCTAATATGTACCAACCACCTCTTTGTCAAATAGATATGCTTGTTTTCTGTGGTGAGAATCAGGCATCCCTTATCTTAAAGATCCATATACAATGACTATACAGTTGCTATTTTAGCTGACATGACTCAAACCTATTCCAATATTTTCTGTCTGTCTGTCACTTTGCTCATGCCCATAATCCAAATTTTCCCCAATGTTCCTCCCAAGAGTTTCCTCCAATAAAAAACTAAATTAGAATCTGCTTTCTGTCCCGCAGGCCACAGTTATACGCTGTGACAGTTCCACACATAAGCAATACAACAAAGCCATAACCCTCAGACACTCTCTATAATGTTCTGTTTTTAGTTGTGTAGACTGAAAATTATCTATTTAGCTAACCACGGCGCATTACAGTGATGGTTTTCAAAACGCACTGTCTGTATTTCTTTGACAGTGTCAAGGGAAAAAGATACAATTATATAATATACTGTAACACAACATTGCATGCAACTGTATGGTATTTTATGATAAATTACTTTGCGTGCTATAATCAAACTTGCAAGGGCTGGCTTTTGGGAAATTACTTTGTTGAAAAAACACTTTGGTGTGCACTGAATGTGTTTTTAAATGGATTTTTTGGTGGTTTTGAACACTGGACACCTCTGTCTTCAAAATGTTCTATAAAGAAGAGGAGACACTTAAGATTTTATTACAACTATTGACTATAAATGAAGGGGCCAATGTGACATCACCCATTGGTTTCTGGGCTACCATTTTAAAGCCCTGAGTCTGGCATTTTGGCTGTTGCTCTCTTTTTTTTTTTTTTTTTTTTTAAATAGACACTAAGTTATCAGCTAGCACAAGAATCAATACAGCATAGTATCGTGATATTATGTGGGGCAATATTATATTGATTAATTGCCGCCAAGTATTCCGACAGCCCGCCATTTTTGTTAACTTTTAGGAATACACTGGTCATCATATGGTTTCATCATATGAAACTAGAAGATCTAAGGAATCTATAGGCACCAGTATGTCAGGATATCGTGTCGGAAGTTGTTGAAATAATGCTGCAAAGTTAGGCTATTTTTTTAATATTTCATTGTAATTTTTAAAGCAGTCGTGTGACCTCTAACATCATGCTATCTTAATGAAAAAAGACTCTCTGGGTTCCCACAAGTCTCCTCTTTACAAACATGGCTGCCTCCAAATTCAGAACTGAGAATTTTCTCCTCTTTGAAAAAACTATTCTTGATTGAATTAAATTTTATAGACACAAAATGCAGTTAAATCGCAATATTATGTATCACAATACTCACCATATCGCAAAATGCCTAATATGGCAATAATATCGTATTGTGACTTAAGTATTGGGATAAAATCGCATCGTGGGGCCTCTGGTGATTCACACCGCTACTAACCAGTTGGTTGGCAAGATGTTTCCGTAATTCACGTTTACTATGAAATTGGGATGCTCATTTTAGTGAGCTAGAGACAGGCTAAAATCAAAATGTATTTACTAGGAAAAATAGGAACGCTGAGTTTCTTTTAGTACACCAAATGCTAAACAAGACATTAGTTCGAGAAAAATGTTAGAGTTTATGGCTATTTACATGTACACAGTGCCATGGATATGCACTGCTAAGCCTCTATAATGATTGACAGGTAGCTTCTGCTGCTTTATCATCTATTTTACGCTAAATTAGACTATAATTTGCACAATGAACGTCATTCTGTATTGACGAAGACTTAAAACTACCCATTGAGATCAAAAACTCAGTATGAAAATGTTTACTGAGGTAATAAATCAAGTGAGAAGTAGGGTCATTTTCTCATAATTTTCCATGTAATCTCACTTCTTTTTGCAACCGGTGAAGTTGCCCCCTGCTGGCTATCAGAAAGAGCGCAGGCTTAAAGCACTTCTGCATGGCTTCACTTGTTTTATTACCAGAGGTCGGTTACAATCATGCATTCAACAGAAGGAAAACTAAAAAGCAGGGCTTGTAGTTGTTCAGCGAAGACCAGAGCTAAATCTCCATATCCCAGGGCGTTGGCTACGTTGTGGTATGGAATGAAGACACTTTCATATCCATTTCACTCGTCTGTGTCGTGTTGTGGAAGCACAGTAATGTAGGAGGATGTTCGGTCTCGGCGCAGGCCTGCTGTGCACTGGCCTCCTTCTGAGAGCCTGACCTGGTTTTGACCCATAATAAATGTTAGTTTCCGTGTGTGTGTTTAAGACACAAAGTGGCACCAGTGGCAGCAGCCAAAACAAAGGCAATGCTCTTTGACTGGTGCTCTCGCCCCTACGGAGTGCCTGCACACAGTCTCACGCACACACACACACTTACAGATACAGACGTAGAGTGAAATGAGTCGCTGTTACCCCCCAGAGAGTGAGCTATGATGTTGCTGAAAGCCTTACCTGACTGACTGTTGTTGCGTCGTACACACTGCCTGCCTTTTATTGTCTGGATGATGGAGGGGGGTGTTTTCCTTCCTCTTGCAGCCCTTTTATTGAGGTTAATGCATTGTGACTAACACAGTGCTATTAAGCCTCTCTGTCTCTTGCAATCTCTTTCTCTCTCACTCCCCTTTATCTGTTTTTCTCCATTTGTCTTTTTTTCTTTTTTTCCTCCAAAGCGCCCACCTCTTTAACAAACAAGACGGTCTTCAGCTACACCATTACTTACTACTTTTTCTGTACCTCTATGCCTTTGGTTTCCCACCATCTTTAAAATGCCAGGCTGCAGTGGTGGAAACAGTACTCAGATCTCTTACTTCAGTAAAAGTACTAATACCACACTGTGAAATTACTCCACTATAAGTAAAAGTCCTGCATTCAAAACTTACTGAAGTAAAAGTGCAAAAGTATCAGCATCAAAATGTACTTAAAGTATAAAAAGTACTTGTTATGCAGAATGGACCCACTCAGATGTTACATCTATTCTAAATATTATTATTATATTATTTGTATTAATGCTTATATGTAAGCAGTGTTTGAATTTTCTGAAGATAGGTCTCATTTAACTACTTAATATACTGTTTTGATTTAATTGAAAAAAAAATCTCACTTTATATTGATCATATATTTTAGGTTAAATCTCGACCTGAAAAGTAACTAAAGCTCTCAGCTCAATGTAGTGGAGAAAAAAGTACAATATTTGCCCCTAAATGTAGTGAAGTAAAAGTAAACAGTTACATAAAATGGAAATACTCAAGTAAAGTACAATTTCCTCAAAATTGTACTAAAATACAGTATTTAAGTAAATGTACTTAGTCACTTTCCACCACTGCCAGGCTGTTAACCGAAAGTTGAGAGAATAATATTTAATTTTACAATTGTTGTCAAGTGAAGTTCGTTCTTTACTGGATACAATTGTTATCATGTAGAGCATCTCTTCGCCCGATCAGATTGGTTGGGGAAAAAACTAAGCTTTCACATTCATCTGGAGTAAGCACTTTTCTCCGTCCCTCTGCTTTCGTCTTCTGTCTCCTGCTCTGTTTCTGGATTTTCCTCCTCACCCCCTCCTTCTCTCCTTATCTCGCCCCAGGTCTCCGGAGGGCCTAGACGGCCAACCTCCAGCTCTGCCGCCCAAGCAGCTGAGCAGGAAGACCTTGAGCCAGATCATCCAGGCCCACTCTCAGCAGAGTCTCCTGGACAACCACCTGAACGAGATGTATGATGTTCCTCTAAACGCTGATAAGACCACGGTCAGTATGGTGACACAAGACAGTAAAACTTGCATATTGTTTTTAAAAGTTAGCATGATGCCCAGTGACATAAAATGTTACACTTCTCTTCTCTTAAATATGAAAAAACTATGTTGTTCATACAACCCCAAAACACTGTGTAAAATATAATAAGATAAGATATGATTTCATCCCGCAGTGGGGAAATTTAGTCGTCACAGCAGCTCAAGATATAGACGCATAGATATAGAAGACAGAATAAGAAAATAAAAAAATAAGACATATACATACATTCTATACACATTATATACATACATTTCTGCTATTTTTTTTTATTATTAATATATATTTTTTGTGTTTGTTCTCCTGAAAGTACTTTGCATTTTACAAATATTGCGCATAATATATATAGCAAATATAGAAAATATATATTTTCTAGCATGTTATATAGGTTAAATAGGTTGTTGCATGTAGTAGTATGAACATCAATGAATAAATATATTTAAATATATGCAGATAAGCATATATTAATGCAGTTAAATTCAAAATGTAGTGTAGTTTAAGTGTATATTTACAAAAATTTTAAAAAATATCAGTTCGATTTGGACTTCATATATATATTGTCGTTGTACAGCTTTCAATTGAATATGGGTCACAAAGGGTTATCAACTGATCACATTCTCCTTTTACAAATGTTATTATCTGCCCCCTTGTGGCCAAACATCAATCTTTAACTCTTAAAATGGTGATCTTTTATTAAAGATCATGGCATTCTACTCAAGTGCAAATGTACGCATTATGCAACTATAGAACAGGATAAAATGTATTTGTTGCTGTGCCCCAGATTAGGATGGCATGAAACACTGTAAATTTGATGAGTCTATGTCGACTTTGCTCTTGCAGCTTAATGGAGTCGTCCCTCACGATAATCTCGTCCTGATCAAGATGAGACCTGACGAACACGGACGTTTTGGCTTCAACGTCAAGGTGGGACACATCAAAAAAGACTGTTCATGGCCCTTCCCTTTTGTTTATGCCAAGTCAATGTTCCTCGTCTAAATAAATACAATGCATGACAGGCTTTGCGATGTTAACTGATCTTGCCACCATGTGTGTATTTGTTTTTGTCTCCAGGGTGGAGCTGACCAGAAGATGCCTATCATTGTGTCTCGAGTGGCTCCAGGAACATCAGTAAGTCAACAGCCATCACATATAATCAGTGGATGACTAATATTAGTTGTATTTCCAACAACAAATTCCTTTGTGCATTTTGAAGATTTGCATGAGAAAAGCTCGATGGAATCACCAAAATTTGATAAAACTTTTAAAAATGTGCATTACAAACATTTAACTCAGTGACTGATCAGCTGTTTCTGCTCTGACACGAAAGAACAATTAGAAGTTACCATATTTAATCCAATCCTGAGAGTTCTCTCCATTTACTCTGGTGGTTGGCCAGAGTTGTCAGACTAGCAACCTCTTTTTAAATTTATCTCAGTCACACAATCTTTTCTTCTTCTACTGTTTACTGACTGATTAGCCTACAGCAACACATTAGCACCAATAGGGCTGGGCGATATATCGATATAAAAGATATATCAATATATTTTTAAATGTGATATGGAATTAGACCATATCATATATATTGATAAAGTTCAAATTTGCACTGTGATCCTTGCTCCAGGCAAGCTGTGGCTTTTATTTAAGATATTTTTTATCTAAATGTGCCCTTTATGGAGCTTTGACTTTTTTTTTAAAAAGTACTCTTGTTGTTATACAGTATTTATGTTCACGTAAATAAACAGTTTCAATAAAACTACTTTTGACATGTCATATTTGATATATCGATATTCAGCCTAAATATATCAGGATAGGACTTTTGGTCCATATCGCCCAGCCCTAAGCACCAAGTACCTTTATGCAGCTTTGTTTATTTGCTGTAAACCAGTTGATGGAAACTTTAATGCAACATTTCAAAAATCTTGCTTTAAAATTTTCAGAGAGTACCTTCTCTCCTAGCAACACACAACAATACTACTCCTTAAAGAATTGTCACTAGTACTTATGCTGCACTAATGGCTCTATACCTTGATTGTTCCCCTTTTTCCCTGTAAGTTGCTTTGGATAAAAGCATCTGCTAAATGACTAAATGTAAATTTAAAATTTTCCTGGACTTTAAAGGCTAATACATACTCGGCAAGAACAGAGATATTTGTTCTCTCTGCCAGGGCTGCAAAACAAAAGAATTATGTCATTTTGTTTCTGGGAGAGAAAACCAATTTCTCTGTTCTTGACACATCATCTGGGCAGAACTTTGTTCTTGTGTGGTGTCCAAGAACTATTGTTTGATTGGTCAGAAATTTGAATTTGAATGAGACGTGTGCTGCAGAGGGAGGGCCCTGTGAGAACTTCCCAGTAGTTCTGTAGTGGAGTTTCTCGTGAAGTATGAAATGTCCTGGCCAGAAAGAACTTTTTTCTTGTTCCTGCCACTTAAAAAACAAGAACAAATTTCTCTGTTCTTGTGGAGTATGTAAAGGGCTTATTGGTTCCACGGCTACTGTGTTTTCTTTCACCTGTGCTGAGTTTCAGCATGTAACACAACAAATGCAGCTTCACAATTAGTCTCTATTTTAGCATTCTCGTGTCTGAAGACATTTTAAAGAAGCATTTTTTATCAAAATAAACACATTACCAATCTACTAATGATGGTATCTCACTATTCTTATTGTGTCTCCTTTTGTCCTTTGCCTTCCTCCCCTGCTTTGCCTCCAGGCCGACCTGTGTGTGCCCCGCCTTAACGAGGGGGACCAGGTGGTGTTAATTAATGGACGGGACATCTCTGACCACACCCATGACCAGGTGGTCATGTTCATCAAAGCCAGCTGTGAGAGCCATTCTGGAGAGCTCATCCTATTGGTCAGACCGAATGGTGGGTTTGTTCCCATTGCCGGATCTTCTGTGCCACTTTTACCTTTTTACCAACTGAATGACATAAGAACTACTTTGTGCGGTGCAACCCATTTAAATACTGTAATGCATGAGACTCCACTTTCTAAACACTTCAGTGAAAACTAGGCAAAGTGTAACACATGGACAGCTGGTGCAGCCCACTCCTGAAGATTAACAGCTACACATCTGGTCACCAGTCTCAATTCTTCTTCTGGTCTTTTCTGTACTGCTTAATATTACTCCTGTAATTTTTTATAGAGATGTATGAAGTTGTTTGATTGATTTTTCTTTCTGTACATCTCAGCTGCATGTTTTCACAGTGTAGAAGCAAATCATTTTGTTTAATCAGCACCAGTGAAGAAGGCGGGACGCTTTTAAAGATGATGAAACATGGAAATTCTTGGTATTATAAGTGGGTCACAGAGGGATTTATGGATTCTATCCCCTCTTACATCAGAGTAGATATAAGATTGCATCAATGTATTGAACGCTTGTCAATTCACATGGTTCAATTTTGCTGTTTTTCTACAATTCAGGCATATAGACATGTGCAGATCTACTTTATCTTGGATCTCCCTTATGTTCTTAATGGTAAATCAACTCCCCCGGGCCTCCACCTACACTAACAGCTGTGTGTGTATAAACTGTGACATATTTCTTCTCTGTCCCATTCAGCCATCTATGACGTGGTGGAGGAGAAGGTGGACTCGGAGCCAGATTTTCAGTATATCCCTGAGAAGTCCCCTCAGGACCCCGCCCAGCTAGACCAGCATGCTTTGAGGGACTCCATGGTCACACTGAAGGAAGGCCTGATCAGTGGAGCCATACTGGCACAGTTTGATGTAAGGAGCAAGACAGAAATAAACACTTTAACAGAGACTCACACAGATAATGCTCACACAGAAATACACAGACACTTGTGAAATTCTTTTGATCGATTGGTGGGTTTTATTTTGTCGAGCATTTGTCAAACATTTCTGTCCTCCTTCACATTCCTATAACTTCCTTTCTTTTATCATAATCACTTCAGAGCTTCCTGTTTAAGCCCTGTGTGTTGTGTTTTTACTGAAGAAGAATGTTAGGTACAAACACACATAAATTAACCCAAAAGTTGTTTGTGTTAGTAAAGTATTTCTCTCTAGAATTTCTTATTGAGGTTTGTGCATATTCAGACACACAAACAGGGCACATTTATAAATATTTTTTTTACTTTTACTGATCTCCTTCCTAATACTACAACTTTAATATAAATGTGTGTTCCTTTTCCTACAGCAACTGTACAGGAAGAGGCCGGGGATGACCATGCTGTGTGCCAAATTACCTCAGAATGTTTCCAAAAATCGCTACAGAGACATCTCTCCTTGTACGTGACTTTTGTCTATTTCTGTTGGCTTGTTTCTTTAGATATGTATCAAATGTATTATCCCTCTGCACCATTCATTAGTTTTTGTTATTTCTTCCTTTGCCAATAGTTTGTCTTTTCCTGTCTGTAATGTTTCTGCCTCTTCCTGTCTGTTTCTCCCCCCTCTGCAGATGATGCCACACGGGTCATTCTGAAAAGCACAGATGACTACATCAATGCAAATTACATCAATGTGAGTTTGTTCCTCCTCGTTTTTCTCTTTCATCTCTCCATCAATATCTCTGCCTTTTGCTCGTTCGAGTCGTGGTGGGTGGTCTGTTTTGCTAACCATCTGAACACATGTTGAAACACTACAGTTGCTGCTCTGGTGAATGAATTAACCACATGACTATACTTTTACAGGCAAATAACACTGTGAGTTAATGTTTTTCATGTTTTTGAGTCAGCCAGTTAATCTATCACAGCAGCTTATGGATGTTATCAATTTAAGCCCCTTTCAGACATCTGTGTCAGTATTACCCTTTTGGAAGGCAGCAGTGAGTTGTAAAGGAATGATATGATATGGCTTAATTAATGAAGGTGCAAAAGTTAGTGCTTTTAAGACAACCAAAAACTGAAAAATACATTTTTTGGCAACCAAAATGTTGCAAATAACTTTCATGAACTGAAAACTGTAAAAAAAACAAATTCACTGATATTTAAATATATACAATGCTGTGTATATGCATTGCTATGCCTCTATTCTCAATTACAGTTTGCTGTTGGAGCAACTTGTCAATGTCGCCACATGTCTTCACATCAGGAAAATGTTCATAGACTTATATACACTCACCAGCCACTTTATTGGCTAGGAAGTTGTACCTAATAAAGTGGCGGTGTGGTCTTCTGCTGCTGTAGTCCATCTGCTTCAAGGTTGGACATGTTGTGCGTTCAGCCATTCTGCGTTCTGCCATACCAACAACCACACCACTTTCAAAGTCACTTAAATATCCGTTCTTCCACATTCTGATGCTTTGAACTTCAGCAGCTCGTCTTCATCATGTCTACATGCCTAAATGCATTGAGTTGCTGCCATGTGATTGGCTGATTAGACATTAGTTGCAAAGCTGTACAAATAAAGTGGCCGGTAAGTGTATAATCTGACTTCTTTTTACAACCAGTGTAGTCGCCACCTGCAGGCCATTAGAAAGAATTCAGGTATAAATCACTTCTGCCTGGACAGAGCCCACGAATAATTTAAATGATGAGATGAAGTGCCGGATATTCACATGCCAGCAGTTGGTATTGATGAAAGTTGAAATTTTCTCTGAGGTGTTTTTTACTCTTTTGCACCCCATTGTGTGGTAAACATGTGTTTATGAAAACACTTTTATTAGACTGACCCGAGGCGACCTGCTTTTTTTTGTGTCAAGATGAAATTTATGACAGTGCTCTTCAGACATTGGAACAAGACACACAATTAAGACATCTCTATGCCTGGTTAACCTTGTGCTGCTGTAATGTAGGTGTTATGGGATGGCATTCAATTAAAATTTTAGTGTCACGATAACGTTTCTGGGTCTGACCTTGTAAGTGATTCAGAGGCTTTATTCAAACAGGAGACCAGCCGCTGTTAACTTGCCAGCACTTTAAAGTATTGAAGAGCACGTCTGAAAGGGGCTTGATTTATTTTTTGGCCAAAGTTGAAGTGGTTGTACCTTTTTAGTTGTAACCTGAGAACATTTAGCTCTCTCCACTGCTGAAAACACACAAAGCACTTCCTTTTAATAGAAAATAATTCAGAAAAAGACGCTGTAAAGTGAGATCATTGCAAGATAATATCTTTGTGTCTCTCTCTGTAGATGGAAATTCCAGCTTCAAGTCTTATAAACCGCTACATAGCATGCCAGGGCCCCCTGCCCAACACCTGCCCCGATTTCTGGCAAATGACATGGGAGCAAGGCTCGTCTATGGTGGTCATGCTGACTACACAGGTCGAGAGAGGACGGGTAGGTGGAAGAATTCTTCAAAGACAAGGAAACCACATATGGACTAACATATAAAAAAAGGGGGGGGGGGGGTTCTGTTACAGTACATGTGGCGATTCTGGATGCAACTACACAATAAAACCTGACACTCAAACATAAAGAGAGTGCTGCAGGGCTTTGAAGTTATCTAGCCTGATAAAACCAAGGTTTACCTTTTGTAGAAATCCCAATCTCTGATACTGATAAGTCTGTTTATTGCCAAGATAATGGCAGCGGATCATGAAATGCATGTCTAGGTGAGATACTGCAAAAAGAAGTTTTCTGCAACTTGTTTCCTTTTGAGCATTATCCATTAAATAATCAAAGTGAGTAAACATTTTGTTACTGTGAAAACAATAGAACTAAGATCCCTTAATCATCAAAATAGGTGTGAATTCTCAGACATGCATAGTTTGCTAATTTCTCTTGACATTAGAAAGTTGTGAGGGTTTTTTAGAGTTGCCAAAGGAAAAGCCTGTGACAGGAATTTCTAAGAATCCTTACCTATTCTTGAAGTTTTTAATGATTTCAGATGGTCTGAATGTATTATAAGCGCTACGTTCTGCTCTCTCTCCTCTCCGAAACTGAGTTGACACACACTCCTGTAGTGCTCACATAGCCCCAACTCCTCTCACTCACTCACAAACCTCTTTTTGACCAACGCAAACCTCGTTCTTTTGCTGGGCAGGTGCTGGTTCGCAGTTGGTTCAACTTGCAAACCGTCTCAGCTTTTCCACAGGCTTGAGAGCCACATCATTGCATTACATTACACTATTATACGTCTGTACACGTCTCCACTCTCTCAGCAAGTATAATAACAACAATGGTGGACTGCATCATCTCTTTACAAATGTTGCTCCTGGTTTTGCGAGCCTACATTGACATCCAAACACGATATGTACGACACATTTGTGCTGCTCATCTTGATGACTGTGGACGTTGATTACGTTCTTATGAACACTGAACATAAAATGTTAATGTTAGACTTCGTTGTAAGATAATGCTAGACAACCAACCTGTATCAACCACATTGCAGTTAAACAAATCAAATAGAATTATTGATACACTTGTATCAGTGGTTGATCTTGTTGGTGAGATAATCCAGCCCCTGGCGTAAGTGGTTCGTGGTTCAACACCAGCAAAGAGTTGGTGCCGCTCTAGAACCAGTTTTCCTGGCTGAGAGCCGGTTCTTTAGCAGTCGAAATGTGAAGAACTGGTTCAAGATTAGGCACCAGCTGTGAACCAGCCCTGGAACTGCCTTGGTGGAAAAGGGTTATTAGTGCTGTCTTCTCGTCATTCCTCTCATGGGCTTCTGCATTGCACTTTGGTTCATTAAAAAAACAGCAGGACTGCTGTTGGAAAATACTTTGCTTTTCCTTATTCTGTGCCTCAAATGCAAAGAATAGAACATTGTGCAGCAGAGCCTGACCTGAGACTACCACTTGTGACCTGTTGTGAAAATGAACCGATCAGTTGTAAACAGAATACTTTGTCTGTGTTTATAGGTGAAGTGTCACCAGTACTGGCCCAATCCAGACAGCAGTGCCACCTACGGAGACTTTACAGTAACGTGCCACAACGAAGAGGGCAACTCCGCCTTCCTGGTCCGGGAAATGACTCTCGTGCACACACAGGTAAAAACACACACACACACAAACACACGGGGGGAAAAAAGGGTCCAAATTAGGAGTAAATCAGAGGAACAAGAGAGTGAACGAGATCAGGGCAGAGAGGAGGGCGAAGGCTTCACACAGAGACGCTCGGTCCAATCAAAGAGAGAGACCAGTGTCTCAGGCAGGATGAGCCGCTGAGGACCCGAGGAGGTGTGTTGCCATAGTGACCAGTGTGGGCTGTTCTTTTTCTGGCTCCCGCTGCTGCATGCGGGCCACGTATTGGGATCTGGTTACCATGACAACCCAACCACCCCAGTCAGTCACATTGCTGGAATAAGAGCGCGAGGAAGAGAAGAACAGAGAGTGGGACGATGATAGTTTGAAGGATGCAAGTTTGTCTTATTTTGATGCTGAAGCCATTTGATGCTCCCTTCAACAACTTCTATGTTGCACATACTAAACTGAGCGTGGTTTTGCAAAAATGGTGCAATATTATGTATAATATTATATTAATTAACTTTGATGGAGGATGAAGCGTTCCTGCTGTTTCCTCGTCATTTCCTGCGGTCTGTGTCGTCCTGATTACTTCCCCGTGTGTCGCCCGTGCATCATGACCTTTGAAATATACTGCTGTAGGAGCAGGCAATTAGCATTCTCCTCTGCCTGTGATTGTTGCTATGGAGATAGATGTGTTACCATGGCGATTCAGCCAGGCAATATTAAAGAGGAACACGGGGGCTCTGAGTTGCACATGAAAAAGCGGCCAGTAGTAATCTGCTGTAGCTTCTGTATGTGTAAAAGTTGTCATCATTGCGACCCCGTTGGGTTTAAATCTCGCTGACTCTTGTTTTCTGTTCACTCGGTACACATTGCCTTGTAACAGCTTCCTGTTTGTCTTTTTTTTCTTTCCCTTTCACATGAAGAAAAGAGAAATTGTGATATTTATAGTTTGGTTGCAGCAGCATAAAATGTACATTTTTGTCATGGAGCTGCAGCAAATATCGTCTTCAGCATCTGGTGTTTGATAAAATGTAAAAGAACAACATGGATCACAGAGCGGTCCAGCAGAGTGGAAGAAATAAAACCGCTGTTTGTTATTCACGCTGCCCGTTTCATAACAAGTTTAAAGGCCATAATTACACAAACAGGGTGCTGTGCAGTCTTCCCCTAGGACACAGAGCTCAATGGAACATGCTAGGAGGTCGCCCACATGAAATACAATAAGCTGTTTTAGGTTCTGACGATGAGTGATATCTGGGAATTATTCATTACTGAGTAAGCTTAGGTCTCGACCGCAGTGAGAGTGAATGCCATCAGATTCTTTCCAAAATAGTAAAGAGGCCTTCTGAACATCAGTGCATGGAAACATAACATTTGTCTTCTTCTGTGTGTGTTCAGAGTGAGCAGCAGAGAGAGCTTACCCAGATCCAGTACCTGGCGTGGCCAGACCACGGCGTTCCTGACGACTCCACTGATTTCCTGGACTTTGTGGCTCTGGTACGGACCAAACGGGCCGGACAGGACCAGCCCATGGTGGTACACTGCAGGTACAGCTGCTCTTTCTGTGGATTATTTGAACCAATCAATCCATTCTCAACTGTTTGGATTGATGTTGATTAGAGGAGTGAATCAGCAGAGGCCCCACGATATGATATTATCCTGATACTTGAGTCAAAATTACGATATTATTGCTATTTTAAGCATTTTGTGATATGGTGAGTATTGCGATACAATATATTGTGATTTAACTGTTTAATTTCATTTTGTGTCCACAAAATTAAATGCAGTCAAGAATTGTTTTGGCAAATAATTCATCTCACTTCAGTCTTTTTATTTCTCCACAATGAGAGTCAAACCCACAGACTGACCAACAAACAATTCAGTCAAACTGAACTGATATCAAACATGTATGGACGACAACAACTGCAGCATTTGATCAAACTTTCCTCAACTTTAAGCTTCACTGCTCGGAATAGCTTCGATAGGGCTTTGTCTGTGAAATAACGTTGCAACAGAGTGGGGTCAAACTGGGTTCCAGTGTCTTTAGCATGAAGCTAAAACCATTGTAACTTTGTAGCATTCTTTCAACAGATTCAATTCAACAGATTATTCAGAATTCAGTGTGGCATTCAGAATTCAGATTATTCAACAGATAAAGACACTGGAACCCAGTTATAGATTCCTTAGATCTTCTAGTTTCATATTATACCAGTGTATCCAGTATATTCTTAAAAGTGAGCCCGCTACAGCCTCTGAAAAAAAAAAAAAAACGGCAAAAATTATGATGCAAAATAATCGCCACGAATCGATATAATATTGACACTCAAAATTGCGATACTATGCTGTATAGATTTTTTCCCAACCTCTAATATTTATTGACTGACATAGTTCACTCATGTCTAATTCTCTGTAATCTGTCTTTTGCCAGTGCTGGGATTGGTCGAACAGGGGTTCTGATCACTATGGAGACGGCACTGTGTCTAATGGAGTGCGGTCAGCCAGTGTATCCCCTAGACATCGTCAGGACCATGAGAGACCAGAGGGCCATGATGATACAAACACCTGTATGTCATCACATATGTTTGTCTGTCTCGCTGCTCTCAGCCACATTAAACAGCTAAAGTATATATCCTTTCCTCTGTCTCATCAGAGCCAGTACCGCTTTGTATGCGAGGCCATCCTGAAAGTCTACGAGGAGGGCTTGGTCAAACCATTCATGACCGTCGTCTACCAGCTGAGAGAAAAGGTGGACGAGGACAGGGAGGAGGAGAAGAAAGAGCAGCAGAAGGCAGGAGACGGGGCGGAGACGGCGGCGACGGAAGAGGTGGAGGCGTTGGCGGTGGAGCTGTTGGAAGAAGGTCTGGACGAAGAGGATGATGACGACGAAGAGGTGGAGGTGCTGGATGTAGGGGAAGTGACGGAGGAGGATGAAGAGGAGGAGGAAGTGGAGGAACCAAGCGTTGCAAGTGTCGCGAGTGCTGCGAGTGCTGCAAGTGCTGCGAGTGCTGCGAGTGCCACCAGCGAGACCAGCGAGAACCCTGACCCTGACCCTGATAACCCGTGACTTTTGACTTTCTGCAGTCTTCAGGGGTTACCAGGAGGAGGCCAGGTGGCCGGAGGAGAGAACAAAAGCACTGTTGCACTTTATGCTGACAAAAATGGAAAAAAAAGACACACAAACGAACAAACAAACGTGAAAGTCATGGACAAGCTAGAATTAAAAAAAGAAACCCAGCTGTGTTGAATAGGTACCATTAGGGGATATTGTATGTTCAGGGTAAAGAAAAAAGTCTACAAAGAATGAAAAGATAAAAGTACGAGAGAATAAAATGTGGATGGGGAATTGCTGTAGTGCCATACGTATGAAGGGGACGGGCTGCCCCGATGGATGGGAAGTTTTTTTTTTCCGCAGAGGGTCGCCCTGTCCCCTTCTGAGCGAGTCTGCCAGACGGACCTGCCTTTTTTTAGTGTCCTTTTAGCTGATAAAGAGATATACCTTATCTTTTGTTCCTCAGAAAGAGTATTTATTGTGTTTTAGTTTGTGTCAAACCCTGTCCACTGAACAAAAAAAAACTTGTATGTTTGTTTGTATGAATCTAGAGCTTCATGCTTTCCTGATTAAATCTTAGGTAGTAAAGTAGTGCGATTCCTCTTCTTCTAACTACTTCTTTATTTCTTTTGCTTTTCGTGGAAAAAAAACTGATTTAATTTATTGTACTTGGTTTGATCTTTCTCAGCTTTCTCGTTTTCTGACAGCACAGACTGACAGATGGACAGCTGAAAGCACTTTGTGTCTCACCTCTTGTTCAATGCTGTGGCGAGTTGTATTCTTGATCCTGCTTTGTGCTGTGTTTTTGAGCTTACAGACACGCGCGCTCTGAGGCGGCCGTCGTTTGGCGTGGTGAAGAACATAACTGGTTTACAATCCTCAGGGCCAGGGTGTTTACTGGGCACCTCTCTTTCACTTTTGACACGGTGGCGACAGACCTCCCTCTGAAAGACATGATGATAAAAAGCATTCATTTGCATCATATTGTGCAAAGAAGATGTCTCATAAAGAGAAGCCCAATAGACACGCGGCCTCGCTGAGTTACAATCTAAGCTAAGAAACAAGGCTGAGGTCAGTTCATTTCTTGAGTCATATTCACATGCAGTCAAATTGATATTGAAATCAAGTCCTGGGTCCCTGCTGAAGTGTCCTTGAGCCAGACACTGACAACAAATCCCCACTGTATGTGAAGCTCTGTGGCTTCCCTCAGATCGGTCTCCTTTAAGCAATCGATCAATCTTGTGTAACACAGATGTGTCTTCTATGGGCTGAAAAATGTGCCACCAGAAACTGAATTTGAATTATTTATATTTGAATTTGAATTGCTTAACTTGAATAATTGCATTAAAAAGCTGAATTTGAATCACATAATTTGAATTTGTATTGTTCAATTTGAACTATTGCATTGAAACACTGAATCTGAATTGTAATTTGAAATGTATTATTTATTAGTTTGGAACTGAACATTCAATTCTCACAATTCAAATTCAGTTCGCAAAATTAAATTTCTGCAAAGAACATCCGGAGAACATAGTTGAGGCAGAGCAATCGAGCACAGATACACAGAGCGCCTCTTCGGCCAATCAGCACCTCTGTTTTCTTTTGTAACATTTGTTGCTACCCGGTTGCCACTCACCACGAAACGGAGGAAGAAGTTGGTCAAGACTGGCTTGACCATGGATTGGCCGAAGAGGCACTATAGCAACCGAGTGGCAACAGAGGTGCTGATTGGCCGAAGAGGCGCTCTGTGTATCTGCGCTCGATTGCTCTGCCTCAACTACCGGGATGTTCGTCGCAGAAAATTTAAATTGAATTGTGCGAACTGAATTTGAATTGTGAGAACTGAATGTTCAGTTCCAAACTAATGAATTCAATTTCAAATTACAATTCAGAGTCAGTTTTTCAATGCAATGATTCAAATTGAACAATACAAATTCAAATTATGTGATTCAAATCCATTTTTTAATGCAATTATTCATGTTAAGCAATTCAATTTCAAATATAAGTAATTCAAATTCAGTTTCTGGTGGCACATATTTCAGCCCATAGTCTTCCTTCCTTGTAGGGCTGTACTGAACAGTTTTAGGCTTCAAAACTTAATTCATAATGTTAAAATTCTGAATCAACATCCGAATGCTGCACAGCCTCTTTTTTTCATGTCTGTTCTTTCACAGCTTTTCTGCACAGTTCCACCATAAAGATAAAGTTACACTTATATGATCAGTATAGTACAACTTATAGAATTGGGTTCCAGTGATGGCTGCGTTGGATTGTTTCTGACTGGTGTGATCCAAAAAAATGTCCAATAACAAGCCAAATTTCCAAATGTATTTAAAAAAGGCAGATGTAATAATTTCCCAAATAAAAAAAACATGTTTTTATCTAATGAAATATTCTGCTTCAATCCATATTTGTTGACAGTTAGCCTTTCCTGTGTTCAGAAACCTGTTTTCTCTCCAACTTGGTGCACACAAAGGGAGGTACACACCAAAAATACATTATACAACCACATATTCCATAAAGAAAGAACCTTATTTCATCCGATGACTCACTGTATTCAAATTGAGATTTTTATTTGTGCTGATCTTTTTTAAGGTGATGATATTTTATGATATTACAGCTCTAATTGCTTTTGCACAGGTCAGTTTGTTGGAACCTGAGAAGCAAATAGTGGTCATAGTACCCCCCAAACACCAGTATCATTAATTAGTTTTCAAGTGGTTGAAAGCTACTGGAATTTCTTTTGTAAAATTGCATGTTGGACTGACAATGAACTGATCTCAACCTTAGTGTGAAAAGGTATAAACGTGACTTTAAAGGCTCCCTCCACTGACCTCCACATAGTTTATTTACACACATAGGTTCAAGACATTTGACCCTGTAAACCTGAGTGATCGCTTTGTGTGAGCTGTTGGCTCATTAAACTCAGTAAGACTTGTTTATTTCAGGATATTTCCTCATCATTAAGTACTTTTTTAAAAAGTTTCTGTGAGGTTCAGAGGTCACTGGAGCGCAGCTTTGAACCAACCTGTTGCTGTTTAATTTTTATAATCTAAATCTGTCTGATTGTCTGCCAGAGAACAGTTCAAAGAAGCAGCACAAACAGAACAACCAATACTTTTCCTTTTTTATTTTTTTTATTGATCTTTCCCAATGGTACTTCATTTTAAGGCACATGTTGATTTTAAATCAAGATGATGTGTTAAATGAGCGATAAAGAGACTAAGTTGATAACTTGTATTTTTAATTCACAAATCCCAGCATCAAGTTGCCTGTTGAGTCTTTTTCTTTTCTTTAAAGTACAGGTTAAGCTGCCATTGTACTTTTTACACAGCGGTGTGGAATGAAGTGTAGCCTCTTCATCATTTGAGATATTTTTCTGACGGGCTGCTTCGGTACCTGCTGTCATTGGATTCTGCTGGAAAAACCTACTGCTGTGAGTGTGTGAGGGTGTGTGTACTCAGATTTCTGTCTTTCTCCTTTCTCATTTCTAACATCTAGTTTGTTAGCTGTCTGGTCTGGTCTAAGCCTGCTTGTCCGGTAACTGGAAATGAAGGGTTGTGCCATAAAGCCACAAACCTACTCTATCCTGATCTCAAGTTTTTTCTGAAGAAACTGAGATAGAGCCTTCTTGGAGAGTGATGTTTTTTGTTTGTTTTTGTCCTATGAACCAGGCTGAATCTTTGCCCGTGAACCATTTCAAACCATGCTCGTACCTCCTTTTCAAACAGCTGAATCATACTTTTGCCACACGGAGAGGTGGGATCAAAAAGTGCCGAGCTTTCCTGTTCTCTTTCTCTCTTTTTCTCCTATATTGCGGCCCTCTTCCAAAATCTGCCTTCTCTCAAGCAACATCAGTCACTTCAGCAGAGCCCACGCAACATCCACAGTCCATTCTTCTTATTGTTCTTCCTCGGATGCCTCTCTTTTGGATCATTATACATGGATCCTACTCTCTCTGCATGGCCTCAAGGCAAATGACACATCTGAGCAGAACACCATGGGTACAGTTGTGCAGTATCAAGTGACTGACTGATTTAAACTTTTCTTTTTTTAATTTTTATTGGCAGGCCCCACATGTTTAAGCTTATAATGAAAAGAACAACCCACGGGCTTCTTGTCATCAGTTTTGTATTCAGCAGCAGAGCCAACCAAATCTAATTTAATTAACGCTGAAGGCCTCACGACAAAGTGGCATCAATAACAAGTTTAAAGATAAAAAAACCTGACAATTTCTAACAAGAAATGAAAACACGGACCCCGCAGTGAAAAGTTAATAATTGATAAATCAGGACTGCCAGAGTTTACATCTGCACAACATGTCCAGCAATGAGCTGTCTGTGTTCAAAGTGTTTTGTTGTTGACACATAATTGGTACTGTCTGTGCATTTAGGGTACTGATCAAAGGTAGTTTGGAGGGACCAGATATGGGGAGGGCTCGGGTTAGTTGTATTTTTGTAAACAGCTCTAGTCAGGTAGGGAAAGGACAGCACTTTGTAGAAGGCTGAGTGGCAGGTAGCGCTACTGAAAAAAAAGAGTTGGAGACATAAAGCATTGTTAAATTGAGTTGTTCTTTTTTTTTTTCAATTTGTCATTTTTATTTTGTTTAAAATAAGACCTGTAGGGAACCAGAAAAAAAGAAAAGAACTCCTAACTACAGTGCCACTTGTTAATTTTGTGTAAATAATACTAGACCATGTAAATACAATGTTGTATATGAAAAAAAAATCTTTAAAATAAAAGGGAAAATCATTTGTGAGCAGAAAGATTTTGTTTTTATTTGATTTTTGATTTTCTTTTTCCCTTTTTTTGGATGATTCAAATGTGACACAAATGGTGTGTATTTCAAGACTGCTATTTCAAAAAATGTTTGTTTTATTTGAGACGTGATCTATAACAGCGAGTGTATATATAATGAACCACAAAATAATGAGAAATGTTTTACCGTATTATACCCTTGGTTAACTCCTACCTGTGTCATAAAAACCTTTGTCCTCAGTTGCTTGTTTTTTTCTGCTATCGTGGTTTTTACGGCGCTTTGGACATGTCTATAAGCTTGATTGTGAACAATTAAAGCTTGTCTGTCAAAGCATGGAGACGTGGCCTCGGATCAACTTGCTTTTCCACACTGTAAAAGTGAGGTTGGGCAATGTTAGAGTGAGCAGCGAGCAGATGAAAAAGACCTCAACCACTTATTTTATATTGTTAGTTTGAGATTTTATGAGGTAGCCAAAGTACTTTATTTCAATAATTCTCTATAAGTTTTCCAAGAGTAGTTTGAGTTGTGAGGAAAATACTGTAAAAGTAAGTTTTCTAGGGAAACAAACACCTGAGCAAACAGCTTCACTACTGTCTTCAACCAATCCAAATTTAAAGATTTATGATAATATCAGATGATTGGACAGAGTAGGGTACTTTGCATGTAAACAATTCATTTATAAAGGTATTATCAAGCCAGATGCCACTGTGGAAGCTATGACTGTGCATTAAAAGCAGAAAAAAGACACATCTACTGTACGTTATGTAATGATAAGGACCAAACACACACAGCTTTAACAATGATGTAAGTGCAGCACACAATACTGACCATACTGATGATATAGACTTGTCATTGAACATATTTAAAGATGGTGTAAACCTACAATAATTGAAGGAGGCCTATTTAAATGTACAGACCACAGCTGGGTTATATACTAGCATATTGCTGCATTATTATGAGATCACTTGTATTGTATGGAGACCATAGGCACATTTCTAAAGGCAATATAATTAGATTTTTTTTATCTGTGCAACGCTATACGCTATCCATATTCATTTAAGTGATCAAACCGTACTATTACAAGCAGTTCTTCACAGCCAACACTCTAAACTAAAAACCTGCTACTACTAGCATCTAAAACACTAACACTGTACTAAAATACATCTAAAACATTCATATATTTGATATTTGAAATTAATAAGGTGACATTCAGGATAAACTTGAAAGCAGTGTCCTGATAGGGATTCAATATCATCAAGAACACAATTATAACATTAAGAGATAGTTACTGACAGGGGCAGGAAACTAGTTTCTCCTAAATAATTCCTCTGTGCACACTATGCTAATATGCTGCCCTTAATGCTTAATGACCTTTAAACCCTACATGAACCTCAGGTCAAACAGGTATATTAGGCTCTGGCCACATTTTTAAAACCATTTTCCCCAAACTAACCAGCAGGGGGTGCTGCTGTCTAATGGTAACAGCACTGTGTGGCTCAAAGTGAGGAAAATATATGACAAGGCCAATCTTCCTGATACTGGAAGTTTGAACTGTTTTAAATTTCATGAATCTATGGTTATTCATATACTTGATTTGTATACAATCTCACTATAATTAGGCTTATAAATCACAACCTTGTTTTCTCTGGCTTTGTATTAACAAATTATTCCACAACTGAATATATTACATTCAAATTGCCAGGATAATAATGATTAAGTATGGATTTTAAGTAAGAAAACAACAAAATATTAATGTTACTACGCCAACACAAACAAAGGGTGTGTCGCTTTAAAAATGCTAATTAGGTTCTTGTTAGGGATTTATCGTGACGTCACATCCTGAGGAGAGCTTTGCCTCCTACTTTTTGTTGGGACCTGGGAGAGAAAATTACCCCGCAGAGGAAAAAGACACAAGTTATAAACTATGGAAATATACGAGCTCGCTGTTTAGTCGTCTACAATGCAAGCGGACGTGCTTTCACCTTGAATTCTTACGAGGAGGTTTTTGTAAGTACGCCTCCTTTATTCAGACCTCCACGGATCCACAAGTGGCTGGGAGCAAGTGTATGTCGGAGACAGCTTTCTGAGCAGAAAGCGGCGTTTGTTTTCCCGTACGGGGCAGACTTGGGTGGGCGGAGTCTTGTGTATTACATGCGTTCCTTGCTGACGGTCAACTCCGGCTGTAAAACAAGCGCACACCTGTTCCTTTTGCCTACTCCAGGTACCTCAGGCCTTGGGGACAATTGTGAAGCTATGGGTTAAATTGTTAATTTTTCAGTCTTATTAATATTGTTCCAGCAGCAGTGTGTATACGTTTATTTTTATTTTTCTAGTATGTTTTTTAATTTTCCGTATAAGCACAGTCCATCTCAGCGGTTTTTCTTTTCTGTCTGACCTGAAACCACAAATCGCGAGTAAGTTTCACCTTATAACGTTACCTCTATGGAGTATTTATGGGCTATTTTGTCCATTGTTGAATCAATTTAATCCTGCCTGTAAACACAACTTCTGTCTTTTTGTGTCTTTTTTAGTTATTTTGTGTCTTCTTTGGGTCATTTTGTGTCTTTTTTTTAGTCATTTTGTCTTTTTTTGTTCTTTTTGTGTTTTTTTTTTTTTTAATTTTTTCCTTTTTTTGTCATTTTGTGTCTTTTTTTAGTCTTTTAGTCCAACATAAAATGTTTTTTTTTTTAGTATTTTTTTCTTTTTTTTGTCATTTTGTGTCTTTTTTTAGTCTTTTAGTCCAACATAAAATGTTTTTTTTTTTAGTATTTTTTTCTTTTTTTTGTCATTTTGTTTCTTTTTTTAGTCTTTTAGTCCAACATAAAATGTTTTTTTTTTTTTTTGTATTTTTTTCTTTTTTTTGTCATTTTGTGTCTTTTTTTAGTCTTTTAGTCCAACATAAAATGTTTGTTTTTTTTAAACTCTCAAAACACTATCATGCTCAATAAAGAATAATACAATTTCATTTCTAGCCGTTTTTTCCAGTTAACTTTAACGTTAGCTATGTAGCATTATTAACTTGAAAACCGTTAGCGTACAGTTGCTAACGTTACGTCACTTATTAATTGATAACCAGCTCACTGTGAGGTAACGGTAGTTTCTGGGACTCATTAAATTCACGTTAAAAGGATATGAGCTATCAGTTCTTCCTCTCTCTCAGTGAGTTTCTTTATTCAAAGTGATGTCCATTGATAGCCTAGCTTAACTAATTTATAGCTGACTTGTTGCTATCTTGGTCAGCCAACTTTTAGTGTTTGTCACCTGTGTGTCAACAGCCAGTTTACAGACATGGGTCGTAGCCATGATAAAACCACATTATAGTAGCCTTAGCTAACACTCGTTGCTTCGTCTAGACCAGGGGTGTCAAACTCAAATACACAATGGGCCAAAATTTAAAACTTGAATAAAATTGCGGGCCAGCATTGAACAAATAAACCTTTTAATATACACCAAACATGTTTTGCTTTAACATTAAATATGGAACCAGCAACGCTTATAAACATACAATATATAACTAAATAGTGCAGACATGCAAAATCAAATTTCAAATAAAAAACACATCAATGTCATTAATTTATTAAATAAAAATTAAATAAAAATTGTATGCCTCTTTTCTATTTGCATCCTTCTGATTTAAATATCAAAATAAACTTTTTCAACAGGTTAATACATTTAAAAATAAAATAACAATAATAAATCTAGTATTAGCGGTAAATGCGCCGTATAACAATAATATAATAATTTGGTATTGCCTCGCGGGCCAAATAAAATTACACTGCGGGCCAAATTTGGCCCGCGGGCCAGAGTTTGACACCCCTGGTCTAGACCCATGATATCAGATATCAGATGTTAACTTGCTAAACATGGGAATTATGCAAACAAAACGGCGCATGTGTTTGTTTGTTGTTTATGTCAGGTATTTATGTAGAATAAGTAGCTGCCTGCCAGCTGACATTACAACACTGGATCATAAGACAAAAACAATGCATACATCTCGTGTTTCTGTGGTCCTAGTTTACAACTGTTCAATTTAAACTATCTTATTAATCACCCAAAGGGGATTTACATGTATGCAGCTTACAGAGTGCAGTGGTGGAATGTAACTAAGTACATTTACTCAAGTACTGTACTTAAGTACTTAAGTATAGTTTTGAACAACGTGTACTTTACTTTTGAGTATTTTCATTTTTAGATAACTTTATACTTCTACTCCACTACATTTTGAGACAAATGTTGTACTTTTTACTCCACTACATTTAGCTGCCAGCTTTAGTTACCTTCAGGTCGAGATTTAACATAAAAATATTATAAATTGATCCTGAAATGAGCCTTCAGTACAAATAATATTCTAATGTATTTAGAATATATAAAACAATCTGAGTGGGTCCATTCTGCGTAACAAGTACTTTTACTTTTGATACTTTAAGTACATTTTGATGCTGATACTTTTGTACTTTTACTTAAGTAAGTTTTGAATACAGGACTTTTACTTGTAGTGGAGTAATTTCACAGGGTGTTACTTTTACTTAATTAATGGAGCTGAAAAAATAATGAAAACAACAAAACGAGTCGACCAAGGGTTTAAGATGTTTAAATGAATAAAATCTATAAATAAATGGTGTTGCTAAACTTTGATAAGACAGTGAAATATGAGCTAAATGGTAACAAAGAGACCTATGATAACTTACAAGTAGGATTGCAAAGTGGATGACAGATTTTGAAAGGCAGCTAGTTTTACAAGCACGTAAAACATAATGATGTTCTGAATGGCGGCAGAGACAATTCACTTGTAAGAGCATGATCCAAAGCAGCCAAACTACTTGTTTGTTTCTGGATGATTTGTTGGTTTCAGAAAACAGTCAGGTCTTTTGTTTCACTCTGATGATCTTAGATGAGACCTTGTCAATGCTGTACACGCTGTTATTGTCTTTACTGTAAGACAGCAAAACCAGCAGATTAAAGAAAAGGTTTCAAGACTCTCGATAAAAGATTGATAAAAACATAAGAAGATGACCAGCCTGTCAGAAATGGAATTTAGTTTCTGGAGAAGATGAATCCTCTGTTCTCTTGTTGTCAACATGACATTCTTGCATACATACTAAATATGTTACACTTTTCTCATAAGAGTCAATATCTACTCTCTTCTCTTTCAGGTGTGGTAGTGTAACCCTCCCTCACCATGCTGAGTTTCCTGCGCAGGACGCTGGGGCGGCGTTCCATCCGGAAACATGCAGAGAAAACTCGGTTACGGGAAGCCCAGCGTGCCTCGACGCACATCCCTGCTGCTGGGGATGCAAAGTCTATCATCACCTGCCGCGTATCCTTACTGGATGGGACAGACGTCAGCGTTGACCTACCGGTAAGGAGCATTGCTGGAGTCCTATAGGTTGTGTGTGTGTTCATTATGCCACAGTGGGGACATTAGCAGTGATTACAAGCCATGATTTTGGAGACTGTGCATTCTTCTATACTTGCAGGCTGTCAACCATTTTGAAGGAGTTTTGAATTAACATTTAACTTGAGAGTTTCAGCTCATTGGAACCCTGTCAGAACTTTTAGTGGTTACAAAAATGATGAAAGTTGAAATGTGGTCATGATAAGTCTGTCAGTAGAAGTGAATGGCCAATGGCAACACATAATTGGTATTACAGAAGAGAAAATTCAATGCTGTTTTTTTTTAACTGGGTAGGAAGGTTTACTATACACTTAAACCAGATTTTTGAATAGACATGTAAAGCCATGCATTGTGTCTTGTAATGGAGGTCCCTGTGTCTCCACATGAAGGATGTCCACTGTTGTGGTGTTGTTCCGAGGTCAGGTAATACTCTGCAAATTATGGAGTCGGGGGGGGGGTTTCGATACAGCATAGTATTGCGATATTTTGCGTGGCAATATTATATCGATTCATGGCCGCTAAGTAAGTTCAATTTGACTGAATACTTTGTTGGTCAGTCTGTGGGTTTGACTCTTATTGTGGAGAAATAAAAAGACTCAAGTGAGATGAATAGACTGAGAATTTTCTCTTTCTTGACAAAATTCTTGATTTAATTTAATTTTGTGGACACAAAATGCAGATAAACAGTTAAATGGCAATGCTCACCATATCGCAAAATGCTTAAAATCGCAATAATATCATATTGTGACTCAAGTATCAGGATATAATCATATTGTGGGGCCTCTGCTTATTCACACCTCTAGTGTTTACTATAACCTACAGTGTTTATGTATTTACGCGAAAGCTGTAAAGTGAAAGTGCAAGCGCTGTGCTAGTGACCATTGAGAGCCTGTGTCAGTAGAGCAGCCCTGTTGAGCCTATAAAGTGCGTGGGTGTGTGTAGGGGGGTGTGGTAGTGTTTTGCTGATCACCTGTAATTCCATGATCCTCTCTGGAGAACACACTTAATCACATGGCAGCGTCACATGACATATAGGCCTCATCACCAAGTGGACACAAAGCAGAACTTCACTCTCCCCACGTCTTCCTCTCTCTTCTGTCTTTCCTCTCCCGTTTTCCCTCCTTTTCAAATTTATCATTTGCTTCTCTGTACTGACTTTACTTAGACAGACACCAAGCTTCTACAAGGAAATGTGTCATGTGTAATTTTAATGTAGAATTTTAGAACTTGGGGTATAAATATCTGGATTTTTTTTTCCCATCATGTGGTCTTTATTTTTGCTCGGCTCACAGGTTTTACTACTTTGTATTTCCACTTGCATTCCATGTGTCAAATCTGCAGCATTCCAGTGAGGCCAGTCTGGTGTCTAACTGTCCTGTATGACTCAATCTTATCTTGAAATCTAGCAGTCTGGCATTCATTACAAGGAAGATGTTTCAAAGACTCCTTTTCTCTTTATTAAAACACCTGTCTTATTGGTTCAAACTGAAAATGTTTTTGGTTTTCTACAAAACAAATTTTTACCATATTTGTTTTTTCATCTTTTTTTACTCAGATGAGATCATTACCTACATATAGGTTGATACTTCTGTCTGACACCAAACAGTGATATTTGAGTGTGTTAAATTAAACCAATTAACCACCAATTGAGAGCGTGAGATCTTACCAGCTTACTGAGCAAGAATTTCACAAGCATATTTTATTTAGCACATCTCACACATTTTTGAGTCTGTCTTGGTGTAAGAGCTGCTAAATCATTAACTTGTACTCCTTCCTATCAGCTCAGTACGGTATGCACAGAGAGGCTGGACTTATTCTTTCTTCTAGTGGAATGTTATCTGCTATGACTGTTGCTCTTTCTGATTACTGGAGTTCGTATGAGGCTGTTTCACTAGTGTTAGTTGTTAATAGGGATTTTGTTATTTCCTTTTTTATTGATGGAGTTCATTGACTGTGAACTAGCCCTACTGTACCTTAAAAGCTCACAGGCATTTACTGTGTCTGCCTGAAGGAAGTTTTAAAATTAGATTTGAATGCATTCCAGACCTGGCCTTGTGTTAGGCTTTAAATTGAGCTTTTTTGGTGCCTCCCATCCCCCAGATGTAGGTGGCCTTTGCAAACCCTTCATCATCCATCTATCTCTAAGTGATAAGGCATTAACAAAAACGCAGTTAGGAGCATTGCTGTGCCTTCTAGATATCCATTTGACTAACAATGGCAGTAGCAACAGAATTTCAACACAAGGAGCGAATAACTGCAGCAGAGAAAATCTAAAAGAAATGTAACTCTTTATAGTTAAAGATGAGGGATAAAATATTTTAGAATATGTAGTTTCTCTTTCCCCACTTGTCTGGTTGAAACTAGTTTCTCCCTTAAAGTTTCTCCTCTCTCTTGTGTCAGGGGTCTTGCCCTTTATATGCTAGAGCCTGCATGTGTTGACAGATACTGTAATGCCTACTGAAACTGGAGGCCCCTCTTTGTTATGGCAGGATGTTTACATCACTATTTAAATATTGTAATGCTCAGTGTTTTAGCTCTCCTGAGGTTGTGTGGGAGGGTCTGCTATAGCGGCTAGAAGCAATATAGAAAAAGAACAGCAGAGGCATGTGCTTAACAATAAGTATTAGTATAGTATTTTGTCATAACGCCTTATGTATTTGCTTTTGCATAATGAAGTTAGTTATTTAGGTGTTTTAATTCCAGCTCTAATTGAGAAAATCCAGATAAAAATGCAATTTCCTCCTTGAATAGAACCCAGTTGGAGAAATATCAGCAAGACCAATGGCATTGTGTGATTAGTAAAAATAACTGATTCAAGGCAACAACTTTTGTGGGCTTTGATATTTTTGAGTGGTTGTTGTTGTTGTTGTTGTTGTTGTTGTTAGGCCATTCTGTCCAAACTGTTCCTAAATGCTCTGGGTAACATGGGGAACTGAACTTTTATAGGAGGAACCGACAAATCAAGATAGAGAGGGAAGCTGAGCAGGTTTGAAATGAAGCATTACAGCTTGCAATTGTCTGTTTCATCCATGCTCATCATTTAACCAGACAAAGTTGAAATTGGCACAGTATTACTGTCTTTTGCTGGCAGTGTAGCATACAGTGTAAAAGCCTCCAGGGATTAGACGTAAGGAGCGATGATATCTATAAAACAGGTTTAGCACAGACTTGGTTTAAAGAATCTATACCTTTCAAAGTGGGGTTGCATGAGGTACTTAAGTAGATGGCGGTTGGCATGCCCCCAGTTTGGAGAAGCAAGAAGGAGAACTTCTGCATAAGCTAAGCAATGTTTTGCGTGGACAGAGGCAGCAGCTAAATGTATTTTGGCCTAAAAAATATATAAGTTTAGGTGTACGATATATTTCTAATATTTTCCCTTCTTCACCTTGTTGTTAGACAGCCCTTTTCTTTGGCACTACATTTTCACAACATAGACATTCCATATTCCTATGCATAAGCGCAACTGTGCTGTGCACTGTATTACTCCGCAGATCAACTGCTCGGTCAGATTTTCTACAGTTTAACTAATGCAAGAAAATAAAAACGGGGCACTATGACAGCAGAAATTAAATGTTTCACTATAGAGATAAGACCATCATGAAAAACAATATACAGGAGAATAACTTTTGCAGAGGGAGACAGATTAGCAGACAAAGAGAGAGGGGAATCTTCTGTGGAGACTGGAGACTAGGAAGAGGCTGTCTGGCGGCAAGGTAAAGAGGTGGTTCTAATATCTAGCATACATTTTAACGGATATTGATGTTGTTTTAGGTGGCTAAAATATGTTTAGCTGCTGCCCCTGTCCACAGCAGTAAGTAGCTTAGCGTTCATGCCAGTCACTCCTGTCTGCTTCTCCAAACCGGGAAAGTACAACTACAATCTACTGTAGGTAATACACTGACTACATAAGTACCTCATACAACCCAACTTCAAAAAAAAGCCGAACTGTTCCTTTAAGCAATTTCCTCCATCAAAGGGTTTGCAGACTGACAGGTAACGGCTAAATTGCTGTTGATTCAACTTAAGCTGACATAAATTTGGGGGAACCCCTGCTAAATGGGGCAGTTTTTGTTTCTTTTTAAGATGTTCAGGTGGTTGTAAATAGACTGCCACAATCTAAAACTGAATAGGGCCCATTCATGGTATGTGTGTCACTAGTATTTGAGACCACCCAATGCTGACTCCTAGGGATACCTTTGTTTGGCAGCATCAATGTCTAAACATAATTCCACACTGCCCTATGATTCACATTCCTTCCTTTTAAATGTATTTACTTCCTTGTCTTTTTTCTCTTTATCTTTCTCCCCCCATTCCGCACCCTACAGCCACCCACATTGTCACCTCCTCAAACCTCTTTTTCTGTTGTTGTAGATTTGTAGCCCACAGAAGAAGTTGAGCACATGCAAGCTTTATTTTTTGGATAAATTAAGCGATTTTGTTGACATTAGTTCTACAGCTTATCATTGGCAAGTTGGAAATTATATCTGTTATTGTAATTGTTTGAAAGACACATTTAAATGAACTGATTTGAATTTCAATCATCCCTAACTTAAATTATTTAGTTCTTTGTATTTAGGTTCTGCTTTTTCTGTATGCTTACATTCTTGAATGTACCTATCTCTACTCTGTGTACCACATGGAAGTTAACGTGTTTGACTATGTGTGCGTTGTTTTGAAGGGTGCTTTAGGTTGAAAATTTGCCCAAAATGCGAAGGTCGCACTGGATGAGCAACTTTCACTGATTGAAAATGCAGTCAAGATTAGATGCCTCATCCATTGTTTAACCTGTTTAACTCCTGATTTTCACATTGTAGCTAACAAAGGTTAACAAAATAAAAACAGCATTTTGTTATTGGTAAATGTGAGTGCTTCGATGGAATCAGGACTCACTGAAGAATACTTTGAGAACAAGACATTTAGAACATGTGACGAGTTGGCTATAATTCAAAGAAAGCTATGCAGCTGATTAATTGTTGGGATCTGTGGCCACCTTTGGTCATAAACTGGATGATTTGAGGAGTCAACAGTGACTATATTACTTTGTGCAAATTGATGCATCATTGAGGACAGACGGAAGCCTGCTTTAACTTTTCTTTTTCAGTGTGGGCAATAGGTAATAGTTAAGGAGAAGTATTCACATTTTGGACAGCCATGCAATAAATTCATGTTCAAGTGCATATGATATTAAAAACCTCATGGTTTTCCACATTTCTCGGGCTTTGTGTTGTGGCCATTTTTAAAAGGTGTCATTACTACAGTGGTTGGTTTATTGGATTTGTGAAGTGTAGTAGATGAGAGCATCAGCTAAATAGCTCAATTGTAACTTAAACATTCTGACATGCAGTGTCTGAGGGACAAAGCTGTATGCCCACAGGCAGGCAGAAGGACTGCAAACAGCCCAACAATACTGCAGGCAGTATAACAAGGCCTTGGGTGCAGCACACATCCACATACACACACACATACACAATGAGTCCTTTGTACTCTCTCTCCCTGGGTACTGTAGGGGTGCGGTATGCCTTGTCAACTATGCCAGCTAGCATGGGGCCAGCCCCCCTGAGCTGCCCAGAAGCTCTCTTGGGGGGGGGGGAGCATCCGTGTGTGTAGGACACACAGGGAAACCTTTAGATTATACATGCCCATCGCGTGTCTTCATGAATTTTTGCTACATTTTTTTTTTAACATGCATTCAATTTTGCACATAGTTTGTAAAATGTACCCTAAAGGTAAAGATAGGACTAACAGCGGATGGATTGAAGGCTGCAAATGACATGTTTTAGTCCTAATGTCAACAATATCACCATAGATTGCATTAAAGCACAGTGTACTGAATTTAATAATGTAGGGGAAAGTGTCTGTTTTATCTTAATTTGGAAAGAGAATCATATATATGTATAGTTCACCCGTCAACATCCCCAAGAATAACCGTGATTAGTTGCTGCAATTGTTGGTGTGTCATTGGTGCATCGCCAACCTATCGCCGCTGTGCTGGAGGGAGAAATGTCTGTACACATTGTTATCATGGGAGAAGAGAAAAGTCACTCCAACTTATTTGTTTCAAACTCATAACAGTCCTCTTGAGGGTTCGCTAAGTCCAGGATGCAGCATGTTAGTGGAGGGGGGGAGAATTCAGTCTGAAATAGATGGCCAATGGGAGGCTTATACCAACAGTCTACATCTGTTGGGTCCGAGTTGTACGCCATTAATCAAGCATGCAATAAAACTTCCTTTCACCCCAGTAATTTACTCAAGGAATACTTTTTGGACTTGGCAACAAACAGGCAAGTCACATGAATGCTATGATTAGTTACTCTGTGGTTCTAGTGGCCCTGACCTGCTTTTGATTCTTATGAAAACATGAGAGAAAATTAAGACTGGTGAAAATGTTTTGTCAATCTACAATTTTTTGCAACTGTAGTTTGGTGAGAAAAAATAAAGAGTAAGAAGTCAGTCATGCTCTTTGTTAAAATTGCAGATAATTTATGTGCAAGAATAAATATGGGTTAAGAAATTACCAATTCAAGTAAAAAAGATTTTTTAAAAATCCAGATGGAGAAGGAGCAAAATGCAACCACAGCCTGATCTAGGATATTTTCCTGACACAGTGAAGGGCCCACAGAGCCAGATGATCACATGATGCATCCAGCCACCCCACTTCCCCTCAGCTCCTCGGCGTCTGGGGGCACTTCAGCCCCCGTTACCTTGGCAACACTGTCGCTGTGCCTCATGGTGGGGTTTGAATGTTGCATGCCTCTGTGTGTGTGTGTGAGAGTGTGTGTGTGTGTGTGATTGTGAGAGTGAGTGCACATGTGAGGGAGAGATCTCCCAGTCCCAGGCAGAACACAGGCAGTAACTGGTACGGCCTTGTCAGAAAAGGCAACACCTATTTGTGATGTTAATATTTTCACTACGTGCTTGGAGGGGAAAATTATGTTTTGGTCTTTTAAACTTCTTCAGAAAATCATCATGTACACTTAAAAATAAATTCAATACATTTCTCCCTAAAGACTTGATTTATAAGTTGTAACAAACTTTGATCAAATAACTTAGTTGTGCGATAGGAAATGAATCTGCAATTATTTTGACAATCAAATTTTAGTAATTTTGTAAACAAGGGACCAGGCCTCATTCATGATAAGAGTAAAGAACCTTCCACAAATTTATGTCCAGTATTGTTAACATGAGAAGCTCAGCCATATAGAAGATTCCTGTGTTGTAACCTGAGGACTCTTGAGGTATTAACCATCCGGAGGCCCGCCATTGCTCCCTTATCTAGTATTTGTGTTGTGCTGACAATGCATGACCTTTTTCATGAATATCAATGTTGACACTGTAATTTTGCTTTTCAATGTCACTAGTTTTACAACTTTATGTCACTCCGATATAAGACCTGTCTGTCTGTTTGTTTGTGTGTTCCCCTGATCAGAAAAAAGCCAAAGGTGAGGAGCTGTTTGACCAGATCATGTACCATCTGGACATCGTAGAGAAAGACTACTTCGGACTGCGCTTCATGGACTCCGCACAAGTCCCGGTAAGAATTGAGATACACTTTACACAATAATCTCTACTGGTTGACAAGCATTTAGTTAGCCTTTCTGAATAAAGGTTGTTTAACTCTATGCCAGAAGATTGTCTTTGACCTTTTTTCTTCTTAATAACTTTGTGTCCCTTGCCAAAGAGCACCTTTATTATACTGTTTGTTCTGAGCACTCCAGACAATTTCTTTAACAGTTCAAAAGTATGTTTTGTCTCATTGCCATATTTTGGGTTGCCTAATTTGTTATGATTTGTGTTTTTTCTACTATTAGAACAAACAAAACTCATTGGTTCAAATATTTGGACAAATAAATATTATGAGAAATGGAAAATGGTAATGTTGTTTCGCTAATTTATCACAATATCTACTCGACTGAACTAATTGTATCCATGTGTTCAGCACTGTTACTTTCACCATTTTGGGCAGTCTTCTCAGCTGCGGTTCGCAGCCAGACTTCAGATTTCAGTCCTGATCACTATTCACCCGTTTGAAGGAAGGCTTTAGGTAGGGACTTTCCCTGCCAGTGAATGGGCTAAAGGGATTGGTTATGGGACTCTTGTCAGCTCTGGGAGTCAGGCTGTGCTCTCAGACAAACTCTTCGGTCAGCCAGTGACCCTGTTCCTTTACCCTGATACTTTGTGAAGGCCATGGAAGAAGGGAAAGCTGAAGGAAGGATGTTACTGAAGAGAGGCACGGAGGGGAGGGGTGGAGGTAGCCAGTCAAAAGGGTGGGAGAGAAAGGAGAGAGAGAGGGGGATGGCGGTGATAAGGAATGCGGGGGAGAGGAGACTAGAGAGAGCTGTGAGTTCCTCTGTTATCTCTCTCTGTCTCTCTCTCTCTAACTTGCATATGCATAGACACCAACACCACTACTGCCGCCTCTCCTTGACATTTTTCATGCCTCATAGAGCTGAAACTTCCGAGAAGAATCGCAGCACAGAACATTGACTTTAGTGTGAATGTGTGTGCAGATTTGGACAAAGGACTTCCCAGAATTCAACTTTTCATGAACGTAACTGTTCACTTGGTTCATTCATCCATTTGCACATATAACTGTTCGTTTGTAATTTAAATGAAGGCAGGGATAATATTGGTGGAGAAAACTGTTATAATTATGGGATCAAATTGCATCTGTCATCTCAATTGTTAAAGCTTCTGTTTCTCTTGTTTCAGCACTGGCTTGATGTTACAAAAAGTATCAAAAAGCAAGTGAAAAGTAAGTATACAGAGCCTTTCTCTGTCAATGTTTACCCCCTCTCCAAACTAACTTAAGGTTATTTACATAACCCCGGTTCTCTGAGTAGCATGAGTGAGTGTCTACTTGCTATAGAAAAATCAGATGTTTCTGTTAACACGTCTGTATTTTTGTGAATAACAAAACCATGTTTAAATTAGTATAAGGGGATTTAGTGCATTTTTTTTCACATGTTATGATTGTTAAGCTTGGTAAATGTACTCAGCTGTCAGCTTGATCTCTCTTTCAGTCGGCCCACCATACTGCCTTCACCTGAAAGTTAAGTTTTACTCGTCAGAACCAAACAACCTGCACGAGGAGCTCACCAGGTGAGTTAAGCCACAAACATTTGAACATAATAGCTTGGATTCTCATGAACTCAAGTGTTTGTTATTAAGTTTGGTCAGGTTTGATCCAGATGTCCTATCACTAAAATGTGTCATCCAGTTACAATATGTAGTTAAAAACAACCAGGATTTCATTAAAACTTGGTTTAAAACAAACTAAAAACTTAATTTATGATAACTTCTGGCAAACTACAATAATGAGATGAGATGAGATGATGAAAATTAGGTTTTCTCCAGGTTTTATGTTTTATGTAAGTACACAACTTGACAAGATATAAAACTAGTCTAGTCACTTTTAACACACTTTAAACTGGAACATTTACGTATTATACCTTTTTTATATGTTTCAGCAAGTCATTTTTCAGATATTTATCCATTGATTCAAAAACATAAATGTAATTTGCAGTGTTCCATGCTGGCAGATGGTTGTTTCTGCATGTAGTCACATTTCATCACAATATTTAACTGTATTGTTTTGTTTTTCTTCCAGATATTTATTTGTGTTGCAGTTAAAGCAAGACATCCTCAGTGGCAAGTAAGTAATTTCCTGCAATTTAAAATTTAACTGCCATCCACCTTAATTAATTGATGAACACAATTTTTTTTATCATGGTGTCATGGTAAAAAAAAAGTGTAAATATTCAGTGAGAAATCCGGAGAGATTGCCAACTTGCCAAAATATTAAGCAGACCTGTCAGTAGAAAGTCACTCCATATTTTGGCTGTTCATATTTTAGTTGCATCCAGTAGATGAGTCTAGAAGCCTATCAAAACAAACTCCTGTTATTATAAATGATTTACTAATAAAACATAAGGAACACTCATCCAGCTAATGAAACATCCCACCAGTGTTTGACTCTATAGTTAAGGGCACCTGCTCCCATGTTTGTTCAACACATTTGGATTGGTTATCCAGTCAGATTCAAACACACAAATTGCCTTGCCATTGGTGGCTTGAGTCAAGATTTTACTGGCCCTTAACAGTCATTATTGTTGACTACTGCATTTGTTATATTTAAGTAGCCCAGCTGTCCTCCTGTCATCTTACCTTTTATTTCCCACAACTAACTTTTAAATCACTTGACCAAGGCAATACTGTGTTGCCTTTCTTCATCAGTTATTATCCCTTTAAACATGAGTTGTTGTCTTGGTAGTCACAGCCATGTTACTGTAAGAGGCTTACAGGATTACATGTTGGAGAACAGAATAGTTTTATTACCATTAGTCAGAAAGTGGACTGGGAGAGCATACAAATACACTACAAAGGAACATTTTTTTTGCAATGTTTGCCTGAATAATAATAGGAAGTGTTAGAGACCAGTGGACCTCAGTAAAGCTCAGAGGGGAATTTAATGGCCCGTGGCAGTATTTTAGCTTCATTGATGTTGCTGTGGCTGACTCTTACCATGTCTGTGTTTTCAGGCTAGAGTGTCCGTTTGACACAGCGGTGGAGTTGGCTGCCTTCTCGATACAGGGTAAGCACAACAGGTGTCTAGGTTTCTCTCCAACTCTGTGTTTGGTAATTGGGATCACCTCTGTAATAGCTGCAATTATTTTGTGTGTTGCAGTGTACACTCCTTTGCAGAGTTGAAATATGTATTGTGTTCATTGCACACACCCCCAAAGGCCTGTGGAACCAAAATGTAGCATGTGCTTATACCAGGTAGTGTTTTGTGTGTGAAACGAGTATTTGTCAGTTTTAGGTTAGAGCATTGTACGCTCTCATACCAAGAAGCCTGTGATTTTCAATCTGCAGCAACTAAGTCCCTATTCTAGGTGCTACTTTCTGTTTGTCCACAGAGCTTACATTTGTTACAGCCTTGCCATATGTCCAACAGAAATTACTTCCAACCACCTTCATTTACTTTGTTCCATTTCAATTGAGCTGTGTCAAGTTACTCACCAGAGCCATATATTCACAAGCCCAGCAGCAGGAGTGGAACCTTGTGTCCCTGTTCAGAGGTTTCCCTTTATCTTTGCAAACCAGTCATGGCTGTCTTTGTGAATCACCACCTTCCTTGACTGATGCTTCTGGCAGTATAGCTGACATGGGCTCCGAGGCACATAAACCCCTTCCATTACAAAAGAATGCAAAACAATGAATGGCGTAGCTTTGAGTAACTGCAAAAGGCAAGAGATATTTTTTATCATACCTCTTTGGCTAAAAAAAAGAATGGTAAAAAAACTTTTCGTGGGACATAGGTTACAGCCAGTCGACAGGCCATCAGAACATTTTGCCTGCTTTTTAATTCTCGGAGGCAATAGTGAGATCAGATTTGGTACCAACCATGCCATGATAAATTATTGGTAAGGGGGAAGTGATGCTCCAATGTTCGGCTAAATTTTATCAAGGGAAAAACTGACTTGGCCATTTTCATTGTTCCTTAACCTCTGACCTCAAGATATCTGAATGAAAATGAGTTCTATGGGTAGTTTTTGCTTTACAGAAAGGCCCACATTATGCCAATCCCATTCATTTTGAGGCAAAACCCATGCAGTGTTTGTCATTCAGTACAAATGTGTAATTTTTCCCTATTGTATTTAAATTTGTCTGTATACTGGGGTCTTTAAACAGTCCTGGGATTGCACAGGAATTGGGTATGACTGGAAAGCTGAGATACTTGTGGATTTAGTCTTGTAGACTGACAACAATATATTTATTGACTTCATCTTGAACTTGAAGAAGCTGGGATGGACAATTTTCAATCTTTTATAGACTAAACAACTAAATTGATTAATAGAAAATAATGATTTGCAGATGAATCGATAATAAATAATGTGAATAATACTAGTGTCTGGCCTACTCTCTCAAATATGTAACAGTAGGAATATTATCTGCTGTTTTCTGGCAACATTTGCTTATCAAACTTTCAGTTGGAAAGTTTAATCTGTTTCAGAGCAGCTGATGTTTCCTACATGCAGTTCATTTAAAAATGCACTAATGGATCAGAAATGGAGTGTGTTTCCTCTTTTACCAAATGTTCAATGGTAAAGAGCTCATACCCTTTTAAACTACACATATATGCTCTCTCTAATAGTTAGAAATACCAAACTTAACTGCAAGAGCAATATAAAGAGTGCAGCTTCAGAGGAACAAAAGTTTGAATCATTAGAGACATTTATGGAATGGGATTGCGTGCACAAACTCTTGAACACACACACACACACACACTCTCTCACAGTCACTGTGGGGTAAATGCCAGCTCATTAGTGCTCCATCCTCTTTGGAGGCCCCCTAATCCAGCACCCTTTCTGTCTTCTCTCTTTCCTTCGCTTCAGTTTCCTCCCTTCATTTTCCTTTTATTCAGAATTATGTTTTGGTTCACTGACAATTCCTGGGATAGGAATAGGATAAAATTATCTTTTCTGTCGTCTATATCCTGAGGCTATGCTCACAGCTGGACTAGCTGCACAGTGAGGTAATCTAACCAAACACTGCAAAATGTAATCAGAACCAAGGCCTTTTAGTCGTTGTCCTGTTTCTGTACACCAGTACCAGAGATAAGAGGTCTCTTTTAATGCTCCATGTTGTCTTCCTTTCAACACACTGTTCTCTTTCTTGTCTAGAAGATTTATGTTATTTCCCTGCCTCAATTGTCTCTTTGTCTCCCTTTTTCACCTGATAAAATCCATGACCTCTTGTCCAAAGAGAGATCACATACCCATCAGTCCCTGACCTGATGCTGCACAACAATATTTGGACAGCATTGAAGGAGGGTTTGTTTATAATTTTGACCCATTAGGATTACCTGCTCCCACAGTATGAGCCACTCCTCCTGGGGCCCTCTCCCAGGGGTTGAAAGTCAGGGTCTTGGTGAATACAAAAGTTTTATTCTATTTGTTGGACTTCAGTTGAAGGTATATTGTTAACAGATCGTAGTAGACACCTGAACAGCTCCAGCCCCTTAACAAATATGTCTTTTGAAACTTATATGGTTGCATAGGCCTGCCCCGATAAGACATTTTTCAGAACAATATATTTTCCCAGAAACTACTATTTTTAGGACCATTTTATGCCACTGATATAATGATATTAGACCATAATAATCCTACTACAACCTTTCCAACAACAATTCATTTTTTAAATCTAAAGAATATTAAACATTTGGAATTGAATTGTGGAAAAGAAATATTGAAATATCCTAGATAAATAAAACGTGTATAAATAAACTACAATCAAAACAAGTAAAATGGACTCAGGCTCTGTTAAAAGAATGCACTAAGATAAATATTTTGAATTATATTATTTTGTATTATAAATATTGTGTTCTTTTTATACATGGAATGATAAGTCGATATAGTAATTATTGTGGCAGGCCTATGGTTGCACAGATTGTGAAGTAATTAAAGATATGCATGTCTTTGTGTTTTTCAGCTGAGCTAGGCGACTGTGACCCATTAGAACATAATCTCGACCTGGTGTCAGAATTTCGCTTCATCCCAAACCAGACAGAAGATGTGGAGCTAGCGATATACAATGCATGGAAGGAGTGCAGGTAGGCTTTTTTCTCTAACTAAACTACTGCATGTATGGCCTGTCAGTTAAGCTTAATATCAATGAGAATTTACATAATGGCCACAGAAAGTGGTTATCTTATGATAGTAAATGGATGTGCTACGGTCTGTAGTCTATGTATTGTGTGGGCTGGGGCAGTTACTGAGAACACTGTATAAATACTTATTATTCATCTGTTGGGCATGGAGCGGCAGTTATGTTTTTTGATCATGCAACATTTCTTTCTGTTAAGTTTCTTCCCTCTTCTTCTTCTTCTCCTTCAGAGGTCAGATGCCAGCCCAAGCTGAAATCAACTACCTGAATAAAGCAAAGTGGCTTGAAATGTATGGGGTGGACATGCACATGGTCAAGGTAACTGACACACTCTTGTTTGCATTCTGTTTACCCTGAATCAGAAGTGTCCGTGTAAATGTGCATAAGAACATAAATATGTGAAAATATCATAATGGTTTTGTCTTTTTTTGTCATATCCGCTCGGTAGGCAAGGGATGGGAATGAGTACAGTCTGGGTTTGACACCCACTGGAGTTCTGGTGTTTGAAGGACAAACCAAGATAGGGCTCTTCTTCTGGTATGATTGGTTATATCCTAGTTTTCAGAAATATTAACTTAAAATGCTTTTTAGAAAGACCCTTTGAGTTTTCATTATTCCCTAATGTGTATGTTTGTTTGTGTTGGACTGTTGTAGGCCCAAGATCACTTGTCTGGATTTCAAGAAGAGCAAACTGACACTGGTGGTTGTGGAGGATGATGACCAGGTGAACATGAGCACACACATCAGATAACCACCATACAGTGGAATGCTGAAAATGTAGAACATGCATTTAGTCTCCCATAACATTGTCTGCTGATGACAGTATATCAGTGACCCAATCTCTTCTCAAACCACTCCTACCATTTTGTCACCTTCTCTGGCCTTCAGCTGTGAGCTTAATGATGTTCCAATTATGCAGACTTTTGTGAAAATATGTCAAAATATTCAGGTTTTTGTTTGATTGTGTGGTGAGCTTTTTCACAACCAACATAAGCATGTGCGAAAACATAAACATCCAACAACAGTACCACAGTTAATACAAGGTCATTTCAGCTGCCATCGAAAAAAATGTCAAATATTTGATCCTTTCAAACTATTCAGCTTGAAAGAAATTGACCCCATTATACCTATCCTGTTACAAAAGAAGGAAACAATTAAACAAACCACGTAGCATTTGGAGGTGAATCTCAACATTTTACCACATACAAACTAATTACAGTTCTCCTATTTGCAGACAGGACGAAGACAACATTATTTACAAACCATGTTAGACAGTATGTCCAAAATCCCTCAAAAGAAATGTACAAACATGGATAGTTCCTCTTAGAAATTTAGTTTGAAGCCGTGCCTAAACCCTGAAAGATGCTGGTTCCAAATCAAAATGAAACAAGGCTTAGTATTGTACTACCTAGAGGCTAGTGTATATGAGGGAGAAGGAGAGTCTGTTTATGTCCATCCTGGAGGTCTGTCAGTGAGGTTAATAAAGAAACCTGCCCCCTCTGGTATTTCTGGTATGCACTATTCTCCTACACACACACACACACACACACACACACACACACACACACACACACACAGTGTTCTTGCCTCCCAAATTTGTCCCAAACAGTAAAAACGCAGTTTCACCGCAGATATTTACTGTATCTACTTGAATTTCTTCTTTATCAGTTTGCTGTTTGTTACACGGACACACAAACAGCAGGAGCATCAGAGATTCAACTTGATGAAAAGGCTGACTGTGAAGGGTCATTGCTTTGAAAATTGCTACATATTTTAAAGAACAGGTGGCTACTTGGAATGCCACACTGAGATAGCACAGGTTTTGCCAACTAGTTCAATGTTGTAGTCTGTCTGTGCATACAGTGATGCAAAAGTCTGTGAAATTCAATGTGGTATGCACGTCAGGTGGCTAGGTGGTACTGTGAAGCACTGCCACACAACACACCAAGAGCTCCGCGTGCGTAGACACTTCTCTTCTCTCCTACTTCTCTTCCTTGTAGCACAACATTGAATAGAAATAGAAAAAAGTGCCCTAGGTAATTAATTCATAATTCTCTGCTCCGTTATATGATCTTTGATAATTCTGCTAAATTGCTGTTATCAGAGTTGCTAGGGCAACTTGAATGTCTCACTGATGGAAATAGTCAGACATGTTTGTTGTCATTTGTTTGGACTGGGTGTTTTACGTAAACGTGTTCGCGACAAGAGCCAGCGTGAGCTGATCAGAGCAGTCTTTGAGTTTTCAACCCTTTAGACTGAATCACAACGGTTGAGCGTTTTTAAGATTTCCACTCTGGAGCCCGAAAAACACCATTGCTGTCTGAATGAAAGGCACATCTGATATAATATTTTGTCGTTTTCACCCAAGAGCGTTGTCGTGTAAACAGGTCCTTAAAAGATGCTGAGAGGACCTGGGATCTGTCCGATAGTATGAGCACCATGTGGAACGCTGACAATTGAGCAGTAACAAAGCCGTAATGCGATACTCTGAGTGGAGATGTCCACGGTGTAAAGTATATGTCATATGTCACCATACTGAGAACTTATCCTCTCCTCTGCAGGGCAAAGAACAGGAGCACACCTTTGTCTTCAGGATGGACCACCCCAAGGCCTGTAAGCACCTCTGGAAGTGTGCAGTGGAACACCATGCTTTCTTTAGGCTGAGGGGGCCGGTGCACAAGAACTCAGCACGCTCTGGATTCATACGCATGGGATCACGCTTCAGATACAGGTAACAAATAGATCAAAGGGGGTTAAAGATACTTTTAAATGAGGCTATTTTTAGCTAAGAGAATTGGCACACAGGGGTTGTTATATTCAACTCACTAAGTAAACCCTATATGCAATAGCAGATCTTTTGCGGGCAGTCCTTCAAACAGCATTTCATGGGTTTACAGTACTAATCTGTAAGTTTTTGTCTGCATGAGCACTCCAGTGTGTTCTGGACTGCACATCCTGAACACAAGTGACTTCTAGCTTAAAAATTGATCAGTGTGGGGAACAAAATGCAGCTGGGCTTGCTTAGAAAGAATACATGTGGGAGCTTGAGTTTAGTTCCACAAATTTCGTGTTTGTTCCTCTAAAGTGTGTTTGAACATACCAACACAGATAATCCTAGGCTTGACACACAGTATCATTCTCTGTACATACAAAAAATCCCATGTGTGTAAACACAGATACTCACAGTGGTAAAAGACAGGCACTCGGTGTCGACATGCTGCAGTAGCCAGCTAGTTCCCTTCTCTGTGTGTTTAAACATTACCCAGTTGGATAAACATTAGCAGTAATGTTGGTTTTACACAGAGGTTACGGGGTTTGTTGTTAATAGAGGGTTATCGCTTGGATGGGTCCAGAGTTCAGCGGGGGTCACCACTGTGACTTTTTTTTTTTTTTTTCTACAATTTAATTATTCCAACAATTATGAGGAAAATGTATCTTTTGTATTTAATGGTTTGTCCGACATTGATCAGGGTTACAATTACTGTATATTCTGGGAGCAACAGAAGTCCTTGCAAGTGTAAAATACATTGTGTTTGTGTGACCAGTGGAAAGACAGAGTATCAGACAACCAAGGCCAGTAAAGCAAGGCGGTCAGCCTCCTTTGAGAGAAGGCCAAGTCGGCGTTACTCCAGGAGAACCATGCAGAACAGAGGTGAGGACAACACTCACGCAGTCACACACCTGCACGGCACTTAAAAATACATTACACAGTGAAAAATACATACGAATGTAACTACATGCATAAAAAGTATATAAACAGATACTGAGATATTACCTTGCATGCAGCAATAGAAACATCTTACATGATGTGAAAATATGCATATTCTTTAAAGCATAAAGAATATAGAATCTATCTGGACGTAACACTTACTGTCTGTTCTTTGTGTTTTTATAGGACATTATAATCCCCAGGAGTAAGTATTCTGATTTTGAAATGCTCTGATGTGCGTGGCTGACTACTGTACATGACTTTAGCTATGTTCAGTTTGATGTACAGCTTTAATGTTAGGGTGATCACATCCACATCATTTGAATTGTGTCAAAATTATATCTAATTTTTGTATCAATTGTCGTAGCACCGCTGCTGTCAAGTAGAGCCTGACTGATACTTGATTTTTAATATTCAAATTTAACATTGCATTACATTTCTAATTATGTTATAAACTATAGGCAGAATGGGCTTAGTAGCCAGTTATATTTTGCAACAATGACTTGTGTTTAATGACTATTATAGAGTTGACTTTGCTTAAAACTGCTTTTTTTGTCTGTCTTTGGAAATTGTGATGACACCATTTCTAAATGACCCAAGTACCTATTTCTGCATTATATTCGGTCAAAAAAAACAGTCATATCAAGGCATATCATACAAAACCAATAAAATCGTCTGACTAATATATTGCTCAGGCTCTAACTGTGACTCACACACACACTGCCTCTTAATTCATTCATCCACCATAAGTCTGGACTTGTAATCTTGTTGCAGAAGAAGCCTTTTGTTATAGGGATATGTGTGAGGGATAAAAATATGATGTCATTGGTACTTTCAAGCTGTCATGGGACCAACTGACTCAAAACATTGTGATAGTAAATGTTCCTATGACTTTTCATCAGAACTGACTGGACAGACCTACACTGTGGTAGTGCAGGTCCTTCTGAAGCAACCAAACACTTGCAATATTTCAAGCTGTTAAAGCTGGTAGAATTAGACTTTAAAAAGCATAATGGAAATACAGTTGTCGTAAATTTGGCCAAATGGTGCGTCTACATTGCCCCAAAGTGTGGTTTATGTGTCATTGTTTGAAGGCAAGACACAAACTACAAACGTCTAAGTGTAAAGTGCCACCCGTGCTGGTCAGCCAAATTAACATGTGTAAAACATTATAGGAGGCTTTAAGAGTCCCTGGTCAATTTCTTAAGTGTTCTTGAGTGTTCTTACTTTGTGTTCAGGCGACGCTGAAAACCACTTCAGGTATTCACTGTACAAATCTTTATGTAATATTGAGAAGCTATTTACTTTTTGAATAATGTTTCAATTTCTTTCCTTGCTAAGGGTTCTTTCCTCAGGCAATGGAGTCAGCTCCAGCAAAGGCAACAAGGTGAGGAGCAAAACTACTGTGTGTATTTTAATCCTTCCTCTATGATACAGAATAACAAAACAGCAGAGCAATGAATTTAGACAGGTTTCAGAGAAGGATACAAGACCAGTAATTGTTGATGTTTTCATACAAAAATGTTCATTTTTTATGACAAGGTACAGCTGGCTAACTTCAAAAAGCTTAGAATATTATCCTGCGTATTTAATTCAACATTCCCAATTCTTTCAAATTTCACACTGCTCATCTCTATACCCCTACCATCACTACTTTCTAACATATTTTTTTCTTTCTTGCCACCTTTAGCCTTCTCCCATTCGAGGTGCCTGGTCAGCTATGCCCGTGGTCAGCCCGGTGGCAGCTGCTCCTGCCTGTGCTCCGATGGAAATCGAGGCTCTTCCCAGGAGTCCTGGAGGAGAAAAGAGAAGGTCAGTACAAGAGTTCAGAGTTGGTTCTTTTAATCCTCCGCCTATTTATGTATTTATTCATTTATTGGTTTGTTTGCTCACCTTTCCCCCAATATTTGGTGAAATATGCTTCACCCCCTTCAATCCTGAAGAGGATAAGCATTCTAGAGAATGGATGGTTTCAAGGTTTTGGATCGATACACAAGTTAAATGTTAATGCCTGTTGGGTGCTGAAGAAGTGGATGGATAGCTAGGTGTGTGTATATGTGGGTGTTGTGAAGACTGCTGCAGGGAGTTATTGTGAGTCTGCATACATGTTTATGTCTTAGTAGAGTGCAGCACATACCAGAAGACTGTAATGCAGTGGTACAACATTCATGTAGGTGTCAGATTCAAGCTTAAGAAAGATGAACTGCAGTTAAACAAGAAGCAGATGGGCAGTAGGCAGTCAATAGATGACCGCCCAAGCCTAAAACACTCTTTTATGCTCTATTTTTGGCTAATTGTTTTAGCCAGAGTTCCAGAGGCTACCTCTGAGCAGTGTGTATAAACTATACTATGGGTCTACTCTTTTTTTTTTTTCTTTTTTGTCTAGGACTCTCCTGGTATTCCGAATGTGTTTTTTATGCGTTTTGTGAAGCGTGCACACACAAATGTGTATGTGCCCTCCTTTGTAATAAACCTGCAATGTTCCCCTGTGTGTTCCAGTATTAACATGTACTGAGGAAAAATTGGTTCTTACCTGAAGGCTGGCCAGGTAGGTACGATCAAACACTGAACCTTGCCATGGCTGTGGCTTTAACTAATCAATCGCTGCGTAGTGGCGGGCTTTCTGATTTTGGCTTTGGATAAGGGTTTTCTTGCAATGGAATTGTCTCCTGTCATTTGCTGCCTGTCCACCTTCTGATCAGCATGTATACCGACCCTGATCGATGCAGGAAACAATGTGATGATTTTGGGTGCTGTGCTGGGATCTCGGCTTTGGCATCATGAATCAGTGATGTGATATGATTTCAGCTTTGGATCTGCTATGTTTAAGACTTTGGTGCACTCCATGTATTTACTTTCAGTCATCTAATGGCATGATGTGCATCCTGTAAACCAACTACTCTTCTTTATATTATATATTCTAAGCTCTGAACTTGGTCAGATACAATATTTTATGATTGGGTGTCTTACCAGTGAGCTTACAACCAACATTATTAGTGAAAAGATGGGAAATTATAGGTTTTTAGTCAGACTACTGGCTTCTGTGGAACAAAGCCCATTCAGATTTCCAGCTCAGGCTGATCCTGTTTCTAATAAAGTACATTTCTGGTCAGTTGTACTAAGAGGATTGTCTGTCAATAGAGCAGGGCCCTTTTCTTCTCCGTTTATTAGCATGAAAAACAGGATGCACAGGCATGACCTTGGAGTGATGACCAATCACACTAACTATGCTGTATCCTCCTCTTTCAGACTTTGCTTGGGTAAAAAGTAGATCCTAAAGGCTGTTAAATACTTGTTATTTTTTTGCAATGTCTTTAACAAATGCACTCTATTCATTTTGTGCTAGAAATCAAGGACTTTTTGCTTCTCAGTTAGTGTCAAATTTGAAGAATGTTAAAATATAACCTTTACACACATAAACTACGTTTCGTTTGTGAGGCATTGTTGTCAGGCCTTAAGAATCATATTTCTAATGATAAAGAAAAGTATGTATATACTTCACCAACACTGACTCGAGCACTTTCATGAGTTGACCTCTTGTTTATGCTGATAAATCCATGGCAACAGTTTACAACTGACTCAGTGGACAGGAGGAGGATGCTTTGATAGACTATACCACTAATACTTCAGTACAGTCTAACCTCTGGATCTCTTCCCTTTCTTCTCTCACTCCTTTTCACTTTGCTTTAACTACATTGTCAAAGTTGATTTTGCATGGACCTCTATAACACTCGGCAGTCGATTTCCTCTATCTTTCTGTCTGCCATTCTACAAATTTACGAACCACAAAAGAGTTATCATGTATGTTGAAGCCTGTTTCTTATAAATGTTGTGATAGGATGCACTAATTCTGATAATATATCCCAAATTAAATAATGCCTATGTAATATAAAAAGTACAGTTGAAACCAGAAGTTTACATACACTATATAAAAAGACACATATGCTTTTTTTCTCACTGTCTGACATGAAATCAGACAATCACGTTTCCTGTTTTTACATTACCGACAGAGATGAGAGACCTTTTACAAAAATAATCCCAATTAGTGTTAAGGCCCTATCAGATACAATGCAGCTAAGGTTGTCACGATATGAGAAAGTTTTGATATCACAAACCAATATATTATAAACCTATTATTTCCAGTGGCATTTGCCTCACAAGGATGGCTTTTCGTCGCATGCTTTCATAGCACAGCGCACCACTTGGTAAGCTTGCAACCAAAGTAGGGCTGGGCGATATGGACCAAAACTCAAACCCTGTATTTTTAATGGCGATATACAATATATATTGGTATATTAAACAAAACATGTAAGTGTTTAATTTTAACTCAACGTCACAAGAAATCGTCATCATCCTGTTTTATTTAAAGGTTTCATCAAATTAATAACCTTCCACCTTTTTGAAGCAATTTCATAAAATTCAGATGCTCTTCATCTGCAATCTGAAATCCGAAATACCTTCAAATTACAGAAACATTGTTCAGGCAACATCAAAAGATATTATATATCGGTATGGCAGTAATTGTCTCAACTACATATCTCTTTCAAAATTATATCAGTATAACTCGTAATACTGATAGACCGCCCAGCCCTAGACCAAAGTTAAATTTGGTTGAACTTTAGGCTCTGCAAACTGTGGAAAATTTGGCTAATAGAAACAAGGCAACCAGTCAGGCACAGTCGCAGAACTGTACGACACAACTCTGGCAATCACAACATAATGCAGTTTCATTCTTTCCTCTGTGACTTCCCCAACCACCTAGTCAGATGTGCAGTAGTCTCCCTCAACAATCCCCCTGCACGTTTTTTGCCCATAGTGTAGAATTATGTTGGGTTCAGCTCAACCTTTCTCCAGTGAAGTGTGGAAATGGGTCTGGCTGGCTATACAAGACCTAGATGTGAGCAAAGCCCAGCACAAATCACATTGTGCAGGCCTAAGAACACACTGCAAGTGGACAGTTAATGATCATATTTTTCATTCAAGATGCATGCAACAACATCAACTCCAAACCAAAGTTAAATGTTAACAAAAACTGATTAAACATTAGTGATTGGAAATGTTTATGATTTCTTTACAATTTTCACTTTGTGGAATGAGCAGTTTTCTTCTCTCTCCTTGGTTCTAGATGTTGTGTAGTGCTTTGTCTGTATATGTTGCCTTCTCTCTGACCCTTTCCTCTCAGCCCTGTTAGCTAATCCACTTCCCTATTCTCTTCTCTACTCCATCATCATTAGTGAGAGCATATAACTCTTAGATTATTAATGCCATTGGAATACATTCATCACATTTTACTCTTGATTGCTAACCATACACTATATGGAAAATATAAAAGGTCAGCAGAAGTTCATTCGCTGTACATCTAGTCAAAGATCATCAAGTTAGTCACTGTTTTACAGTGGCAATGGGAAACTGTATGGTCCCTTGCCTCTCATGCTCCCAGTGAAGCTGTCATCATGAATAACCACTTCCAGGTCGGGGCCTCCAGCACTGAATATATAAACTCAGATTTGACACAAGCCATCAGACCTCAGCCGCCAGAGGTGCAAAGCCAGGTCACTGACGCTCCAGAGACATCCAGTCCACTTCACTTAACTCAAGTGTACAAGTCACAACACTTGTCTCAGCACACTTAAATGCATGCTAGCGTACAGTGTTGCAGAAGCAATGTAGCATAAATTGTACAGCATATGCCGTATCCTGACACTGCCAATCTTATCAAGACCATGTACACCTCATTTATTTATTCATGGTTTCTTTTTTAATGTCTGCTAAAATAACATTATGGTTGTTATCAGCATGATGGCACTTGCTAAGCTGTAGATTAAAATGAAATTACTTCCTACGACAGAATGACATGTAGCTCTTTGCACAACAAGTAGAAAATCGTCAAGGAATCCTTTTTCTCATATAAGCAAGCTAGGGCTGGGCAATATCGCAAAAAATGATCATGCTATATTTTATCATATCGTCCGATCTCGGTTATTATCATGATTTTTAATATTGTTTTTAAGATGCTAGTTTTAAAGGATCTGGACTCAAAACTAAAGAAAGTATAGGTTAATTAAATATTTTATTAACGTACGAAGTAAATAAAGAAAATTGAATAAGATGAACTTAAAAAAAAAAAAAAACAGTACAAGTGTAGAAAAATATGAAATAACACAGTGGACTACTTTAGTCTTGCGTGTTTTTGCAGGTATGCTAGACCCAAAATAAACAAATTGTAAGATTTGCCTACGCTGTTAATGTTTTGTTAACTTGTTTATTGAACTAAGTTCCATTCAGTAAAACTTGTTTCTCTGTAAGTTTTCATATGTCCCATGCACTTGAAACACAATAGCTGTTCCGACGCTATTGAATGCACCATACCTATGTGTGAATTGCCGTGCTGTGAATGTTAGTTTTCTCTCGATACAGCAACAGATAGATTGTAATTTCCTTTGTTCTTTCCCAACATTCACCTGTTCCTCCCTGGCTGTTGTCACGTAATCAACCTGAAATTTCTCGCGATCATATAATCGCCCAGGCCTAACGCAAGGACAGTTGGTCTACATCTCAAGCCATATGCAATATCACTTTTGAGATTCATGTTCAAAGCTGCTTCAAACTCTCTTCTGCTTCCTTCTGCCCCTCCCCTCTTCCTATAATCTTCATACCTCTCTTAAACAAGCTGTTTCTCTGTGTTATCTCTTTCTCTTATTCTTTTGCATACAGTCCTACTCTCAGTTTTGGTTTACCTACTCACTCACTCACTCACACCACATCTATTTACATCCCCCCTGTTTGTCCCCTTCCCCTTGTCTTGTCCCTCCACCCTGTTCTTCTCAGGTGTCCTCTTCCCTCCACTCCTCCCTGCTCATGTCTCATCAAAGCTCCCCACAAGGTGTTCGACAGACCCGAGAAAGTGACCACGGTCTCACCCTCTGTACTGACATGAACTGGACAGCACACTAATAAATGTGAATGGCTCAGCAGTGACTCACCCATGAAAAACTTCTGGTATTTGTGGCAGTGACTGCACTGTACCACATGGAATGACACATTTGCTGCGAATGCCTTATTAACTGAAACATTCCTCAACACAAACCAATTAAATTCTCACACATTCATCCTAGTAACTTCCTTCACAGATTGACACCTCCCCATGCTCACCATCATTTTTCTTCTCTTTGTTTAGTTAGTCACTGTGTTTCCCTCCACTTGTCCTTGACCCTTACTCCAGTCAGTGGCAATTCTCAAGTTATCCTCCTTTTAGCAATTTCTCCGTTTTGTTACCTTCTACACTTTCTTTGTCTCTGTCATTCTGTGTCTCCTCCTCCTTTCCTTCCTCTGTCCTTCACTCTTAACCTCATAGTGTAACTGGCCGACTGGGGTGAGACGGTATCGATGTGAGGCTTAGGAATTCAACTCCACTCTCGACTCTGCAAGGAAACAATAAGTTACATAGTTCCTGGAGGGTTTTACTAAGTCCTTCTCTGTTACCTTTTCTATCCTCTCAAATTTATTCACAAGTTTTTTTGATAATATTTGAAACACTGTTGCTGTAGTAATTAGTTCCATGAAATGATTTTTTATATAAGAAAATGTGATTTTCTGTTTTTTATTTAATCTGTTCTGCACATTTAATGGATCTGCTGCTTTGTTATAGAAGGTAGTTGGATAAGAAGGTCTATGTCTTTCTCATGTAGAGATCTGCAGGGGAAGAGTTACTTTGGCACATTACAAAAAGATCTGAAACTTGTTACATCTGCACATTAGCTGCTTGTGGTTGCTTCCACTGTTTAGCTTACCTTGCGCAGCAGCTGGATTCTGGTGATACCAGTTTTTGGACCATAGTCTGTATAAACGACTTGTCTCACTTCCTCCAACTGTAAATACAGCAAGCTAAAGTAAGATACAGCCGCTGCTATCTTGCACTGGTGCCATCTGGTAAAAACAAGGTAAAAAGAAACAAACAAAGCTACTAGCATCACCAGTTCTTCCAAAAAAAAACATTTAAAAAAGTGTCTCCTAAAGAGAGGTAGGAAAACATGCTGCAATAGAATCAGATCTTTCAGAACTGGAAGAGCAAAGAACGCCATTGAAGGCTTTTCTTGATGAAAAAAATTTGTTTTCGCTCTCGTCCTGACTGTCCTCCATATGACTGGTTGAAGTTGGCCAGTGACAGACAGATGGTTCATCCAAAAGTGCCTGCCCTTTTCCAAACAGTTTCCACTGATGGCTGCTCAGATGGTTCCGTGTAACAAACAATCTGGTGCATCAGGTCAGTGTTCAGACAGACAAAACGTGTTCTGGACTCTATACTCATTAAGTAAATTGATATTGACCTTCTCATCCAACTTTCGGGCTCAAATTCCATTTAAAATGTTCAAAAGTGAATCAACATTGAATGGAAATTGTTTGTCTGTGTATTTGTTTTGTGAAGACAAATGCAATGGTAAAGGCACAGTTGGGAAGGTTGTTATGTAATGACCTTACCACCAAGCTAATGGTTTGTTTGGCTGATGTATGAAGAAAAGTGTGTAGAAGTCGTTAATCACTGAATGCTCGTCTACACCTCAACTTCACCACTGTACAATGTTTTTTTGCACAGTTTAACCAATGAAGATGATTTAATAATATTATTGCTTAGTTAAATGTTTACATTACTTTGACCAAAGGATGTTTATCTCTCTGAACTGTATGTTCAAAATCATTTTTGAGAATAAAGACATGATTACTCTTGATACAGAAGTGTATGTAATGTGTATTTCACTTCATTGTTACAGAAGGATTTCCTGGCTAATGCACTTTTGGTCAGTGTGGAAAATGTACTAATGTGTTATCACTCAAATTGTATCTTAGCTGTCTAACAAATAATACATATGATTCAAGGATCTTAGCTAAAGTTAGTGGATGTGTTAATTGTTGATGTTGACTTTGAAACAGTTAGAAATGAAATCCATACACAAGTTTAGGCTTGAACATGACAACATATTGGCTGATACTTTAATGATTTGAACCTTTGGGATAGTTGGAAGTAATTTCCCAATGAAATCTCTCAAGCAGACTCAAGCATGTGTTGCATTACAGTGTAAATACATTACAATACAATGTAGGCATGAGGGTTGTGTGCGTCCTCATTGTTTCTGTCATGGATTACTCAACATGTGTTTATATATACATTTTTGATTTGAGTCCTCAGGCAAAGTATTGTACTTTTCTTCATATCTCTGTGTGTGCTGTGCTTAAGCCTCTGTTCAGTCAGTCAGTGTACAGTAATATATACTTATCATGTTTCACTGTGTCCTCAGGCTACAGAAATATGAGGTAATAATTACTAGGCTGCTGGAAGAGCTTCTACCAAAATCCATGTATCAAATGTTTTGCTTCAGGGTGCTTCAAATTCTAAGAATATTATCCTCCTTTTTTCCCAACAAAAGTTATTGCTTGCTTTGAAGATTTCCACAGCAATGTGAATCATGATTCATCATTTTTTCTTCCTCTTAAAAACTTCTCAGCAATGTTATTTATTTTAAGTGCTTCCCTCTATTGGTAGAAAAAGTATTCTTTGTATATTGCTTTTTTGAAATTACTATTGTGTATGGTGGATGCATAGCTGTACTTGCCAAACCCACTGGAGCACCTTTCAACCTACATGTTTTGTTCTTAGCAGAAGCCTTTAGACATACTGTGGGCTAAATTGCTAAATGGACATTCTATTATATCTGTTTTTGCTGTTGATGAAATTTTGTTTCTGGGAATTTATTCTGAAATGTCATCTGATAAATTATCATGGGCTAGTTTTGACATCTTTGCAGAGTCCGTTCATGTCTTTTGGATGACACAGGTAAGCTGTACATCTGTATAATCCTGCATTTATTTTGTTGAAGTTTCATTTTTAACACATGCATTATCCCCCCCATCATTTTGTTTGTGTTAATTTTTAAACATGAGCATTTTAAAAAACCCATCTTGATCCTGCACTTTTTTCTCTCTCTTCTCCTTTCCCTGTCTCTGTAGTATGCCCATGGTTGCTGACCTGATGGAGACGTGCATTGACGATGTCCTCAGAGCTCCTGTTGTTCCCACGGTGACGGCTACAGAAGAGGCCGGACCGAGCAGTGCCTACGCTGCCCCGAGCGCCACCGGAGAAGATCCTCTCTGCCTTGCTGGTGAGACTACAGAAAACCTAGCACACCACAGAGGCAATTCTCAGTGACAATGAAAATGGGGAATGTTTAAAATCAGGTTTTAGAAGCCTAATCTTTAAAATATACTGCTGTAATCATTGAATTATCCCCAGAATGTATGAAAATGTATTTGGCAGGATAATACAACCCTCTGTCAGACTATGACACATTGGCACTCACTCCCATATTATTCAGATCTCGTACATTTACACGGCTTCTGCTCATTTCTAACAATTGTTTAATTGACATTAGTTAAAATGAAAAGTGTATGTATCATTGTACGTGCACTGCAAGATTAAAATGCAGCTGTACCGGTGTGTGTTTAAGGTTAACCTTCTGTCTCTGCAGAAGCAGCAGCTCGTCTGAAGCAGCTAGAGTTGGAGAGTAGCCCGCTTCTTGGTGCCCAAAAGAATAACATCAACGTCAACATGGTTATGAACAATCAGGTGGGTGTTTGTTCATGAAGTATTTGTGTTAAATGTAGTTGTGGAAAAAGTTTTCAGATCCCTTAAGTAAAAGTACTAATACCACACTGTGAAATGACTCCACTACAAGTAAAAGTCCTGCATTCAAAACTGACTAAAGTAAAAGTACAAAAGTATCAGCATCAAAATGAACTTAAAGTACTTGTTATTCAGAATGGACCCACTCATATTGTTGTATATATCCCAAATATATTATTGTGTTATTATTATTGATGCATTTATGTAAGAAGTGTTTTGTTTTTCTCAAGGTAGGGCTCATTTTAACTAAATATACTGTTATGAGGTTTGTTTTTTGTCTTTAAATCTAATCACTCTAAATTAATCATGTTTTTATGTTAAATCTCAACCTGAAAAGTAACTAAAGGTGTCAGCTAAATGTAGTGGAGTAAAAAGCACAATAGATGCCTCAAAATGTAGTGGAGTAGAAGTATAAAGTTACATAAAATGAAAATACTCATGTAAAGTACAAGTACCTCAGACTTTAGTGAATGTACTTTGTTATATTCCACCACTGGTTAAATGTCTTCTTTTACCCCAGGTTCTTGAGAAAACAAATTGAAAATCTGTTGCCTTTCAGATAAATACTAGTAACTCATTTTGTATTTGGTCCTAGCCCAAGTGTAGACAAATTAGTAAGGATAGCATAGCATGTTGTTTAGTTTGTTCAGAAGTAATTGTAGTATGGGATGTGTGTGTTTTCACTCCAACAGGATGATGTGGTGAAGCTGTCAGAGAAGTGTGGTCTGAGCAGTGCGAGCAGTAGTCCAGTTGTCACTCCACTGCGCACCCCAGAGGATCTGAAGAGTAACATACTGAAAGCACAAGCTGAAGCTGCTGCCCTCAAGGTGACAAGCAGACCACATTTAACTGCGTGCCTCCTATTTTGTAGTTAAGTGCCAATGAACATATCTAGAACTGGCAGTAGTTACAATGGTTATCTCAATGACTGCAGCCTTGCTGTTTTCAGCAATATTATCTCTTCTAGATAGTGGAAAACCTTTTGATCGGTTGGACACTTAATATTTTAGCAAGTGCACTCTCAGTGGTGTGTACTCCCACCTTTTATGCCATTAGCTGAAAATTGAAATCCTGCTTTTTTCATGGATATAACAAAATGGCATTCAGGATTTCTGACATCAAAACCAACCTTTTAATTTTTATGTAATTTACTTTTTATTAGCATTTTGTGTCGATATATAAGCAACATATACTGTAGCAACTGTGTGTGTTCATCCTCTTCATACTATCAAATTGCAATAAAACAGAACTAGAAAATACCACGAACAAAACAGAACAAAAACAAACAATAAGGGAGTCGATTTTCAATACAGCTTAACTAGTAATCTGAGAACAAAATCAGGCCTGTGGGGCGTTGCATAGGGGATCCATTATATTCAGTATGTGGTTAATTGCTCCAATTTGTGGTTGACACACACTGTTATCTTTTATTTCAAATGTCCATCCATCCATTTAAAGTCGGGAACTCCTGTAACCACTTCCTGGTTAATGCCTTTTTTGCTGCAACCAGCAAAATGTTCAGTATATATTTGTCTTTTTTTAACCATTTCTCAGGTAAATTTCCAAAGTATATAGTCGTCATCTCTAGAGACATTACGTCCTTGTAAAGTTGTTTGTATCCCTCTCCAGAAGTCCTTGATAACTGGGCAATCCCAGAAAACACAGTGGTGGTTTGCATGATAATGAGATTTCTGAGAGGGTGGTTTTCCAGCTGAAATCCCTCCACATCTGCAAACTAGTACATTTCCAATGATTTCTCTAAACCCAACCTTTTCATGCCCTAACAGTGCAGGCTTCAGTGTCTGTGTAGCAGCATAATTAAATTATCACAGCCTAGGGCTGGGCGATATGGACCAAAAGTAATATCGGGATATATTTAGGCTGAATATCGATAAGTGAGAACAAATGTTCAGTCAAAGTCAAAGCTGAATATGACATGTCACATGTAGTTTTATTAAAACCGTTTACTTAAGTGAACATAAATACTGTATAACAACAAGAGTACTTTTTTTTTTTTTTTTTTTTTTAAAAGCTCCATAAAGAAGAAGAAGAAGAAGAAAATTACTTTATTAATCCCACAATGGGGAAATTCAACCTCTGCATTTAACCCATCCTTTTTTTTTTTTTTACACACAAGTGAACACACCATGCAAGGAGCAGTGGGCAGCACATTAATGCGCCCGGTGCACATTTTAAATGAAAAAAATTTTTAATAAAAATAACCTATGAAATAAAATAGGCCAATCTTTTTCTGAAATATATTTATATGAGAAAAAAAGAACTAAATATGACAAACCCTAGTAAGGGCAGCATTTATATATAAAAGAAAAAAAAATTGAACCATATTGATGTTTGAAACCATATGCTATATGGTCTAATTCCATATCACATTTAAAAATAATGTCGATATATTTTTTGTTATCACCCAGCCCATCACAGCCACAGTACATCTGTAATGTAGACAACATCCACGTTGATGTCATAGCTGTGGCGTTATTCTGCTTTCAGCTGAGATGGAGATGCATTGCTGTGTTCTGTCGGTCTATCTATCCATTTATCTCTCTCTCTCTCCTGTTCCTCTGTGTAGGGATCTTTGGAGGAACATGCCGTAATTGTCGGTGATAAGAACTGTAACTTGCAGGAGGCCTCTGCAAGGTATGACCACACACTGCAATAACTCCTTTTTTTTAAAGTACTGTCTGTACATTGCTCCCAAAATGTATTCAGCCATGCAAAATATTTAGTTTAGCTTTTTTTTTCTCCAGCATAATACTGTGTTTTTAAAATGTATTTTCTTGTTCAAGCCATCAGTACAGTACAGTACATTTCAGTCAGTCAGCACAGAGCACACATGCACAGGAGAAAAGCCATTGTCACTCGTGTTCCATTGTCTTGAAATTGGGCCTTTTCCCTCCTCCTCAATCTCTCTGAGTCATGCCAACTGTCAACACATTGTCTCAGCCAATCTCAGCACGCTGTGCCGCTAGAGCTGATTAACTTCTTGAATATTCATGAGGATTATTAGCGTAGCTCACAACATTACATCACCTGCAGCTCATTCTTACAAGCAAGGCTCCACAGACTGTCAAGCAAATCCCTGTCGCTTTCTTGTGTCAGAGGCATTCACTGGCACGGGATGATCTAGGCAGAATGAGCCACTGTTCTTATTTATAAATGTTACAATTTTTCTCCTAGTGCTCCATTCAAATCTCGATTCATGTTGAATTGTTTATTATTATGAGGACATTTTTACTCAGTGTAACAGGATCTGTTTGATTCCATCTTGTGTGTGCGCCATTCTCCTCTTTTTTTCCCCCCCTGAATATTTTATACAGACATTGCGCATTATGTAGACGCAAACCGTGGGCCCAGTGACGAACATGTAGCTGTTTTTTTCCAGGTTGAAAGTGCGTACGGGGCGATTGGGCAGTAACTCATCTCTGACAGTCAGCAGTCGCCCTGACATCCAAGACTCCTGGGACCTGCTCAAGCCAGCCTCACTGGTCTCATCAGCAGGGGCCAGGTCAGTCAAAACTCTATTCATTATTCCCACTGTGGCTGAAGAAAATAAGAGGGAGAAACTGGGAGGATAGATTAGCGGAGGAGGAATTCTTTGTCCCTTTGGGAGGATTAGGAATCTGCAGCCACTGTTAGAGATGCACATTTGATCAAAATGTACCTCTATTTCATTTAACTTTAAGTCCTTCACATATTATTTCTGTCATACAGTGTTGCCATGGATTAGTTACTACACTGACTAAATAAGGATGCAGCAAACTGATTTAGTTTGTCTTGTCTGTAACTTTAGACACACCTTATGTAATGATCACACTCACTTAACCTACTTCAGGTGTCAGGACCTTGAGAGTAGGAAGTCGGGTCAGCTTTGACTACACAGCTCTTAAGAAGGAATGACTAAAGGAGGATAGAAAACACTGAAGTGTAAGGGTATAAAGATGGGATTTGGAGAGAAAAATCTGAGATTACAGTACCAACCTGCTTCTCCTTCAGTTCCCTCTAACGGGACATACAACAAATATAACACACAGTTCACAATAATCCACTGGGGACAAAGGTGTTGCTTGTTCTTAGCGGTCTTTGCTGACATCTGTTGGCACTTTTGAGCAGTACGTGTGTATCTGGGCGTGTTGAGTCACATGACATGAGCTCTGCCTGGATACTGCTGGCGTCTCTGCTAAGTGTTTACAGTAGGATGACACAAATATACAGACAAACACGCAGACGCTTGACCAGGCAATTTAACAAAGGCTGCATGGCTCACTGAAATGCTCCAACTATTCAGGCTTTTTTTATCCTTGACAGTCAGGAGAATGTAACCTCATGTGTGCTGAAACAATACATTGTCAATCAATGACAGAACATTGATCAAAAACACTTTTGATTATCAATTAGTAGTTGAACGATCACAGCAAAAATCAAACTTTTCTGTGTTTAACGGCAGTGTAAAAGTACCTTGGGGTTTTGGACTGCTGAAGAAATCACCTTGGGGAGGAAAAATGTACCAATGAAATATGTTTTTAATGTTTCTTTCAGGAACACAAATCTCTGTCAATTGCTCATTCTTTCTCTTGCTCCCTTTATCAGTGCTGAGATGCTCGCTGAAGATGTGAACCACTGTGTTCCTAAGATACCCTCTGAGTCTGCCATCGAAGCCATGGCACCAAAGGTAACATGACTATTAATTGTCACATTACTTGCTGTGGGGAATTTACATTATTTTCTATATGTTACATGTCTTAATGGTTATTCTTGTTCTGTTGGATTTCTCAATATCATGTCCAGTAACTCATGACATTAAATGTATTACATGTTAGGAGGATACAGGTACATTTTACACATGCATCTTGTTATTCATCTGTTTTGACACACTTTAATAATAACAATGGACTGAAAGGTGCATATACCAGATGATCTACATTCCTGATTGTACTCATAAGACTTACAATATCTACAATACACTGTGAGGGGGTCCACTGTCTTACTATGGCAGTTCTCAAACCTGCAATCATTTCTATTCTATAAATTGTACTGAATGCATGCTACTTGTATAGGTTACTGTGTTTATATGTTCTGGTAAAGAGCATTTGTGTTAATCTGTAGGTTAAAGCAGAGGAAGTTGCCCTGATAAACACCGCCCCACTGTCTGACAACCTGATTGATTTCACAGATCCAACTCCTGTGGTAAGTCGCCGTCTATGGAGAAGTCCTGCAAGAATTCCTAGTTTAATCAATTCCTGAATATTTGCACACGCACTTTTTATAAAAGGACAGGATCACGCATTGCTCTAGAACTTTTATGGAGAGTAAACCACTGATCTTTTTAATCTAACCACACAACTGGACATCAACGTATTCCCCCTCATTCAAAGTCTTTCCGGTACTTTTATGTAATGCACTTTGTGGTTCAGCAGTGATCCATTGAAGTTAACCTGTATCAGTGATCTGGGATTAAAGGTGCTAGAATGCACCACCAGAGATAAGTATGGTCAATAGAGTGTGACAACATATTTTGACTCCTTCCAGCTACCATCAGTGCAGCAGCCCAAACCTGCCATCACTCCGCGCTGGATCATTCCTACAACTGCTGTGAGTGATAAATCTGTAACTGTAGCTGTCTAACTTGGCTCCCGTTCAACTTTCTCTGCCTTTCTCCCCCACAGGTTCTTATGAAATGTATTAAAAGGTTTTCATGTGTATTTTATTATTTTAAATTGTGTCCATTTTCCTGAAACCTGTGATACGAGGCTCAGTGTTTATTTTTCCACTTGCGTAGTTGCAGTTCACGTTGGCAGATGTAGAGGCTACGTAGAAAATGACCTCCTCCTTCTCCCTCGTCCCCTTCTAATGCAGCCTCCTGGCGTCTTTACTAACGGCCTGCTCGACCTTGACCCCCCCGCTAAGGTCCACCCTCTTCTCCCTGCAGATGGGGGAGCAGCTCTCGCCCCAGCCCTCGCCCCAGCCCTCCCCCACCTCGCTCACACGCGTAACACCATCTCCACCAGGTAAATCTTGAGATTTGAACCCAAAGCACTCAAAGCTTGTTTTCAAAGCAAGCTTGGTAGTATGCTGACCCCTGCTGATCGAGCTGGAAAATGCCTCCCTTTAGCTGAAATCTCAATGCAAAACAGTTAAAGGTGGGCTGAATAACTTGTCTAGCTATGTTGAGAAATGAAGAGGTCACTTTGAGGCTTCAACTCTGTAGTTCAGCTCTGACTTCCTTTCCCTCCCGCAGCACTGTGGGTCAGCAGCCAGCCTCGGAGGATGGAGCCAAACCCAGAGGTCTCCTGACCACTGAGCTCTGATGAAGAAACGAGGAGCAGCCATCACAACATTTTGTCTCCCTGACTGCTTCTTTCCCTCCTCACCCATCGACTGACAACCAAGCTGGGCCACATGTGCTGAACACTGAGGGGTGAGAGGAAAGTGGAACCAGGGGAGAGGCAGCTTACAAACACATTGAACAAACACAACTCAGTGCACAGGAAAATAATAGGAATACAATACAGTTTTACAGTCACAGTCACAAAGCCTAGTTAAAACCAACATTTAGATCCAGTATTAACATCTTAAGAACACCTAACTTGTGAATCCCCTGTATGAGTTCACCGTCAGTGAGCAGAGTCCATCCAGTCAAACATAACTAGCACCATCTCCTTGCTGATGACAGGTGATGAGAGGTCTTGTTTTCCAACTTGTTTGCTGCAGAGGTCAAGTTGGCACTGAAACATAAGGTGTGTTGCATAAAAGCATAAGGCTTCAGACTCAAAGGGTAGGTTGTCTCTTTTAGTGCTGCTTTCCTCCCCTTTTTTAATGGAGCCGTTTCATTACTGGTTATTGACATCACTTGATCCTGCAGCTCTGCATTTAGAGCTGATGCTGAAGTACACTGGATGAAGGACTAAAGAAGAATCTATAAAAAAAAAAGACTTGAGAAATTGATTCTAAGAGATAAAAAACGTCTTGACTCTTGGATATGACACTATACTGTCCTTGTAGCACACTACAGACCTTTTTAAGCCCAGTCAATACTACGTCTGTTGGCAGCCACTGGATATGAATGAAAACTTCACTGGATTATTTTTGCTACACTGGACCTTGAAATTCATTTTTCCCCCAATGGACTACAATAGTGGTGACCACTTTAGTTTTTTCATCTGTTTTTTTTTTTGTTATCCTGCTCTTCCTTTTTTTTGGTCTTTTTTTTATGTTTTAATTTGCTCATCGCAGTACTTTTGAATTCACACACTTTGGTAGCAGCATCATGAGGGACTGAAGATCACTAATAAGAGTTATTTCTCTATGTTCTGCTCTTTGTATACTTTTATCATGACTTTGAGTGAAAGACTACACAATTTAGTTTTTACATTTTACCTAAAATGTGATCCTATACTCTGTTTTCACTGGAAATCGCTGCCTCGTTAATAATTTTATCACCTACAGTCATGGGAAAAATTATTAGACCATTGTTTTCTTCAATCTCTTGTTAATTTTAATGCCTGGTACAACTAAAGGAACATTTGTTTGGACAAATATAATAACAACAAAAATGGCTCATAAGAGTTTAATTTAAGAGTTGATATCTAGACATTGTCCATTGTTTTCTTGATAATAACCAAAATCATTATCAAGAAAACTAATTTACTAAATTACTATTGAAACCTTTTACTTTTCCTATGATCCCATTTTTTTTTGGTTGCCTATCTTGATATCTGAATTAATTTTGGACAGTAATCTGACTCATGTGGCTCCTGGTATAAACATGCTGTAGTTACTACCCTGAATGTATTCAAATAGTCTCATGTGAGAATGCTGGAGATGCACAGTATGAAAACTTTTAAAACTTCTTTTTTTAAATTTCTAATTTGCTGATATAGTTTATAACTGGATCAGAACCTGTGAAATATCTTTAAAAAGCTGATTTTATACATGTGAAATTGAGGCCTAAGTCTATATTTTCTGATTTATTAATGAACTATATCACATTGACTCTTAAAAAAAATATTTTTTTGTTCAATCAGCAGCCCATATGTCACATTCATTCAACTACGCCTGTAGTTTTTTCATTTCGATGGTGATTTCATGATCTGTCTCAAACAAGGGAAGCTGACCGTTTTATTCTTAGCAGTAACAGTTATTTATGCTACTACTCAGTGTAATTGTTCAAATATTACATGTTGTCCAAAAGTGTTGTAGCCTACAGTAATAATGTATTGTCAGTATAATGGCATCAGCTGGCTGTAGATATGAAGTAGATTTATATATATATTTTTTGAAAATTGATGTTGGCAGTATTGTTACTACACACTGAGAAGATTTCTGCATTGAAGTGTTTTCTAATTACAGAACAAGTAGGGAAATTATTGCTGATCAGACTGACTGGAAAAACAGATTGTGGTGTCTCAAATGCAATTTTATATCAACTTTTTTTTCTGGAATACCTGACCATGATTCAGTAAAGCTTTGCTACAGTAGGAATCAATTGTTTTTCATTCATTTGTACTTCACAGGCTCATTGGTTTCACAGCTTATCATCCATCTGAATAATCCATAATACAATATAGTGATGACTTCCATTGTGCTAAAAAATAGATTTATAATTTTTTATTAAGTTTTTAAAAGTCTTCTACATTAGAGGTGTGAATCAGCAGAGGCCCCACGATACGATTTTATCCTGATACTTGAGTCATGATACGATATTGTGATTTGAATCATTTTGTGATATGGTGAGTATTGTAATGCAATATATTGCCATTTAACTGTTTAACTGCATTTTGTGTCCACAAAATTAAATTCGATCAAGAATAGTTTTTCAAATTAGATACAATTTCAGTCTATTCATCTCACTTCAGTCTTTTTATTTCTCCACAATGAGAGTCAAACGTTCAGACTGACCAACAAAGTATTCAGTCGAACTGAACTGAACTGATATCAAACATTAAGCTTCACTGCTCTTAATTTTTTGAATGAAACATAAAAAAAGCCTAACTTTGCAGCATTAGTTAAACATCTTCCCGACACGATATCCTGACTCACATGGTGCCTATAGATTCCTTAGATCTTCTAGTTTCATATACCAGTATCTCCAGTATATTTTTAAAAGTGAGACACAAAACGGTGAAAATACTGATGGCTCACCAACGCTAAGTATCGATACTTGGCGGCCATAAATCAATATATTGGCACACAAAATATCATACTATGCTTTATCGATTAACTCCCCCACCTCTATGCTACATACATACAGTAGTGTTCAAAGTTATAGCAGTCCAATGTGACTAACCAGATTAATCCAGGTTTTTAGTATATTTTTTATTGCTACATGGCAAACAAGGTACCAGTAGGTGCAGTAGATTCTCAGAAAACCAACAAGACCCAGCATTCATGATATGCACGCTCTTAAGAATGTGCAATTGGGCAATTAGTTGAAAGGGGTGTGTTCAAAAATACAGTAGTGTGGCATTCAATCAGTGAGGTCATCAATTTTATGAAAAAAAACAGGTGGGAAAAAGCCTGAGGGAAATGGGTCGTTCAAGACATTGTTCAGAAGAACAGCGTACTTTGATTAAGAGGTGCAAACAATTATAGGCTGTTCAGCTAAAATGATCTCCAATGCTTTAAAATGGAGAGCAAAACCGGAGACACGTGGCAGAAAACGGAAGACAACCATCAAAATGGATGGAAGAATAAGCAGAATGGCAAAGGCTCAGCCAATGATCAGCTCCAGGATGATAAAGACAGTCTGGAGTTACCTGTAAGTGCTGTGACAGTTAGAAGACGTCTGTGTGAAGCTAATCTATTTACAAGAATCCCCCACAAAGTCCCTCTGTTTAAAAAAAAGGCATGTGCAGAAGAGGTTACAATAAAGAGAAATGGAGGAACATTTTGTGGACTGATGAGAGTAAGCTTTTTTCAACTTGAAATTTCATGACTTTTCCTAGAATGACCCCAACATCAGACAAACATTTTTTCATACCATGTTTACACCTATACAGTACCTAGAAATAAAAATACTAAAAAATAAACCCCTACTTTTGTAAAATAATAAACAAGTGGACTCCACTGATTAAACAGTTTTTATGCACTGTAAAGAGGGAAAACCTCGATATTTACAAGATATTTGATGAATTACAGGTTGTTTCTTCGTGCAAAATAGATTTGGGCTTCAAAATTCAATCAAGCTGCTTTATTTAAGGGTTTAAATGAAGATGGGTCATTTTTGACACTTAAGTGATGTATACAAAGTTAAGACAACACAAGGCTTAATGTATGTTGGCCTATTCACCACTGGATGGCAGCAGAGAACCATTTTTACCATTTGTGTAGCACAGCGTTGAGCATCTTTGCTTCCCTTCTGCGTCCTTCTGCTGGAGATATATGCGCTTCATGCATTCTTTGTAAATTCTGAGCTGTACGGCATGGAAACAATAAAAATTTTGAAATTCTGCTTCTCCAAGAAACTAATGCATTTTAATCGGAACAAGCTGAAAAGATACCCTTTAAAAGTGGCACTTTTGATTGTATTTTGCATTAATAGTTAACTTGCAACATCAGCCATTATATCAGATTGCAACATGTTGTAAACATCCTGAACATGCACAAATGTGGGATTTTTATAGAGCCATTCTGGTGAATTGGTGCCATTTGGATGCTCTCACTTCGAGATTAAACTTACACAATATACAGTAACATGTTAATCGAAGATGGTTTAATATGTTCAAAAATAAAGTGAAAGGACTTGATTTTGGTCTTCCCATGGCCTCCAGGAGCCTAAACAGACAGTTTACTTTTGTACAGTACTTTTGTACTTTTGTTCAAAATCTGGAGACACAACTAAAATGTGTATTTTAACTAAAATATTACAAATTTCCCATGCATTTTATGTCTTGATTGGAAATGTAGTCACACAGATTATAAAAAATATTTCTTCAGGATCTAATATTTAATGTTGAAGTGTAGTGTAATAGAATGGGGACAGGAAACAGAGCAGGACTTTGTTTGATAACATAATGTATTATACATATACTCTTTATACATATTTATGCATGTAGTGTCCTTGAGACATAAAAGGCGCTGATTCTGCAAAATGGCCCTCAAGGAAAGTGTTTTGCTCATTTATGTAGGTGCAGACTGTCGTACTAAATAAGTCAGATGTTTTTAAAGCATCTTGAAGCAGGCTTGGAGTTCCTGTCGAGCAGACTCTGGTCTATTTCGTGGTGAGACGGATACAGCAGCACCTGCTGACTGCATTATTCTAGTCTTAACCTCTAGAGTGTAGTGTAGCTCCAGAGTGTGCCGGCTCAGCAGAAGTGGATCTTTTTTTAATCAATATATGGAATTATAATCTTCTTATCTGATATTATATAACAATAAAATGCATAAACTAGCTGAACATAGACTTTAGCAGGGTTTTAGTGAATATTTTCCCCTGGATTTACATTATCTTGTCTATATATACAGTCTTAATATCTCCAGGTTCAAGACTGGAGTCTCTTTTGCTCAGAGAAGTCTGTTAATCACATTGGATATGAGCTGCGATATCTGTAGCGGGTCACATTTACTGACTTTTGAGAGTGGATTGGTACAAATAACCAGTGATGCTCACACAAGTTTCTCTTCTTCTGAGCAGTTTAAGCCGCTTCTTACAAATTAACTGTCAGTCATCTCTTCAGCTGCTTCATTAACGAGAACAAAACACATCATCTGCCTCTGAGGCGTGATAAATAAACTTCTACAAGCTCATTATGGACTGCAGTTTCGGTGGCTGTTGCCTTAAAAATATAACAAACAAAAAACACAGTTAATTCAGGATTGCATCATGTTTTTCAATCAGAAGAAAGACTGTGCTGTTATTTGTCAATTGCCATATTGGTTTACATTTCAAACTGCACTGATTCGAAATTGATTGACTGCGACTGGTCCATGCGACAGAGCAATACATAGTTGGAGCATTATTAAACAGCAGACAGCATACAGCTCAATAACTCAGCCAGGACTGCTCCCCTCAGCAGATGGGCCGACTTCCCCCACCTTCCAAATGAATAATTGATTACGTACATGGACCTTATGCCAGGTCATGATTGCTTAAGCATGCTCAAAGCTCTGGGTGGATTCATGGAGAATTGGCGCGGGGCCCAATGCTCTGATGTCACCAGTTCAGATCCCACTTAAGCAAACATTACATGTCCTCTCTTAAAATTTTATGTTCTTTGAGTCTCTCTAAGTTTAATATTCTTTGAAGATGGATATCAGTATTGTTTTTTTTAAACTATGAGCCTTGTTTATAGATCGAGGAGCAGCTGTCCGATGTTGGCTTTCATTTGGGGAGGGATTTATTGAATCAAATTATAAAGAACAGCAGAAGGTTTTTGACTTGTGACATTTTGGAAAATGTCATTCCTCGTAAGACTTTTATCCATATATATATTTTATCTGTTTGTTTTTATCTATTTTTAACAAGGCAGTAGTTCTTTTTTTCTTCTCACTTATGGTTAAAAAGCACCTGAGTCAGCCACCAGCACCTCTAACCTGAGAGCTAGAGACTGACCCTGTTAGAAGCTTAAAGAAATAACCAGTATCGACAGAATCTACAGGTATATATTTATATATACAAACATGTTTGACTTTCCAGCAATATAATCTTATTTCTGCTTATTTGTTAATGTTGCTGTAGCATAAATGAGCCGCTAAACAGGGTACCATGCCATTAGTCTGACAGTCCATCATTCTGAAACCCTATTAGATAAAAAAAAAAAAAAAAATCAAATTGGATCAAGAACAAATGACAGACTGTTCTCCCGAAAACAAAAGCCCACAATTTAACTTAGTTCCTTAGGATTCATACAGAGCATTGGTTGAATGTAACTAAGTACATTTACTCAAGTACTGTACTAAAGTGCAAATTGGAGGTACTTGTACTTTACTTGATTATTTACATTTTATGAAACATTATGCTTCTACTCCACTACATTTAGAGGAAAATATTGCACTTTTTACTCCACTACATTTGCCTGCCAGCTTTAGTTACTTTTCAGGCCAAGATTAAACATAAAAAACATGATACATTTAAAATGATAATGCATATGCATATATTTTAGAAATGAAACCACATAACAGTATATGAAGCATTTTAGAATTTACATTAAAATGCTGCTTACACAAATGTATCAATAATGATAATCCAATCATGTATTGGGAATATTTACAACAATCTGCATCATGACTACTTTTACTTTTGATACTTTAAGTACATTTTGATGCTGATACTTTCTGTACTTTTACTGAAGTGAGTTTTGAATGAAGGACTTTTACTTGTAGTGGAGTCGGTTTGCCATGTGGTATTAGTACTCCCACCACTAATAAAAAGCCATACATTGTGATTTACATTATAATGAAAATGCTATCAGTTAAATTGAGCAATATGTTAATTGAGTCTGGAAAGTAGTAAGGCTGTCAGATACTGAACTGCGACTCCATTGTGTATGTTTGGAGCCTCTGAAGCCGTGGGTTTGTCTTTTCATGATAACGGTCTGTAATTTTGGCTTAAACTCTATTCGTTTATTTTTCTATTTGGATTTCAGTTATAGCTAACGAAAGGGTTTATTGTTCAACTGTTTGTATATCTGTCAGGGGAAGTCCTCTCTGATCAAAGATGATCATTGTGTTTGTTGTTACCTATGCAGCTACACTGGTTGTTTAAAGAATAAATATGGATTTTACAAACAGTACAGTGGTCAAATCTGCTTTGCTTTCACCTAAATGAGAAACTTTTTTTTTTTTTTAGCAAGTACTGTTTCTTGAATTCCCCATTAAATCTCCAGTTTGAGTTTAAAGTAGGAATGTGTACCAAGCAGGGTTTTTTTTTTTTTTTGGTGTTTCTAATTAAAACACGTTTTCACATTCTGGGTAAAATCCAGATGCTGGTGAAACGTTGTCTCCACCTGCCCTCACATCTGTCTCCATTGCTTTCTCTGTTCTGTCAAATCCTGATGAAGTTTCCTGTTTCTGCAGAATAAACTGACCTTGATGAAAAGTTTCATTCAACAACAGATGAACAAATGGTGGAGCATCTGGACGGGAAGAGACAGTGAGCGCTAAAGATGCTGCTCTGTTTGTGTGTGTGTGTGCGTGTTTGTGCGTGTTTGTGCGTGTGTGTGTGTGTGTGTGTGTGTGTGTGCGTGTGTGTGTGTGTGTGTGCGTGTGTGTGTGTGTGTGTGTGTGTGTGTGTGTGTGTGTGTGTGCATGTCTGTGTGCGTGCATGTCTGTGTGTATGAGAGATCTGATGATTCTTCAAGAGAGCTGGTCTCAGGTGTATCAATAGATCCTGAAAATTCAACAGGTAAACTGTGTGTGAGGAAAAGACAGGCTTTCACTGACACACACACACACACACACACACACACACACACACACACACACACACACACACAAGATTCTGTCTGTCAGTCATTACAATAAAGGCTATTGTGCTGTTTGGCGAGCTGTTGCAGCAGATAGCATTCTCTGACAGGGCATTCTGAAAAGAAGCTTATACATCTCAACTGTGTGTGTGTGTGTGTGTGTGTGTGTGTGTGTGTGTGTGTGTGTGTGCGTGTGCGTGTGCGTGTGTAGGGAGGTATTCATAGTCAAAGCTTTGAGATGATAAAGACTTGAGTGAACGGTAATTGATCCCTAAAGGGCTGCATTGTGTCAGTAAGTGTGTGCGCTTTATGCATTTGTGTGTGTGTGTGTGTGTGTGTGTGTGTGTGTATGCCAGGTGAGGTTTAACACACACAGATACATACACATGAAGTAAATGTATATTGTCCTTTTGTTGTTTCATTCTTTATGAAACTAGGTGAAATCTTCTGTTTGTTGTGTGTGACTCTTGATTTCTACCCATTCACCTGAATTATCCTCCATCTTTTCCAGCATTTCTACACATGTGGATGGCAAACATATGTGTAAGGTGTAGCTACAAAATATGTGAGTAGTAACTTTGTTCCAGGTAATCATATTTTGTTGTGATTTACACTTCTTTATTGCCTGCATAAAAACTTTACTTTGCTTTGATCAGTGTGTGTCTGTACTATTTTTTTGTTTTTTTGGTGGTTGCCAACTGGCATAAGAATATTGTTTGTCTGCACCTCCAAAGCCTCACATTACTGTGACAGATGTAAGATTTTTTTTTCTCTAAGGTTTAAATCTTCCAGCTGTTTCAGTGACTCTGATGAAGCTCTGATACACCCACTGCTACCTTCCCAGCACTGAACAGCAGACAAAAGCTGTGTTTCATTCATAATCCTTGTTTATCCGAACTCAGATCGTGGGATCTGGATCCAATCCCGTGTGACATTGGGTGAGAGGCGGGGTACACCCTGGACAGGTCGCCAGACTATCACAGGGCCGACACATGGAGACATTCACTCTCATTCACTCCTATGGACAATTTAGTCACCAGTTGTTTAAGCTGTCTTTGGACTGTTAAAGAACACATTAAAGAACTGGCCATACTAAGTGTGACGTAAAATAGAGTATGTAGTGTGTTCACACTGCATAGTATGTGGATTTTGTGTATATGAAAACTGTTGGTATGAGCTTACTGTATATACTCAATTGCCCTCAAAATACAGTGCAGCTCTCCAGACTTTACATTGGTCAAGATCATAGTCAGTATAAATACTATCAAGCTTCTCTTCTTCTGAGCAGTTTAAGTCGCTTCTTACAAATAAACTGTCAGTCATCTCTTCAGCTGCTTCATTAAACGAGGACAAAACACAGCATCTGCCTCTGAGGCGTGATAAATAAACTGCTACAAGCTCATTATAGAGTGCAGTTTGGTGGCTGTACAGATAAAAAAGTTGTATTATTAATAATAATTATAATAATGCAGTATAAATAAAGATTTAGTCAGGCCAAAAGCTGTTTAAATGTCAATTTCTTAAGTTTTAATATATTTTTTTAGGAAGTACCCATTTAGATTCCCAATTTCATTTCATCCAAGTAACCCCTGTCTGGAAATCTGCTGTGATATTTTTGGAGATGTGAGACATGCTTCATTGTTCATTTAGTGGGCAGCATGCAGTATATACTGATCGAGTATGAACAGAACTAGGCAGTGCATTAGTATGTGATTTCAAAGTTTCCTCTTAGGAGCTGGTGGAGACCAAAACTGAGCTAAAAGGAGAGGAAATGTTGGACCTTCATTTGTCTGTGGCCAGAAACGCAACACCAAATGAATGCTAATTTTGCTTCATGTCTGCTTGATGGGGAACACATTTGCCATATCAGCTATATAAAGAGCTCGTATGTAAATATTTTATAGCCCCTCTCACACATGCACTGTAACCCTGAACTTATCAAGACATTACCCAGAGGAGGTAAACTGACTTTACCCTGCCATCTCCCAAGTATAAAGTCTGTTTAATGTCTGATTGAGATCATGTGTGAATAGAGCTGGTTATTATATAGAGAATTCACAAAGAGCGAGAGAATATGTTGATGACATTTCTATCATGCAACCTCACAAATCTGGAAGAATATAAAACATCCAAGCAATAAAACGAAGAGTAATTTACAGAAAAATGTCTAACTAACGAGATTACAAGAGTTATAAATCTGGCAGTAATAACTGATGTCGAAATCCTCATTAGACAAATTCAAGAAAGCAAGAAAAATGTTTGTTTATGACCGAATCACGAACCAGATATGTGACCACATGCTTGCTGCAAACTCTACCTTTGCACACCAAACACCCATTACAACGTCCTGCCTCCACTTTATACTTAAACTCAGCTGCAAACCTCGGACAATGTGAACATGGCTGCCAAAGTATTGAAACCCCACTTCCCTTTTGCCATTCTCAATTGCTGTATTGAATTATACCTCTCCAAATGTCAGCCTGGTCTTTTCAAGCCATCCGCAGTGACAAACAAGTGACAGAGATTCCCTGAACCATCAAAAGATACATATGAATGAGACTGTCTCTCCCTGCAGAGGAGAAGCCTGTTGTTGCTGTTATCAGTATAGCAGGTTCAATGGCTGGCCGCAGGCAGGGCTGACAGGTTGTGTGTGTGTGTGTGTGTGTGTGTGTGTGTGTGTGTGTGTGTGTGTGTGTGTGTGTGTGTGTGTGTGTGTGTGTGTGTGTGTGTGTGTGTGTGTGTGTGTGTGTGTGTGTGTACAGTTGGGATACTGGGCCTGTGAGAAGTATGTTTTTGCAAGCAGAGAGATTCTGTGTGTGTTAAACACAAACAAGAGGCAGAGAAAGAGTCACTGGGAAAGAAATTGAGTTGTAGGTTGGTGTGTGTGTGTAAAGGAGAGAGAGAAAGGGAGTGTGTGGGTGTCTGACGGGCAGACAGCTTGACAGAGCTCATCTGTGGCAGTCGCCCTCCTGTGTGTTATCAACGACACCCAAACGGGCGCTGCCAATCATCCAGCGTGCCGGCGGGACCGCAGATTTACCCACCAAACCAGACCAGGCACACAGACACACACACGCACACACACACACACACACACACACACACACAGGCATGCACAAACATCTGGCACTAAGTCTAAACTAGTGTATGTGCACACACACTGGAATACACACACATATGGTTGGTGATATTGCATGCTCGTTCCCATCACACTTGCTGTCATTTCACACACACTGGGAGCAGGTGTCCCTCACATGGAAAGACAACCTCCATCTGTACACACACACATACACATGCACATACACATACATACTAGTTGTGTCTCAGGCATGGGCCAATAAGCTCTCACTCTCCGCCGCCCTCTCAGCTCTCATTAGTTGCGGCACACCTGGTAAAAGTATTGGACTGATGTCACACTGTATCAAATGATGACGGACAGATTAGCCCAATTTCCCCTCATTAGACTCTCTCCTTGAAGCTGTGTACAAAACTTGAATAATTTCAGAACCACGTTGACATCTTCAAGTCATAAGTGTGGAGGGTGGCAGAAATAAAAAAAGATTTGAAATTCAAATAGTTTCCACAGGGAGCAGAGGGCCAGCAAACAGGAAACTGTATTGGATCCGTTATTATGAGAAATAATCATCATTTTAGGGCCTTAAATAGTCATTGTTTCCATTGTTAATGCATTATCATCTGCTTTTATTCATGTATTTATTTATGACTTATCATAAAATGTCAGAAAACAACAGCAGACCTTCCAGAAACATTAGTAAATAAGTAAACATGTTTGATAGATGATAATGAATTAAGAACTTTCTTGTCCGGTTATCCTTTGCTAAACAGATGAATTGTTAATGAAGGGAATCATAGCTTCTTTGGATCCAAAAAGCTGGCCTCATATGGACCTGGATTCAGTTTCAACCTGATGAAAGCCTGAAGCACTGCCATGATTAATAAGCCAAAACATTTTGATTTTGTGTCAACTGCGTAACCTAGAGTGGACTAACAAGCTCCTAGAATGTCACTGAATGTGCTGGCAGGGTCCAGTTAGTCACTTTCATATTGCAAAACAAAAGGGAGGGGATAAAAATATCCAAACTGCAGAATAAAATAAAACCTGACCGGATCAAGCCCAGAGCAATTAGAAGAAATCAGGCCAGGCAAACCTGGCCCAAACCTGTCTGGCCCAATCAAATTTGGGCTGAGAATCAAAGGACACCATGAAATAGACAATCATTTCAAAAGTGCAGCTGCCAATTTTCCAAAACTCACTGTGGCCAAAATGTTTGTTGACCATCCACACATCATCCAATGTGTCCTGGTTGCTCAGCTCTGACTGACAAGGGCAGTCAAAGCAGGAGTGCCTTATGCATGCATTATTCCTGAAGGCCAGCAGGGGGCGACTCCACTGGTGGCAAAAAGAAGTCAGATTGTGTCTATGAGAAAATGTCTCAGTCAATAGTTTCATGTCTTCTTCAATACATCAATGATAATAATTTTAGAAATAATTTCAACAGTTTTTTTCTTTGAACTTTTGAAACCATTTTTGCAGTGTGTTTTCATGAAAGTTAACTGGACAACCCAGATTCCCAAAATAAATGAAATGAAACTAAATTTATTTATGTACTCATTTATGAAATCGGCGTTGTATCTGTTTGGTCGACAAAAAATGTCTTGTTGAGCATTTGTTTGTACCATATCACTTATTCTCTCAGCCAAACACAGACAGAAGCATTTTACTTTCTTAATAGATCTGTAATTTGCCGTCTTTCTCACCTAAGCTGCCTGTTAAACTTATAGAGACTGACCTCTGGTGGCATTAGCCGTACACTACACGCATCCCTCTATCTGTTAGCTAATGCATAGACTGAAAGAGCACCATCTGGATTTTTGATGGTATTGCAATCATACGGTTGGATTTTACTATAATACCGTGACACCGCCCAAGCCTCCATTATCCTCCATCCAGCTTCACTCGCTTGTCTAAATACGGTCACTTCTGGCTCAAAAAATTCTCAAGATGCCCAAGGCCAGAATGCCAAATTTGATGCTTCTACAGACCAACAATCTCTCCAAACTAAATGACAGAATAGACTGTTTGTCAGTACCACCCATAAGGTCCTTTTCCCTCTAGTGAGCTGCTATGGTAGAGAGGATCCGCCCAAGATCTGCCCAACTTCACCAGTTACTACTATAGCTACTAGCTAGTCGACGCTGATTGGATACGGTTGAGGCAGGATATGACGTGAGTAGAACTCGACACAACCACAACATAACAGCGGCATTTTTAAAAGAAATAAGCAGAGCAGACTGAAATGAGAGGATCGAGAACAGGAAACCAAAGAAGAAGAAACGATGCACAAAGGAAAAAGAAAGACCTCTGACAAGTGAGTTGATGTCTCGACTGTTTGGACTTGCCGCGTCAGTCTGTTGTTGTGTCGTAGAACTATTTACGTCACATTGGAACTCTGTTAGTTAGCCGCTACAAAAGTACCTGAATGGGGAGGCCGAGGGGAACTAATTAGTGGGTGTAGCCAAAACACTCAGCCGCTTTACAAAAATTACTCAGTGGAAACACGCCTAATGACACATCTGAGCGTTTTTTTAAATGACCCATATGTATTTCAAGGCTGCAGTTTCTGTGAATTTATGAAAACCACTGACCTAGGTTTAGTTCAAAAAACATCTTGGTTAGAGGTTATAAAAGACGGTTAAAAAAAGTAAATAACTGTACATAAATGCCAGAAGTGAAGTAGTTACGAGGGTGACATGAGCCACAGAAGTTACGTAAAAAAGTTATGTAAAAAGTAATTTACTTTTGTTTTCATGTGGGACGCAAACCCCGTTCTCCTGGGTGAAAGTCTGCCGTTTATTGTAGTTTTTGAGGGGAGACCAGTTTCCTACGACCAACGGGGACGGCCTTTTATATAGTTTTTGGTTGGTTGTGTTGCCTACATTGTTGAGCCCATTAACACTTTAGCTCCTCCATCTTGACATTTATTTCATTAGCTACCAGAATGAATTATTGAGTAGTCCTGTGTCCGTCTAACTCAATTATTTAAACAGAAAGTTTGGCATTAATGATTAAAAAATATCATCCAACTTCTTTTTTTCCCCATTTACTGATAAATAATGGTTTAGAGCAGTAGAACTCTGCAACATTCTTGTTCATATTTACACATTTCAGCTAAACTTCCCAAAGTAATTATAATAACAGGGAAACTTTTCCTAATTGCACCTGGGAATGACATGATTTACAATATTTACCCTTATTTAAGTCTTTAATCAGGTGGAATAATGATGCAGATTGAAATATTCATATCAGTTTGTTGACATTTAGTAATCCCTTTTTATTTTATGAATGTGTTCATCCACTGTGTCCATTGTGATTATTTTGTATTGTTTTCTTATTCTTTGTATTGTTCAGCTATCTATTTGCCGGCGCTTCATCCAAATCCGTGCGTGTCCCTCGTGGTTTGCCGCATCCTGATCTGCCACAAACGCATCTGTCACACCAAACATCGTTTCCATAACAACCATTATTGAGACAGGCAACTGCAGTCTGTGCAGAGTGTCAATTAACTCAAATAGGAAAGATGCACAAGCCTATGGACACACATACTGTCCATGCAAATGTTGCAAACACACACACTCATAAATATCTCAATGACAGAATGGGTCACATTTGCTGAATTGAAGATGATATTATTCTACAAATTCAAACTGAAAGTAATGATTAGTTACTCATCACCATGTCACTTCCATCACTCTTTTTCTTCATCTCTCCATCCTTTTACACAAACACACACACACTGACTGATAGCAGTGCATCACTTTCTGGGTAGAGTGTCAAGCTGCCTAATTCAAGTTAATTAGTGAAGTGTAATTCTGTCAGTCTGCAGGCCTAAATACAGAAGGGTCTCTCTCTGCGAATGTGCCATAGAGACACCATCTGTCGAGACAACAGCAAAATAAATTTATATTTTTTGACTTAAAAAATAACAATGACTCCGAAGCGGGGCTTTAGGGCTCATGGTGCAACAACAGCTCATTAAAAAACATTCAAGTGCATCAGTGGTTCAGATAAGAGTGTAATTATAAAGGGTGAAAATGAATGTGAATGACCCTGAGAAAAAAACTGGTTGTGACTCTTGCAGGTGTCAAGTTCTGATCATTTAAAGATTGTTTTCATTAAGTCGTTTTTTGATACAACCTGCATTTGTATGAGAAGGTTGGCCTTTATGATATGTTTTATGATATTAAAAAAATATATATAATATAATAATAACACAGGGCGTAAGAAACGTATTTGGAAAAATGTATACTGAGGTAACAAATCAAGTGGAAGTACGATTTAAAAAAAAAAATGTATAGATTGACTTCTATACAATCTGACTTCTTTTGCAGCCAGTGGAGTCTCCACCTTCTGGCCATTAGACAGAATGCAGGATTAAGGAATTTAAACCCAAATACTATACCCACTTTATGTAGTCATATATGGTCAGACACTAGCCCTGAAAACACCTTATAAACTGACATGCGAACACAAAAGTAAGGGTTGTACAATACCCCAAGAAGACCTCCTGCTTATCCTGGAGATTATAATCATCTTTTAGCTCCAGTGATCTGGTCAGATTGATTTTATGAAAAAAGTGGATGGTTCTTGTCTCAGTCAGTATGCAACTTTGTGACAGCTGTGCAAATTTAACTTACTTACTTAAATGAAAATACTAATACCACACTATGAAAGTACTCCACTACAAGTTAAAGTCCTGCCCCCAAAACTTACTGAAGTAAAAGTACAAACGTATCACCATCGAAATGTACTTAAAGTATCAAAAGTAAAAGTACTCGTTATGCAGAATGGATCCACTCATATTGTTATATAAATTAAAATATATAATTGGATTACTATTATTGATTCATTTATGTAAGCAGCGTTTTAATTTTCTCAAGGTAGGACTCATTTTAACTACTTAATATACTGTTATGAGGTTTAATTAAAAAAAATGAAAAGTAATTAACGCTGTCAGCTAAGTGGAGCTGAGGTGGAGTATAAAGTATAAAGTTGAATGAATGGAAATACTCAAGTAAAGTACACGTACCACAAAATTGTACTTAAGTACTTGAGTAAATGTACTTAGTTACATCACCACTGTCCCAAACAAGTGGCACATGTTCGGATGTGCAAAATATCATTGAAACATTGGAAAGCAAACTCAGTATGACAGTATAAGACTCTGGCTTCGAGAGAGAGACTGACTCTAACCCAAAATCAGAACAGGAAATGGAAGGTCTTCCAATGGTGATTGTCCACTCATCCCTTCACAAACAAATTCCTATAAACACACACATTCATACTGTCTGTCGCCAAACATTTATGTTGCATTTCAATGAAAATATTCAGAGGCTTTCATTTAACGAGGAAAAGAGGAGCAGAGGATATTAATCATTAGAGCCCTAAAGAGAAATGCAGACTGATGGAGGATGAGTCAGTGTGAACTTTGGTTTATTGTAATTTCAGTGAGTGTGTGTTGGTCCATACGTACGCAGGAAATAGAGGGGTTGTGCTTTGATGGTTCAGCACAAAGAGGAAGTAGATGTGTGGAGTCTGCTTGTTTTTCCTGAAGACACTGTTGTTGTCCTTGTCATGTGTTTGTTTTTGTGTTTCGATGCCCCAGTTAGAACTCAACGCTTTGTTCCTCAAACTAATATGAGCTCGCACAAGTCTCCAAACAGCACTCATACACACAGATTTTACATATGCTAATGTGGTTTGCATACACAGCGTTAGTCAGGGATTTCACAGTTAGATTAATCACCAAGGGCAAAACATGTAGAGGAGTTTAGAGAGATGGTGGAAGAATTCACAGCTGAGAGTCTTTCTTGCTTTTTACAGTCGACCGAACTGATTGTTGAAGCGTCTTTACTCAGGACCCCTAGCCAGCTGTCAATATCAGTCAAATAAATATTCTAAAAAAAAAACTCCCATCAAGATAAAGAAGCTTCCTGTTGGATGGAGACATTATCTTTTTACATGAACTGTGATGGGCCAGCCGTAAAAAGGAGCACTGAAATTGTCAAAAGTGAGTAATCTTTTTAATTTAGTCAGTGTGTGTGTAATGGCGAGGAACACACTGAATAGGGCAGAATCAGTGGCATGAGCAAAAATGATTGTCTTATTAGAGAAAAGCCAATGTAAGGACAATCACTATATTTCCACCATGCGCCCATGCTGCGACACAATGCATCATAGTTCAGTGACATTCAAAACTATTTCTATGGCATGCAATACATATTCATACAGATACATATGCATAGCATCATTTTTCTCTCTGACAACAAATGCCAGCTATGTCCAAGACTGCACGAAACATATATTACAAGAATAGACAACAGAAAGTTGGAGCAAGACTCAAAAAACCAACAACTTCTCCAGCCTAAACAACAGAACAGGTTGTGTGTCAGCACCACAAATTACGGCACGTATGTGCATTTAGTGGCTTGCAGGACAGAGGAGCGTTCTTAAAAATAGCAAACATGTTGCACACTTGCGAATGTAAAAAGGCTGCAGTTGGATTTATGAGTCAGTTTTATGTTATAAAACAACTGACCTAGGTTTAGGGCAAAAAACAGTAAATGTACAGAAATGCCGGAAGTGAAGTCACGGGACTACCGCAAGTTACGTAAAAATGTTAGTTACGTCCAAAAAACGTGATTCACATAACTTAAAACTCAATCATTTTGTTTTCACACTGGACCTGAGTCCACTGTTTGACCCATCCACCAGCACCCCAACCTCCAAAATGGCTTGGCTGTCAATCACTACTACTTTGGCAAGATGGTGGCGAACACATTACAGCGGACGGTGAAATACGGAGACATACAGCAGCTCGTTTTTCGCTGTACACACGACCTATACGGATGTTTTTGAGGGGAGAACATGCTGAAAAAACAATAGAAGACATCTTTCTCTAACACCCCTTTTTTTGGTAACAACTCTTGGAAATGAGTAATTAACAACACCAATTTATGCACATAGTTGAATGTTTTATATGTAACAATACAGCAGGATCATCGCTGAGAAAAAATACTATTATTTGCAAAGGAATTTACGTCTTTTTCAACTCTTTATCTGCAACAACACTTAATACAGAATTTCCCAGACATCTAGAATGGCAATGGGGCCTTCACATGCTCCTTGAATGATCCTAATTTCCAGAGTTGGGAAGTTGTTTTTCAGATGTCATTGTGTTCATGAGCTTTAAGCCATAAACAACATGGACATAATAAAGAAAATGTGTTGTATTTTATAGCTTAGACCGTTTCAAACAGCAGCTTTCTCCACTACTATCAAAGGGCAAAGGATATAGACCAAAACTTTCTCTGACTTTATGGGTTGTTGAGTCGGCATTCACACACTTTTTTCAGACTTTTCTGACATCATATGAATGCAACACAAATGCCCCATCTCGCAAGGTTAACATTAGTGAAAAATAAATGTGTTTATCTGAATTTAAAGGTTTTCCTTGGCCCATGCTGCACTGTTCCACCATGTTTCATAAAAAAAACACGGCCTGTAGTTTTTCTGTAATCCTGCTGGCAGACAGACAAATGGGGTCATCAGGGTTGGCTGCTCTGATAAGCTCGAGAGACGTTTCAATCATGAGTAAAGTTAAACTAAGCATCACAACTTGATTGATATATGAGTAAAATATTGACTCAGAATCCATCAGAATATTTTTTGTACTATTTAGATTGAGGCCAAGAACAAGTTATTTTGGGTTCCTTCACCCTCGCTACAAGACGTACTGCTTAATTTTTAGGAGTGGTGGAAGAAGAATTCAGATCTCTTACTTCAGTAAAAGTACTAATACCACACTGTGAAATGACTCCACTACAAGTAAAAGTCCTGCATTCAAAACCTACTGAAGTAAAAGTACAGAAGTATCAGCATCAAAATGTACTTAAAGTGTCAAAAGTAAAGTAGTTGTTTTGTAGAATGGACCCACTCAGGTTGTTAAAAATATTTCAAATATTCTATTAGATTATTTATATTGATGCATTTTGTAAGCAGCACTTTACAGTTGTCCAGGTAGGGTTGATTTTAAATACTTACTTATATGGTTTGATTAATTAAAATGCATAATCACTTTGTATTAATCCCATGTTTTTCATGTTAAATCTCGACCTGAATAGTAACTAAAGCTGTCAGCTAAATGAAGTGGAGTAAAAAGTGCAATATTTGCCTCTTAATGTAGTGGAGTAGAAGTATAAATTTATACAAAATGGAAGTACTCAAGTAAAGTAAAATTACCTCAAAAATGTACTTAAGTACAGTACTTGTGCAAATGTACTTAGTTACATTCCACCACTGTTTTTTAGCCATGTTTGTGGCATGGCTGCATGAAGAGGTATGTATGTATGTCTTTATTAGCAGACTCAGGGTCTATTAGACATGAAAAACAGACGCTTCTCAATAATAACAAAAACAAACAAAGATGAGGAGGTTTAAAGAAAAAACAAAAACAGAAAATGCAGCACAGAAATAAAACAAATAAAAATGGTAAGATATCAATACATCAAATTCATAAAGGCACAGGTAAGTCACTCTGTCGGCTGAAATATCTCAACAACTATTTGATAGAAATTTTGTACATACATTTGTGGTCCCCATGGTCATTCATCCTGAAGCTTCTTCATCAACTGCTCCAGGAATGCACACAGCCTGTACTGGGGGAGCTGTCAGGACGTACTTAAGATTGTGATGTCACACTTTACAGTCATTCCCAGGCTGCAATGACAACACTGACCAATCAGGACACACTGAATACAGATAATACAGACAGACAGTATGAGAAAAAATAACGTGTGAGGTGGATAGTTCGAACAAGCGGCAGACTTTCACCCAGGAGAACGGGGTTCATGAGAATACAAACGCAAATAATTTATGTACAATGACATGCTGTATATTTTAGAAAGCTCCATGGCCGCGAATCACTCTTAAGGGTCATTTTGAAAACATGAGAACGTGCCCTCTTTAATATGTTTTGTAATTGTACCAACTAACCTCTAGCCACTCTCTATCTGCTTTATTTATTCTACAGTTTACAGGTCTGTGTTTGTAGTTTAAGCAATGTCTGGGTGTAAACAAATGTGTTTTTATGAGACTGACATCACATTTGCAATGGTTCACTAAATCCCCTTTTAATTCTTCTTAACTTGTGCACTCCCATACCACACACATGTCATCCACCTATTCATGCGGTCAGGGTCATGATCCGAGGAGAGCCAAGCAGCTTTGTGAATAATATCAATTCTCCATGGGAAACTAATGAGTGGTGGACATGCCCACCGGCCACGGGGGACACAATCCATTCCTTCACACGGGGCGTCTGTCACAGACTGTGTTGTGTCTCCTGTCTGGATGTGTGGAGCTGTTCGCTTAATGCTCTGCCATATGGCCGCTGTGTCAGACCCCTCCAGGGTTTTTTGGAGAGTCACCCTGTGGTCCTGACTCTGTGTGCCCAGATGCAGCCCACTCATACTGGGCCAAGATGGAGAGAAAGTGACCCCCCTGGATGGGAGAGGGGGAGGGTGGAAATAGAAAAGAGTGGTCTATACAGGGAAAGAAAGACATTTGGAGGGACAAGAGATAAGGAATATCGGTTGAGGAGGAAAGATTTAGAAGTGATCTAGAAAAGGAAAAGTCAGATGGAAAGAGGGGGAGGAGACGTGGAAGTCAAAAGCGCCAATGGTAGAGATGGAGACGCTGTCAGATGGAGAGAAGAGACAGATTGAGGAAGACACACAGAAGAGAAAGAACTATTCAGTTGCAAAAAAAGGGAGAGAGAGGAAGAGGAGGAGGGCAAGATGGCACAAACAGAGAAGAAAGAGAAATGATGAGAGAAGGGGAAAAAGGAGTAAAAGAGAGGAAATGGAGTGAGAGAAAGTGAAGAGGCCAGGTGCAGTGGCAGAGCAGATGGAGGGAAGGAAAGAGGGAGGGAGAGAAAGAGTGATGGCAGGGGGAGAAACAGAGAGAGAAGAGAAGTTAATGTCTCGACTGTTGTGTGATGGGGCGTGTCTGCTCCAATGCCAGCCTGCTTTTCTACACACTCATTTAAAGACCGCTTTTTTTTTCTTTTTTTGGCTTTCCCCCAGTCTTCTCCTCTTTCTCTTTTCATGCATCCTCTTTCTTTGCTCTTTGTCTCAAGTTCTTGCTCTTTCTCTTGCAGATTCAATGCACTTCACTGGCATGAGTGTACATCACAAGGAAGCACTCTGAACTGTTTCTCCAAATTCTCTTTTAATCAACAGTTGAATCACAACAACACTGCAAATTATTTCGTTTGAAAACATAGAATAGTGAACAGTCACCAATATCTGTGTTAGCAGGTAATGACTATAATTTGTTTTTCTTACTTGGTTTAAATGCTTGGTTGAATGTCTTAAATGTCTATATTTGAATCTCATATGTCTCTTTTAATACTTTTAATGTTTTGTGTAAAGCACTTTGAATTACCCTGTTGTTGAAAGGTGCAATACAAATAAACTTGACTTGCCTTGCTGCTCAGAAGCCCGAGGGCACACTGTATAGTTTTACATTTTTGAAAATAAACCCCTTTCTTGATGAGAGTCAAGTAAGTTTATTTTGACCCATATTTATATTTATTGTCAGGTGGTGATCTCTAGTGTCCATAAAGTATGAAGAAGTATGTCTGTTGATGTAGTATAGAGTAGTAAGAGCAACAAAGTCCACAGAGACAGGAGTTTAGGCCTGTTGGGTCAAACACCAGGACTTTGTGCCCTGTGCAACAAAATGTCAATGTTGAGTTATTTTATCTAGACAAAAGGTAAAATATTTTTTATTTAACATATAACATTTAACGTTCTTTGCCATATAGTTTTGTATGAAAGTGAAATAACATAACAGCAGTACAAATTTTAACCCAAACCATAGTCTTTTTCAAAACCAAACCAAAGGTTATGGTGCCTAAACTTAGCCAAACTGCAACCATTTTACAACCTTACCACATATCTCAGTTATTGGATATTTTTTCCTTGACTGTACTATACCTGTAACTAGACCTGCTTTACTTCTAACTGATTTATCTCAGCTGCTGGCTCTTGGGTACTACAAAAGTCCTGTTTTTGCTGGTGTCACTGCAGCTAAGAAACCGTTTTTTATGAGGTGGAAAAACCCTGAAAAGCTCACGGTGAGCAATGAGATTTTCACATTTACTGGAGTTTTCCATGCTCAGGAGATTGGAGTTGAGGGGTCCGATATTGGTTTCTGGGTGTTGACAGCTGAAAAATTGGAAGGAACAGATCTAGACGTCTTACCCGGTCATGTTTCAGGTCAGTTGTTGGTCCTGGGCTGCCCTGAGATGGGTGAAGGGAGGGAAGCTTTGATTTTTCTTTGCATGCATTTTTTCCTTTTTGCACGTAGTTTTGCCCTGCTTTTTGAGTACTGTGGCTTGGTTATTGCTGTACACAGTGTTTTACCAAATTTTTGAATGAATAAGCATGAGGATAAAAAGTATGAGGATGTGTCGATCTCTGTCACCGGTAGGGGGTGCTAATTGAAGAAACACTCCTGTGGGTCGTATTAGAGGGTAGCATCACACTACATATGTGGTCATAAGAGCTGGAGGACTTGTTGACTGATAGATTTTCCTTTACAGGGATTTATGTGACTGACTATTTCCTGGTTGGGTGCATGAGTCTACTTATGTAACTCTATGTAAAAACAAAATCCCATAATCTCCAAGTCTTGTTTAAAGTATCTGTTCTTGTGTGTATTTGATCTTATAATATGTCCATTATCTTTATGCCTACCCATACACACACACACACACATACACAAATACACACACACATACACAACCGTGCGACACTGAAGTCCCGGAGACGGTCTGCCGTCACAGAAAGCAGGGTAGAAATAGCATGAACAATCTCTCTTCTCTTCTGTCACAGGGTCGCTGGAGCAGCACGGACATAAACATAATAATCCCTTTGAGCGCTGCGGGGGGACAGGATGCCCATATATGGAAGCGAGGAGAAAGGGGGGCGTGGCGGGCCCTACAGGGCCGTGTTGGGGAACTTGACATGGCGGAACGGCTGAATTATATCGGAAAGCCTGAGAACATTCGAGCATCCAGACTGTTGGAGTGGAGTGACTGTCTGTCTGAGGCTGATACACACACACACACACACACACACACACAATCTGCTTGTCTGTCTCCTTTTCCTCTTTCCATTTCCCCCTCTCCACGCCTCTGTCCTTCATGCCTTTTCTCTCTAGAAACACTTATTTTTTTCCGAACCCATCTGTCATCCACGGCAACTTTTACTCCCTTTATTCTTTTCTTTATTTGGGACTTCTCTTCTCTCCCTCCAGTCCTCCCACTGTTTCCACCTCCGTGTCCCACACCTGTTAGCTTTCTGTGTAACGTCCAACATCATACACCAGTATCGGCTAAACACTGAATGATCACATTTCTCTTGCCAAAACCGTTTCGCCTCTCTTGCAGGGCATAAAAACAGCGTCGGGAGTCTTGTGTCAGCCAAGCGATAAAAAGCTCCACTATTTAAAATAAATGGTGTTTACTGTTACAAATGTCTTAAAGTGCTGCCAGCAGTTTGTTTTTCAAGGTGCAGTTCACCCAAATCATAAAAATAAAACATTATTTTTCAGACTTTCTACTAAACAAGTAGTCCTAATAAAACTGTAGCAAGTAAAGTCCAAAGTAACTGGGAGGTTGTTATTGCAAGGCACTGATCTCAATACCTGGACTAGCTGTACTACTAGGAGTTAAGTTTTTATGGGCAAACGTACTCTTAAAGCTCGAGGAGTTCTCTGACCGGGTCTTCATGGTGGAGAGGAGGTCATGGCTCAGTTTTGGCAACACTGGGGGTTGCTCAATGTCTTGGAGCCAATTCTTAACCAGCTGATATTGTCTTTCTGTTCTCTATATTTTAATATTGTTTTAATTTGACCTGGATCACTCCTCAGCTGGGGTTTCTTTCCCTTTGAAGGGATCTTTGGGTGTTTTATCCAAATGAATGGTCTAAGGATGGAGTGGGTCATATGCTTTACGAGGCCCTTTCAAAGTGCGATCCCACAATATATAAATAAAATAAAGATCTGTGCCGGCTTTTTGCCGGCGTTCATAGTAATCCCGCAAAGGTAGCACAGTTATTATAAGCTACTAAAAGGCTGTGTGTATGTGCTGCAGCAGTATGTGTTTAGTTAGTGATCTCCGTTTGTTTACAACAAGCACCGGACACTGTGTGCACAGTTAGCATGCCGGTTTGTTTTAAATAAGCGGCGGCCGCAGTTGTTATGCTGCACAACAGTGATTAGATGACTGTCGGACCAAGTGGGAGGCGTGTGTAAGACGTCACGTGCAACGTCAAATATTCTGCCTTGCCGGGATGGCCCGTTCATAGTGGTCCCGCTTCCAACAGTCCCACCAATTTTCCACCTCTGTGACTACCCCTGGAGGCGGAAAATTGGTGGGATCACTTGATCCCAGCATCCTGTATCTGGCGCGTTCATAGTGCAGGCGAGAAGTTACAGAGCCGTAAATGTCCCAGCATGAAACAGATTAGTATACTTGATATTGTCATACAGATCTCCACTACATTTGTCTGACAAATTTAAATACTTTTCTAAAAAGTGCAAACATTTCCAGCTGCCTCTCTGTCAGCTCTTTTCTGCTCTCATGTCTGTTTTACAAATACTAATACAAATACAAATACTTTTTATGATTAAAATTCGACAAGTCACTCATCAGGATAGGGAAATCAACTCCTTCTGTCGACCCTGCTAGCTGGCCAGTCAAGGTTTTTAAATGTAAACCTAAGTAAGAAAAAACATCTACAAGGTCGCCCATCAACTTGGAATAACCTTTGTGTTCAGATAAATCCTCTGTTAATTGATTGTGGTTTAATTTTCATTGTGATATAATCATTTCAGAAGATATACACTTTATCTGTCAATAATAAGTCACATTGTCACAATCACTTAATGAAAAGAGGGAAAAAATATTTTATTCCAACATTATGGGTGACCGTGCATTTACATCTCTGCATTGGAGGACGCAATGAGGCAAGAATGGAGGACTTAAACACAGCATTGGTTTTCAAACAGGTTATCAGAAACTGTAATGTCCTTTGTTTCACTGAAACTGGGCTAAATGCTGGAATAAAGTGCCATTCAACCACATCACTCTACACAGAGTGGAGGGGGAGACGGAGGGGAAGATGCGGGAAAAGGGCTCCGAGTGGGATTCAAACCCAAGCCTGTTACAAGGACAGTTACCTTTTCCTATTTAATTTGACAAATAAAATTAGTTGTTGATGCAAAGACTTTTTTGTGCAAATCAGTGATTTTGGGTTGTATAGATAAAATTGACTTGGCTTGATGAGGGAAGATGAGAAATGAATCTATGCTTACAAAACTTTGTCACTTTCAGTTCATGTGACATGTCTGCCTGGGATGATTTACACATTACAGGTTAACATGCAACAGTGTAAAACTATCCAACAGTGGATTAAGGCTGTGTGAGGACTGACATTGTGAGCCAGCAGTGAGGGTGGGGACAGTTGTAGGTTCTGAAAACGTCATTCTCATTATAGATCACTGTTAGAAAAACTACACTTTACTGACACATACATGACACTGACGTCAGTCTTTTGTCCTCAAAATGTTGACCTATTCAAATGTTTCCTTCTAAGGTAGGACTGCTTAATTTACCCAGTGAGGTCTTGTATTTCTGTTTAACTTTTTACTTGGATAATTTACTTGGATCTATGGCATCAAGAGCTAGCTTAACTTCCTCACACCCTAAAAAGTGGCCTTTAATCAGAGCCTTTCCTTTCGATTAAATGTGATGAATCACTTGCAGTGTTGCCAGTGTTGATCAGAATGACATTTTCTTAAATATAAATTGGCCTAAATCATCATTTTATTGCCTGAAAATCTGTGTAGAAGCTCAAAACCACTACACATGCAATAATCACACAAAGCTTCAAAGATAAAATGTTAGAAAAATACACTATCGTGACCAACTGGGAAGAATGCAGTCAAGAAACCAAATGCACCTGGAGATGTTGCAGCCAGCCACAACAAATGTCAATAATGATGATGTCAAGGTAAGTCAGTCCTAATGACGAGTTTTGTGTGTGTGTTTTTGACCATAAAATTGAGCATCTATTGCACGTCTGTCCCTCCTCTTTCGCTCTCTCTGAGGTTTCTTCTTTTTTTTTCCCCTGTTAAGAGGGTTTTTTTTTGTTTTTCCCCTGTTAAAATGTTTTTTTTTAGGATTTTTTCTCTGGCCGATGTGAGGGTCAAAGGAATATTGGTTCCACAGCATTTTCAGAACCCAACCAAATTTTGACAAAAACAACCCAACATGCTATTTTATCAAAAGTACCATAACTGGGCAGAAACCTGTTCAATATGGCATCACTGCATCATGAGCAAAGGACAGCCCTTTAAAAGCAAAGTCAGGATGTTGTGTTACATGCAAGACTTGTATTTTTTTCTGGTAAGTTGTGTGAACAGAGCTTGAAAACAAAGCTCTGACATCAGTGGTGTTGATGTGTATTTCTGCTCATGTACTGTATGTAGGATTAAATTTGATCATTAGGACCCTCTGCTCCCTCCCTCCATCCTTCTTTTCACTTCTTTCACCATCACTCTCCTCCTCTCCTCCCTGCTCCTCTGTCCTGAAAGATTTTAATGTTTAAACAGCGACTGTGGTCAGTCATCAATCACACTGACACAGACGATTACTGAAGGCACGCACACGCACACACACACACACACACACACACACACACATACACACACACACACACACACACACACACACACACAAACAAACACAAACACACACACACACACACACACACACACACACACACACAAAACACAAACACAAACACACACACACACACACACACACACACACACAACCTCAGTCATTACTAAACACCTAATGGACACACAGCCAGGCATTGGCCTTTAAGCACTACGTCTATCATGTACACACACACACACACACACACACGTTATACTCTCAATCACTCAAGCTCATTAGCCTTCTCCTTCGCTTCATCTATCTTTCTCTCTGCATATTTCTCTTCCTCTTTCATTCATTCCTCTCCTTCCTCACTGTCTTCTGCCAAAAAACACCTTTTTTGCTCTTTTCTCTTGACCGATCTCCATCTTTGCTCCTTCTCTGTCTGTCTGTCTGTCTGTCTGTCTGTCTGTCTCTCTCTCTCTCTGCCACATTTCAGTCTTCCTTTCCATCCAACTGCATCTCCATCTCTCTTTGTCTCTCCTCCCACCACACATGCAGGGCGTCGTCCTCTGTAATAAATCTTGTTTCCTGTCCGTTGAGGCTGATGCGGCCCGCAGCTCTATGCAGAGTGATAGATGATACAATATTGAGCCATTGTAAAGCTGCGACTGAGATCTAGGGTTCTCATAAGAAAAGGGCCTACGTAGCCTGTAGGGAGGGAAAGACAGAGAGGAGAGAGAGGACAGAAGTATGTGAGAAGAAGAAAAAAGAGAAGGCTAAGAAGAAAAGAAAAGGAGAATTTATACAGAGCTGGAGAAAAGGGGTAAAACAAGGGTGACTGGGAAAAATAAGGCACATTGGTAAGTGTGCAGTCATTAATAATGTAAGTGTCTTGACAAATGAAACAATATCTGACTATTTGTTTCTATTACAATGTAAAATAATGTTAAATATATACAGCAGTGACAGAAATGTTATATCTTCAAGAGAAAAACAATATGAAAACATAAATAATCTATTGGCTTTTTCTGTACATGCCCTACAGTGTTAGGAAGCTAAAAAGTATAGAAATATTTTAATAAAAAATGTATTATATTTTTCTCAAAATTAAAATCATAAGGCCCAAACAGAAAGGCCACACAACATTTTATATGGTCCTTTTTTCCTGAACTCTAATTCATCTTGCATCATACAGACAACAAGATATCCTGTGAGTTTCTGTTTAAAAACAGGACAAAGGATCTATGTAAAGTACGTGCAGGTATGCAGCTCATAGTAACAGTACTTCAAAAATAAATGAAGTATATATACAGCACATAAGTCAGAAAATGTATGTGCAGTGGTGGGAAAAAGTATTCAGATCCCGTACTTCAGTAAAAGTACTAATACCACACTGTGAAATTACTCCACCACAAGTAAAAGTCCTGCATTCAAAACGTACTAAGTAAAAGTACAAAAGTATCAGCATCAAATTGTACTTAAAGTATCAAAACTAAAAGTACTCATGCAGAATGGCCTCAGATTGTTTAATATCTTCTATATATATTATTGGATTATTGATCCAATTATACTATATAATATATACTTATAGTTTTAGATTATTGATGCATTTAAGCAGCATTTTAATTTTATCAAGGTAGGGCTCATTTAACTACTTAATATACTGTTACAGGGTCTAATTTTTGTCTAACTTTAATTTCTATCTTGTTATTTATGTTAAAACTCGACCTGAAAAGTAACTACTGCTGTCACTAAACGTAGGGGAGTAAAAAGTACAATATTTGCCTCTAAATTTAGTGGAGTAGAAGTATAAAGTAACATAAGATAAATACTAAAAGTCTGTGCTAGGGCAAAGTAACTTTTTTTTAGATGTAGTATTAATATGTAGGCAGTTTTTTTTATTTTCAAGTGCTCTAGCATTAGCTTAGTATAGTATTTTTGTTTTTATCACCCTCCCTCTTCACCTTCTTTGCCTCCTCCATTAAGAGGATTCTGTTTATTTTGCCTCGTAGAGTTGCTACAGTGTTCTGGTCCACTGTCTGTCTTGTGTTTAGTTTCTCCTCCATTAATGCAGCTAACACAGCACAGGATTTGGTCTTATTTGAGTTGTCCTTTATTCGTGATTGCTATTGAGAGGACTCTGTTGATCTTGACCTTAAATAGCCACTCATCACACTATACATCACTGCAATAGATCTTATTCTAGCAAAGGACCCATGGAGGTCCCAGCTGGGACTGGTCTCGGATCGGCCTGGGCTCCACCACTGGGAAACAGCAAATCCAAGGTGGCTGTGAAAGTGAGACAGCATGTGTAACCCTTTACAGGGAAGAGGCTTATCTAGACATTTCCAGGGCAAAATATCACCATCCACATCTGAAAAGGCTTTGTACTTTACAGATACATTTTCAAACGCAGAGGTTGATCTTACATACAAGAGCTATCAGTTTAGCTCATGTCATGGTAACCATGACACTGAATGCTCGGCATGTTCTCAAAAACGCTGAGTAAACATCAAGCGTGGGAGAAAATATGAATCTTTCACCTTTTCTCACCCTAAAAAAACCCAAAAACTGACAGATCATTCCTGGTTGAGACTTGAGTATATTAAAACCCCTCTCAGCCTTTGAGACTCTACTTGGAAACGGAACATTTCAACCTTAAAGTGTTACTGGAGGATATTACAAGACTTTTGTGACTTTTTTCTAAATATTTAATTAAAAAAATGTTTATGTTGCAAATCAAGTAATAAGTATATAAGTATATTATATGTAATATAATAACAATAATAATAATAATAATAATAATGACAATAATTATACTGATTGGTCAGATGCCATGGTGTCACTATCTGTGACCTAGCCTGCTCTTTGCTGATTGGCGGGGAGAGATCCATGTCATTCTATGGGACCCATTTTGGATGTCCGCTGAAGTTACCAAACTTTTCCGGATAAAGGGTTAAAATGATTTGTAGACTTCCTTCGGTGCTATATCAGTATGAGCTGGTCCACAGAATATTACATACGATACCCAATATCCATGTAAATAACATAATAGAAAACTAATAAAAACTAATATATCCAAAAAGAAACAACTGTTCTACAAGGACCTAAAGACTCTCACTGCTCTGGTGAGTGAAGAATGACAAATAGACGAACAAAAAGGAGAGAAACAGCTTGTAAAATACAAAAAAAAAGTCTTATCTGAGGCAGAACACGTCACTTAGCTGGAATCAGACAGAACATTATCTTGTGTTTGATCTATGAGGACGAGAATAGAAGTTTGGAGGAGGATATAGTGTACTGCATGCAGCTCTGCCAGTCTGTGTGACTCTGTTTGCTCCAGTGCTTAGACTGATTAATAGAGCCACCTGTGGTCCTCTATTAGGGATAACGACACACACAGACACACAGGCATTCACAGTCATCCAAAAGCATTTGGACAAGCAAGAATGTACACACACACACACACACACATACACACACACACACACACACACACACACACACACACACACAAACACACACACAGCCAAATTTGTAAGCACCATGACAGACTGTCCCCAGCAAAAATTGATAGCAATGTTCAAATATTGAATTTGATTTAATGTTTTGCTGACAAATGATCTCTTGTAACACCAGTTTATTGGAAGTTTAACATTCATCCAAATGGCACTGAGCCTTTTTCACCTCCAACTTCTGCTGGTTTCTTTCTGTCTTTTTTCCCCCTTTTTGCTCCTCACTCTTAGACATGAGCTGACGTAGGCTGCTTTTGGTCAAACAGAATAAGACAGAGTGTACTTACCTTGGTGAAAATCAAAGCCTTCGTGTTTTTTTTTTGTCTGTGGAGAGCTTTTAATGTGCAGCAGGAGCAGTAGGAGCTGTACAGTTTGTGTCAGTCTCTGAACCCATCAGCTCTCTGTCTGACAAGAGCTGATGGGGGCAACAGACAATATTGATGATGCAAGAATGGAGCTGTAGTTGAGAGATTATGTTTATGACTGGATTGTTTCAAAGTGTTACCATGGATCATATGGTTTTGTTAATGTAGTTATCCTCCCTGTCAGAGGGAGGTGCTGATGCTATTGTGTTGTGTTTCTCCCTTTGTTATGCATGTGGTGATTGGACATGCTGATTGGCCAGGAGCTGATCAGGCCAGCTTTTAAAGGATGTCTGCTGGAGCTGACTTTGTCCTGACTCCCAGCCAGACCATGCTTCCCCATATTGGCCCTCATTTATCAAACGAGCGTACGTCAGAAAGTGAGCGTAAAGTGGCCGTACGATCATTTCTACGCAAGCCTCGGCATTTATCAATTTGGACGTGAGCGGAGGGTACGATCAGATCTCAGTCTGCTCTCAGCTCGTGTACGCAAATTTGAGTCAGCGTGAAGTCCACACGTCTGAGTCGGAGAATTGATCTTAAACTATTGTATCAATGCCTTGATTTGATAAAACTCTGCCCTGTTTTGTTTTTTATTGGTGACCAACCAAAGCATGTTTAGGCTACATCATTTATCACTAAAAAACCTGATTACAAATAAATACACCCTGCAACCATGAATTATTTAATCAGAATAAGCGCCAAGGATATTCAATGTTGTTGTCTTCTGCTGTTTACCGTTATCCTGCTGGCATCAGCGTCTCCTTCACCAGCGGTTCTTACCCAATAGAAACATTTCCAAACAGCGCTGCCACATGCTCCTCTGACTGGGACATAATTATTACTAAATGAATAATATCTCTCCATCATTATAATAATATTAATACTATTTGGATATTATATAGGCTTTAGGCTTTATATATCACAATGTATAAATGAAATATTCCAACCTCACCAGGAGTTTAATGCTCCACTGCTTCTCTGCTGACAGCACTGCTGATTTCCTTCTTTTTCACTTTTTATGCTGCCAAACAAAACCAGTTTGTTGTGTTGCAGCTGTTGGACATCAGCGTTTCACTTTCTGCCTCTGAGAAATTCCTCTTCTTTTGGAATTAAAACTTCTTCAACCAAAAAGCTGTGAAAACGTTTAAGTCTGTGCTCCAAATGTAAAATATTCACTGTACTTGTTAATAAAGGTGACTTTAGGGGGGAAAAACTCCTCTTCTCCGCTGTATCGCACCCTTTGGTGTCATAAAATTCTTGAGGCGAGCCATCTGAATCGAGTATATATTACATATATATTATATATATTAGGGCGTGGTATTTAAATGACACTTGTTTCCAGCTGCCACATTTATCAACAGCTGATCATTCTCACGCTGTGATTGGAGAGATACGATCGTTTGATAAATCACACATGAAACCTGTTGTAAGACGAAACACTCAGATCTGCGCTCGTTTCTATGCTCGTTTCTATGCTCGTTTGATAAATGAGGGCCATTGTGTCTTGTTACATTTGATTGTAATGAAGTGTTGAATCTTTGTTATATTATTGGGAACAGAGACACCTTTCCATATAGTGCAGTCCTGGTAGGTAGGAGTGAGTAGCCGTTCTGTTTGGGAACCTTTTTTCTATGTTTAGTGTTAGCGAGACAGGTAAGATCCCTGTATTTTCTTTTATACCACTTCTTTGTGGATAGGTAAGTTAGTTTCAATTAAAAGAGCTTTTGTTTGCTATGTTGGTACTCACCCTGAGGTAACTACCTGTTTAAAATAAATTTGTGTTGGAATGCAACTCTGGTCATCATTTCTGGGAGTTGGGGAGGAAAAAGGGGAGAGCACTTTGTGTTATGCTTAGGTTACCCATGGGCTGGGGCATATCATTTATATATGAATTCAGATACATTTAAGAAGTGCAGTGAGGTGCTTTTATCTTGTGTTTCCCTTATATTATAGTTTTCATGTTTCCTGTTTTTTTTGTGACTCGCGTGTCTTGCTCCAGGTCTCTTCACTCTCTGCTCTGTGTTCTGTGCCGATCCGTCTTGTACGTGTGTACCCTTGTGTCACCTGTCCCGGCATGGCTCCTGTGACTTTTCTTGTTTTTTTTTTTCTACTGGTTTGGATACCTTTGCTTGTCGGATTGCCTACATACGTCCTGCTCCCTGCTTTCAGTAAAGAACATTGCCTGTTGTGAACTGTGTTGTCTGAGTCCTCTTCCCTGTGGTCCAGCGTAGGTGGAAAAGTCTAATCCCTGCAGCCATAGCAGCCTCAAATGAGAGATGTGAATGTGCAAAAAGCTAAATTGTTGTCAGATGTTAGCTGATGGCTTCCAAGATTGCATTTCCGCCGCTTTTGTTCTCCACACGGACAAAGCTATGATTGGTCAATAAGCTCAAACTGAAACCAGAACACTTCCAATACCAAAGTCTTGATTTGTTGCCTACAGATTCTGTTTATAGAGACTATGTTTGCAGTAACTGCTCAATAAATAAAAATGTATAGCGAGAAAACAGTAAGACCGACATATCTAACATGACTGTAGCAACCAAAACTGTTGACTAAAATTCCAAAAAGACAACTATTGTCAGCGATATAAAAGTGTATACTTTCTAGTCACGTGCATGACCACATGTTTAGTCACTTCAATTAAATATCACTGCATGGTTTGGGAAAGTCTCAGTAATTACTCTGCTACAGCAGGTCTGTGTTGTATCTACCCACTCCTTACCTCATGTATGAACGTATCGCCTTTGTTTGTTTATTTACAAAATTCCTATTCTTTTTTTAATAGCACAGCGTGAAGGTTCTGTGTGCTTTGGTTTGTATTTGTTACTACTTGATGGTTATGTGTATATGCAGAAATCTGTATGTGTGTGTCTCAGCCTCAGGTGGTGTGTCTGTTGGATTTATCCAGTCTAATTGTAGTCAGGTGCAACATAATGAGCCAGCAACTCTCCAGGTTTACCGCTGCAGCTTACAATCAGCCTGTTGTAATTATACTGTAGTGTTTTTATAAACTATCAGAACCAAAAACAAGATTTTACACAGCAGTAAATTAACTGATGTATAAAACACATTGTTATTTGATTTGTGTTAGTATGCAAGAAGTTAGATGCATTATATATATATTTTTACACATCCAGCAGACATGCAGCAAAATTAGCATTCATTTGCAATTGTGTTTCTGTCCACCCAATATTCACTCTTTTAGCTATTTTTTCACATCAAATCCTGAGGGAAATATCTGCTTCTTTCACTGCCAAATTCTCCGCAATGTTCACCAGCTAGTCTCTGTCTGACTGCTGTGTGGTGTAGGAGGCAGGACATACGGTATGGGGGCCAAATTGTTCGAGAGCTACTGTTTAAATCAGAATGAGCTTTTATTTACAGCTGCACACTGGGGTGCCGCAGGTCTGAACAGTTGTTGCTCAAAATCACCAGCTGTCACTCAGTGCGACATGCTGAGAGGAGACTGGAGAAGGACACACAAATACACACTCACAAACACACCTAAAGGCACACAAAATGCACCGTACACAGACGCACACACACACCATGCTGAGAAGGAGGTGTTCAGGGTCCAGTAACCTTCTCTTAACTCAGCAGGAAATGAATGAACCTCTGCTACTTTCTTTCTCTCTTTGCCTCTCTCTCTCTTTCTCTCAGGCCAGTCTTGTGCTGAGTACAGGTTGTATGGGGATCAATGTTACAAATGTGTTAGGATTTTGAGGATTTTATATGGATATAATAGGGTAGACCCGGGCTGTGTAGAGCTGTGGTTGCATTCACTTGACTATTAATTATTGTGATTTCATGTGTTGTGTATGTTTTTTGTGACTTTCTGTTCCTGCATATTGCTTGTCACCAGATGTTCTCATGCATTAAAAACTAGATTAATCAGCAAAATATTCTTTAGTATCAATAATTCTGTGGTGCAGAAATGTTTTGGGGTTCACTCCCAGAGTCCTGTTATTCTGTTTAGACAATGAACAATAAAGGTACTATGTAGAATTTTCAGAAAATCCTTAGTATTAATGGCACCAGTCGCTGTTAAGTGAACTTCTGTGAATCGACTCAAATGCTGACGTCGACCCTAGTTTCCCCCCTGACGTTGGTCACATTCCTGTTTGCCAAGACCTGATTCACTAGATAGTAGGTTAGTAGGTTATATACTGTACATGACGTAAGTAAAGAATGTTATGAAAGTTAAAATATCTTGACTTTTGGTTTCACTCGGGACACAAACAGTGGTTTCCTGTGTGAAAGTCCTGTTTGTTTGAGCCATCTATCAAAACTGACCTCCTTATGCAGATTTTTTGCTCTTTATACTAACTACATCAGCTGACTGCCTCCTTTGCTCCTGTCATAATTACTACAGCCACAAGAGGTCATCACCCAACATTTGTTTGACCTCCCTGCAGTGATCCAGCTTACAAAAATGGACTGCATTTATACAGTCACGGCCACTATATTAGGTGATGTGTTTCCCTTATAAAGTGGTGGTGTGGTCTTCTGCTGCTGTGGCCCACCTGCTTTAAGGCTGGACATGTTATGTGTTCAGAGATGGTCTTCTGCACACCTTGGTTGTAACGTGTGGTTATTTGAGTTACTGTTGAACCAGTCTGTCCATTCTCCTCTGACCTCTGACATCAACAAGGCTTTTTGGCTCACTGGATATTTTCTCTTTTTCCCCCAGACCATTCTCTGTAAACCCTAGAGATGGTTGTGTGTGAAAATCCCAGTAGATCAGCATTTTGTGAAATACCCAAACCAACAACTACGCCACGTTCAATGTCACTTAAATCACCTTTGAGCTCACTTTGACCTTCAGCAGCTCGTCTTCACCATGTCTACATGCCTGAATGCATTGATATGCAACCATGTGATTAGCTGATTAGATATTTGCGTTAACAAGCAGTTGAACAGGTGTATCTAATAAAGTGGCCAACGGGGGGTAGAGCCAGGCGCCGTTCATTGGAAGAGCGCAACGGTCGTGAGGTAGCATATGTCTGAATCAGGGCGTTAGGTACGAGCAATACCGGAGACAACTTTGTAGGCCAGCATTAGAGATTTGAATTTGATGGCATCGCACTGGGAGCAATTTGGGGTTCGGTATGTTGCCCAAAAGATAATAGCAGGCTACTGAGCCAACGAGGAGGTAGAGTAGGGCCATAGGACCTCATATCCAATGACAACTCATTATGGGCATTTAATCAGCTGATAACATTTGAATCGGGTGCGGCTTCTGGTGGTCTGTGACATTTATGTTTTAAAAAATACTGCATAACAAAACCAAAGAAAACATAAGTAATGATGCAAGCCAAGTCTGTCACTATGAGGTTTCTAATAATGCCTCTCTTTTTCTGTGTGTGTGTGTGTTTGTGTGTTGCGCTCTTTACCTCTCTAAGGGATGAAAGTCCTCTATCATTAATTTTCTAATAATGCGCCCTTGGCTTCACATGTGAACAGAGCTCCAACACATCAATCACAGCTCATAGTGTGTGTGTGTGTTATTTGTCTGTGCCTTGGAGTGTGTTTCTGTGTTTCACCATGTTGTGCATTTACCAGCGGCTCGGGGCAGTGTGTGCTTATTGGATTGGTGACAGACTGGTGTATTATTCATCACCTGATGGAGAGTGACAGATGACTCCCTTTATGAGGCCACGCGTGTGTATCGACGTGTTCATTTTAACAAAGAGACGGTGGTGCGGAAATATCTCTGTACTTTTTTGTATTTTATTTGTGTACAAGAAATATAGAAGGGTCATAGCAGTAGCGTGTGTGTGTGTGTGTGTGTGTGGCCATAAGTGGTCAATTGATGTAGTAAAAGACACAGGACTAACACATAAAAGATCTGTGTTTGTGTCCCATTTAAAAGTCATGGTTGACCTATGTACAGTCATGGAAAAAAAATATTAGACCACTCTTGTTTTCTTTCAATTCATTGTTCATTTTAATGCCTGGTAAAACTAAAATAACATTTGTTTGGACAAATATAATGATAACAAAAATAGTTCAAAAGAGTTTAATTTAAGGGCTGCCATTTTCCATGGTTTTCTTGATAATGACCAAAATCAGCCTTTAAATTAAACTCTTATGAGCCATTTTTGTTGTTATCATTCCAAATAAATTACAAATGTAGTTTGTACCAGAACAAGAACATTAACAAGAAATATAGATAAAACCTCACTCACACCCTTTTCTCTGAATTCTTCTGGGGGGATATTCAGGGTTCTTTGCAACAGGCCTACATAAATTACCTAACACCAAGAGGTGTTTTTATGTTTATTAGACAGTATATTAGATATATATATAGACAGTTTATTTCAGTGTCATGTCGCACTGTTGTTCTTCTCCATGTCATCCACATCCATCATTCTGGATGTGATGTCATCAATATGAGTTGCATGACACAAAAGACACTATGAAATCCAATTTGAGCGTTCAGATCATCGGGACTGAGACGCATCTGTAGAAATCTAATTGGAAATTGCATTTCAAATCACCTCTATATGTGTTTTGGATCCAACCGGATCCAAAACACATTTAGTTAATCCGGTTTAATCGCATTTCATGTGTATTTTTGCTGTCTCGACTGGCAGTCTGACCAAGGCCTCTGAGGCAACAAAGTGCATTCAAAGTCAATACATAGTTCAAAATGTTTCAACTTGAACAAAACTTGTGCATGTTCCAGGGATTTACTTCAGAAATGTACAGAGATGAGAGGGAAATACAGAGAGACTGGAGGGAAACAACTGAAAGAACAGGAGAATTTGGTGAGTTCAGTCAGAGGCTAAGCTAAACATAAACAGGCAGGCACACTCCCACAGATACAGTCAGTGCATCTGTTGCTAGCCAGCTTAAAGCTAACACCTGTACAATTTGTATATAGTATAGTATAGTAGAGTAGAGTAGAGTAGTATAGTTTGTAAAATTTGTGCAAATAATGCCAGGCACTGGAGCAACTGTACAGTATGTGTGCCCTACAGTACATACACTTTCGAGTCTTTTAGATATTTAAAAAAAACTTTAAAGTATGACTTGCCGTAACTGTGAACAGCACACACAGTGAGAGGGAGCCCAGTGGGCAGATGGGGTTTGATCCAACACATATTGACAGGTATGTGTGGGCATGAGCCTTTGCTGTGAGGTAAAGTTGGCTGTGTGGGTGAGTACAGGGAGTACAAAACACAGGCATCCTGCTGCTGCTGCCAGCAACACCCGCTGCAGCACACACACATGCACACAGTCTTTTGCCACCTACCCAGATGAAAGTGTTGTCTCTGTGGCAGACCACTCTGTGGCTCCCTCAGAGGCCCTGTCGAGGGTTATTGTTGCTATTTATGGGATAAGGAGTCAGCGGGAGGCATGCCAATGTGTACTGTACTGTATTGTGTCTGTTTCTGCAACACACAACCATACATACAGAAAATGCTTCAACTTTCAATTTTCAACATGCTATAGACCCTACTTCATGTGTCAACGGACTATAATAAGACCATTTTGAGAGTATCGGGGCATTTAGAAACTTTATGACTTTTTCACGACATTTCGACAATTTTATAGTATGACTTTTTTTCAAATATGAAATATTGGACATCTCAAAATATGGTGTTGTTTTGTTATTTCTGGAAAAGCCACCCTACCCTAAAATAAAAAATAAAAAATGTTTTTTAATTTTTTATGACTTTTTCATGAAAAATTTCAACATGCTATTGTATGACCTTTTAAAAAAAACTTAAATCTTGACTTTTTTTTTCTCGAGATTTTTAGGACATATTCTCAAACTGTATTTTGATAATATATTTGGTTGTATTATAATACTATTATGATTAACAAGCTATTTGTTTTTAGTAATTTTTGGACATCCTAAACAATCGTCTTTTTTTGTTTTGTTTTTCACGTTCTACGCTGTTACTATGACCAACGAAGTATTCAATTCTGTTACCTCTGATATATTGAACCAGATAGTTGGTTCAAACTTCATGATGGAATGTGGAATTTTAAAGTCTTACACCACAATGAAGAAGTCAAATACGACCATGTGTCAGAAGACATAGAAGACAGAAGGTTGTAGGTTCGAACCGTATGAGCTGCAATGAGTTTTGAGGCTGAACATCCACAGTAAGAAGTCAAACACCCACCAGTTGCTTCTGACAGATAAATGCAGGAGGTTATAGATCTGAAAAAAAAACCACCATATTATGGGATGTCCAAAAATGCCCCCCTCAAAAAAAAGTCATACTATAGTATGTCGATTTTTGTCAAAAATGGTCAAATTTTAAAATGCCAAAAAATGCTTTAAATGGGTCATTTATAGTCTGTTTATACATGTGGTAGTATATTTTTCCAAAAATAGCGAAAAACACTATATTATGGGATGTCTAAAGATGAACCCCTCAAAAAAAGTCGTTTTTTGTATAAAAAAAAGGGTCCAATTTTAAAATGCCTTATAATGCTATAAATGGGTCTGTTGTTGTTTGTTGATACATGTGGTAATATAGTTTGTCAGAAATTGTCAAATTTTAAAATGCCTAAGAATGCTAGAAATGTGGTTGAAAAAAAGACACACACACACACACACACACACACACACACACACACACACACACACGTGTTCTCTCAGCCCACTGAGGGGGGAGAAACCGCAGCCTTGGATAGTTTAAGAGTCTTAATGTCAACAAGCACCTCTAAAAGCAGAAGTGTTTGTGGCTGAGCAGCCGTTTTAGATAAGCTAAAGGCTACTGAACGGAAACACTGATATCATCGTAACAGAATGTGCTCGCTGTAATGGTGACTGATGAAATGTTTTACAAATAAATAAGAGGGAAGGGGGGAAAAAAGGGCAGACATGGAAGACACTGATGATAAAATGTTTCATAAGAGAAGCAAGCAATGAAGGAATGAAAAAAGGAAGATGAGATTTTTTAGATTATTCACAGAAAGGAAGAAGCATGGAGCAGAATTAATATTGAATATAGAGAGGGATTAATGGAGGACAGAAAGAAAAAAGAATAAAAAAGAGGGATGAGGAAAAAGACGGGGATAAAACATACAAATAAAGAGTTAATTATCAAATAACAAACTAGTTGTTCAGGTGAGTCTTACAGCTTTTGAGTAACTTTTTAATTTGGCACAAATTCAGGGACAGTTGCCAACGTTGGAAAACAGCCAAACAAATAAAAACCCAGAAATGAGAACGCAATAAAGCTTATACTGTGATTAGATTTACAACAATCTTATTTGTACTGGTGTAGTGAGAAAAAAAAGCTTTTGTCTGATGAAATGTAATTTGATTTAGCAGCATGCAGCCAGTGAGTTCGGGACATTAGGAGAGCAGGGTGCTGGAAGCTGCCAAGACCACGAACAGCTCTCTCACCCAGACGCCCACCCAGGTGGGGGAAGATAAAAAAAACCCCACAAAACATGTAATGGATTTTATACAGTCTGTAAAGGAGACATTTTGCACTTAGCTTACTTTGTTTTGTACAAAATTGAAAACTAAGATTCAGTAAGAGGCCTGCGCAGCGTGCAAATTAAATTTGTAGCTCATTATTTTAAACATGCTTTTCAGTCCCGTCCCCACTTTGCTGATATCAGTGCTGCTGGAAATGATAAGTTTATCAGTGTGAGGGAATTAGCTGGAAGCAGAGGGAAGCAAATATGGAAAAGGTCCAAAGATGGAGGGAAAGAAGGCAGGAAGGGCGAACAATGAAACAAATATTTGAATAATTTGAATAATAATAATTTGGAGGGTTGAAGGAAAAAGTGGCAAACAAGCAAGATAGAGGAGGAAGGAAGGTTGTGCCATATGCATCAATTAGGTTCTATTATAGTTCCTGTCTCAGCTAAAGGCAGTAGTGTATATTTGTATCTGCATTACCAACAATGTAGAAAAATAATGTAGATAACACAATCAGAACAGTTTGCCTTTGCTCACACAAATCAATGTGAACACACAACCTCATATGGTAAAATTTATGCCTTCATTCCCAACTCTGAGGCTAACATGTTGACATATTTTATGCAAATGTTCACTCTTTATTTATTATATTGTGTTTATTGGGGTTGTTGTTGGTGTGCTGACACCAATTATGCAAATGTAATATTTGTAGCTGACATTATATTAGGAGTAATGGTTCATAATGGAGTAGCTCAATGGTTAATGCTATTGTCTAACAGCAAGAAGACAGTGGCTTTCTTCTGTTCTGGTGGAGTTTCTTCTCTCCCACTGTGCGAGTGACCCTCGGCAGGTATAGATTCATATAATAGATCTCATAAATACACACAAACAACCAGCTGCAGCAGCTTTGTGCAGCACTGAATTTGTTCAGCTAGCTGTCAGTGCTGCTGCTGAGTGTAAGTGCCTTCCAATAAGTTCCAGGCTGACCACATTTATAAGGGGCTGCCTGTTGGTTGGTGTGGGAGCTGTGTGCAGCTGGTTGTGTGTCTTATAAAAGACAGAGAGGCTGGAATGGAAATAGTTTAAGTGGAGGGTAGGCTGAGAGAGCAGGAGTGATATAACAGTTGGCTAACTTTTGTGGGGAATTCACCCTCGTAACTTTTAAATTGAACCATATTAGATCTAAAGAGGGTTACCGGGACTATATACAGTTATGACATTGGTTGTGCTTTAAAAAAAAAAAAGGTACACTATGCAGGATTTCAATCACAGCTATGAGTCTATACGTATCTAATGACCTGCTAGAAGTATGTTGTGGTGTATGTGTCTGCAGAGACTTTGCCCTCTGCCCATATTTTGTCTTTTCTTTTCATTTGGCTGTGTTCTGGGCGTCATCCTTTTTGCACCAAGCTACAAATGTAGAGGACACAGCACAAAAAAAAAAAATGCAATTATAGTGAAGTGGGCAAAGTGCACTTCAAAATGAGAGTAAATCTGGGGTTTGTTTTCACTTTTGTTGAGGCAGGGAGGGCTGAGTGTGAATGTTTTGTTTAGAAACAGTAAGTTACAATTTCTGCACAGTACGCCTTTAAAATAACATTTGTTGTTGATAATTGTTTAATAATAATTGTAAAACATGTTTATTAGCATTTAATTTATTTTATTCTTATTATTAAATAATTATTTTTTTTAACAAAATCTGGGAAATTCCCCCAAAAATATGAATGTCACATTATTATTGGAATATCATATTAAATATTAGAATACAATTATTCATTTATAATTGTAAAGAATGTTTGAAATTATTTAAGCAAAATATATTGATCAAGAAAATAGCACAAAAGGGCCAAGATTCATTGCTACGTCTCCATTATTCTAAATAGGTGCTTAAGTACTATCAGCATTTAATTTATTATTATTATTTTTATTATTATTATTAATAATATTGTTGTTGTTGTTGTTATTATTATTATTATTATTATTATTATTATTATTATTATTATTATTATCATTACTACTACTACTACTACTACTACTACTACTACTACTAATAATAATAATACATAATTATTTTGTAAACCAAATTTGGGAAATTCCCCAAAAATATGAATGTCACATTATTATTGCAATACAATATTAAATATTAAAATTATATTAATATGATATTTTTCAAATTTTGCATGTGTGTATGTGTGTAAACTTGCGTGTTTTGTGCTGCTAAGCAGAGAGTTAAAATCTGTGTTAGTAGGTTACACGCTCAGCAAAGGCCAACCACAGGAGACCTGTCTGAAGTGTGTTTGCATCTACACACTCACACTGGCATGCTTGAGAGTGTGTGAGCTGCTTTAAACTGTATTCAGGATGTGGAAAGATGAGATGTGGAGCACATCATTATGTGAATGCAAATCATGGATTGGCCTCTATCTAGAAATTCTAGGGTACTGAAAACATTTCCTCATCCCCTACGGAAGGGGATATTGTTAAAAAAAACAGTTATGAAAAGTTACTGGATTTATACGCTGAACACAATCGAACCATATGGAATAAAAGTGGACATTAATCTATGTCTATCTAGGTACAGGACACATTCATTTAGCGTGTATGTGTGCAATTGTGTGTTCATGCCAGAGAAGTGTGAGAACCGGGTCGGCCTCCTGAGGAGAAGAGTAACGGTGAGATGAAGAAGCGATGAATAAATGAGGGCAGGAGTGATGAGAAAAACAAGAAGAAAGAGGTGAAGAAATGCTGATGCAGAGGAATCACTGATAGGGGCTCTCTCAGCTAATTAGAGGGTTAAAGCCAAACTAGCATTATACAGTATGCTGTTACAGCCAATTAGGAAGCATTGTAAAGTGGGCCAGATGGTCAGGGATGTGGGACAGTCTGTAGTCATGTAATCTCGGTCTGAAAGGAAAAAAAAAACATGTCTTTAGATTTCAATTATTCTATTGTGGTTTCACATAAGCTACTGTTACTACTAAATTGTGTCCAAAAATGACCCCATCAAAAAAAAAAAAAGTCATACTATAGTATGACTATTTTTCTCGAAAATGGTCAGATTTTAAAATGCCTCAAATTCTCCAAATGGGTCAATTATAGTCTATTGGTATATATTAGAGCATATTATGGCCAGAAATTACAGAAAAATGTCCAAAAACGGAAAAAGTCATACTAGGATGTTGATTTTTGTCAAAAAAGATCACATTTTAAAATGGCTATAAATGCTTATAATGGGTCAATTATAGTCTGAAATTTGTTGACTTATGTCCTCATTTCCTATCAGGTCATCCCAAAATGTCTTCATTTTTGTCCAATGACTACACTTTTATACTCTTAATATAAATGTGAGTGGGCGACATATTACCTATTGTGATCTAATCTCGCCGGGTGTTTCGGTTTGTGTGTTTTTATGGGTACGTGTTAATTAGAAGCAAGCTTTCACAGCTCCATTGAATGAAGACAGTCTCTGATCCTTCATGTTTTGCTTTCTCATGGGACACAAACGGCAGAACACCCGTGAGACAGTCACAGAGAGAGAAAGAGAGTGATGGAGTGAATGTGAGAGAAAGGTGTGAGCGAAAAGTGAAAATTAAGAAAAGGAGGGCCACAACAGTCGTTCCATGAAAACTTTTCAGTCATTTATCAAGATATAAAGATGTATGTAGATGTGTATTCATTTTATTATATATATATCATATGTAAAGCGACTTTGAATACCTTTAAAAGCGCTATATAAATCAAATTCATCATTATAAATGCATGCATATATTATAAATATTACAGAAGGCATCATAGTTCAACATTATTAAACCTATAATAAAAATCTATAATCTTAAATCTATAATCTAGTGTGTATATTGATTTTATTTGTATTAATTTAAAAAATGGGCTTTATAGTTTAATAAATATTATTATTTTTAACCTTTGCAATAGTTTATTTCTACTCTTAGAATTTGTGAATGTTTACTACATGTCTTAAATAATTTCACTTGTCTTGTTGTGTCACATGAGGCTAGAGAAGTTGTAAAAATAAGTAAAATTATTCCAAGGGGACCTACATGAGGGTGTCCCTGGTATATTTATATATATTTTGTAAGGGTTCATTGGGGTAGAAAGTAGGAGATGGCATGAAAATAAAATAAAAGTAAAATAAGGTCAACGTTCATCTGAAAAATCAGGTGAAAATTGTTCAAAACAAAAATCAATCAATCAGATATTTTAAATGTCGTCCTTAGCGCAAACATTTAAAAAAATATTTTGGCCTATAATAAGCACTTTAATCATGCATTTTTTTACTTGACATTGTAGAAGTGAAAGCTTCATCTGAACTGTCAATGCTGCAAAAAGATCTGTCATGAATGTAAATGGATTTAACATCTTCTCCTTATATTTAATACTCTTGTGTGAAAAACTTGATATGATTAACTCTAAATAAAGCTGCTCAGATCTGTTGAAGGTTACACTTAAACAAATACACAGTAGACAAAAAAAACACACATAAGGCATGAACAAGAAATTCAGACAACCACAATCAAATCACTTGTTATTTAGCCTTTATTAAATAATAATAATAACATTAAAAAAGAAATTTTTCTGTACAAAGTCTACAAACAACAGTTTGAGTTATCTGGCCAGTGCCGTAGGTGTGTGTGTGTGTGTATGTGTGTCTTAATGTAGTGTGCATTTGTCTGAGTGTGTTTATGTGTGTATCCATCGAGACAGAAGAGGTAATACTATCTGGACTTCCAGAAGAAAGAGAAAGAGGGAGAGGGACAAAAGGTCAGACGTGTATGTGTGTGTGTGTGTGTTTACATGATTGTGTGTTCATTTGTCACCATTGGCACACAAAGTCTCCCAATGTACTCACTGTTTAATGTGTAAGAGTAAGACAGCAGTACAGGGACAGAAAGAGAGAGAGAGAGATAGAGAGACATAATAAGAGAGCTCCAAGGCACTTGGAAAACGGTCCAATGAAAACGCAGTTAAATGGACGGGAAACCCTCCATCTCTCTCTAATGTTCTCTCCTTCTATGACCATCTTTCAACACCTTTTGATTATCTCCCTATTTTCATTGTTTATTTCATCTTGTGGGTTTTTTCCATGCATGCCCTCCAACAGGAAGAGATGACAGAGAAAGACGACAACAAAAAAAGAAGAGAATGGAGGCAACAAGTGTGACATCTTTCACTCTTTTTCTTCCTCGCGTTTGCTCTTTCAATTTACCCCCCAGAGGACAGCAACTTTACAGGCTGAGAAAAAAACACAAAAGGACTTCCTGGGATTGACCTTCGACTGCTGCGGCTGAGCAGGGTGAGAAAGGAAAACACAAAGAAGACAGGGAGAGGACAGCGTCTGGTCCTCCAATTACATTTTTCAAGATTTCTGTCTAGGTCACTCTAGGTGTGTCTTTTGTGTTGTTGTGTCTTTATTTGTTGTTTTTCTCTCATTGTGGTGATTGTGTCCCTCTCTCTCACCTTCCACCTGTCCCGCTGACATCTCATTTTATGTTTGTTTGTGTGCTGATCTCAGTGGATGTGTTTCCATGCAGAGAACCACCTGTCTATCAGTCAGAACTCTAATTGTTCAGAGGGATTTTTCCATATGAATCTCTCACTCTTTAATTAACTGTGATGACAAGTTAATCATGTTTCCAACCACAGCTGCAGAAAGTTTGAAGTTTTCTGCTGCTGTGTGGTATGTTGCCATTAAAATTGTCACCATAATGCAACCATGATCTCCCATGATTTACTTTCATTTTCAGCTGATTTGAAATAGTAATGTTAACTAGCTACTCTAATGTAGGAAGTAGCGCAGAATTCATAAAGCACAGGCAAAAATAAAGATTTCATGCCATATTCAAGTTTGTACTTAAGTCCACAACCTTCCCCAAACTTCACAAATTAAGTTGTCTTTCCATCCCCATAAAAACTTGAATTTTCTTTAGTTGTCAGAAGTGTATATTGTAGGAAAAACACATCAAAGTTGCAGATATGTTTAACATAAGCACTTTGTTCACATGTCCTCATTAAAGGTACCCTGTGGAGTTTTCACATACAAAGTGATGTTTACACATTGTGTATATTTGGCATCTTCATAAAAACATTTGCAAAGCTTTTCCCCCTGTGGGGACATGGTGGAGAAAAAGGAAGATAAATACTGTTGGGTAATCCCCAGAAACTTTGTTGTTCACTTGCAAAACTTTTGCGTTCTCCGGAGAAATAGTCGATTTACTCCAGTAATGTGAGCTGCTGCCTAAATGTTGATCTAAAGTAGTGCTGTGGTACGAATGGCCGCTGAGTGAAGCATATATTGTTTCACATTACGTGATATCTTCGCCTTTATTGTTATAACGTGAGACCCACGTTTAAATGAGGAAACGGTCTGCAGAGAACAGATAAATTAAGGAATATGACTCATTTATACAATTCAATTAAGTTCTCAATCATGCTTGGATTGAGACATGGTGAGATTCTATTATTAGTGAGCAAGGTGTGTGGAATAGGACCATGATTAAGTCTACTCTGAGGAATCGGCTATTCGTTTCATTTCACTCATTGTCCACACGCTGAATCTGCTTAATGAAGCAGAAGGACATTGAACCGAGAATGCAAAAGTATTGCTTATTTCACCAATATATTTTTTTCTCCCCATGTTCTCTTATTGGTTCCGTATGGTGTTCTGCTTTGTTATGTTACTGCTGCAAGCCATCAATCAGTGGAATAGTGTAAAAAAACATTGCTGCAAGCTCTGTGCATGCACCAGATACACACAAATCAGAAACATTGCTCATTAGCGCTCCTAGTGGTCAAAACCTCCACAGAGTACCTTTAAATTTCCACCATTTAGTTGAAGCCAAATAGGCATATGAAGGTAATTCTTGGGAGAAACAGCTGCAAAGTGACAAAATGTTTAGTTTGCTTGATGATTGATGAGACTGCATGAAAACATAGCCACCATTTTAATTCCCTTTCTCTCTTTCTTTCTGTCTGTCTGTCTATCTGTGTGTGTGTGTGTGTGTGTCCTCCTGTTCAGTCTCTCCAGCAGCACTGGCACTCCTTGATGGCTGTCCTCCGATACAGCGTATACTGTAGTTAGCTTAAGGCTCGATTGTGTGTCCAAGAAAGTCGACGGTACGATTTCCACTCTCCTCATTTAGTCATTATTCCTTCTCCATCCTTTTTTATTTGAGCGTCCTTCTTTCAGGGGGGTGACGCTAAGAGCGGTGGATAAAAGGCAGGATGATTTATCAGTCCGTTTTCCACTCGACCTCTTTTAACACTTGTTCAGACCCCCTGTGCACATAACACAGCTCTTTGGCAATCCATAGGTTGCAATAAAACAATCACTGACATTTTGTTCACACAGTGTCTGTCCATCATTTGGGCATCATACAGTCTGAAAAGCAAAAAAATATAGATATATACCAAAGACAAACCCTAGAATACTGAATCTAAAGCACGACTCCATAACAGCATGTTAGATTTAGATAAACCTCTGATTTTCTGTCTTCCATCTTCCTTTACCTTTCCTCTACTCTTTGTAAAATCTGTAATGGAAAATGTGTGAAAATAGAAAAGGACCGAAGTAACAGTTAAGACCAATGGAGTCCAACACAACGCTAAAGAAAGTCTAAAAATGGCGTAAGAGCTCTACAGGGCGGCTACGAACTGAAGCTGGCTTTTCTTTACCTTTTTTTTCCAAACAGACACAAGTCTAAAACATAACGAAAACAGTCACCATTACTCTTCTATGCCACTGGTTTCACAAAGCGCAGACCGAGGGCAGACAAAGGAGCGAGCGGGCGCCGAATGGCAGGCTAATGGACGTTTGAAAGTCCCAGAACTCATATCTAAAACTTTCAGAAACAAACAAAAAAGAAAATGTCCTTTTTCATCCTCTTTTCCTTCTTTGCCTTTAGAAATCTAGATTCATTTGAGTAGTGTGATTTGATATCTTTTAAACTTCTTTAGAGGGAGGGTGGGGTGGGGGGGTAGGCATTCGCTTGATATGTGTTGATTTCAGTCAAAAGTACCCACATGAAAAGGTCCACTGGCGTCTTCACGAACAGTCAGAAGCTGGAGCTTTTTCATTTCAGCATGCCGTCTCTGTTGGCCACATTCAAATTCAAGCCGATGAGGACAAATTTGACATTGCCCTTCTGCAAAGTACCAGCCATGGGTACATGTTCATGAAATTCTCATCTTCATTAAGAATCCCATTACCGACATTTAACCAAACGCCCCAGACTGTGCTGTCATTTGTGGTCCAAATGTCCAGATTGTCATGGGTGCTGTAGTCTGTATCCTTCCTAGCTTCATTCCAGTGGCTGGTGGGTTATATTCTATGGTAGATCTGTCATACATATTCATTTATTCATTCCTTCATTCATTCACAGGCTTTTAGAATCGAGCAGGCCCTCTCCTGCAGGCGGAGGAGATATGGTACTGTGGGTAGGGGAGACTGGGGTCAAGTGTTCCCTCAGTTTAGGCCTCATAGCATATAGGGGGGATCAATGTCACGAGTTCCCACTGGTGGGGGGCTGAATGTTACCCCCTTTAGACATCAGAGCAGGATATTAAGTAGGGGACACTGGGGATTGAAATAACAGATAGTGCTTCCTTTTTCGTGTTTTCTTTGTCCAAACAGAGAATTACTTTTGCAGGGGGTCACAGGACGTGTCTTTCCCCATCATTCTCTAAAGTTATTCCCTCCTCCTCCTCCTCTTCATGCCTCTGAGCAGCACCTCTGCTGGTTTATCTTCACTTTATGCTTAATCCCGTCGTACAACTCGAAGTTGTAGTTCTCCAGCGTCGTGGAGGAGCGCGAGGAAAGCCCGCTGTAGGAGCACGTGCAGTAGAGGAGCAGTCCTGCGCAAACGGCGCCCAGGAGCACGCCTAGAGAGCTCATCACGATGATGGTGAGGAGGATGGGGTCCAGGGTGTACAGCCAGGCGTTGTCCTTGTCTGGCAGCAGGGTGACGGAGGAGGGGTCTATGTCAGCAGAGGAGGGGGTGGAGAAGGAGGATGGCCACCCTGGGAAGACATAGTCTGGGGAGAAAACAGGAAATTTTAGAAAAAAATCCTCTACATGATTAAAAAAATGTCAAAGAATCACAAAATACCATTGATTTCCACTGATTTCTGAATGAGAATCAATAAGCAGGCTTCTAAAGCTGGCTGGAGTTATGAAGTCTGAATACATTTTTGTCAGTTACCATCTTACAGGCTTCTAAAACCCACAAAATGATACATTCACATGAAGTTCTGTGAGAAGATGATGACAGAAAAGCTGCTAAAATCAGGAAGACACCACAGTGACAGTAGAATGTGCTGTGTTGTCTCAAAGTGGTGTTTGTGGAGAGAATGTCACCCTCGCTGTACTTCTTTTCCTCTCTGTCCGTTTCACATTAATGACAAACACAGTGTTGTCTGGTGAGAGCTACAACATGGTGAATGTACATGTTGAAATGATGTGTCATGGTAGCACAAGCTCAAATAAGTAAATAATTACTGGCCGACTGCAATATTTTAGCTTATGCCCATATCCTCAAAAATGTATAGCGAACTCTCCAAACTAAGATTAGAACCTCCAACTGGACTGCTTTTCAGAAAATGATGCAGTCTCATCTCCACCATGGGAGAGATTATTCGCTCAGCAGTGGCACAGAAAGCAACAGCCCAGCAGAGAGAAGTCACAGGTGGATACGATGTCGACTCGAGACATCCTGGCCTGCTAGCTCCACGGCTAAGCTAAGTCTGGGATGTATTCATGCAGCCTATCACCATAATGCAGCATGCATGCATTTATGTGCTGGTAGGAAGGACAGAAACACTCTGAAGACTTAAACACTGTTTTAAATGCAAGATTTCAGTTAGTTATGGTTCTCTAAGTTTTAGGTGTAAACTAAAGCTGCTAACTTCTGTATAGCTAACGGTTTAGTGGCGTCTACTTTGTCTTCCTCAGTGAGGGCAGACTGGACTCTACATCGACTCACTACTGCCTCTAGAGCCCATGTGGTATTACAAGAAGAAGAAGAGGCTTGGAGCTAGATGGTTAGCATGCTAATTTCAGAAAATATCTCTGCAACACGAGACACATTTGTCTTTCACATAATGTCGAAACTATCACTTTGTCACAATTTGACGATGTTGATAATGTCAGTTCATTTTTAGGATGTGTTAAACTAAAAATCGGGCTAATCTTAATTGCGCCTTTAGGATAGCTAACATTAGCCACCATAAGCTACTGGTCATAAGATACAGATCCAGCTGTAATAACAAAACCCTTGAGTGAGTTAAAATGAGCAAGGCTGCAATTTACTTCTTATAGATAAAACTATATTTGTATATTAAATAATTCTGTATCTCTTCTTTTAACAGTCACAGTCTCTTTTTAATTCAATTACTGTATCAGAGGTGAATGTCCCATGTCATGGCTGATGTCTTCAAGAAGAGCTAATTCTGTTAGCCCAGTTATTATTGACTTCATAAGTTTGGAAACATAATGAAATTAATTACTGTAAAGGTGCTCTCTGGTGTCTTGTGTGTACTGAAGTGTACACGTCTAGTTGGCATAAGCAATCATGCTAATCCACTTAATGAATGTATACACATGAACAAGCCAATCCACAATTAAGTACTGCATTTAGAGTGTTTTATAGCTCACACACACACACACACACACACACACACACACACACACACACACACACACACACACACACAGACACACAAAAGCAGTAAACAGACTTGTTTAGTGAGGTAAAGGCTGAGTACCCTTCTTGTATCTGTCAAGGGGCTGGGAGGAACAAGGGATAATAACACACACACACACATATACTGTTCACAGACACAGACACACAGACACAGACACACACACACACACACACACACACACACACACACACACACACACACACACAGAGGAAGTAAACCATGATTGTTACAGACAGATGTTTTCTAGGTGCCCAGGAGGAAGCTGTCTGTCTCACTTTGTCTGCTGTGGAACATGAAAGAGGAGGAGAGGAAACACACGCTAACATGCCCACATGCACTCACACATACTTACTTTAGGATGCTTTTCGCACACTCTTCCCCTCTCTATACACTTCCTTGCACGCGCACACACCAGAGATTGTCTGTCACTGTTGCCACAGGCTTTTTGCTTGTGGAATCACAAGTAAAACGAAGAGCCATGGGCATGCTCTGCTTAAAGAGCTATTTCACTATTGCTGTTTGGGGGAAACGTGTAAAACAGCCAGTATAGCCTCAGGCTGAAAGGAGAGGAGAGGAGAGGAGAGGAGAGGAGAGGAGAGGAGAGGAGAGGAGAGGAGAGGAGAGAACTCACCTTCATTGATGGGGGGCTTGAAAACAGGATCTTTGCCGAAATCCATAGGCCTGGGATCTGTTATAAAGACAGACCACATAACAGTATTAATCTCAACCATGCAGTCAAGCTAGAGCTACTCAAGAGTCCATTACATGTTGTGATAACATCGCTCCATTTCTTATGTTGTCAGCACACAAAGCTACATTTGTAGATGGAAATCAAACTACACAAACAGCTCAAAGACTGATTGATCGTGCGTAAACCTTCTGAAGATATCAGGGAAAGGATCTCCTATAAACCGTCTACTTTAGAAATAGAAAGAGAGACAGAGGGAGGTTGAAGTGTGAAAAAATAACACACAAAACAGTGTCATAGAAAAATATCATTTTTATTACCTTCACATTCCTCACAATATATTTTCTTTTTATACCAAGACCATGAAATTCAACAAGCTAAAATACCACATTATATTTCTGAGGCAGGCCGAAGTGCAAGGCTTTGACGGGTTTGGATGCTCAATTCTGCTTCAATTCAGTTTTACGCAAGGAAATTGATATTACAATCCTCAGGAAAAAAATAGAGCAATATCTGGGCAGCTGATAATCATTTATTGCTGGGGCAAAGAAACCAAAAACGTATTACGAAGTGAAACCTTAATAGATATTCAAAAGACAAGAGGTGAAAAACTAATTTAGCAGATATGAAAAAAAGATACAGAGCCTCATATCCTCTGTTAGATAAGGTCATTTTTCTATGAGACAATTTTAACATCCAGACTATAGCTCCTATAAACACCTCCAGAGTGTAAATAATAGTAAGAGGTGCTTTTAAATGAGACCTGCTATCTGTGAAATAGGGATATTAGCTCATGTATTAAATATGAGGTTATTTCCTTGAAATTAAAAAAACAATCTTTAATTGTTTAAAATTGACCCAAAATTGACTTCCAAACCCAATTAGAGAATTAAATAAATAAACTGACTCAATTTAATTTTAATTCAAATATTGCAGCAACCAACAAATCCTATACTAAATAGAGTATTCGTTCTCTGATGTTTGGTTGTTGGGGATTTGCTTATTTAATCATTTGATTATGGAATTGAGTATGGACGCTTCTTGGTTCCGTATGTTTTCTGTAGTTCAATATTTAATTTGCTTGAAGTGCAAGACTGTGAATCCAGCGCAAGTCAAAATGACAATCATAAAGTCAAGGCAGAGAAAGTGCACAGAAGTAAATGTAGCAGTGAGGTGGCTGAAGCCTGGGTTAAACATTTAAGAACCACTTCATGGCTGCTTTTAGTCAGTTTGAATTAAAACTGTTCATCCCTTGCTGCCATGTGTCAGAATGCTTTTCAGGTTTACATCACAAAAAAAAATCTTTCTGATCAATAAAAAAAAAACAATTATTAGAACAAGAAAGCAAACAAAAATAACAACACCATTGATTTATTTGACAAAAATGATGTCATCAAGGTAGGTTTTTAAAAAACTCAACCTGTGGTTGCACTCTACCCCTTAAATATGTGACTTTGCATCACTGAAATTGAGGGCGAAAAGTGTGAAATGAGAACAAAGGAGTGAAATACAGGCGATCAAAACATTTCTGACCAGCCGAATGGAAGTCTCAAAGCATGCAGAGTGGCCTGCAGATCATGAACATGTGTTTGTGTGAACCACCCGACTAAATAAACATAATGCTATCATGTTATGTGATGTAAATAAAATGCTCTCACAGTCATGGATGGATTACTAAACAGGCCTACTGGACACAGGCCCATTACAAATGCTTCTAGAAGAGACACACACTGACCACAATGACTACTAAAAGGGGCAAAACAACCACAAAGAGACACAAAATAACCTGACAGGGACTAAAAGCAACTACAAAATGACACCAAATGGCTACAAAAACTCACAAAGCAACACCAAAGAGACACAAAGCAACTATAACAAGACAGGACAACCACAGAGAGACACAAACTGACTCCAAAGAGACACAAAGCAACTACAAAGAGACTCAAAATGATGAAAAGAGACACAAAGAAACTACAGAGAGACATGAAGCAACTACAAAAGACATAAAACAACTATAATAAGACAGGACAATGGCTTCAAAGAGACACAGAGCAACTAAAGAGAGACACTACAAAGAGACTAAAAATGATGAAAAGAGACAGACAATGACTTCATAGAGACAAAGAGAAACTAGAGAGAGACATGAAGCAACTACAACGAGATGCAAAACAACAACAGGCAAAAAACAATTCCAAAGTGACACAAGTGTGTGTCTTCACCCTGTGTAGGAGAGGTGATGGGGCCTTTTATCTGTGCCCAGGGGCCCCTGAAACAAGGGATACCTGCTAAGCTTAATATGTTGAATCCCAGTAGTCACACTGTACATTATACTAACCTGTGGAGGTCTAACTGAAATGTACACACAAGCATCTAATCTCTTCTGTCTCCTCCTGGTGTAGATGTACAATCTCACAACAGACACTCGAGGCTCTAACTTCTCACTTTCTCACAGTCAACTGAAATCACCACAGGCCCCCCGACAAAACATTAAATCAACGGAGAGAAAGCAATAGAAGCACGATAAAAAAAAAGAAAAAGAGAGAGATGCTCGGACACTCTTTGGACGACTGTTGAACACTTTCTAATGATCCTGGCTTAAAGCCCTGAGGCTAGGATCCTGAGAAGAATCATCAAGCGGATCTGAAAGGAGATTAAAACTCCCTGTAGCCCCATTTTATCTCCACTCTCCAATTAGCAAAGAGAAGAATAAACGGGGGGCTTTTTTTATGCGGGGAAAGACACGGATGGCTCTTTGGCACCATACGCTCTTCCAGTGGGGGCCCGAGGACCTGTTAGAGTGCTTTCACTTGTAATATTTCTCCAGGAAACAGAGGAGGAGGAGGAGGCAGAGAGAGGGGAAAAAAAGAAATGGCCTGAGGGCTAGAAATGCTTACCGCAGGGTTTTATGAATGCAATCAGCTCCATTAACTAATTAGAAATATTAAAGGGCTTCAAAGTAGTCTGTGATGGAGAAGGGAGAGAGGGGAGTGAGCGAAGGTTGATTTAAAAGTGCCGCATGAAGAGACGCCAGCACATTTTCCAAATCTTGCAAAAAGTTTGACAGAGCGAGAGAGAATGAAAGAGAAAAGTGCACGGGTAGCACAACATAAATACACTCATATATCACTCCTCTGTTTGAATTTCGGACCTGCATTGATTGGGTTAGGGCGCAGGGCTGCTAGAGTGAGTCATATAATGTGTAAATCATGCACAAGTCGATTGAAATGGAAGGGAGAGGGGATGGATATGCAAGCATAAAATAACGAAAATACTTGTTGACTAAAGCACAAAACTACATTTTATGAGATGCAATTTGATGAAATAAGTCAATATGGAGAGCTGCAGTGTAGCTACACTTTCTGTACATGCATGCAACATTGATTTAAACGGCTGAATTTGTAGCTTAGGTTGTGTGTGTGCAGTGTGTGTGTGTGTGCAGTGTGTCTCCATCACGCTGTCTATTCTGCCAAAAGACTTCTTTCATCTGCTTTTTTGTTTGAAACAACCTGCCCTCCTCCTTCAATTCTCTCCCTCCTTCAATCCAGACCCCAACCTGCCTCCCTGTTAGCCTTCCTCTCGGCGTAAAAAGGAAAAATCTATCTTTAGAAAGTATAGAGAGCAGGTTTTTAAGAAAAAAAACTTCTTTCATCTTCCTCCATCTCTGGGCGCATTCTTTGGAGGGAAAGAGGGGTTCGCTTAATGGGCCCTTCTCCTCTGAGAGATTCTTCTCTCCTCCATTTCTGCCTCTCATTTTCTCTCCTGTGTTTTTTACTGGGAGGATTTGTGATGAAGGGAAGGAGCAGAATAGGAACAAGCGGGTTTTGATAAAAAGGCTGGGGGATTTGAGCATGAACAAAATGATGTGGGGGGGAGGGAAGCACACAATATAAGAGGGTGAGCTGCTGAGAATTTCAGAAAATAAGTACCACAGTGGTGCGCCTAATTTCACAGAATCTGACTAGAAGAAACTGAGCTCCTCTAACCAAAACCAAGGATATTAATACTTTTTTTTTTTTGCAATATCTGAATAATTTTCAGCTAAAATATATCTTTGCTTCCACTTTGTGTCCCTACATGATTTAAGCTTGAAGCTGACACAAACATATGCTGTTGCAAAATGGCTTCAACTCGAGGATTTGACATCAAATGAAAGTCAAGAAAAGTTAAGATCATCTCAGTGAACACATTCAACACAACTGATGCCTTCAAACAATAGTCAGCGAGTATAAAAAATAAACATTGTGTAACTATTATACATTCGAAAAAGCATACGTAGGCAAACTGTAACATCTGATTACAAAGAAAGAAATTATATTTAATTACCAACCAGTACATTACTCAACATTTTATACTATTAAGATTCACAGTAAGTGTAAGAAATTGTCATAAATCATCAAAGCCTTCAGTAAATCATTATCACGAAGCAGAAAAGTGCTAATGTAACTCTCAACATTGCAAAAATAATGTGTAAACCAACTTCAAAAATACATCATGTCACACATTTTTATGCAAACTCATCTGTGTCGTATGGAAGCCCTGAGAGGCAAGTGAGAAAACTATTCTGATGATTAATTTTATTAGTCTGAAATTATTTTCCCTCCTGTGATTACGACTAAAAAACAGGAAAAACATTTTTTTTTACCAGGATACAATTTGTATGTGAAAAATGGTGAGACTCATTTTAGCCTCTAGTGGCCAAAATAGGTATTACACAAGAAATGAAAACACATTTTTTGTTGTTGTTGGGGTTTTTTTTTTTTTTTTTACTACTCCCTAAACTATTTTTCCCACCTGTTTTCAAAATTAACTTGGAATATAATTCCACCAAAACCTATTTTTTCACCTTGCAAAACTATTTCTATAACCACCTGTTTCACAGATGGAAATTAATAATAATAATAAAATGATTATCTTGCAAAACCGTTTTTTCCCCACCTGTTCTTACGCCATAAACACAGGAGAGAAAATAATTTAAATCAGGCTTGGATCACCAAATTGTTTTTCTAACTTGTCTCTCAGGGCTTCTGTAGAGTCAACATTGAAAAATTGAAGAAAAAAAGAAAGAATGCTAAGCACACATTAAATTAGACTGGTGATTAAGATAAGGTAATCAGGGAATCTGTGTGAGAGGTGTGACGATGGTGCTGCACTGGAATCAGTCTTAGTTGACATATCATGGTGAATAAAATGATCAAAGAAACTGATCATGGATCAGTGGTTTTTTTTCCAATGGCTTCATAAGTAAGAAGCTCTGTCTCACAGCATGTTTGGTCTCACCTGTTGAATAGAAGCAAGTGGACCACATGTTCAGGTCACCAGGCTTATATTCAAAACATTCAGATTTTTCACAGATTATTAATTTGTCACAGAAAAATATTTACCAGAAGTAAAGACTTGCACAGACTCCAGAGAAAAGTATTGGATTTGTTTCATTCACCCAGTCTAATGTGTGCAGGACATACAAAGATGTTAACATTAACAGACACAGGCATTGGATTATCTATAAGATCAAGGCAAAAAACTGTATAGAGTCCATTCATACTCTTAATTTGACACTGAGGCACTACCTCGTTCCGGAGGTGAAGAGGTAATAGTTTTAAAGCACATTTTTAACTAGAAAGGCATATCAGGATGTAATGAAAAATGCACTCAGGGTTAACACGCGAGACTCAGTTATTAAAAAGTTTCCAAGTGTCCGTGCAGGTGTGTTTGAGCCTTTGTGTGTTTTGATGCCGAGAGACTGTTTGTTTCTAGGTCTGCAGGATGTAAGCTGTCTCGTCCTATCTTCCCTCCCGTGTAAACCAGACAGAGAACAGCACTGATTCCTCGTTCACAGACCAAAGGAGCCACCCACGGTGGATGTGTAGCCGTCTATCTGTCACGGCTGGACGGGCAGCACTAATTCTCCCCATACCTCTTCCTTTTCTCTTCCTAATCTGCCTCTGTCACTCTCGGTCTCTCAAAGGCTAGTGGACAAATAGACAGCGGCTTCATTCAGACCCAGAGAAAAATCGCCTTCTTTCTTTATGCAGCACACATTGTGACTTCTATCTCCCTGTACCTGTGAGTAAATCCCCTCTCTGTCGGACAGGGTATTTGGAGGCAGGCAGTGTCCAAGCTGCAGATCAGAGCAAGGTAGACAGACACATCCTGCTCTGCTGACATTTATAGAGGAGGAAAATATGCTGTTACAACAGTGACAATGTACACTGCATTTATGTATGTTTTGTCCACAGTCTGTTAGGCAGTCTCCCTGTCTGGGCCACCAGGTTCAGGTGCAGCTGTAGAAGCCAGTATGCTCTTCAGTTCATAAAAAAAGTGGCACTCTATCCATCCAAATTGGCAACTGAAGTTCTGTCATCTACTCTCCACGGTGATGGTAAAGTTTAATGTTGCCAGCCAACAAATTTAGCAAAGGTGCATGCTGATCAGGTAGTTAGATCAGAGTCTCTTCCATGTAGATTCTCATCAGTGAAGAGTGGTGCTGAATACTGCTGTCGATCACTTATTTCAGGGAGCTTTCCCACCCTTTAATTGCTGTATTTAAACAAAGCATTCTACTAAAAATATATCATTCACAGGTAGTCCCAGCTGTTTTCAACACTGGGAATCATAGCTGTCATCTTTCTCCAGTCTGATGGTGAGCATGGGGTCAGTACTCGGCCCAGTACCTGGGTACAGGTGGTTTTGGTTGGGGCTCTGGATCAGATTATAGCTGAGGTTTTGGTTCTGGTAGCAGTTTTGGTGACCTTGCTGATTTGGATGCTGGCTGTTGTGGTACATCACTGAATGATGGTGACTACCGCTGGTCTTCTTGGGCGCCCAGTGGTACCGATGGCAGCACAGTGTCACCACCACGGTTACAGCGACCAGTAGCAGGAGGGCAGCGCCTCCCATCAACACATAGTACCAGTAGGCAGGGATGGGCTTCACCGCCACTGTGTCTACTGTGGGCTCCATCCCAGATATGGCACCCCCTGGAGGGCAGGAGGACATATTACTGGTTGGCACTAAGGATGAGGGACGCAGGCATGCAGGCCGTATTGGAGAGTTAAAAGCTGTTAACTGTCTTATTGACTGTTCGCTAAACCTCTCCCCCAGACACAGCTTAGCAACCATTACTACCCAGGCAGGTCTGTCAAGCTTTGGATCTCTCCACATGCTGCATTGTAAGTTAGAGTAACAGCTAGACTATACCTCTATATATGTACTACACACAGCAGGTATTGTCAGAAAATCATATTAGATGGGATCTGTTAAAAAATGAAGGAAACTGATTGCTCCTACAACTTGACTGATTTGACTGATAGGGACTTGATCATTATTACTAATTACCTCACCCTCCAGACCTCCTACCACACGGACATGAAAATGCAAGAGTTTAGAGGACTATAACTATTTTGTGACCTCTGAACAAAATTATCTAGTCTTATTTCGTATTTTTGACTGGGTCAGTATTGTTTTTTTGCGAATTAATACCTTTTTTTATTGCTATTTTAACTAAAATGTAATAAATATGTACATGGATGCAGCGCTGGCAACAGGCTACTAACTATTAGCTAACTTTAGCGCCTACTTTCTACCTACTACTTCCCAGAAGTCAGATGAAATCCGACTAGAAACTTAGTTTAACAAACATGTTCTCACAGCACATGGTAATTGCATGGCTATACCAACTCAAAACTTTAATGTTAATGTTTATCAAAAGTTTGGCGTTAGACGGATGTTTTTTATCCACATCTATCTGTTTCTCTGTCTCTGTTTTATGTACTACTTCTTTTGGCACTCAAAATGAGCCCTTGTTCTTTCCTGATTTGACTGCTAAAACAGCACATATCATCTGTATTTCTACAGTTTTGATAGTCTTTACCTCAGAACCATTTGCCTACCCTCCATCTGAAAAGAATGCTGCTGTTGAATGTTACCTTTAAATAAAGTAGGATGTTGTTTTGTAGCCTTTACAAAGCCTTAACGTAAATATAAAAGGAATGGATTTAACAAAGTTTTGTATCTGTGCTTTTGTTAGCTGCAATTGTTAGCATGTCTGGCCAACTAGCTTACTGCCATACTAGGGTATGTCTCTGACTCAAATCAAGGATCAATTGTTTTAAAGATTTCTAGGAATTTCAAGTATTGAATCTGTTGTTGTCATTAATGTAAATTGCAGACATGCTGTGCGAGAAGGAAAAGCTTGACAGGCCTATAGTAGTAGTGTAACAAAGGGGGGTACAACTTAGCGAACGGTCAATTACTGTAGCACAGAGCTTCAGCTATAGTGCCTTGCTGGTATTCAACTGAACATAAGATCAACAGCAGGCAAAAAACAGACTGTCAGCTACCAGAAGTCCCCAAAATGTAAACAACCATCTAAAGTCATCATTCTCTAAGAAAAATGCTGATGCATATAATCCATTTTGCTGGCTTCACACTGGTATTTTGGGTTGATGCAAACGTCACAAACATCAGCTGCACATTGACACGCAGAGGCTCATGCGATGCGTTCAGATTCGATCAGAGAATGCAAAGCCGTGATTATGCAGTGACTGGCTGATTTGGACAAAGAGTGGGGAGTGTTAAGTGGTTGTATTTGGGAGGACGCAGCTGCTTTTATCAGGGCAAGATCACACTGAAGGGAGTCGAGTGGAGGGAGAAAGAGATGGAGAGGAGAAAAAAGGGAAATTACAGGGGTAGAGAAAGGATAAGAGAGGGAAGGCATTATAGGAAGAAAGAATGGAGTGAAATAGAGAGGGATGGTAGAAAGTGGGAAAGAGGTTGAGAGGGAGGGGAAGCGAAGGGAGAGAGCTAATCCTGCCATGATATCTTTAATCCTGCATTAGAGGGTTTGTCTGAAACTTCAATACTCTGTCAACTCACTGTGAAAGAAACCCGCAGAGAGAGAGGTGGTGGAAGAAAGAGAGACAGGGAAAAAGAATGGTAGGAATGTGAAAGAAAGGACGAAAAAAAGAGGGAATAGAGCCTAGAAACAGATAGAGAAGAGAGACTAATGAAAGGACAGAGGAAGGAGAGGTGCAGAGAAAGACACAGAACCTCAAGGAAACCAGTGAGCTTAATTTAGTCTTTTTTTTTTAAGTTCAGACGTACTCTTTAAGGGTTTAAAATGGTCTTTGATTGTAAAGCTGCGCTCTAAGCAGCCTGCACAGAGAGCCTTCCCACCAGTGGATTAAGACACAGATGATTTCTAGGGCTGCAAAAATTGACCGTTACTTTTTTTTTTTTTTTGATCTAAAGGGGAACAAAGGGGGAAAGTTTCTCAAGAGCACCACTTCTAAAGTGTGGCTTTCAAGGAACCTTGGTTACTAGAGTTTTTGATTTTTCTCATTCAAGGTCTTACACTTCACACAACAACAGTTTGAATGAGATACTTAAAAAGTGCCCTCTGTAGTTAAAGTGTCTTTTCTCCCTGTGTGTGTATGTTTGCATGTGTGTGTAGCGTGATCGGTCAGTGTGTGTAGCCAGCCCTCTCCTTCCAGAAGCAGAAGTTATCAGAAACTATCGTTAGCTATCCACAACCACACACTCTTCCACATAAAGACACACAAAATGAATAAAAACTGAGACATTTTCATATATATTTATAACATGCAGGAACAGGGTTTGGCTACATTCGCTCACCCACAGAGAAACGCTTTAGTTCTTAGCTCACTTTTCAACAGGAATCTCAAAGGGAGAAATCTAATCCTTCTCTCATGAAAACACACTAGAACTGACACTGTTGTCAAGCTGTGAGTCATATGATACCTGCTCACGATCCGGGAGTCTAAGAAACCCACGAGCACTGGGTCAAATGCTTAGCGTGTGAGTCAGGTGAGGAGAGTTTTGGCTTTTACTATTTTTGGGAAAGGTATTTTTGTTTTTATTGAATCTAACTGTGAGGAACAAATCCAAGAGCCGCTCAAGTATCTGACAGTATTCAAACAATGCTTCTGATCTATTCACACACTAGGAACACGTGTACACAGTGAACTGACTAAATTAAGCACACAGCATCAGTATTATGGACGCAAACCAACTTAATCGTTAGAAATACTTTTTGTGTCCCTGCCTCTACTCTAATAAAAAAGATATCAATGTGATCTCAACCATCATAAGCAATGTGGACACTAATCATGAAATGCCAAAACACATCTTAAAATCATAAAAGTCAGGATAAGCTACTCAAAGTGATCAAGTATAACATTTTCGTATGGATCCAACAATGAATACATTCAGTGTCACTGAAGACTATTCATATTTTGTAGGCCTTTAAACAAAAGCAGAGTAGCGTTTTAGGTCTCAACCCAGACTTGGAAAACAAACAATCCAGTGATGCTATCTGCCTCAACTATTTTATCTGCTTTCAGACTGGCCTGTATGAGGATGAAGGGGAGGAAAGGAAAAGGGAAGGTGGATGGTGAACAGCACTATATTTCATTTAGGTGGAACCAATTGTTTGCTGAGGGTGAGGAGAGGAAATTCGAAGAGAAGAGAGGAAAAAAGAGGAGGGGAAACAAGACAAGAGGAGAGGAGAGAAGAGAAAAGGAGAGAAAAAGAGGAGAGGAAATAAGGGGAGGTGGAAAGAGGAGAGGAAACAAGACAAGAGGAGAGGAGAGGAAAAAAGAGAAGAAGCAGGAAAAGAGGAGAGGAGAGAATAGGATAGGAGATAGGAGAAAAGAGTGGATGAAAAGAAGAAAGGAAACAGGAGAAGAGAAGAGGAAAAAGATGAGTGAAAAAGAGGAGAGGAAGAGAAGAAAGTAGAGAAAAACAAGGAGATGTGAGGATGGACAGGAGAGGGAGAATGAGGGGAGGATAGGAAACTAGGAAAGGAGAGGAGAGGAAGTAAGAGAAGAGCATATATAACAAGGAGTAGAGAGAGAAAAGGAAGGAAAATAATATGATGAAAGGAGAGGAAAGAAGACAAGAGAGAAGGGGAAAGTAGAGGAGAGGAGACAAAAAAAGGAAGAAAAACTTAAAACAATGCCAAGGAAGGGAATAAGAAAAGAATAGTTAAGATGAAAGTGGAGAAGCAGCGAGAAGGGAGGAACATTGTTTTTAAGTGCAGAAGGCGGGAATAAGAAGAAGTAAAGAGATGGAAGAAGAGGCTCCTTGCATGGCCAGGATGGAGGAATGTGTATGTGTAAGTATGCTGCAGAAGTTCTGTTTGGTTGTTTTAGTTTCACTGATACCCAGAGACTGTTTCAGTTCAGCCATCACCTTACAATGTTATCATTTGTTCCCATGTCACCTTTTAAATAATTTACAATATGAGCTATACAAACGAACACTGTTTCAGTAATTCACTGTGGCTCTGTGCACGCTCACTCACTCACTGTGCTGCACACATGTAAACCAGTGACAGATCACACACAACATGGTGCACGCCATTAAAGACTTCAAAATGTATCAGTCTGTGGGACGTGCAAATACACCCTGATGGTACTCAGTCTGCCAACGTTGCTGACGCAGTAAACAATCATGTGTAACTATTTGTTTATGGAGGAGCAAATAGTCGTTTTCTCACCGAGGAACATACCAAACTAGATAACCGAGAGTCTCAGCCCAGCATGCAGGGAGGCATGCTGGAACAATGCAGTGGATCCATTCCATCAAGTTGCAACAGTGTCACCATCTTTTTCTCCACATATCAAAAATCTGTTAATAAAGCATATACCCTGATACTACAGTCATGGAAAAAATATTAGACCACCCTTGTTTTCTTCAATTTGTTGTTCATTTTAATGCCAGGTACAACTAAAGGGACACTTGTTTTGACAAATATAATGATAGCAACAAAAATAGCTGATAAGAGTTTAATTTAAGAGCTGATATCTAGACATTTTCCATGGTTTTCTTGATAATAACCACAATCATTATCAAGAAAACCACGGAAAATGGCTAGATATTATAGCTATGTTTGTTGCTATCATTATATTTGTCAAAACAAGTGTCCCTTTATTTGTACCAGGCATTAAAATGAACAAGAAATTGAAGAAAAAAAGGTCTAATCTTTTTTCCATGACTGTTTATATGTAAGATACCCTAGGTAGATGATGTAATAGCTCAAAGAGTATTTCTGTCAGAATATCTGTGGTTTATGTCTGTTTAGGTGTGTGTAATATACGTTACAAGGTTACTATCAGGGGTCAGTGCAGTGCTGAGAGCTGAGCTTAGCAACAAGCAGAAAGCACAGACAGTTGGCACAGGAAGTACAGATGGAGCAGGAAGTAGAACTTACTGGAAATGCCAGGAGTTAAGGCAGGGAAAGGCTCTGGAAAAGAAGAGAGAGAAACAGAAGTGTTATTGATGATGGTTGGTAGCAGTGGTGGAATGTAACTAATGTGACTTACTCAAGTACTGCACTTAAGTACAATTTTGAGGTATACTATATTTGAGTATTTCCATTTGATTAAACTTTATACTTCTACTCCACGACATCTCGAGGTAAATATTGTACTTTTTACTCCACTACATTTAGCTGACAGCTTTAGTTACATTTCAGGTGAAGATTTATCATGAAAAAATGATCGATTTAAAAATTATTATTCTAAATGAAAAAAATCACATAGCAGTTTATTTAGTTAAAATGAGCCCTGACTTGAGAAAATTAGAATGCTGCTTACATAAAAGCATCAATATTAATCATCCAGTAATAATTGTGGGATATATGAAACAGTCTGCATTACAAGTGCTTTACTTTTGATACTTTAAGTACGTTTTTAATGCTGATACTTCTGTACTTTTGCTTCAGTAAGTTTTGAATGCAGGACTTTTACTTGTAGTGGAGTAATTTCACAATGTGGTATTAGTATTTTTACTGAAGTAAGGGATCTGAATACTGGTTGGTAGCTGGCATGCGTGATAAAGTAATGATGGCCATTCTGAACCACTGTGGTATAAATCTCATTTGGTTAATTCATTTCAGATGACAGTGTGGGTTCACAAATTTGATCTCCAGTTTGCTGGAGCTGCTCCCAGACAGGACTTTAGAGTTCTCCTGTTGGCTTTAAAGGTATAATGAGTGGGATTTGTCCATGGTGATTTGTAAACATTCAAAGTTAGTGAAAGCCAAAACCCAGATTTACTCTGGTTTTGGAACAAGCTCTGTCCGCTTGGCATTTCAACTCACAATATTGTTTTTTCTTTCAGTGCTGTGTCTGCCATTTTTTGTAGTTTCGTCTTTGATCTGAGCTTAAGATGTGGCACTTGGTTGTTATGTCCCTCAGGGTCTCTGCAGGTACAGACACCACCACACACTTCTAGTGAGTTATAAGCAGTGGTAGAAAGTAACTAAGTACATTTACTCAAGTACTTTTCTTAAGTATCATTTTGAGGTACTTGTACTTTACCTGAGTATTTCCATTTTATGTAATTTTATACTTCTACTCCAATACAATTAGCTGACAGCTTTAGTAACTTTTCAGTTCAATATTTAACATGAAAAACATGATACATTCAAAGGGATGATACATTTTTTTTATTATTGAACCTTATAACAGTATATTTAGTAGTTTAAATGAGCCCTAACCTTGAGAGAATTAAAATTCTGCATACATAAATGCATCAGTGCAAATAATCCAATAATATATTTAGAATATATAAAACAATCTAAGTGGGTCCATTCTGCATAACGAGTACTTTTACTTTTGATACTTTAAGTACATTTTGATGCTGATACTTTTCTACTTTTACTTTAGTAAGTCTTGAATGCAGGACTTTTACTTGTAGTGGAGTAATTTCACAGTGTGGTATTAGTACTTTTACCAAAGTAAGGGATCTGAATACTTTTCCACCACTGGTTATAAGTGATGATTGAGAGGGATTTTTTTTGTATGATGCTATTATTTTTTTATAGGAAAATTCCACCCATTCTGCTAATTGCATAGATTTTTCTACACTTAACACTGTGATTAATATAATGAAGTAATTATGCTGATTTGTGATTCCTTTCATCTCAAGAGATTGGATGTAAAACTGGTGTTATACGGTATATGAAAGGGTCGTATGCACCCACTCGCCTCTACAGTGACACTCTGTAGAATGAGCTAAATCATTAGGTAGATTAATACATATTTCATAGTAAAATTGCCCTGAATTACATACAATAAAGCTCCTTCTCCATGTACTGTGGGATATTTGCATGATTAAACTGACATGGTACAACTTTATATCTCATGATTGTTAACTGAAATGCATTTCAAAACTGCTGAATGGCAAATTTTCAGGACGCTGCCTTTATAAAGGCACTTGTTACTCCTTTTTTGAGAAAAATCAATAAAGATTTGTCGAGTTCCGAGATAATATAGGAGTGTAAAGGCCCATAAATCTTCCTGGATGACAGTCATTTTTATAAAATGCAGAGAAAATAAAGAGAAGGAGACAAAAGAGTGGGCTGACAGGGTTGTCCTCCCTGAATGTCTCTCTCTCTCTCTGTGTCTGTCATTTCTATATAGCTCTCACTTTTTTTGCTTTGTCATTCTATGTCTTCTAACCCTTCCTGAGATTGCTCTCTAACTCTTTTTTCCTGAGGTGACACACAAGGTCTCAATGGCAGCAGACAAGTTGGGCAGAGAAGAAGAAAGGAGGGGGCGGATGGAAGATGGGGGTGAAATGAGTGAGAGACGGATGAAGACAAGGGAAATGGAGGAATGGGAAGGAAGGGTGGAGGTAAGTTAAAGGGTCATGGGAACAGGGACTGAAATTTACTGCTGTTTATTATTTGCCGGAGGATACGACATCTATTATGAAAGTGAGAGGGAGAGAGAAGATGGGGGAGAAAAAACAGAAAAAAACAAGAGAGTGAGGCAGAACAGGAGTTGTGTTGAGAGAAGATGGACAGTAAATAGATGAGACATCAGGGAGCGGGTGATTGATAATAATAAAAAAAATGACACAGTCATACCAGATAGTATGGCAGTATTGGGACAAATAAATTAAAAATACTAAAAGGTGGGTACCCCAGCTATTTAATATTGCACTTCTATGAAGTCCGGGGACTTGTGAGAGACACATTGAAATATAAGAAGGGTCAAAACTGAAGCAGCAGAGGCCGAGATATGCTGACTTTTAGTTCCTTGACTGAGTCAGCTATAAAATACTGGATCTTACAATTCCCACAATGCAACACGATACCGTCTTTAATTAGGCCCTTCCTGCCTGGCGAAAGCCCAGAGTGAGATAACACTGGAAAAAAATCATCAGTGCTCCAGACTGACAGAAGACTTTATACAGCTGTTTTCACATGCCAAGTGTGATCACTCACAAACTGGGGCTTCATTACAAACTTAGCTCAGCTTTAGATGACGTATAGGATATTTTGTTTTGCAGAAACATGTTTTCTGACTGTATTTTTTTTTTACAAAGGGAATTTAGCTGTTACAGAACTGCCCTAACTTTGGGATTTCCAAAACAGGGAATCCTTAGTTTGGATGATATCAGTGTTGGAAAGTAACTCAGTACATTTACTCTAGTACTGTACTTAAGTACAATTTTGAGGTACATATATTTTAATTGAGTATTTTCATTTATGTAACTTTATATAAACTTTTACAGCACTATATTTATCCACCAGTTTTAGTTACTTTTCAGGTCAAGATTTATCATAAAAAACATGATCATTTTAAAGTGATTAGACATTTTGTTAAAATGAAACAGTATATAAAGTAGTTAAAGGAGGAGGAGGAGATACTTTTGAAGAAAACTTGCAGTATAGTTGGAGATTCCTTTCTGCTAATGGCAAGATTAGTACCTCCGACTCCACATAGCTAAAATTGAACGTCTGTCAGTAACAAGCGAGAGCTGTTTATATTATAGTTTGTCCAATCTCGGGTAGCCTAGCAGTACATTCTAATCAAAGGTACAGGGATTAAAAGTATGGATTTATACTCATAGTTAGGATTTCTTAAGTCAAGACGAGATAGGAGGCCTTAGAGAGAGAGGACAGAAATCAGTTCAGGAAAACGCTTCTGCATAAGGAAGATAGGAGTTTTCGTTTCTTTGATACTGATAGGACAAGCAGTTAGGACATTTTTCTGTAACGAGCCCCCTGATCTTTATGTGTAAAACTGGCAGAATTCCCACTTAACAAATCTGCAGGAATGTACCATAGGTCTCATTAAAAACAGCCCATCAGCCCATGAGGTGACCAAAAAAACAACTGGAGACCTCAGTGTGATTTTAGTGGGCTGGATAAGAATTGAAATGGAAAAGAAGTTGGACAGAGATGAGACAGATTAACACCAAACTCGATTAAACAGGGCTGAAAGAGAAGCAGCTTGAACGTGTGTGTGTGTGTGTGTGTGTGTGTGTGTGCGTGCGTATGTGGGTGTGTGTGTGTCTTCATTGTTAATAAAACAACTGTGGTGGATTTGACATCATTATACATTAGTGTGTGTGTGCTCACATCAGGCCAACTATCACTGTCCTGCTGTGCTGAGTGAAAGGCTGCTTCGCTACATTAAATGATAACAATATTCCCATGGCAGGGAGACACATGGAAATGTGAAGGATTTAAAACCTAATCCTGTGTCTAGTCTTTGTGTTTCAGGTAAGTCTGCATTTTTCTCTTAAAGCAATAACAAAGCTTCTATAATTGAAGCCATTCATTATTAACTGCAGCCTGGTTGGCCAGCTTGTGTGTCTGTGTGTGTACGAGAGAGACAAACAGTCTCTCAAGCATTTTATTCACAGAACAACTACATGCACACACATTTTTTTTCTCCCTTTGGATGCTGTATGGCCCAGTGACAGCCCACTAGACTGAATGGAAGACAAGACTAGGGGTGGAGAGAGAACGAGCGAGAGACGGAGAGAAAGCACGAGGAGAATCATAAAACGATGGGGTGGTATAGGAAAAGACTGAAGGAGATAGAGAGAGGGAGATATGAAAGATAGATTAGAATCCATGCCCGAAGGCCGTTTGTGGCCTACTTTCTTTCTTTTTTTTTATATATTTCTATGTGTGTGTGTGTGTGTGTGTGTGTGTGTGTCTATGTGTGTAAACGAGAAACATTATGAGTTTTTATCCCTTCTCTCTCCCGCTCAGCAGGTCTCTGGTGAAAACAAGGCATAAGCAGTGTGGTGTGAAGGAATGAGAGAATCGGACAGACAGTTAGACAGACAGACAGAGTGTTTGAATAAAGCCTATAAGTGGCATGTTGATAAACAGGGAGACAGGTGGACAGACAGACAGGTGATGGGACTTACGTGTACACTGCTCCAGTTCGATGCTGTTGCTCATGTGGATGTTGTCTATTCTGATGTGGCCTCTGGTCGGATGATCGAAAAAGCCCTCGAATGCCACCTGGACGACAGAAGAAGAGACTTATTAAAATAGGTTCTTTCTGCATGAAATAGAGGTGTGAATCAGCAGAGGCCCCCACGATACGATTTTATCACGATACTTGAGTCACGATAAGATGTTATTGAGATTTTAAGCATTCTGCGGTATGGTGTACAATGAGAGTCAAACCCACAGACTGACCAAGAAAGTATTCAGTCAAACTGAACTGAACTGATATCAAACATGTATGGACGACAACAACTGCAGCATTTTTTCTAACTTTCCTCAACTTTAAGCTTCACTGCTCTGAATATTTATGAATGAAACATAAAAAAAGCCTAAATTTGCAGCATTATTTCTACAACTTCCTGACAAGATATCCTGATACACATGGTGCCTATAGATTTCTTAGACATTCTAGTTTCATATGATACCAGTATTTCCAGTATATTCCTAAAAGTGAATATCGATACTTGGCAGTCATAAATTGATATAATATCGCCATGCAAAATATAGCGATACAATGCTGTATCGATTTTTCCCCCCATCTCTAGTATTAAACACAGTGATTTTTTATTTTACTCATTGATCAAGCCCACAACACTAACCTGATACTCTTTGGGGCTTTGTGGCAGGATGGTGCGGCCCTCCCTCCAGTGAGGCCCCTGGTCTCCTTTCAGTGCCCATAGCAGCGTCTCCTCCTGGTCGCTGTCCCTCAGCAGGACCCTCAGGCTCCCCTGAGCCTCGCCCTGCAGCTGGTAGTAGAAGAGGAGACACAGCGGGCCTCGCTCCGGCCCCACCTCGGGGCTCAGCAGCCGGGCTCTCTTGCGCTGGGTGTGGGCTCCTGCATCCAGGTGGAGGTAGTTCCCTGAGAAATCTGGAAGAGACAGACAGGAAGCAGGTGCAACATTATTGTATTTTTCTTTCTTTTTTCCTTGTGAATTCATTATGTCTATAATGCATTAGAAACATACCTAATTGCATTATAATCCGCCTGAGCACTGTTTAGTTACAGATATAAGAACCTATGAATATTTATAATACTTTATAACAATAAGCATGAGACATTATAAAGCATTTTATAGTGACTTAAAGTTAACTTATAGACTAAACGTTGTGAGTAATATAGAAAAATAATGTACTTAAAAAAAACTTGGTCGCAACTTATAATAAATAAAATTCCAACCATTTAAACCTCCTATGATCCTGATTAAAACCCAATCCCCCCGCCCTCCCTACTTATTTATTTAACCACCTCCACCCCTCCCAGGGACCAGGATTGTTATCTTTTTAAGCTATAAAATTATAATTGAAACTTATGTAAGTATGTCCCCTTTTGTTTTAGTATTTATTTCCAACCCCATTACATATTGATACAGGAGACACTCAACACCCCAACTGTAACATGTTAAATATAAGATTTAACAGGTCACATGTAGGGTAATATATGAAACTGTACGTGATAATTTGCCTATATCAATATAAGAATATAATCACAGCATAGCTTTTGTCAATTGTAGCATTTATTATATTTCATGGGAATGTAGAAAACCAAATAAATAGATAAGCACATGTACATATTCACATTATAAGCACATTATTGTATGATTGTAAGATCAGTGATGTATTTCAGATTAATGACTTGCAACAAATGATGAATTAGTGGGCTTTAAACTGAAACATCAACACTCTTTTTTAGCATTGGGGTGTAAATACGAAGCCATGTCTGGTTTCGTCTGTGCTATTTGCATTTTATCCACTTAATAGATTCCATTTTAATGAATTTTCTGATTTGTGACAGAGCTGCTGCAGAAAGCAGATTTGCTGTTCGCTGGTGTAACAGGCCCGACGTACAGCATGATGTATAAATGCGGCGGGATGTGGTTGCTTAGCGTTTAAGGCTTTACTACCATCATTCTGTGGTATGAGGCTTAAACCGCAAATGAGACTGCTATTTCATCATGGCCCGCTAATGGCTATGCACACAAATGAACACACACACACACGCACACATACACACACACGCGCACACACACACACACACACACACACACACACACACACACATATAACCGTGCTAAACAGCCATAATCATTCTAAATGCTGACACCTCGTTCTGTAAGTCTCCCCCCGTTTTCGCTACTTAGTCAGCACAGCATCATACCAATACAGTAACAACGCTTGTGGACATGTCATGTATATGTGTGTGTGTGTGTGTGTGTGTGTGTGTGTGTGTGTGTGTGCTTCCGCTGCACACACACATCCGTTTTTTGTTTTGTTTTTTTATATCTAAGTCACTTCCTTCCTCTCCTTCCAGCTCAATGAATTGATGGGCAAGAGCAAAGAAAAAAAAAGAAAGGGTGAGTGAAACAGTGGGAGAGAAAGCCAGTGTTACAGTGTTTCCCCCACCCTTAACAGGACCATGATCATTAGCCTGCTGCTGTGTTTGGCTGTTTGTCTAGTTTGTCTATTATGGCCGGAGAGTAAAAGCTTTGCTGGAGCTGCAAAACAGTCTTTTTATCGATGGAAGACGCTGTGTGACACCTCATAAGGAGAGAGAGAAGGGAAAAAAAGGAAAGCATAGAAAAGTGTGTCTATCTATCTATCTATCTATCTATCTATCTATCTATCTATCTGTCTATCTATCTATCTATCTATCTATCTATCTGTCTGTCTGTCTGTCTGTCTGTCTGTCTGTCTGTCTGTCTGTCTGTCTGTCTGTCTGTCTGTCTATCTATCTATCTATCTGTCTGTCTATCTATCCATTCTCCCTCGACTCAGACAGAAGAAAAAACATTCTACAGATTGCGGCACATCACATAATGAATAATGGATTTGGGTTGAGGTAACTCTGTTTCTTCACTTGGAGGCAATGAAAAAGGGGACCTCAATTACCGCTGCTCATTAAGTACAGTTAGAGAAAGTTGCAGTGTTTTTCTGTTTCTCCTCGTTTGATCTTGGTGAACGTACAAAGGGAGGGAATTAATTAACAACTCTCCATGGGAGGGATAGGCAGGGATTGGCTTTGAGGGAGGGAGGGAGGGGAATGTGTGTGTGTGTGTGTGTGTGTGTGTGTGTGTGTGTGTGTGTGTTCAACTTCATCTGTGGGTATCTTTGTTTATGTTTGAATCTGTATGTATGTGTGTGTGAGTTCGTCTGTCAGTCAATGTGTGTGTATGCACTTGTGTGTATGCATGTTTGTGTGCAAGTATGAGTTCATTGTTTTGCATTTATGTAGATATGAGCATTGCATATGCATGCATATTTTCTCTGAATTTAAATGTAAAGATAGACTATGCACAGTCATTTCTTCACAGGGCTGAATGGCAAAGGTGAGGAATAAGTTGTGCTGAACTATAGGACAGTGTCAGCTCTTGTTTTCACTACAGATAACTGCAGTTAACCAGGTATGACTGGGCCCTTTCTTTTAATATGTGTCGCACTGATTCCTAACATTCCTAATCATCACATAAAAAGCAAATAGCATCTAGTATTATCTACTTGAACTGAGCTGCCTTCACAGTCACACTGCATTCATTTCATTTAAAAATGCATCCTGCCTCAAAGCTAAGGATCAATTCTGTCTCTTTAACATAATTGTTGCCTGGATGGATGGACACAGTATGAACATTTTGTGTCTTTCAGATATGTTCATTGAAAAGTTTCCTCACTTAAAAAACAATTTGGGTGGCATTTTTCTCAATTAGTATGTAGTTTCCAGGACAGCTCATCTAATCTTCTAAACCTCTGGATTAGCTGCTGTTTGGTCATTAAATGCCTGCACTCATACATGCACATCAACCAAATGATCATGCATAATTATTTGCATATTTGGCACATTTATATGTTTATTAGGACACGGTCCCAATTGGTCTGATTTGTATTCAAATGACAAAGTTCACTTGGAAACAAACTGAGATTAAAGGATCCAAAACACTGGCAAACATATTGTTTGACCCAATTTGGATGTGACAGCACCCTTTATTTGTGTTAGAATTAACACAGTTTACAGAATCAGATATTTACACTTGGATCATTATGTTGCACGATACCGTTATTTAGCGCATATCTTTGAAACAACGTTGGATTCAGGTTGTCAGTGAAGATAACAGAAAAGAAAGCGCTTGGTTTATATTTTGTATATGTGACACCTTATGGATCACATCAAAACAACCCAAAGGGGCATCATCAACTGTTAGAAACTAATATTAAACTGATAGCTTCTTTAACTTCTTCCAGCACCCCCTTATGCTCATTTCCTCTCCTTATCAATAACTAAACCACTTCCAGAGATGAGCAGTATGAAGGGTTTCTTTCGATGAAAATCTCCACAGGGTATAGAATTGCAGTCTTGCCCTATCTCAGATCAAAAGAATAACTTATGAGCTCTGTTCGGGTCGGATTCTCTCTTTTTAAAACCCTAAAAGGGCTTTCAATGACAAGGGTTGGGGATTTGATTTGCATATGGAGACAGCTTCCAGACAGGGTGCCGCGCTAATGTTGCTGTAGAACAAGACTTAATGTCATGTTGCTGTCTAACACGGAGACAGGGACGCTGCTATGTCAATTACACACGCACAGACACACACACTCATCACACACAGCAGCCTGGTGTGTGTGATGTAGAGCCTCGCCTTATGTCACAGCCCTGTCTGTTTATAAAGGAGCTGCTCAGTCAACCAGAAAGTGGATGGCTTCAACAGATACAGGGAAAACCTTGGTGAATGGCAAGGTCGTATGTGTGTGTGTGTATGGGAAATGAACCCACACACCTTGAGTTAGTGTTTAATACGCGGGCAGTCCCACCTTGAGTGGTTCATGTAAGTGTGTGTGTGTGTGGCGCCTCAGGGGGAGCTGAAGAGCTAAGGCAGCACTTCTGTCAAAGCCATCATCTGACTTATCAGACCGCTGTGGGCGATGTGTGTGCCGTAAGTACAGTAAGTACGTGTGTGTGTGTGTGTGTGTGTGTGTGTGTGTGTGTGTATGTGTGTGTGTGTGTTTGAGAGAGAGAGACTTCGAGGAGTACGTCAGGCAGTGAAAATATGTGTGTGTGTGTGTGTGTGTGTGTGTGTGTGTGTGATGGATAAAACAGTCCTGGTTATCCTCCTGCTGTCTTATTAAAGATGGACAGATGTGGAAAAAGGCAAGTACCACTGAGGGAAATAGAGGAGAGGTCAGTGAGGAGAGAAGGAGGTGATCACAGTGATAGAGTGATAGGGATGGAAGTGGAAAGGGACTTTGAAATACAGAAATCATATAGTGTAGTATGAGTTGGAGCTGAAAAAGAGGTGAATGGCTTCTAGAGGGAGGATGGAATGAAAGGAAAATGGCAATCAGATGGTGTAGATTGAGAGCGGAAAAACTTTTCTAGTGGTGTTAAAGGGGACCTATGATGCTAGCCTATAATGGTTGTATGTGGCCAAACTTTCACTGAATGATGTAAACGTACAGTCATGGAAAAAATGATTAGACCAGCCTTGTTTTCTCCTTGCTTTCATGTTCATTTTATATATATATATATATATAATTTTGGTTATTATCTTAATTAAATTCTTGTGAGCTATGTTTGTTGTTATCATTGTATTTGTCCAAACAAATGTACCTTTAGTTGTACCAGGCATTAAAATGAACAAGAAATTGAAGAAAACAATGGTCTAATAATTTTTTCCATGACTGTATGTAAGAGTAATCCTCGTGAGCAATGGGGATTCAACAAGTGTAACTTTTACACGTCTCCTGCATAGAAATTTGTTCCCCAATCTAGCTGGTTAAAAGTTATACATGTTTTGAAGCTAAAAGTTAAAAATCGCCTTATCTCACCGAGATATGCAGAAAAAACTGACACAGCTGTCAGGAACAGGAAAACTACTGATGGAAGACCAAGAAATTACTTTGGGGATCCAACAAGAGTCACTTTTACACGTTTTCTGCATGGAAGTTTGTTTCCTACTCGATCTGGTTAAAAGTTATGCATGTTTTGAGGCCACAAAAGTCAAATCTTTTTAACCGTTAATGCATTTTTTACATTACGTAGACATGTAGCTACATGCTGACGTTAAGGGAAGTTGTAAACTTGGTTGCCAACGTTAGTTTCTCCACAATTTCTGATCACACTCCATTTTCATGGCAGAAAGTGTCACTTCAGGGTTGTTACAGTCGTTCCACTGCTACATGTAGCTACATACCAATGTCTGTAGTTGCTAATTTCTCCCCAGTTTCAGATCAGATTCCTGCTGGAACATGTTTCATTGTGTAGCTTTTGGTTTTAATGGTGATCTTTCATGGTAAAAAGTGCCCCTTCACTACAGTTATTCCCCAGCTGCAATGATGGTGCAGAGCTCAGATGGTTGGCTTTTTCAGGACATTAAAATGTGTAAACATGTTGAAAATTAGCATAACGGGTCCCATTTAAAGGCAAACAAATTGTAGGATAAAATAAAGTAAAAGAAGGGAGAGAAAGAGCTAACATGCAGAAGAAAATGTGGGAAAAGAGTAAAACTCCAAGAATAGAGAAAGGAAGTTGTGAATTAAAAGGGAGGCTGGAAAGGAGAAAGTAAAGTAAAAAAGAAAAGAAAAGAAAAGAGGAAACAAAGTAACAAACTAGGTTATGGAGAGTTTTTTTTAAAGAAACTCTAATTAAGTCGCTGTACACACTTTTAGCAGATCAGAGTGAAATCCTTGCATCATAGTTGCTGTCAGTGGTTCCTCCCAGCACTGGGATCTGTATTATTCCACCACAGGACAACCACTTTGCTCTTAATTAGCAGAAGTCTTAAAAACATCCCAACATGACGAAGCTTTCTTTTTCTGTGATAATAAAATGAGAAATGTCTCGAAATGAAGAATACCCAGAAAGACGAGGATTGAATGTAGTCCGAATGGGAACACAAAGTTTTCTCACAAAGTTTGAATGTTTAATTAGAAGGAAATGCTCTTAAAGGCTCTCTCTCTCTCTCTGGAGTTATTAAAAGATCAAAAGTACTGTTGGTAGGTTAGAGACGGAGTTTGGATTGGGAAGTTTGAACAAGTGTCTTTGAGACAGAAAAAGCAGAATAAATCTTCACTAGTTTCTTTGTACAAAAATATTGTGAATTAGTATTGGTATTTATTTGCAAACAGTAGTTAAATTTATCAGACATAACCTACAACAATTGGGTGTCAGTTTTCCTAAATTGTTGAGCATAGTTCAGTTTTGTCAATGACTCATGTCAATACATTTTACTGATTTACTCGCCCATAAAGTTGGAATAAAATATCTTTTACCTCTTTGCATGAAATGATTGTGACAATGTGATTTATTATTGACAGATTAAGTGTATATCTTCTCAAAACTTTATGAATCACATACCACAATGAAAATGAAACCACAATTTACATGGATTGTGTTATTATAATTAAATTAATGGATTGTGTCTGAAAACAAAATTATTCCAACTTATATAATGTGTTTCTGGTAGTTTTTGGTTTCTCCTAGGCTTCAAGTCGAATAAAGGTGGACTGTCTCTTTAAATGGTTGCCGTTAAACCAGCTTGCATGTATTTTTGCTAATGTAACTTGGATATAATTGCTGGAAATAGCAGAGGAAGTGATTCAAATGCTGTTTCTATTGAAAAAAGAAAAATGTGTTCCAGTGCAGGTCAAACCTCTCCTGTGACACATTTGTGGTAATGATGACACATCATTAGGGGAGTTTACACAGTGTAAAAAAGAACAAACGAAGGTTTCTTGGTATAAAATGTAATGGTATGTGATTGCCAACAAATCAGTACTCACTGTCTGATCCCAGCGCCAGATCCTGCCTCGTTTCATGTGTGCCGTGTCCGGTTGAGCTGCTGCTGGCGGTGTGCAGCGACCAGCTCACACCTGACTGGGGATCAGCCGACCAGCCGCACAAGCTCTGCTCAAAGTCACACACAGCTGACAGGGACGGAGTGGTGGCTGTGGGTCGTGAAAGAGACAGATTGTGAAGAAAGACGTATGATAGTGCATCTGCTTTGACTAACAACTGATTATCAAGACGCCTTTTTGTTTTTAGCACATTCAGAGTGCTTTTAGCACCATATCGAATCTAAACTTTTTTTCTTCTCAGTTTATTCTTCTCCTTTTATGAGACTTAACGCCGTAATGGCTGGCTCCTCTTTAATTGAATGGTGCTTTGAGAGAAATCCCATTGTGTTTAGATGTTTTGGCAACAGTTTTCATCTAATATGACATTTCAATAAATCATGCTGAATACAAATATTGGAGTAAAAGAGATGTTATGTGAAGAGAGAATGGAATAAAAGGAAGCAAACATAGACAGAAAGAAAGTAGTGCAGTAAAGTGTGTGTAGATACAAATCAAAATCAGAATAATAACAGAAAAAGAGTATAAATAAGAAATCATGGGAAATTAGAAAAACTTACATAACTATGAGGAATAGAATAAGTAGAACATTTTAAAAGGCTCTTGGTATTCTTGATGCTGTATTTATTTCAAGTCACTGTCGTCAGTTATATTGCAACAAAATGGAAAAATAGGAATATTTCAAACTACTTCACTACATCATATTCTCAATATGTGTGTGTATGTGTGTATATAAGTAGGTGAGATCCTGGCTGTGAGAGCTTATTTTCACTCAAACAGAGCTTCCTGTGGGACTCTTGAATCTAACAGACTTCAAAGCCCAGAGGCCCTGTGGTGCGTGATGACATCATGAGTTTGACCTTAAGAGCATGAGTGTGTGTGGATGAGAGACAGAGACAAAATTAATGCATGTGTGCTTGCAAGAAATCTGCATGCTGAGTGAGTGTGGCGAGAGCTCGAGTGTGTTTACCAGGTCTCATTGCAGCAGTGGTCTGCTCCACTCTGGGCAGCGTAGGGGTCGCAGTGTCAGGTACAGTCGTGGTTTCTGTCAAGAAGGAAAAAAAACACGTACATTTAGATCAGAATAGAAAAAAGTGCCAAAAAATTGGATGCCTCTGGAAGCCCAGAATTTATGTTTCGACCATTCAGTCTTGCAGTGGCCATAACAAGTGAAACTCACTTTTGTCTACATCACCAACAGCTATGATTATTAATTTACAGTATTATATCGACAAGTGGCAACTTTCAGGCCTGAGAAACGCCTTCAACTTGCATTCTTTCAAATTCTTTCTTAGCACAGGGCGACTCGACCAGTTGCAAGAAGTCTGATTGTATAGAAGTTTATGACAAATTGACCCTACTTTTCCCTTGATTTACTAATGTAATTAACATTTTCCTGATGAGGTTATGGTCTTTGTCACTAGTTGCAGGTATTCTTTAATACAGGGTGAGGTTCACTTTGTAAATGATGGTCCCATATAGAGTAAAATGGAAGATAAAATGGAGTATGCTTCAGTGTGTGGCTTTGACTTTGACCCTTTAACTGTGTTTTTAGTTCATAAATGTTAATTGTAACTTGCTAACCAAGCTAGTGCTAGCTGATAACTGCTCCACCCTTTTGTCCAAATATATTCACGTCTGGTCAGAAAACAACAAGGTAAACTTTGAAGACAACTTTGAAAATTCCAAACTCGAGGCTTCGAAACAACAGTGACTACTTTTACTTCTTTTATGCAGGCCGTGGTTAGTTAACAACAAGCTAACAACATGTCAAGCTAACTAACATGTTGCAATCACTGGCTGCATTTCTCAAGCAAACAACTGAAAGCAATCCCATTTCGGGGTCATCCCTATGTTCCCCGGGTCCTATGTTCCCCATTTTTCCCCAAAAGGGTCCTATGTTTCCCGCAATCTATCAATCTTTACGGTAGACTCTCAGCATGGCCAGCAGGCCTACCATCGCATGGCCCACCTTAGCTCAAGCAGCCCAAAACTTAAATTTGCACAGCAACTACTTTCTGGTTACTTTGCAGTTCATTTTTTTAGTTTTTTAAAGAGTGTTAGGGTAAGGGTTAGGCCTATTTGCCATGGAATTTGGCAGTAATTGTGGAAAAAGTAACAGACCGGGGCTGTCATGGAGGACGCTTCCCACTCCTTTGTTTCTACTTTTCGTTCTGTTGGTTTGTTGGAAACTAAAAATTTGCATGTCTCTGTTTTTTGCCACTTAGTGAGATAAAAAAACAACTTTTAAGGTTTAAAGATTAAAAAAAATAAAAAATGAAATGATGAAACTCTAAAAGGAGCTCTTGTTCAGATTTGCATCGTGTTATCTGAATTTTTTTCAGGTCTTATGTTCTCCAGTCTCATACAAAGAGGGGAACATAGGACCCAGGGAACATCCACGCTCCCATCATTTCAGCTAACATGTTAGCATGCTAATGAGCACTAACACGTTTCACATACCATTTTATTCTACATTTAATACAAGCATTGGTGTTAGTTAAGGTGCTTTCATTTTGTTTAACTGCCAAGATACTGACTGTCTAAAAAGTAGAGCACATGCTGAACTTAAAATAACGAAATCACAGCATTTTAATATTCACAATTTGCTACTGCTGTTTCACTGCACACCGGAGAGAAAAAGTCATATTTAACAGCAGTGCAGCAGTGATGTTTGAGCTAAGCAAGATAAAGATATCATATGATAACTAATGATGTTTGTACACAGTTCCCTGTTGTTTTCCAGAACCGTGTATTAAGGCTGGTGTTTGTCACGATGCAGGCAGTGACAGAGTGAGCTGAGGCCGTGAGCTGGCAGTCAGCTGAAGACCATGCCACACCGCTCTTTTACCCACTGCAGGTTGGCACGCACACACACACGCACACACACGCACACACGCACACACACACACACACACACACACACACACACACACACACGCTATGATGATAGATGCTGCACTCAAACTGACCTTGGTGCACAGCAGCATGAGACCAGTGTATGATAGATCAAACAGAGGCACACCCCCCCACCCACACACACACACACACACACACAAACACACACACGTCAGCATTGGGGTATGTCAGTGTAACCCCAAGACCTTCTGGTCTTAATAAGCAGTTTTCTACTGTTGGTTAGGGTTCCTTAAACGGCCCTGAATGCTTTACCAGCTCTCTCTCTCTCTCTCTCTCTCTCTCTCTCTCTCTCTCTCTCTCTCTCTCACACACACACACACACGCTGGTGTAAGTAAATCTATATGTTGACGTAAGGGAACAGAAGATTGCCTGGCTTGCGTGGCACAAGCCTGATGCCACAAACCTCTCCCCAAATTATTCTTAGAAAGGACTTCTTTCTCTCTCTTATTTTCTGCCATTCATTTCACGGTCTGTCTTTCTTTTTTTCCCTTCCCTCCCTGCATCTGTCATTCGTCTCTGAAAACCCCCTCCCTCTTTCTCTCTTCTCTTAGTCATTTGTCACAATAAATCTGACCAGTTTCACTTCTGCTGAGCAAAACCACCATCAACACCACAAAAATCCCTTTCTTTTCACACACACACACACACACACACACACACACACACACACACACACACACACACACACACACACACACTAACAAAGTCGATCTCTCTTTGTCTCTGCATCTCCGGCGTAGAAGCGAAACCCTATCTAGTGTTGTTTCTGTTTTACCACAACCGCAATTTTCTTCTCCATAACTCTTTCTCTTGCTCTGTTTCTGTCATCTCTCCTGGAGGCATATTTTGATTTCCACTCGTCCTTTGCTTTTGTATGCCCGCAGATCTCTCTCTTTGTTAAGTTTGCGTCTCTTTCTTCTGCTCTTTTCCTTCGATCTCTCGCTCTCCTCTCAACCTTTTCAACGCTTCTCTCTGTGCTTGAACTCTTGTGTTATTTTATGTCGGTTCTAACCACCAGCTCAGTAAATCTGAGACCACTGTTGATTTACTGCTTGTTTAGCTGTTGGAGATGTTTCCATGACTCACTTGGTCATCTGTATGTATGTGTGTGTGTGTGTGTGTCTTGTTTAGTGTGAACTCTTAACCTTTGCTAATAGCTTTGAGTTCACTTTAGCTCTGATGTGCATTGTGTATGTGCATAACTTTATTGAGTTGTTAACACAGTCTGCTCACAGTGAAAGTATGCAGGATTATTATGTAAGCCCAAACAGAGTGGCCTCATATCGCTGTCCCAACACACACACACACACACACACACGCCTTCATACACAGAATTAGATATCAGCATTGGATAAGTAGCTCCCAGCTGCTGACATTAAGCTGTTTTAATTTGGTGCCCTTTACCACTGTAATTAGCCCCCCATATGGAGGGGAGAGGAGGAGGAATGGAGATGAGAGAGGGAGAGAAAGAGAGACACAGGGAGACATGGAGAAGGGAACATAACCCTTTCAACCTCTCACCACCATTTTCCTAATTAGTGACCACACACAGCTCCTGTCAGCCTCCCATTTCTGACTCCATCTCCTCTCCACCCGTCTAATTCAATTTAGCTGTCTGTCTGTCGTCTCCTCTCCTGTTATTTCTCCCTTTCCTCATCCTCTTCATCATCTTCCTTCCCCCTCTTATTTCCATCCATCAGGGCCCCGTCTGTAGCTACTGTAAAGGTCAGTAAACTAATGTGAATAAATTACTTTATAATTAAACTAATATAAAATCTGTTACTGTAGTTATTATGCCAGAAAGTTTTTAACTTGCTTTTGCGAGAACTTTTTCAAGAATCTGTCGAACTAAATATGAGAAACAGACAGGCCGAAGTGTGTTTCTTCACTTATGTGGGGAAAAAGTGAAGATGATGACACAGTCGGTCATGTTTTAAACATAAGGAATCAAAAAGGGATGTAAAAGAAATGCCAATCTTTACATCTGTATTCTGCAGATGGGTCATCCCGAACACCGCTGAGTTGCATCAACCTGCCATGACTCTACGTCTCTTTCTACATCTCTCACACACACACCCTAAACTGAGAAACAGAAGGTGTTCGGTTCGGTTAACCACACGCACACACATAACCACACACACACACACACACACACACACACACACACACTGTCATAGGCCCAAGGGCTCATTGTAAAGCTGCTGACTGAGCAGGGCGAGGCGGAAACAGAGAGACGAAAACTGTTCAATTATGGAAAGAGCTCTGGGTATAAATCTACCTCTGTCAGCCTAAATAATGACTACTGACACAGTATGTGAGTGTGTGTTTGTGTGTGTGTGTGTAAGACAGAATGCTGTCCCTACTCAAATTATTGGTGACATTAAGCATGTGTGTGTGGGTAGGGGTTTCCTTTACTTAATGACTATGTGATTGACTGGTTGACTGACTGAATGGCAGACGGATGGAAAATGGTCTTGTTTATTACAGGGATCTCCACTGATAGATAATGCCTATTAGCTTTGTGGCCACTGGTAACCTGTCCATGGTAGGTATCTATTCAATGGAATTTCCTTTGAAAAAGTATTTTTTTAGTGGCTTCAAACTGGATCCAGCAGCACTACCTATATCAGAATACACTTGCTAGAAACAATTTCAATCTCAGTTGGGAAAACAGTCAATACTACATTTCTATATGAAATGGAAGAAGTGGATACATTTAGAAGGGGTAGAAAATAAGTTCTTAGTGAAAAGAACTTGGAAACTAGTATTAGAAATCTGAGTTATGGCTCTACCAAGAATGGGGCTGTTAAATGTTAAAGTATGCCATCAAATGAGACGTGATGGTGGAAAACATGAGTGATTTTGGATGAAAATCCTCACCAGCAATCTGAATGGCAAATCAGACAACTGTACTTAAAAACCAAAAGTGCAGGTTTGATTTATATGTAGCTTAAAGTGCTGGACTAATTATGGCTCCCTCTTCAGTAGATGAGTGGGTGGGAAAATGAGTTCTTTACAGCAGGAAACTCTTTCCAGACTAAATGCCTAATTAGCCCATTGTACAGCAAGCTACCAATAATATCTGGTTTTACGGTAAGTGCTGCACTGACTGGACCACAAGTTTTAATGCGTGGTAGATGGGGAAGAAGAATTTCTGTAACCCAGTAAAATATATCAGTGGTATAAGAACAAGAACAAGGCCGTAGTTAAAAAGCCGCCAATAATAGAGCTTAAAGTGTAGCTGAAAAAGCGGCACCATGTGAGACACTAGAAGCAAAGAAGCTCTTTATGTCAGGAAATGACACATAGTGAATTGCTCATTAGTCCATTGTGCAACAAAGCACCACAAGGTATGTGACTGCAATTGTAGCCTTAAGTGTGAAGCTAAGTGCGACAACAACTGAGATGATAAAAAAAGAAGCTGCTGGCAATGAATGGCTAAATACATCAGTGAACAGTAGTCAGCTACAAAGGAAATGAGTTTTAGTGTGGCAAAAGCCATTAAGCTAAGTATGCCATTAACTGCTTTGGAGATAGAAAAGACAGCTTTCTAGATCACCAAGCAGTAATATGTTAACAAGGATATGGTTTAAACAATTTCCAAGGCCCAATCAGTACTTTTTGGCCATATGAAATTGCATGTAGGTTAACAGACTGGATGTTAATTTGAGGTCTTGGATAAACATCAAATCAAGTCTATTGTATGAGGATAAACTTGAGATGTATCATCTTGTTTTCAATGGGGGCTTAAACATCACTGAAAATACAAGCCTATTTTATTCCTGTGGTTTCGAACAACAGTAGCTAACCAAGGTTAGAACAGACTGTTGTTGTCTACTGCTAGTCTACGAATGGTAAAAGACTCTTTGAATTTATGAGATGGATGGATGGATGCTTGCATGGTGGATGGATGGATGGATGGATGGATGGATGGATGGATGGTTGGTTGGTGGTGGTGGGTGGGTGGGTTGGTTGGTTTATTGGTTGGTTGAATGGGTGGATACATGGCTGGATGGATCAATGTATGGACGGGTGGGTGGATGGATGGATGATTGGATTGATGGACGAGTGGGTGAATCCAATTCCTTTTCTTGGCAAAGTCACTAGTGTAGCATTTGCCAGGTGTCCATGCTCTCACAAGGTACCAGCCCCTGACCAGTAGGCTGGTCTAACCTTAGGTACTTGAGGTCAATGCCTAACCTGAACCAGTCGGACTGCTACGCATGGCGGTCTTGCCAAGAAAAGGAGTGGGATTCATAATGATTGGTGAATGGATGAATGGATAAGATAAATAGAAAAGAAAAAGAAAGAAAAGCAAACAGCCATATCTGGGAAAGAGTTGGCATGCCAAAACTGAATATTTCTATTGGAAAAACACAAGCATTTTTGCTCACAGACACATATAAACACATGTGCACCCACAACGAACCAGGGTCCAATCCTGAGTGTTTCCATGTGTGATGTCTCAAGAAGGAAGAGAGGCAAGTGATAAACTAAAGTGTCCTAAAGTGAACAGAGCATGATTGTATATGGTTTAAAATAACTTCAGAATGTCTTTGGGTGTGTGCTTGGCTTTCAGGCACTTGACATGGAACATCTTTGTTTGCATGGAGGGTACAGCCGAGTCTGGAGCAATGCTGTCAAGCATTACTGTTAATGTCCTGAAGGAACTCCAAACCTTCCAGAAACAAGGATTTTAGAAAACAGTGTCAATTGTGTTTGGAAATTGTGAAATACTTGATCTGTGGTTTGGCTTGACTCTGCAGTCATGAAACATTTACTGTTTGTGGGAGAGTTTTGACTTCAGAAACTATAAAGTTAAGATAGCACTGGCAACAGGCTTGTTTTGCCTGAAAGGCTGTGACAGGTGAGGGATAAAATAAAATAAAACATGGGTCTGTAGAAACAATGCGAGAAGAGAGAGGGCAAGAAGTAGAGAGGGAAACAAATCTATGAGGGTAATGAGGTCAGGGGAAAAGGGAAGGTGAAGACGTAGGAGAGATGGAGTGTGTATGAGTGTGTGTGGTGGGGGGAGTTGTTACAGGAGCCTTGGCAGGAGACGGGAGTGATTAAATTCTTCTGATGGGAAGGGAGGGGAAGAGGCGGAGACGCAGTGGGTACTGCAGAAGCCACAAACATTTGCACACTCTACCTCCCTCTCTAACATTATTTTCCGTTCCTTCTAATGTGTTTATACGTGTCAGTATAAAGGAGCAGGGTCAGGTCTGTAACTTTATGAATCAAAAATAATATTATCAGCTGCAGGCTTTATATTTATAGCCACTCTGTTGCTGCTCAGCAGTTTGTTATGGTGTCTTTCAGAACATTTTAAATAACTCTGGCTATGGCATAAATTAAAATGAAAGCATAATTAAAAATAATGATTTCATAATATGTTTACCATTGCTTCTCCCAAAGAATAACCGATTACTATTTGCTTGAATATATATACGCTCCAAAATAAAATGCAGGCCAGTGCAAAAATATAATTGCATTCAAAACTATACTTGGCTATCTGATTGTTGTCCTTGTTGATAAATGTGTTTTTATAATCACATTACAAGACAAGACAGGAGGAGGAGCAGAGGGAGAGATGAGTGGGTGTAAGTAAGGACACATCCCACCAATCACATGAAAGTATCTGGACCGGAGCCACGGCTCACATGTGAAACCGATCAGCAATGCAATGCTGGACCTGGAAAACACACACACACACACACACACACACACACACACACACACACACACTTGGCTAAACCTGAACGATTGGCTGGAAACCTGGAACAGCAGAACACCTCCAGAATGTTCTCGTATAAGAACTCTAAACAACATTCCCTCCTGGGTGCCACTGTAATTTTGGACGTCTGTGTGTTTCCCAGGTCCAACATCATCAGCATGTGAAAGGCAGACACAGGGTAGATTCTTGGCTAGCATTTGCCCCTTAATATTACAAGGTAAGTTATAAATCCACTATTATTTTTGACCTTATTTAGGCTTCCTACATGGAAATTTGACCCTGTATGCCTTTCCAACACAGTGCCTGTGGGATTCTCTTCCATCTCTAGGCCACGGCCCGTTTTGTTGAAGTATTTCCCCTGTCATCCAGAAAGTGAAACTGACACACTGCCAGTCACTGGGCCAACCTCTTTTCTATAACTGGCCCAACTTCACAGGGCTAAAGAACAAGCCATCAGTGGCGGTCTACTAAATGTGGAGCCCCTATTGGGCTCATTGAGGTTTTGTTGGAACACAGGTAATCTGGTTGGCAGTATTTAGGGTTTCATGAGAAGTGAGGATCTATGATCAGGAGAGCAATAACGGCAGCAGATGAATGAAGCCACTCGGAGACACCGGACACAAAGCCGCTTTCTCTCTTCCTCTGTGTCTTTCTCTGTTATTTTCCCAGAGTACCCCACCCATAACACTGCTGTTTTCTATGGTGATGAGAACCTAAGCATGTATTTACACAACTAAGAACAAACCTTTGTCTTTATGCCAAACAGGTGGTGTGTGTGTATGTGTGTGTACATATGTGCCTGGCTGTGTGCCTGCCAACAACTAGGTGCGGAGTGAAAGAGATGAGAGCATAGCAGATGTTCTGATAACTCAGTCATTTAAAACATGAACAAAACTGGCAGCCTGGCAGCTCTCAGCTCCCATCCAATAGTCGGGGGTTACAAGACCTAAATTACATGTTGCCTCCATAGCTAGCGTGAATGATCAGAATGAGTGCTGCAATAATATTCTGGCTTTTGTTTCTGTTTTTGCACCGAGGTTTTGCCGCAATAATGAGATGCTAAACTACATTATTGTGTGCCCCCTAAGAACCCCCGTATCCGTAATTTCGGATTTCTTCATTGTAATTGGGTGCTGAGATTGTCTCTGCCATGTGAGGAAATTGTTTTACCGCCCTGAGGCCAGGTCAATGCGCTTCATTTTAAATACGAAAACAATACAGGGGCAGTCATGGAAAAGCAATTTCTTTGTGAGTTTGTTAAATCTGATGTGTAGAGGATATTGTGATTGGCACTGTATCATATTGGCTTTGTCTCTACTTTTGAACAATGAATGAACTAGACTGTTAGGAAAAACAATATGCTGCCTACACACACAGAGAACACGATACTTTTACGAACTGTGAATGAGCTGGATGCTTGTATTTTTATTTGCATTTAACAATGTATGGCAGTAGATCGGCCATTTGGAACGCTCAACGTGGATGTTAATTATACATCCCCCCAAAAATTCCTCTCTATGTCGTCTTTGTAAGCAAATATAATGACTCATATTTACGATTGGGGGTAGGTGGGAGTGAGGTGACGAAGCATAAAGTTGGTGAAAGTCCACCTAGGTTGGCAAGGTGACCATAAACCAAGATGCATATTACCAAAACGATGAAATTAAGGCTTTACAAACCAATGGGCCATGTCTACATCCACTTTTGTTATTCAGTTTATGGTATGTGATGTCACAGAGTAAATGGAAGTGTTTTCCTAAACCCAACAGATTCGTTTTGTTACCTAAACCTAACCGAGTAGTTTTGTTGCCTAAACATAACCAAGTAGTTCAGTTTCAGTTGGGTCACATGTTTAAAACTGAGACTTTGCAACCATTTCATAACATCAAATAGAATGGTTGTATATGTTTTGTCATTGACAAACCTATTCTGTCATTTATGTATGAGGTCAGTTGAAGTTCTATGATGTCAAACATTTTAACCGGGTCCAGGTTTGTTATTTATGTCAGGGAACAAAGGTCTGAAACCAACCACTGAATAATGAAAAGGCCACTCTGATTGCTGCCTCCATGCAGGCTGGTTTGTGTGTTTGTGAGTGTGTCAGCGAGCATGTGATTGCCTTACACTGCTAATGTGTCCTTTTATTTATTCATCAATTCATTAGTTCACTCCTTTACTTCCTGAGCAGCACTGAAAAAAGGGAAGTCCCACAATTGTAGTTTATAAAGGAAGCAAAAAATTGAAAGTTTAAGATGGAGGAAGGAAGACAACCTCATAGGATTTCTCCTCATAGAACTAAGATGAAAAGGTGCTTGTAGGCCTTTTCCTGTATGACTTTATATCTTACATCCTATCTGTAACACTGTGTGTGTATGTGTGTCTGAATTTAAAGGAGAGGGCCACTCGAGTTGAATGTGTGCATTTTTGTGCGCTAGTGACTTATGTGTAAACAGCTGTGTTCAGTGGACTGAAGATGATGCACTCTGTTGAATATTTTATCTCCCGTTACAACTCAACACTCAGAAGCACCCACATACCACACGAGCCAGAAGGAAAACAAAGTCTACTTTGTGTTCAGATGTGTTTTTCAATTTTATTGTCTTCATTTATAGCACTATAGCAGAATGATTGTGGCTGCACGACTGACTGTTGAGATCATGTGTTTTTCAGTGTTATTATCCTAACGTCACTAAGCGTGGAGACAATTAAAAACCAGACAAAGCCAAAATTCACAAAATCAACTTGCTCTAAGCCACTAAGATGCAGAATTATCCTACTGTGTGATTGTGTGGTATTTAGGATGGCAGCAGGAGCAGTTGCTGTGGTGTGAAGTGGGAATCAACTGTTATCATGCACGGATTACATCCAGAAGGCAAACATCTGGCATGCAGACACAGACAGCCAGACCAGCAGACAATCACAGAACCTGCAATAGCCAAGAGGTTTGTGCTGCGATCATAGAGATGAAAGCTGCAGATATAATGTGCATGATGTCATTAGGCACAATAACAGCAATGTGTATGGGCAGGATAAAACAATCAGAGGTTACGGCATGATTGCACATTTGGGAAACATTGATCTCCATTGGAAGTAAATCATTTGACATCAATGATGTGCAATATGTGCAAGCTATATAAAGTCTTGAAACTGTCGCTAAAAGGTTTCCTAGATTTTCAGTTGTTCCACTAAGTGCATTATCTTTCTATTAGATGTATATAATACATAATCCCATATGTTATCTCAGTGGTTATTACAGTATTCACTGCTACAAAAGTAAAATATTTCCCTTAGGTATTATAGGTAGGTATGGGTATTATAATTGTTGATTTAAATAACAGTTTATGGATGTAATACTGAATTTTATTACTGCCGCCAAGGAGGTCATGTTTTTGGATGGATTTGTTTGTCTGTTTGTCACCAAGATTATGAAAAAAACAAAACACGGTTGGCTCAATTTTCATGATATTTGGTAGAGAGCTGTAGCACAAATACACACATTTTCCCCACTTTTGTTAACATTGTGAAATAAAGCATTTGTGCTGCATTAACATGGTGTTGGAGCTATCGCAAAAAAAATATATGTTCCCTTGTTCATGGTAACCTCTTCAAACTTATGTTAACAGTAGAGGATGTCCCTTCTCTCTCCATCAGCACCAACCACTTGGCCACTCCTGACACATCTAGGATATATGCTTCCCTTTGGACTCGCTCTCTCTCCCCAACACACACACACACACACACACACACACACACACACACACACACACACATTCTAACAGCAGGCCAACAGCCCACTTCACATCCACTGGGAACAGGTACGTGTCATTTCCTGTTCTTGTCATCACCTCTCATATGTCGCAACCTGACTAAACCAGAAAGATTTAATGACACATGAAAGGGAGAGAAGATGAGGAGGAGAGGAGAGGAGGGGAGAGGAGAGGAGAGGAGAGGAGAGGAGGGGAGAGGAGAGGAGAGGAGAGGAGAGGAGAGGAGAGGAGAGGAGAGGAGAGGCCATAACAGTAGCATTTCAACTGGCCAAGTCTGCTTAAGAAAATATTTCAATAGAGTTACTGTTTAAGGTGTATCGTTATTGTGACTGTATCTGGGCGCTGATTTCTTCATGATATTAAGAAAAATATATATTGCCGCCAAATGCATGCAGCACATCATTATTGCTCAAGTTAAGTAATAAACGTGGGGAGATTTGTACAATGGCCTACTTTATTATTGGAGTCATTGTGCAGCTGAGGATAATTTGCTTGCCACGGCTAACAAGCTCCATACAACAGTAACATATTGTAATAAATGGTACTTAAACAGCTCAATAAAGAAGCATATAGACTAATGGTCTCTATCCATCACTCTTTACACTAAATCATCACTCTTTATAAACAACTTTTTACACAAATCTTTGAGTAGATCATTGACTGATAATGAATACTTAAAGCCAGCAGACCACGCAGTGCACCTAATACTTCACCACACACTAGCTACATGTTATTAACATAATAGGCTGTGAACACAATATAGTACAACTTCACAGCTGGACACTATTAGTAAAAGTCCCATGACCTAGACATGTTAATCCCTGTCCAGACATGTTGCAATACCTCCTATAGGGCAAGATGATTAACTTTAACCACTATGCACAATGCATGTATGTAATCATATGCACACATGCACATATACATATACTACACTCTACATATAGAGGCAGATATACACAGATTAGAATACAAAAGAAAGCACACACACATTCTAAATCCTCATAAAGACACATCCACTCATTACAGACGTCAAAGAGATTAATGGTGTGATTTATGCAGCGCTAATGTTTTTTTTGTTATTATGTTTATGTATATACACATGCAGAAGTATCATCATTATTATGATGATATATGTATGATATGTAAAAGATTGCTCTTGATCACAGTTGGTGGATAATTTGTCTTAGTTGTGCTTGAGGTATTTTATGTGTGGGTCATAAACAAAGGAGAGCTCTGACACGGTGAATTAGTGTATTTATGTTGTCATCTGCTTGAATTTGTAAGCATGCACATAAACATACATTAATGCAACCTTCAAGTGTGTGCAGCCTTGTGTTATTGTATGTGTTCTTACCCGGCAGGTCACAGCCGAGGACCTCCATCCTCATGCCGATCCCAGCAGGCGACCACCTCTCCGGAAAGACTCTGATGTACTGGGCCACTATCTCATCGAACCTGCGTACCTCTGGAGTATCGTAGTGGCCGTTTCCCTCGAAAATCTAAAACAAGGGAGATCAATTTTTCATTTTACGACAAAGAAAAATACCCATAATACCCATTTCCCCTCTAATACAAAAGATGATTTCTTGCCAATTTTAACATTCCTAAATGAAATTCTCTGTGTAAAAAATGCTCTTTGGCCTACGACAGTGTATTATGGCCAAGTATGAAAAATGTAACATGCAATGTTTCAAGAAAAAAGTGGCAAATCTAGGAGAAAAAGGTAGCAGATTTATGAGATTAAAAGTAGCAAATCGACGAGAAAAAGTAGCAGATTTAGGAGAAAAAATTGTCGGAATAAAAGGGTTGTGTTTTGTTTTTCAAGGAACTACGTCATCACAGAAGCTGCTGCATGCTGTGTACTATTTCTGCAGTGAGTGATCCAATCAAATTATACTTTGCAATCAGATTTAATAAGGAAATACTCATGGTTTTTGCCACATCTACAGGCATCTCAAATTAGATTTGTAGTACAGCAGGATACAATACGACAGATGTTTACCGGGCAGCGTCTGTGGTGTTGTGAGGTTCCTTGAGAAAAACAAAAAAACACAATTTTTCCGACTTTTTACTCATAAATCTGCTACTTTTTTCTTCTAGATTTGCCATTGTTTTCTCATAAATCTGAGTGTTTTTTCTCCTAAATTTGCCACTTTAATCTCATAAATTTACGACTTTTTTCTCAAAATATTACCTGCCTCCCCCAGGTCAGTATTTTTTTTTCTCATACATGGCCCTAATATGCCGTCATATTGGCGTGATCCACTGATGACAGCTGATTTTCTAACTCTAGCTCAGCACGGTAATATCCTGCAGTGATTTAAAGAAAAACGTGTTCCAAGTATAACTGTTTGTCCTAGAGATGGTCTTAAAGCCAAAGCTGTCTGAAACGATACAACATGATGAGTGATAAGCTTTACTCCATGTTTGTCTGATATATATGTGGCATCTGTCAGCTGCTCTGATGTATTGTTCTGTGGCGAAGACAGCACTGAGGATGACTATCAAAAAACAATGGGGAAAGAAGGTTAGAGCTGCAGAGGTAGTTAAATGTGTCATTTCAGTACTCCACCGTTCACGTCTCATTGAAAAACAATAGCGAAATCCTGAGCCTGTCTCTCCACAATCATATAACACTCCTAATCAGCATTGTTTCCAAGCACAGGATGACATGTGTCATAAAAATAACAACAGAGACTGTGTTTCCTTTGATTTTCGAGTAATTTTTCGAGGCGGCTTGCAGCAGCCTCTGGCAAAAACCAGAGATTTATTACTAGCTGGAAACTGACTAGACCGCACTGATCTTTTCAAAATGTGGGCTGTGAAAGTTGTAATATTGGTTTCATTAATTGAATTGTATCTTCTGTCTTGCCCATTTCTAGAGTTTTAAAAAACGTATGATGAATTTCCCAGGATGCTCATTTAAAAAGACAGGCAGATGAGAGAGAACAGGATTTTAGCATCAGGAGAAAAGCCTGGCACTCAGTAGTACTATTAAAGCGTTTTAAGACGGAGTCTCAGAAAGAAGAACAGAGTTTAAAGTGCCCTGTCTCACAGTGCGTTAGACTGCCAGCAGTGCTGAGTGGTGATGCAGGAAAGACATTGTTAATTAACACCCATGAGAGACAAATAGAGGATGAGTGAACAGGAGGATGAGACACAGAGAAACGCAGAGAGAGAGAGAGAGCACAGAGGACTTAGAGAGAGGCAAGACAGAAGCAGGGAGAATGAGGAGTGAGGTGATTAAATTGAATTATTATCAGAGCTGAGGCTGTAATAAAACGGCTTTTTTCCCTGAAAATGACAAGGCTGGGAGACAGAGACGGAGAGGGAAAGAAAGAGAGGGAGAGCGGAGAAGGATTGAGTTAAAAGACAGCTATAAATAAACTACAAATGAGGGAGAACTGACAGTGACAATCAGAGAGTACATGTGTATGTGTCAGACAGACACAGTTCCCACTCCTTTACCTTAGCAAACCCAGTCTTGCTATCAGTGATATAAGTCCAGTCTTTGCTGGTCAAGCTGTGCGCCAGTTTGTACTTCCTGACGAAAGCTCTGTTTTCAGCGCTGGTGCTGCCTTCCAGCCCTCTTGCACCCTGGGTAATGATGCCACGCACCATCTTGGGCACACCAAGGTCCACCTGCAACACAGACAAACATAATCATTAATGTAAGCTCACTCTCTGCACCACAGAAGCCCATCACGTCCCAGCTCCCCTGTCTATTGCGACAACTCTGACTTTCCCTAACGCCCACACAGTCGATCAATGCTGCTTTTCCATTACAAGTTGCCAGACTTAAGAATGAGGTGTTTTTTGCATTTCTATTGTAAAGTTCATAAATATAAACCTTTTATTGGCTTAAAACGTTGTCCACTGTGAGAATCACAGTTGTTTTGCAGTTGTTTTGGCTGGATGCATTGTGCTGCTTGAGGTTTTTTCCCATGGTTTATTCTCTGTTTTCCTACATGTTGCAATATCCTCTGGTTCTTGCAACTGATCCCAACATCCTTTCTCCCCAAATGGGATTTGATATCTCTGTTTGGCCAGCACGTCTTTTCTAGCTAATTTGTTTTATTAATATTTGTTGCCATTGCAGATGCTGCAGCAAATGTGGTTATGTGTGTGTTTATCTGGTGGTTATTGTTTTGGGTTTGTCCTATTAGTCTTTGTTTACAAGGGATGACATTTTCTCACAATAAAGCTGGGTCTGAAAAGTGAAGCCAGTGTGGAAGTGAACTAAACCTGCATTCTTTCTAATGGCCAGAAGGGGGAGACTCAACTGGTTGCAAAAATAAATCAGATTGAAAGTCTATGAGAAAATTACCCTACTTCTCACTTAATATATACCTCTGTAAACATTTTCCTAATGAGTTTATCAACTTAATTGTTGCTTTTAAATAATTTTCAAAGCAGCATTATGTTGAGTTTGGAAGCTGTGGTCCCATTTAGAGTAAAATAGATGATAATTGAGGGTATGCTTAAGGTGTGTCTATCTTTTCATTGAGCGGCTGTCACCACATTGTACTGTGCACTTTTGGTTTATGAATGCTATTAGTAACATTTCGGTTGCCTAAAAAATATGGATGCAGCTTGTTAAGAGTAAAAAAAGTAGCATTAGTTAAAAACTTAGTGTGTTCCTCAGCTCTGCCTTCTCTTCCAAATATGGTCACTTCTGGTTCCAAAAAACGAAATGGCAGAAACGACAAAGTCAAGGCTTCAAAACACTACTCCACACACCAATAGGACACATCGCGGTGCCTACATCCACTTCTTTTACAGTCTATGGTTTTATTATGTTGATACTGGCCGCGTATATAAAAAAAAGGCTCCAACGAGCAACATTTACTTTTTAATTTTGTAAAAAGAACCCCACCTGTTGCCCCTCATCCCAAACTACAGTCTCTTTTGTGATGGAAAACAAGCCACCAGTCCTTTATAACATATACTGTGCCCTAAAAAAACTTGGCTGACTTATTAGGACCATGTGACATACCTGTAGCCACTCCTCCCCAGCTATGGGTTGTGTCGGGTTTGGAAACCATCCTGAACGACTGGCCACCAGCCTGGCGGCCCCCATGGAGCCGTGGATGTCTCTCATGGACGACGCAGAGATCTGGGAGTCTGGTAGGAGCCCGGACAACATGCCTTGCAGCTCTGAACAGGGAGCATCTGAAAAGAACACACAGAGGGAGAATGGGATAAGAAAACTTCATATTACCGCTGGCTGTTTTCTGAAAACACAGAATCATCGCATAGCAATGGAACTTTCCATTGCTCTTTTTTAGTGCTTCAAAGATCAGCACAGCATCCAAGAATTGACACTCAGCTGCCAATACAGATTGTATTAATTTGTAATTTGTTAAATTAACTTTTTTAATTGTCTCCAAGTGTATTACCACAAACTGATATAGTAAAAATTGACAAAAAAAGTTAACCAAATGTTTACAATGATGGATTTATATCTCAAGTCTGTAAAATGAAAATGTGAAATTAAATTAGAGGCTGCCAGGACCGTAGACATTCAATCGAAAAGCTGCTTTGGAGACATTCTGGAGTGATGGACGTTATTGAGCATGCTGTTATTATCACCCTCTAAGGTCTATTGGATTGTCAGGCTACATGAAGGTGTTGCATTACTAAACATTCTCAGAATTCAAAAACTCTTCATGAATGAATGTGACTTTAAGGTCAAGAATGATTTAATATCACCGTTTGATCTCATCTTCATTCAAAACTCCTGTGTGATTGTGACGTGAATTGTTAAAACACTGCACTCCATCAACCCGTTTCATTATTTTCCTTCGCGCTGCTGCAAAGTTGATGCATAACTTTAAACCGAGCTTCCAGAGGGGATCCTTCATGGGGAATTGAGCCAGAGAACTCCCGAATGGAAGAGGTAAATGAGAGCATGCTGCAGATCAAAGGGATACTGTTTATTACACTGACAAATGTGCTTTTGTCTAACAAGCATCAGAATATGTTATTGCTGTGAATAATGACAACAAAGGAAATAAAACAAAGTGACCATTTCTGGCTGAAAAATGGAGATGAAAGATGACGGGATAAAAGAAGGAATGAAGAGGTGGGATAACAGGTGAGGAAGAGGAGCGAAAAGGACAAGAGATGGACAAAAGGTCAGGTGGAAAGAACAGAGAGGGTGAGAAAGATAAAGAAAGAGAGAGAGCAGATTGACAGTGAAGGGTGACGGTGATTGATGGTGACATTCTTCAGGTCTACACGGAGATGAATGTTTAATGCCGTGACGTCTGCAAACGCGCCTCACTATGGTTAATAATGAATCAACAATAAACAACCACCATGCTAGATGAGCTCCCTCATGCTCTATAAAAAGACATGAAAGCTGATTAGGCAGAAGAAAATTCTATTATTGTGTTTATTCTATGATTTTGCATCCATCTATTTTAAAGCAGCTGCAGCACTCCAGCAGCGTGTTTTAATACAGGAGTGCAGTGGGAGTGGATGACAATATCATCTCTGGAGATCACAGAAGCAGAAACAGCCAGATATCACACAGCGGCATGAGAGCCCTTACAGCTCTCTCTCTCTCACACACACACACACACACACACACACACACACATATATATACATAAACACAAAGTGATGCATGCACCAGCACTTAGAAGTTGAATAGACAAGGTCTCTGGTTGAAACGCACTTTTACTCGCACATGCTCTGATGTTTAGCCCACACATGGAGACACACACACACACATGGACACACACACACACACACACACACACACACACACACACACACACACACACACACACACACACACACACACACACACACACACACACACACACACACACGCACACACATACACACACACACACACACACACACACACAATGTGCGTGTCCTCATAACAGGGTCTTACAAAAGCTGTAAAGTACACCATTGAGGCTCTACTGCGCACACACACACACACACACACACACACACACACACACACACACACACACACACACACACACACACGTATATCTTTACAAACATGCACGCTATATAAGCCCGGTGAGAAAAAATGATAAAGGTGCTAAAAATAAATGATTGATAGGTGCTGCAGGGCTAAAATAAAACAAGATTAAGGAAGGAGAAGGGAACAGAGAGTCGAATGAGGCAGGGACAGGGGAGGGGAGATTTAAAGGAAGGGATAGGGAGGAGAAAATGAGAGGCAGAGAGAGAAAAGTGGGAATGGGAGCTGTCAGCAAAGGCAATAGAAGGACAGAGGAGGAAGCGGAATGAGAGGGGAGAAAAAACAGAGCGACATTGAAGAGGGATAGGTAGAAAGTGAGAAAAAAGTACAGAGAGACATAAAAGTGTGATTTAAGCTAATGACATGTCACTGACTGACTGCTTTATGTCTGCCTTTATAGCCCTGTGTAGGGCATTATCAGAACCTGCTGGCAGTGTGTTCGGGGGTGTGCTTGTCAATATGTCTATGTGCAGAGCAGGAAGAACAGATGATACTGCAAAACCATTAGAGGATATGTTTGGTTACAAGGTTCCTCTGTGGGTTATAGACATATTTAACTGAGGCTACATCCACACTAATACAACCCGATTTCAAAGAAGGTGATAATTTTTCTCTCTAACATCATTTACAGCCATTTTTTTAGCTTTATTTGTTGTTGTTTTTTATTTGTGAAAGAGATAGAGAGTGGAAGGAGGAGACAGAGGTAGACATGCAGGAAAGGGTTTCAAACCCCGGCTGCCTGCTAACAAGGACTACGTCTGATTGGTATGCACTCTACCAGTGAACCACTGGGACGCCCCAAGAAGTCAATATTTAACTCTTTAACCGACAATGAGATTTTGGACCAATTAATATCAGTTATAAAAGTAAAAATTCTTAGAATCAAATTGTTTTAAAGTTCAATGCATGTTTAAAAGACAATAGGCTATACAATCTGTTAAATGGGGGTGACTGGTGCTACAGGTGGTATTACAGAGTGGAGATGATGAGACAGAGAGTCTGCTGGCCAGGCTGGAGTCGTGTGACGCCGCCAGGGCATTGACCTCGACAAACTAACGATCCAGAGGTGATGAGGACACTTATATGAGGTAATCAGACATGCTTCTCAGGGCTGGTCGCTGCAGCAAAGAACTATCTCTGCAACATTGGTGCCATCTGAGCATATTCTCTAAAGCAGTTTGAGCATATTTCTGATTTGAGGGGGATTTCGACCTGTTCCATTCATACAACAAAAATGCATGTTGGCCTATTGGAGACAAGCTATCTGCTCTACTGAGGACTGACCTGTTTTGATAATATTTTATGATTTTTTAACAAAATATTCTAAAAAGTACATTTGGTTAAAGGTTATTGATCGGTCAACGATATATCGCTTTCAGTGAAAAAAAAAATAATCGAAATTTACATTCTGTGTGCATGTAGCCTTACAGTGTTGCATCAGTTTGTTTTCACCCTGCTAACCTCTTAAGTGACATCCTCTGTCAGCCTTCTCAACAAAAAGGCAAACTAGTTTGAAACTTTCAAGATTTTGCATAAAAGTCAGTGTTTTCCTCAGTCCAGTGATGGATTGCAGACATTACAAGGCAGCAGAGATGGGCAATAGACAGGGAAACGGGAGCGGCCAAAAGATGTGTTGAATGGGTTCTCACTGCTGAGAGTGTAGGGAGAAAAGTAGGGTGATATATAATGCAATTTCAGGTTAAAATAAAGTAAAAAAATAGGCTATTGGTAGACAAGAACACAGGCAAAGATACCTGATGTATGCTATATTCCTGTCCCTTTCCTCTGCTCTCCCTCTCTATATATCACACACACACACACACACACACACACAAACACACATACACACCACACAGGGACACACACAAGTAGTATCATATTGTTTTGGTGTGATTGTGATTTGTGTGGGTGCTGAAATAGCCCTCCTAGATAAGAGCATATCTGTCCCTCTCAATGGCCACTACGATGGCAGCAGAGAGAGGCTCTAACCCAATAATGATACAGTGGAGCTGGGACACACACACACACACACACACACACACACACACACACACACACACACACACACACACACACACACACACAGAAATGGATTGAAACTCCCTCTCTTTTACCATTTCTATTACACAGAGACGCACACACAAACACAGACACTCTAATTAAGTTTTATCTATTTATAGTATTGAGCTGATTATGCTGGTTGAAAATCGTGTTTGTTTGCCAGGGCTGCAGATGAAAGCTGAGAGCCTGTTACTCTCTGATGTTATCACCCACACATCACACTCTAGTATTATTCTATTAGGACTGAGTGTGTTTCATTGTGTGTGTGTGTGTGTGTGTGTGTGTGTGTGTGTGTGTGTGTGTGTCTGTGCATGGGTGAGTGGGAGACAGAGAGGGAGGATATGTATATGAAAGAGTGAGGGTAAGAGTGTGAGTGCACATGAGAGTGGGTGTGTTGTGTGCATGTGAAAGACAGAGCGATAGATGGAGGAAGGAGAGGAAAGTATGAATAGAAGCATTGGATGGATTGATGGACAGACAAATTACTGAATTATTTATCATGAGGGCATATAAGTAAATAAATAAAATGTTCCCTTGTTCTTTTCCAGAAAATGCTTCCTTAGGGAAGTATATTTGCTGTAACCCACCTTCTGACCCTGTGTAAACGTCAGTATATCACTGGTATAAGGCGGCAAGACTGCTATGGTGTTTTTACAAGAGTGAGTCCCACAAGGAGGAAAAAGTCTGAGAAACTCCACAGAAGAAGAAGAAAAAGCTTCATCTTTCTTACCCGTGATCTGACAGCCGTAGAGCTCGAACCGTAGTGCGATGCCGTTCTTCCACAACTGAGGTCTGATTCGTACAAAGCGGGCCAGGACCGGCTGTGGGATCCGATTGAGGACCACCTCTGTGGCGTCAGTGTTGGCATGGAAAACCTGTACGGAGAGAGAAACATAAAGAAAATGAATGATACTATATTAATGGATGTGGGGATTTTTTCAGGTCACCCTGTACAGAAAGGGCAAAGGACAGAGTGAGTGACACACAGGACTCAGCCTCAGGGTCTTCCTAAAGACATTTCATGGCAACACAGAGACACAGTTCATCCTGGCCTGTACACTGAGTCAGCTGATCTGTGAGTCACTCCAACACTTTGGTCCAGCCTGAAATATCTCAACAACCATTGGATGGATAAACTTGACATTTATGGTTTCCAGATGATACATGATGACTGTGGTAATCCCCATCTTTGCCCGAAAGGTTCACATTTGACTATTTGTGTGAATACTATTGAATGAATTGCAGACATCTACCAATAAACTAATTATATCAACTTTGGCGGTCCCTTTATATTTAATTATCAGGCCAGAAATTGCACGTGTCCAATACTTTGATATGGGAAAATCTCCAAAACATTCCCATTCTCGGTCATACTTTAAGTGCAAATAAGCATATTTTAGCTTAGCTTTTAGCTTATTTTAGCATCTGATATTGTGAAACCTTGACATACACTTCTAGCCCATAGAGAATCCACACAAGCAGCATTCTCTATGAAAAGTTAAGTCAATGCGCAAGTGTATAAATCCGCATTCTTACTAATGGCCAGCAGGGGGCGACTCTACTGGTGGCAAAAAGAAGTTGGATTGCATGGAAGTCTAGGAGAAAACGACTCTACTTCTCACTTGATTTATTACCTCAGTAAAAATTTTCAAAATGAGTTCATGGTCTCAATCAATAGTTTCAAGTCTTCTTCAATACAACAAAATGTTTATTTGGTAAATTTTGGTCCCATTTAGAGTAAAATAAACAATAAAGTAGGCTATGCTTTAAGGGTGTGGCTACCTTGTGATTGACAGGGTAGTCCCACAGTGAACTGTGGCTTTTACATCTTAGAACTTTGCCCCTTTCACAATGTGCTTTTAAGTTCATGAAAATTAATTAGACTCCCTAAAAATAAGTGTGCCAGAATGTATTAACGAAGCTTAGCATATAACTTAAATTCACATAATGTATCTTGTTTCTTTAATCCATGCATGTAAATAAATGGACCATGAACAATTAAAATCTAACTTAATGGTAAATGAGTGCACATAATATGAGCTATTTAACAGCAGGTATCCATAGCAATAATATTTATGGCTGTTCAACTCAGGACAACATCATTAAATATATATTTGAATTACAACACACTAATCTTCCTCTTCTTTACATAAACCCACACACTGAATATATAGTTTCTGTTCACAAAGAAATAAATGAGTGCAAAGGTTTTCTTACACACTCGTACACACAGTCTGAGGGCAGGCAGTGTGTAATAAATCAAGGGTGTAAGTATGTGGGAGAGCATCCTCTTCTCACGTCCTCTTGACTTAACCACACACACACAGGAAAACATCATCTTTACTCTACACACTCTCAGAGCAAAGAAAAATACACCATACCCATCAACACACAGACATACACAACATGATACTGTTTCACACACAGCAGAACACACACTTTCTTACAAAGTGCCCTCTGAGATCCCTCACACACACACAAAGTAATTTCCTCTGAAAACACACACAAATACAGATAAAAAGGAAGCGGAATGCAAGCGCACATGGCCAGAAGCACTCTTTTTGTCTCTTGACACCAAGACTTTATATCTCTGTCTGTCTGACAGAGTGTCATGTCTCTCTCTCTCTCTGACTGTCGTCTCTATTGGGCTCACCACAGGAAAACACAGCTGGGCTTCTGCTCCTCTCACTATCATTTCCACTTTCTGTCCTCCTTTTTCTACATCTCTTTCTCCCCTTTCTCTCTCCCTTGCCGCCATGATGATACACTGCTGTAAACTTAAGGGTAAATTTATTTTTTTCTTCTGTTGTTTCATTAGAGACCATCAAAGGCTGTTTTCCCTCCGTGTCTCTAACACTCTTTCTATTATGTTACATCAGTGCGCAAAACACAGCATCGTGTGTTTATTACAGAGAGCAGTAAGCTCATTCGACAGAGCCAAAGGCCTCGCAATTACTTGCTTGGGTACTCATTTATAGATGTTCGCTTTGTTTTGGGACCGTGTGTGTGTCTACGAGTGTGTATATTCACTATTTCCCCCCTTTTCCCAATCCATTAAACAGCAGAAGCCGTCAGGGGTGACAAAATGTGGATGAAAGGGTTTTCTGACTTGCAGGAACGGGAGCGGGCTACTGGGCCAGCTGGGAATTGAACTCATGACCCACTGGGTGTACAATACAAAGTCAGACACAGTGAACTCATGCCCTTACAATGGCCTTAATACCAGAAACTGTGACCAGTTAAATGATGGAAAAATGCCTAAAGGCCCCAAAAGACTTAATGGGATTTTGGCGGTGGACTGTAATTACAAGTGTGTGTGTGTGCGTGTGTGTGTACTGTATGTGTGTGTGTTGGGGTATCGGTGAGTAAAAGTGTAATTATAAAGTCTCACTCTAAGGAGTTGGGGGCTGGTGGGTGCTTTCTGATTTCCCTTGGTGCGCACTGAAACTTTTCCTCAGCAAACGTTTGAGCAGACACACACATACACACACACTTGTACATACTGTATGTGCTTTTATGTATGTGTACAGTACATAACCGTGCACACACTGTATGACTCTTTGATTTTTTGGTGTGTCTTTGTGCGAATGTATTACCTTTAATTAGTGATAATTGTTTCCCTATTATCAGCTTCTTTCAGAGTCACCAAACAGAGCTGCTACTGTGTTTCAGCTTGATGCAAACCTTTCTGCTGCTTTAAAGTCTCTTAAAGACACTGAAATATGTTTAGTAGCAGGCTGAAAACATGATAAGAAAATACCAGCAACACACACACACACACACACACACAGAGATTATCTTCATAAGAACTGTCTCTTAAATATTCTGAATCAATGCTAAGCTGACCCCACTGTCGACATTTAAATATGATTTTCTACATAATGCATATTTAACACTGCTCTGATACTTTATCTTGAGTTTTAACCTCCCTATTTGTCTTGCAAATCCACACTGGAGTTATATAAAGTGCAATGCGTGTAACTTGTGATTTGCTAACATATAATAAACAGCCAATATAAAATGGCATTGTTGAATACTGAATTCTGATTGGTCAATTACTGCTATTTCTGAATAGAAAACTTTTGCTATATATAACAGACTGTTGTTATGGGCACAGTTATGATCTGTTTGTTTTAGTGGAAGCAATAAAATATATATTTTTTTAATAATTATATGTGCGTGAGAATCCTGCATCATTTAGTCTGGGTAATTTCACAATAATGACCCGCTCGCTGTACATTATCCCATACATAGTGAAAGATAAACCAACCTAAACCATTGTTTATTCTTTTTTGAATTTGCAAAATATTGCATGGCCATATTTTTAGTCTGCCATGCTCATCAGTGACTTTATTAGGTACACCTGTTCAACTGCTCGTTATCACAAATATCTAAACAGCCAATCACATGGCAGCAACTCAATGCATTTAGTTATGTAGACATGGTGAAGACGAGCTGCTGAAGTTTAAAGGGAGCATCAGAATGGGGAAGAAAGGCGATTTAAGTGACTTTGAACGTGACATGGTTGTTGGTGCCTTGTCTGAGTATTTCACAAACTGCTGATCTAACAACCATCTCTAGGGTTTACAGAGAAGAGTCCAAAAAATATCCAGTGAGCCTTGATGCCTTGTTGATGTCAGAGGTCAGAGGAGAATGACCAGACTGGTTCAACAGTAACTCAAACAACCTCTCGTTACATTAAACCAATCTCTGAACACACAACATGTCCAGCCTTGTAGCAGATACACTACAGCAGCAGAAGAGCTAGCTAACTATTAAAGTGGCCGGTTGTGATGCAGTTGAATAGTTATAGTAAGTAATGTCAAACTGCACACTTATCATCACAATTTTTTGGTTATATTAAACAGAGTCCTCACCTACAGGTGTTGGCTCTGCAGTGAGAATCCACAGTGAAGAAGTGTAAGGGGATATGTAGCATCTCTTTCTAAAAGGCTTCTACAACAAACAATCAGCTAATGGGCTACACCTGCAACACAGCTCAGATTAGTGTGTGTGTGTGTGTGTGTGTGTGTGTGTGTGTTTTGTCAATGGGCCGATGTTTCCACCTGTGTTAAGAGGAAAGGTAAGCTGACACCAGGAACACTGTGGTGAACAGATGCTTAACTTTACACCTCACACACACACACAAACACACACACACACACACAGGGGCTGGAAAAAACAACCAGGGATGTTGTTTCAACCCAATACTATAAGAGGAAGTCAAGGCAGGAAAAATCTTCCTGATTCAAACGCTACTTTCATCTCTCAGTGAAGGTCAAAGGTTATATGCACGGAGTGAATACTGTTTTCTCCTTCATTTACACACACCTCGCCTGCTGAATAACAATAGAGTGCAGGGCAGAAGGACACATAATGTGTGTAGCTGCTTCTGGTTTGTAGTCGAAAGGGTCTAACGCGTAACTACAGGATAGCAAAAGAGCATGCAGAGGAAAATGTTCACCTCATGGGAAAGAAAAGAACAGGTGTGTGTGTGTGTGTGTGTGTGTGGCCGTTTCGTAAGCCTGCAGGGCCACAGTCAGTCACAGCCAGCGAGGACCAGCGCAGCAGACACGCTGAATTATTCAAATGTCCGTGCTCTGTGTGTGTGGACAGAGTTATAAAATAGTAAAACACCTCACCATCTCCTCTCATTTCATCACACAAGGACAAATACACGAGCACACGCACGCACACACACACTTCGGGGAGGTAACCTGTATTTGACAGGTGAATTCTGGTGTGTGTGTGTGTGTGTGTGTATGTGTGTGTGTGTGTGTGTGTGTGCATGTGTGTGACAGCAAAGTCCACAAATCCCACAAACTAAATGACACATGGCACCCTTCTAATATCCCCCTTTGTCCCTCTCTTCTCTTTTTCCCCAAGCTTTTCTTTCTTCATTTGTCACAAACTCCTTCCTCCCTCTCTCCTTTGACCTCACCCTCCCTCACCTCGTCTCCCCCCCTCCCTCCTCCCACCACTCTGTCGTTTTATTTAATTTCCCCCTTCTCCTGACATCCTTACAGGCTGTGTTGCTGAGACCTCTGATCTATCCAGAGGGATTTGTGGTCAACACCCTTGTCTGCTATTCTCATTATTCCTCCTCTCCATCCATCCCTCCTTCTCTTGCTCCGTGCTTCCCCTGTGAGCACTTCTTCCCCCCCTCTGCCTCTTTCCTTCACTCACTTGTTCCCCTATGAACCTCACTTTCTCCCTTAGGTTTCCACCTCTCTTCCTCCCTCTGCACAGCTCGTTTCTCTTTTCTCTATCACTTCAATGCTTGACTGGTTGACCTTTTGCTTATGTTTTCTTTCTTTTCTTAATTTTTTTCAACTTTCCTACACTCATCACGATTCCTCTCCCTCCCTATGATTCCACCCACGTCTCCCACCTCCATCCCTCTCTCGATCCATCCTGCCTCCCACAGATTAAGGTGGGAATAGGAGGTTTTGGTCTTGGCTGAGGTCCAGTGCTGTAATGGCCACAGACAAATCTGCCTGCAGCAATTCAGGAGGGCTGCGTAATGACATTTGTACCACATCGTGCTTAAATGTACCTCGACCAGCAGAAGGTCTCAGACTCCTCCAGATGAAGAGTCAAACTAAGACAACATCATCTCTCAACTCCAGAGCTCAGGTCACAGAAAATTGCTGCTTTTCTCCTGTTATGTGGGCAACCTCCCATAACCAGGCCCACGGCCAAGTTTGTGCACTGAGTCATAGATAGTTAAAGTTCTACTGATAGTGTCATTATCTTTTTCCTGTGCTCACATATAGTGCTTTTAAGATGGTTTACATGAGCGGTGAAACGATCTGACACGACCCGAACATCAAGAGTGGATATGAAAAATAGCTGCTGTGCACATGGGCAGATTATGAGACAGTGGGCTTTTGGACACAGCAGGCAAAAGGCCCCACCACCTCTCATGCATAGGAGTAAGACACAGACCGTTATAGTTAGTTATCCTCCTTCCGTTGTTGTTTTGAGTCTCCTTGTAGTTCTTTCTGTATCTCAGTCCCCTTTTCATAGTCACTGTGAGTCTCTATTTGGCTTCTATGTGTCTCTTTGCAGCTGTTTTAAATCTCTCTATAGTTGCTTTGTGTCTCTTTGCAGTCATTTTGATTTCCTCTGTGGTTGTTTTGCCTCTTTTCAGGGTCATTCGAGTTTCTTTGTGATATCTCTGAAGCTTTCGTTGTGTTTTTGTCGTTGTTTTGGTGTCTTTTTAGTCGTTTGTGTGTCTCTAAGTCCTCTTTTCAGTCACTGTGAGTCTCTTTCTGGCCTCTATTTGGTCGCTTTGCAGCTGTTTTGAATCTCTTTGTTGTTGTTTTGTGTCTGTTTGTTGTTGTTTTGCACCTTTTCATAGTTCATGTGAGTCTCTCTGTCGTTTTCTGTTTTGCATCACTTTGTAGTTATCTATTGTCACTTTTTTGTTTGTCATCTTGTAGTCTTTTGTTATTTGTAGTTGTTTTTTATCTCTTTATAGTTGCATTATGTCTCTGTGTAGCTGTTTTGTGTCTCTTTGTAGCTGCTTTGTCTCTCTTTGCAGTCATTTTGATTTCCTCTGTGGTCGTTTTGACCCTTTTCATAGTCGTTATGAGTCTCTTTATGATCTTTTTGTCTCTCTTTGCAGCTTTTGTTGTCTCTTCGTAGTTGTTTGTGTCTCTTAGTCCCTTTTTCATAGTCACTGTGAATCTTTTTTTGGCCTCTATGTGTCTCTTTGCAGCTGTTTTTTATGTCTTTGTAGTTGTTTTGCACCTTTTCATAATTGATGTCAGTCTCTTTGCGTCTTTTTCTGTTTTACATGTCTTTGTAGTTATCTCATGTCACTTTGTGGAGGTAATTGTAGTCATTTGTTATTTGTAGTTGTTTTACCTCTATATATGTAGTTGTTTTGCATCTTTTTAAATATTCTTTATGTTGCTGTAGTCATTTTGAGTCCCTTTGTGGTTGTTTTTCCCCTTTTCATAGTCATTGTGGGGTTTTTTGTGATCTCTCTCTTACTATGTTTTTGTTGTGTCTCTTTGTATTACTTTTGTGTCTCTTTGTAGCCACTTTGTATCTTTGTAGGTATTTTGAGTCTCAACCTGGTCTTTCTGATTAACAGGCCCAGGGCCCTGACACTTGGTGTCTTCAGGCCCAGTAGTCCTGTTCACTAATCTGTCCATTGGTGTACAGTAAAAACAGAACAGACAGAAATATCCATGGATAAAAATGCGGAGAGAACCTAAAATACAAATTGGCAAAGAATCATAACAAATCCTGGAGAAACGACACAGCATATTGGTTCTGCAATGGTGATTTCTGATATAATCTCATTCGCCCTGTATTCCCCCTCATGTCTTGCACTTTGCACATCCATCTGTTTCTTCCCCCTCAGTTTCGAATCAGTACCTGTCATTTGTGAGCCTGTCAGTACAATATAGGAATATTACTTTTCCTGCTCTCCAAAAACTATCCACAAGTTAACATATATTCCATATGTCCCATCTGGTTTACGACAGGCCAGTAATGACATTATCAAAAACATTACAGATCACACAAATCATTGTGATGTTGTGTGACAGTGGTGCCGCCCCCATGGGCTGGCTCCCAGATGTTTAAAACCAAAGTGTGTGTGTGTGTGTGTGTGTGTGTGTGTGTGTGAGTGTGCGCACAGTGGCTGCATTATTAAAACTAACTCATCTGAGACAATGTTACCATACAACAAGCATGTATGTGTGTGTTCTTACTGTTGCACAAGTGTGTTTGCATGAGCACAGTCAGTGTGCTATGCTCCGAATTTTCTTTCCTTAATATCCATGTGGCTCACATTAATTTCTGTCCTCCTTTCATGCCTCTTGCTCATAAAACACTAATTCAATAATATTTCCAGATTAAAACACACACGCTCACACACCCACACACACACTAAACTATCGTTGTAGCCAAGCACAAAAAGTAATTTGTTCAAGCAGCATAAACTTGCCTGTCTGTTTCATGATGACTTTCTCAGAAACATATGGAGGGAGGGATGATGGAGTGTCGAGGGAGAGAAGAAAAAGAGGGATGGAAAGAGTGCAAGAGTGGAAGGATGAGGTGAATGAAGATGTGAGGAGAGTGTGTGTGGACACAGAGGGAGGATTTGATGGATGACAGACAGGTTTGGGGGAACTAGTGAAGGGGTGAGTGAATGAAACTGTCAGGTGAGAGATGGATGGATAAATGAACAGGTCAGAGCAGGTTGAACAAGTTAAACAGAGGAGTTGGCACACTTATATACCCCCTCCATTGGTGGAAACACTACTTTCCCTTAAAATAAAGTCACACATAAATCATAGTATGTGCTTTAAGTAAAAGGCGTATTACATGCTTACAACTGATCCCTGCATGAAATGATCCAGGATCTGCTCTCAATTATAAAAAACATTTCCTTGGATTAGCCTGTGAATGCCGACACAGCATTTTGACTCACCCAAGATATAAAACACTCGGCCAGAAAGATCTTCTTGGCCACTGCTGTTGAGTTATTTATATGTCTTTTAAACAGAAAAGACAGATTCTCACTCACACCCCGAAAGTTGACAGTTTGGAGGGCAAGGCCGTTGCTGATTGGCCGCCCGAGGTGTGTCAGCTGAGAAGGGACGTCAGGCTCCAAGATGCTGACACCATCGTTTCATCATCAGATAAATGTCCATCGCTCTTTTTTCAGCCCTCTCTGCTTTGTATTTACTCTGCCTCCTCCCAGGACAGAGGAAGCACCATAACACCAAATTGTATGCCTGTGTGTAGTATATTCAAATGAATTTGATATGTATAACTGAATATCCAGTGTTGTGCATCAACACTCTAAAAACAAAATCAAATCAAAAAAATCAAATCAAAATTACTTTATTTATCCCCGAGGGGAAATCCAGTTAGTCTGGTAGAATCTCTGTTAGAATGAGACAGCCTGATGGCTGTAGGAGTGAAGGATCTTTTGTATCTCTCCGTACTGCAATGGAGAGAGAGGAGCCGTCCACTGCTGTTTTTTTGGTCCATAAAGGTTTTGTGTAGTGGATGATCTGGGTATTTCAAGATGGCCTTGAACATGTTGACAGGTCATCTCTCCACCACCTCCTCCAGTGTGTCCAACCTGGCTCCAACCACAGAACCAGCTCTTTAGACCAGTCTGTCCAACCGCCTTGCATCTCTGTGTGTGATGCTGCCTCCCCAGCAGACTGCGGCATAAAACAACACACTACCACCACAGACTGATAAAACATCTGCAGCATCTTACTACAGATGTCCAGAGATCTGAGCTTCCTTAAACGGTGTTTTAATTAAACATGCTCATGGTTGTGGTGAATCGAATTAATTAGTTTGAAATTAATTAACTAAAACAGAGGTTTGGTTCAGATTTAGGAGCAAGGAGAGACATTTTGTCTGGGAAACATTATTTGACACTACACCGGCATGCTTTGTGGCTGTGCTGAAGCCAGTTTATGTGAATTTAATTACTTTTCTGAACAAATCAGTCCATATTTCAATAGAAAATATCTCACAATTTTTATAAAATTATGCCCAATCAATTGAAAGAAACAAATCTGAGAACTGTCAAACTGTCATTTTTGGGGGGGACAGTGAACTTTAAAATTGTGAACTATGAGCATAAACTAGTTCATTTTAATCTGTGTGAACTGAAATGTAAGCTATGTATGAATGTGCACAACACTGCCAATATGACAAATGACAAATTGCCTCAAGGAGCTTTAATCGTCTGTACAGCTTACAACTCCCTCTGCCATTCCCTTGTTTGAATACTGAGAAACTCCCCCAAAAAGTCCTTTAGCAGGGAAAAAATGGAGGAAACCTTAGGAATAGATGTCGACAGAAAAGAACATACAGTATAGACAATCAGGATGAAAAATATTCATACGTCTGGTTAACATCCATATACAGATGAGATTATGATACACAGTAGTAGAGTGGATCAAATGAAACGACTAACAGCCCTGAACTGAACCATCAGATTACAGCACAGACTGTCTCATCAGGGGGCCTCAAAGACCGTTACCAGTTGGTTTGAGGTTGTGCATGTACATGTGTGTGTGTTTGTGTCTGTATTTGGAAGACAAGGGAGAAATATTCTACCAGAAGCTACTGCTGATTTACTCTAAACCCCTCACCCCCCCTCAGACACACATATTCATATGCACATGCACGCACACACACCCCTCTTGTGTCTCCCTAAGCATTCAGCTCTGAAGCAGCTTTCCAGGGTTATGAGAGAATCAAGGGGGATTATGGGTGGTGACACCAACAACTAACCTCAAAACATCATCATTAATCCATTTTGCGGATTGGATTGTTGTTGTTTCATAGCCTGGTGTCAGCAGAATTTTGCTATTTGACTGACGGCACAACTGACTGACTGACAAAGTGATTGATTTATTGTTAACAAGAGTTATTGCTCCAATTAAATTACCAAATGTGTTATTTTTCTATTCAAAAGCTTGCTTCACACTTACATCCCTGTCCTTCTTCCATCATCCCTTGGTTTATTTATTTATTTTTTTCCCTGCCTGCCTTTCTCCCAAACTCCCTGTGTTTTATCCATCAATCATTTCTCTGGGAGTTAGCTCCAGCTATAAGCCTTATGGGATCTGCAGTCCACGGAGGAACCCCAGATGGTTAGACTGCATCTCCTGTTTCCTTCTCAAAGCAAAAGCAGCATTTGCACTGTATGCATGCATCTGTGAGTGTGTGTGTGCATGTATTAGTGCTCATGAAGGAATAAGGGGTTTATAGCACAGAGCTAGACGTGGCGTTAGACCGCAGGACAAACATATGTGACCGCTATAGCAGTGGGAGAACGGCTGTGATGGAAAAACCAGCCACAACCACTGGAACACTCCTTTACTTTAATTGCAGTTGCAACCATTTTAAAGACCCTCGGTACCGTCTGCTTCGTTTCTAACCGGCAACCCCCAGACTGCAGCGTGCTCGCTGATGATTCATCATGCTTTAACACCACTGAGAGGAACAGCTTAGAAACCTGTCCAAGCAGGTCGACATTAGGCAGAACTCTGACCAGTGACTAACAGAAACCAGATGGGATGTGAAAAGCAGACTGTGCAGTCTACTGTAAGTGTAGCTGCGTTCAATGATGTAAGGTATCACTCTGAGCGTGGAGACGTGTGCTGATTCTGGCTTGGTCGTAAACCCTTAAATGAAGCCAACTGGTGGAATGGCTGTAATTGCAGACACCGGTTGAATTTCGGGCTTGTGGTCAAGTGTTGCTGCATATATTCCGTTTCATATGTGTGTGCATGTCGAGGCATGTGTGTCATCTAAGAGCATCCAGACTTTCTCTCGCCTTGAATACTTTGCAGTTCATATCATGGCAGGAATACTTTAGATATACAGTACTGTGCAAAAGTCTTAGGCAGGTGTTGAAAAATGCCTAAAAAATTGATGCTGGTTAGAAAGCAAAGGGTGGTCACACCAGATGTTGATTTCATTTTGATTGTTCTTCTGTTCACTGACTTTGCATTTTGATAATTGAAAAAAAAAACTATCACCATTTCTATTTTTGAAAGCGTTATTATTTCACAGCATTTATTCTTATCTGCCTCAAACTTTTGCACGGTACTGTATATACATATATATTAGTAAATATATACTGAGATTTATCCCAATACTATGAGTAAGGTGATATATTGCAATTATTATTTTTTTTTTTTTTCAGGAAATCTGTTCTAGTATGAAGAACACCCTCATATGCATAACATTTGAGTACAAAAATATTAATTAAATAGCAATATAGTGTTTGTAAAAATGTATTCTGTATCACAAAACATCTTATTGCGATACTCTATCAATATATGTGTTAGTGTATGTGCTGTGTGTGTGTGTGTGTGCATGGGTCTGAGCCTACCTTATGATTCTTGCCATGTCTGTAGACCATCCAGTCCTCTCCATTGGTGCTGACCTCCAGCTTGAAGGTGGTGACATAGTACGCCTTCATAGTTTCCTTTGAAATGGCGCCTTGGGTGGCGATGCCGGTTAGCACTTTCAAAGTATGGAGGTCCACCTGAGGGAGGAGTGAGGACACCATGAGCAAAGTATTAGAGGATGCAAAGAAGCTGAGAATTGATCAATCAACCCTTAACACATAGTGGCAGCACTACTGAAACCCCAACCAGGTTTCCTAACCAACCCTGGTCTCATTCGGAGGGCACTTCTTAGTCTGGTTAAATCAGACGTTGGTTAATTTTCCCCCTTGGTGAATTTGTGAACACTATCATTGTATTCAGATTTATTGGACCAACACAACAACACTGAGACCCTTAAGAGAAGGTGGCCTAGTCCAGTCCCAAACAAACTCTGTTTTGTCCTTGAATGGATCTAACTCCCAGATGTAATCTGCAATTACTTAATTTGAGCCAAACAGTGCAGGCAGGTGTTCTTTGCATTCCGGGATGTGGTAGAGCATGCAAAGAGTAGCAGCTTATGTAGTAGCAGTAGTAGCTTGTTAGAGAATTGTGTAGAGTTACATGAGTCCAGAACACAGGATCTTCTTCCTGTATTTAATTTCCTTCTCCCATCCCTTACACATCTGACCAACAAGTGGGGGAACATTCTCTCATGGTTTGTAGTGATGCATTTGTGTTTGCTTGGGTTTTTTAAGAAACTGAACCAAGTTTACAAACTGATTGGAACCAGAGCAAACAAACAATAGTGATAAAAACGCCCTAATTGTAATCTTAGCCCAAATTTCAAGTCACACACTTGACAAAACACTGTGATGCTGAATCTCTTCCAACACTAAACAAGTTAAAGATAGACATAAAAACACAAATATCCACCTTAACTTATCAGCATCCATCTCTCACCTTCACTCTCTACTTCCCTCCCCTTCTCATCTGCTCCTTTCTCTCCTCTGTGTGCCTCTCTCCTGGCAGATCGATAGTAATGACCTGGGGCTCATTTTAATTTCCTCCCATACAATAGCCATAATCACCTCCCCATCCTGATTGTGGATGCTACGCTACGTGTCTGGCATGCTGCTAGCTGTGTTGCATTATACATGGACAGCATTGTGTGCTGAATTCGTGCTTCAAACTCCTTTATTTCAAGGTCCCTCAAGTAGATACGCATTTGTTTTGCTCCACAGTACTGAAAATGAGTAGATTGAGCAGAACAATGTGGCCATTTAATTCACAATAGAAAGTAACTGAGAATATATTTTCTCAGACTCTCTTAATGTGTTAGTGATATAGAGAAACAAGAGGTAATTGCTTAGTGAACATATTTCAATACTTAAACACAGTGTACACTTTAAACATTTTTGTTGAGGGTTATAGTATTTATATTTACAGTTTCTTACCAGGAGCACAGCACACCTACATCTGTTTAAAATGAGTACTTTTGGTTCTTAAACCTTCAGTTTATATGAATTATGTTTTCTGCTCCAGTGACTGGAAATCCAAGCCTCTACTTTACAAAACAAGGTTTTGAGACAGAGAGGCTGCAGACAAATAAAGAGCAGAAGATGAGAAAGGTTCTACTGTAGGTTATAACATTTATTCTCCTCCATCGGAGCTGTTGAAACCTGTAGATTAATCTGAACTTGTTGTGTATGTGTGTGAGTGTGTGTGAGTGTGTGCTGTGGCTCCCACTGGGGTATAGTACAAAACACCGGGGGAGGTAAAATGCTGCGTTTGTTATCTGTCAGAGAGACAGGTGTTTTAGATTACTTTCAACACACACATCTAGACCTGCACACCCACACACACACACACACACACACACACACACACACACATACACACACACACACACATGCCTGCACGCTTAGGGCCAGACAGAGATCCACCAAGACAACTAATCGATGGTCCGGAACTGAGGAGAGGAATGGATGAGAAGAGGAGGAGTGAAGAGTAAGGGAAGAGAGAGAGAGAAGGAAAAGAAGGAGGTGAAGAATGAATGAATGAGAGAGAAAGAGAGACAGAGAGAGAGACAGAGAGAGAGACACAGAGGGAGAGCTGCTAAGTGAGCCTTCCCAGGAAAGGCTTCTCATCAATCACAGAGTTGTTAGAATAACGGAGCCACCAGAACTCACATCATCAATCTGCACCACACCTCACTGGACCAGCCCAGAATAGGATGAAATAGAATAGAATAGAATAGAAAAGAATAGAACGACAGAAAAAGCTACACCAGAAAAAGTGCCTTAGAGAGAGATTTAAACCACACACGTGGCTCTTGAGCCAACATAGCAACACACAAATGCCTGAGCTGCATGGGCACACGTATCAACAAACACACACTCGAACAGACTCACACAGGAATACATGAACACACGCACACACGCACGCACGCACGCACACACACGCACACACACACACACACACACACACACACACACACACACACACGGTTATAAGAGACCATGGGGTGCAAAATGCAAGAAGGAGAGGCATGTTGGCATTTATGACAGCTGCTTGTCAAGACGGGAGGTCGTACACACACATATACACAAGCACACACCTATGTACACACACTCGCGCACACACAAATGTGGGGGCCTTGCTTTCTGCTAGGTGTTAACGCAGGGGAACAGCTGAGAGCCTCTGTGGAACGCAGCGACCCCACAACAACACCGGTGACCAGAGAGAGACAGAGAAGAGAAGGAGAAGTTCCATTTCAGCCAATTGTCAAGCTGATTTCATGCAAAGATCTGATGTGTCATGAACAATAAAAATCAGAATCAGAGGTCTTTTCATTGGCTGTGGAGATAATAAGGACACACTAAATGTCCATATTTAATGCCTTGTGGTTATGTAGCCATGACTGTAGACAATGCTTCAAATTTGAATGTTGCTGCAAAGAAGATACAAACTTTAAAATGTGGATGCTTCACACACATCTTCAACCCAGCAGCACATAAGATCTATAAAATCTACAGTCTCAAGGTGGAGACTCAAGATTAGTGTCACCAGTTCAGTATCTGACTAAATTTGAATGTATGGCGAGTTATGACATTGAATAATTGGTTAAAAAAAAAAAAAAAAAAGTGTTTTTAAATAACATTATGATCTCACAGTGAAGGTGACATTTGACCTTTTGATAATCAAATGCAGTGTTATTATTAGATCATTTAATCATTTGATCAAATTTGACATATGTGTGAACTTTTGTCCTAATTAGCATATGAATTCTTGAGTTATGGCCAGAACTGATCATAGTGACTTTGACCTTTGGAAACCAAATTCAAATAAGTTCATCCTCAAGTCCAAATGGTCTGCTTGTTCCAAATTTGAAGGTATTTCCTCAAGACAGTCCTGAAACATCACATTTAGGAGAAGGGAATGGACTTGAGGTCACTGTGACCTTAGCATTTGAACTTTGACCACCAATATTTAGTCAGCTCATCATTGAGTTCAAGCATATGTTTGTGCCAAATTTGAAGAAATTCCCCCAAGGCATTTTTGAAAGAGTTTCCCCAGAATGGGACGTACAGACGTAGCTCAGGCCATGGCTGTTGTTGGCTCAGAGTCTTTCAAGCAATTCATGTTCAGCACATTCTTTAATGTCAGCTAATTTTAAGAGTGGGCCGGAGAGAGTGAGCTGTCAGCTGCAGTTGAGGTGAAACAGGAAGGAAGTGTGAGACTGATGGGACCTTGGCCTCATGCTGCCTCTTGGCCACAGTCCCTTCCTGTGTTTGCTGGCCCAGAGTTTAGCTTAAGATGAGCTCTGACAATCAGAACTACTGCTTTATTCCACATCTGTCACTGGCTATCTGCTATTGTGTCACCATTCGTACAAATAAACAGATGAGGTGTTTGTCTGGTTCTCGTCTCTTTGAGCAAAACACAGACACTTTTGATCAAGCAGCACTTCTTGGGTTGTCTGATCACAGGCTTTAGAGGGGATTGAATATGTTAGGAAGCCTAATTCTTGTGAGCTTTATGCAGTGTGATTGTGCTGCAAGATTTTAGTCAGGAAGACTTGGAGTCAAGCAGCTGGCAACCTGACCATTTGGCAAACTTTAAGATATGATTTAGGCGATGATGACATTTTTTTGGCAACCGAAACTTGCTCTGCATCTGACATTGGTTACCGGAAGGGTTCGAACTGATAACTTAATGAAGTGAAATCCTGCCTGAGATTATTTCCAAAAAAAGCTTATTGACTACAAGTAAAGCAAAACCTGTGTGCAGTCTTTGCAAGGCTACAGGAAGGTGACACCCAACAAGATAATCTGTTGTTTATAGAAGGCGTCTCACTGAAGAGCGCCTCGCAGGCTGGTTTGAATTCATTTCTGTCTGAGGGGTGAGTGAACCTCACACTCCCTTTCCCCTCTCACCTAGACAGCCTCATAACTCATGCTTGGCACAGGGATGGCAGGAAGTTGGCACTATGATAAAATACGGGAAACAATGCCTTACCCAGGCATCTAGCTGCTAAACCTTGATATCACTACACCTCCCACTCGCTCGAGCTCACTCACTCGCTCGCTCTCCCACTTGCACACACACATAGGCTGACACAAATATAGCTGTGGTGGAGTTATTATGTGTGACATGTCAACGCAAGAAGAAAAAGATGCTGTTAAAATAAGAGTGCATCTGTTTTTAGGTGAGGCAGAGTAAACTTTTTTTTATGAAAAAGGATTTTGTATTTCAGGATTAGGTTCTTGGATTTGTGCCTCATCCTGATGAAAAAGAGGAAACACCTGGAAACTTTTCTCCTAGAAATTATTTTTAAAGAGAACTCAATATTTTTTTTTCCTCTTATCTTCAGTATCTTCCCAGATAGGCTAACCAACATTTCTTTTGTATGTTAAAATAACTAAATCTGGATGGCATTAGGTTTCTTTCAAAATAAAATTGCTGTTGCTAATTATTTGTATGTAAACATAATTTCTAGTTTGGTGTACCTCATCTTCTGAAAATAATTCACTGACATTAAGAGACTTCTTACTGGGAATCTCATTAGAGGCGAGACTTTAGCAGGACGCTAGTAGCACGCTAGTAGCACGCTAGTAACATTAGCATTGAAGCATTGTAGAAAATGGTTAGTTTGGGTTATTCTTGCTATATAACTGTTATTTTTTAAATTTAACATATTGTTAATGTACATGTTTGTTTGTATCCGGAACAACCACCATCCCCTTTCCACAATGCAGAAGTTTTTTTGTCCAGAAAAGTTTGCTGAGTCACTTTGATAGCAATGGCTAACATTAGCTTTCTAGAAATCATTTAACGGAGGTTGATATATCATCATGCAGATACGGTTAATAAGCTTAAACCACATTTACAGCCAGATATTTGTGCAGATTACACCTCATTAAAAAGACGGAAAAAATATACTTGGAGTGTAAAACAAACATAAGGGGGGTGTCCATAAAACTGAATCATATCTGTTCAAATGAGGAAGGAACGTCAAAAATGCCTCTAAAAATCATTTTTTTAATGAACCGGCCATTAAATGTACATCTGTTCATCCTTTAGTGTGTTGCTCAGTTTAAATTCAGGATGATTCAATGGCTATAAAGCCGCAATGTGGCCATGGCACGCCTATAAATGGACTTATTAGACCATCTGTGAATAAAGATTTAAGGCTAAGACTTTGTTCTTGTGTGGTGTCCAAGAACTATTGTTTGATTGGTCAGAAATTTGACTTTAAATGAGACGTGTGCTGAAGCGTGAGGGCCCTGTGAGAACTTTTCCAGGAGTTCTGCAGTCAAGTGTCCCGTGAGGTATGAAATGTCCTGTCCAGAAAGAACTTTTTTCTTGTTCTTGCCACCTCAAGAACAAACTTCTGTTCTTGTGGAGTATGTAAAGGGCTTTAGAGTTAATGTTTGAGAAATGACTGGATTCTCCTTTGTTTGCACCACAGGTCCAAGTCACTGAAGTACTCGTACCTGTATGTACTCCCTGTTGCTGTCTTCATTGGGCGTCCATCCATTGTCATGGTAATTGAGTCGGGCTTGTCGTGGCAGCCAGCGGTCATCGTAGAAACTTGTCGAGGCTGTTATCTGGTCATCGGTGATCTTTCCTGACTCCAGGCCGAATGCATTACTACAGTGGAAAGCTACAAGACGACAGGAGGAGGAGAAATTTACAATTCCAATATTCTAGCATTGTTTTTATTTTGAAATAAAAAAACACCAAAATTAAACTTACTTTCACTGACTTCCTTGTGAGTCATGTTGTATCGAGCCGAGAACCCATCTTTAGCCACAGCCATGTCCGTGTGGAAGGACAGAGAGAGAATCCCAGTAGATGATTGGATCTCAGGAGGCACCCTAGTCCCACAGTATCGACCAATGAGAGGGCCCACTGTCGATCGGACAAGAAGTATTGGATTAGCCTTCAGTGTGTTAAAATTCCATGTCTTTATTTGCTGGTTTATTATCCTTTTATTTTGGTTACACATGATCTCACTCATCCAGGTGTCGAGATGATTTATTAACTTATTTTCCATTCCTTTTTTAATCCATTTATCCCTTAATCTTCTTTGTCTGTATCCTTAGCTACTTGCATTTTCTTTTCCTTTCTTCTATTATCTCTATCGCTCCCTCCTCCACTGACATCTGCTCATCACTCCACCCTCGCATGTCATCACCTCTCCTTCCTTCATCTATCAACTCTATCTCTAGAGTGGTCATGGTTTTACAAAGTGTACTATATATAAGTGTGTGTGTGTGTGTGTGCGTGTGTGTGTGTGTGTGTGTGTGTGTGTAAATCCAGGGATCTAAGTGATTCCTCTACTGTCCTCTTCTCTAATACCACAACTTGTATATGTCAACACAAACAGATGAGTGTGATTTAGAGCCCTAGGGTGTGTGTGTGTGTGTGTGTGTGTAAGGGGTGGGAGCAGAGATAGTAGATTCATCCTGCTACTCCCTGACTCCTCTCTCTAACGCACACAAACACACACACACATACTGTACACACACCAGGAAGCTTGTGGAGGAGGAAGAGGAGGAAAATAGCAGCCAATCGATCAGTGCTATTGATTTTTTTCTTCGCTTTTGGAATGGGTGGATATTTGAAATAGGGCTCTTGGGCAAATAACGGTAATAACTCTTTTCTTGATGGTGGTGAGGAAAAAGGAGAGAGGCGAAGATTAGAGAAGAGAAGAGAAGAGAAGAGAAGAGAAGAGAAGAGAAGAGAAGAGAAGAGAAGAGAAGAGAAGAGAATCTCAAATCCACTGGGATGATTTCTATAAATAAATGACCCATGTTTGCAAAAAATTTCGGTCCAACATATTGAATATATTTTTTTTGAGGATTTAATATTTAATATTTTTTAGCTTACAGGCAAAATGGTCTCATTCCTCTCTTCCTCTGTGTTTATGAATTTAATTTCAGCAGCGTATAAACTTGACAGAAGGCACATTTGTCCCTTGCCTGACCCCTGCAAACAGATACAGTATGTGGCAACACACACAGGCACAAAGTGATACCAATATCATTAAACCCCCGTCTCTTAATAGCCTCATAATGTGGTATGTGCATAAGTGACCTCCCTTTTGGACGAATGGGAATGAGAGCAGTGCGCCCCTGTCACAAAGCACAAATATTCCCATACACATTAAATGGAGCTTATTACACACAAAACCTAGAATTACTGTCCTGCGGTTGTATGCCTCTGCCAGTCAGCACAACACATCGTTAAACCGGCAGCAAAGAAGATCTACACAATCACCACAGTTTCAAGGTGGACACCCAAGATTAGCGTCACCAAATCTGTATCGGAACAAATATGGTCACAATCTCTTCTGTTCCTGAGGTATGGTTTTGAATAATGCCCAGAAAAGTTTTTGCAGAATATTATGATGTGGCAGTGAAGATGCCCCTTTAACCTTTTGGATATAAAATGTCATCACTTCATCATTTTACCCTTTTTGTCATAATATGCATATGAATTCTTGAGTTATGGCCAAAATGTGTTTTGTGAGGCTACAGTAACCTTGACCTTTGATTTCCAAAATCGCATCAGTTCATCCTTGAGTCCAAGTGGAAATTTGTGCCAAATTTAAAGAAATTTCCTCCAAAGGTTCTTGAGATATCATGTTCACAAGAATGGGATGGACATGAGGTTACAGTGACAATGCCCTTTGACTTCCAAAATCAGTTCATCCTTGAGTCCAATCGGATTTAAGTGCCAAATTTAAAGAAATTACTCCACTGGTTCCCACGATATCATGTTCACAAGAATAGGACGGACATGAGGTCACAGTGATCATGCCCTTAGACTTTCAAACTTTAATCACTTCATCCTTGAGTCCAATCGGACATTTGTGCCAATTTGGAAGAAATTCCCTCAAGGTGTTCCTGAGATATCACATTCACAAGAATGGGACAAGTGTACAGACAGACATGTGGATGTATGTATATGGATGGGTGATCAGAGAACCTGAAAATATATTGCATCCAGTCAAAAGTGTAAACTTTATTTTCTAGGGTTTTTTTCCCTTTATTGTACTCACACCAATCAAGTTAGAAATGATTTCTCTGGCTGTTTATCATCTGCACCTCTTTTCCATTTCCTCCCTTCCTCTCAAACATTTTATCCATATCAGAAACAAACATGGTCATGCTCTTTCCCTGTTTGTCTTTTTTCTTGCCCTCTCTTCCTGCTGAGGTCTCCACACTCCGGCAAAGGTTTAAACTAAATCCTTCACCTTTTGAAACTCATCCTGTATATTTCCTTCCCTTTCAACCTCCACCCACTTCATTCCACTTTGCTTCCTTTCCTTTCATCCTGCTGTCCTTCTTGTAGTTGCTCTCTCTATCACTCGAAGCAGAATCCTTTCATCCTCTCTTTCTCTTCCATCCCTCTCTTTTCCTGGTCATCCTAATTTTCTTTTCAGTTTCAACTTTGCTTAACCTCTCTGGTCTTCTGTTTAATCCCCAGAAAAGGAGTAAAGATTCTGTGGCTTTTTTCTTATTCTGCCCTCTTTTCTGTCTTCCACCTCTCTGACTTTTCTTCCTTCCTCAGGCAAAATTTATATTTACAGCAAAGTTATTCATTAGAAGAAAAGCACCATTGTTTGCTCTGCTTTCACACTAATACTGTTCAGCCTTTGCTGGATCAGTTAGTATCTAACAAATTGTTGAAAAATTAAACAATCCATTCAAATCTTTTATTAGTAAAACTCAAAATGGCAAAGAAACAATACACATGACATAAAAAACTACACAAAATCTATATTTTTTTCAGAGAATAATCCTCGTCTTCTATTCCAACTTGCTGAACTCCCTTCAAATCTTCCTGTTTCTCTTCTCTCCCATTCTTTTTCTTGTAGGCAGACCTGAGTTCTTCTGGCCTTAGTGTATTCATCTTAACTTCTCATTCCTTTGTTCCAGTCTTCCCAGCAGTGGAGGACCTCTCCCTGCCCTTCCACTGCTCTTCTTTTTCTCTCTACCTCTTCCATGTCTTGAAACTAGATCCAAGGTCTTTGTGCCTTAGATTTGTCCTTCTAAACTCTTCCAGTCCTTCTAGCATCTACACCAGAAATATCCCAGCTCTCTCCGGTTCCTGCTCTCACCTCCCCTCTTTTTTCTCCCTTCTCTCAGCAACACCTATTTTATTTTCCCCTTGAAACGTTATGTTGTTTCTCCACAGTAGGTGCCAACATCCTGCCTGTAAGCTTAGCTTTCATCTACCAACGCATAGCTACTAAAATAGTTGCTACTCCACCTCAGTCAATAATGATGTAGGCAGGGCAGAATACACACCATTTTACCTTTGCTCTGGGTATTGACTCGTGAAACGGCTGAACTATTGTTTAACACCTCTATCAAGATCATAATCATCATCATAAACAATTAATTGTCCTTGGCACATTGTTCATAAACACATCCAGTTGATGCATGTCTCACCTCCTGGCAGCCCGTCCCACACTTCCAGCCAGTCGTACTTGCAGTCCCCCTCTCCGCCCGGCAGGGGGTCGTTCTCCAGGTCGAAGGTGAGGAAGGTGAGGGTCACGTCCATGCTGGAGGGGACGATGATGATGAAGGAGCACTCCAGGTTGTGGGGGTATTTGTCAGGGAAGCCCGGGGACTCGATGAGACCCGAGGGACTGGTGAAGTTACGGGAACAGTCTGAACCTGGAATGAAGAAGAAGTAAGAGATATTTATTAGACAGAAAACATTTATTTACAGCAGTCTGGCACCACAGACTCTTTTGTAGTTGTATTACCCATTTTGTAGTTGATTTTTGTCTCTTTTTAGTTATTTTGTTACATTTATTTTGTAGTTATTTATAGTCAGTGGCTGTTTTACCCTCTCTTTGTAGTTGTTTTGTGTTTATTTGTAGTTGCTTTGTTTCTCGTAGTTGTTTTGTGTTTCTTTGTGGTCATTTTGTGTTTCTTTGTGGTCATTTTGTTTCTTTGTAGTTGTTTTGTGTTTCTTTGTAGTTGTTTTGTTTCTCTTTGTGGTCATTTTATTGAGAGCACAGTTCAGTCTATTGAAGTCTTAACTTGTGTGCTGAAGTAACAGTAGTTTTATGCAGAATTGAACATGAGTAGAAATCAAACCCAAGAGTGATGCAACGTCTAACTGGCTATCTAGGAAATAAGGTTATTGATATGCCGTCTGATTCAGTTGTACCAGTTCCCTTGAAAAAAAACCTGACATACCAGCAGGATTTTGAAGTGGTAAAAACAGAAATCTCTTTACACTGTGTCATCTGTAAAGACAAAGAAACTGTTCATAAGTGCACTTGAGCTAGACGCTGTATCCCTACCAGCTCCTGGGAAAAAGCAAGGGCAACCTCGTCTCCAAAAGAGACACTGCTGTTTGAGGATTAGCAAAAAGATTGAAGAATTCAAGTGAGACAGAAGGAAACAAATAAAGACAGAGAAAAGGGAATAAGAAAACCAGTGGGAAATAAAATTGAGTTAGGAAAGAGAGAGAAAGATGTAAACAAGAAAAATAAGAGTGGGAAAGACAGATGTAGAATCTGTTGATAGTATCATGGTTGGGTGGTCTTACAGTTATGAGGAGCTTTAGATATTATCATCACACACACACACACACACACAGACACACACACACACAGTGATCTGATTGTAATCTGGGGCTCTTCATTTTTGAATGACTGTAATACCCTCTCTATTAATACTTCCAGACACACACATTATGGAGAGGATGTAGTCGTACCAACTGGACCATTATTCCAGTCCAGCCAGCCATGTATGACCAAACACCCACACACACACACACACACACACACACATACACACTGTCTAAGCCTCTTATGGTAACCCATTTCTCTCCAGTCTGTTTGGGTGTCTGCTATTGTGCTTGCGTGCTTGCATGAGGAAATGAAGAGAAAGTGAGTAAGAACACATTAGGAGAGTTTGTGCATTCTGCCATGCAAAGTGCATTTAAACACATGTGAGTGTGTTCATGTACAGTTGTGTGGAACAACCTGTCTACATAGGACGGATTTCAGCTGTCATTTCTCATCTGTCTCACGTGTGTCGGACTATAAAGACAACGTGCATCAATTCTAATTAATATAGAGGTATGCATAAGCTGCTCCATAGCTTCCAATTTGTGCTCATAACTGCAACCAAAAATATCTTTTTAGGCTCGGAATGTAGTCCTGACTTACATATGTTGGGATTTAGGTGCTACCGTTACTGAAATTAACGGACTACTAGAAGTGCTGGTTTTGTTGTTACATCAGGATGTGTGTGGACTTAGTAGACATAAAAAAAAGTGCAGCGTCTCACACAGACACTCCACCTGCCTTTGACAGCATCTTGTAGTCTGCTGACTGACTAAGACATGACATTCACTATAAAACAACCCTTTGTGCAATAGGTGGAACCAGGAATATTGATGTTTTTCTTGTCTCCACCCTTCCTTTTCTTTTCTTCTTTTCTGGAATTTCACTGATCCTGCATGACAACAGTCTGGGGAAACACATGCCAAGATCTTTAAGTTGGCTTATTTATGGTTTATGGTAAAATGCACAAAATCCCCATTTTTGTCCGTTGCTAATTAATGCATTCTTAAGAACAGGTATGTAGATATTACAAAAATGTATGCATTACAATTTGCATGATAATTGATGAAATATGAAAGTTAATATTGACATTGTTAAACAGTTGCACAGTCACTGTTGTAAACATGGTTTACTCTTTGGGTTAGGTTTAGGCACCCAAACTACCTGGTTATGGTTAAGAAAGACATCAAGGTTTTAGATTAAATAATGTATTATGTACACTACTGGACAACCAGATCATGACGTACGTTTATTTACAAGTTCACTTAAAATAACATCGCTGCAACTTGACAACATATAAGTTGCTCAACCGGATTTATGATTTCTGGGGTTTTCTATGAATTATAGTGCATTATTTTTCATAGGTATGTGTATTAACAGTGGCTGTGCTAATATATATATATATATATATATATATATATATATATATATATATATATATATATATATATATATATATATATATATATATATATGAATGCCTCGTGTACATCTATGCCATCATCTCCACAGCAACCATCTACTTTTAGTGGGGCAGATATTGTCCGTCTGTCTTCATATATCCCTGTTTGTCTGTTTTTCTGTCCCACTTTCCTGTCCAATTTGCTTGTTATTGTTACCTTTACCCTCTTGCGATGATCTCCAGCAAACACACACTCACAGACAGACACACACTGTCTCTCACGGGGTTCCCCTTACGTCTGGCCCCCCTGCAGAGTCGGTTGCTGGATAGCGCCGGTCTGCGTGACTATGAGCATGTGTATGTGTGTGTGTGTGTGTGTGTGTGTGTGTGTGTGTGTGAGTGGAGTGAACGCCTGACCAGTTCTGTTGCCGACAGCGCTTTTATTCCCTTCTCATTACTTCATGTTCATGAACATCGCAAAAACACTTGTGCCCTCCTTTCTCCTGTTTTTCTCGGGTCTGTCCCTTCTCCACATTCTGTCTCCACTCCTCGTCCCTCCTCTTTGCTATTTTTAAAGTACACTAGAGGAATGTATTTTAAATGTATTTAAACTATTCAAAACTGCTTGTAGTCTCCTCTGTACTAAATCCACACATATCTGTCTGTTTTCTATGACTTTTGTCCCGCTCAACTTCTCCCCTCATTCAATTCTCCTTCCATTTTTAAAACTGTGTATCCCCCACTTCTCTCCCTTTCTTTTCTGATCTTTTTCACTCTCTTATCTCCTGCTGTTCTTTTTTTACCGTCGTCCCATGCAATCTTTTCATCTTCCCCAGCTCCATCATTCCCTTCCCTCCCACTGTCTCATTTCCTATTCTTTTCTCCTCACTTCCCATCTGTTTGAATTGGATGAGTGTGAAAGAAACACGTGTTTCACTATGGGGTAAGGTTAGAGGAAGTGTGTGCTTGTGTGTTTGTGTGTGTGTGTGTGTGTGTGTGTGTGTGTGTATAGGTTGCTGGGTAGATCTGGCGCTGGTGCTCATGGCTCACTGATCTTGGGGAGACGGGACAAGGTCTGTCAGTGTGTGTGTGTGTGTGTGTGTGTGTGTGTGTGTGTTTGTATGGTGAGCTGGCATGCAAACACTTTCATTCATCTAAATTGTGAGTGTTTATTTCCTATATAACTGTGTGTGTGTGTGTGTGTGTGTGTGTGAGGTAAGCTGGCATCCAGACGTTTACTTTCATTCAAACTGACTTTCATGCCAATGGGCTATTAGTCGGATCAAACCCACAATTATTCCCTCCTTCCCTCCACCAAGATTTAACGCACACACACATGCAGAGGTGGCTTAACATACACACACTGACAGACACACATACACGTACACACACCCCAGGCCCACACACAGCTCCTGCAAAAACCACAGCTTGGTGTTTCCATATGTATGGTTAGATTCCCCCTCAGTGTCATTCCAGTTGCTGCTGAAACTCCTCTGACATTACATTTCAGCCTCTGTCACTGAATCACAGCAGGGATTTCCCTCCACAATAAACTCAACCAAATTACCGCTGACATATGAAATCACACTGTCAAAAGACAAACACCCCTTTAGCTATCCAAATGCAATTTGCTAAAAGCTCCAACCCAGCATTACTTTGATGATGTAAATCAGCGAAATATTTTCAGTCTGGAGTCTGACATCTTGGAACGCTCTCAGTCTGGCAAAACTCAAACACTGTCTGCCTTATTCTAATATTTACAAACAAACCAATTTAAAGAAATCTGTAAAAACATCTGAGAAAATTTGCATTCATCTGTCACATAATGAAATCTCCATTGAGTGAAAAATATCCAATAAACAACAATGTAAGCAAAGCCACTATTTGAGCGAAGGTGTTTAATAAAGGCACAATATGCTGCACTGCACAAACCATTATATTTTATGTTTGTTGTGCATTTTAAAGGAAATCATACTTATTCTGTGTGTAACATTAGCCCTACCACAGAGCACCTTTCACTCTTCACTGGGTCAGATCTGGATCCACTTTGCTCAATGAAAGCCAGAGGAAGGAGGAGCGAGCTATCTGATTGGTTGGACGGTGTAATAAACTGGCTTGATGAGGAGTCGGACAGAGGCAGGGAGGAAGTGCCTAAAGGTGTTTGGTAGAATGTAAACAACAGCAGTTATTGGAAGGATTGTCACGATAGCTTCCACATTACACTGCCTGAGGTGTGTGTGTGTGTGTGTGTGTGTGTGTGTGTGTGTGTGTGTGTGTGTGTGTATTTGTGTGTGTGTGTGTGTGTGTGTGTTACTCACAGAAATCTGTTCACACAGTTGCACTTCTCATTTAGGTCAAAAGCTGCCCCCACAAGGTAAACCATGAAACTCTTAGGGCAAGATTTGGTTATTGGTTGGGGTCAGGTGTGTAGTGGTCATAGTTAAGGTTAGGATAAATGTCCAGGGAATCATTCACGTTGATGAAATGTCCTCCAAAATGACAATAGGTTTGTGTGTGTGTGTGTGTGTGTGTTACTCACAGAAATCTGTTTACACAGTTGCACTACGGGGACTCACTTCTTATTTAGGTCAAAACCTTCAAAATTTCAGGTTAATATTTGGCTTTAGATTAAATTAGGTTTAAGGGTTGGGGCCAAACATGTCGTGGTGATAGTTAAGTGTAGAATAAGTGTCCAGGGAATAAATGTAAGCTGATGAAAGGTGATTTGTGTGGGTGTGAGTGATTTAACATTTGCGTGCAGACGTGCAAGCTGCCCTGCATTTGTGAGTAACCGTCCAGTCTACATCACTGCATTCGTGTGTGTGTGTGTGTGTGTGTGTGTGTGTGTGTGTGTGTGTGTGTGTGTGTGTGTGTGTGTCTAGAGAGTTCTGGGTCACAATAACAGCTGGGGGCACACTGCCTAGACAGTGAACGTTGATTGGTCGTCACATTCTGGTGCCTGTGTTCCCATTGGCTGGAATTTTACTACAGTATCCATAGAGACAAAGCTGTAAACAAAAACAAGCACAGCATGTGTATTTGTTTTTGTTCATCAGGTGTTTTATGGTCATTTTGATGTCACAGGCATGCATGCAAAATTATTTCTTCTTCTTTGTTTGAAGCAAGGCATCATATGTCCAAATATATAGGGACCATAATCTGCTAGTCTATATGTTCTGGAAATGTGACTGTAAAATGGACAACATACTTTATGCTTTTGTGTTTTAAAAACACATTATTTTCCACAGCAGATGTGCGTTTCTGTATATGTATGTGCGCCTGTTTCCAGACTGATTAGACTGTTAATCTTTGAGGGTCCTGTAATTAGGACACCCAGAGAGTGGGGGACAATGTCCTCCAACATGCACGCACGCACACACAAATATTCTCATTACTGGAAAACACAGACCCCAGCAACAGGAAGGGATTGTGGCAGAGACCCCCACCCCCAACGAATTGAGAGGAGAAAAGCAAAACCATTATTAATGTCAGCAACACTGGTCAGTGAAACAGAATTAAATAACACTGAGTGACTGAAAATCCTATTCATTTATTCAAGACTTTAGTTTTAAATTTAAAGGAATTTTTAAATTGAAAGGATTCTAAAAGAGTAGTTTTGCTTTAAAATAGTTTTCACACACGTCACGCAAACAAAAGTATTTTCGTCATGTCCCAAGGGAGTGCTCATACTTTAATAAACAAGGTCTTCTTGCAGCAGCTCATATAATGTTTTCAGTACCAGAGATTTAAGAGAAAAATTAGAAGAAAAGTCAAATGAGTCCAACAAAATGATTATAAAAATGAATAAATGATTAACTACTGACTGACTGCACCCCAAATAATTACTTTTTTAGACATTTTTTAATTTTCATGAAATAACATTGCTAATTTCCAATTTTCTGGAGGAAAAAATAAAACCAAAGAGCTGTAACAATGAATCACAAAAAGTGAAAAAAAAAAAAAAAAAAAAACTTCTCCACCAGTGCCTCATCCTTGTTTTTTCACTGAATTTTCTTATAGTGCGAGCATATTTGCAAGGAAGTGGAGGACTTTTTGACTTACTTTTAGTTTCAAGAACAGCATGTGCAGGGGTAGCAGGTAGATACACATTTAGACAGTTTACTGTGAGGCTATACAGTATGCACAACGCACACACACACAAACACACACACACACTCTGACACACAAAATCTATCACCCACGTAGCCAGACGTTCTGCTGCACCTTCCAGGATAACAAGATCTTGTTAGCAGTATGGCAACAGCTTGAATGTTCCAAATGGCTCCATTATTACTGCCAGGGAAGGCTGGGCACACACACATATATGCAAACACACACACACACACACACACACTGACAAGCTAAAGGAAGTCCAGGATATGCCATATTTTATAATTTATCAATCAACGCTGCTGTGTGCTTGTAACTGATGGCAACCTGGGTGGATTACATCTAAATAGAGACCAACAGGGACGCCACTGCAAGGACATTTTCCCACCAAAAAGATGCCTTGAATTATTAGAAGCCAGAAAAGATTGAGGCTAACATTCCTTTGTTTATCTCTATAAGACTGTGCTGCCCTAAAGTCGCTTTTGGTGTTATTTATTTGGATACATGTGACATCTAATCGAAGTACTGAAGTTCTTGCTGATGTTTTTACACACTGCAGCACCCGCATGAACGAAACAAGCATCACCATGTTTCATTTTGTTACATTTCTCCAACTAATCAGTAAATTAGTAATTAGTAATAAGATTGTGCTCGTGTTAAATTATTATAGTTATTTTAAATGTGTTATTTTTTGGCATTTTCAGCTTTATTACACGGAGAATGGAAGTCTACATACACAAATATGCATACACATGCCACAACATTTTCAAACGTGCATATGAAACGTATTGGAGTGCTTAAAAAAATCGTGACTCTACCGGTTGAAGGACATCATACGCTTTGCTGTTGTAAAAACACAGCAAGTTTTGTTGAATTTATGCTACAAACCACTTCTGTAGGTTTAGTGCAAACAACTTCCAGTTAAGGCGTTATAAAAGAGTAAATAAATGCATACAAACCTCTGGAAGTGAAGTTTTTATAAGGACAATGTGACTACTGGAAGTGACATCATTACGTAAAGATGTGATGCACAAATGTTTGAATCAAATCGTTTAATTTTGTTTTCACATTGGACACAAATGCTGTTCTCCTGGGTGAAATTATTAATCTGACTGAAGTGACTGCATGCTGTTTTTTGGTATTGAAACTTTTACAAAACCTTTTCTAAACCAATTACAAACTCAAGATTGTGGAAAAAAAAGTTTTAGGTTTTTGTTCCTAACAACAACATAACTTTTTATACTATTTTTATAAACAACAGTAATTGTCTAAAACAGTGAACTCAATGTTAAAAATGACAATTTTATGTAACTAAAAAACAAGGAGATCTAAATGTTTCCCATAAAACTATCATAATTGTTTGGTATGTTTTAGAATGTCATACAACCAAAATGAATTGATTTATTAACCAATCTCTCTCTGTTTTTCTTTGTACCTCCGTCTTTCTCTCCCTAGGGTGCTAGGGTGTGAACACTGACACTCTTGTTGTTTTTAAGTCCATCAGGTGGACTGTGTCAGGCGCAAAAGACACACACACACTCACACAAACACACACACAGCAGAAATCCCAACAGGCTGGTGCCAGCGAGTGAGAAACACCGACAACCGCACGTGTTGTGTTAGTAACCTCAGCCCTTTGTGTGCGTGTGTGTGTGTGTGTGCGTGTCTCAAGGGAACAGGGCTCAGGACTCAATTAAGCGGGCATGTGTGGAATGCTTTCAGGGGGAACGGGACAAGATGGCTGTGGGGCCGACACTATGCGCCCCTCTGTCTCACTCGCCCTTGATCTCAATTGGTCTCGCTTTGGCTGACCCATGGCAGCGTGAAGGGGAGCCATGTCAGGCACACACACACATATACACACACACAAAGTGCCATGAAGGGGAGAGATGTCTCGCCTGGACAGTCTAAAGGGCTCTCGAGGGTCCTCTGCTACGTCTCTTGTCTCTTTCTCTCCGTCTCCCATGACACCAGGCAGATAAACGAGGCTTGGTCACCTAATGAAGCATGTTGAGTCCTCTATGAGGAGCTTGTAATACAGTTACTGATAGTCTGTTTGTAAAGGTGCAATCCTGCTATGAATCCTCTTCACTTTTGATTGGTCTGTCCATGTGTGAGGGTCATTTACAGGGATATTGTCCCTCTTGTGACCATGTGATCACAACATTTCCCGTTCAAATCTGGAATTTACTGCATGTTATCCCAATTTTATCTTTCTTATTTTCTGTCAACTTGCTACTGACTGACTTCAGTGTGTTAGAAAAAGAGAAAAAAATAAGGGACAATATTCTGCACACATACTGTTATCTGTATTTGCTTGTTCCAATGCCTCATTAACTCTTCACCGAGTAAAATATCAAAGGACCCTCTTTTGGCTGCAGCACTATTAAAATCTAACATGTGCTGCGATGTGTTTTCCCACCCTGCTGCTGGCACCACGGCTTTAACAGAAGTAATGCAAGCCCTGCACACAAACCTCTGCTCTTCTATTTCACCAGGGGACGCTTCACTTTGCACATCTTCAACAATATACATTGCCAAAATTTGGCAAGTGAACATCCCCCAAACTTCACGCTTAGCCCATAGACTTTACATTGTGATGACATCATTGATTTTCTTAGCTCAAAAAAGGTTTTACAAACATAAACCTTCACAAAAATCCATAATAGAAAGAGTCATAATTGACATTGTCTGCAGTTGAAGGTATTTACCTTCATTAACAGTTTAACAGATGTCTCTTCCACTGTGGTCTAAGGGAAAATGCTTTTTAAGCCACAGCGAGACTTTTCACTGCAATACCACAAGTGGCCACTGAAAAAAAACTTGACTACAAAGCTGAGCAACAGTGCTGTATTCAGCTCTATAATACATCTTTGCTAGCATATTGAAATCTCTTAACCCTCCTGTTATGTTGCAGGTCAAATTGACCCATTTCAAAGTTGAAAAATAAAAATAAAAAGTTAAAATGCATTTTTTAAAATCATGACATTGTAAAGTCTTTGTATTTTATATGTAGGTCTTTCCAATCTAGATAAAAAAGTTTAAACATGTATTTTTCATTAAAAGACGAGAGAATTATCCTCATTGAACCATGATCAGTGAGAGGTAAAGAACACCATTATTGATTGAAATGGTTATTAATGGAGTCATTCATTAAATATAAACAACGTTTATTAGGATTTTTTAGTTTCTGACACTTTTTGATAATTAACATGCCTTGAGTCAAATTGACCCATGAACATTATTCCTGAGAAACGAACACAAAAGGAGGGTCAATATTGCCAGAACAATTGTGATATCAACTCAAAATTCAGTTCAATTGCAGGCTAGTTTGATTAATGAAAAGGAACTAGTTTTGTCATGCCTCTCATAGGAGCTTTATTTATTTATTATAATTTTGTACTTTTAGCGCTTGTATATGAAACCAGCCCTGAAACCACAGAGCCACCCCAATGTATCCCATGTGTACAGGTGAAAACATTTTAAAAAATTACAGTAGCATCCACTTACCGGTTTTGAAGATTTCGTAGCGCAGTGAGAAGCCCGCCCCCTGGTGGGCGTAGTCCGATACGAACTTGATGTGCAGTGAAGGCCCTGATGATATGATCGGTGCCGGGGCGATGTTGCTGCAGTGTTTTCCCAGCAGGTCAGCCGCGTCTGAGTTTCCATCGTGGATCTCTACATAGTCATACCTGCAGAGGACAAACAAACCTTTAACACCTTCTCCTCCTACATACAGAATAGTGATTAACAAAACATCCACTCCTATTTATTACTATCCCCAGAGCTGCAGCTTGTGATAAACAGTTAATGCAAATATCACACTCAGTGAAATGCAATGTCACGGGGGCATTAATAACCTACAGTGCTAAATAGCTACTGTACTGCCTAATGCATAGACATTTAATTAATGTACTGATGAGGTGTTTTATGGAAGAGGGGAGACGAGGCTTTAATTTGAGGAAGAGGAAATTGTTAAATCCTTTCAAGCTGCTTTGCCTGTGATATTATTAGTTTTTGGTTTTTTTTCTTTATTAGTTTTTTCATCTGGCAGGCATCGCGTTGGATTTGGCAACAAAACGGAAGCAATGAGCAAATTGTTTGCATCTATCTGTGGCTAGAGGGACTGAAAGCACAGTTACTATCAGCAGAAGCATGGGTGTCATTACAATTCAAATGAATGCAGCAGAAGACATTGGCAGCTCGCAGATGGCGGAGGAGGAAGAGAACCACCTGCACGAGGCAAAATAGAAAGAGAAGCCTTTTTAAAATTCAATAACTGCACTGTAATCGAGTGATTATATACTCCAACTGCTACGGGCTTCTTGGTCTACGGAACACCATTTTAAGGATTGTAACTATATTATAATACAAACAAAATCAGCGTGTGAATGTGAGACGACATGCTTCCTTTCAGGCTTGTAGAAAGAAACAGTGGTGTCACGTGTGTGCTGCACTTTAGAAATTCAAAAGAAATAGATTTCCGATCACACACAACCCATTTCCCTCATTTACTACTTTTCAAAATAAATTACAAGTTGTATGACATTTCTAAAGCAACACTGTGTTTCTTTCAGGGGAAAAATGACAGCTAAAAAGTAGACAAGAAAATATGCCTCACGTGTCTTTTGCTTTATGTAACACTGAGGTCAAAGTCAGTGTGTGAGAAGTCTTTGAACTATGGATGCACCCTACAGCCTTTGATGCTGGATTAATGTGGAACAAATGACTCTAGTTTACATCTTTGCCCAGGTCTAATTTAATAATGTTTGTAACTTGGCTTGGAGGCATTCAGTTCTCTGAGGAAATTCACATTTTTTACAGTAGATTTAGGTCAATTCAGAATTTTCCTGTTTTTTCTTTTGTTAGAAATACAGTAGATGACACATCTTGCATATTAAAAGAGGACTGTGCTGAAAAATGACTAAACTTGTTGCTACCAAATGAAGAAGACAGATTATGATTAACACAGATTCCTCAGTACACAAGACTGAGTTAATGGGAATATCAATAACTAAAATTAAAGTGACAAATTTCCTGTCACATCACATCAAGTGCTGCAACTTCTTTTGTACTTTGCAGCCATGAAAGATGCACCTTTACATCTGAATTTATCTAAGAATACAGACAGAGAGGCACACAGGCTGTCTGGGACCCTTTTTATCCATAAAGGGAAGGTTCTGGCTTGAAATCTATTTTTATTCCCATTTCTTTCATGTTTTCTGACCACAAATGTTAGGCCCCGTCTCCAGACCCACAGCAGGAGTGTTGCCTCCATGTCTGGATACCAAAGACGCACCTGCCTGCCTCGAAAATAGCTTCCTGGAAAAAAAATTCCTTGAGCAACTTGAAAGAAGACATGAAGTTTGACTGTGAGCTGAGTGAATTAAATTCAAATTAGGGTTTCTCTTTATTCGCACATGTTCGTCCATCATATCGATCAGTTCTGACCGCAGAGCCTCTAATAGCTCCAATATTGAGCTTTTCACATTTCTCTTAAGTAATCAAATGAACATGCTTTAACCTCAAAAGAACATTAAGTACCTTGTCTTTTCCATACAGTTGAGTAACTACACAAATTATTTTTTTTTAAATACTATAAATTAACCTTTGAAGGCAAGTTTCCATAGTGTACTAAAAGTATCACACATGCCGTTTGGTTGCTACTGTACACAGTACACATTTAAGATCCACAAATATATTCGTTAGTCTTTATTCAGAGTTATGTCGACTATCATTCCTGAACCGAGAAATACAAACACACATACACATAGACGTATACATTTATTTTGACATTGCATGGAATGATATTCATTACTTGGACACAAAAAAAATTCAATCATAACCAAAAACCAAAGACCGCCCTCTCCCAAAAATGACTCCATAGATTATTTGTAGATGCAGCTTATTGTTATCTTATTATATGTTTATTTTTAGGCGACAACCTGTAAGTAAGTAACAAGCCGTAGTAATAATGACGGGAGCAAAAGAGAAATTGAGGTTGCATAGTATAAAGAGCAACAAATTCCGCATAGGGAAAAGTGTCCCTTGTGAAAACAGTAGCCAATGTTGAGTTATTTTATGTTACCCATTACACATTTAAGATACACAAATATAAAAGGGGTGTGAATCTCACTCTTCATAAGCCTTCATTCAAAGTTATGTAGACTATCATTCCTGAACTGAGAAGCAAAAGCACACACATATAAATTGCTTTTGAAATTGCACGGAATCATTTTCTTTCCTTGTACAGTCTAAACCTTAACCATAACCATAAAACAAAGACTACCTGCCCAAAAAAATGATTTGTAGAAGCAGCTTATTATCCAAATTTATGTTGATTTTAGGGGACAACCTCTAGCAGCCGTAGTAATTATGACGGGAGCAAAGGAGAAATTGAGGTTGCATATTAAAGAGAAACAAATTACGCATAGGGAAGAGTTGACTGGGTCAAACACAGGACTTTGACCCAGGAGACTGCGGTTAGTGTCCCGTTTGAAACCAATGGTCAATGTTGAGTTATTTTTATTTAGTCAAATGACATTACGTAACGACGCCATGTCCTTAACAACCACAATCTTTTCTTCATCCTGCTCTCATGAATGGATTAATTTCTTATGACAGTATTTGCAAGTATCAGACCTAAAGTCTAGACGTGAATCTTTTAGTGACTAGCTTTCTTGTCTCCAAATGGGAGGTAAGTTACTTAATGTGGCCGTGTGAAAATAATTTAGTGATAATTGTATTACAGATAGACACACAATAGTTTCTTACTACACTTCACTGGTTGCGAAAGACTCAACATAAACTGACTTGGACCAGATTAAACATGTGTTGGGTAGTTTATGCTGTGTTACACTGTACTCCTGTGCTACTCCACCTGTCAGAGTGACACATGTTTGTGTGTATGTGTGTGTATTTGTCTTATTACCTCTTGTCTTGAAACAATAAGACATGAAACCACAGACAATAGGAGCAGATTCAACACTACAGACAACTCGTAGCTTTAAAAAGGCTGCCAAGTCCTCAGATGAGATCTCTTTTGTGCACAGACACAGTGTAAGGAGTGTGTGTGTTGTTTTGTTTCTCTGGCTCCTGCTGTGTGTGTGTGTGTGTGTGTGTGTGTGTGTGTGTGTGTGTGTGTGTGTGCATGCAGTTCCTGTCTGTGTGTGTCTTTGTGTGTGTGTGTTTTCTGACAGGTGAGCAAGCTCCTGACATAATGAGGGTCACACACCTCCCACTTTCCCATCATGCTTTGTGTGGAACTAACACCACAGTTATGACGCAAGCTGTCACTGCACTGCGAGCGTGTGTGTGTACATCTGTGTGCCAGTGTGTGTGTGTGCATCTGTGTGCGTGTGCATGCGTGTGTACGTGTCACAGTTCCTGTCATATTTTCCCAAGAGAACGCCTCATCCCAGCGACAGTTTCCTCCTCCTCTTTTGTGAAATGACAACTTTGTTTAACGGCTACTCATATCCTGACAAGATCTCTTTTTCTTCCTTTTCCTGGCTCATTCTTTCTCTAATTATTTTCCACTGTTTCACTTTTCAAACACTGTCTTTTTTTCATTCATTCTTTGACTTCTTCCTTTTCTCTCTCTGTCCCCCTTTTCCTCTTCTTCAGTAATGTGCTGTCAGGCGCATAACCAGTGGCCAGGAGCCAATGTGTGGGTGTGACAGAGGAGGCAGAGAGAGAGAGGATGTTAGAATGTGTGAATATTTGAATGTAAAACTACTCTATCAAACAACGCTGACAGGGAAGATTGAGAGGGTGATTGACACATTTTCAGGTGTTTTTTCTTAAAGATGAACAATGGCAAAATGTCCTCTTCTTTGTTCTACTTCTTTTGGTAACCAATAGGATTGTGTATCACATCTAGTGAAGAGTGGGACAGCCTAGTTGCTATGTTGAGTCTCAGCTGGTTAAATCTATTTTTCCTCTCCTGCGTGCCACCATTACCCTTACTGTTAAGACTATGTTGATATGAGAAATCTGGTTTCTGGTTTAGCACACCTAATTTTGAACAGCTCTGAGCATTTTGACCAAAAATAAATTGGTTAAAAACCTGTAAAAGTTGGTACCCAACTGGAACCAAAAAATAGTAGGATTTCTTTAACCTGAAGTGCGAACCATGAAAACATCAGTCGGCGTGTCATATTCTGCAGATTGGAAAGAGAGGATGGAAAAGGCAACAATGGAGAAGTCAAGTTAGCATTGTTGTTTTTTCCCAACAATTTCTGTGATCCCATTGATAGGTGGTCCATGCTTGTTTTTTTATTTTTTAAAACAAGACTCCAAGAAAAACCTAGGATGTGGCTGACTACGTTTGGTCAGTTCAATTTTGTGGGCAATGTGTTAGAAGAATAGTTAATGGTAGTGTCTACGATAAACATTTCGGACAGTAGTTGGTATGCTTTTTCCCCCCAGAAATACAAACAAGTAATAGGGATTGTTCACACTGTTCACACTGGCCTAACCTTAACCAAGGTGTGTTTGAAAATCTTTTTTAACAGTTTTCATGCTTTATTAGATAGTGACAAAAAGATAGAAGGGGGAACAGAGGGAAGACATGCAGCAAAGTAACCTTTGGACGAATTTGAACCCGGGACCGATGTGACAAGGACTAAGCCTTAGTGGTATGTGATATACCAGTGAGCCACTGGGACGCCGTTTTAACATGTCACAATGAGAAACCTTTACATTCAGCATTTTGTGGTTGAAAAATGTTGAGATTCAATGTATCTACTGTTTGAAGAAATGCAAAATGCCAACATGTATTCCGGTGACCGAGTTGCTGTTTTTGCCAAAACTAAGGGAAAACATTTCAAATTGGGCTGGCATAGTGTGGACGCAGCCAGAGAGAGAACATGACACTGCATTCACCCTGCCAGCTCCTCCCCTCAGACAGACAGAGACAGGTGTCCCTCCATCCCTTCCTCCCTCCCTACAGCTCTATGCCTCAAAGACATACACAGCTACTTCTAAGTCAGCACACACACGTACACCAGAGACCTGCACAAACACAGTGATGCACACACAGAGCCTGTGGCCATGCACTCTGATGGATCCATAGAAGGGTTTGAGGTTTCCTCCAATCTGTCTCTGTGTAGGAGGAACACAGCATCTAACAAACTGTTTAATCCTATCATCTCTCTCTCTCTCTCTCTCTCTCTTCTCACCCAATATATTTCAAAGCCAATCAGGGATTTTCTGTGTCTCGCCATAGGGAAACGACAACAAGTCTGAATTTGTCTCCCACACTTTCCCCCGAAATTCCCTTGTTAACAAGAGATGTGTTGTCCTCGCTCCGATGAAGGAAATGATGAATTAACTAATGTTAGATCCAGAATGAGTAACATATGAAGTTACAGCTGTAAAGACAAACAAACATTTGTGATGGAATTAAGCACAGACTGAGAGAGTACAAGCCCAGTTTAAAAGAAGTTGGGATGATGTGTAAAATGTAAATATGATATCAGAATTCAGAGTTTTTATTTAAAAAACTTGACTTGAACATAAAAAATAAAAAACAAAGTGTCTATAGTGAGTAGAGTGCAAATGACATGGCATCAGGAATCAGGAATGAAGCTGAATTTTAACTCATCAGAGATTTGTGTGTGTGTGTGTGTGTGTGTGTGTGTGTGTGTGTTTCATGAGCGAGAAAGCTCTCCAAAGCCTGTCTGACGTGAACCAGGGAGCAGGTTTGGATACAGATGCACCTCCTCCCCCTCCTCCCTTATGTCTTTAGTCTTAATTGCCTTTCACACGTTCTCTCTCTTTAGGTCGCGAGTTGTCTTCTTACACCTGCACGCTTCTTTCAAACATCAGGGGTGCCCTCAGTGGTAGACAGAGCGTCTGCAGACACACACACACACACACACACACACACACACACACACGCACACGCACACACGCACGCACACACACACAGACCAGACTGGTAGTAATGTGTCTCAACTGTTTTAAAGATGTTAGAAAAAGAGAGAATGAGGGTGCATTGACACATTACTTATTTTTGTCTGTATTTTGCAGCAAACAAGGAAAGTTATTTATTTTAGTCATTTATTTACTGAATTATATTTAATGTTAAAGAACTAATACACTGACATATACAGTTTTTTTAAATAATATTATGTTCATACAAACTGTTTTGGTTTTAATAAATAAGATAAAGATAACATAGAACTTTATTAATCCCCAAATTCTGGTACCAGATTGCTCCAAAGCCTCCAAAACAATTACAAAAACAATCAAAGTGTAGGACAATGTAAGAAAAGCAATGAGCAAAATAGTTAACAATAACAATATATAATATAAATATAACAATAAAAAATAAAGTGTCTTAGGAGTAAAGTAAAGAAATATAACTTAATAGTAAGTACATGTATTAATATTCTGAGCACTTCTTGCACTTTTTGCATTTTATTACTGTTCAAGCTTACACAGTTTATTACTTTAATGTGTTTGAATTATTTAACTTTATTATAGCATCTTTTAGAAAGTTGCAACGTTGTTGTACTTGAAGATACTCTACGCTATTCTATTAAGTTAGTTGTGACATAAATCGACTTATTGGAATTTCAAATTGATATTAACACAAACTATTACGAGGCATTATTTCTTCTAACAAACAGTGAAGACATTTCCATTATTTTGGTTGTATTCTGTTGTTTTGTCCTTTTTTTAAACATTTCATGTGAACATTTTACTGAAAGAGAAGTGAAATCACGAGTGGGCACCATACAAAAAATTTTCAAGGAACTAAAACAGTCAACTATGAGTAATTTCATACATACACACTCATTCCTATGAAATTCAAGCTAAATCCCTATTATTTATTTTAAGGTGGCCGATAGAGAAATGAAACTGGACTGCTCAGCTCTCTGTCAGGATAGGAACAATTATGGAGATGGAGCAGTGATTCAGCAGCATTGATAATCCCTGTAAGGCATGACAGTTTCTAGTTCAGCTACTGTTTCTTACTAACTTACTCCTGCTTCTTATTCTCATATATACAATATATGCATCCCTGGAGACAAAGACGCTACACATAAGAAGCCATTATAAAGAAGTAGAAACACAGAGCCTGACAGGGGTATCTTAATGTTCACAGGCAAGCTAAGGAAGCCTCTTGCATATGAATTACTGAATTAAGAACTGGCTTTCCATACAGCCACAGTAGTTGTTGTCTCAGTCTAGAAATTGGTTTCTTTTTCTCTAATGGAGCATAAAAATGTGCCGATGTGATCCACAGCCATATGTTTTGTTGGCATTGACTTTCGTGAGACAATCGTTACACTGCAACGCTCGAGTTTTGTATTTTAATTTTGTGTGCTTCAAGCGTATGACACACACACTTGACCTCTGTAAATATATATACAGTTATTCATATACCTGTGTAAAGGAAAAGCAGCTGTAGTCAGTCTGTCACTGAAGCAGTTAATAGAGAGCGAGGAGGATGACTGACTTCACTGTTATCAAGTAATAGGCCTATTACTGCAGACAGATGGGCAGAGTGTGTGTGTGTGTGTGAGTGAGAGAGAGAGAGAGAGAGAGAGAGAGAGAGAGAGAGACAGAGAGAGACAGAGACAGAGAGAGAGAGAGAGAGAGAGAGAGAGAGAGAGAGAGAGAGAGAGAGAGAGAGAGAGATTCTGTGTGTCCGGCAGTAGTCTCCAGGACAACCAATCGATTCCTCATTATGGCTTTAACACACATTGATCAGGGTCAGTCTTTCAAACACACACACACACACACACACACACACACACACACACACACACACACACACACACACACACACACACACACACACACACACGCACACACACACACACACACACACACACTCATTACAGTAGCAGACATTGATCAGGCAGACCTTCAGGGCCTCAGGGAGTGTCTGTAAATCAGACTACTGATATTATCATCATTACCTGAGTGTGAGAGAGTGGATTTCCTAAAGTCTCCACCTTGGAGTTTAACAAATCTTCAAAATTCAGATTTTTTTCTCTAACCCCAGGGTTGGGACAAAGTCACTCCCCTTTGCTACGTAGTGTCCACAGTATGGACATTACATTCTGCAATGTGCTTAACTTTATTGATGTGGAAGTTCCTATTGTGTGACCCAAAGTTATCATAATTAGTGAGTATCAGAAATCAGAATTTGCTGCTCACTACAAACTATTCAGTGTCAAATATGCTGGAAACAATAAATGAGGGGAAAAAGCATCATCTGTAGCTTAAAGCATGTCCAGCATAATCCAGCAAAAACGTTCTTCCATGCTGAACATGCACTCTAGGCATGGAGAAACAAACTGTGCCTCAAGTCGATTAAAGCTCCACATCACTGCTGCTTTATCTGTTGAAATGGAAGGCCACACAAGGAAGTGCCTGCCTTCCTGACTTAACGCTCAACCACAAAAATTGGGGGAAAGCCTAATAGTTCTTGCTGCTGCTGCTGCTGACCAGCCAAAGCTATTGAATCTCAAAGTCAGTTTTTACCAAAGCTTCAAGGGATAGTTTGAATTTTTGTAGTGAGGTTGTATGAGGTACGTATACATATTCAGTGTATTACAGTAGATGGTGGTGAGCATGCCCCAAATTTGGAGAAGCAGGAAGGAATACCAGCACAAAAGCTAATACAATGTGTTGCTAAAACTTTCACCTTATCTTGCTGTCAGACTATTTAAGTTGATGTGAGGGGAACTCAAGCCGCTATCTCTGCTCTCGTTGAAGCCACCATTGACAAAAACAGGAATTTTACCTGCGGAACACAACATTTGCTGCTGCAGCATCAATTGCTTTGTATTACTGTATGACTTTGGTGTTTTAAAGGGTTAGTACGAATCCACTACAAGTCACACAATAATACAATAACAGTAACTGGTCTAAGCAAGCAACACATGTGTATAGTGAGGTAAAACTTTTGTTCCACCCTTCACCACCTGGGAGTATCTGGCTCTGCCCTCTCTCTACTCAAGTCCTATCTCAAGGATCGCACCTTTCGTGGGACTCCGAAGGGTTTCTTTGTCAGAACCCTGTCAACTCACCACTGGGGTCCCTCAAGGCTCTGTCCTTGGTCCGCTCCTTTTCTCGTTTTACACCAACTCGCTCGGCTCTCTCATCGACTCGCACGGCTTCTCCTATCATAGCTATGCCGACGACACCCAGCTAAACCTTTCACCTCCCCAGTCTGAAACACAGACAGCAGCACGTATCTCTGCATGTCTCCCAGTCTCCCAGTCCTCACACCAGCTTAAACTCAACCTGGACAAGACCAAGCTACTTCACCTCCCGGGGAATGGCACTCCTATAACGGTTACAGTTGGCTCTTTAAAGTTATGTACTAACTTGGTTTCTGTGGTCTAAGGCTAGTACCATCTGGTTGAACGCACTTATTGTAAGTAGCTTTTGACAAAGGCGTCAGCCAAATGACATATAATGTAATGTAATGTTTTTGTCAAAGGACCCTGGTGGCAAAAAAAAAGACTGATTTACGATGAAACAGCATGACGCATCCTGCAACAAATGAGGCAATGCAATCACATCCACATTTAGGCATCTATGTAATCTGCCTATAAGTTCACTTGGTAAGGAATTTTGATGTATCATAAACCTAAACTGTGTAGTAGCACACATCTGGGGCCATAGGTGTTCTCTTCAGCTCCTCTGTCTGTAGCTTTCTACATTGTCTCTGAGCGTTGTGCTGGGATGCTTGTCTGGACGCATGGCTCTCCCGCTGCTAGAGTCGCTGTGATGTTAATTCAAACATGCAGGCAGCTGCTAAATGCCCACAGCTGGTAACTGAACATCCACTGCCACACCAAATGCTGTTCCCCACTCTTCCTCCCTCTGTCATAAAGTCTCTTCATCTCTTAACTTTCCCTCTTTCCCCCTTCTGCCCTCAGGCCATTGTCACATCACATCACTCTACCTTTTGCTCTTTTCTTGGCCGTGTCCCCAGGACTTCTGCCGCTCGCTATGTGTGCATATGATCAAATGTTCCAAAGGTTTCTAGCACCGTGTACAGTATGTTTTACACCCTGGTGTAAGGGAACTGAACTTACATACAATTATGAGGTACTTTCTATTTTACTTTAAAATTCTACTCCACTACAACTTCTTGACTACATTTATTTGACACCTACTAGTTAGTTACTTTTTAAATATAAAAAGATGTTTATATTGCACACATATTATTATATGTTTATATGATATGATTCAGTACTATAATACTATATGTACGGTCTGAAATTAGTTACACAATGGCCAACTGAAGCATTAAAATGGTCTTAAAAGTATTAGTTATTGATACAAACTGCATATTATAACATAACTCTCTGAAAGGAGCCTTTCTGCATCATGAATCATTTTTCTTTTGATATTTACATAGCTTTTTTGTTAAAACAATACATTCATGGGGAAAAAAAATCACTCTTTTGGCAAAATTCTAAACACATTCTCACTCTAAAACACATTTTGCACAAGTGAAACTACATTTAGATGATTGTACCTCTTACTTCTCATTTGTAATGGAGCATCTTTAGACTGCGGTATTTCTTCTTTTGCTTGAGTAAAATGTCTCAGTACTGGTTTTTAGAAAGTTCACCTAGTACTTGAATTGTAATCCCAAAGAAGAGAAGAGAAGAGAAGAGAAGAGAAGAGAAGAGAAGAGAAGAGAAGAGAAGAGAAGAGAAGAGAAGAGAAGAGAAACTAGACCTAGCATGAAGTTAAATGATTGATTGAGGCAGAGTACAAAGACAAGGTCTAAATCATTAGTGAAACCATTATCGTTGACTGCAGCTTCTCTGTCATATAAATCACTTCTTAACTCACTGCTTTACTCCACACTTATTGTGTCAGCCACATAACCGTGAAACTGCATACGTGCCTGTCTGCCTGTTGTGCTTTCATTCTATAGGGGTTTATTTGAGAGCTCCCAAAATGCTTTCACCTCTGTGTGTTTGTGCTTCCGTACTCTTGTTTGTGCTTGTGAGCCCCGTACTATGCATGTGTGTTTCTCTCAATATTAAAGACAGCATCTGACTGGGGTGTGATACGAGGTAAAGGAGGACAGGGTGGAGGGTGGAGAATGAGGAGAGGATGAGAATAAGAGACAGACATATAGAAAGGGGATTTAGGTGATGGATAGACAGAGGCTGGAGGATAAAAGAGGATGAAGACAGATATAGGCTGAGGAAAGAAAAGTCTATAAATGATAAAGTGAGAAGAATATATGCATTTTAAAAAGGGGGAAGCAAGTAGAGGAGAGGTAGATGAGAATATAAGAGAGGAAGAGAGAGTGTGGCATTTGGCTCGCTGCCTGTGTTTTCTCATATGCAATGCTGAATAATGATTTGGCCTATAAAAGATTGGCACACTGCGGAAGGATGAGGGTGAGGAGGGATGTGAAGAAGGGGGAGATATTGGATGGAAGGAGAGATTGAATAGGGGGAAAGACAGGAGGAGAGGAGAGGTGATGGAGAAGGAGGCACGCAGTGAGGCGGAGGGGGGAAAAGGAGGTGGAACAGAGGAAGGCACAAGAGCAGATGAAAGATGATAGATGGGGTCCATTGGGCAGTGGTGAGGGGGCGGGAGAGGTGAGGAAGGGTGAGATGAATGGAGGGGAGAGAAAAAGGGAGAGAGAGCCAGGAGGAAAGAGGAGAGGAGAGAGAGAGAGGGAGGTAGCTGTCAGGATGATTTGAGCTTGCCCTCAACGGACCCTGACGCTGCACTTTTTCCCTAAGCAGCTGTGTGTGTGTGTGTGTGTGTGTGTGTGTGCGCACTCTTCTTTCCAAACACTCCAAATAGAGATCTTGCTTTCTGAGACAGAGCAGTGCAGTGAGCTAAGAGGAAAATGTGAAGCAGACAACCAACCGCTGCTGCAAAAGGCTGCACACTTTATAAAAAGGGATTTTTTGCGGCGGGTCTTTGACCTTAACTATCTCTGCAGCTGCCACATGGACAAGATGAATTTGCATCATACATATTCATCACCAGAGAGGTGCTTTCCTCTATTCTACGGACACAAAAACTAAGTGGCTTTTTTTCTCCGATAGAAGACAATATTAATCCATCTAAAATACTGTGAGAGAACTTGTCTTCTTGCTGTGTAGAGACCTGGTTTGAAATGTTTAAGTCTTAATGTCATTTGCAGGGTTAAAGTAATAGTTTTGACCTTTTTATTTGCTTTGAAGATTCTCATATTAATAATTAACCATTCAAACGTTAACCCACAAGAAGATTTTTGCAGATGCCATCAGTTAAACAGCAAAATAAGTAATATTCAAAAATGTTTTAAAAGTAAATACGACTCATGAGGCTACACGTGCCTCTTATTGGAGTAACTTATTGAATAGATTAACACATCTTGCTAATTTAGCACAGGCAATTTGAATTGTTATAGTAATAGTTTATTAGTAATAGGTAATGATCATTTAATGAGGCTCGGCTATCATTCAGGGGGGTAAAAATCTAAATTAGCATCCCTTGTGTATATGAAGATGGAGACAGGAACAGCTTAGCTAAGCATAAATGCCTGGAAAATGGCTATGTTTGCGTAGGTCATAGGAATCATCTAAACAAGCACCTGTAACTCCATACAAAAGCCTATAAGTTTTAGTTTCAATGCAAGTTATATGTCTGACTTTTGACTTCCAGGACTTTTCTTGTCACTGTGAAGCTGCCAGGCAACCTTTTTCTATCCTTAATACTCAATTACGCCAACCATCATCCTAGTTGTAGCTTAATATTTAAGATATGAGTAGTATTCATCAATCTCTAACTGTTAGGCAAAAAGGCAAATAGGCCTATTTCCCAAATTGTCAAATTATTCCTTCAAGTTGCTGACTAAACCTTGTGCTTAAAGTTAAAGTGATTGAAACTAAAAACTAATAGAAGTCATGCCAAACATGCAGCTCTTTCAGATTAAATAAAGTACTTTTATTAAGTTATACATATGAAAACTTTCATCAACCTGTCTGCAAATGTAGAGGGATGCCAAAATGATTATGTGCTGAGTGTCCTCTGTCTGTGTAGCAGTCCATCATGTGTTTTTTTTTTTTTAATCTAATCAGCCTTGAAGCACACGAACATTACAGCTGCAGCTGTTGGGTGATAACTGAAACCTGCCACCAGTGATGGGCTAATGTGGTACCGTGGTGCCTGTCATGTGAAGGGAAATGGGAAGTCATGGTGAGTCATGATTGGCCATGGCTATACTGATCCTAGCAGGGGCACATGCTCTTCTTTTCATCTCTCTCTCTCCCTCCCTCCAGCAGCCCTAACTGCTACTGTATATGAATCTTAATGAAAACATCTCTCTTTGTCCGACCACCTCTCCCATCGATTTTGCCCGCAGAGCCGGCGGCGTGCTTGACAAAATGTGATGCGTTATAGATTACAGATTACCATCTTAAATTGCAATCAGCACCATAATAGATGAGATTGTTTCAATGTAGTGACATAATAAAGCAACCCTTGTCTGACCGGAGCATGCAGATTCCTAACAGCGCTGTTTGTGCATGTGTGTGTTGATAAATGTTTATGTGAGGGGCAGATGCAACTGTATCATGAGGGTTTTTATGCGATGGAGAGATACACAGAGGAAGCATATTGCCTGTTCATAATGTAGTCTTTGTCTACAACACACAGATGACTCCTTTGTCTCGACAAAATGAGTGTGTGTGTCTCCATAAAGTGATGATTAACAGCAGTTTTCAGCTGCTGTTTACAAGCTTGAGAAAGCATGTGGCTGATGTTCTCAAATAAATAAGATATTTAAAGTTAGAGGGGGAAAAAAAAGGTGCAAATGAGACAACATTTGACATCCAGAGACGGAGACATGGCGGAGACGCTGGTATGTGCGTGTCAGGGTTGTTGCTGACAATCACTGGGTGACCACGTACGTCTGCCCCCCACATACACACGCACCCTGTGCTTCTTCTCCTTGGCCTCTTTGCCCTCTGAACCTAACAGCTCAATTTCAGCCTACCCCTGCACACGCACACACACACTCCAGGCATTGGGCGCCTGTAGACTTAAATAGCTCTGCGCTGTAGGACACTTGTAAATAACAGCCTATTAGACTTGAGACATTACCACCAGCAAATATCTCACTCTTACTGGCATGGTTAAACAATTACTTCTCAAAAAATGTTTGCTTGTTATTCCTGGAAACAAACTGGAACTAAGGAAATGAATGGAAAAATACCGTAACAATGTAGAACAACCACAGATACATGCATACTGTATGTGTATAGCATAATAAATAAATCAGAGCCTGTTGTTTCTCGCGGTTCAAACAGATTTCCTCCTCAGGGAAACTACTGGACTTTAAATGGATGTAAGACATTCAAAGAAAAAGCGAGAGAAAAAAAGAGGCAAGGGGAGTGGAGGGTGAGAGAGAGAGGGGGGGAGAGAGAGAGAGAGAGAGAGAGAGAGAGAGAGAGAGAGAGAGAGAGAGAGAGAGCATCTAATAAAACTGATCCGAGGATAAGAAGTGTAGAGTAAAACTGAAAAATGACGAGGACAGGGAGACAGAGAAGTATGTTTTTCATTTCCACAGCACAGTGCGAAAGTAAAGCAAAACAGAGCAGAGCGCAGCGGGCCTTTTCAACCTCTCAGCCTTTCAACAAACAGCCAGCTGGTGAAATATTGATGCTTCAATTCCAACAAAGAAATGTCTGAATGATTTTGGTACATCTGAGTGGGGAAATTCACCTATCTATAATTGATATGGCTGAAATGTTAATAACTGGATGGGAAAGCACCGGAACAGAGAAATAACAGGAGAGGAGGGAAAAGTGTAAGTGTGTGTGTGTGTTTCTGCCCTCCTGATCTATGTGTATCTGTGGCCCGTTACGCTCATAGTGTCCATTAGATTCCTGAGAGCCAGTGGTCTCTCCTGTGCCATGTGTAGGATGCATTCATACCATTTTATAGAGTCTATGATTTATACGTCACATAACAGTCCCACAGAGTTGAGGTAAGGCCAGATGTGTCATTTATAGTGAAGCAAATAATAAAAGACTTCGAACGATCTCTTTTTGACAGACCGTCCTTAAAAAAAATCTCTTGACTTTTATAAGCTGTTAACCTTTTCACAGTGCTTGTGTCGGATCAGAAACTGTTGCAGATGGTGCCCCAGAAAAACCAGGGAAAACCTGTGGTCCTCATCGTGTTAATGTCCCACCAGCTAGCTAATCACAGCAGCTCTGCCCTGCGGCTGCAGACTAGCGTGCACAGGTTGACCTGCGCTCACACGGTGGTTGTCCTTAAAAACGATCTGGTGTCAAGGAAGGCAGGTTGCCTAGGTGAGTTAACCCCCATTTACCCTTTGGCACTTTCAGAACTGTTGCTATAGGGCACCACAGGAATTAGTTCTAAAACCCTGAAGTATGTTAGCATTTTAGCACACATGGGGTCTAACCTCTCAAACTCAATGAGGATTTTGAATGGGTTTTTGGTTTGCTGCCTGAAATAAGGTCTGTGGTTAACACAAGCTGAAGAGAAGTTCATGTTTTGTTGTATGACATAAAATACACTAGTAAATAGTACCCAACCTTTGAGTTTTGGAGTTTTTATGTGTCTTTAAAAAGGCGGTTGCTAACAAGTGGCTAAATGAGACTACAGTGGTTGACGGGGACATTAAACGTCATCACACTGGACACGGACGGGAACTCTCTCACTAGTCCACCTCACAGCCTCTAGTCGTGATTTTCAGAGTTCTTGCAAACTGTTGTACAATAAACAATTTATTAGGCTACAGATTGGCTAGCTCGTCAAAACCGCTGCTTAGCTTGTCAGAGAGCGTCTGAAGCTAACGGTAGTGACGTTCAAGTCAGTTTGCTGTAGCATAACATTAGCTTTTTACTACTGCAAGCATCAGCTTTTACATCATAAAAGTGGTGTTAATTTGTGGAGATTATCCTGCCTAATAAAAATGTCAGCATCAGAAACCTGTTTGCTACAGAGCTTATTTTCTGCAATGATCCAAAATCCAATGCAAAAGTCCCATAGGCGAATTCTCAGTAGACCCCATGGTGGTGCTACTTGCAGGTTGGCCTACAAAAATACATACATTTCGCTTGTTCCCTTTTATAGCACAGTTAGCGCTATTAGCATCCCATCCACTTTGGCAGTACAGTGTTGTCATAGTCGTTTCTGTTTTTGCTCCATGCCCCTTCCTATCCAGCTGTTGTGCCCCCCCCCCCCCTGTTTAACATTTTAAAATTCTCTCACATTCTTCTTCAAAAATATTTACTTTATTTAAGATTTATGGTATTTAAACTTTATGCTTCTCTTTCACTTCTCAACCAGTCTCATGCCTCTTTGCCAGCATTTTCCATGATTTTTCCCAGCACGCCTGTTTGTTTTTCTTGATCTCTGTGTGCTGTATTTTCATCTTATGCTGCAGAACCGCCTGCCTTTCTTTCAGCCTTACCGTGAAAGCAAAGCCAAACAGCCCGAAACAATGATGGACACCAAATCCTCTAATCTGTGTTAATTCTTCCGAAGTGTGAAAACCATCCTGGAACAGTAAATGTGTTGTAATTAGACTTTGATAATTAGAGACAGGGGACTGAGGGAGGTCCCAGAGTGATTATTATGGGATAGCTAAAGCCAGAGAAACAGGAGGAGAGTGGGCTGAAGTTCACGAAATACACCAACACCAAATACACCAACTCTCACACAGACAGGCTGGTGGAGGCAGAGTCTCAGAAGAGACAGTGGGAGAAAATAAGACTCTTTTTCTCTTCACATTATTGTAGTCAAAACTCCCCTCACTGACCCTTCTTCAAGCAATCAGAGTCTTCGTATCTCTTAATTCACTGTTTTTTAACATTTTTTCCCAACCAAAACGTTAGCCTTACCTGCAGTCCAGCTTCTCTATCTCAAAGTGTGGGTTGAAGTTGAGGACGATGCGTTGCGAAGGCTCGGGCGCAGTGATGACCCAGCGACAGTTCTGGTGAGGAGGGTACTCCAGTGGGTAGCCGGGGGTGGTGATGTAACCGGCATCGCTGGCATCTAGATAGCCGCCGCATGGCTCAGACGCTGCATGGGGAGAGAGAGATAGAAAAGTTAACTCATCTGATAAACAAGTTACGAAAAGTCAAGAATAATCAGAAACATGCTTATTTTCTGGGGTCTAGGAAATCGTCCAAGTCAAAGTCAAAGTGAACTTTATTGTCAACCAAATGATGCAACAGGTAGTTACACAAAGGACTGAAATTGCATTTCCCCATACTCAAAAAGTGCAAGTAAAAATATCACACAAAACATAAAATATATACAACAAATAGTGCAAACAGACAACAACAATGGACACAACATAAACAGACAAACAATGGACCTATAAGTTAAATAAAGAAAATCACAGTGTGCCAGAGTGTAGTCAATTTTTGAGGTATGTTATTGAGGTGCTATAAAAAAGATGCAATGCAGAAAAGTACAGAGCAGCATGGAGATGCAACTGTAAACCTGTATGATGTTGTGCATATAAAGAGAATAGTGCATAACATTGGGTTATTTTAAGTTATTTTGACAGTCAGTTGGTCTTTGTTTGTGTCATGATCATGGTGGTTTTTCATCATGTTGTGTTATTTATGGAAATGTACTGAAAGCTTTGATAAAATCCTTCCGGTTAATCCTTTTCCATATGTTATTAGAACAAGTTCACATATCGGATTGAGATCGTTAGAGTTTCCCAATGTGTTTAAAAAAGATAGTGAAGAAAAAGTGATTAGATTAACCTGCAATGTCCTGCAACTATAATAAGTGTAGAGTACTTCTAGGGTCAGTGTTGTTTGCTTATCATGACTTACCAGAAAATAGGGCTGGGCGTTATATCCGTATTACGAGTTATACGAGTTAGGACCACTATTTGTTTGTTCCTTTCTGCACACTAGCAAGAGCTTGTTCCAAAAAAAACAACAATGGTTCTGCAATTTGGAAGTATTTCTGATTGTAGATGAAAAGCATCTGAATCTGATTAAATTCCCTGAAAAGGTGGAAAGTTTTGAATTTGATAAAGTCTTTAAATAAAACAGGTTGATGATGATTTCTTGTGGCGTTGATTTAAAACTAAACACTTTGCATGTTTTGTTTAAAATACCAATATATATCGTATATCGCCATTCGGCCTAAAAATACCAGGATATGAGTTTTGGTCAAAAACACATCAATATTCTCTACAAACTCATTCAATTTTGTTTTCTTTACATATTTGTTCCTTAAAGCCTGATTTTGGGGTTCAAAACTGATAAAATGCAGATAAGAGCTGTGTTTGCAGAAACAGGATATGAGAAACAAAGAGTGTGTGTCCATGTGTCAGTGTGGATGTAGGGTCAGAGGTCAACCCAGCATCACGACATACAAAGACCCCATTCTGACCCGTGAGGACTGACACACAGACACACTGACACAGAGACACACAGTGCTGGAGCCCTCCAGATGCCTCAGTTACTGTCACAGGGCGGATCCACTTGTCAGCAGTAGTACGTATGTGTCATGTCATCAACAATGCCGCTCATTCACCGCCGCAGATGTACCCTGACATAGATGGGGTAACTCATAGATATCTGTGACACCCAATGACATAACACACACAACTCTACTGTATTATATCTATGGCGGCCATTGTACGCCATGCTGGCAGCCTGTTTGATGGACTGTGCAGACGTTCTACATGAGCTGAACTTCCTCATTGTTTAACATCTGCGAAACTTAAGTTAAACCATCATGGTGGATATACTGAGTGCCACCTTTGTTCAGTCCAAGCACTTCCAATCTGCCACAAGGGACTCAAGAACTGAGGTTGTTGCTCTTTTAACATCCCTAAAATAACACTCACCAATCAAAACTGTGATAATGATTACATGTAGTCATGGAAAACATTTTTAGGCCACCTTTGTTTTCTTCATTTTCTTGTTCATTTTAATTCCTGGTACAACTAAAGGCAATGAGATAAGGCAAAGATAATGATTTTGGTTATAAGAAAACCATGGCAATTGGCTAGATATCAGCTCTTAAATAAAATTTTTATGAGCTATTTTTGTTGTTATTATATTTGTCCAAACAAATGTACCTTTAGTTGTACCAGGTATTAAAATGAACTAGAGAAAATTAAGAAAACAAATGTGGTCTAATAATTTTTTCCATGGCTGTATGTCCGGGTCAAATTGATCACTAAAAGCACATGATCAATATAACTTTTTTTTTTCATTTTTCTTTATTTCTCATGCAGATTGCCACTTAATTTATACCTGTAACTTTACTATTTTCTGAATTTTATTTACTGTTTCCAGATTACTATTACTAGCTGTTTTAAACATTTTTCAAATCACTGCACAATTTTACTATACACTATATAGTTAAAATAAGCACTATAATATAGTACAGCAGGCCTACTGTTTACATAGTTGCGAATTGTCTGCGGAAATTGCTGACTTGACTAATAGCATTAGCATTGATGTCAGAGGTGCCATACAGCCAGTAGATTTCCACAAGCAGGCGTTCCTAACTTGATGCAGTAGCGAGCAGTGTATTATATGTAAGCTCTTAGAAGTTAAAGTATTGAGATGGATAGAAGATGCATAAAATATGATGTTGAGGTTTTGAGGCACACAGGACGTTTCTGATGGCCAGCATTGGCCCATGAGCCACACTTTGAGCCATTTTTACTGTTAATGGACTGCTTGATTACTATGAGCGAACAATTTAAAGATTATTTGAATGATTGTGTTCTAAGCATTTAAGTGGCCGATCACTGTAACTGTGATCACTATAGTAGTTTCCACTGTAATAATATAATATCTTTCAGTGTTTGCATACAAGTGGCTACTTATATACACATATGTGTCTTAAATGTGACCTTTAGGGAACCATTGGAAAGAAAACTAAAAACAAGTCTTCTGAGTTTGTCAAGTAGACCATTACTTTGAAAAGCACCACTTCATCAAAGAAATGATTTCTGCACAAAACTGTGATTACACTCTACATTCGTACCAAAGCAGATGGATTTCCAACAAATATTTTGGGCAAAACGATGGCCACGACGGACCAGGTTATGCTAATAAAAACAGCATCTGCGAACGGCGGCTGCTCTCTGGGAAGAATTTGGCCAGTGAGCGAACCCCTTAGATAATTTCCTGTTTATGAGAGAAAAACAAACTCACAATCAAGCTCCTGATGGTCTATATTACTGTTTCAATCAGGGCTACATGTCCCTGAACAAACCTGCCTCATTAAAAAAAAGAAACTGTAGATTTGTGTGGAGAAGTTGTTGAACTTCTCCGTCTGTGCCGCCGCCTCGCCCGCTGTGCTATATGACGTTTTATTTATTGCCACAGTGCTGAGTGGGGTGACATAGCCAAGTCAAACTACTCAGCAGAACACAGCATATCTTAGCACTAAAAATAGGCCTGCTACTGTAAACCTACTCTGAGACGAGTCACACATGCAAACATTAACACACACACAGCATAAACACTTTATCAGACACCACCGTCTAAACAAATTCATATGGGAGGGTAAAACAAACATCAGAAATCTCACTTTATTTTATAAATCATAGCTGCGGAAATGCACTGAAGCATATAAAGAGCCAGCAAGGGAGGATAAAAGTAGAGGTCAGATCCAAGCACACACACTACACAAAGTGATTGACACTTTGGCATCTATATCTGGTGTCTACCTCACTCTGCCTGCAAGCAATTAATGATCAGCCCTGTGTAAGTCTCTCTATCTCTCCTCCCTCTGTCGCTCTCCCCTCCTCTGTCATGCTGTGAGCCAACTAGTCATGTCTATCTCCTCCTATCTGTTTCCAATCTCCCTGGTGACATACAGTAATACAGGAGTAGAGTTACAGGGCCTATGTAACCCGGCCAGATGCATTTCATCTCAGCACCACCTGGATTAGTGTTTAACCACTCTGGAATCTCACAGCAGCATCAGCCAAACACCACTTTTAGCACACGGCGGAGCTAACTGTCTCTAAAATCTGAGATATGCTGAGGCGATGCGAGGGGGAAACATCTAGGGTTGTTAGAGAAATGTAACTGATTAATAACCCATGTCTTGGGACTCATAACGCATACTCAGTTGTTATTAGTTAGTTAGTTGGGATGGGTCTTAAAATGAGAAGAGTACAAATGTGTTCCTGTTAGATTCAGTCCCATGATGAAGCTCTGAAAGAGACAGTGAAGTTTTATTCTTTTTTTTTTATAGAGAAAAAAAATTAGTCTTTACTTTACTTCAGCTTTCAACCTTCTTTTAGTATTCTTAACACACTGAATCCCAGTCAGACAGTCTTTGAATAAAAAGATCATGTGTGATGCTTACATTAGAAAAACAAAACAAATGTATGTAATCTAAATACTCAAAAATGTGTAATTTAAGATTTTGCCAAAAAATAAACTGTTTGCATTAAATATATTCTGAAAAAAACAAGCTATGACTCAGCTGAGACCAAGTGTAATACAAAGCACAAAAAATCTGTGAAACTTTGACTGATCTGCAGGCTGTTTACACAGAGCAGAGAGGAGAGGACAAGAGAGGTTGTAAGTAGAGGTTGTTAAAATAGTTAATTGTGTAGCATTTGGAGCCACTTCCCAATATTGGTAACACTTCTGGGCACTTGGGGGAAAAAAACATATACATATATATATATTCAATTTTATTCCAATTCTTGTAGTATCAATTATCAACCAATTAAAATAGTTTAACTTGTTTTTCCTTCTTTTTATGATTCATTTAATAAAATAAGTTCTCCTACTTCTAGCCATGATTGTACTTTTTTCCATAGATGCGCAGGGCTTAAATACAGCCTTAAAAAAACAATGCCACAGTGAGTAAAATGTAACAGGAGCAAGAAAAATGCCTTTAACTGTTCAGGGGGTTAACCAAAACAACAGCATGTCAGAGATATGCATACTTTATCTACCTAATTCTCATATTTCTGTTGATGAAAAGAGGTGACATGCTGGTAGCAAGCTAACTGTTCCTGCTTATCCATTTCTGATATTTTTAATCAGATTAACTGCCCTCTCCTCTCTGCTCCTCTCCTATCTCCACCTCTGGAGTGCAGCCGATAAAGACAACACCTCCAAGTGTCTGATGAATACGGCGGGTGTGATAGAGAGGCAGAAACTCTGTGTGTGTCTGCTCTGCCTCAAGGGTCTATCAATCTGTGGACTCACACACAAACTCAACGATTATCACATCCAAAGAGGGCAGAAAGGGACACAGGTGAAGGTGATTAGTGCAGTAATGACATCACGTCACATCAGTAAGGAGAAACAGTTTTCCTACAGGGACATCTGACCTATTTGGATGTCTATTTACAAAAAAAAACTGATATAAATACAGCTTCCAAAAGTCAATCTACAGCAATGCTGATTTGTATTCCACACATACAGCGGCCTGACCTGCATGCTGGGAAAAAAGTGTAACGTCTGTGTGTCAGAACAGAGCAGATGCTGAGTTGGGAGAAAGCCTGAATTCATGTCAAGAATTATCAAACAAGTAGAAGTGACAGAGAGATGGAGATAGTGTCAAAGAGGGAGAGAGAGAAAGAGGGGGGGGTGTAGGTGTTGAGAGGGGGAAAGAAAAAAAACATTGTTTCAGTTGCTTTGAGTCTTAAAGCATAATTTGCCCCAAAGGACTAGAAATGCCACTGCGTTCCTAGGTCCCAGCTAATTTTAGGTGAGTACAAATGTGATCATAACAAATTATGAGATTATGTAGAAACAGAATATAAAAATGGTAATAAACTAAACTCCTGCAGGGTCACACTCTGCCCTGAACTTCTGCAGTGAGCTGCTTTGTACAGTTTTGAAGACATAAGTGTCATATTAACACATCATCATGTTCCCTGTTCCCGGTTTTTCTGTCCCTCACAGAAGACACAAACACTTCTCTCCTCTTGACCCCGGACTTCACACGAGACAGCTTTTCCTCTCAACCACATCAGCATGTGTGATCTTCAGGGAGAGGCTTGAATTTAGACCACATATTCACAACAAAATGCACAAACACAAACCGCTGAACATCGCTTATCCCCCTCTGGCTTACACATCACTGAATCAGACCTCACACACACACACACAGAATAAGCAGCAGTAAACGGTGCTAAGCAGTCAAGCAGGGATATAAGACAGGTCCCTGCATTATTTATGTCTCTCCGCCACATTTAGTATTGCACCCTGATAACACCTATTCAGCAACTTTTGCACACACACCTCAACACACACACACACATACATGCACCCGTACAAAAATGTAATAAAAAACTAGCATGCACAGCAGCATGCACACAAACTGTCACACAAACCTCAAACATGTAGGAAATTGCACACACACTTCCACATGGAGCTGCTTTGCAAAAAATTGAACTAGATCCTTGTTTGTTGGCCCCAAATGCAAATCCTGTGACCCTTTTTTCGAGCTCTGAGGGGGAGTCTGATGTGACTTTAAAGAGACACTTTTCATTCTGTCGCAATCGACTTCAGAATTCACTCCCATTGGCCAGAGCTCATAATGAACCCATTAGTAGTTTGAAGTGTGTGTTGTAAACTGTATTTAATAATGAATATATTTTAATCATTTGCATCAAAACCTGAGAGAAATATACTAATTTCCTCATTGATTTCTATGCATTTCTCACTGTTTACAATGCAATTTCAGTAGGATGACTTCAGGATCATGAAGCACTCACAAAACACTTGAGGTGTTGTTACCTTAAACGGTAGAAATGCAGACACATTTGTAGCAAAAAGCTTTTGTGTGACTCTGGGAATATGAGAAACACTCCAAATAACAGGCTGAAATGTCTTCTTTGGATCGGAACCAAGGGGCTTTTAGTCATTGAAAACCTGGGAAACCTCAGGAATGGACAGACAGGGAGAGAGAGAGATAGAGAGAGAGAGAAAGAAAGAGAGAAGGAGGCAGAGGAGGGCGAAAAAAGAAACAAAAAGAAAGAAAGAAAGAAAGAAAGAAAGAGCATAATGCCAGAACATCTGTCTCCCATCATCTGAAAAGAGAAAGTCAGCAGCTCAGAAAAGCTCACTGGACAGAAAATACGACTCTCGCACACACACACACACACACACACATACACACAAACAGGTGGGGTAGTGCTTTTCTCCAGGTGCCCTGCATTAAGCCACAGTGGAAAACAACAGAGAAAAGAGTGTGTGTGTGTCTGTTAAACAGAGCAAGAGAGGGATGGCGGAGGACTACAAAGGGTCTGAAAGACAAAAGGACTGATGGGAAAGTGGAGAGAAAAGAATCAAGGACTTATTTTAAAAAAAGAAGGATGAGTGTGTGATACAGAAGAACTGATGTGAGAACAAGCTCAGAGACACTACCTGATATGTGGGGCTTTGGAGAGTTGAGAGGGAATATGACAGTGGACACAGGAAGAGAGTAACAATGACTAAGTGGAGGAGAGCAGTGTGAGAAAGGGGACGGAAAAGAACAGTGTAACAGGAAAAGGTAGATAAAATGTTCAAGTAGTACTAGAGGGAAAGAGTATCAGGTTAAATAAACTGGTTTGGGGCATATCATAGTGGACAATAAACTAGGGCTGGGCGATATGGACCAAAAGTCATATCCTGATATATTTAGGCTGAATATCAATATATATCCCGATATTTTTATCGCAAAGTGAGAGCAAATATTCAGTCAAAGTCAAACCAAATATGACATGTCACAAGTAGTTTTATTGAAACCGCTTATTTAAGTGAACATAAATACTGTATAACAACAAGAGTACCTTTTTAAAAAAAAAAATCAAAGCTCTATAAAGTGCACATTTAAATAGAAAAATATCTTAAATAAAAATAGCCTATATATGAAATGAAAATGAATATGAAATAGGCCAATCTGTTTCTGAAATAAATATACTTATATGAGAAAAGAATAAAGAACATTACAAGAGAAATAAATACGACAAAACCTAGTAAGGGCAGCATTTATATATAAAGAAAGAAAAAAAATTGAACTATATCGATATATGCGATATGGTCTAATTCAATATCACATTTGAAAATATATCAATATATTTTTTATATGGATATATCGTCCAGCCCTACAATAAACTACCCTATCACTTGACTGTGATATTTGAATTGTGGCTAATGATAATAAATTGATTTTTTTGTAAAATATGCATGATTTAGGGACAATATACAACAAGTCCTCCAATTTCAAATACATGTCTGTATTCTGATCTAGAAGTGTTTTCTGATCCCCCTCTTGGCAGGATGACATCATTTGTCTGCTCCTTCCCAACCCGTAACAAATCACTGTAAATCTGTTTTATGATGTGACAACACTGAGGCCAGACCTCCCCCCCCGTGCAGAATTTATCATTCCATAACAACGACACAGCGTTGTCGTACAATTTTGAGGTTCTTTTACTTGAGTTCTTCTATGTAATGTAACTTTATATTTTAACTTTAAACAAATATTGTACTTTTTACTCCGCTACATTTAGCTGCCAGCTTTAGTTCCTTTCAGGACAAGATTAAACATAAAAACATGATAGATTTAAAGTGATTAGACACTTCATTTAATCAAACCTCATAACAGCATATCAAATAGTTAAAATGAGCCCTATCTTGAGGATATAAAAAAGCTGTTTACATAAAAGCATCAATACAAATAATATATTTGGAACATGTATAACAATCTCAGTGGGTTCATAAGTACTTTTGATGCTGATACTTTTGTAATTTTACTTCATAAGTTTTGAATGCAAGTAAAAACTTGTAGTGGAGTGATTTCACAGTGTGGTATTAGTACTTTTACTTAAGTAAGAGATCTGAATACTTTTTAGACCACTGCTCCACTTTGTGTCTTTGTTGGTTGGATCAGCCAGTACACAGGTTTCCCTCGTGGCTCACTGCATCAGGTTTGTTAGTTGAGTTAACATCTCATTTTGTTAAGCTTTATTTTACATTAGAGCTTTTTAAGGCCCCTATACCTATTTATTCAGTTGCTTTCAGTTATTTTTCTTTGTTGAACAAAACAACTTTTTTAACAAAATAATATTTTTTTTTGCCAAATAAATCCAGATTTTTTACCATGAACCTGTGTCCTTGTGACTGTTTAGTCCACAACAATAGCTAACCCCCAACCCTAACAATAACCTGTTGGCGGCCAGGTGGGTTTGGTGGGGGTTAGAGAGGTTAGGGGGCCCCTTCACTACTACCTGTTTGATGCATTTATAGAGCCAAAGGGCCCCATGTTACTATCTGGTCCATATGAACTTCAGTTGACAGTGTTTATGCATTCCTATTCAAGTTTACCTTTAATCATACCATTGAACATTGAAGGTTAAGGGTCATGTTTATGTTGTTTACAACTCTGCATGTTCCTGCTTCAGTTTTCAGTTAACAGGGCCAATCTACTCTATAGAGAGATGTTAAAATAAACACAGGCACTGGTACATTAAGTTCCTGGCACCATAAAAAAGTAATGTGGGAATGTCTTCTTCTGAACTGTTTCTCAAAAAATAAAAAAAATAATGTTTTATACAGCTGTTTAAACACATCCGAACACAATCCTAACTGCATCTTCAGGTTTTAATTTGAAAATGTGTACTAGGACAAAAGAGTAAAACTTCTGATCTCCATCAACAGGTCTATGTTCTACCTCTGGAGTCATATTCAAATAGTAAAGAGTTGAAATAAATAAAGAATTAATACAGCAACATAAATTGTGTGTATTTCTTTAAGCAGCCATTAAAATGTATAGTAAAAGCAGCTTACCTAACTCTATGCATTATCCCTTTAAGATGTGTATGAATGACTCTAACAAACCCTGTGAATGGATTTCCAACAGTTGAGCTTTATTCTCTGCCGGGCACAGAGAACAAGGATGAGAAAACATAGATTGACAGAGTCAGAGAGAATAGACAAGAGTGACAAAAAAACAGTGAATGAAAGAGTAAAAAGAGATTTCCCACCGTGCAAAGTGGGGCAAAAAAGAAGGTGAGGGAGGTTTCTTAATCGGAGCGAGGGAAAACACTGACAGAGGGAGGTGTGGAGAAAGAGACAGAGCGCACCATTAAAGGAGAGGTGAAGTGCCATGAAAAGAGGAAAACAACAAGATGATTCAGCGTGAAGGGAGAGAGAGAAAAAAGAAAGCAACCTGTGGCCTCGCACGGCGCTGCTCCGGAGGGACTACTGAGGACACAGAAGGCTTAGCCTGCAAACACACACACACACACACACACACACACACACACACACACACACACACACACACACACACACACACACACAAACATGCTTCTGTGTGTGGGTGAAGGTTTTAAAAGAAGTGAGGACAGGCAAATGTCCTCATTTGAAGGATGTCCATGCTCTCCCTTTTCCCCTCTGGACATTTGTTCTTCACAAGTGTACAAATACAAGAACACACACACACACACACACACACACACACACACACACTGATCTCCCCTTCCTCTCTAATTACTCCAGTCATTACCAATGAAGCCAATGAAGACATTAGAATACTAACAGTTTACTAATGACATGATAACTGTAATTAGAACATCCTGCTGGACCCACTAATTGTCCTTTCCCTTTTACAGACGGGAGAGAGGGAGTGTGCCGAAGGTTAATTTGCTTAATGTTTATTCGCTCACTGCAAACTAGGTTCTTGATGTCAGTGGACCAGACGCTCCGTTGTTCAACCACATATTATTCTAATGATGGGAAGGCTAATGTTCTCTCGTTTTGTTCCCAAATTTCTTTTGTAGAAATTTCAATGGCTAATTTAAATGTTTTTTACTTGAGAAAATTGCCTGAAGAGAAAAGGCAGCAAATGAAAAACACTGCAGTCTGAATGAGTCACTATGAAAAAGGATAACCCTAAATCCTGAAACCTGGTAGAAACACCTGCTACCTGCAGCATAATTAAAATGAAATCAGTTTTGAAGAAAGCCTTCGCAGCAATGTGTCACCAGCCACAGATTAGCATACAGATGTCACATCCAAAATATGAAATCTAACCATCAGAGTAAAGAGATTGCTCAAAAAAGTGTTTTAATTTGAGTTTAATACTAGCCTAAAGGTCCCATATCATAAAAAAGTGGTATTTCTATGTCTTTTTTATTATAAAGCAGGTCTAGGTGCTATATAATCTATATAATATAATATCTGTTAAAGCATCCAAATGCTCAATCCACAGAGAAATGCACACAGTCCATATACATAAAATGTGCTTTTAAACAAGCCATCATGACTTCTATAAGGTTGTGATGTTAGAACTGCACTAAATATAGGTAGAAAGTGCCGTTCCCTGGCTGCAATGATGGTGCAGAGATGACAGGAGTGCAGATGCAGAAGGCTTGACCAATCAGAGGAGACTTAGGGAGGCCTTAAAGAGACAGGCGCTAAAACAGAGCATTTCAGATAGACGGTGGTACAATCAGACAGATGATAAAAGAAAAATTAGGTATTTTATGAACATTAAAGCATGTAAACATGTTCTCGAAGAAAACTTAAAACACAAGTATGAACCTTAAAATGGGCCTCAAATGTCCCCTTTAAATAAATTTCATTTCTATGGTTTCAAGAAAGTGCCCTCTGCCTCAAACCATTGAGTAGAAGCTGAAAAAATATCCATTTGCCAAACCATCCATTGAAATATAATTAAATTTTCAGAATGAGTTAGAAAATTTGCTTATATTATAATCAGAGTATTTATTAATAATATGCTTTACTTTGGCCTGAAACCATCCAGTGCTCGCCAGAGGAGAGGAATAAATCTGGGTTGGTTTACTGCAGGTGGCTCCACTCAACTACTGCTTCACACTCTGCTGCTTTCCTCTTATTTCACTAATGCCCTCTCATGCTCTCTCCATCTCTGCTTCTCCCTTTCCCTCTCTCTTTTGCACTACTACATGCTCATGATTTCTTGCTCTCCATCTCTGCTCACTTACTCTTCTCATTGTTTCAGCGTGCCAAGTGTTTCTTGGGCCTTCTAAGCACGAACCATCCAACCCATCTGATGATACGGCAGAGATAAAGAACGACTCGCATGGGGAAAAACAATTATAGCAAATCACCAGAAGATATGGGAGATACAGAGACAAACATGTATGGATGAGCACTAATCGCCTCTTCTTTTTATAGCAGCTGCAATATAGTTTGCTCTTAATATTGAGTATTCACTCTTTTTTACTCAGTTATTTGACTTTCCATAATACGCTGATGTATTTCTAGCCTTTCTAAAGTGCGTAATTATCCATGGAGGCACAAAATTACAGTGGAAGGAACAAACACAGTTAAACCCATATTTATAGAAAATGATATCTGTAATATTATGGGCTAATAACTAATCTTTTCTAACGGAAAGTAATTACACAGAACAACTGTGTCAGAGGCAGTTAGTCAATTCATCACGTCGTGAGCTAAAACAGGGTATAACCCCATTGTGCGAACAAATGACATGGATGGTTTGTTTTATTGATGGCCAATTGGAGCTTACAGAGTATTATGACCTCCACCAATGTAACATTTAATTATTACAAGGCGGCCCCACGGGGCGACACAGCACCAGGTTGTGTTAGATGTGGGGCAAAAGCTCGAGGCTAGAAAATGCATTAGGAAGCCTGGTCACAGTCAAGATACACAGTGTACATAAACTTAAAAAGCAGCAAAAGTCTTTTTAATTCTGCAGCACAATGACCTGACAATTAAAATCTACTGCCTGTACAGTAGCCTGCACAAACGAAATGCAATTTGCAAAATTAGTGCACAGTTAAGGGATAATTCCAATTTTTTGAAGTGGGATTGTATGATGTATGAAGCATGGAAGCTAAGTAAGTTCTGCGGATAGGGGCTGCAGCAAATACACATATTTTACACACCAAAGTAAAAACAAATTGCAGTTAAATTGTATGCTATATTTAGTAAAGTTTAACAATTTTATGTTGATGTAAAAGCGCTCTGTTTCAGTTCATGCAGGGAAATAAAGCCGTTATGTATGATCTTGTCAAAGTCACCAGACTCCTTTGGCAAAAACAGTCATTTTAACTTCACAGAACATGAGGGCTGCTGGTCTACCGTTGCCTTGGTTGGTAAGTTTGGTTGTGTTATCGTGTTACTTCTGTGTTTTTATGGGCTGGTTCAGAGTCACTAAAATCATGCAATGACACAAACAAACAAAAAATGGAGGCAGGGATGGACCAGGAACTGCTGTGTTCTGCAATGTAAAGTAATGTTTTTGTCAATGGAGTCTGGTGGCTTTGGAGAGAGCATAGATAACGGCTTCAGTTTATCCCATGTTAACATAAACACAGCTGTCCCACAGCAAGGTAAAGCAGTAAAAATACTCTAAATATAACCCACAGTTAAACTGATATTGATTTTTTTAGGGTGGCTAAAATACATGTAACTGCTGCCCCCGTCCACAGCAGTGCATTGCTTAGCTTCTGTGCTGGTACTCCTGCCTGCTTCTCCAAACTGGGGTGAGTCCATTCACAATTTACAGTAGGTAATACACTGTCTATGAATGTATAAATGTCCCTTTATGTAGACCGATTTGTTGACTTATTCAGCCCAAAAATCTGGACAAGAAATGTCTTCCCCTGTGTTTCAGGCATTTTAAATCCCACTGGATTAGTTCTAGCCATCAAAAATCAGTCTGATAAACCAGTCCTTAGTGCATACCTGTGGGCAAGTCACCCCACTGCTAGCTTACTCCTCACACTGTGCATCACAGTGAGCCTGTTTCATCATCCTGCACATTTCAGCAGAGACACTATAGAGGCAGACAGCTGGTCTTGAGTGGCCAATTATGTCCGTTTATCTCCCTTGCAGGCACAGCTGTGATCAAACGGAATGAAGAAACAGGATCAAACAGCGAGGCTAAAAATCATTCTTCCGTTTCGTTCACTTCTTTTTGCAGCTTCCCTGTCTCTGTTACTTCCTCCCCCTGTACTTCCATCCCTCCCTCCTGCCTCTCTCTCTATATATATACACACATACACACTTCTAAGTCTCACTATGCTTCCCTTGCTCATCTCTCTGGAGACAGCGGAGCAGAGGCATCTGTAGAAGTTTACTGCTGAGGAAGCTTCGACCTACTGCTGAGCATGTGTGTGAGCTCCAGTGGTTCCTGGGGTACCAGTGGAGGGGAGCTTGAAGGAGTCCCCGGAAAGACTGAGGTTCATATAGTGTCAAAGAAATAACAGAATATCCATCAAAGTCCTCTAAAAAAGACACATATATGTGGTTGATGGTGGTAATCTTATATGGTTATCTTTAGGAACCTGCTCGTGGTCGTGGTTAAAAGCAGAACTGCTTGGTTACGGGGAAGGATTGTGGTCATGGTTTAAAAAAAGCGATGATGACTGCAGGAGGCAGAAGCGAAACCCTGATCTCTGGTGTCCAAGTCAAGCTCTTTAGGCATCAACTCACTCTATACTTCCTACTTTGGTGGTCAATGTATACACGGGCTTTTTTAAGCTGTTGATCAAATGACCAGTTGTCATTTGTCTGGATAGGAAATGAGATGCGATAGATTTCACATACAGTGTCAGCGCTTAGCAATTATTTGTGATAATCTAAACATTCAGAGGTGACATCATTCCAATCAGCTGTTCACAGAGACACAGCTCATATCTTCTCACATCAGTGCTGAAGTGTGATGTTCAGTAAAGAAAGCCTCCACTGTTGTCTGCACGCTGTTTTCTCCAAAACAACATTTGGCGGACGGGCCGCTCAATCCAAGTCATGAGATCTGCAAAAGCCCCCGGATCGCCTCCTGAATAAGCTTTAAATCAATAAAACCAAGAATGCAAGCAACTTCTCCGCAGCTGCCCGTTCTCAACTAACTCCCGATGTTGTAAACAAAAATGTATTTCCAAGCAGAAAGTGAGCCTTAAAGCAAGATTCATATAATGATTCTGACTCTTTTTTGTTCATGCATAGCTATAAGTAAAACCTTTAAAGACTATGAGAGTGATATGCATACATTTTTTTTGCTTCTACATCTATATAAGGAAGTGGAGTTCTGCTGTAAAATATCATACAAATACACCTTTTCTCAAAAGTCCTAGTTCTTAGTTCTCATTGGTTAAGACATGTAACCCATAAAACACACCTGTGGCCCTTTACAGAGAATTTAAGTTTTGATGCTGTGACGTGGAGTCACAACAGGTAGGTTTATGTTCACCAAGTAGACTAAAATACTCGATTCTGTGCAGCAGAGAAGATCGGTGAGTTATTAGTGTTCGCCCTGTGCGTAAAGATTGTTTGTATAGGCGCAATTAACATACACAGACGTACGTTAAACGCATTAAATCAGCGCAAAATGCAAATGTGCCTTGACACCTTTCATCGCGAGTACCGTTACTCCCATCAGACTGCAGCCACTAACCGCTTCGTGCAACACGGACTAGGGAGCCGCCTCGGACCTCCGTGCGTCCGGAGCGCTGGTGCAGGCACCGACAGACGGAGGCAGGAGGACAGATGACATTTGAAAGGTTTTGGCATGTTGCACGAACCTGCCAGCCACGAGACAAAAAAAATCCTTCAATTAATATTACAAGACGACATCTGAGTGGCACTTTATTTATTTTAAAAAGCGTAATAAGTCAATATTAACTCTGCTCTCACACCGCTGGCACTGAGACGAGTCCCGGTAGGAATATTATGGGACATTATAGTGATTTTTCATTATTGAACAGCTCTCCTGAGAACAGGCATTGATTGAGCTGCAGATTATATTCCACAGTACATGTTTAAGATGTTTTTCAAGACGGTAGAAATCAATATTGATGCCAAGCCTCAGTTATTACAGGACGGAGTGAGAGCAGCAGTGGAGTCCGGGCAGCTGATGGTGATAACGTCTTTCAGAAAGTTGTCCGCGTGCAGAAACGGGCGATATCAAGTGTTAAACCGAGCGAAAATGTCCATCAGGAAATTAATTAGGGTTTTTGTTAGAGAAAAAATATCTGAAATTTTTCTTCCAATTTCACCTTCGGTACGGTTTGAGAGAGATGGGTCAAAGCAACGGAGTTAGAAGACAGGACATCCTGTAGCGTGGATCTGCCTCCTAATTGTGAACTAATCAGCGCCACTGTGATTATCAACACATTATTTAAAAGGGACCCTGTCGTAATAAAAAGCGCAGAGATTCCCTTAAATGTTAATTTTCTACATTCATTTGGCGCTTTAATCCTACAGGGAAACGCCACTTTTTCTCCACGAAAGAGCTATTTTTTTTAATATATGCCGCATACTTGTGATGTTGATTGGCAAAATTGTTTCTCCAATAGAGCGTCTCAATTTCCATTTAACACCTCCGTGTGAGTGCGATTTGAGCGGGCAGAAAACGTGTCAAACTTACCTCCTTCCTCTGCTGTGACTGCTGAGAGAAAAGCCAGTAAACATCCACAAAGCCAAATGAATAAATCCATCTTTTTCCCTTAGATGTGGAGAAAAAACACCTCTTCTCCTCCTCCTCCTCTGTGGTTTTTATTCTGTATATCTGAGACAAAGCTGCAGTCCAAAGTCCTTCTTTTCCCTTGTCCTTTTCCACACTTCTCAACGTCTTTGAAGCGCAACACAAGTAGTGCCAAAAATCCACCACAAACACCGGGTTGCGTTCACCGGGCTCTCCAAGAATATCGAGCTGGTTGAACACTATTTGTACACCATTTGTCCAAGCTCTGTCAGTGTGTGCTTCTTCCTCCTCTTCTTCTTCTTCTTCTTCTTCTTCCAATCTGCGCAAAAATGATCAGGAATCAGCGCAATATTTACTCTAAACGCATCTTTACAGCTTAAAAATCCAGTGCAGTGCGCACAGTCTGCAGCACTGTCAGTCACAACGCGCGTGGGAATATATACCTCGCTGACAAAATCATAAATTTCAAACAAAGTAAAAATCACTGGTTTAAACCAGCAGGAACGAACAGAAACACGTGCATAAAACTATTCAAAAACTGAAAAAAGAGTGTTTCCTCTTCGTCTCGATAAATATCCCCAAATCTTTTGCTCTACTTCTCTCTCCCACTTGCTCATTTACTTGGTAAAAGCACACGTGATTAGGAAAGCAGGCTATCTGTTTCCATATTATCCTCTTTAATATACTGTCCCGATAAGAGTCCGCTCTTGCGCAAAAGATAACACAAGATCTCGTGGAAGAGGCAGCTCCGTGCGTAAAACTGCTCGGGAGAAAATAAACGTGCAGCTTCTCCGCTCTCCTCCTGCAAACTGTGCGTCTGTTCGCTGAAACACGCTCTTCTACAGCATGCTCTCTCTCTCTCTCTCCTTCACGCTCAGTTTATGTCTCGCTCTCTCTCTCTCTCTCTCTCGCTCTCTCTCTCTCCGGCAGCGCGCTCCTTCCTCTCCGATCTCCGCCGGGTTTGTGGCAGCGAGCGAGACTGCTCACTCAGTCCCCTGTCTCGGTGTGCGTGCACGCCGTGCGCGCGAGCGTGTATCGGATTACAGTAGGCACCTCGGCCCGCCTCCATATAGCCCCTCACTGATTAAAGAGCAGTTTCATCTCTCTCTCTCTCTTTGCCTCACCCTCTCTTACCTTGCTATATCTCTCCCTCTGATTCGTTTGTTCCAAATTTCTCCCAGTCTTTCTCCCATTCCCTCCAGTCCCTTTCTTTCCCTTTCTCTCTACTCTCCCTCTCTCCATTCTTGTTTTATTTCCCCCACATCTCTCTTTTCTTTCTCCACCTTTTGCTCTGTTTTAGTATTAAATGGAATAAAATTGAGGTAGAGAGAAGAAAGACAGAAAACAAGGGAAAGAAGAGACCCACAGCACAGCTGAGCTTTGTAGTGCTGGGAGCTTTCAAAGGAACCTGCTGATGGTTTCAGGGCATTGCAGCGGGAATGCTGTGCATGTATAAAGTAATGGAAATGGAAATGATGTTGGTGAGTAACTTAGTAACCAATTAACAAGAATAATAAGAAATATTTTTTTTAATTTAATGTGGATAGAATAGAATTTTCTACAAAAATACTTAAGTTTAAAAGATTCATGCAGAGCAGCCATTGGTAACACACACACACACACACACACACACACACACACACACACACACACACACAAGCTGCAGGCCAGGGCAGAAAGAGCTGTTTAGCAAGGGCACATGGGTCAGTGTGAAACAGAATTTATATAAGGGAAGAAAGATATAAAGATATAGCAATATGATTCTCTCTCTCTCTCTCTCTCTTACACACACACACACACACACACACACAGACAGACAGACACATACTGACACACACATGCACACACACACACACGGCAAAGAGCCAGGAGATCACTTCATGGGAAAAAATGCATTGAAGTTAACTAAATTTCTGTACACTTTCTGTTTGAATTTAAGTGACTATTTCTTCTCTCTCTCTCTCTCTCTCTCTCTCTCTCTCTCTCTCTCTCTCAGTAGTAGAATACAGGGAGGATGTCAGTGGGAGGTGTGTTTTAGGGGCCTGTAGCAACACCAAAGCTTGTGGCCTGCAAAGCTAACCCAACCTTGGCTCTCTCATTGCCTTCCCAGGACACACCCTGCACACATTCACACACAGATGCACACACAGAGAGGCCATAATGACACAGCTGAACTCACCATTGACCGCTCAGTATAAATGACGTTGTGCATGGAGTTATCTCGTGGGAAGAAAATCCCTTTCAAACCTCTTTTTTCTTTTATGGACCACAAAATCACACTATAACTGATGTTTTTCTACAACATGTGACAATTATTTATAGGCCACTGAACTCTTCTGACACAAGCTTTTCTGAGAACAAGTGAGCTTTTTACCCCTTGGTGCTCCAGAAATAAGGCTCCAAGGTTAGGCCAAATTTTAGGGAGAGAAAAACTGACTTTCCAAGCTGGTCCCTTGACCTTTGACCTCAAGATATCTGAATGAAAATGGGCTCTATGGGTACACACAAGTCTGTTCTTCACATACACACCTACTGTATGCTGATAACACACAGTTAAAGGTTAAAACCACACCATTAACCATTTCCTGTGATGTTAATTTTTAAACGCTGTCAGATGATGACTTATTTCCCAGGGAGGTAAGATGGTTAATCGGCTATATATATTTATTCTCATGTCCTGATAAGGTTCCCTTTTACTGTAACAGACCTATGTTTACCAGCAGGCAGGTGAATCACTGGTATCAGTTCAGGACAGGGACATGTGACACACACACGCAGCCGCAGATACACACCATCAAACTGTCACTCAGATGTTTCCTAACATCTCTGGAGGTCTGAAGGTATTAAGTTCTTTTTCCATGACAGTGTGTGCGTGTGTGTGTGTGTGTGTGTGTCACCCTACTCATTCCTTGGGTCCCTCTCGTTGTGCGACCTCTGTAACCTGTCCCTCTCAGCCCTCTTGCTCCCCTCATCCTGTATCATTCCACTGAAACTAAAACCATCCAGGCCAACTGGAATCCTCCAAGTGATGAGAGCGCAGAGCAATCACATGCTAATATCAATGAAACATTCCACCGAGCTGTTAGAAATGTCTTATTTGGAACAATAGAGATCAGTAAGAATGACGCCTCTCCACAGGACAATATTTGAAAACTCCAAAAATGTCAAAATCATGCTTTAATAGTAAGACTGCTTACAGTGCTTGTGACTGTTTTTAATTATTATTTTCAAAACTTTAATCATCTCCAATTCAAGTTTAATCAAAATAATTGATTCTGAAAGCGACTAAAGTAAAACACGCCATAATATCATAAGTTAAGGCTTACCTACTTCATATTTTGGATCAAAAAGAATACATTTCTTTACTTCTCTCAAAACCAGCTCATCCTGTGCTAGCCTATGCAGTAAAAGACGCAGTTTGCCAAATATGGGATAATAACTCCAAAATATGGAGGACCTGGTACATACAGAAGAAACGTAACACTTTACCACCCCGCACTAGATCGATAGACTCTAAACTCAACTCAGTTAAAGAGACACTGGTACAAAGTGAGCAATTAAATTAATTATTTAAATTACATCCAGAACTTAAGAGTAGACTGCATTCTCTTTAGTCAAATACATATAAAACAAATGAAATATGAAGAGTGTAGAAAACACTAAAAAACATTAATTAGAAAAACTTGAGATGGTTTATCATACAATGCACATGTCTTAGACACAAGACTTACTTAGCATACACACATATACACAGTACTAGAAAAGGCTCAGTTAGGCTACAGATCAGTACTGAATAATACACAGATTGAACACAAAACGCATATCATGACACTGTTGCAATAATCGCCTAAGTCATTTTTTGTAAAATTTTTTTTTTTTGCCTAAATCATCTCCTCATGACGCCGGCCATCTATGGTAAAATTGCCTACATCCTCAGTTGATCACATCATGTGATTTTACCCCTTTAAGATAATGACCTATGTCAAGTGTGTGACTTAAGCGGATTTATTATGCCTGAGTCAAAATAAAATGTGACTTGTTACATTGTATGTGGCTCATGATACTTGTCATGTCATGTTTCTGACAGGCTTGTGTGACTCTTACGTACCTTCAAAATAAAGTGTTACCATATCTTGCTTAAGTCACAAAGGCATGTTCAAGTCATTTATTTCTCTTAAGTTATAGCCTGGCTAACACCAGACCAAATCTCATTGGAGATTAGGTCTGGACACCTACAATGCATTTCTCCGTAGAGGAGGTGTGGTTTACGATCCTCCAGAGCCGTTTATTGGACGCTTAGAATGTCTATCAAAGCGTCTGTAGGTAGCTCTTAGCCAATCAGATCAGTTATACCAGATGACGTAGTAGAGCAACAGAGATGGATGTTTGTTGTGTGTGTGTGTCTGTGAGAGAGTGTTGCTGCTGCTTTGCTTCTCCAGTTCTCGCTTTCTGCAAGATTATTTATTTTCACGCTTTATTCCCCCTCATGTCATTCAGCCACACACATCCACTGATTTTATGGGCAATAAACAAGCTGCTGCGGGTCTCTGGGGGCTTCGCTGTCCCCCGATTCGGAGCGAGATCACCGGCGGTGACCGGCGGTCTCACCGGCTTGGCGCAACGAGCCGCAGAAACCGCCCGTGCGGCGCTAATAGCCCCGCTACCGGTGATCTCGTTACGAGCCGGGGGACAGCGGAGCTGCCGAGAGACCTTTCGCCTTTCAACTTTCTCTCTAAACTATTTAAAACACCATCTACAGCTAAAGAGAGTTTCGCGTCCGCAGCAGCCATGTTGGATCAGGAAAGCTTCCAAGTGCCGAGTAGTACGCGTCATCGTCTCACCGTCCCTCCCCGCTCTGTGATTGGATCCCTAAAACAGGGCTAAGATAATCGCCTCGTTTCCAGACCGCCTGGAGGTTCGAAATCAAATTCGAGCGCGCAAGGCAGTCTGGGTATACCCAGGCTACTTAAGTTACATAATTTACACACAGTGTTATTACTAAGCCAATAGCCATCCTTCGTTACATCCTTTTTGAGTGAAATGATCAATAAATGTCATATGTTACACTTTTGGTGAAGTTCTTTTTTTGTTTCCTGCAAAACTTGAAAAAATAAGTTAGGCGATTATTTTAACAGGGTGACGATATGCATATTAAAAACTTCATCCACACCAACAAGTTCCAATGCATGTATCAGACTCATGGTCTTATTACAGCCAATAAAAAAGTTTACTTTAATCCAGTATGACCAAAGTCCTCAAAGCTACTAGCAAACCTGCACAGACTCATTCAGCTCACACAGATCATCAGCTGACTGAACAACCACGATACCACCATCAATAACACAACAGCTTTAGCAGCACATTATAACATAAACCACTGCACAGAAACGAGTTAACACTCACAGACAGACACAGGTGACCGTCACTGTGAGCGAGACGAACCAGCAGTCAGGACCAATATTATGTTGCGTAATGACGCTGCGTAACGTTATAAAAACACAAAACGCGATGATCAACGACACAAAACTCACCAACTGAACGTTCTGAACGTGTGTCTGCAGCTGCAGCATCCTGCGTCACAGCCGCGCGTTAGCAAAACAGAGGCCACGTCACGTGACGAGCTTTCACCTGCCGTACGTCATCATGTGACGTAAAATAACTGATTGTAGCCAGGTCATTTAGTCTTTTATATAGCTAAAGTATTCATATTTTTTAAATGTTGATTCAACTCTGTTAATTTTTGTAATTATTATTATATTATAAATATATTAACCCATAAGAACCCACGGTGACATGCGTGTAACAAACGTTTTAAATGTTCAAGGATCTCCCATATTCAGCTTTATGCTTGACCTAAACTCATTAGGTCCCTAAGCCACACATACTCAACACCCTGGTGTGGTGGTCATGTGACTGTGAGAAGAAGTGACTTCTCCAAAATGTGGCTGTGACTGGAAACAGAAATCTAAAAAAAGTAGCTAAATTTCAAAAAGCTCATTGTTTTGTTACTAGGCTAAGTTAAAACCCATTTAACAATGGTTAAAATGGCCTAGGCTAAACTGCCAAAGATGCTTAATAGATGTAAGAACTGAGAAAAATTGTTCAAACATGGTGCTGATTATACAGAAGTTTTGTTTCCCTTCAGCATGTTTTGTTTTTTAGCACCAGGTATGTTTCCTCAAGTACATAAGTGTGTTTTTCAGTGGTTTACAGCTACAGTAGCTCGTTGAGAATCCGTCAAATGAGGCAGTGTTATTTATATTTATGTATTACTGATTTATTATTATTTTGTTATTTAAAAACAAATCTGAAAAATATCAATCCATCCATCCATCCATCCATCCATCCATCTATATATCTATATAACAACTGACCAGCTGTTTAAAACCATTACTAAAATAGCCCTTTCATGTTCAAAATCAGTGTTTCTCTGATGCTGTTCTGCAGACATGTAATGCGAAAATATTAACATTTTAATATTATTTGAATCGACAGAGATAATTCAGTCCTTTAATTGAAGTGAAATAATGAAAATAGTGTAATATTGTAGTTCCACTACTGCAAAAGAGTATCTAAAATCTCAGTATCCATGAGTTGGCAGGGAGACTTTGGCCGGGAAGAGCCAGCCATAACCTCTTCGAATCATTTTGAATTCACACCAACCCACATGGACCCAAGCCTTCTGGACTTTCCCTTCACGCATTCTTCAGTATAACTTGCAACAGTATGTTGTGAAACTAGGATATGCTAATACATGCCACCTTTTCTGCTTGCCAAGCAGTGGACTGGGTTTCCCACAAGTCACCACTGACATCACTGAAGATCCATTTTAGGGAGATGGACAGAAATGCTGTTCATGCTCACAGACAGTGGAAACTCCCTGCAGACTTATTATGCCATGAGCTGAATTTGTAGTTCTATGTACAGTTAATCATCTGAAATTGGCATTAGAGCTGATGATGAAGCTGAGAGGTTGTGCAGGTTTACTACAAACTGCTAGATAGTTTTGACAGGTTGCATGACACAGTGTGCCAAAGTTAGTTTTATTTCTTCGGTTAAGCCTTACCTGACACTGCTGGGTTTCCTCGTTGCATAGGGAGAAGTAAAATGCATTCATATGAAAACATTTTTGAGTATGTGTGTGTGTTGCAAGAGAGCTGTGAAACCAGCAGAGGGTAAGGTGATCTCTGCTCTGCGTCAGGGGAAGAACTTGTCTGCTGGCCTGTCGACAAGCACTACTGGCCCTGTCCACACCCTGCCAACACACTGCGGCCTCTATCACTCTCTCTTGTTCGCTTGATTTGATGAATTATTTTGTGCTTTTATTTAATCACATTTGTTCTTCCTTTTCCTGGCATTATCTCTGTTGTGTACCTTTTAAGTTTTCCTTCCCTGTTCTCTCGTACTTTTTTTTTTTTTTACCTCATTTTCAGTTTTCTTCCAGTAACCGATTTTTCCTTCTGTTCATTTAATTTCCTTTCCTCTCTTCTCTCCACACATTGCCATTCTCCACTCCCATTTCCCCTTTCTGTCCCTCCAGGGGCCAAGTGGGATTCACTTTCGGGAGTTAAGCGATGCAGACCAATTGCCCTGAGACTTGAGACCCCCCACGCATGAAGCTGTTTTTCTTTCTTTCTTTTTTTTAAAATCAGCAATATCAGTGTTTTTGTAAAGGGGCCCCCAAAGCAAATCGCATCTAAAGGTCCCAGAAAATAAGGTCAACCCTAGCCACTGGAAACAAACCGGATAAAAGCCTCTATCTGGCCCAATTCCAAAACAACATGTTGACACCTTAAAAACTACTGTAGCAACTGAGAAAAATACTCTAAACTTAGATTAAAAGTAATCTTTAAACCAGTCGTGGAATGTAACTAAGCACATTTATTCAAGTACTCTACTTAAGTGTAATTTTGAGGTACTTGTATTTTACTTGAGTATTTCCATTTTATGTAACTTTATACTTCTACTTCACTATATTTTAGAGGCAAATATTGTACTTTTTACTCCACTACACTTAGCTGAGAGCTTTAGTTACTTTTCAGGTCGAAATTTAACCTAAAAAATCTATTCAAAATGATTACACATTCTTATGAATTAAACCACATACCAGTATATTAAAAATAGCCCTACCTTAAAAATTAAAACACTGTTTACATAAATGCATCAATAATAATAATCCAATAATATAGTTGAAATATATTAAACAATCTGAGAGGGTCCATTCTGCATAATGAGTACTTTTACTTTTTGATACTTACATTACAGTACATTTTGATGCTGATACTTTTGTACTTTTACTTCAGTAAGTTTTGAATGCAGGACTTTTACTTGTAGTGGAATCATTTCACAGTGTGGTAGTAGTACTTTTACTGTAGTAAGGGATCTGAATACTTTTTCCACTACTGGTTAAATCAAATCTTGATCAAATGAAATGTCTCATACTATTTCCACGTGTTTTGTTAAATAAAGCAGATTTATGTGCTATTTAAATACTGTGAAAGTATCAAAATGAGCCACAGAGAAATACACAGAGCCTGTATTCAGAAACTGGGCCTTAAAATGAGCCATCAGGACTCCTATAAGGTTGTGACATCACAGCCTTATAACTATACTATATATAGTTGTAGAGACAGTGCCGCCATTATTATCATTCCCTGGCTGCAATGATGGTGCAGAGAGGCCGAGAGCCTAGATGTGTTAGACCCAGAAACACTGATCAATCAGAGTGGACTTTTTTTTTTTTAACATTAAAGCATGTAAACATACATTTCAAGCATGACTCTGAAGATGAACATAACTTCGGTGGTCAGTGGTCTCCCTCACCTCGTTCTGTCAAATTTAAATTTTTAAGGATTCCTATAATTATAAGTTATATGATATGATGGCTCAGCAGCCAGTTTGGGATCAAATTAAAATGACAGCGTATGGAATATGATATAATAATAATATTTGTATCTGCAAACTCATTTATTTACCACCTTCTGTGGACTTGGATTTGATGTTAACAAAGTGTATGCATGTGTCTGCATGTGCACACACAGCTGTATCTGCTGCAGTGACGCTCAGTAATGTTAGTACATCCAAAGTAATCACCAAAATGTTACCAGCCCCAGTGAGAATTCTCCCGATCCTCCTGATTACCACTTTACCCGCCGCTTCCCTCCCTCCATCCATCTTTGAGGTTAATGGCACATGGAGAATGTGGTGATCTCAGAGGGACCGGCAGCTCTGCATCCATCAACCTCTCCTCACTTCTACGCATGTGTGTGTGTGCCTATGAATAAATGTTTGTCTATGTGTCTGCATGTCGGAGAGTTAAAAGATGTCTGTCTGAGTGCATAGTTGGAAGCTCTCTCAAGTGAATTAATTTTTTTTTTTTACCTGTGTGTGAGTGTGTGTAGTGTCAACCTGTTGACACCTCCTGACTCTCGGGACGTGGCTGTATTTTGTGTAGTTTTTCACCACTGTGCAATTTCCTTTTCAAGATCTCTCCCAGCTCAACGATCATGTTTCCTCCTCTCTTCTAATGACATAAATTAAGCTGCACAAATGCAGAGTCAGAAAATATCTAATCATTGGAAAAACAATATTCCACATAATAGCATACCGCAAGTTTCACTCGTCAGCTGACCCATGCCTATTAAAGTGTCTCACAAACAGACACATTCGCACACAGAGAGTAAATATTTATGTGTGCATATACATCACCAGTGGACTGACCATATTTATCTGTAGCGCCGCAGATATTTCATCTCTGGTGTAGGTACACACAAGCACTGAAAACACTCAGTAATGCAAACACACACACAGCACACATACACACTCCCTGTGGCCTCATCAATAAGCCATATTACTGAGCTGGTCTTACGGGAAGCCACAGTAAATTAGTGTGTCAACAGTTAACATGGGCTGCACTGACATACTCATTTACTGCCGGAGATAGGGACACACACACACACACACACACACACAGACAGCAGTACAGATATAGATACACAGATCAGTGAAGCTTTGCACACATGCATAGATGCAAACTTGCATATCCTCATTTACAATCAGAAAGTTCTTTCCACGTGTATATGTTTTTCTGAATGAAACTCCATTATTAGCACTACCCTGCTGTGTATATATGTGTGCATGAGTGTGGACATCTGTGTCTGTCATGTCCATGTGTTTGCTTCTGTGTGGGTGCGCAACTAAGTGGTGATAATCGCGGTACAGCCTGTAGAGACTGCAGGGAGTCCACTCAGCTATTAGCAAGGACACAGAGGTGCTAGAGAGAGACAAATATATACACAGCCACACACGCACAAACAAGCACAGGCGTTCACTGATACATAGACACATACAAACAAGAAGTGTCCAGGGATCGCAGCAGGCTGTCAGAGCTGAGCACAGTCGGTGAAAAATGTTCGCTCTTTCTAATAACTTTAGCTTTCTCTGTTATCTCTCCATATCGCCTGTATGTCTCTTTCTCCCTTTTGTTTTCTCTATCATCAAACTATCTTTGCCTCTATATTTCCCTATCTTTTTCTACTTTCTTCCTCTCAGCCTATTTTATCCTGTACCATTTTCTTGTCTCCTCTCTGTCTGACTTTCTCATTTACTGCTCTCTCTTACCATATTTTCTCTGTTTCTTCTCCCTCTGTGTGGTTGTAGATAAGGATGTCCTCTCTGGATGTTTGACTCCACTGGTAGCACAGCAGCAGCAGTTAGCGGCTTAGTGTTCCTCAGTGGGGGAATGACAGGTAGTGCAAAGATGACTGACTTTGTAACTACTCGCCAGAGTCATGTAATTGAAAGGTTGCTGTGCTTCTGGAGTAGGAATCAAAGTGATATCAAAGTCTTTTTCAAATGGACTGCAATTAAGCATGGGTTCATAACTTAAGTGTTCATTATTTTAAAGACTACATTTCCAATGACACATTTCAAATGAAATGGCTTTTAGCTGAACAATGGTTAGTCTAAAGATGATTGGCTGTTTAGCTTTGTTGTGAGGTTGTAGAAATTACTCTTTAAGATATGTAGTCTTTTTGTATGCATGTTGTATTAATGAGCAGACCTACCAGGCACAGGCACAGTCAGGTGGGGCACCTGACCATCACCTGCACAAGTACAGACTAGGAAGATATTCAAAATGACCAAAGAAAAAAACTACAAAGAGACAGAAAAAGGCTACAAAGATGCATAGACAACTACAAAGAGATGCAAAGCAGCTGCAAGGAGACACAAAGAGACTGACAACAATCTTTATATGGGGCAAAACAACCACATAGACACACAGGAAACCAATAAGACACTTAACATAAACGCAAAGAGACAAAAACAGTTACAAAAATAGATGCAATGAGACACACCGAGACTACAAAGAGACTCACAATGATCATGAAATGAAGCAAAACTACTATAAAGAGACACAAAATAACTACAACTACTACTACTTTCATAGTGCAGTCCCACAGATGTCCCGCTATATTGCCGGAAAGATCTGTGCCGGTGTGATATTCATGCTCAGGCAGTCTGGCGTCGCGGAACGAGGTGGGAGGAGACAGAGCAGCAGCACTGCTGCAGTAGCACAGTGCTAATAGGCTACACAGTTAGCTCTGTAGTATAGTGTGTATGTGTTGCAGCAGTATGTGTTCAGTTAGCGACCTCTGTTTATTTACAACAAGCACCGGACACTCTGTGTACAGTTAGCTATGCCGGTTTCTTTAGGATCAGCGGTGGACACTCTGTGCACAGTTAGTGATGCCGGTTTGTTTACAATAAGCAGCGGACGCTGTGCACAGTATTTGATGGCGGCTGCAGTTGTTTTGCTGCTTAACAGTGATTCGATGACTGTCGGACCAAGTGGGAGGTGTGTGTTAGACGTCACGTGCAACATCAAATATCCCGCTTCGCCCCGATGACCCGTTCATAGTGGTCCCGCTTCCAACAGTCCCACCAATTTTCTGCCTCTGTGACTACCTCTGGAGGCGGAAAATTGGTGGGATCACTTGATCCCGGCATCCTGCTTCTGGCGCGTTCATAGTGCAGGCGAGACGTTACAGAGCCGTAAATGTCCCAGCATGAAACGGCTCTATGAAAGGGGCTAATGGCACACAGAATGGCCGTCTCATGTCTGAGCCCAGGGGACCATTGTCTCATAATGTTCTAGAAAGCTTGTTAATGTTCAAACAAGTGGGGCCAGTTCTTTTTTACTTCCCAACAGTCAGTATAACTAATTTCTGTAAGTGATTGGCTAGGTGTGCAGATGTATGAAAATAGACAGAGCTCCAAGTGTAATCTACACCTTCATCATTTTTCTTCTGCTGTTACTTTCAGTGTGAACTACTGAACCACACAGAACACCTCTGTGTTGGCTGCAATTAGAAGCATTGTGCTTTCAAAGGAGAGGTGGGAGTGGAATCAAGCGCTGGGGCAGATGAGTGCAGATACCTTGGCTCTCTTCCCATCACGACTCCATGTCAAAGAGTTGAACTGCTACATCTATCTTTGTACACTGGGAGGAGAAACACATGTGCTACCTGTAAATAAAATACTTTGTTTTCTACAGCCTGATTATGGTTCTCCTGTCCTTCGAATGCCCATATTTACAGTGTTTTTACTGGCTTTACCCTGCAAGTTTATGTACTTTAAAATTAGGCTTATGTTTGAATAGAACCAGTGATTGTCAGGAGAAGTCAGACAGAGTGAGTGGGATTTTTTTTTTACATTTCTATCATACGACTGGCGCAAAACTGGAAGAAAACAACCATTTGAGGGTGAAGAATAAGGGTCATTTAAATGAAGACGCCAACTTCTAACTGGAGAGACAATGACATTTGGGAATATTAAATGGTTTCTCATCCCGACTCGTCAGATAATGAAACTTTGTCAGGGCTATTTAGAAGCTGGAATTGTCTTTGCTTGTATGCATTAATATACATTACTGAGCAGACCTACTTTGCACGGGCACAGGGGCCCAAAGTGGGCGAGAGGGGCCCCAACTGATCATTACCTGCACAAGTACCGACTAGGAAGATATTTAAAATGACCACAGAGAAAAACAACTATAACTACAAACAACTCATCAGATAATGAAGCTTTGTCGTGGCTATTGACATCTGATAACAATGAACCCTTTTGCTTCAGTTTTGGACATGTTAGGGTCTGTATGTCAGTTTCCAGTAGTTATATGCATATTGGCATTTTAAAATAAACTTCCATGTTCACAGAAAACAGTTAACTTTAGGCAATAAAACAACATGACTAAGGTTAGGGTAAAAGAACAGGGTTGGACTTCAAAACAACAACTTCCTCACTTAACTACTATGCAGGTTGACTCCAAATAATAACACTGACTCTTTGTTTCCCACAGGACATGAACACAGATCTCCTTTGTCAAAGTCCTTTGTTTGACCCATCCACCAACACCCACTCTCCCTAAACGGACATTAGAACTCTTTACATGAGATCTGTTACTCTTAGCACTGAAAATTGCTATGGATGGGTTTACATTAGAGTTAATGGAAATTCAGGTGCATCTTACAGAGACACTAAAGGGTGTCTTGTGCATTAGTATAGGACACTAAGGGCTATGGCATCACAATCTGATGTGTAGGGAGTGAGACAGGGCCTAAACGCTTGTTGGTTCGAGGCTGATGCCGAAAACATAAATTTAAGAAACACCAAGAGTAGAACTTAGTGGTTTATGATCAAATTACAAACCAGCTATGTGACTGCAGTGTTTATGCGTCATGTCGTGCCTCCTAAACCCACTACCCAGGCACCACCCTTTGCCTAAACCAAACAGTCTTTCTAGTAAGTGACAATGTGTCTGACACAGACAGTCACCTGTTGTGTGGAGTTCTCATATGAACTCCAGACTATGAACTCAGACTATGTCTGGAGTTCATATGAGAAAATGTCTCTCTTCCACTTCCACTTTCACTTCCACGTCCACTCCTTCTCCAGCTTTGTGTCCCACCTTGAGGTAAAGCTGATCTAAAAAAAAGTATGTCCACCATTTCAACCTGTTTGACCTTATTCAACACACACAGAGTGCCTAAAATGGCATACAGCAAACAAACAAAAAGCTGTGATGAAATGGATACATTGCAAACACTCAGGCAGTAAGTCAGGGCATCAGTCTGATCACAAGGATTTGTTTTCCCTCTTCTTCTTAAATTGACGTTTCACAGTTACATGGTTTTGGGTGTGACAGCTGAGGTACTGTGTTTAGCACCATCAGTCACTGTCTGACAAGATGGAACAGCTTACAGTGAAGAGAAAGGGAAGGGGTGAAGGAGAGAAAACCCCTTCACACCCATCCAGCTCTCTCCTCTATTGTTTTCTTCACTCTTTTATTATTCTAACTTCAGATCAGTTCATTAGTCACAGCATTCTTCTCCTTTTAAGGCACCACCAATAGAATTTCAGTAATTGGAACTAACTGTACTTTAGTGTATGGGAAACACACACACACACACACACACACATACAGTTTTCACGACCCACTACCTTCCAATCGCCAGACAGTTGAGCCATATGTATAGTGGTATTGTTAAAGAGAAACAAAAGACAGACCCGTTTACGGGCAAGTCACTGAACTGTAACTCTGGGAGTACAGTGAAGCACGGGTCACTGGTCACCAGTATGTAGTACACACACATGCTTTCAATGACAGGATGCATCACATTCTTCACTGTTAATAATGACATTATCAATAACAACAGCCTCAGGGGGAGAGTGTGTGAGTGTGTCTGTCTGTGTGTGTGTGAGGAGCCGATCCCTTGGGCTGTGGAAAGCACAATAACAGTGGTTTTCTTCGCAGGAGACTCCCTTGTTGTTTGAGATGACACACTGATAGGATTATCAGTAATGGCTTAATCACACACACACACACACAGCACCAACACTCACAGAGAGACACACACACAAGCGAATGCGGAGACAGAGTGGTTTGTGATCATTGATAAGATGACGGGTCAGGAAACCTAACACTGATAAAATGGCCTTTAACTCCTTTGAGAGCTGATTACACAGACTGCATCAGTGTGTGTGTGTGTGTGTGTGTGTGTCTCATGTTACAGCATAAAGCTTTTTTTTTTGTCTTTCGTCACTTTACTTTTGTTCTGTCCTCCATTCATACCCTCCACATCCCCCTTCCAAATTGTTCCACTCTCTCATTTCTTAATTACTTCTTACGCCACACATATTTTTTGTTTCTTCTTCCTTGTATACATTCTAACTCCACCCTTTCCTTTCATTCATTTATATTCAAATGGAAGAGCGAGACAGCTTGTGTCCCACTTCCTCACTACCCTCTGTATGCTAATATTGACTTGAAGTGATCTGGCTGTTGTCTTAGCTTGTAATTAAGGGAAACAATACTCAATTACACACACACACACACACACACACACACACACACACACACACACGCACACACACAGAAACACAATCAGGTTCGCTGCACAGCAGGGTTTCAATAAAAGGAATTTAACACGGATTCAAGAGTGTTTTAAGCTTGTTTTATTTGCCTAGGGACTATTAGTTGCATTAAGATCATGTTCCGGTTAGGGTTGACAAAACCCATGAACATGAGAGAAAGTGAGAAGGGAAACACTCACACTCACACTCACACACACACACACACACACACACACACACACACACACATACACACACACTCTGAGGACTCCCGTCGAGCCCAGACGGTTCACACAGCTCATTTCCAAGCTTTTCTAAAGCTTATATACAGTATGGGTGACATTTCCGTCTCCTATAGGGAACCGAAATGGAAAATATTTTGACCTTTATGCAACCATACTTATAGGATTGGAGGGCAGGATTGACGGCAGGAGGAGTGAGACGGGACAGGAGGATGAAGAAATGACTTGTCTTTGCTGTATCTGCGCATAATTTAAGGCAAAGGAGGCGGTGCAGGGGAGAGTGAGAGGAATATTGGACTGGGCCATGTTAAGATTGAAAATAAAAAAAACGAGTCGGTGTGGGAGTGCTGCTATTGGTACCAGGAAAGAGATTAAATAAAAACGAGACAATCCAGGTTAGTAATACACTCTCGAGGTTAAAGGTTAATCAGAAGCTAAAACACATCACAGCAGTATTCATACTATGAGATAGAATTTTACAACTTAGAGAGTTTTTCACAGCTGTATTCATTTGATTTTGTCGCACGGTGGCTTTGCCGCAAGATTTGAGCCAGATTTAAACATTTTGTTGGTGAAACCAATTCACACGGGTGATCAGAGATGCTGTCTGCATGCATTGTAACCTGGTTACTATAAATCCACTAGTGAATACAAGCAGAACATCAGTTATCAGACTTCTCTCCTATCCTGACCTGATTATGGATTCATAGTTTTGTTGTTTTAATTTTGTAAATACATCCACCATTCCAACAGCTGGGACGCTGCAAAACCTAATAAAACAGAATGCAATTATTGATGCAAATCCTTTGTAACCTACATTCAATTTTATATCATACTAAGACAAGATACTTAATGCAAACTTGTTTTCTGTAAATTTATCGACCAGTCTTGCATTCTGTTTTTACTTACGTTTTAAACAGTGTCCTTTTGAACTTTTTTGGAATCAGGGTTTTACTTGGGACTCTATTGGACCAAATTCACTTTTAACCCTCCTGTTATGTTGTGGGTCAACTTGACCCTTTTCAAAGTTTAACAATCTAAAAAACATATAGTTAAAAGTATTTTTTCATAAAAATAAAGAAAATAAAATTTTTTAAAATAAAATGAAAAATAAATCAATGTCATGTACAACCATTGTATTTTATATGTAGGTCTTTCAAATGTACATTAAAAAAAAGTTTTTACATGCATTTAAAAAAAAAAAGAAAAACGAGTGAATTATACCCATTGAACCTGATCTGTGAGAGTTACCCTCAGATGTCAAAATCATGTCAGAGAAGAGATGAGAAGTTTTGTTTTGAAACAAAAATTGAACTGAGCCATGTTGGTTTTGAAAAAGCTGACTCTTCAGAATGAAACAGATCACTTGCACTAAATGTTGATTGAAATCGTTAGTAATGAAGTTATTATTGAAATATAAACAATGTTTATTGGGACTTTTTAGTCTCTGACACTTTTGGATAATTAAACATGCAACGGGTCAAATTGGCCGATGAACATAACAGGAGGGTTAAGGCGCATGTGGAAAACTTATCAAGCAAAGGGAAGGTCAAAATTAGGTTTTTGTATTGGAATCAATCATGTTTTCCTTTAGCTAGTGAAAATCGCAATCGATACTGTACACATGCATACTTCTCCCTCCACCTAAACATCTCTTGACTGTGTTTCACATTGTGCTCCACAGGTGACACATTTCTCACTAACCACTGCATCTTATTTGAAAAGATGGCTCAGCCTCATTAACAAACAGGAGGGAGTAGCATTTTATGTTGTTTATTTATAAGACTCTATTGCACAAACTGTCAACTTGTCACCTCTGCTCTCTAGCTACATATAAATAGTTGTAAATGGTGTGAAAATGTATATTACATGTCTGTGAATTATCTTAAACTACTTAAACTGTATATGTTTTTCTACACAGGTCTCTTTTGGAAAGGAGATTGTGATCTCAACAAGACTGTCTGTTTTAATTAAAGGATTAATAAATTAAATGTGCCGGTCACAATAAGGTTATTACCCCTATTACAGACAGCAGATTTCTCATTTAGGCAGTGTTTAAGAAATCAGCTTACTTGAGTGCATGCAAACGCACTAAGCAGGGTTTTTAATACAGCACTATAGTTGGTCTGAATATGAAAATAGAAAAAGGGAAAAGGAAATAGGCTGGGCGATGCAGGAAAGCAGGCATGGGTTGTTGGCTCGAGTCCTGTTTGTCCTCATCAGTGAATATGTAAATGAATGGAAGTATATATTGCTTCATTCATTGTGGTATAATACAATGGTGATTTACTGGGTCATACAGGAAGTCATGTGTTTGTTTGGAATAAATAGAAGCAGAAGTGGGAAGCAAGTGTGAGCTTGTAATTGCAAACACCAAGAATAACTCCACCTACAGAAACCAACATTTAAAAATGACAAACTTGAGGATTACCACTATGATGATGTGAATTAAGGAGGGAGTTACCAGGGAAAAAATGTACAGTTGTAGTTGCGCATTTATTTATAGGACACAGCGAGGAAGAGGGAATAAGGACCAGAAGGGGGGAAGTGATATAATAATTGGAGTTACTTCCAGGGAAAATCCTATTTTTGCAGTCTGGCAGAGATAGAGGGACATGTGAATGGATGGGGGATTGAGGGAAAGGGAGGAATACACAGTTGCTCTCTGGAGAAAATCATATTTTCTCAGTCTGGTTGTGAGGAAAGGATGGACAGATGGATCACTGACTGGATGGCTGACTAACTGGATAGATGGACGGATGGACAGAGGGATGGATGGACAAAATTTTGATTTGGGAAGGGTTGATGAACGCAGATAAAGTGTATAAAAATGGTTGAAACATGTGCCAAAAGACAACAAATCACTGGCTGCGGATGGATGGATGGATGGTTGAATAGATGGATGATAGATGGATAATGGAGGGAAAGATGGGTGAATATATGGATAAATGGATGGAGGGATGGGTGAGAACAGATAAATGGATGGATGGATGGATGGATGGATGGATAGATGGATGGATAGATGGATGGATGGAGGGATGGATGGATGGATGGATGGATGGATAGATGGATGGATAGATGGATGGATGGATGGAGGGATGGATGGATAGATGGATGGATAGATGGATGGATGGAGGGATGGAATTGCTTCTAGTAAAATCCCATTTCGAGCAGCTGGTCGATTTAGCACCTGGAGTTCTCAGATTACCATAATAATCTACCATGAGGAAATAACCAGATTTTGGACTCAGTGTGTGTGTATCCACATGTGTACTTGTATGTCTTCATCCTACATGTCTACTATGTTTGTGTGTGTGTGTGTGTGTGTGTGTGTGTGTACTTAGCAAGGAAAGATGAGAGAAGGAAATGAGGGGTTGCTACTCCGGCCTGCAAATTTGATTTGGAGGCTGCCGCTTCAATGAGATGGTTGACCGCATCCACCACCACCCCCTCCCCTCCCCAACACACACACACACACACACACACACACAGATATTAGTAGACAGTAATTGATTGAGGACCATTGGCTGATGGACAGCGTCTCAGATGGGTGGAAGAGATAAGGGGGGGTCAACAGCTGTTTTATTTCCCAGACCTACTAAAGTCTGTTAACAGACACAAACTGACACACAAACACACCAAAGTACACAAGTGTGTAATTTTGCCATGTGACATTGAATAGCTTGATGACACGGAAAGAGAAAGACAGCTAAGCACACACACAAACACACACACACACACTGATGGTCTTATAATGCTATCATACAAGCTTGACTGAGCACATTAAAGGAAACACGTGCGCTGTTTCAGAGCCATATAAAAAGACACCCACACATACACACCCACACAAACACACACACACAAACACACACACACACACACACACACACACACACAGCCATGGGAGTGTAACATGCGCTGGTGTCAGGTCACCTTTAGATCGCTAACAGGAGGACATGACTGATCATGTCTGATCATTAATCCGTCAAGCTGAAATTTGGGTCAAAGACTCAAAAGATCATCAAATACTGCTGAAGGCACCGTCACTACACAATCTGAACACATATGAACAACAACGCTATTGTTGTCTGGAAATCATATTTAATTTGAAGATTTATGAGCTGAACTACAGTCCAAGGGCTGAACAAGCTCACTGTCAATAACTCTGCACAAATGATTGACTGACTTTAATTAAGTGTGACAAAATGGAGCTACTCGTTTGACCACAAGAGCAGGAATGATTCCTACCCAAAGAATCAAAGCACATTGTTAATATACAAAAATATGATATGGTTGTGTGTTTGTGTTGTGGGAAGCAACAACAATAAATCAATGCCTTTTGCTAAATGGCCAATAAGCCACGGAGCAACATGCCATACATCTCCCTCTCTTTCTTGATCTCCCACACACAGAAACATTAAAACACATGTGCATACATAGATATATCTACCCTAACTACTCCCTCGCTCCATCTGATCATTATTCTATACATTACGCCCCTCTGTCTCGCTGTGTTTATGCTCCTGTAATTCACCTTCTCTGCTTCACTGTATTTTTCCATGTTTTACCGCTTCTTATAGCAGTCTCCATGTTCACCCTGTGTCCCTCTCTCTAGTAAAAAGATATAGTCCTGAAGCTGTAAAAATCTTTCATCCTTCCTCACTCTTTAATTCGTCTATTATGAAGAGCTCAGCCAGGACAGAGGGGTGATAAAGGATTAAAAGAATAAGAGTATGAACCTGTGTGGCTAATGTGTTGATAAGGAAAGCCTGCCCTCTCAAATCATTGTACTGGACCACTGATCCTGGTCTACACGTCCATGTCCTGATTTGTGTATGGTGTGTGTTGTGTGCATATCAGTATTTTGCATGTTAAAAAATCTTATTTGCACTATGACCCATTTGGGACTGGCTCATCCACTATGTGTAAAACATCCTATTGCAAAATTTAGGGATGCACAATGTGCTTGTTATCATTGAAGGTGTGGTTGTTTACCAGATGTACATTACTAAACCAGTTAATTAGTCCTCAATCTTCAATCTCTTTTCTCTGTTAAAAGCCGCTGGGCAGTCGATGTGCAGGAAAGTATGCTTCTGCAGGTCATCCATACTGGCTGCAGTCAGACTGTTTAACAGCAGCTCCACATAATACAGCATCGTTTGTTCCATCAGATCACTTTACTTGTTTATTTACACTGTCTCTGTTTACGCCAGACCACATTAGGCCTATATTAGGCCTTTTGTATTTTTTCGATATTATTTTATATGTCATATACCACTTATACTATACTGTGTATATCTCTGTATATATTTAAATATATTTATTCATTGATATTCATACCAATACCTCCAACAACCTATTTAACCTGTTTAACATGCTAGAAAATATATTTTCTCCATGTGCAAGTACTTTCAGGACAACAAACAAACAAACAAACACAAAAATATATGTTAATAATAAATGCCAAATAGCCTAAATGTATGTATATAATGTGAATAGAATGTATGTATATATATTTTTTATATTCTCTATTCTGTTTTTACATATCTATGTGCCTGAATCTTGAGCTACTAAATACCCCCACTGCAGGATAAATAAAGTCATATCTGGTCTCTTAAAACACTTCCAACAAAGCTTTTTGAGTCTTGTCCAAAAAGGGTGCTACTGTTGTTAGCTTACTTCTGCCCTTTGTCATCAGTGGGGGAATAAAGTGTTTACCAGAATCAAACACTGGTAAAGTGGATGCTTTTGCCCCATCGGCAACAAAGGTCAGAAATTAGCCCTTTTCGGCTTGCTGCGAACAAGGTGAAGAAACCTCAAAAGGTGAGATTTAAGCGTTATTTCAGGTATTTCCAGTGAACAGTGAATCTCCCTTTTACAAGAGAGGCTTCAAAGAGGAGGACTAACTGAACGGTTTCACTAAGATACCTGCAAGTTTAGGTTTTTAACCGCCACCAAGGGGGCATGTTTTCCGTCGAGTTTCTCTGTTTGTCTCTCTGTCAGTAGGGGTTTAGCATGAGCTAAGGAAGAAGCCATTGAATCTCAAGTGGATCCAATTCATAGGGCGGACACACAAATAATTTTTAACTTTAATTAACATTGCAAGAGAGGGCATTTGTGCTGCATTCAAGTGGTGAAAACAAATAATTGTGTTCTGATCACATTACATTACACTCACTAATCACTTTCCTTCAGTCTTTGTTGTCTGGAAATACTGGAAACGCCTATCAACGTGCTGTAAAAAAACAAATCTTCTTTGCAGCACCCATTCCGGAGTTGGAACCATCCAAGGAGCATGTGACTGCACAAAACAACAAGCAGTTTGGTGTAAAAAAGCACTTAAATGATAAATGGATAAATAGTAAGAAAAAAAAACTAGAGAAAAAAACAGAGACAGAGAAACAGAGAAAAAGAAATATGACTAAAATTATTGCAACCTTTACATACTATATCATATGTTCATTTGGGATGATATTTTAATGTTGCCGGTTTTAATTGACCACTATTTTAACTGTCTCTTTGTCTCGTTGTGTCAGGGTTGTTGTCGTTATAGATGTTCTTACTCCCACTTCCCACTTCTCTCTGTTTCCCTTCAGCTTTTTCTATCTCTAACAAGCTATGCGTTTTTCTGAGATAATGGTAGATTTTGCAGATTTATTGACGAGAGAAAGGTCCATGAGAATGGAAAAGATCACTGTGGCTCAATCATTTTTTTTTCCCATCTGCCTTTCTCTCTCATCTTTATAGCTCTGGACGGCATTAAAACAGGGCATAGGATGAAATACAAAGGATTTAATGAAGCATCTCTCTCACTCTCTCTGTGTCTCTCTAACGCACGCACACACACACACAGCTTTTCTATTTACAGCTCCATCGTTTTAGGGCTCTTCTCTCACTCCAGAGTTTTATGGTGCTGTAATAAAACAGACAAAAGACAAATGGTCAGTGAAGAATGGCTTCTGCAAGGGGCGTTTAGTAGTCACTTAGTCATTCAGCTGGTCAGTTAGTCAGTCAATAAGTCGACCATATAGTCAAATAGTCAGTGTCCATACCAGGTGGTCAGGCAAATAGTACTGTAATTCAGTTCAGTGAAGATGCCATTGAAAAAGCAAGTCTACAAAGATAAAAAGATATAGACATAGACATGGGAAGAGAGATAACAAAAGAAAAGAACTGACCAGTGAAGCTAAAGGTTCAAAACCTACAGAAACCTCTTCAATGAGTGATCAGATGTTTTTGTAACTTATGAGTTCCTGTTGGGTAGTTTTGCTAATACAACAAGGACATAAAACACATACATAACCACACAGGCTGCTCCTTTCTGCTGCTGAAACAATGGTTAAAGCCAACTCCTAATAAACACAGTTGGTCTTTTGGTTTGACCCCCTACTGCTGCCCCACTCCATCAAGACTAATGGGTTGTGACTCTTAAAGACACACGCACACACACAAAAGCATACCATTGCTGTGAGAAAACTCTAATACACAGGGTTGATCTATCTGTCTGAACAATCTGTGTGACCTCTATTAGCCTTGTATTTGGACAAGCGCAGGTAGAGTCAAGGCAATGGAATCTAGTCCCAGTACTTAAATAAAGAGAAAAGTCATTCATCCTATCTATATTGCCATTTAGGTTTAAAGCTTCTCATGGAACCGACGGACGCTCCTTGGCATGCTCGGAGATGTAGTTCCTCCACCTGATTTACACTCTGACATGTTCTCTCTTACCCTTTTTAGACCAAGGCAAGGCAGTTCCAGGGCCGGCTTGGAGCCGGTGCCCAATATTGAACCATTTCCTCGCTTTTTGACTGGCAAGTAACTGGCCCTCGGCCAGTTAAAACTGGTTCCAGAGCGGAACTCTTTGCTGACCACAAACCACTTATGTCAGGGGCCGGATTATCTGACCAACAAGACCAACTAAAACATGTATTACTCATTTTACTTTATTTGTTTGACTGCGATTTGATTGATACAGGTTAGCATCAGCTGGCTAGCATTAGTGGGCTAGCATTAGCTTACAACAAAGTCTTACATTAACATCTTACGTTCAGTGTTAATAAGATCATCATCGGTGTTCATAGTTATCAAGATGAGCAGCATAAATTTGTTGTACATGTAATGTTTGAATGCTAATGTAGGCTCGCAAAACCAGGAGCAACATTAATAAAGAGACGATGTAGTCTACCGTTGTTGTCATTATACTTGCTGAGAGAGCGGAGATGTATTCAGACGTATACAGTTATGTAATGACGTGGCTCTGTAGCCTGTGGAAAAGCAAACAGGTTCTGAGATGGTTCGCAAGTTGAACCAACTGCGAACCAGCACCAGCCCAGCAAAAGAGCTAGCTTGCATTGGTCGAAAAAAGGGGTATCAGTCAGTTCAGTGAATTCACACCAATTTAGATGAAAATGGAAATCCGCCCAATTCATTTGAATGTGGGTGGTGCTTTTACGACTGCTTGGGACCACAGTGGCCACTTTTGGAGAAATGCAACCCAACGTCATGCTTTAGTGGCCAATCACAATACCAGCGATCAGTCAGAGCCTTTTTACTATATAATTACTATAAAAAGGTTCACAAGTTGTAGGAGAGACTGATCACCACCAGGATGACCTTTCCAGAGCTGTATCGCCTTACCATGAAGAAGTCCAAACATACTAATCATTCTACAGTCAATAGTTATTGTACTACTAGCATTTATAGTCTGTATGTCAAATGAATGCCATTAATAGATCATAGAGCCTGTCTTCTTCTACTGAACGCTGGTTTCACCTGGTTTCTATTTACTTGTATCCTCTAAAATAGCATAAGTAATGGGGCAGATGGATGAAGAATGGAACAGAAACAAAAATACAAGAAACCACAAGAAATCTACAATGTATAACACAATAAATGTGGGAGCACAAGTAAGGACTTGTGTTGCTTGCAAAGGAAACAGTCTTGTTTGCTTACACGAAAACAGAAAATGGACCCTGAACTAATATTGTATTGCTAATTGAGGACAAGGATTTGTGGTAAAGCTCTCTCTCTCTTTGCCAACAGAGTCCAATACAACACGCACATTACAGCACTTAACAAACAAATTAACTCTTTTACCTTCACTTGTGAATAAATCCCATAGATACTTGAATTTTCCCATTCACTATTCATGTAAATAGAAAGGCTGCAACTGTTAAAGACACACTGAAGGACTCACAAATATAAAGTCAGAGTTGTAGACTTTATACACATTTAAGGGGAATTCATAGAATAGCAGGGTATCTAAAAAATCTAAATATCTCATAGACATTAAGAGACATCTATATCATGCCAGCTGATGCAGGTGATAGTGTGTTATTTTGCTTGATTTGTGTATGTAATCTGCCATTTTGTGAAGACTAACACAAGTTTAAAAGCGGCGATGATGGTAATCAATAAGTCTGAGTGTTCTAAATTTGGTCTGGCTCATTTAATAGTGTCCGGCGGGGGGATCCTCCTATCTGTGGCAAAGAATAGAATCCGAATGCGAGCGAGAGAGGGAAGCCAAACTCTTTCTATTTTGCTCCCCGCCCTACCAGCTAACCAAGCCCCAGCCCCAGAACCTCGCCCTGCAACCCACTGACTTCTCATCTTCTTCCAGCATGTAAACGGCACCCACCCCTCAGAAATGAGTGTACGATAATGGCATGCTTGGCAGGGTAGGAGATCCGTAATATATGTATGTGCCTCTCCCCCAGAGCAGGGTGTGGACTTGCCTCAGCCACGATCCCAATCAGTCAAGTTTTCATTATGCCTGGTTCACAGTACACAACTCTTTAAGTCATCATGTTGCTGAGCTGGTCATACACAACTTGCTGTCTTGTAATTTGGAGTATTGAAGTGGTTGTGGGTGTCACACTACATGACTGACCAGAAACAGGGTGTCACACACTACAAGATCTGATGAGTATGTCTCGTCTCTAAACTACATTTTGTAACGAAAACAGTAGACATTTTTGTTGATGTTGTGGTTGGCACGTGTTCACCTAAAAGCCTGTTTCCACGCGTCTTACTCACCATCCTCTACTATTTATAGCCCGTTTCTTCAAGGTGTAACATCAACTTTGGTCCACGTTGCAGATGCAGCATGCAATTAAGTTTATATTGTTATAGCCGACCCCTCCCACAGGTTCCCACCTCATCCCTCATCTTGTGCTCTCATTGGCTGACTCCCCAACAAATCCAGATATTTAGCCAGCCACTGTGGATATCAGATGTGCTTCTGTGATGCAGTGGCAAGCCTCTCAGCTTGCCTCTTTGAGCAGTTCACACATAGCGCTGATTTGCAAACACTGAGCCAACACAGATTTGCCTAATCTGTGGCTTTTGTCGGGTAGCTCTAAAAAGCTTTGGTTAATGAAAAATCTGCGCTAATGTCATGAAGTGTAAATTAGGCATTAGGTACTGGTGTGTTAAGCCTAGATAGCTCCCATCGTAGGTTTTGGAAAATGATGAGCAGCAGCCATATGTGAGGAAATACATGATTTAAATTTAAGTTGTATAATTTAATTTAATTACATGCTGTGCAGAATACATTTGGGATCAACAGTTGTAGTCTTTTTCCATTGAGTTTGATGTGTTTGCATTTAAGTGTCTGTATGTGTGTTTTCAACTGAAGTGTTCCTGTACAATCCCTTTTTAAAAGATGCCATCAGGAGGAGTGGCGTTTGTGTCTCACAAGGTTACAAATCACCATCAATATTGATTATTGTTCGTTTAAGATTTAAAGCAGAGAAAATCCAGACACACACAAAAGCAAATTGATTAAATCTTCTGATGTGTTTCTATTTTTTAAATTGTTGTATTTGGATAATTATAATGCTGTGCAGAGTCATTATAACTTTCCACTTCGCTAGTGACTTTATAATTTTTTTCTCACAGATTTACAAGGGCATAGTTTGGGTTTTCGAATGTCATGTTTAGGCTTGGTAACTCATAGATACGCCCCTGTAAGAACAACACACACACACTCATTTTGTATAACAAACACGGTTAACAGCTGATGTTTTTAGTAACTAGCCAATAGAACTCTGTGTCGGTACGTCCATTTTTTTGTACGGGGCAGGCCTAGCACAGAAGACTTAAATGCAAACTTTTATAGTGTTTTTGGTTCACTCTAACTGAATTCCTGGGAGAATGATGTTATTCTAAGACCAGATCTGTATAATTTCACCTGTGACAAAAAATAAAGGCTGGTAGTGAGACCTTACTTTATTTCCAGTGTGTGTTTACTCTCGGGCTGCCAATCTACGAACCAGAGAAACCTTCACAAAATCATGTTGTCTTTATGTTTTGTCAACTCTGTTTACTGGACCATCAGTGCTGCACGTTTAATGAGTTGAAATGAAATGGATGTAACGTAATTGAATTGATTTGAATGGAATTGAATTTAAATTGATTGAAATGAAACGACTGAATTGGGAGAGAGGGGGAAACAAGCCCTCCACAGGTGATGAAGAGCGAGTGTGTGTGCGTGTCAGTTAATGTATTGTTAGGCTAATTTCGCCAGCAGTCTCCTGCAGAGACACATTGTTTCATTTCAATATCAAACGGCTGCGAAGAAAAGCTTTTTAAATGGCACACTAATTGTTGTAATGGTCTGTTCTTTTGCACCTCTCCTGCGCTCTCTTTCTCTCTCTCTCCGCTCCCCTTTTACAACCTCGCTCTTCTCCTTTCACACTGTATTATAATGACCTGCTCACATCTTCCTTTCTTTCTCTTGTTCCACACACACATGCGCACAGTTTTGTGAGTGACAGTTTAATGAGAAGTGCTTTTCCATTAAACAGTCAAAAGGAGAGAATGCATCAATTAACACCCTCTTACAAACAACACACATTTCTAGATGGGTTGGACTTTATGTGTTTGAATTAGACATACAAACACACAGCACAGACGGATGCATAGGCACATTCATTAAATAAGTCACAAGTTACCGATGCATTTATCACACTCATGCACTGTTTGAGAATGAATGAATGTCTCTTTCTTTAAGCTAAAAGTCAGCCATATAGACACATAAGTCGAAAGGGAATGATGACAAAGAATTTGCCGATTTACACCTTTTCTTGCTAAATATTTGATCTCCTTCACTTCCAATCTTTTCTTCAAACCTGCTGTGCTTCCTCTGAGTCTAACCAGAGAAATTAGAATAAACACATACTTTTCCATATATATATTCTGTGTTCTTTGTGTTTATTTCTGGAACACAGATCAGTACATTGCCAGGCAACAACAGGGTTGCAGCAGCAGTAACCATATTGCATAAAATCACCAACTGTAGTTGTGAAAACCAGTGATGAACAAATGTATGTATTTATGTGTTCTTGTACTTCCTATATAGTGAGGACCAGAACTTGTTTTTAACCAACAGAGTGTTCAAGGCAGCCCTCAGTTCTTCCTTCTTCCTATCTGTTGTTTGTTAATTCCCTGTCCGTCTGCTCCTCATGTTTCTCTCTCCTGTCTGTTCTGTGTGAGTGTGGTGGGCGTGGCTTTCTCTGCACAGGCGGCCACAGGTGATAATCACCTTATAAGCCACCTGTATAAAGACTCTGGATCTCCTCCTCATCGACGCCAGATTGTTTCTCCATCACCACATGGTGGACACCACTCGGAGACGCCCTGATCCTTTGTCAGTGCCCCCAGAAAGGTTATTATTGTTAAAGAAAACTAACAAAATAACAAAAACTAGAATTGAAAAAACATATTTGTTAACTGAAATAAAAATAAAAATGAGAGTTTTGAAAAAACCCCATAACTAACTGAAACTGTATTGTGTGGTTACAGAACTAACACAAATGAACTAAAATTAGAGTGAAAATGTCCTTTGTTTTCGTCTTTGTCAACTTTTTTCATACATAAGCCTTTTAGGTAGATATCAAATGTATTTTTTTTTAGCTCCAACCAAACAGCTGCTGGTTAGTGAACCTGCATGAACACACTGGTAAATCTGTTTATTGAACCAAAATTCAAAACACCCAGAGCTGTGACAGTTAATAACCTTATTGGGGCTGAGATTAATAAGGGCAAAGGAAATAAAGGAAAAATGTATTGTGACCTTTTTGAATCTCTCACCCAACAAATACCCCATTACAAAAAAACAACAACTAAAACTAATAAAAACTAAACTAAAACTAAGCATTTTCAAAAAATAAAGAGTAGCAAACTCACTCTAAAAACAAATGTAAACAAATTAAGCACTAAATGAAATGAAAGTAAATGAAAGTAAATGAAATTATGAGTTTTATTGTTCACCAGAGAAAGTCAAGCTTCTCCGATACGTCTTGAAAGAAATGGATACAGATATACTTGCAGAAAACACTTATTTTACTCTGAAATACTAATATTCGTTAAGAGAAGAGTTGCTCTGTTTTAACACCACAGAAAGTATCTTCACTATAAACAAATACTGCAAGAGAAGTAGAAGCAAAGAGAAAGCAGGAGTAATAAGAGTTAGTTCAGAAGGAGCAGGGAGAGATGAGAAAAGTTTTGCACACAGTGGACGTTAATGCCCCACTTCCTCAGAGGATCTGTGTTTGCATATGTCCACATACATACACACCCATACACAGGCAGCAGTGGAGGAATGACTGGACTCCTCCGGTGCTTTATATCTCAAGAAATGAATATAAACAAACAGATGAGAAGCGGAGGTCATTGCTCATGGACTCTGTGAGCTGTGTTTTTCTCCATTAAGATGGAGGGAGCAGGAGGAAGGAAAAACCGAACATATTGAACACCGAGTCCATAATAGACAAGATAGAAAAAGAGAAAAACACCAAAGTAATAAAAATGTAAAGAAGCAGGAAGAAATCACAGAAATCACTCTCATGCCCATAAATACATGAAGAAAGTAATTTTAATTAAATTAAATTATTAGTAATTTGTTAATAACCCTTCTTTAAGAAAAACGCGTAGCTTCCAGAGTTTTATGTGACTATCTTTCCCTTGCAGAGAGGAACTTAAAATGGGACTTTTGCACTAAAAAGACTAAAAAGACATTGAGACCTGCAGTCAAATCACTATTCAATGTCCATGTAGTCATCTGACAACAAACACAGAAATATTGGCAAAGCTGTAATGTGTTTTGACTTTAAAAGACAAAAAAGTGATCAATAAGACAATTTAAGCAAGCAGAGTGGATCATAGTGGATTTCAGATGGTGGCAGTAACCATTTTGCTAATGTATATATATATATATATATATATATATATTTTTTTTTTTACACACACACACACACACACACACACACACACACACACACACACACACACACACACACACACAAATATATATTAAAGTGTTAGAAATGTACATTCCTGTTTTTTCTTTGGTGTTTTTGTGCTGACCACCAACTTTCTGGTTTTAATCTCTTTCTGTCCTAGTGTTTGCATCAAAAGCAGCTAATTCACCTATAATCAGCTTTATAAACAAGCGCACACACACACACACACACACACACACACACACACCACAGAAGCTAAAAGCAATTTCCATGGCAACACATCAAAGTGAAACAAAAGTGAACACACCAACAAAGTACAATGTTCTGATCTGTTCACACACATGAACACACAGATATGCAGTTACATGAGGCAGTCTGATTTTTAAAATGAAGTTTTTGAGTCAACATTTCCTCTGCCAACACTTTCTTTCCTTGTCTCTTCTCTAAATCTCCGTCCTGGCCTGATGTGACGGCATCACTACCAACATGTGGCCAGGAGTGACAGAAACACAGCCTGGTTCCCTGCTGAGTGTCAGCCTGCTAAACGTCTGTTTAGTCCTGCTCTCTGATCACACATACTGTGTTCACCTAAACAGCCAAAGACATAATATATTTGTTCACATCTGCATATTCTCCACTTTGTGTTGTCTGAAAACCCAGTATGAAATAGTGGTTTAATGGCAGCTCATAAATATTACATGTTAACTGTATTAGTCATTTCAAAGCTGCTGCACTGCGTTGCTAAACACGATATTTCATGAGATAATGATAACAGAGAACACGACAAGACACAAGAGTTCAAACACCTAGCCAGACTTTTAAGATTTATACGCTCTGAAGACTTTGGCTTTGGTCCATAAATCGCCTGACCTGCTGTTCTGTAGAGATTTGTGCCAGCGTGAAAGCCTTTCCTCTCCTCATGTAAGTAAGCCTTTATAAGCTTCATGCAACAGCATCAAGTGTTAACAGGACCTGCAGGGAAATATAAGATTCCCTATATAGATATAGAAGTTCCTCTTTTCTGGTATAAACAATGTTTCTTGATTCCTCATATAGAAACTGTCCTGGTCTTCTTCTTGCTCTCTTTTCCAGAAGCTTCATGTCAATCTCTTGACTCTGGAATTCCTCTTGCCTCTCTCCCAGCTGTCCCGAAAGTCTGTAAGGTAGTTCTTGTCTCCTCCAAGTTCAGTTCTTAGGGTCAGAGGGTCTTTTTATTATGGTTGTTGTGGTAAAAGACAATGTACCAGACTACCATGTATGACATAAACTACCAGGTCTTCAGCTTCCCCAACATACCCCTGGCTGAGGACATTGGCCCTCATTTATCAAATGAACGTAGAAACCAGCACCGATCTGAGTGTATATATCGTCTTACAACAGGGTTCACGTGTGATTCATGTGGCGGCTGGAAACAAGCATCATTTAAATATCACAGTCCAGTACTCAGTTCAGAGGCCTCGCCCCGAGAGTTTACATCATTGAAGGAGATCATTTCTTTCCTTTTCTTTTTTTTCAGTCACCTTTATTAGAAAAGTGCACCGTTACAAATTACAATACAAAGGAGCGAAAAAGTCATTTTACAGAAATACGCAGTTGTAACAGAGAGATGTTGTTACACTAGATTATGAACTTTTATTTTGATGTTCATTAGAAAAACGCAGAGAACTTTTATTTTGAAGGCGTAAACTGAGAATGTTGGATTTTGCATTTGTAAGGGGTAACTTCCTGTACTGAATTCAGTATTTTGCCCTGATAAAAAATTAAAGAAATGGATTCTCCCATTGTGGACAGAAGTTATTTTCCCGCGTTGTGTTCGCTCTCTGTGTTTTGGGACTTTGAGAGCGTAGGTATGTATTTCTCTGCTCCGCTATTTTATATATTTTACTTTACTTTAATACTGTATATTAAGTATTTGTTCCTTACCATCGTTGGTATTGAGAGAAGTGATGTTTATTGAGGTCTTGTGTTGCAATTTTCAAATATTCTGTAATATATTTTCATTCCATACACTGTAAATGACTATCAGTCGACGCACTGACGTAGAGTGAAGGTGCATTGTTAAAAAGACGCCGTTCCTTGTGTAGTGAAAGAGTGTTGTTGTTGGTTGGTAGGTGGTGACAATAGGAGATGATCTGTATTGCTCACTACTGTACTGTTATTACAGGTATGTGCATTCACATTATATTTATTTCATTTTGGTCCGAAATTGCACACTATTATAAAGATGTAAATACTGTTTTGAATGAAAAGTATTCCTGTTTACTGTAAATATTGTATATCTCTTCTCTCTGTGTTTTTGGACTTTGGGAGCGAAGGCGGTGACAAAAGGAGGTGATCTGTATTGCTCACTACTGTACTGTATTACAGAGCGAAGACCTTGAGAGCAAAGAGAAGGAGCTGGCCAATAAACAAGCTTCAACTATCTTGTCGTTGTGGTGTCCTCAATAACCCAAAAATTCAACACAACGCAGAGTGACACCCACTACACAATGACAGGGGTTTATGAAATAAAAGTATTATGTACTCAAACAAGTTCAGTCAATATTTTAAATTTGGAGCACAGACTTAAAATTTCCACAGCAGGAGGTAAACAATGTTTTAAAGTAAGTTTTAATCCCAAAAGAAGAGGAATTTCTCAAAGGCAGAAAGTGAAACGCTGACGTCCAACAGCAGCAACACAACAAACTGGTTTCGTTTGGCAGCATAAAAAGTGAAAAGGAAGGAAATCAGTGGTGCTGTCAGCAGAGAAGCAGTGGAGCATTAAACTCCTGGTGAGGTTGGAATATTTAATTTATACATCCTGATATATAAAGCCTAATAGCCTATATAATATCCAAATATTGTTATTATTTTGAGGAAGAGATGTTATTCATTTATTTACATTTAGTAAGAATTCTGTCCCAGTCAGATGTGTGTGTGTAGCAGCGCTGATTCCAGCACCACTGCTGGTGAAGGAGACGCTGACGCTTCGGTGTCCAAGATGGATAACTTTAAATAGCAGAAGACAACAACATGTAATAGCCTCGGCTACTATTCTGTTTAGGGCATTTCACCGTTGCAGGGTAGCCTGGCTAACACCAGACTAATCTCAAATGAGATTTAGTCTGGAAACCAGCAATTCATTTCTCCGTAGAGGAGGTGTGGTTTACGATCCTCCAGAGCCGTTTATTGGGCGCTTAGAATGTCTATCAAAAGCGTCTGTAGGTAGCTCTTAGCCAATCAGATCAGTTATACCAGATGACGTAGTAGAGCAACAGAAATTGATGTTTGTAGTGTGTGTGTCTGTGAGAGAGTGTTGTTTGCTGCTTTGCTTCTCCAGTTCTCGCTTTCTGCAAGATTATTTATTTTCACGCTTTATTCCCCCTCATGTCATTCAGCCACACACATCCACTGATTTTATGGGCAATAAAAAAGCTGCTGCGGGTCTCTCGGCGGCTCCGCTGTCCCCCGGCTCGGAGCGAGATCACCGGCGTTACGGCAGCGCCGGTGATTAGCGCCGCTTGCGGCTAATAGCCCCGCTACCGTAACGCCGGTGATCTCGCTACGAGCCGGGGGACAGCGGAGCCGCCGAGAGACCTTTCGCCTTTCAACTTTCGCTCTAAACTATTTAAAACACCATCTACAGCTAAAGAGAGTTTCGTGTCTGCAGCAGCCATGTTGGATCCGTAAGAAAACTACAAGCTTCCAAGTGCCGAGTAGTACGCGTCATCGTCTTGCCGTCCCTCCCCGCTCTGTGAATGGATCCCTAAAACAGGGCTAAGAAACGTCCCTGGTTGCCAGACTGTGATGCAGTTCGTAATGAAATTTGAGCGCGCAAGGCAGTATGGGTATACCCAGGCTAGTTGCAGGGTGTATTTATCTAAAATGAGGTTTTAGTGATAAATGGTGTAGCCTAAACATGCTTTGGTTTGTCACCATAAAAAAAAAAAAAAAACTTACCACAGAGTTTTATCAGCTCCAGGCATCGATACAATAGTCTAAAATTAATTCTCCGTCTCAGACGTGTGGACTTCACGCTGACTCAAATTTGAATACACAAGCTGAGAGCAGACGTGAGATCTGATCGTACCTTCTGCTCACGTCCAAATTGACAAATGCCGAGCCTTGCGTAGGAATCACCGTACGCCCACTGTGCGGCCACTTTCTGTCGTACACTTGTTTGATGAATGAGGACATTGTCTCCAAGTCCTTCTTTTCCAGAGAAAATCCCTCATACCACCTCTAGCATCTGGTACCACAATGCCTTCGAACAGTCAAACCTTGCCTGCCATCTTGCCACTGATAAAGATTTCACTGTTTGTTTCTTGGCATGTTATTGCCGGATTGCCCAGCATGACAGAGATTAACTAGAAAGGTTGTACAGTCTCTGCAAAACACCAGAGAGGGACGTAGAAAGCACAAAAGATTTTGTTGCATCTGCCACAACGAGATTCAGAGTGTGACTGCTGCAGGGAGCACACAATGCCCTGTTGTTCAGCTGCAGTACTCTTGCCTGTTTGTCTGCCATCATGTTGCTGCCATTGTCGAAGGATTGGCCGTGACAGACTGAAATACTTTGGTTTTCAAGCTTTTTCAGAAGCATATCAAACATGTTTTTCCAGTTTTGTCATATTTATCAAGAAAGCCAATGAAGTGTTGACTGACAGTGGCAGCAATGGATGTTTCACAGTTCACAACAGAGAGTGTGGCTTATATCAGGAGTTAAATCCATTATGAGTATTATCTGGCCTTACGATCATTCCCTCAACTGCCCCGTGTCCGACTAATGCACTACTCTCATTTTAGTTACTTGTTACTCACATGTTCACCCATGACCAAATCAAAATTATGTTATTAATTCAATTTGTGCTAAAATGTTTCCAATGTGTCTGTCAAACAAGACATTTGAAAGGCGAGTAGGCCTACCGTCTGTAGGAGAGATGATGACATGAGGAGCAGGGATGTATGTTTTCCTTTACCTGGGATGGCATACTGTGGTTGTGTGGATGGAACTGCTGCGACAGAGAGAGAGAGAGAGAGAGAGAGAGAGAGAGAGAGAGAGAGAGAGAGAGAGGTCAAATGAAACAAAAAGTTAGCAGTTAGCTTAAGATACATTGAACTTACAGCTGGTGTAAGAAATAGTAGGTATAGATGGTTCCAGTGGCTGGAAGAATTTAATATTGGGCTCCACTACGAGATACTAAAATGACAAAAAAGTCAATTCTAAAGTGAGACCCAAGCTCACTAACTAATGCACTTATAATACCCAGTTATTATGACTTATGCACTCATTGCACTTGGACAACAAATTAATGTTTACGCTTGACTTGACTATTTATACCTGTAGGCCTACCTGCAAAGCCGTATATCTACATACATTTGGGGTTTTTTCTTTTTACGTTTGTACCAATTATTTTTCTTTTTTACTTTTTAAAATTAAATTTCTCTTACTTCTGTCTTCTCTGGCATCTGACAGACAGCAAAGTAAGATTTTCATTGTTAAGAAAACATGTTTCTATTGTGTATATGACAATAAACTTTGAATTGATAACTGGCTCATACACTGAAGCTTAGCTAACATACTACACATCAGCTAGCTAGATTAGCTATAAAAGTGTCTTATATGCAGGCACAATTTGTCATTCTTTCTTTGAAGGGTTTATTACAAATGTATATTAAGTATTCATATGTACACAGCTAAATAAATAACAAGTTAGTCACTATTTGACTTTAAAAATTTTTTACCATTGAGCCTGCCGGATAGTTAGCTTGTGATGGCTAACCAGCTATACCATTGCTGGTAGGTTGTCAAAGGCCGTAAAACCCAAATCAACTTGTCATAAAGCTTGTCAACTGATAAAAATCAGTGTTTTAGATTAGATGTTGCCACAAACTGTCACTCATGGGAACAGAAATGAGGGAAAGTAACTCGTAGCCTACCTACCGAGCGAACATTAGCACATTTGCCTGAACAGACAAAAGTTAAATCATGATCCATTTAATTATGATAAATGTATGCACTTAACACTGTCCTGGTGTAGTTTTTCTTTCTTTCTGTTGACCAGAAAGGTATGCTTGTTTCATTGTGTTGAAACCCCATTTCCTAACTTTTTTGAGTTGACCCCAAGAGTGAGCTAAATATCTGGCAGGCTGACTGACAAAACAATTTAAAGTCAAATAGTGATTAACTTGTTATGTATTTAGTTGTGTACATATGAATACTTAACATACATTTGTAATAAACCCTTCAAAGAAAGAATGACAAATTGTGCCTGCATATAAGACACTTTTATGGTTACTTAAGTACAATTTTGTGGTATGTGTACTTTACTTTCTATGTTACTTCTATATAGTTCTATGCCACTATATTTTGAGGCAAATATTGTAGTTTTTACTCCATAACATTTATCTGACAGCTTTAGGTACTTTTCAGGTCTAACATGAAAAACATGAGAAATTTAAAGTGATTAGACACTAAAAAAAACTTAACAGTATATTAAGTAGTTAATGAGCCCTACTTTGAGAAATAAAACGCTGCTTACATAAATGCATGAAAACAAGTAATCTAATAATATATTGAAATATATTTAACAATCTGAGTAGGTTCAGTCTGCATAACAAGTACTTTTACTTTTGATACTTTAATTATATTTCAATGCTGATACTTTTATAAATTTACTTCAGTTAGTTTTGAATGCAGGACCTTTACTTGTAGTGGAGTCATTTCACAGTGTGGTATTAGTACTAAAGTAAGGGATCTGAATACTTCTTCCACCTCTGCTTGTTTGCCTCTCCTGATGCCTTCTGCCTCGACCCAGTTAGACAACATATCATTTCAGTTAGTGCATCCATTAAAACTTTACACCTAATTATTGAGATATTAAATTCTTTGAAAACTTGTCAACTTATAGCAGTAGATCAATCAGTCAGTCAGTCAGTCAGTCTGTGGGGACTTGGTTTGGGAACCAGAGGATCCCTGGATGAAGTCCCTGTATGGACCAAGTACAGAGTGTGAACTGGTAGCTGGAAAGGTGCCAGTTTGGCTCCAGGTCACTGCTCAGGTACTTGAGCAAGGCACCGAAACTCCCACTTATATTTGTATTACGAGTATATCTTCCTTATATATATAGAAACAGTTTTTTTTTCCATGTATGCACATTTATGTGTGTGTGCTTAAGGTTCCAACACTACTGTTAGGGTTCTTTCAATAGGCCACTTCACAGAACAGCCGGTCCATGTTGGTGGATGGAGTGTGTTACTGGGAGGAAAAGAATGGGGTTGTGTGTGTGTGTGTGTGTGTGTGTAGGGGCAGCAGTGAGCGACTCTCAAAGACGACATTCAGACTTAAAGGAGGTTCAGTGTTCTCTCGTGTGTGTGTGTGCGTGTGTGTTTTGAGAGGAAGCAAGATAAGAGGCGCCACTAAAAGCTTCCTTACCCTCACACACTCTGTTGCTTGTTTATTAAACAGGGTCAGATTTTTTTCGTGTGTTTCTGGTGTCGGACTGTGTGTGTGTGTGTGTGTGTGTGTGTGTGTGTGTGTGTGTGTGTGTGCCATCCTGAAACAAGAGTGGGAGGACAGACAGAGAGCGAGGACAGTAATGGAGAGGGGAGGTGGAGAAGTCACTTGGGTGTCAAAACGACAGAAGGGAGGAAGAGGAAGAGACGGAGAGAGACGGAGAGAGAAGCAGATGAAAAGCGAGATGAGCAAAGGTCAAGTATTGGAAAGAAGAAGGAAGTTTGTGTGACAAACAATCCCTGATCTCTCTCTTTATTTCCCAACTTCTCTGAGAAACTGGTTGTTTTCTTTCCTGTCATGATGACTGCTGGAACAGTCCCCACTCGTCCAGCCCTCTGACCCAACCCTTTTATTTGTTCTGGCAATAGACACAGACAGACACACACGATACAACAACCAGTTGAACAAGGCTTAGAGAGGAAGAAGCTTTAAAGAACAAGATAAAACTATTATTTACTGTTGAGTTAGAGAGAATAACTGGGTTGAAAAAGGAGCAGAGAGTTCCTGGTGAGGTGGGAAAGAAAAAAAAGACAAAAAAATGTGTTATTCAGCCAACATACATTTGTGGTATTCAACATATTTTTTACAGATAATTAGAAGTCTAAATCAGCCATTTAAAACATTAAACAATAAAAGTTGTCCACAGCTAATACTTTTTTGTACTATTTGTTCTGGCAGAAACAGACCGTGGCTGAACTTTACAACTCCAGCTGCTGGTTTAACTTCTGAAATAGCTGATTTTTTAAATGTTTTGGCTTCTTTCAAAGTGTGTTTACAGGCTTTGGCAGAAAACCAAACTGATAGGCAGCGAGGTCAGTAAAAGAACACTTTTCATTCAACTACTATTTTCTTCCAAGATACACACACATACTCCGAAGAGCGCAGTTAAATTGTTATTTTCACCAGCGCTGGAGCAATTGAAACGCTGTAAACTGTGGTTGCTTCACTGGTCTCTGTCAGGGCTGTCCAACTGTCCAACTGTCTTTTATTGACTTCTGTTATTATCACTGCTGGAGAAAACAGCAATGTACCTTACATTCCTGGGCTTATTTGTGTTGGGTTCTGTTCTTGAATCCAGAAACAGCCAAGAGGATGTTTTGAACAGATATTTGGAGACAATAGTGACATAACATGTTTTTAAAAAAAGGGTGGGGGGGGAGTCCTTCTCTTCTCAACAGGAAACTTGCTCAGTACGTTTACATGACACTTGAAAAAAGCAAATTTGATTGCCATAATCCGACAATAACTGGACAGCTGAAGTGCATATCAACGTTAGTCTGACTAAAGTTGGAGTTCTCCAAATTCAAATAAGACACCCAGATAATGCTGGCGTATAACCCCAGAACAAAAACATCCAAGAAAGCTGGTCGTAGAAGAACACAATCACAGGTTTTGCGTCTCAAAATCACCATGACCACAAGGGACCTCCTTATCTGCACAACGAGTAACGTGTAAATTACGTACGAAATTAACAGAGCTGTAAGATTATCCATCCTGTTTTTCTTGTTTTTCGAAAATCCCTGTTTTCCACCTTTATTATGACGTAATAGGTCAACCGGAAAGGGCCGTATTAACCTGCTGTAACGCTGTATATCGCCACCTAGTGTTGACAAAGAGAACACGTTCCCGTCAGTTATTTGATTTTCTCAGGTGCAAGTAAACTGGGACAAGGACAGAAGTCTGATTAGACGGCAAAATAAAATTTTCAGCATAGCTCGATCAAACTGCATGTAAACGCACTGACTTTCACTAATTTAGTGTCGCACAGCAAAGGACAAATTAAAAAATATGGTGGGCATCAAATAAGTAGAGATCAACACATTGGACCGTGAGGACCATAAGGATGCAACAGATGATCTAGTTATTATGATATATTAAAAAAAGCTCATTGTTTCAGACCACCACACTGAAAAGAAGAGTGAAAAAACAGCTTACATAGAAAAAGAGGGGAGACACTGTTCAATATGTTTTTAAATATTAAGATAAAGGTGCATATTTTCTGGAAGACCTTCATAGTGTTGTCATGGTCGTTCTTAGCTTATTCTCATTTATTCTTAGAAAGCAACACAAAACGTGAAGTGGGATTGTTGGATTTAGAGTTACAGAAATTGTTGGACATTATGGGCAGAGAAATATGTCACTACAAGTAGAAACTGAGCGCTACAAATTAGAATACAAATGATCAAAATTCAAAGTGAGTAATTGCATTCAAAAATGATTCGATTATTTGTACTTTATTGATCCCACAACAGGGAAATTCACCTGTCACAGCAGCAAAAACAGAAGCAAAGGGTGTGAATATAAATAATAGTAGTTGTTTTCCATATTATTTGAATACATGCTTTGCAAAACTGAATCTGAAGAGCAAAAAAAGTGTTATTGAATTTATTTGTAACCGAATTCCAATAAGCTTTAAATTTAGTGTCATATTTTGAAATTGAATGCAGTAGTTCTGAAGCTGAGAGAAAAGACATGACTTGTATATTTATGTTTTGTGCAGCAGCTAACATTAACTGATTCAGTTTCTAGCAACATATACACGGACGCATATAAAGTTGGAATAATATTGTTTTCAGACACAATCATCTATTAATTGTGGTTAAATTTTCATTGTGATGTGTTTGAAAGAGAATGATTAATACAGTTTTGAGAAGGTATACACTTTATCTGTCAAAAAAAAATCCCATTGTCACAATCACTTCATGGAAAGAGGTAAAAAATATTTTATTCCAACTGTTTAGGTGACTGTGTATTTCTATCCATATACAGTCCCCTCCTAGTCTGACATCAGAAAAAGCTACTAAACATTTAACCATGACGAGTAGAGTGACATTGATTGAGCTCCTTTTTCAACTGTCTGGCTGAACCGCACGGAACAGGATTAGGGCCAGGTAGGAGAAAAAAATAAATCATTAATAAGTTTGAGAAAAAAGTCGAATTGACGAGAATGAAGTCGAAATACAATGTTGAGAATAAAGTTGAAATAAAATATTCAGAAAAAAGTAGAAATAAAATGTAGAGAAAATATGTTTATAAAATATAATATAATACAAAATATGTCTTTAAAAAAATCATAATTCATAAATTAAGTAAAAGCAGATTTTCCCCAAACAATACTCATATAGTAGCCTACTAACAAGAACAGCTCATTTATATGTAGGGGGATTTTAGTCCTACTATACCCTTAAATATTGTGGTTATTGCTCATTTTTATTACATTAATGAAAACCAGCTTGCAGTCTACCCAGCTGTTTGGATCAACGCCGTTTCTCTGAAACAATGTTACTCTGATGCCTTATTGACACAAATCTGTGAAAATCTTTCCAACATAGTGAAAAAAAATCTTCCTCTAATTATTTTTTACTCCTACCTGGCACCAATCCTTTTCCGTAGAACCATGACGATACACACTTGCTAATAAATCAAATTCTAAATAATCAATATTAATTATCAAATCAATGATTGACTTTAAGCACAGGCGAAAGACACAATCGATTCACTGTCAAAAAAGAAACACCCAAAGAGCACAGGGAGTCAAAGCATGAAGAACAAAAAAAATACAACTGTATTTAACATTTTTTTGTTGTGAAACAATACAGGCACCTTTCTGTTCCCCAGCTCATTAACGCCAAAATCATTTCAAATCTAAATCATCATTAGCCAGAGTAAATGAATGTTTACTATAAACTGGATCTCAGTGTAGAGCAGAAACAGCTGAGAAAGATTATCCAGAGTGGCTGGAGAAGAATGGCTCATTACTGTGCGTGTGTGTATGTTTGTGAGTGTGTGTTTACGATTATTATTCATGTGGAGTTGCTATGATACAACCAAGCCAGCTGGGGAGCAAGCGCTGCGCTCAACCTTTGTTGCCCTTCCTCATTTATTAAACACACAGAGAAATGCATGCAAGCAAGACCCCAAACACACAAACACACGAATCAGACAAATCTGTAATCTAGCCGGGCAACACGAACACACGAGCCCTCGTACCCTCGCTCATGTTAACGTTCAGTTTGTAGTAGCAGGCTCAGTGAGTGGCTTCCTCTCCGCCTACACGCAGCTTGTGAGAGCATCTAAAACACTGGTGCACAACGTAAAGCAACGGCATCTAAACAACAACAACACAGGATGAAAAGCATATGAGCTGACCAGCACACATCAGCAGCTGGAGTCCAGAATGTGTTGCATTATGTGATCTCTGTAATGTAAATGAGAACAGGAGGTTAATCGAGTGATGATGCTGTATTGATTTTTGTGTAAAGAAGAACGGAGACAAGAGAAAAAAATATTTGGATCTTAATATCACACAATAGGTAAACACACATGTTTAACTCTTGTGTTGTCTTAGGGGTCAAAAATGACCAACCACTATGTTTAACAGCATAAGAAACCTCCTTAATGGTCTTTTATTAACAGCCTGTTCTCACTTCAAAAACGACAATATAGGTCATGTGTACTGGCAGCAAAAAACGAGTCATGTCTCCGTATTTCACGGTCCCCTGTAATAGTCGGCCGCCATCTTGTTGACGTAGTAGTGATTGACAGCAAAGTAAAGTTTAAAAGGGCGGATTCCCGCATTCAGTTGGAGGCTGGGGTGGTTGATGTGTCGAACAAGCAGCAAACTTTCACCCAGGAGAGCGGGGTTTGCTGTGAAAACAAAAGTCAACCATTTTTAACTTCAGTTACGTGAATCACATTTTTTTACGTAACTTACTCTTTTTTTTTTTTACCTAACTCGCGGTAGTCAGGTGACCCTGACAACTACTTCACTTCCGGCATTTACATACATTTATTTACTGTTGGAACTGTCTTTTATAAGGCCTTACCAGACGTTTTTTCCCCCTAAATCTAGGTCAGTGTCTTACAACATAAATCCACAGAAACTGCAGCCTTTTTTTACAACCGCGGACCGTATGTGTGTGCTATTTTTAGAATGCGTTGTTGTACCACGAGCCACGCCGTGATATGTTCATATGTGCTGTGAAAGGTGAGTTGCGATATCTTTTTACAGTTTATGTTGGAGATGTTGTTGTTGTTGTTTTTTAAACCTAAAATTGGGCGACTTTTCCTAGAATGACCCGAACATGAGAAAAAGTAAAACATTACCTTTGTTCATATTTTCATGAAAGCTGTACACCAACAGGATACAAATCTTGTCTTGGGGTCATTTTTGACCCAACAGCTATAAAATAATTTTCATACTATAAAAACATAAAAACCATGCATGCATGCAGACACGCATTCATGCACGCTTGCTAAAATATTATATTTACACCATATAGTACCTTTAGCAATAAAAATTCTAAAAAATAAACCTAATAATGACAGGTGTGTTGTAATAAAAAGGAGTGGATTCCACTGATTGAATCATTTTTTTCTGCACTGAAAAGAGGGAAAATGCCTCCCGCACTCTGCCTCAGTTCTTTTGTTCTAGACTTGGTTTTCACAAAAGACTCCAAACAACTGAAAACAGTTTACCATTTATTGAAAGAATAATAGCCAAATGCAATGAGCAGCAGCGCTGGACTCTGCTGTGTCCATGCCAGGATCACCAGTTAGAGTGCCAACAAGTTCCTCAATTCACAGTTATCTTGTGGGTGTGGGCCCAACCCCAGAAGGTTGGACTGTTTAGTGATTGGTCAATTTAGGATGGTGACGGCAGTAGCCAACCCATACCGGTCACCTTGTGGTTTATGTCTTTTCAAAACTATGGTGTCATGCATGTATGTATGTTTCTTAGTTCCCTTTTTTGAGGCCTATGTGTATATTTCTTACTGCTGCTGCACTCTGACCTAGTTCTGGCCAGTTTTCAGGAAAGGCTCAATAAGAGGGCACGATGTGCTCTCTTAACCCATAGCCAAATGCTCAGGATTAGGGCAGGATGTGCCCCCTTGACCTGCAGTTCATTAGGGGAACTAAACTTTAAATGTTCGTTGAGCACTCTTCTGAAGAGTCACTGAAGTTTTTTTTAACAAATTATAGTTTTAACACTTCAGTTACAGCTAAGCTATACTAAATATCAGCATTCTTCAATATTCACTAGGTTTGTGATGAATTGTCTTTTGTCTTTTGGTTGTTTCTTCATGCAAAAGGCGATCTGTTTGTATCATTCAAAGGTAAACTGGTGTGCGACTTTACCACCATGGATTGTATTATTTATCCATTGGGTTTCCAAAAGGCATTACTGGACCGAGAACAGCAGGATCCTTTGACTGAGGTTGAAATGAGAGAAGGCCAGTTAGAGTTAGAGCTATGACTTTTCCACATTAAAAACAACAAGGACAAGAAAGAGCTAGTCATCATACCGAAATGGAAAACAGGTTATTTGTCAGTGCCTTCTAAAAAAAAAGAAATCATATGTGCATTTTCTGATCTGCCTATTTAGTACAGATGAGTTTAGCAAATTGAGGTATAGTCTCCATCTACATGGGACGTTTTTAAAATGTAGCTGTTTCTATGTGTTTCAAAATGTACTTTGAGTACATTTTGATGCTTATACTTTTGTACTTTTAATGAAATAAGTTTTGAATGCAGGACTTTTCTTGTAGTGGAGCAATTTTACAGTGCGGTATTAGTACTTTTACTTAAGTAAGGGACCTGAATACTTAACTCAGTTTTCAGTGTTGACATGTAAAAAGTTTTCTGCTTGTAATGTCAGTTATTATCAGAGTAGAGCAGTCGGAGAAGTTTGTGAGGCGTCAGAAATGAGGCGACATTTTGTGCAGTGACAGATATGGCCAAAAAAAGTTTTGATTCTAACCTTGTTTCTTACATTCTTACATGTTTACATCTAACACTCCCGAGACAAAATGCTGCTGGTTTTGGTTTGACCCTGTTGGACCTTAAGTCTGTGGGACAACCTGCATATGTGGAGTAGGCCTGGAACTACTTAGTAAAAGTGATTGGTATAACACATCACACTCATCTGTCATGACTCCACTTTCAAGGAAAGCCTGAACATGAAAATTTTAAGTGAGAAAGTGAGGATGAGACAGTGTGGAAGCAAAGAGGTATCAGTATTTCTCTGTTTACGTTTAATGTGTGTTTGCCTGCAGCAAAGTGTGTCTGTGTTTGCCTCTAACATGTATCCATATGTGACTGTGTTGAGAAGACAACAGGGTTAGTCTTGTCAATATGGTGATCAGTAAAATATAGAGCAATCAATACTGTGCATGCATGCATGTGTCCTTTTCAGTGTACTCATTTGCATATTAATATGTTAGTGTTTCTCAGCATTCACACATGCCTTCACGTCAGTAAATATAAGACTTTGTTAACTGATGTCTGTTTTGTATATACTTTATGTAAGAGTGTGTTTTACACATGTTCAGAGTAAGATGCATGAAGTAGGTCAGTGCAGTGTATGTAAACACAGAGAACTGAATGTCACTCTTTGTCGATTATGAACGATTATTTGGTTACTCATCAAAATGTTGTTTGTCCTGCTGTTTGCATGTTATAATGTGCTGTCTGACATGCTCTCACATCAGAAATGAAACCTAATGGATGCAAGAGAAACCTTAAAATTATATGTTTGTAAATAAAAATGTTTTTTCATCTAGTTTAAATATATTAAAAGTATAAATGTTTTCTCTTATATAAGTTTCTAGGTTATAAATGCACACAAGAATATTAAGAGCATCAGTGGTGGAAAGTAACTAAGAACATTTACTCAAGTACTTGTACTTAAGTATCATTTTTGAGATACTTGTACTTTACTTGAGTATTTCCATTTTATGCAACTTTATACTTCTACTCCACTACATTTTGAGGCAAATATTGTACTTTTTACTCCACTACATTTTGAGGCAAATATTGTACTTTTTACTCCACTACATTTAGCTGACAGCTTTAGTTATTGTTCAGGTCAAGATTTAACATAAAAAACATGAAAAACCGACAGTGATTAGACTTTTTAGATTTTTTTTCAATTAACCCTGTAAGACCCAGTGTTGCAGAATTACAACAATTTTGGTTATCCCCAAAAAAACTCTAAATTTTTTTTTTTTTTTGGTTCAACCACATTAACATGATCATTGGGTCCTATTGTTTGTTCTCACAATGCGTTTGGATCCAACATTTGTATATAAGGCCCGCCCTAGGGTCAAGAAGTCACACAACTTCCAATTTTTTGATCGAGCAACATCCCTTCGATTTACTGGACTGGATTAATCTGATTCAAGTAAGTAAAATGCTTTGAATATTTTTTTTTGTGTTTATTACAGTGTCTATAACATGAACATATGTAGTGTTTGTGGAAAATGTGCCCTACATTTTATTTAGAGCTTGTTTTATAAGTGTTGCAATATTACAACGTTGGGTCAGAGTGGTAGTCAAAACAGCCCTGTTTTTGAGAGGAACTTCAATTAAAATTTTTACAATATAACTTTAAACTACACATGATTTACACATTCTAGCCTGAGCCTTATGTTGAATTACATATTTATTGTATTGGAAAGTAAAGTGCAAAGATATATTGCTGTATCTAAACATTTTAATTTACTTATAATGATTTTTAACCACCTTCAACACTCTCAGTATTTTCTCCTTATCACAGAATGCAGGACTTTTTACCAAAGAAATTCTGTTTGTGCATGTCTGCCCTTTGTCTTAGTCTCTATTGATAAGAAAATGCTCCTATCAATTCATAGTCAAAGCAGTTGTGGGGGATGCTCCTGGTGCACTTGTTGCATTGTTCTGGAACAGGTGCTAATGTTCAGGAATGTAAGGTGTGGTTGTAAGGTGGAGGCTACATGCATTCCTATTAGGATGATAATCACAGTCTACGATAGGTCAATCATACAGTATTGTATGGCCTGTGAAATGTGTGAATTGGCTACTTCAGTGCAATGTGTAAACACTTCAAAATGAAATCAGTCTCCCCACCACCTTATCTTTCCTGCTCGTCATCCGGAATCTAGTATACATGTGTGCTATTTGTATATACAGTGTACATTTGTTTCAATTTAATTTTTTCCATTTCAGAATGCCACCAGCAAAGAGAGCTTGCATCCTCCCTCATTCTGGTAATTATCTATTCCTGCTATTTACCTTGTTTGTGATATATTTGACTGGTATCTTCATGCGTATTTGAGATGTATATAAATTTATATATTTATTCTTTTTTTTCCTAATCAGGTGGGCACAGCACCCAAAACTCCAAAGAGAGGACGGCCATCGGCAGGCAACAGGAGCCCAGACGCAGCAGGGAGCCCTTCTGATGCTGTAAAGAGACCATCCTTGGGTGATGGGAGTCCAAACGGTCCCTCCTCCAAAAAAACATGTGCACACCCCCCTCTGGATGTGTGCAGAGACCTCACTGGACACTTTCCATACAAGACGACAAGAGGACGCTGCAGACATTGCAGTAAAGGGTATACAAATACCCAATGCAGCAAGTGTGATGTCCGCCTCTGCTTTTCAGAGGACAAGAACTGCTTCTGGGACTATCACTGCAACTGACTGCAACTTAAAATGTAAATAATGTAAATAAATGTCAAAATGCTTGTTTGAATAAATCACACTTCATAACAACATGACTAAGATTATTATTCATGCTATATACTGGTTTGGGAAAAGCAAAACCCTGCAAATGAATCCTTAGTTCTGTACTGTTGTTCAGACAATGAGTGGAAATACAGGAGATTCTGCTACCCATTAAGCCCAACGTTGCAATATTACAACGTTTCCGTAAAAACTTACTAAAACATAAAATTTTTGAAAACACTCCATTTTCACCCCCAAAGGCCTCCTACAACAACATCTTAATGGTTGAAAATTTTTTTTTTTGCGTTTTTCTATATCTGGGTTTTACAGGGTTAAACCTCATAGCAGAAGTTAAATGAGCCCTATTTTTACATAATTAAAACACTGCTTACATACATTTTTCATAATAATCCAACAATATATTTAGATTATATAAAACAATCTGAGAGGGTCCATTCTGCATAACAAGGACTTTTACTTTTGATACTTTGATACACATTCTGGACTACAGCAAGTTTTGAATGCAGGACTTTTACTTGTAGTGGAGTCATTATCAGTACTTTTACTTAAGTAAAGGATCTGAATAGTTCTTCCATTACTGAAGAGCACAGACACACTGAGCTGTGCAAAAGCAAAACAAGAGAGAGAGACAGAGCCTCCACAGGTGCTGACGACTGTCTGGGCAGTAGCACGGCGTTCAGATAAGAGCAGCAGCCCATAACCTGCCTGGACAAACACACACACACACACACACACACACACACACACACACACACACATAAAACCCTGCAGTGACATGATAGTAAAGTCAACTAGGACCTCATTATCACCTGGCTCTGAAATGTACTGTTGGCCATCCAGGAAACACACACACACACACACACACACACACACACACACCCCTGGTTCAGGCGCTGGTATCGGTGAAGGGTCACTGGGCAGGTTTTGAACCACATCTCTAGCCACCACAGGGGTCTGAGGGTGTGGGCCTGTGTGCATATATTTGCAACCAAGCCTGTGTGTGTGTGTGTGTGTGTGTGTGTGTGTGTGTGTGTGCTTGTCCCTGCGGCCGCCGAGTGTGTGTTTGTCACAGAGGGCTAGCTAAACCTGCCCCTGCTATCGATACTCTCAGAGTGTCACACACGCCTGACTGACCAGCTACAGGAAGGAGGAAATGAGAGGATTTGGAGTGTGACATTTGCGTCTGCAGTTAAGAGAGTGTAAGGCCTCTGTGTTTGTGTGTGTTTGCGTTTGAGTGTAGGCCGTATTTCCTTGTCAGTCTGCGAGGTTGCACGGGTCAACGAGTTGGTCTGTGTATAGTATGAGCGAGCAATCGAGCATTCACTCGTCTCTTTGCTTCAGTGCGAGTGTTTGTTTCAGACAGAGAAGGTTCAGTGTGTGTCAGAGCAGCAGCAAGTAACTCTAGTAGGTGAAGGAAGTGGAACTGAGTTACAAAGAGAAGGACGAGAGATGAAGAAGGTGAAAAAGTGTGCAGAATGGATAACTTCAAACAAAATCACAATGGGTTGACTGTGCTGTATCCTGAGGGCTTATCATTGAGATTTGAAAGCATTCAATTGTGGAAGTTTTGTGTCCAGTGGATAAAAGCAATCATACTCAAAATGAGATATTTTTTTCCTAATTTGGGCATTTTATGCCTTAATAAGGTAGCTGACATTGGAGAGATGACAGGGAAAAAAGGGAGAGAGGGAGAGAGAGAGAGAGAGAGAGAGGGAGAGAGAGAGAGAGGGGGAGAGAGAGAGAGAGAGAGAGAGAGAGAGAGAGAGAGAGAGAGAGAGGGAGAGAGGTGGAAAATGACATGCCGCAACGGTTTCCAGCTGGACTGAAAGGAGGGATGTTGCGGTTCATGATCGCTACCTTAACCCCCGGGCCACTTGGGCGTCCCTCAAGATGAGAGATAACTCAGGACTGAAATTGGATTGGAATTAATTGGAATGAGATTTGGATGGGAAGTCATTAAGAGTTTAGATGGGAGGAAATATAATAGGACAAGATAAAACATTTTTAAAATGAAATCCTCCATCCTTTTAATAACAATCACCTTTTTTCCGTAGTTGCTATTGATCAATTTCACTTATTTTGGTGAAACTTTATCATATTTCATGGAGAGAATATATACTGGTTCTCCCTCTCCATCCTTGAATCTGATTTAGGAGTTGTTTGATGGACAGAAAGCTTTACTTGGTGCCAAAGAAACACTAACTGCTGCTAACCGGTCAGTTAGCCATGCTCCAGGACTGGCTGCTCAAAGCACCTAGGAAGTGTTGTTCTTTACACTTTTGGCACAGGAGCTTGGGACCACAAGAAGGAGGAGGAGGTGTTCAGGTGCAGAGCAGGGAGGGAATACTGGCAGGAAGCATTGCTGGTGTCAACCTGAGCTGGAGCCAGGTGAGTGGGCAACATCATGACAGAGGCAAAGAAAGCAAAGAGGAGGGTGACAGAGGAAGCTAAGAATAGAAATTGGAAATTGAGTGACCGAGCAAGAGGCTGCCGGACAACAGTAAATCTATAATCTATCATTTTTAGTTGTTGGCGAGAGCTTTGTGAGATGAAACACTGAGACAGATGTTGAGCTGATCTTCTTGCTGTTGGTCTAATATTTGGAAGTAATAGTAGCTGGCTTGCTATGCCTTGTTTTGCTGCACTTGCTTCACATTTGGCTGTGTTAGCAAAGTTCTTGACTAGTTTCTGATCACAAGTGAATTACACTCTGTAGGTGTGCTAAATCAAACAAATACCAATTTTACATAACCTTTTTCTCAAAGTAAAAATAAATTGCTGTGATACAAGCCCGGCCCTTGTTTTGCATTTGAGATTTTTATAATACGAGACACAGATGTAACCCTACCATGTGTTATTTATTCTTAAAAAAGCACAACAGGTTATTTTATAACGCTAACCAGCATTTTGAAAAAATTAAATATCCCCGGTCCACTTCACAGTAAGTGTTTTTTTAAGTGTACCTGCAAGGTTTTTTTAGAAGGTTTTCTCTCGTGACTGATATCTGTCTAAAAAAAGCTACAAAATGCCTTTTATAAGATTAAATAAGAGGCTCAAACTGGGGATTATACACGCCTAAAGAAACATTTTCTTGCTCTAAATAAGAGTGTTGAAATTATCAGAAAGTACGGGTGCCAGAGAAGATTCTTAAACCTGCTATATGGAGTTGTGAGTGGGTGCTTTTACAGCTTTTTCAAGTCTTGTGTAACTCTGCACTTTTGACATTTTACGGATAGTTTGCGTAGGAGGGATCCAACCACACAAGCAAAATGCAAAGTTAGAGAAGCTGTTATTAAAATTAAGATTGATGTAGTGCCTCCTTTTCCAATAGTTCGAGCATTTACATCTTCAGGGCATTTTGGCTTAAAAAAACAACTAAGAATCAGTCTAGTTAGTGCGGTAATATTCAGATTTTTGTCCTCGGCGAGAGGGCGAGGAAGAGAGAAGACGTTGCAAATTGAGAGTGACGAAGAAAAGGTGAAAGTGAAAAATGTAAAGAAAGAGGAAAAGAAGGAAATAAAGAAAGCCGGTGAGAGTGAAGGGTTCTTTGATGAATTGGTTTGGAATGAGAGCAGAGTGCTGGAGAGACCAGTGAAAACAAACTGGACTGAAGCATTTATTTACACTCTGCTTCTCAATTAAGTCAAATAGGCCACTTTAACGAGGCTGACATTTCAACAGTATAATGAGATAGCTGAGGGTCCTTCTGCAGGATATATGCAAACTGCATGTGTGTGTGTGTGTGTGTGTGTTTGGATATGCACATGCACATGAAAAACACAGCCTGATGGCACACAGTTTGTGCATTGCTCTGTCTTGTGTATAAAGATGTTTCTTTGCATGTCAGTCCGTGCACGCCTGCACACGTGTGTTTATTCATATTTCGACGTGCAATCTCAATCCTCCATCCCTTACCTCCTCTGTCTCCACCGCGTGTGTGTAAACAGAACAATCTGGAAAGCTTCAGCGGCTGGCCCGGGAATGTTAACAGGCTGCGTCGTAACATTACACCTACAGGAGTGTGTGGTTGTCTGCAAGTGTGTGAAAGAGGCACAAAGACAGAGAGAGAGAAGAGGAAGGTGGAGTGTGTGTGCTGGTGTAATAGAGCGAAAGAAAAAGATTGGCTTGATGGAGACAGAAGGATGGAAAGTGAAGTTTTGGTTTCCCCTGTGTGTGTGTGTGTGTGTGCATACTGTGAGGAATGCAGCACTTTGGAGTGCAGGGAAACTCCCTCTGTGGTAATGTTTTAAGCAGCTAATAAACTCTCATGGCTGAAAGGATGAAACTCTATCCACACCAGGTGAAAACCATTTCTCACGCTTTTCTGTTTAGATGTGAGCGAACGCACAGATTCCTCCGTGAGTTTGTGCGCCCGTCTGTATATGGATATATTCGCACACATGTTCCGTTTATGTGTCTCTGTGTGTAAAATGCCTGCGTGAAGGATAAAAGCCTGATTCTCGGGGGATCTGCGTGAGCATGGAGGCTGTGTGTGTAACACAGAGCAGGACTCCTGCTGAAAAGATCCATTAAATGTACATCACCACACCTTCACCCAAATATAAGAGGCTATGAAAAATAAGCTTCCATAATTGGCCACATGGCATAGTTTCTCCTCAGCTTACTGAGGCAGACAGTGTAAGTTCATGGATATTAAAAGTATGTTTTTATGTGTGCAAGTCATAGGTTAGTCTGGTACATACCTCGGTTTAGGAGTCATGGTTCAGTGTGAGTTTGGTACTGTGGGAAAAAAACAAATGCTCAAGGATCTTTTGTAATACGTTTCATTTCTAAAAATAAGGAATATTTAAAGAAAAAAGAACTAAACACTTACCCAAAAGGCAACAGGTCAAAATAGGGTATAATGCTGAAAAGCATCTCATGAAATTGAAAATACCAAAAATAAATACATAATAAAATGTTTTTACTTGTGTATTGTTTTAGTCCCATCTTGATATATTAAAACATTTAAAGCGCCAGTCTCTACTAATATATTATTTAATTTAATACTAATTTTGAAGGATGCCAAATTGGAAGTGATGTTATATAGTATGAAAGCAAAGGTGACTTGTGATTGTCCGCAGTGAGACCAAAGTTTAGTGTTTGAAGTTACATAACTTCAGTCCAAGTTACATGCTTTACGTCACTACCTAACCTCCAGTGGCTACATCCATTGATTTTACTTTTATTTTTAACTTTCTTTTGTGAAGTCTAACATGTACTTTTGTCCTAACCTGAAGAAGGTATTAAGTTTTGTTGCTGTTTCAGAATGTTCATTTTGTGTCTAAAATAATGACTGTTACTACCGTTGTAGCATCCCTGGCTGAATGACAGTCTACTCTATGACTGATGGTTCACAAGATTAATTCACAACCGTAGCTCCATGAAAATAAAATAGGACATACCTTGACCATCTTGTGAATCCACTGTATATTCTTAAGACAACAAATATAACCACTAATATATATGACAGAAGAAAATAAAGTCTAACAAACCTTATGTCCCTGACAGCCAGCCACTATAGAAGCCTTTTTGATACTTTATATAAACTTTATATGAATTACGAAGGAGCACTCCTTATTATTTACCGTTCCTTTTTCATTTGACCTATTAATTTCGTGTCACTATCTTTCAAAATAAAAGCACCCGTTTCACAATGGACACCTTTTAAAAATAAAAGCATCAAAACATTGGAAAACACCTAGAAAATATAGTTATATATAATATGTATTATAGCTGTATAATACAAATATACCACAAATAACCTTGCTAAAGGTGCGAAGGAACAAATAACAATATAGGTGTTGTATGGTTTGGACGTGTTGACCACAACAGTGAAGCAACTCTGACTGTCCTCATCATATACACAACTCTCTCTCTGTTGCTGTTGTAGCTGACTGGGAATCAGTAGTGTTCTTTGGGCTCCAGTGTTTCCTTCGCGCTGTCTTACATGCTTGTTTTGTTAACCTCAGCATGTGTTGCTAACGGCGTAGGCCTACGGTTAAAAGTTTCCAGGTGGAATTCAAGCTGGTGAACTGTGGTTCCACATTAATCACCAATCTACATGCAGTTTATACAGTTCAGTATGAACTAACAAATATTCACAGCACTATGTTTGTATACTGGTCCTTTTAAAGTTACTCTGCTATGCAATGAAGAAGAGAATCATGCTTTCCTGCTTGGAACTGTGACCATGAAACAGAAATGTGAGGACGTTTTCCTACTCCGACCTCCAAAATGTTTTACTTCTGAACAAAAACATTATCATCATCCATGAGCAGGATTTTTTTCACTGTAAAAAAAAATCAAATAAATAAAATCTGTTTGCTGTGTTTATTCCAGCAATTGTGAATGTTTCCGTTTCCACAAGCCACAAACTAACTTTGTTTGCATGAGTTCGCAAAAAACAAAAAGTATTTCAGAAGCTTTGCATAAAAAAACAGTTTGCTACCAGTGGTCAGATAAGCCATACGGGAGAAAAGACATTTGGTTTAAGGGGACAGCTTGCTGTTAATGTACCTGTCACGCTTGTTTATGTTGCCCCTGTCTCTTGCCCTCTGGACTCTGTCTTTGCTCTGCATGTGTGTAAATGCGTGTCTAAGTGTTTGTGATGAGAGGCGTGTGAGGAGTCTAACAAATGTGAATGCATAATCACAAACTTGTGTGTCCTACAGAAGACGGATGACTCTCAGTTCAGACCACAGTGGAAACCTTCATTCCTTCCAGCCTCTCCACAGACATTTGGTACAAATCTTCAGCATGAACAAGGCAGCATTAAACACACATGCATACAGGGTTCATGAAAGAAACCTGCAACAAGCACATTTAAAACCCATTATAACCCATTATGTATATCTCTGCATATATTTAAATATATTTATTCATTAATGTTCATACTACTTCTACATGCAACGACTTATTTAACCAAGGTAAAATATATTTTCTTCAATGTGAAATATCTGTAAAATGCAAAGTACTTTCAGGAAAACAGACAAACACAAAAAATATATATTAATAATAAATGCCAACTAGCAGAAATGTATGTATATAATGTGTATAGAATGGATGTATATGTCTTATTTTTATATTCTTTATTCTGTCTTCTACATCTATGTGTCTGTATCTTGAGCTGCTGTGACAACTAAATTTCCCCACTGTGGGATAAATAGTCATATCTTATTATTTATGTTCAATGTTTATTGTATGCATATTTAATCATATTTCAAAAAAAGTGTAATAAATAGAAAAGTTCCAGGCTCCTCCTTCATTCTCACCTCTTTACAATTTGGTCCGTCAGACCTTTATCACATTGCAACGTTCATTCAAGTGAATAATGGACAATTTCTACAGAGCTTAAAATGAAATGACACAGAGAATAATGTCACACTTTGCTTGTTAGCTTATTTGCATTTCAGAATCAGCTCACAAAGCAGAGCTGCGATGGACGCTGCATTCTGGAAAATTAATTAAGTCCCTGTTGACTATAAAAAATGTTGCTCAGTATCATCAGTGCTCTTAAATGCTTGTTGCAAATCTAGCGCTTTAAATTCTCTCATGACTGTGGAGTGTAAAATGTCCCTCCACGGGGACAAGGTTCTGTAAGAGTATATGTGTGTGTGTGTGTGTGTGTGTGTGTGTGTGGTTGAGCACTGATGAATATTATTTAAAAAGCTCTCTGGAGCTCCCTCCATTTCAAATGCTTTCAGGCTCCATGGATTAGTTCCATATCAGTTTCCATGAGAAAGAGTCGTGCCCACCGCCAGCGGCCTTTCATCATAGCACACACCAAAACGTGGTTTGGCACAAGTGAAAAGGCTTTGTCGCCGGTTTTACCCAAATTCACCAAAACCCCCACGTCATGTCTTCTTTTCAAACCAAAGCACACACTCACAGCTTATTGTTGATCCACATTAAGATAGTCAACAAAAAAGAGCTCCTAACCTCAAACACACTGATCTTTCCTCTGCAACATTCTTCTTCCTCTTCAAACAAATATCTTCTCCCTTAACTTGTTTGTTGTGCTTATGTGTCCCAAAAGCAACAGTTTCTAATGATTTCTCTCACTCACTTGTTCATATGCATGGACACACACACAGAAATACAGTTAATATGCCAAAATATTTTTTCCTACAGCACCAAAACCAATAATCTGGCTCGGTATTATTTTATATTCCCAGTAGTGTTTTACCATCTCTCTCTATCTGTCTGTTGGATTACAATAGAAGAAAATGAGAAAATTAGATTTTACAACATCCACATTAACTCGACAATCTCTACAATCACCACTGACTGGCTTAAGATACAGAGCATTTTAGGCTATAATTTGAATATTTGGTTAGTGTTGTTTTTTTATATTTGTAATTTCATGTGGAGAAAAAAAAGGCAAAAACAGCAAAAGAAAAATAAAAGCCTTACTTTCCAGGTCATGTTAATTCATGAAGCCCTGTAAAAATGACTCACATGGTAACAAATGGACAAGAGGACCTTGTATGCTCTAATTTTCTTCTTAATTGGCCTGCCCATGTTTCTCTCTCTTCACATTCTGCCACGAAAAGGCTGAAATTATAAGGGCTTCACCTTGGCCTATTTTTGGTATCAATACAACGGACAAAATGACATTAACAAAGGCGGGAAAAGAGTTAGACAAAAGACTAATCTCTATGACGGTGTGTGGAAATGGCTCTGTGTAGTTGCTGTGATGATTAACGTATGTCAGACGCCCACTTGGACTTTCTCCATTGTCATTGCAAACTGAAACCAAATATGAAACACTTTTCTGGAAAGATGATTCACGCTCTCATTCACTGCCATGGACAATTTAGAGTCACCAATTAAACCTATAAGCTGCAGGAGGACCCGGTGAGAACCCACACTGACAGGGGGAGAACATTTAAACTCCACACAGAAGAGCTGCAAGCCGGATTCAAAACCACAAGACTGCTAACCACTACTCGACCATGTAGCCCTGAAGTACATTTCAGTATAAAAAAAGGTAAACAAAATACATGTGGGTCCACAAAAACAGTCTCCCATTCATTGTATGCGCTCATTCCAATCCCACATCAAATTTGTTGCAAAAAATGCTTTTTTCCACCTGAAAAACATCTCCAGGCTGCGACCCTCACTCCCTGACTCCATGGCAGAAACTATAATACACACCTACATCATCTCCTGCCTGGACTACTATAACAGAGTCCTGTCAGTCTCCTAACAAAATCCCTGAACAGGCTCCCATTCAAAACTCTCCCGCCAAGATTCTCCCGGTCCAGGCCCTGGCAGCACATCACCCCCATCCTCATCCACCTTCACTGGTTCCTGGTTAAATCACTCATTGAAGACAGACTACTCCTAAACTACAAGTCCCTCCATATCTCACTGACCTCCTCCACCCTACACACCATCCTGAAACCTGAGGTCCTCTTATACAGGTCGGCTCATCACCCCCTGCACCAAACTCAAAACTTTTGGGGCTTGAGCCTTCAGCTCCGCAGCCCCCACCCTCTGGAACTCTCTCCCACCAAAACATGAAATGCTGCCTCTTTGGACATTTTCAAAAAACTTTTCAAGCACCAACTCTTCACAAAGGCTTATGGACTCACTTAATCCCCTCAACCCGCCATCAGTGCCCATTTTTTTCCAGTTTTTGAGTCCTCCTACTGTATTGTATTGTTTTGTAAAGCATCCTTGGGTTTTTTGAAAGGCGCTATATACATTTAAGTTATTATTATTGTCTATGAAACAGCTGCAGACTTCATACTCGATATTAAACATTTGAGACTCTGGTTTCTTTTCTAAACATTTTTCGGCCATTGAAATAACATGCTGGTATTCTTACTTTTGAAATGTATTTTGTTAATCCCAAAAACCTTGATGTTTTACTAAACTTAACAAAATTATTTTGTTTCACAACATTAATCAAATGTATTCCTATTGAAACATATTTAACAATGCAGTTTCACTGTGGGAACGTGATTTTTAGGAGACAGGGTTGGTTTCTGAGATGTCACGATGATGCAAAAGCCACACACACACACACACACACACACAGAGGAAACTGAGGCTGCCAAAAGGACAGAAGAGTGTGTGTTGTTGTGTGTCAGCAGAGACGTCTGAGATCCTCATGAAGTCAGTGAAGGCAGCAGGAGCATCTGAACCAACAGCAAGGAAGTAGCCCACGTCTGGTTGGTGTGACCAGCCTGTGTCGGTTAAAAACATCCAATGTGGAGCACATTGACAATTAACTCCCCTTGAGTCATGTTCAGTAAACTTTGTATCAAATCATTCGATATTGTTACTGTTACATAAACTCCCCATGGAAGCATTATTTTACGGATTTCTAGAAAATAACTACAAACATTTACAGCCTCTCAAAGACCAACACACACATGCTTTCTGGGAACAAACCAAATCGGCCACAGAGAAAACAACAGCTAATCCTCATCCTGTCGCACTCTTCATCCTTTTTAACTCCTTTATCCATGTTTAGCTCTTCCTTTCATCCCTCGCTCGCTCTCCAAACCGTCACTTGTCATGTGACCCTAATACATGCCGGATATAAGACAGATCATCCGAGTATCTGCAAAACCGCAGGTTTCAACCCTAGCTGTTGAAACTGTGTTTGTTTGCCACTTTGTACATTGTTTCAGACATTTTACAGAGAAGATAGAGCTATAGAGAGACAGATGGAGAGGAGGAAGCGGCTGACATTTGGGGGGTCCTGACCTGATAAACCCCTCTCCCCATCTCCTCTCTGCCCTCACTGCTCTATTCCAGCCTTACAGAGGATAAAATGGGCTTTAGGAGAGAATCTGTCCACCAGTTCTCCAAGCCAGCACATGGCACTCAGTCATAAGTAGATCAACTTATGGCACTACCAACAAACTCATATCAACAGAGTCAGAAAAGAGCCGGGCCGGCCATCTGGACTTTCAGGAGAACTGGAGTGATTGCACGGCGGCCTGTTGAAGAAAGCTGGTTTAATAAACTCGAACTTCAACCTGAACTAACATTGAGATGGCAAACTTGGAGATTCTGATTCCAGAACAGGTCATCAGAGTTCAATCACGATTGTGTGTTCAATGCATAAAAAAAAACCACCATTAATGGAGCTCTTGTAGAGGAGGAGCTTGAATGTTATAGTAAGTAAGTAAAGTTTATTTTTAGAGCACTTTTCACAGATAAAATCACAAAGTGCTTTACAGAAGATAAAAAGAAAGAAATAAGATAGGGGAACATAAGACAATTAAAACACAGTCAAAATACAATTAAAACACAATGAAACATATATATTTTTTATAAAATAATATGTACAATGCATGGTGGTCATTCAAATGCCTGTCTAAAAAGATAGGTCTTAAGGTGATTTTGAAAAGAGTCAAATGAACGATCACCACATGTTTTCAAACACGTGTTATATTGCAATGTTATATGCACATTGTGTAAATATCTTATCTCAAAGAACATACTGGCTAAATTTGCAACTCTATATTTGAAATTTATCCAACTTACTCTTACATAATTTTACTATTATGCATCTCATAGGCCACCATAGTAAGGAGTTCTTAAACCTGGAAGTAAGTTAGCATTTTATCCTCTCAAACTCAATGGTAGATGCCTAAAATAAGACTGTGGTTAACATAAGCTTGGCCTGGCTAAATGAGACTACAGCGGTTGTTAGGGACATTTCACTAGTCCACCTCACAGCCTCTAGTCGTGTTTTTCAGTACTCTTGCAAACTCAAAACAATTTACAGAAAACAATTTATCAGACTACAGATTCGCTAGCTTGTCAAACAGCTGGTTAGCTTGTCGGAGACCGTCTGAAGCATTAAGGCTGTGATGTTTAAGTCATGTGACCGTGGTGTAGTTTGCTTTACTTCTATTGGCTGCATTATTTTCTGCCATGATCCAAAATCCAATGCAAAAATCCCATAGGTGAATTCTCAATAGACTCCATGGTGATGCTACGGTGGCCTAAAACAATATGTAATTTTGTTTGCTCTCTATTGTAACCTTGGCCAAGGATTAGGGAAAAACTGCCAAATTTGAATTCAGTTAGGAAACAAAACAACAACAATTTGTTACGTCGGTGACCTAGAACATGAGAGAAATAAGTTCCAATGGGACATGAATGGCGGTCTTCTGAGTGAGGTTTGTACCATCAACCTCTCCTGCTGCCCACTCTGTGGAGTGGATGTGAATCATCAGCCGGAAAGAAATTATTTTTCAATTTCGTTAATATTGCAGGATAGGGCATTTGGCCTTGGCAGGGGTTTGCACTCCCTGAGTGCCCTTCTAGTTTTCTTTGTATTTGCCCCATTTTCACCCTCAGTCTGTGCCCACTCAGACAAAGTAGAACGTCCTTGGGAATGGCATGTTACAACCACTAAAAGTCTAACTCTATGAAACTAAAATATTACTGTCCTGCCTGGACAGTGGAGCCAATCTGCCTCATCACAAAGCAAGCTCAACATATTCTGGCTGTGTTGAGTCATTATCAAAACCTTTACCATAATGACAAAGGAACACTCCACAAAAGGTTAAAACTCCCAACAGATTTATGATTTTTGCTGGAAATGCATATATTTGCATTTCTTTTACATTTTTTGGGAAAGTTAGAAAGAAATCATCTGAATCTTTGTTAAGCACTGACACCAGGTCTTCAACACAGACAATGCTGTTTGTTATTAAAGATGAGCTTGTGCAGCAAAAAAGGAAAACTGAAATAAAGTGCCACTTATAGAGGCAAAGATACCTCATAATTTCAGGATTGCCATCACATAAAATCCACACTGTGATTCATTATTGCTCGTTGCATGAATGTCTTAATAAAACTAATAAAAGCAGAAGAGATGATAGATTGGTGGTCTAACTGGATAACACAAAGAAACATAAACAAGTGTGCAATATCCTTTTCTCGCCACTTATCTCCATCTTTCATTCTCCTGTCATCTTTCAGCTCCCTCCTTTATTCTGTCCTTGTTTACCCCTCTGCTGGAAAAAACCCTCTCTTTCTCTCCTTCAGCCCTCATTCCCCTCTCTTCTTTCCTTTCCTAAAGTCTCCCTTTGTGTCTCTTGAGGGCTTTGTTGTGAAATGTTTGGGCACAATCATTCCTCCTATTTCACACATATTTATCTGTCCCCCCCCCCCCCAGTATCTTGTCTGGCGACAAAACAAGGCATGGCTGTTAGTCTGTCATTCCCTCTCTAACTTATTTCCCCAGCACAGAAATTAACTCAGTGGCTCAACAATCTGTATTTATAGAGCTTCACAAAATAGAAAAGAGATAGAGGGATATTGTGTTCACTGCAAATCACTGGCTCAGGATTAAACATGCATATATTTGTGCATGTAAGTTTATACCCCCTCTCTCTTTCACTGTCCCCTCTCTTGCTTCTTTCCCTCCAGCGATTTGAACACAAATCCTCCACTACAGAGTCTATTAGCTCGGACAGGGAATTTGTAAAGAGGGAGATGTATTTTGGGAAGATTATAATTGCTCATGTCATGCTGGTCCCATCCATGTGACTGACTAACTGACTGTGTGATTTGTGTGTGTGTATATAGGCTGAAAGCTCCCCATAGCTGAATGAATGTATGTGTGTGTGAGAAACACAGAGACGCATTGGTGACCCTGATAGAAAAATCTATAAACCTCCTGGAATTATTTCTATTTATCTGTTTAGTTTAAACACAACTGTTTGGGCAGGAGTGACCCAATTTTAACATAGTTGAGACTCTTGTTGGGGTCTGTACAAAGCCTTGGAGTGAACATCACCTTATTAACTGAACTGAGGGCAATCAAGTCCTCAAACCTTGTTTAAAAATGTTTGTCAACGATTTAAATATTTAAAAAATTTTTTTTAAAAATTGACTGTTTAAAACAAGTAGACATAGCCACCATGACGTCAACCATTGTTTTGTGGACTACCTTTTTATGGTATTTGGGCTGTTTTTTTAAACCAGCACATATGCAGGATGGATATGGAAGTTGGGAAAACACTCTTACCTCTTTTCCACCAAGGCAGATCCAGGGCTGGTTAGAGCCAGTGCCTAATCTTGAACGAGTTCTTCGCTTTTCGACTGCCAAAGAACCAGCTCTGAGCCTGGAAAACTGGTTCCAGAGGGACACCAACTCTTTGCTGGTCTTGAACCATGAACCACTTACGTCAGGGGCTGGGGGCGGGATTATCTGACCAACTAAAATGTGTATTTCATTTTATTCTATTTGTTTAACCGCAATATGATTGATACTGGCTCACATGAGCAGGTTAGCTTTGGGGGTTAGCGTTAGCAGGCTAGCATCAGCTTACAACATTAGCTAACTAACATTAACATCTTACGTTCACTGTTAATAAGAACATAATCACCATCCATAGCATTCAAGACGAGGAGCAAAAATGTGTTGTACATGTCATGTTTGTATGCCAATGTAGGTTCGATAAGCCAGGATCAACATTTGTAAAGAGTTGATGTAGTCTGCCAATGTTGATGTTTTAGTTGCTGAGAGAGCGAGACGTGTACAGGCGTATATAGTGACGTAATGACGTGGCTCTCGAGCTTGTGCAAACCGGTTTTGAGAAGGTTCACAACTTGAACCAACTACAAACCAGCACCAGCCCAGGAAAAAAACAGGTTTGCGTTGGTCAAAAGGTGCTAGTTTGGTGATCAAGGGGCATCTGTAATTCTAAATGAAGAGCTGACTTAAAGCAGATGCTAAACAAGACACTTTTAGGCAACAAAAATGTTACTATTAACTTTCATGAGTTGAAAACACTGTGCCATGCCCTTAAGTCATACTTTCTATGTCTATTTTGAAAAATAATTTACAAAAAGAAAATCATTCTTTATTGAAAAAGATTTGAAAGTGATTGAGATCATGAACTCATTATGAGAAAGTTTACTGAGGTAAAAAAAAATTACATGAGAAGTAGGGGCATAATCTCATAGACTTTGATACAATCAGACTTCTCTTCGCAACCAGTGTAGTCGCCCCCTGCTGGCCATTTAAGTTTAAGGCGTTTCTGCATTGGCTTCACTTTTCAGACTTGGAGGTTGCTGCCTCAATGCAATGCTAAATCAGTTGGGTACTCTTTAAGTTAAACATAAAAAACAAAGGAATCATGGGGTTTAAGGTTTTTAATGTAATTGATAATTATTATTTTACCCATTTAAAAAAAGTATTCATGATGTGCTTTTGTTCTGAGTTATTGTCTGATTATAATAGCCATCTCTCTGTACAACACTTTGGTCAACATTTGTTGTTTTATACGTTCTCTATAAATAAACTGACTTGACTAGTCATTTATAGTACATCATTAGCGAGGTTGGTCATTTCTGTATGATTATGACTTTTGTTTCCAGCTTATTCTGTTGTAATTATTTTAGAAAACTAACTAATATTCACAAAAACACTGTTATCATTTGTCAGATAAGACAATGGCAGTGCTGTCACAGCTGCTGACTGACAGCCCTACAACCCCATCACTGTTTCCTTCTCTAATTGAAATTTCATGTTAGCTAGTGTGCTGAATTTGTGTCTTGACCGCAGAGTCAATGAAGTTCTTTTCAGACTCCACTGGAAACTTTCAGCAACACATTAGCAATAATGGAAAAATTCTGCCAATTTATTTTTTATTTGAATAATTACAAGATAACACAACAGCATATTTTCTGTTTAAACTTCATCATATAAGAAGGCCAGGGAAACTTTAGAAATAAGAATGAGTGAATTAAAGAAAAATATTAAAGGGTGATGGGAAATGTAGATACAAGTGATATCAATGAAGAAAGACAAGTTAAGTCTGTTTGGTGGTATGTAACTCTGCTGTGGAGAAAATAGGAAAAAGATGAAAGAAAGCAGACAATAGCTGAAGTGATAAAGCCACTTCATCTCCTTTTCAGAGTAAAAGCAGTAGTAGTCCTCTTGTCCTTGGCTTTGTCTAGTGATGGGTGTCATTTCTCCTTTCATCAGCTTCTCCTCACAAACTAAATAGTGTTGCACTGAAGTAATCTGCGTTTCTTGAAGATCAGAAAGACATGCACAGGTGTTGGATGGCGTGTGTATTAATATCTGTATGTATGCACATTGAGTGGAAACTAAGTTGACACTTAAAGCTTCACAAAGGTGTTGAACTTTTTTGATAAAAAGTGCAGCTTTTGCATTAGTTCTTAGTAAACCAAACTGATGTGACACTCAGGATGTTTTTCATAATTAATGGTAGCAGCTTTATTCTGTTGGGTTGGATTTCCACCAACCAAGTGATTGACAACTGCACTTTAAATGGTTACCAGGACTATGTCCTTCCTCCCCCTGATTTAAATATAAGTTACTATTTCAATTGTCTTTTTGTTGGTTGGGCGGCTATGGCTCAGTTGATAGAGCGGTCACACATTGATCGGAAGGTTGGTGGTTCGATCCATGACCATGGCAGCCTACATGTTGAAGTATCCTCCAGCAAGATACTGAACCCCAAATTGCTCCTGATGCTGTGTTCATCGGTGTGTGAATGGATTCACAATGGTGGCAGGTGGCAACGTTTAGGGTCTCCTCTGCCCCCAGTATGAATGTGTGTGTGAATGGGTGAATAAGCGCAGTCTGTAGTGTAAAGTGCTTTGAGTGGTCACAAAGCGACTAGAAAAGCGCTATATAAGTGCAGGACCATATTACATATATTTATTAGGGCCGGGACTCGATTAAAAAAAAATCTAATTAATTAGAGGCTTTGTTATTAATTAATGGAAATTAATTGCATTTTAATTGCATATAAATATTTGACCTGAGAACAGTGAGAAGTAATTTTTTTCAAATGGATTTTTAGTATACCATTGAATAATGACTGAATACATAAACTTAAGCAACAAAAATATTGTTTATTTTTGTTCAAGTCCAACAGACCAGTGCAATTTTTGCCATTAAGTGTAGCAATAGCATATTTAGAAATATAGTACATTTCAGAAATTCAGGTAGCCTATAGGTAGGTAGACCTTCTGTAAACTAGAATACTTTGGTTTTTCAAGTTAAACACAATCCAAGCTAGCTACCACACTAGCCGCTAGCTGCTATATGTTTTGCATTGAGGTGATACTTGAGGCTCGATGTGCTGCGGTGATATGCGACACTTCCATCCGTTGGTTTTTTGTAACAAAATGTCCCATCATCCACGGGGCCAACCAAAGCGTCTCATCAGCTTCTTCCTTCATGTTCACTGTGGTTTGTTGTTGTCTGAACTCATCAATGCTAGTTGGTGCTCCAGTATAAGCGGTCCGCCTGAAACTCATCCAGTGAGAAACGTTCCACGGGGCAAAAATAAGTGCGATTAAAGTGCGTCAATTATTTTAACACGTTCATTTTTCTGTAATTAATTAATCTTAATTAACGCGTTAAAGTCCCGGCCTTAATATTTATATAGTTTTTGTGCACCAATGGCAATAAAGGCTATTCTATTGTTCAAGTCTTTAGTGGACTGAATCTTATTTTTTGTTTTTTGCTCATTAATTCCCCCCAGTTTTATGTATCTATCGAAAAAACAACGAATTGAAGTGTCAGGATAGATGTGACTGAAACTCATACAGAGGCACAGCAGAGGACATCAAGAGACAGAACAACAGATCACATCAATTAGTTTGGAGCCTTAATGAGGCTCTGATGGGGCTCCTGCACATTTGGATATTGCATAGCAACATAGCCTATAAAGGTCATTAACCATGCATCCTAAGGAGATTGATTAAAAGCATGAGTTATTTTCATTTTTAACAGTATTAATAATAAGCTGATATTTATACCAATTATACCAACATTTTTCAACACTGTGAGACTATGAGTGACAGTCAAACCAGGTTCGTTAGATTTAATCAAATAGTCGACTATCCAGTCGACTATTTGTCATACAGTCATACCTTATATTTTTTATTATCTTTGTGTTTTTTACTGCCTGTAACAGCTAAAGGGTCTCAAGCAAGAACCACTAGTCCCAACAGATTGGCTCTGAAGTGGCTTGAATGAGTGATTTAGGAGATTTGATGCATACTCTCATATTTTGAATTTTATCTTAAAAACAAACACAATTTACATGTGGTCACAACTTCTTGTAGGAAGCAGTTTCCACTAATAAATTGTATACTGCGTAACTTTGAAGCAAATTTGAGTTAGAAATCTTGTATATATTATAAAGAAAAAAGTAAAGATCAGAGTGCAACAATGTTCTTGCATGAGGTCCAATGTTTAGTAGTTTAATGGATATACCAAGTAAGATAAAAAAAATCTTGCCCCTTTTTAGGCTTTGAAGTTCAATTTGAGTTCAACGTAATTAAATGTTATGGAAAAGAAATCTGTTAGCAAAATCAACAACTGAGATCTTGGTTATGTACAAAAGTTGTGTGAAGGAATCACAGTTTTATCTCCACCTGCACAGGTCAAACATTCTGCATTCTGAGTCATGTTTGGGTAAACAAACCTATAGTAGCTGATTTGGGAGCATTGAAAAAGAAGGTGCACATAAGAACAATGTGGAGAAATATAAGTCAAGAAGAAACTAAGTGCTTTGATTTTCTTTTCTTCCTGCAGTGTTGTCTCTCTGATCACTAAATAAGCCACATGAAGGTTTGGGGTCCTCCAGGTTCAGGTTCCAGGCCCCCTAAGATTTACAAGTCTTTGTGTTTGTATCCAGGTGACTTTCAGTATCTCATTTGTTTGTTTTATACTCACAGTAGAGGGGGAGTTTGTGGCCATGTGTTCGTATCTGAATATTTGTGTATAACTCCTGGCTGCTCTCTTCTGTCCTGGTCGTCCCAGGTTGAACTTGCATCATGAGACAATGCTGGCAAGCAGCTGAACACAGCAGCACACACACCAAGAAATCCCACCCAGTGTGGCCCAGTGCTGAGGATTGAGCCAGGCACCCTCACCTCTGCAGCAGCCTGGAGGATCCAGCAAGAGACAAGGCTTTAGTGCAGTCTGTGTGCAGGCAAGATGCCTCAAGGTTACCACTGGGTTGCAGTGTGTGTGTGTGTGTGAGTGTGTGTGTAGGACGGGAAAAGGGGAAACAGCTGCCAGCAGAGTTTACCACAAGTCATTACAGTGCACAGGGGACAGAGGAAATGTAATTTTTACACACAAACACTTGATAGGACACACTCAGTATTCTTAATACACTGTCCATGACCCTGTCAGGATGCTAGTCTTCGGATGGACACACACAAACACACGTACACGACTGAATTTGTAACAATCGACACTTATACTTCTGCTCTTTCTGCTTTTTGCATGAGATCATCATCTTTTTTGCACATTCCCACAACTGCGGTGAACTGATTTCAAATGATTTATTAACACTAAAATAGTGGTTCCCATCATGGGTGTAATCGGAAAATGGAAAGAAAAAAAAACTGTTAAACACTTGACAGCCAATTTTCCTGCTCTTTAGTTAAACTGATCATAACTTAAGCCCCTTTCACATATGCACCGCAACCCTGACCTTATCTTAACATGACCCGGAGGAACATACAATGTATGTATGTGAAGATGTAAATGTCTGAATCAGATGAACCAGACATTAAACTGACTTTATCCTGCCAGCTAGGCAGGTAGTTCAAAGTCTGTGTAATGTAAAAGTGAGCCTTTGTGTGAATAGAGCAGGTCCCTATTCACTGCGAGCAAGTGGGCATGCTGATGACGTTTCTATTATGCAACTGGGCGATGAAAACGAAGGGTCATTTACACGAAGACGCCGAAAAATTACTTATAGGAGAGACGACAAGAATTTCTCTTGGTAAGGGGTGACCTTAGACTGTACGAAGATTGTTCGACGTCTCTCCACTTCCTTTCACTGTTAAATATATCTCGGCATCGTGCGTCGTTTGGAGCCAGAGTGGCAGCAGTATGGATCAGGCGGGTGTAGTGCAGCATCAAGGTCCCACCCATACACTTGCCCGCCAATTCGGAGTCAATCACCAACAACTTCTCCAACCTAAATGGCAGAAGAGGTCGCGTGTCAGTACCACCCATTACGACACGTAGGTACGTATCGCGGCTCACGGTACAGCACCACGTTCTAAAAATAGCACACATGTACGGTTCGCGGTTGTAAAAAATGCTGTAGTTTCTGTGGATTTATGTTGTAAAACTACTGACCTTAGCTTTAGGGCAAAAACTTCCAAGTAATGCGTTATAAAAGACAGTTTAAACAGTAAGTTAATGTACGGAAATGCCGGAAGTGAAGTTGTTACGAGGGTCATGTGACTATTGCAAGTTATGAAAAAGTATGTGTGTGAAAATCCGCCAATTGTTCGACCCGTCCACCACCCATGGCTCCAACTGAAGGTGGAAATTCGCCAATTTAACTTTGCTTCGCCGTCAATCGCTACTACAAGATGGCAGTGGACGATTTGCAGCGGTCGGTGAAATACGTTAATGTCGCTCGTTTTTCGCTGCCTGTACATACATCCTATATTTAGGTTTTTGATGGGAGATCAGGCTGCAATCACAGCTGTCGATCATGATGTTACACCACCTTTTTATTGCATCAAATATAAAATTTAAACCAAAACCTATAAAGATAAAAAAGGAACAGTTGAAAATAAATCAGTGTGATAACAACTTCCTACAATGAGATAAATTGGTAAAAATGTATTTGATGTACTTTCCCACTAATCTTGAATGTGACAAGTACAATTTTCAGTCAAACAAAACTTACTATACCTTGATTTCAAAGAACAAAGTGAATGATCAAACTATTTTCCAAAAAAAAAAAAAGCCCTGCTCTGACCTATCTGTGAACTGCGTCTTTGTCCAAGAGACTGCAGGATCTCACAAACCTTTAAAACAACCACACCCAAAATACACTTTGTCCTATATTCTTGTGGAGTGAACACAAAGTGCTGAATGGGATGATCAAATCTGATGACCTAATGGAAAACAGACAGTTGGCCTCATGTATCACTTCTGTATATCAATGCTGGTTTATACAGTATTGAATTGCACCATGAGTTTCAGTCAATGATGATTTAAACTCATTGAAGCTCCAACAAACCTGAACACCGTGGTAGATATATTTAAATGTGTGTTTGCATGTGACTGACTAATGAATGTGATCGGTGCTTGTCACACTTGAATCATTAGTCCACAATCGAAGGGAAAACAATATTGTAACTTGACAATAATTAATGAGGATTTTTGGAGGTCTGGCAGTTCCAAGGACGGCCTTCAAACACACAGTGTACATGAAAAACAATCACAAGTCAAGGGAACAAAAAGCAGGCTGCCAGGCTGCCAATAATAGCTGCAACTGAACAATACCTTGCCAAGCAGACACACACACACACACACACACACACGTCCGCAAACTGGCAGGCACTCATAATAGGAAATCCTAATTACAATGGCTTCCAATGATTATTAAAACTACTAATAATAACTGCTAATAATTACAGCTTGCCAAACCTGCCCTGGGAGGGAGGTTGGAGCAATTACACACCCAGTCAGTCACTTCATCCAGTCAGTCAGCGAGGCAACCAGGCCGTTTGACAGGCTCTCAATACAGCAGCAGTCAAAGAAATTACCAGGACGAGGCCACTCAGTCAGCTTATCTGTCAAGAAACCTTGGAAATGACTGTGGGGTTCGTCACAATCTGAACAGATTACGTCAAATAAAGCTGAATTAGGTGAGTGAGGCTACTAGAAGACAGATGTCTCCCAGAAAGTCCTGATATATGATCAGCTTCTCTGGTTCTGAAAGGACATCTTGTATGTAGAGTAACTGTATCCCACATCAAACAGCTTTTGGCTAACATTCTATCAAAATTCCACATTGACTGCCAATATAAATTATCATGTTATGTTTCCAATTAATTACAGTAAGTGCTGTGAAACTAGAGTCTAACTTCTTATCTTTCAAACTGTGTATCGTTTTAACCGTGTACGTTTACCAGAGTCGACAAAAGGACGCTAACGCCAGTGAATTAGCCGTGCGCTAACTGTATCCCACATTGGTCACTTTCATCTCCTCGCTGTGAAACAATGAGCTGCTGAGTTTTTTGGGGGAAATTGGATGTTTCTGAGTAAGCCAAATAAATATCACTGTTATAAACCATCGTTATCAACGTTACTTCTGTTCTTCACAATAAAATACAGTGCAGTAAAATTCAGATGTACTTTTTAAGATTGACGCCTGAGTTTTGCCCGAGCGTTCTTACTGCTTTCTCTCATCAGAGTTACTTTCGTATTGTAATAAGACATGAAATCTCCATTTACATAAAATACATTTCACACGTAGATTGTTAAATATGTATAAATCAATTATACCTACACTTGTGGTGGCAATCTTATTCGAAACAACTGTGAAACACCGGAAAGTACAGCATTGCCGATGTGTCCAATCAGGGATATAAGCGCCGAACGGTGTCTGATGTGGGATACAGTTTCTATAAATTCTAAACTTTGAGCACTGATCTAGGTATTGTACCAGACCCTCGCAGTGTAGAGGGAGCTGAGCCTGAAGGCAAAGTTCTGGAGTTACCCGTCCATCTATGTTCCAACCCCTTCCAAACCTATGGTCTCAAGCTTTGTGAAGTGACCCAGACATTGAGATCCCGGTACAAGTGGGCAAAATGTTTCCTTCGTAGAGTGGCTGGGCTCAGACATCTGGAGGGATCTCAGAGTTTAGTTGGTGTGGGTGTAACATAGTTAATCAGGTCATTAGTGATTCCACTTGCCATCTCTACATAACCATGGGTATTGAACGCAGCACCCCTGGGGTTTAGTGTCGTGCACCCTGGGGGCAGCTGCATTCGGAGCTTGTGGTGTAATGGTAAGGTTATGGGCTATGAGCTCCGTCCTTTTTTTAAATATATTAATTTAATTTCACTTTATTTTAGTAGAAACTTGACAGTGTCTTTTAATTTTATATTTTTCAGAGGGATGCACCTGTTTTTATCTGTTATCAGGTATGATTTTTATATTTTGTGTTTACTGTCATGCAATTGAGGCATTCGGACTTCGTGGTGTAATGAGGGATGCACCTGTTTTTATCTGTTATCAGTTATCAGAATAAATGGCTGGATGCCAATCAGATGTCCTGGTCTCAACTAAATAACACAACGCAGAGAGAGAGTGCTAAGCCGCTACATGGGCATCTGATTAGGAATGGTAAGAAGCCTTGGGGTAGACCCAGAACACGCTGGAGAGATCAGATCCGGTCTGAGAACAACTTGGAGTTCCTTGAGAAGAGCAGAGGGAGAGAGAACGTTGCTTGCTTGGCCTGCTGTCACGCAATGGATGGATATAAATATGGTTCTTCTATCGTCTCTGTTTTAGTATGAAGACCTCTTAAACATTTGATCTTACCTCACCCAAAGAAAAGTGGTTCCTCTATCTTTCTGGAGCACACAAAGAATGCTGAATGGGACAATCACACGATAGGAAACTAACATTGACCTTGTGCTTGAGCAACCTTTGCTAAATCCCAGAACAAGGTGAGCTGTAGGAACATGTAAAATCACCCTTCTTTCAAGCTTCACAATCCTATTTTGTTACCCCAGGGTGACATCCATTTGCACAGCTCCCATTAGATCCACAAAGGGCTGTCTACAACAACTCCATGCTGCTGTATGTAGTGCTACCCATAGCCTGTGATGAGTTTAGATGTTATGTGAAGAATTGGTAGAATGCCTTCATAAACCAAGTGTTAGTAGAACACTAGAGTTGACTTTTTTATCACTTTATCACAGTGAGTTGAAAATGGTCTTTATTTGACAGACCTTGAGTCTCTTAGCTTGCTCACGTCTGGCCCGGGTCCAGACCATTGAGTGTGCCAGCTGAGACTGGAGAGTATGGCGAGGATTCTCAGTGAGATCAGCAGCAGTAGTAGTGACATTTTCTTCATGTATAGACAGCTGGAAACAAAGCAATTAAGTCAAACTTTTATCTGTCCAGTAAACATTCAGTCGTTCAGTACTTCCACACTCTTCCCATCGGGTCCATTTAGGTGCCATGTTTGATTTAGACGGAGAGAAGAGTCCAGAAGTACACTGCAATTAATCTTTGTAACTACTTTAAGTTCTCACATGCATTAACACAAACACCAGGACTTTAATAGCCATTACAATCACAAATTGAATGTTGAAAATACACAAACACACAGACACACTTTGCAGATCCATACTGAACACTGTGCACAAAATGAACCTTGGCACCGACTCAGGAGAATTTAATTACTTCCTCTCCCTCTCCCCATTGGCCGAGAGGTCTGGGATATGCTAATTAAGCCTTGACTGATAAAACATTCCCTTGGCTTCTGTGTCTCATTACTACTAACTTCTCCGATTGCAGCCTAAGTCCGGCACCCACAGTGTCTGATAAATAAGAAAGCACCTTAAGCTACAGGCTGTGACTAAACGCTTATTAATCAGAGGGATATGACCTAGCAGTGTGATGGCACTATGCCAGAAAAACTAAAAAAAAACTTTGTACTGCAATCAGTGTACCTTATCTTCTTTTTTCTAATTGATAATTAGTCTTGCATTAATTTGGGGCCAACATCTATCTCTTATCACAAAGGTACAATTTATCAGCAGCTTAAATGATGGACTAAATTGGGTTGGCAATGTTAATGATTCACCTTGCAGGGAATGGGGACATGAGGGAAATAATTTCTCCTGACTCATATTTAATTAACCTTAGCAGATGTGCTGGGCACACATTGTGGCCTAAAAAAAAGACATGTTTAAAACATTTTAAGTATGACATCTTTTAAAATGAATATTTTAATGCAAAAAGGTGTTATATACATAAATATAAATGTAAGAAACAATCATAGAAATCATTATTATTGTTACAACATCATAAAATGCAATTTGTTTTGGGGATTTTTGGATACAAGCAGTTTAATAAAACATGTTATACTTCTAAGACAGAGAGGTTGTTTAGTTGGCTCCTTCATACACAGGGAGAACCCGAAGTCTTCATACAGAAGACTCTCAATAGTACCTTCATAATGTAATGCTGCCAAAACCAAAGAGCCATTACAGAATGTTTGACATGTTAACCATGCTATACAAAGTGCCAAAATGTTAATTTCCCCCCCCATTTTTAAAAAAGCAAGCTGAAAATTGCTTGTACAGTAATTATTATATGTAAGCTGCAAATACAAACGTGAGAAAAAACCAACATGAACTGAAATAGAGGAAATCAGTGATCAAAACCTCTATGTTACAGCAGCATGGTAACTGTGGCAAAACGCTCTGTGGCTCTTGGAAAACCAACCAACAACCCTAACTATCATAACAAAAGAAATACATAAAAAATAAATGCTTTTGAAGAGTTACATACATGTGAATTGCGTACCAGTATCAAAGGAGTAACAATAATTCACCTTCATGGAATGTTCACATGTCAGCGTGCTGCAGCTCAGCGAAGCTTCACCAGGCGCTGACGCAGCACTCAGATACACACAGTTAACACGACACCTTCCACTCTCTGCATTCTGTCTCAAAGAGGTGCAAAACAAACATTTTTGGATGTCAAAATCGTCCATGTGACCCCCTTAGATCATTTTCTCCAGTGCTCCATAACATGCTGTAAGGTCGCTTTCACAACCCGAGTCTGTTTGGTTAGTCTGAATCTGAGTTAAATTGATACATTTGGTTGGTTTTGTGTTTAGTCAGGTTTGCTTTCACAGTGCAGAAATGTAAGTGGACCAAATAAAATAAAAAGCTTTAAAGAGGGGTATGAAAGTAAAGCGCTGGAAATCTACTCTCATTATTATTTCTTATTGGTTGAAAAGCTGGCGGTGAAGAATGTTAACAGAAATAAACAAAGCAACACGGAACAGATCGCAAACCAAGAATGTTTGGTTATACCGGCCGTAATCTGCTCTGGTTTTCCAACCAAACTAATGTGGAGGAAAACACTCAGAAGGAGCTCCTGTTGAGGCTCCGGATCGTCAATAATGTGTTGATCCATTATTTCCACGGACGATGTGCTGCGATCAGTCAGCTGAATAAATAATAAAGCCTTGATGCGCTCCGACCACAATCTTCTATTTTGAGTAATATGTTGATAATTCTGCAATGACAAATTAGCTTTAGCTCAGTGATAGCCTACAGAGTGAAACGGAAGGACACACATTTCTTCTTTATGCTATTTTCTGTGTACTTCTCACAAAATGCCTTTGCAGGTAGACCATAATCCACTGTGTTTTGGCTGATTTCCATTAATTGGGTCGGATTCTGGTTGGATTACTTTCACAATGCAACTGAACCGCACTAGGGTTTGTTTGGAAACAGACCGAGTCCCTCTCTGCAAGTGGACTCTGACTGGTTGTTTTGGTCCGCACCAGAGTACGATTGGAGCGTTCACAAGCAAACAAGCAAACCTTAACAAGGATTAAACAGCACCAGAGTTCAATTAAAATGGACTAAACTTTGGGTTGTGAAAGCGCCTTAAGACATAGGCAGCCTTATCCAAAGTTAAAACATTGACCTTTTGGTAAAGATTAAACTCTTTTTGGTTTGGGTTTGTTGGCTACAGATTCACACATTTTAAATCAGTTTTAAATTTAAATTATTAGTTGTAATGTCTTCATGTCCATCACCAAGAAGGTCCCGGGAGTATGAAACAATATCATATTTTCTTATCGTATCTCATTTAAAGTAATAACCTTGAAGATTTTCATTAAGTCACTATCCATCACCAAATCTGATCACACAATGGTGACTGAGCTTATGAACCACTGACCAGGCCCACGCATTTACTGCATTAGGCCTACTGGGTGAACTGGGGAAAAAAATCAAATGCAAACCTAGAAGAGGTTGGCTTGCCAAGGAGGATCTAATACAACACACTCACTTTTCTACTCACTTGTGGTTGAAATGACGCACTGTTCTTTTCTTGTCTCTGCTAGTGTTGCATGTAAACAGTTACTGTGGCTGAAAAAAATAACTGTGGGCAATGGAACTTCAAAAACAAGCAAAAAATTTGATCCAAATATGCACCTGCAATTACTGGTTATCACCATAGGTGTCGCCAAAGAGGCTGAAACAAGATCTTTGACATTGTAACTTTAAGTTTTACTGGATTAAGCTTCAATCACGAGTCAAACATTTAAACTTTGATTAATTTGACATTTACAAGCCAAATGTAATTTCTTATTTGACCTACTGCAAGTTTTCTCACATCTGAGGAAATGCCATAGGCACACTACTCTATCAGTCACCAGTGTGTCTTTGGTTGCTGTTAATGTTAACACTGAGCAAAGGAGTGATCTAAAGGGGCATGTGAACTACTTTGCTGTCATTTCTCTATACTCAACCACTGGGATAATCTCCTACAACTGTGCTTTACTATTGTACTTTCAGCAAACCATGACAGTTTCATTTGTAAGGTTTGATTTCCATACTGGTGCTGGAGAGTGATAACAGCTTGAAAAACACAGACATTTGTAAGTAATTCCCAAAGTCACTACATTCAATCAATACCAAGCCCACTCCTGTAACCCTCCTCCTACTGCAGAACAACTACCGCCCAAATATTTATGAACTTTCATACTTTCTTCTGCTCTTTTCTTCTTTGAAAACTCTCTGAATCAAACCACTGTGAGCCGTAAAGGCTTCACCCTTACACTGCATGTGTTCCTTCCATTTCTTCCAACTCCCTCCATGCATACTTAAGTCTATTACTTCTTTCTTGAATCCCTCTTCCTTCCCTACGTCCTTTCCTTTCATTTTCCTTCCATACCTGTCGATTCTATTCCTTTCTTCCCTCCATTCTCTATCTTGAACCCTCATACTTTCCTCTTTCCAATCAATATCCAGATCTGTCAAACAAACAAGCAAATAAGATGAGATGAAATCTACTTCACATTCTTTCCAATGGGCTCCAGTCACTTCATTCTTACATTCACTTTAGTGGGATTTCACCCTCAGTCTTATTAACAGAAATGCAATTCACCTAATCCTGAAATGTCACTTCAAACATTTAATCTCCATTGAAATGAATACTGCTGAGCCTTGTGGAGTGAAATAAAACATAGAGCTGGACTCTAACTCTTAGTTACACTTAATTGATGGTTTAGTAAGTGGCTAAATGGATATACACAGTGGTGCAGCGCTGAGAAGAGCACTCCGAAGCTCAATTCATGTTTCAACAGGACTCGTGAGCGCTTCACCACACGGTGACGCCTACACCACCAGGTCAAAGAGATGTGCCATCCAGCACATCCAAACTACAGAACATGGCATACACAGACAATACAGAGGAAAAGAGGCTGAAAACGAGCGCTGCATTTGGGCAGTTAAATTCTTTGGACATCTCCATTCTGTGGCAGGATTTACCATTGTAGTGGTTTAGTTAAAGTATTCCACCATTATTGGAGTTTTTGCTCATCTTCTTGCATCCCCCAACTTATTTGATATTGCTGTCTATGGGCGCTTTGACAACCCAAGTCCGTTTGTTTAGTCTGAATCAGAGTGAAATTGATATATTTGGTTAGTTTTTTTATTTAGTCTGGTTTACTTTAACAATGTAAAAATCTACTTGCACTATTTTTTCTTATTGGTTGAAAAGTTGGCGGGAAGAATGTAAACAAAGCAACGTGGAACCGAGCGCAAACCAAGTACGTTTGGTTATTCCGGCTGTAATCTGTTCTGGTGTTCACCAAACTAATGTGGAGAGAAAGGCTCAGAACGAGCTCCTGTTGAGGCACAAAGTCGTCAATAATGTGGTGATCCATTATTTCCAACGTGCTGCGATCAGACAGCTGTAGAATCAGAGAAGCCTTGATGCTCCTACCACCATCTGCTTCTATCAGGACGGTAAATATAAAGATATTTTGAGCAATACTTTGATATTTCTGCAATGACAAATTAGCTTTAGCTCCGTGGTAGCCTACAGAGTGAAACTGAAGGACATGAATTTCATCTTTATGTTATTTTCTGTGTACATCTCACAAAATGCCTGTGCAGGTAGCCCACAATTGTGTTTTGGTTTAATTTGGTCAGATTCTGGTCAGATTACGTTCACAGTGCAATCGAATAGCACTAGAATCCGTTTGGAAACAGACTGAGTCCCTCTCTGCACATGGACTCGGACCAGGTTGTTGTGCAATAGAGTACAATTGGAGCATTCACAAGCAACCAAACGAATCGTAACAAGGATTTTACCGCAGCAGAGTTTGATTAAAACAGACTATACTTTGGGTTGTGAAAGCGCTCTATGATGCATAATCTCGATTAACACACGTGCTCTTCCAGATAATTGACCATTAACCATTAAAGGAAAAGGCAGCAATAAAAAGCTGCGACAGCCTAAAATGAAGTGTTGAGATCATGTTGCTTTGGTGTGTATCGCCTCCACTGGGTTGCAATTCAACAGGAAGTCTCAGCGCTATTACGAAATGGTCTTCTTGTTCCTTAATGGGACTTCTTCCAAAATGCCAAGGTTCGTAGGTTTATATTAGCACTCTGATGAAAGTTTTGAAAAATGTGACTGTCAGCTTCTTGTTTAGAGCAACTGATTATCTCTGAATTGGATTCTTGATGGAAAACCAAAAAGTGAGCAAAAACTTCAATCACACTGGAATGATTCGATAAACACAGGTTGGACCATTGATTTAGTGCTGATTACTATGAAAATGTAATCCAAAAAGTTTTCATACACTCAGGTAGAGGTCACTTTAAATACAGTTAACTATTCTGAGATGAATGAAAGTGGTAATAATGGTGATATGAATATAAATGTAAATTTGAGATGTAGTATTTCTACATGTTGCTATAAGCAGGGACAGGGTCATTTAGACTCCTGCAGAAAAATGGAGAAAGAGAAGAAAAAAGAAATCAGATTATTATTAAAAACATATAATTACAAGTAAAGATAATCCATATAGTGCTCTACTGTGCTTAACAGCATTTCAATTATTTCTATTTTTTCACAATTCATTGATTTTAGCAATACTGTATGTGATGCATCAGACGAGTCACAAGTACAAAACCTGTATTTTAATAAAGACTGGTGTAGTGGTGTTCTCTCTGTTGGCCTATTGAGATAATGGGCCTCAAAAGTCCACTGCATTTACTAACATACTGGAACTTTTTATTGTCAATCTGGCATGGATGGATTTACCTTGTTGTTATTGTGGAGCTATGATGGTTGTTCGGTTTCAGCAGCCGTTACTAACAGCCTGAACATTTTCAGTTATCTGACCCTCAAGAAGGTTGCTTCAGTCTTGACAATAAATGTGGCTTTATTGTTCAAGAATACTGACACTAAGAAAATCAGGTCGGCTGAGTCAGTAATCTCTTTTAAGTCTCTTCTTAAAACATACTTTTATCAGAGAGTCTTTCCTGATTTTACCTGAATTTTAACTTCCCTTGAACTGTCTTTTATTTGCACAGATTGATGCCATTTTCTCACATGACTTTTATCTGTTGTTTTATGTCTGTTTTTAACTTGTCTTTGTAATGCATTTTGTAACATGTGTTTTACAAAGTGCTCTATAAATAAAGATTATTATTATTATTATTATTATTATTATTATTATTATTATTATTATCATTTAATCTTGTGAATAGCCACAACATGTTACTCCATGTTGCATTTTAGAATATCTTATATAATTTTCTTGTTTGTGGAGTGGCAGCTGGTTCAATATGAGTGCGTAGAGCTGTATGTATGCCTTAATTTAAATGGATCCAAACCTTAGTGGCTCTGACTGATTCTTGAAAGAGACGACTTAATCACAGTGAACAGTGAAATATAAAAACCCTGATAATTTTATACTGCTAGAAGACTCAAAGCAAATTAAATGACTTCAAACAACAAGACATTATGCATCACGCCGGCCACTCTATAATTAACCTTCTTTACCTTGCTTGTCTGTGTATTACCATATACTTCAAACAGCGCAGACAGCGTTTGATAATGATGGTGATTCAAATCACACCAATAGGAGGTTTCAACTCTATTTCATTGGAGTACCGAAGAGCTGAACACAAAGCAGTTAGCGTTTTCTTCTCTGGACCTGATTGCTCTACACAGCTGCAGTCATGGCATTCTTCTGTCTCGGGTTGGTTTGGTGTTGCTGTCGTCCTCCCTCCCCAGTATAGCCATATTGGTCTGAACTGGGATCCACCAGGTGCCTGGAAAACAATTAAACACGTTCTCAAATTGATGAACGGAGTCATTTCGAAAACAAAGGAGGATTCTAGATCTCAGAATTTACCTGGGATCGTCTCCATCCGCTAATCGGCCCTACCTGTAACCTCCACCAGCGGTTCCACGCGTCATAGTGTCGTACCGCATTCCTCGGAGTGGAGGGGTGGGAGACGGGGGAACATCCTGACGTAAGGGGCCTCTCTGCTGGGAGCTAGGAGCAGAGAACAACATGTAGACAGTCAAAAAATAAAAAAATGTATAGAATAAAAAGTGAGGATATATTTTTGCAAATATTAAGGACACAATTCTCCATTGTCAGCTGTTTAAAATGTGAGCTCCTGAAAATGAATACAGTGATTAACAAGAAAACCATAGAAAATGTCTAGACATCAGCTCTTAAATTGAACTTTTATGAGCTATTTTTGTTATTATTATATTTGTCCAAAAAAATGTACATTTAGTTGTACCAGGCATTAAAATTAACAAGTAATTGAAGAAAACAAGGGTCTAATCATTTTTCCACGACTGTATAAAGTAACTCTCTTGCATTAAATTACCTTGGGTGGGGGTAGTACCCAGGGTCGATGGCCCGAGGGTCACCCGGCCGTGCATATGGCTGGCCGGGTGGGTAGCCGGAGTAAGACGGTGCAGGCTGGGGGTTGGGGTTAGGGTAGGATGGGGACTGAGGGTACCCCTGTGGGCCCTGGGGAGGTCCGGGGTAATGACCTGACCAGGGCTGCATGGGGTAGTCTGCTGGATCCAACGGACCTCGTCTGGAAAAGAGAACAGAGCACGGTTTTGAAACAAACGATGGCACAAGAACACACATGGTTTCTTATTATTTTATAAGAAACCATGAAACCATCTTGCAATGGGATCACATCAACCTCTTGTTCTGAACTAAAACCACTCACAAAAACACAAATTGTCAACCAACTGCTGGCGTCATGTTAGATTTAGCTGCTTTTGTTTGGTTTGTGATGTTCTTTTCATGACTTTCAATAAGAACTTATCAGCAAATACTAATGCTGCACTTATTGCCAGTTGCTCTGTTGACTAAATGGCTTAAATATTCATGAAAACCTGCTAAAACTATTTGTTTTGGACTGGAGAGAAAGAGACAGTGAGGCGCATGCACACACAGCCAACAGCCCATCCCAGCCAAAGATCACATAGCAATAGAATATAAGTGACATGTGACAGTTTTAAGTAGGCTAGAGCTCAGTTAACATGCACGCAAACACACACACAGACACACAGCTGTGGTAATCCAGTACAGTCCTGTTAATAGATATCGATGTCTTGTGCCCAGTGGAAAGCAAGTACACAAACATGTGTCGTCCACATAGCTAACATTATGAGGTATTATATTTTATCTCTCTGTCTCTTTTTCATCTGTCTGCATTTGTTTCTCATCACTTCCAAATAAACCTACAAATAAACTCTGTTTTTGTAAGTGTCATTCTTCTTTGCAGACCCACATAAATGTGAGATGAAATGTGTGCATATATTACAAAAAATCCTGCACTACTTTGATTCAATTTATATTGACTTGTACTTTGGATTATTACACTTGAAACTAATGTGTGCTGAAGCATGTACTTGTGCTAAAATGTGTCCGGAGCAGAATCATGTTACTCTCACTAAGTGTCATCATGACACTTAGTGAGCTATGCGTAGTTGAGTGGGTGGGGCTCCGCAGCCTCCAGCCAATCACAGAGATGACCTGTTGCTTGTTGCCTGGAGATAATGTTAATGTGCACACACCCACGGAGACAGAAAGACTGAATCAAACACAGATTTGTACATAAATACTTGCACACACACACATACACACACAGAGTGCTGGTGGTCTCCATGCTGACGCCTGTGTGTGTCAATTTGGGTGGTCAGCAGTGGAAAGTGTATAACTAACTACATGCCCATCATGTTTGGGATGTCTGCTCCTGCCCCTCCTGGCTCCATATCCACCGTGAGAGAGAGAGAGTGTGTGAGTGTGTGTGTGTGTGTGAGAGAGAGAGAGAAAGAGAGCATACACACACATTACATTTCTGCTTCTCTCATCTGTCAACCTATCTGTCATCCGTCTTCTGCTTTTCAACTTATTCTGCTACACTTATTGTAAGTCACTCTGGGTATACGTATCAGCTACATGTCTCAAATGTCTCCCTTCTTGATAGCCACAGCCTTTTCCTCTGCTTGTCTTCTGCTGGAAAGCCGACCAGCACGCAAGTCTGCCAGCTGCCCCGTCTGTCCATGTGTCCGACTTGCCTCTCTCCCGCTCTCCTTTTAGAGGGTTTTATGACTACAAGTCTGCCTGCCGGCTAGTCTGCATGGCTCCCTATCCTTCCCTGAGCCTGTATACCTGTGCCCATATCAGTCAGTCAATCTGTCACTCAGAATCTGGCCCCTGGCGTGATAATGTCACCGAGACTGAGATAAGAGCAGTGCAGAGGTGACAGGGAGGTGAAGAAGGCAGGACAGAGAGACAGAGAGGGAGATAAGATATGGAGTAAAGAGGAGAGGGAAGGAGAAGTGTAGGGGGAGGAATGAAGGAGGGATGCAGATGAAAAGGATAAGAAGTGAAGAGGTGAGGAGAATACAATAAAGGGGGAGTAGGGAGGGGGTTAAGGTAATTAAAAGTCATCAGCTGCTTGTATAAACATGTTTTACTCATCTATTACCTGTGTAACATGCACCATGATTTATTGCATATTTTATTCTTTTAGGCACTGGATGTATGGCTGGGCAATATTCCCAAAACCTTCGACCCGATAAAGGTCATTTCATATCTGGTAATTCAATAAATAAATAGACTATATTAAATAACTATGTGGTATTGTATGTTTTTGTGCTGTGTGAAAAAAATGGTTGACCAGTCAAAAGTACTGAGTATTTTCTTACTTAATTAAGAACTTTAGTGCAAAATGAATGAGCAGCTTCAAGTAAATAAAGAAAAAAAAAAATTCCACCGAAACACTCACTAGGGCTAAAGGAAATTAAAGTCATCAGCTGCTTGTATTAAAAAAATGCTTTACTCATCTTTTAGCTGTATAAAATATACAATGATTTTTGTTGTTATTTTTTATTCTTTTAGGCACTGGATGTAGGGCTGGGCAATATGGGCAAGATCTTCTATCTGATAGAGGTAATTTCATATCTGGTAATTCAATAAATAAATAAATAGACAATATTAAATAAGCACAATATCATGTCTATTTATGTGCTGTGTGAGTTACATAGTTGACAAATGAAAAGTTTCAAGTAAATAAAGACAAAAAAAAACACATTATTTCCACCGAAACTATGTTAACATCCATGCACAAAATACACAACATATATTTATGATAAATGCCAAAAAGCAGAAATGTATGTATATAATGTGTATATGATGTATGTATGTATATGTCTTATTTTTTATATTCTTATTCTGTCTTCTATTTCTATGTGTCTGTATCTTGACAACTAAATTTCCGCACTGTCGGATAAATAAAGTTATATCTTATCTTAAAAACCAACAATTGGGTTTCAAATGGACCTTTACACATTATTCAACACCATTATTCTACAGAGAGAACCTTGTCCTGAGCTGAATGCACTGTTGCATTCGGGGTAATGGAGTTTAAACATTGGGGAATCTAATAATTTGGTAATCACATTGGTTATAGATTAGAGTATAGTGTAAAAACAAAACCAGAATCTTATATTCCCAAAAATTTTCCCTCAGTATATTTTACTTCAGATTTTCTATGAAATCTGAATATAATTTCATCAAGATATGGTTCCACTGAATTTCCACTGTATCCACTTTTTTAATTATTGTCCAGGTCTAACTAGTCACTTTTAAAAAAAATAAAACTATCAAATATGACAAACCTGTAAATACAGAATAAATGGCATTAAAGGCCCATGAGATAGATGAAAAGACAATAAAATAGAAATTTAATAGAAAACAAGTGAAAAGAGCAAGAATTAAGAAAAGAAACAGTGGCATAAACAGGGAGATGGTTCATGTGGAGTAAATAAGAATACAAGAGAAAAGAAGGAGTGCAAAGCCAGCATTCTGACCATAATTTTAAATACAATTTGGCAGATCAGCCACCGAAAAAGACACATGGAAAACTTGATTCTTCCTCATTACCAAGCTTTTCCTTCACCTCTGTGATCTTTCAGTGGTTGCAGCTATAAACTGCTGTTCAAACTAGTACAGCTCTGACCAATTTGTGCTTTGTGCTTGCTTGTGTCCTGCTTAGGTTTATCTATGATGCCCTATCTCCGGACCTCTGTCAGCGCCTGTTGGCAAGGAAACAATGATATTCTGGCAATCAGGAGGGAAAACATATGGAAAATAATGTTAATTTCCTGGATGTCTGGGCGGATTGGGGTTCAACAGGTGCTGGATAAATCTGGGAATATTTAAAGAAAACCAAAATAAGGAGAATCAATAAGTCGAGTGAGTGCAGTTTAATTTCATTTTAATAGGATATCTTTTGGGCTGTTGGCCAGACAAAACAGGCAATTTACAAAATAAAAAAAAGTTATGTTTGGCTCAGGAAATGTGACGGGCATGTTTCACTATAACATTTTTCAGACTGAAGTATAATCGCTTAGTTGAAAAAATACATACTTAAGATTAAGATTTACTGATATGAAAAAAAATAATTAGTTGCAGCCTTTCGGAGAGTTGCCATATTGGGAATGGGGTGGAAATCCAGTGGGAATCTTTAGGGAATCCACTGTAAATCCGGTGGCAAGTTTGGAATTCTCCCTCCAGGAACCCAGTCAGCACTGCACAGCAGCTGGGGATTATGGGGTAATGAGGATGGAAGCCATTACTGGCACACACACACACACACACACACACACACACACACACATACACACACTGTAAACCTTAGCCTAAATGCAGTGCTAGCTCCTAATCACCCCCTCCCAAACCCCACGTACTCTGGAGGAGGCAAATTGGCACACAGCTGGAGAGGAGTTAAGACCAAATGAGGAGGCTGGTGGTCTGTGTGCGTGTGTGTATGTGCGTGAGAGCGACACAGAGAAAGATAGAAACAGATGTAATGAATGAGAACAGCTTCCTGGCACATGCAACGACTAGTTTAACATAATTGAGAGAGTAATCAAAGCAAAACGAAAGAATTGAAAACGTTCCAAGCAGAACAGGGGGCTCGGTTTCAAGTGAAAGTCAACTACCTGTTTAGGGATGACTTCTTAACGTCAATCAGAGTGCATCGGTTAGATATCTGAAAGGATAATTGGGAAGAATTCTGTCCAGGTCTGACAGTAATTGAGAGTAATGTGAGCCTTTGTAATTCCCTGGTATTTAAGAGATTTCGGATGGATTTCGGAAGAAACAAGGAGTTGTTATACATCCTCTGCACCTGCCCCTCTCTCTCATAAACACACACACTCTCACTTACTCCTTCTGCAAAGGCCTGCATACAGCTGTTATGCCAGTGGAAACACACACACACACACACACACACACACACACACACACACACACACTCACACACACACACACACACACACACACACACACACACACACACACACACACACACACACACACACACACAGCCATCGATCATGGCAGCCTGTCTCAGAAAGACACAAATACCTTTAAGAAAGAGAGACGAGACGTCGCGTTGTGACACAACACATTAAAAAACTCTTGAGAGCCAATGACAGGCGCATCGCAGATGGATTGTCACAATAAAACCAAACACTAAAGCACAAACACAAACAATGCCGTCTCACCGTGAGAAGAGAGGAAAAGTTTGAGATGAGAGGGGGGAGGGTGATAGAAGGTGAGGAAGAGAGGAGGGGGAGAGAAAGGGGGGGACGCTAAGAGTGATATTCAAAGTGAGTGAAAGAGGAGCGGGGGAAGGAAGAGGAGATAAACTACTGCAGCTTTAATTCAGTTATATCTTTATGAGTCTTCATGGAGCCGAGTCCTCACCTTGTGCTGGTATCCATTTAAAACTGATTTTAGTTCTGAGGTTGGGAAAACACTTCATATATTCAAATTGCATTCAGCAGCGTCAGATTCTTTGTCAATGAGAGTCACGATATTTTGACAGTCTGGTAATAAAACAGATTAATAGCTCAAATTGTTCCACAACTGCTGTCGTAATGTCATTTGGTGAGCCGCAGTGAAAATGGAGCTGCCGTGATGTAATGTCCCCGGAGTTAAACTGAGTTTAACTTAGTTCCATCTTCCTAATGTGATACTTCATTATGAAGCTTTAATCACAAATGCATCACAGTCCAAACAATGAGGCAATAAAAACTTAAGTGAGAAATAATGAAGGGTGGAGAAATATTTTATCTTCTATCTAAGGAAGGGAAGGAGGAGAGGGGAAGGTCTATTTGTAGGGAGATTGTACTAGAACTATAATGAAACCTGCATCATGCAAATTACATTTATTATTGGTTTTGAACTGCATTCTATCGGGTTAATATACTGTACATCAATATAGTGCCTAATGTGCTTCCATCATAATAATACATATTAAGCTAATATTTTCTTTTCATATACGTGGTATCATTATGAAGTTATAAAGTAGAGCTTTAAAATGTGTTTCAAGGAAATTAGGTGTTGCTTATGAATATGCATATTTATGATGCAAAGTGCTTTAAAAACCAATTATGTCATCTGATCCTCAGGGAGGATCTTCAGAGGTAATTATGAAGTTTCTGTCATGCATTGTTACCACTGTGTTTACTGCAATGTGTCCACACACAAACACAAACCCTGTGTGCTGTATAATAAAAGTAAAAAATGAAGAACTCTAACATTATAATCATATATCAGAAGTATTTTTCAGGACAAGTATTGCTCAGCTGATAATACATATATTGTATGTAATTGTGTTGCATATTAAATGGGGCCTACCATAAATAATAGGGCAGCTATAATGCCAGGTATAAACATACCTTGTTATGGTGCACAGAATACTAAACTATGAGAATAATAATCATTGACTAAACTTAATCTGGTGTGTCAGACTGTCTTGCTTGAGAGCCAAAAAAAAATCCATTGTGTCTCACATGAATGTTGGTCAATAGGCCGATATGTTTCAATAGTATTTATCATTATATATATCATTATGGTGCTTTATCCTTGGTTAAGTAAATCACATGACTGCACTAGGCCAAATTCATTTTTCCTAATAACCTAATTATTAGGAAAAATGAATTTGTCAATTGATAAAAAGTATTTTTTTTTTCATCTTAACAACATAGCTTGTAATAATGGATATGTGTCTGCAAATAGGTACCTATAGAACTACTGAACGCATTTTCATTCAGATATCTTGAGGTGAGAGGGACCACCTTTAAAAATGGGCATGCAGATTTTTCCTTGCCAAAATTTCCCTTGACTTTGTAACCTCATTAAGCCCCCATTCCTGACACAACATGGTTGGTATTAATATGGATTTATTGGCTCTCCTTGTTTCATATAACACCAATATATTCAAAACTCAGCCCAGATCTTTTATTTCACGTTAATTGAATAACATCTTTAATGCAATTTTAACACCTTTATTTTGACAGCAGTATATTCTAGATGAACGTTATTGTGTTTTGATTTTTTACATATTTTAATCTTAACACTATCAAACAATAACTTATTAGCCCACCTGCAGTAACTCTGAGGACACCCGAGGAGCGGAGGACTCAGGTCATAAATCATTAGTTTTCAGATGCCACAGACAGGCAGTTAACAAAGATTTTAAAGCATCAGGCATGAGGAGAGCGATGGCTTTCAGCATGATTGGCAGTTGTTTTTGTTTGACTGAGTTAAACCACACAAAGCTGCCGTGTGAAAACAATGTACAGGTACAGTATGTGGCATCTGGGAATGTATTAACTGTGAGCAGTAAAAACACAAACTCTGAGCAGAACAGAGCTGAGTCATTAAGAGTGACGCCCGGAGCAGCGGACAGAGTTTTTATTAGGAGAAGCCCAATAAGACACTAAGCTGTTTTCCTACTTATGGTTAAGTGGTTACATACTGTGTGTGTGTGTGTGTGTGTGTGTGTGTGTGTGTGTGTGTGTGTGTGTGTGTGTGTGTGTGTGTGTGTATGTGTGTGTGAGTGTGTCAGAGATGGTATTCTGTTGGTTCAGCTGTCAATGTGTTTTGCGTTGGTGCTTTTGTGTGTGTGTGTGTGTGTGTGTGTGTGTGTGTTAGTAGAGCCCTAAACCTCCCTAGACTCCTGACCCCTTGAAGTCACATGATACTCCATCAGTTCCCACCAAACACTTAGAATTTGGGGTTAAAGGTTAAGGAAGGGTATTATCAACTAGGATTAAGGGGCATACCAAATACATAGACATAACATTCATAGCCCAAATACCATTTGGTAAAACTGACAACCATTTGGTGGAGGTTATCAGTGGTCCACTGATAAGCTCACAAAAACACAACTGTAGTTGAAGCAAAGCTAACTTAATGTTAAAGTCATGACTGGTGACAGTTACTCCACCCATCATTGTATTCTATACAACAAGGTGGCATGGACACCTTTATCTATGAGATGAGACATGCATTGGTTCCTTTTCATTTATAAAGTCTTGATAGGTGACATGCCACTATACCTCAGCACTTTACTAAACTGGTCACATAGTAATTATCCCACATGCTCTAGTGATTGCTTAATGCTCAATGTTTCCAGGACTAATACTGAATTTGCTAAAACTGCAACTTCAAGTGTTCTGTCTGTTGTTGTTTGTTATTTCATTATGTTTTCTTCTGTGCTCTCGACACCATTGTAAATGAATGCTACATCGCTGACATGGGTTGAGGTTCTTACAATAAGCCTGTTATGGAGAACAGTGTTACTTGTTCAAAACTGCCCTCACATCTACCATAAAACTAGACTTACAATGGTAAATGTGTCATGTTTGTCATTCGAAATTGGCAATAATCCTTGAAAATTTAGGTCTGTGATTTTACCCAGAAGTAAACAAAAGCAGCTGTTAATAGGCAGTGAAAGCTAATGTTAACAATAAAATGGGGTTTGGTTAAAAACTCTGTCTCCAGCTGACTTTGTAATGTTTGTGGTTGCTTATATTAAAAAATCATGTAAAGGTTTTCAAATATGAACATGATGGCTACACAGTATCATACTACAACACCAATCACAAAAAGTTTCAACAATGCCTTAAACAAAAACAGAATGCATCAACTTTAGAATGACTATATATTCATGAGCAACTAAAGTTTCCCAGTTTCAACATTAAATATATTGTTATATACTATATACTGTATTCAATTTAATGAAGGTTGCAAAGAATTTGCAAATCATTGCATTCTATGCAAAGTTCTATCCCCCAATTACAGAAACTGAAAGGCAACATGACAAATGTGTGCAAAAATGTAACTCCTCATCAAATTCTTGATAGCAAATGGAACGTAACATACATTGTTATGATGATTTATGAGTCTGTTGGAACAGGAAGCAGCTCATATTACTGCAGCAGATGAGGTTCGATGGTTATGTTAGGAAATGGATGGACATGTTTACCTGCAAATTAACTTGAGTGTTTAAAAAAATAATAATAATTTTATTAAAAGTAATTGTAGAGCAGTAATAGGTTACACATTTGCTTGTATAGTTCAATATAGTTCTATGTCCATGTGTTGTAGGCAAGAGTTAGGTATTATAGTATTATAGTAGGATTTAAAGCCTTTATATCAATAAAAATATAAATACACAGTCGGCCATAAAGTTGGAATAAAATATTTTTCACTTCTTTCCATGAAATGATTGCGGCAATGTGATTTATTCTTGACAGATAAAGTGTATATCTTCTAAAAAAAACATTATTAATCAATCTCTTTCAAACATATCACAATGAAAATGAAACCACAATTAACAGAGGATTGTGTCTGAAAAACAAAATTATTCCAACTTTATGGGCGACAGTGTACATGCTAACTTGTTATATCATATTTTCATTTTATTTCCCACCTTTTCTATAGTAATGTGGAACGTGACTTTGTTGGAAGTTGTACAATCTCATTTTTAATCAAGCATTGGTTGGTGTTGTCACCTCTCATTATGAAAATGACAATATGCCAATATTTATATTCAAATAATGCATCGGTTAAATGTCAATGGCTGTGTACAGAGCTGACAAGGAAAATCTCCTCGCTCACACCTCGCTTCCAATGAGTTACTGTGGTTTAGTAACGTGCCAACAGGTCGACAAGAGGGCAGCTGTGAAATACAAACCTGAATATGAAGCACTTCTGAGTAAATATTGTTGGTAAGATTTAAGGTTTTATTGAGGGTTAAGAACATGCAATAAATACAGATGAGAGAATTTTTCCCACTGGGGATTTTTTTTTTTAACTAATTAACCTCAAGTAAGATGTAGATGCATCCTTTGTTTATTTAACCTGCATACTAATGTTGTGTTTTGTCCTACGTGCCAAATATGTAATTACTGCAGACTTTACAGTGGGGGCAAATTTGTGTTAAAACAACTGGCCAACAAGGAGTTTTCGGGCAAAAGTTCAGGCCTCTAAAGAATAAAATCTTAATCTGTATTCCTTGAAATAAGCAAAGAGCAAAGGACGGAGAGAAAGGAGATGAATGTAAAAAAGGATGAGAAGTGAGACAGACAGAAGAGCACAAAGAGCAGGGGAGGAAGGAAACTAGGGATGGACGTTTTGAAGAAACCTGACAACTGAAGCATCTATAACGTTGACGATCAATTAATCGATTAATCGCTATGTTTTTATACATACCAGTATGAATAAAAACATGCATACATGGGCAAAATAATATATATATATATATATATATATATATACAGTACTTTGCAAAGCCTGTTTTGATAATGGACACGTTTATTTTGAAAGGATGAAAAGAGACTTCCTGTCAATAGTAAAACTAACTCAAGTCAGATTAGACTGTAAAGATAACATCAAGGAGTTCAATGTTTTATGTTTTAGCCCCTGAAGAGACATGAAGTTAGTTTTCACAGTAATCTTCATATTTAATTGTGTTTTGTGTTTAAATGAGTTTAAGATCAAATTAAACTCAGTAATTCATGCTAGCAAGGTTTGATACAGTAAGCTAGTTTTGCTCAAATTAATACTCTTGTATTTCTGTGTGTTTTATAATTGGTGTTGCAACTTTCAATTTGCAATCTGTAGCTTTATCCAACTTAATTCTCAGCTCAATGGCTTATTGACGTACGGCCGCAGAACTGAAAGCTCGGAGTGTTTCAGTTCAGTGATACTGATACACAGTCAGAGATAAAATTAAAAATAAAAATACACAGATCGTTTAAAAAATTCCATGTGATCGACCAAATTCTGAACGACCATTAATGAATCATCTATTAATTATTCCCATCCCTAAACAGCAAAGGGCTCCGTCTCCCTATTGACTATATACTGTAGAGCAATACGTACATGTAGAGCCTGAAGTAAGTCCCGCAATGCAAGATATTAAGCTCAATAAATAAAAAAGGCTTTGACAATCAAGTAGAAAAAAGAATTAGACAATTAATGAAAAAAAATTAAAGAGGAAGATGAGGAAAAGACAATGAGATACTGCGTGTTTCACATTTAAAAGCTAAAGAAAAAGCAATGACAAATAGGACAACAAGTAAAAGAGAATGAACCTCACAGATGGATGTCTTGTGAAGCCGAGAAGGAAAACATGAAAGGAGGAGGAGGAAGAAAGGAGCAGAAAATGAGAAGGGAGGGACAACAAAGAAAAGTAATGGAAGGGAGAAGAAAGAAAGAATGGAGAGAAAGAGGGGAAAAAAGGCAGAGAGACAAGTGCTGCCCTCCAGAGAACTGGCATGCTGTAGGTCAGCATCTGCTGAGAATAATGGGCCCTACTTTAGAGGTGCACACACACACACACACACACACACACACACACACACACACACACACACACACACACACGGTTGCTTGCTCATACACTTCACGTTTGAATGAAACTAAACACCTTTCAGGGGCTCCTATCTGTCTTTGTCAATAAAGTTCTGCCAAATATGATTAATCCACCTGGATATCATGAATTACAAACTGACCAGTCCAGGAAACTAACGTGATTACATTCCCCTGTGCGTGTGTGTGTGTAAGCGAGCGTGGATACACATTTGCAAATATGCCATGTGTGTATCCGGGTACGAAGGTGTGTGACTGTGAATGTGTGAGGCTGCATAATACAGAGTACTTGTATTAAAGAACACAGCTGCAAGTGTTAAGAGAGGAAAAAAGAGACAAAGCCAGCAGAGAATGAGACAAAAATGACCACAGGAGGATAAAAAGAGGATAGTGGAGAGCAAATGAAAGAATACTGTAATTACTTAAAGTGAAAAGTATGAGGAAAAAGAGTCACAGTGAGAAAGGGGAAAAACAGGAGAGAGAATCAAATTAGAACATAAAAAGTAAAAAAAAAATGTCAGAGAGAATAAAAAGGGAAACAGCAGTGAAAGAAAAAGAAAATTAGATGGGAGAAGGACAGAGGAGAAACCCATTAGAGGAAAGTGAGAGGAACTGAGGGATGAGGACCTTCCAGATGGTAGGAGACTGTTGCCTCGGAAACACAGAGAGGGCAGAACAATGGGGATTTGGAGTGGTGTTTCGCATCCCATCATAATATGGCCATGCCATTTGGAAAGAGAGCGATGGAGCTACAGCCAAAAAACCGCGGAGTCCGACAATTTACTGCAGGAAGCTCCTCAGAAAATCATTTCTGATTAACATGTCAAATGAGAGATGAGCTGATGAATCAACAGACGAGGAAACATGCTCTGAACGAGCACAGCACAGGGTTCAATGTCCTTCCAGACCTTTGTTCAGCTTATTGCAGCTCATTTTTACACTCCGTTCACTCTCTCATCCTGCATGTTTTCTTGTTATCGTTGTCCTATGATACGTTATCAATATATATTATCTCTTTGATTAGAAAAGAACAAAAATGCACATGTCAGCAGCCAGAAAAACCAAGGGGGAAGGAAATGTCTAAATTAAAATACAAAAAACATATTAGGGAGAACAATCAATATATGACACAACATAAACATATTGATTTTACTTTGTTTTAATCATTTCACAAAGGATAGCAAATCATGTTTAAGTGTTAAATATATCTATACTATTAAGTCTTGATTTGCATGTCAATTTTTTTGCAAGGTCACACAGCATTATAAAATGTATCTGTTCAGTAAAAGGACTCCAGATAGAGTATTACCATATTTCAATACAATTTAAAATGGGACACATTGTGAAAAACTCTTTTTCTGTGCTTGTGCATGTATATTTAGGTACATGGAGTGCTAACCAACCTGCTCAGTTCAGAAAACATGATTCAAAAAGCTATTCAGATTTGGCTCTTCTTCCTATGTCACATGTAGGCTTATTAGAATATATACAGACTTCCACTGTAGTATCTCCACAGCACATTGGAGAAAACGTATAAAGTGCCTGACCCTTTCTAACTTCCAGTTAATCCAAAAATGGGCAAAGAGGTGGAGCGTTGGCGAGTGAGATGGCCGAAATAAATTATAATTTTAAAATTGCAAATTAATTAATCTTGTATAACTTTAAGTCTTAATATAATTTGAACAGGTGTCAAATTTGACCCTTGCACTGTTGCCATGAACAGGAAAATTAACTATAGTGGGCAAGGAACACACCGTCCGCTCTCGACTGTTGGCCATCGGGACGCGTCGGGGAAGCGTGGAAGCTGTCGGGCCTCATCGGGCCCATTCGACATGCTCAGTCGGGGAGCGTCAGCCGTCAGGAGAGTAGACTCGTCGGGACCTCTGATTGGCTGTGTGCTAGCTATGGGCGGATCTGACTGGCGGTGCTCTAGCGAATCAGCGAAGTGTGGGAGGGGCGGATACTATTAATGTATTGCTATCTTTGGGCAAGAACGAGTCTGAGAGCAGACAACGCGCCCATTAGCTCAGCCGGAGCGACCATTGTGCAGCGAAGCCAAAACGTCCAAAACGTCTTCTTAAAACTAATAACAAGCTTAATGCTGTGAGTGCTTTGTTTTTAATCTCCATGCTTACTTCTAGCTACTTCTTCTATGGTTTCTCCGTTACGTCATTTCCTGTTTTCATCCTTTGTATTACAGTGACAAGACTAGCGCCACCCGTTGTTAGGGAGACTTATTGCATCTTGCGCAAGCGCAGAACGTACAGGCTGATGTGAAGTCAGCAGTTGTCGTGCTGGTGTGTTTCACTGCTTTTTTTCACCCGACTGTGTCTGACGAGAGGCGACAGAATCGTCGGACAAGAGCTCGTCGGCGTCGGGTCCCATTGGGGCGGTGTGTGGGGGCCTTTATGTTTAGATAATTATAATTCTGTACAGAGTAAATGTAACTCTCATTTTTAGGCTTGGTAACTCATAGATACCCCCCTGTAAGAACAACACACACACACACACACACACACACACACACACACACACACATTGTTTATAACAAACATCGTGAACAGCTGTTTTTATTGGTAAATGGCCAATAGAACTCAGTACGTCTGTATTTTGTACGGAGGCAGGCCTAGCCCAAGAATAATTAAATTAAATAATTAAATAAATAAATAGCCAATGAATAAATAATTCATACAATAATAAATAATTAAATTACAAACTTTTATAGTGTTTGTTGCTCACTCTAACTAAATGCCTAAATTACCTGTGGCAAAAAAATAAAGGCCAGTATTGAGACCTTACTTTATCATCAGTGTGTTTACTCTTGGGCTTCCAATCTATGAACCAGAGAGAGTCGGGCATTTTAACATGGGGTTCCATGGGGATTGACTCACTTTTGCAACCAGCCTCAAGTGGCCATTCAAGGAATTGCAGTTTTTAGCCTTTCAAGAGTTTCATGAAAGAAATCTCAAAATATGTTTGCAAAATATCCAATTATAACATCAATTTGAATTTATTTGTGAAGGGAACATTCACAGCTACCACTGTTGACTGCTCTCAAATGCACCTCCACAAACTCCACATGCTCACAAGCGCCACTATCAGAGGAAATGATAACCGTGTCGCAGGGAGAACATCTAGCAAATGGCAAGTTCAAATGAAGTCGTAAGTCATGTTAAATGGTGCAAACCAAGTCGCTGGCAATATCAACTTTTAGAATGTGCAACAGCCATAAAGACAGATTGATCACATTGGCAATAAATTGGCTGCACCTTGTGAGTTCATGAATGGGCCATGTCCATCTCTACCAGCTGGAACTAAAGATGACATTCAGTTATGGCAATATCATACATAACCACTTATAGGCAGTATAGTGGGTGACTTCCTGAAACATCATGAAATCCATTACTGATAATACCATATCCCGTTCAAACAGCCTCCATCATTTCACATCTTGAGCCAATAAGGTCCCCCCTCCTCAGCACGATGTAATAGTTTCAAGCTGGGGACATTTTGCTCTGTGCATGACCACAGGATACAAATTGCTGACAAAATTACGGTCCCTCAATAGCCACTAATTTGGTGCATGAAGAGGAGTTCTGAAATAGTGCTTGTAACAGGGAGATGGGGGATTGTAAAAACCCCTGCCACACACAAGTATGGTCATGGAGACATATGAAAGGACTTTTGAACAGATGTATGAACAAAAAGTTACTTGCAAGTTAATATGCAGGTAAACATGTCCATCTATTCTCTAACAGGACCACTGGATCGCCTGCTGCAGTAATATGAGCTGCTTCCTGTTCCAGCTGACTCATAAATCATCATAACAATGTATGTTACGTTCCATTTGCTATCAACGAATTTGATAGGAGTTTAGTTTTTGCACACACTCATCATGTTGCCTTTCACAGTTTCTGTAATCGAGAGGTAGAACTTTGCATGTATGCAGAAACACATTTAATTATCATTTAAGTTTGTGAATTCCTGAAAAAAAAGATGAAGCTTGTAGCAGCACAGGAACGGCAGATGGTCATTAGGCTGCCGCCAGATGTTAACATTTCACAGCTGCAACTGTTGAAATGTATAAAGTGCGGTCCATCGTCTTGTTCTTCAGCCAGACATAAATAATAATGTAACAATCCTTGATGTGTTTCCCACATTTATGGCGATGAGTTAACTGCCACGGAGCATTGGCAAACCACCTCCAACACTTAAAAGAAGGCAAGAAAGATGTGATACCGAATTTCGTACAGAATGAGTAATCAACCTAAGGTATGAGCTTCACTTGGGAGCCATTCTGACACTATGCAAAATGTTTAAGTGTGTAGATTTCACAGCTTGTAGCCACATGAGCACAGTATCACTTGACCTCAGATCTAGTCCAGCACCCCCCCAAAAACCTGTTAAACATTCACCGTCTGGGACCTGAAAGAAAAACTTCCTCCCTCACCCCGGGGTCCACACATATGAAAGCATATCATACTCTTGTCAAGCAGGGGTACCCTATGGTTCTGCAACACATTATAGGTTGTAACCCATTTTTTTTAGAGTCCGTGATCTAGATCAAAGCTGTGACTAGAACCCTTTAAAGCGGTAACTGGTGAGGACATCAGAAACACTAGAAGCCAGGAACAAGATAGGGTCAAGAGAGAAAAAGAGGGAAGGAAGAGGGGGGAGGCAGGGTCTTTCTTGGGACCCCCCTTCATGGCTAACAAACAAGTAGAAACTCGACGAGTCCAGAGACACACAGAAAAACAACTGGACAATGGAGTGGATTGTGCCGCAGTTGTAAAGTGGTCTGGGAAACTCTCAGGCCTGGTTGGGAGGTCTTCTCAAGAGAGATAGAGCAACAGAAAGAGACGTGAGAGACATTCCCATTTCATTTCCCCCCCTCTCAGCAGAGTGAAACAATATTCAACAATGTCCTTTTCACCCCAAGTTCAGAGAGAATAAGAAGGAGAAGAGGAGGGGCTGAGAGGAAGAAAGATGCAAAGTGCAACAGCAGAAAGCGAGGGAAATAAATGGAGAAATGTGACTACAAGAGACACACAGCGACAGAGTGCAAGACACAGAATATAACATCTGCTTCCTAATTACTAGCCATCCAATTATCATTATAATGAGGAAGTGACAGTCTTCCTAGAAACCTGAACAACAATTCTGATAGGCTCTTTTAATCCAATAAGGGTAATAACAAGGACAAATGGGTAAGGGTGTTCAGCTAATTCAATTGGGTCATGGCTGTGTTTGGAACAACTGATTGTTGTTATCAACTGACATCCTTGGAGACCAGCATCATGTTTTTAATCAAAGGTGACTTAGTCCAGTCGGCTGTGCTTTGAAACTCACAGACATGGATTAGGTTACGAGTTCATGGATATGAGAGGGATGTAACATATGAGAGGGACAACATAATTGTCATTATGTTGGTTAATTCCCTTCCTTAGGTCTTTCCATATTCATTTTAACATAAGGGTCAATGTTACTGTCACAATCGAGCATTGTTAACAGTAAAGATGAACCTGTTGTGACTTTCTTTGTTTATTTTGTTTCTATTTCTATATTTGGCTTTGAATGTAAGAAATAATATAGGGGAAAAAAGAGTGACTACCAATGTGAGTGTGAGTCAGAGAGAGAATGTGTAAATGGGGCAGTAATGGTGCACACATGGTCGGGGCACAACCTGCTAATGTTGACCATACACACACGTTGATAGCCATCTACTGACCTCAGAATGACCCTCTCTCTCTCTCTCTCTCTCTCTCTCTCTCACAAACGCACACACACACACAAACACTACCTCCTAAAAATGAGGTTCCCATTCAACAAATCAGCATTCTCAATAGCCATCAACGATGTGATTAAAACAAAATGAATTGATTAGGTTTAGGAAAAGTTCATGGTTAGGTTCATTTTTGTTATGTAACCCAAGCTACATACTTGAGTTAGGAACATTAGTAGAATTTCGGTTTCACACAGGACATTAACAGCCGCCTGGTGGGTGAAAATCCCACTTAGTGAAGATTAAGATTGATCCTTTATTAATCCCTCAATGGGAAAATTCAACCTCTGCATTCACCCATCTTTTTACTGAGCCAGAGGAGCTGTGTGGGGAAAGTTAGGTGCCTTGCTCATGGGTACTTCGGTCCATGACCTGTCAGTCCTGGGATTCAAACTGGTTACAAGCCCGATTCCTAACCTCTAGGCCACAGATGGCCAACTGTGGACCAACTAGCCACCCCGCCCTTCCCCCTGCACAGACTTTTTCTTCTTTAAAGATTACTTTGTGGGCTTTATTGCTCTTATTGGATAGTACAGTCAAAGATAGATAGGTGAGTAGGAAGAGAGAGAGAGAGAGGACGTCATGCAGCAAAGGGCCAAGGGGCAGAATTAAACCCAGATTCAACCTTAGTAATTGGGCACATGCTTCACACAAAGAACTACTGGGGCACCCCTGCTATGCGGACTTTGATTAGAAAACTAATTGTAATGAATCAAAAAGAAACATAATCCTGGAGAAAACATGCTTCCCCTTTTGCACATAATAGGCATGTGTGCATACAAATCACTGAACTGCTTCACACAGATTCAGGTATTACCAGATTTGGTCCAAACCATTTACAACACAACTGCAACTCTCCAGGTTTGATTCCAGCCAGGAACATTTCCAAATGTCATACATTGGTCTCTAGACACTCTTAAATATCTAATAAAATGTAAATATGCAGCTTTAATCCTCAAAAAATGTCCTCCAGTGTAGAGAACTGATTCTCACATAGGTAGAGCTATAGGCGGCGCAGACTCTCAACAGGGGTCCTTAGTTTCAGTATAATAACCCCACTGAGAGAAAGTGAGATGGAGTGGGAGAAGTATAGGTATAGGAAAATGGTGAGATGTAGAAGGTGTGATGTAGTGAATGGAGAGGTAATTTCAAGAAGATGGCAGTGAGAGGAGACCTTGGGTGATTTGAACTAAAAGGACACACGTTGTTGCGTCCTCCACTTTTTCTACTTCTATGTTGCCGCTGTTTATTTTCCATGAAAAACCTACAGCTCCCAGCTCTTAAGGGGAAAAAAAAACTTGAAAAGAGTATGAGAGGCTATTTTTTTCTCTATATTTTGAGCACAGACCGTGGAACTGAATGTACAGTTGTACGAGCAATGGAAGTACTGAATGACTCAAATCCCCTGGAGCAAAATGCTGGAATAAATAACTCAAGCTTTAATATTTACCACTAGATAACATCAGAGTTTGATCATTTTACATGCACGATAATTTTGTCCCAGCATACATAAAGGCTAAAAGTTTGTATCATAAAATTATTGCAATGTTTAGAATCATATTACTTTGGAAAGAAATTAATTACGTGCATATGTATCGTTCTTGGACATATTAAATGACCAAAACACTGACTAGTTTTATGGAGTAACAAAATATACAAGATACCCTCAACAGACTCTTCTCTATTTCATGTAGTGACATTTGCTGACAGTTTGTTAGGTAGTGTTTGTGCTTTAGGCAGGGAAACATCATCCACTGCTGGGTCATGTTTTAATTTTAGAGCCATCAAAATCTTGTCTCGCAGAGATAGTGCTCTCACACTCTCACTCACACACACACACACACACACACACACACACACACACCGTACCCGGTGCTCCAGTTAACTGACTTTGAGTCAAACGTACAGTACCTGACTAAGCAACCCTACAGCTATTTATGGACTCACTTGGAATAATATAAACACACACTCACAAATACACACAGGCACAAACGTGGTCCCCTCCCACACATGCATACAGGTATATAGGCATGCAGACACTAGATACACACCGCCTGCTAGCTATTTCTAGGCCCGTGGCAAAATAATATGTTTTGATAAGGTCAACAGCCTGGATGCAGTTTCCAAACATGATCTCTTTCTCTGACTTTCTAGATGCTGAAATATCTCTTGAGTTAATTGACAGCAGGAGAAACTTGTAGACGGAGATGCAGAGGCAGAGAGAAAGATAAATAAAGACAGAAGGAGAGAGAGTTGAGTCCTCTTCAGATGTGAAATCTCTCAGTAGGGAAACATTTCTGAGTTAATCTATGTATTTAGTAACTGATTATTACTGCTTATTTATTGTGAGAAACATATATTGACTCCCCTCCAATATGGGAGGCTGGGTAGAAGTGCAATGTTTGCATATTATTTGCCACCAGCGATGTGAGACTATGCAATACAAGGCATTACATGCAGTAGATGTATCTATACGGCTGTTTACTGTTATCCTACCCAGGAGGGGAAAGCGGTGCTCTTATTTACAGGTCAGACCACAGACTGGATAGAAGAAGTGGCCTTAGACTCTGGGTCTGAAAAGTGGAGCCAATGTGGAAGTGCCATGACCCTGCATTATTTTTAATGGCCAGTAGGGGGAGACTCCACCGGTTGCAAAAAAAGTCAGATAATATGGAAGTCTATGAGAAAATTACTTTAGTGTTTATGATCTCAATCTTTAGTTTCTAGTCTTCTTTCATACAGCATGATGTTCATTTAGTAAATTATAGTCTCATTTAGAATAAAATAGATGATTAAGCAGGTTATGTTTTAGGGTGTGGCTATGTTGTGATTGACAAGTTGCTACCATGGCGTAAATCAGGATGCAAGCTTAGTAATGCATTTCAACGGGACTGTGTTCATTTAAATAGCCAGGAACTTGTTCTTAGTCTAACTAGAGTTCAGCCCTCACGTCTCACCTGTCTTTAGCCCTTCTCATTCTGCGTATATGCAAAAGTGCCTTAACGAAGCACGGAGGTCATTACACCTTTACAAGGACAATCATACTGATTCCGCAACGGCGCAATATTGGGGTCCCCAGTCTGTGAATTCACATTGCAATCCAGCATTGGGGCAAGAAGTGGGAGGAGCCAGGAGCAGCTGCTACTGGCTACAATAAGTGACGACAGCAGCGAGTGCATTAAAAACAATAATGGTGGACGAACTGCACATTATGTTGTTTCTCACTGTAGTGTTTCTACATACTGAGCAAAGTTGTTCTGCATTTTGCTGAACATGATTCGATTACTGTCTGACTCAAGTGAGAGGCGTGTTTCTGATGATGCGGTCCATGTTCTTTCGTAATAGTTATTTGAGTCTTGGTCGCACAAATAACATATGTCATGTATTTTCTGTCTTGCCAACTCCACTGCTGGTTCACATTGCTTCCACCATGAACAGGTTCATCAAATAATTTTTTATGTTATACCTCCGGTACAGACCCGGGATCACTGGTTCCCCTTATTACGCCTCTGGTGCGTTCAGATTGAAGGAGTAACATCACAGAAGTCTAAATACCGCGACTTGAAATGGAAAGTCTGAAAGGGGCTTGTGTGACACTGCAATGCAAGCAGTACATGTAGACAAATGGCATACCAGTCTCCCTCCATGCTGCAGCAGTATGAAATTCCTCTACTCATCGTCCGGCGGACTTTAGCCAGCGGAGCAGAGATAGCATGGAGGGCGATCAGGTGTCATTCATCTGCATTTACTGCAGTGTTTCTTTGAAACAAAGCTCAGGGTGGGACCGTTTTCTCCAGATAGACAACAAAGTCGTAAGTAAATTGTGTGATGCTCTTCAGTTCAGTATCAGTACTTGCACTATGCTGTATTACATTAAAAACAAGCACCCACAAAAGCTGCCAGTCAGTGTGGTAGAGGGAGAGGAATTCAAAGAGGTAATTTTAGTTCTGTTGACTTTTTTGTATGAAAAATTAACTGTTTAGTTACCGGCAATGAGTGCAGGGCTATTGAAAGCAAAATTAACAGAAACTGACATCTTTACTTTATATGCTACATGGAAAAACATCCCATGTGAGAAAGCTTGTTATTGGCAATGGGAGTCTTTTAAATGGCAATTCTGCGATGTAGAAAATGTTTCAGAACTGCTCCCAGGTTGTAATAAGGCACATTATCAGAGTGACTTTCATGGAAAAATGACTCGGGTCCTTTTCAAACACGAGGCCTACATGTAAAATTGGCACAGCATTTTGGGATTACAGTGCATGTCTGAAAGTGGAAACAGAGACAGGGTGTACTGTATGTGAGTGTGTGTGTGTCCAATTTCCCAAGGCTTTTCAGATACCACAGCCAGACCTCAAAACTATCATCACTGTTCTCGCTCCCATCTGCCAAAGTCATCACCCACACACAGACACTCTCGCTCTCTCTCTCTCTCACACACTCACACACACACACACACACACACACACACACACACACACACACACACACACACACACACACACACACACACACACACACACACACACACACACACACACACACACACACACGAAAGAGGTGTGAAATAGCCATCCCTCACCATTTTAACAGGGGTGGGAACCTGGCTATAAAGTTTCTAACGTTCTTAACTTCTGTCTGTCATTACACTCATTGCCTTCCTCTCGCTCTCTCACACAAACAAACATTTGTTGTTGGCTTGTTAGTCTGCTGAGGTGTCGCTTCTTAGATGCAAAATAAAATGAGGTGAGAAAAATCTAGTAACGACTTCTCAGAGTTTTTACTATTGAAGTTTACACTTCTATTCTGACTCGAATACGTTTTATTTTTAGACACAGAAAGAGTTTTTTTAGGCTTTACTTAAGTACATTATCACAGTACTAGTTATCTTTGGGAAAAAATAAGGCACTGTGGAGGAGAGGAGAAGGAATTAAGAAGTAAAGGAAAAAATATGGAGATGTAAAGATAGTGAATGAGTGAAGAAGGTGAAGATAATTAAAGTTGAGCAGTGAAAGTGGAAAGGTTGCAAATGAAAAATGAGATCCTGAGCGATGATGGTTGCAGAATATAGTATGTCTTCGCCTGTGTTTCACATCGAGACGTACATGTTTAAATGGTCAGTGAACAGCTGTGGCTCCGTAATAGTTACAAGCAATGTTTTAAACAACTGTGGCCTTTCTGGACCTGCATATTTAGCTGGTTGCATCAGAAAACACATCACGAGAAATAAATAGAAAGAATCCTGCAAGAATTGATTAGTATACTCAGGAAGCTGTTATTGTTCTTGTGCTGGCTAATGTTAGTGATATTTCATGCTGTCTTGGGAGGGAAATAACAAAATACTCTGCGCAGTAGGGTAACGTGTGCCGCACAGAGATAATCGAGTGGCTTAAGTTTCCTGTTGGAGTGTCCAGTCTGACCAGACCTGTCTCTGCTGTGTCCTCCACTCACCTGCCTCCTGCCTCTCTAACTGTCTGACAGAGAAACATACAGGGGAGCCCGATGCTGGCTGAAAGAGATGGTGATAAGTCTAAGGCTGAACAATTCAAAAAAATGAAATAATTGTGATTATTTTGATTGATATTGCAAATACAATTTACATACTATTGGAGGGGATTATTATTGTTCAATAATTAATCTAATTTTCATTAAAAATATATAATGGTGTGCTTTTAAGTGAGGATCTCTACCAAACAAATATATTTTCCATATCTATATATGAGTCTGTGGATTACAATGTGAAGGCCGGGACATCTCTGCAGCAACAAAATATATATTTTTCATTATATAAATATTGTGATTTCAATGAAATGCCAATTAATTGTAGCCCTAATAAACTCCACAAGAGAGTACTTGAAATTTAAAAAACATGAAATAAATTTGCAATAAATAGCTCATTAGTGCAACATAACAAATATGTTGTGCGAAGCATTCAATAATGATGAAAAAGTTATTTTTCAACATTTACAAAACAATCTTTATCTCTTAAATGACACGATCCATCAAGAAACTAAGAAGGATTAATTAATTTTTCAGTTAAATATTTCCATAAAAGTTTAATATATAAATTAATACATAAATATGAAAATTTTTACAGCTATCTTTAACTTTAAAATTGTGTAAAAGTTTTCCTTTGAGACACACATGCATTTACAGCAACTGTTTAGTGAGACGCTGAAAATTTAAAGTGCCTCACATGAGCTCATGTTGCTGATTAAAAAAACAGAAACAAGCTGTATTACAAGAGCTGATTCAACAGAGTTCCTTTTTCTGTGATTATGTATGCAACATTTACAAGAACTGAGAGCAGTTCTGTTCTGCCAATTTTTTAAATTTTTTTAATTTGCTGCCGTCTCGTTTAATACAGCATAAAGACAACAAACTATCATAGCGGAGGTTTTGAAGATGGAGTGTAAAAGAAAAAAAAAAAAGCAGAGAATCCCCTCATGAAAACTACTGATTGTGCACGAGCCAAAGTAAGGTTTGGTGGGGGAGCAGATCCTGGGGTCAGTTTTCACCTCCTGTCTGAGTGTGTGCTCCCTAGGGGGAGGATAAGGTGAGTTCCTGGCTGAGACTGAGGCCTCCAGAGACACGCAGAAAGACAAACAGACTACACAGATTTAATTAGCTGCTTCAAAGAAAAAAGGGGAGAACAGAAAAGAAAAAGAAGAGAAGAACTGCAGTAAGACATAACCTCCTCATTAATGGGAAGGAGAATAAGTAGTACCTTGGTAAGGAGGCGTACTGACGTTCCACTTCTTCATAACGTGGCGCCAGCCGATGATCCGTCCCTCTGCCTGGCATCTGCTAAAAAGAGACATTTTTTTCAGTGAATTTAAATAACAAACTTCTGATATATTCAAGTAAAACTGCCTAAATTATAATGCATATTTCCCCGCTTTAAGTATTAAGTAAATTGCAAACTGAGCCTTAGCAAGTGCAGTGCACACCCATAAGCCCCTTCCCTTGCATGTGTGTGTGTGTGTGTTTGTGATACAGGGGTAATTTAGGATTGACAAAGGCTAGTGATTAGGGATTTAGAGTTTCGGTCTTGTGAGGTTTTTTGGGGGGTGGACGAGGCCTCCATCCTAGATTAGGTTACTTCAAAACAGGATGGAGTCGTCTTGCTCGTACACACACGAACACACACACATACACACACACAAAGTCACACATATATAGAGCCCCGTCTCATCTCCATCTTGAGGAAAAAAAAAAAAGATTAAGTCAAGCTGCTGACAGTTCAATCTCCCCTACTTCCCCTTTTACTCTTCATCTCACTGGTTCTCTCTCACCCTCACATTTCATTTTCTCTTCCTCTACTTATTCCCAGTCCTCTCTTTTTCCCACTTACACACACGCACACTCACACACACACACACACACACACACACACACACTCTCTTGGAGATTATCCCGGTCTATTCAGTAGGGAGATTCCAGCTGCCGTGGCGCTCCTTAAAGAAGCCGACTAAACCCCAAACGTCAACAAGCCCCATTAACACACACACACACACACACACACACACACACACACACACACACACACACACACACACACACACACAAGCCATTTTTTGTGTATATTACACTGAATATGTTGAATGAGACTCATTTGAACATAATGTGGGGTGAGAGAGTGAGATATGATTCAGGGTTGTGAGTGTCGTGACTCTGCATACATGCTGGACTCCGACAACAAAAACAATACTTTTAAGCAGCATTATAGAGTCCCTTCAGGGTCTGTGCAATGCTGAGTCTCTGAAAATAGCCCATCAAATTTAGTCTATCGCACCTTTGCCACTTGTTAAATGCCGCTTGTGTTGATAATACACATCTCACATATCAGATTAAATTGCATAACACATAACTATTTCTCTAAGTACACTGTTTTACCTCCCGATAGAACATTTTGGAAAAGTAGGGTGTGCACCATGTCCCCACACAGTGGAAGAAAGAGTAAAATAGTGCCATTAAATCCAAAAGAAGCTAATGGAAGGAGGGTGAAGTGTATGTGTGTCCCAAATGGTGGAGATAAAAGGTTGAAGGTTTTATAGAAAACCTTCTCTCCTCAACTCAAGATAATATTGCCAACGCAAAAGGTGCTGAGAAATAGATATTACTGATCACAGCTTTTTCTTCTTTTCTCTCTGCATTCCAGGGAATGTTGCCAGCAGGCATATACTGTAAAATAGATTCGCTGCTCCTGCTTTCTTTTGAACACCTGTCTTTATAGCTTCAATATCTCAGGTAGAGAGACAGCGGGATATTAGGAGGGAATGGAGAGGTGAAGCGAAAGAATGAAAAGGCATTAGGCGGAGAAGAAAGGAGGAAAGAGAGATAGACCGAATGAGAAGTAAATGAGTTTGAATGAAGAAGAGCCATATAGAGAGGAGGAGGGATATTATGAAGCCATTGAGAAGTGGCGGGGAGAGGGGGAGGGATTGGAGGTGAGTTATAAAACAAGGGAGGGAATGGGGTGAAGACGAGGACGACGGAGCGGGGAGGTGAAAGGGACACTGACGACACAATTCAAACACGATGTTAAAAGAGGGAACGAGAGATAGCAAAAGGGGGGAATGGCTGCAACATCCGGTGGAGGCTGAGAGGGGAGAGACAGGAGCAGGTGGGAGAAGAAAGAGCAAAGAGTCATGAATGGAGGAGTGAAGAGAGAGTGAATGGCAGAGGGAAGCAGGTTTCAGAGAGATAGGAGAAGGAGGAAAGAAGTTGAAAGATCATTGTTGATAAATGACAATAAGTACTTTCTGACTTCCCTCCTGCTCCCTGTGGTTCTCAGGTGAAGTCCATTGGTTCCTGTTAGGACCTGCTGGCCAGTCCTCTTGTTGAGACAGGTCTCCCCTCAAAAACGACAATTTAGGGCAAAATACGACTCACATTTACAATGTAGACTGTCCTCCGCCGCCATCTTGCTGACGTAGTATGGTTAGCGGTAATGCAAAGTTTATATGGTGGATGCACTCAAAAAAATAACTCATTGGATGAACTCAATTAAATTGTGGGCAGAATTTCCATCCAAGAAATATATGTAGCCCAAACTCAAAACAAGTGCATGGATGCAATATAATGTATTTGAGTTAATGTAGCGCACTTTTTTTTTTTTACATTTGGTCGAACTCAAATTAAAATGTATGTATTGTATTTAAATTGAGTTACCTCAACTCATTTATGTCAAGGATAGCTTTAATAAAGAAAATGTGTTTTTTCAACCTAAAAACATAGAATTGGAAAACTGAAACTCAATATTTTGGAGTTGAAGGGAAGGACAGGGGAGTAAATTAATACATTTTAGGTTACACTTCTTTAACTACTTTTGATTTGATTTTAATTGATATATTTTCATTAGATAAACAATACATTAATGTGTCACATCTAAGAAGGGCTTGAATAATTTTTTTGAGTGTGGGGAGGTGGATGGGTCAAACAAACAGCAGACTTTCACCCAGGAGAACGGGGTTCATGCCCCATGTGAAAACAAATGTAAATTACTTATTACGTAACTTCAGGGCTCAAGCCACTCCCGTAACTACTTCACTTTTTTTTTTCAATCACAATGGAGGTCTTTAGCATGGATGAATCAGCCGTTGGTCTGGGTTTGGTCTATGCATGGGATTTGTGGGTAATAAGGGAAAAAAAACTACATTCTTCTAGCTTTGTCCTTTAAGAGGCAGTGGATCCTGAACCTAATAGGTGCTGGAGCACACACACATATATCCATACATATCCATACACATGGATTAAGAGCAGCTTACTGTGAGATGCCACAGACTGAGTAAACACACACAGATGAGTGTGTAATGAATGTGCATGTGCGCATGAAGTTAGGAAGTGTATGGACATTCCTGCAGACACAGTGGTATGTAGTTAGGGTGTTAGTTGATATTACAAATATCACATAATTGTACCACAAATAGGTTTATTAGGTAAAATATCATTGTGTGTTTACATCACTGAGTGTGTGACCTTGATATAATTCTGTTTATAGAAACAGTGTGGAATAAATACAACTGGATCTTTTTTGATTCAGAAGAAGGCTGGGACGCACAGCAAAGAAAGGCAGTAAAAAGCACCTCACATAGACTAAAATGAAGATGTCAAAAAATAATGAAACACTATAAAACTGTATGAAATTTGGACATAGTTTTCCAGAGAGACAAAATTATTTCACCTAACTCCTAGCTGAGTAACCTGTAAGAGTATGTGCCGGTAACTAAAGAATCTCTGCCTTTAATTATGCATAACTTTAAGCCCTTGATAGAAATAAAAGAGTTTAGTTATCACAGTTGTCATAACAAACAGTTTCTGGAACCAAACATGTTTACTTTTGCTGTAAATGTGGAAATTTTAACATGGGAATCTATTGACTCCCTTTTCGGAGCCAGCCTCTAGTGGCCAGTGGAGGAATTGCAGTTTTGTGCACTTTTGCATTGGCTTCACTTTTCATTTATTTTAATTCCTTGATAAAACGTTAGTGTTTAGTTAGACGTTTAGATTTAGTTAGATGTACACAAGAAAATGTATTTAAATACAACATTAAAGGAAATTCAGGTTGAGGGCAAATCTTTGTCAAGGTAACAACATACAGAAGGGGAAAATTTGACAATCCCTAAAACAACTCTATGACTGCTATGACGACAGCTCACTGTGTTATTCTGAAGCTGTGTGTGCAAGTGTGTGTGTGTGTGTGTGTGTGTGTGTGTGTGTGTGTGTGTGTGTGTGTTTGAAATGTCAGATGTTAGCAGACTCTCAGCAGTCAGAACTGTGACAGGAGTACAGTGCAGGGGCAAACACTATGACAGCTGAGCTTGCGTGGGACATACTGTACACCCCCCTACACACACACACACACACACACACACACAGTTTTATGCACACACGGACAAATATGTGCACACAATCATCTCCCCCTCACACAAACAAAACATGCACAATCTTTCCTTTTCAAGTGCAGCTTCTGTACACATACACATGCATAGACTTTCTCGTGCAAGCAGCCACACACACACACACTCCTCTCTCTCCAGACACACACACATTGAAACACACTCCTTCTCGCTCACAGAGGGCTGTGGCAGCAGTGTAGTGCACTGGTTGGGGTAATGGTCTAGTGAAAAACCATTTCACGGCATAGCGAGCAGAGGAGAGGCAGAAAGGAGAGCCCGGAAATCAAGCAGAAGAGACTGATACTGAAGGGAGAGGGACTACACACACACACAAAGTGACACAGACAGACTTACATATGAAAGTATATCGACGACACAAGATTTAAGAGTCTGCATGTCAACCTTTGAGAGCGCCTAGGCGTAGATTTGTAAGAGCTGGATCACATTTGAGCGTGCAGTCGTGATCAGGCGCGTGCTCGTTTCTGAGGCTGCTCTCTCAATTTCCTCCAGCTGTTTTGGCAGCGACTGCACACTTGAGATCACAAGAGGTTGCTTGCCAAACATTTTTACTCGCAAGCTGCATCAGGAAAACCCACATCTGGACGTCAGGGTCAAGTCTTTTTCAAAATTAAAATCCACACAAGGAAAAGAGCTTTTGAATATGATGCTTCTCTGCAAGGAGCGATTGGCTACCGTATGACTGTGTAGGACATTTGATTTACATACCAGATATTTTTATCGCTTAGTTGTATCTTATTGTTACATTTTCAGTTAAAGTGGGTGTGTGGATGTGCCCTGAAGATAGAAGTTCAGCCAGATACTGCCATCAATGTGACCCCTTTGCTGTCAATCAGTTTATTCACACCACTATATTGAATCTGATCCACGCTGATAAAAAAAAGCTAATGTTTGCAATGTAGCAAAAAACAAACTAAAAATAATAACTAAAACATGCTTATTATTTTTTGTTTGAAGCATTTGTTTTTTAACAGATCACAGTAAACCACCTCATTGCATTTCTGAGGACAGAATTCCCCTCAGAAGTGAGCCTCATTAATATTTTTTTTTCTTATAACATTTCTAATATTTATCTCTGTTAAAAGTATTCATAAAAAAAAGAAAAAAAAATAGATACAAATAGAGGTTAACCCAAAACTTACAGCCACAATCTATCATAATGGTTAAAAATACATTAAAAAATACAAATAAATTAATTAAACATGATTTTATAGATACTACAGACACAAAGTGCAGCTCTTGTCTTTTGGTTAAACAAACACCACTGTCCCAGCTTTTACACTGTCATAAATTATTCTGTAGCCATTTCATTTTACTTAATATATTTGATAAAATGTATTAAATATAAATGCGTCCTTGATTTTGAGGCAGTTGTATAAGTAACTTAAATATAAAAATGTTTGAGATGGAATCTACTTATTTTGATCACATTAAATATAATCTTTATGTGTATGCAATTCTAAATCAAGAGAATTTTAAATGAATCTACCACAACAGAATTTGTTTTTAATTGACAGGCACTTCCTGTTGAGTTGTTATTACCTCAACTTCTAATGTAGTTCGATTTAATCAATAATATCGTGTGCAATCTGTTGCCTCACTTTTATTTAGTAGCTATTGTTTATCTTTTTTTACACTGTAATTTGAAAGCAGGAAGTAAGGTAAAACAAGATTTCCCTTCACTTCCTGGTGACACAGAACAGGTGATGCTTTGCTCTCAGTTTGCTCTCAGGGGATTCAGACTGGTAAAAGTGACCGCGGGCAGCTTTGATCATTATGAGCATGACAGTCGCTGTTGCTGGCTCCAATGTAGTTACACAATTCCTCGTGCTGCTGCTCCGATCGTCTGCTGTGCTCACGATTCTGACTTCCCTCGTCTACAAATCTAATTCTGCTCTTACGAATCTGCGCCTGTGTGCTCACAATCGTTGTGAGCACACCTTAAGTGGCGCTCAGATTTGTTTTGTGCGCTCTCAACTCCCTTTTGCCACCAATATACTTCCACATTACACAGGCATGCACACTGTAAGAGGGGTTCATCTCTCTCCTTTCAACAGATCCTTCAATTTACCCATAAAACACACTAGCCCATCACTTCCAGCACTGACATACACTCTCAAAGTCTGTCTCCATCTATCTTAAGTTCTTTTCTCTCTCTATCTCTCTGTCTTACACACACACACACACACACACACACACACACACACACACACACACACACACACACACACACACACACACACACACACATACATAATGGCTCAAACGTCCCACCCTTTTCACTCGAGCTGTTTCAAGGATTTCAAAGGGATTTAGATCGACATGGAGCATTTGGTAGCTGCATACTGCCTCAATGAGACCACTTAGCCCGAATGTGAAGTGTCTCTTTCTCTCTTCCATCCCTCTCTTCAACTATTTTTGTGCTCCCCTTCAACACTTCTTCATCATCTTCCTCTTCCTCCTCCTCTTCATCCCCCCTTCTGACTCTTTCTCACCTCCCTCTTCCATCCTCTCTCCTTCATTCTGTCCTCACCTCATCTCTTCCCTTCATTAACCAACTAGCCTTAAGTGAAATAAAGGGTTCCTCTGAGTACTCTTAAATCTTCACTCTTACTTAAGATGTCTTTTTTCCCTCACACACCCTTTAGGCTGTTATCGCCACCTCCCTTTCTCTTTACCATACATGCATCTATCATTTATCTCTGAATTTACAACTCTCTCTCCCTTCCCATTTACCCCCATACTTCTCCCACATGCTGTCCCTATTATCTTTCCTACCCCCTCTCTTCCTAAAATCAATGATGACAAAGAGGAACAGCATAATCTCTATCCGTCACTTCTGTTCCCTTCCTGTTCTTCCACTCTTCTACCAACTTATTGAGAGGGGGAGGGTTCCCTACCTTCCATACGTTTCCTTTACTCTCAGTCCATCTGTCTCACTCCCAATGTCCTTTTCTCCTTCCGTAAATCAATAGGGAAAGATTTTGCTTCCTTTCTGTCATCCCTCCATTGTGCCCCCCCACCCGGCCACCCGCCTGTGTAGAAATCGATGAATAAGGGAAGGCTGGTTCTAATCCGTATCAGTCATATCATTCTGCCCAGCCAGCACTTTGGGCTGACTCAATTAAAACACAGCTCTGAAGAGGCTGCAATTGTGTGTGTGTGTGTGTGTGTGTAAGTGTGTGTGTGTTGTATCGGCTGTATGTGATGTGCTTAATGTCCAGCACCTGTACATGTTAGTGTGAGTAGCCAGGCAGAGTTGTAGACAGGTAAGCAAAAGACAAAAAGTTATTATTCCTGTGCTGCAGTGTAAAAACATTTTCATAAAATTAAAGTTTTTCATGTTCATGTTCCACTGGCTGGCTAAACGCTGCTGCTCTGCACTGTGCACTTTGGGGCCGTGCATGCGGGGGGAAGCAGTGACACTCATAGTGCTGATAACATCCGCTACAGGAGCCTAACTCCTACCCTCTGGCGTTTTTCAACCCAGTTTTCCTGAAGACGTAAGTTAAGACTGTGCTGTGATTGGCTAGTACTCCTTGCAACGACTTAACGTAACCAGATGCCACCTGGAACTTGCGCTCATGGATGCTTATGCTCATTAACTAGTAGATGATAATCGATACAATTTTATCCCGATACTTGAGTCACGATACGGTATTATTGCGATTTTAAGCATTTTGAGATATTGTGATACGATAAATTGCGATTTAACTGTTTAACTGCATTTTGTGTCCACAAAATTAAATTCAATCAACAATTGTTTTGCAAATAACAGTAATTTTCAGTCTATTCATCTCACTTCAGTCTTTTTATTTCTCCACAATGAGAGTCAAACCCACATATCAAACATGTATGGACGACAACAACTGCAGCATTTTATCAAACTTTGCAGTGTTATGTCCACAACTTTCCGATATCCTGACACACATGGTGCCTATAGATTCCTTACATCTTCTAGTTTCATATGATACCAGTATCTCCAGTATATTCCTAAAAGTGACGGCTGAAAGCCCGCTGGCTAAATATCGATACTTGGCGGCCATGAATTGATATAATATTGCCATGCAAAATATCACGATACTATGCTGTATCGTTTTTTCCCCCCATATCTAGTATCTAGCTAGCTCTGTCCCTTCATTCTACACCGGTTACGCAAAATGAGCCGAAAAGCTGGCTGACATTAATGGTCGCTCTGCCTCACTCGACATTGCTTGGGTGCTGATACCTACCTCACAGAAGCTAATTAGGTACCTGCTAGCTATGGTAGCTAGCTCCAGCGCCTCCAGAGCTGATATCTGCTAGCTAGCTGGCCAAGCTAGTGGCTGGCTTGAAAGTGAGCTTGAGTAAAATTAAACAACTTAATGCTTCATCCACACACTTTTTTAACAGCGTAGGCAAACTCAATGCTATCGCCAGAAGAGTGACAACTTTTTCTAGTAGTGTAACAAATGAAGCATGGCGCTAGCTAGCGTTTATAAAACCTTGTGTATACAAAAAAGAACAGAAAATGTTAAATACATATCTTTTAAAGTTTCCAGTAAAGGCACAAGGAGCACTAGTCAGTTACATCGCTCTAGAATCCCGTCATACAGAAGTTAGCGTGGTTGATTCTACAGTGGGTCGGAAAAATTATAGACGCTACCCTCAGGTTCCCACCCAGGTTGCCCATGTGAGTGTCAGCTAACCCCCATTTACACAGCCTTGGTTAGCACCATTAGCATGTCTAGCACTTCTTAGCTGTCACCATGTTTGCTTGTGATGCCAGAGGTACATTTTCAGTTGACAGAACTAGCCTCAGAAAACTTTGCAGCAGGTTGCTTAATTTCTTTAGTTTCGTTTTTTTTTTAATTTCTTCATTTTTACAGTGTAATATGCATGCAATGGTGTCTCTGGTGAGCTCTAAAACTAAAAATATGGCTCTGTAGATGTCTGACCCTAAATTTGAATGATGCAGACACAAAAAAGTCTTCTCACTCCCTGCTGTGATGAAGAATTACTTCATACAGATTTTCTTCCCCTCAAAGCCTACTGTAGTTATACATAGAATAATTTAACAAATATAGTTTACGGTGACATCTCCGTTAAAATATCACCCCCCATCTTTCTAATTGTCCTTTTTTTAGTAAAAGCCTTCCAGCTTTCACTCAGGTTTGCTCCTCTGTGTAAAAACTGCTCCAGGTTTTTAAATAATTACAACAACACCTGGCTGTGTGTTATTAGTAAGATTTTGTCACCGGTTCACACTAAAGGCCATTCTTTGTGATTGCTTGACCTTAGGCATGCTCTTAATATTTCAGGCACACACACAGAAAAAGAAAGATAATTCATGGATACACAATCCCATACTTGATCACACTCTTGCACGTGTGTTTGATTGATGAATGCACCTTGTTAATCAAAAATGACATTAGTAATATGTCATTTTGGTCTCTGGTGAGGGAGAAGAGCTCTACCACCTGTCATCTGTGTGAAGTCAGCTATACTTCAGATTTTTAAATGGCACACTGAGAGAAATCTAACACCAGATTTCTTTTTTCATTTGGTACCAGATGTCAATTTGTAATTTCTTCTCCTTCATTTCCTTTTCATACTCGCATCACATTTAGCTTATAACCACCCCTGGCCACATGCATTGGCCTGGGATGCCATCCACTTCCACTCAAGCAGTAAAAAACACAAGAAGACGATGAAAAACAAGCTTCATTCACTTTGTTCTTCCTCCCACACTCCATCTTTCCTTCCCCCAACTTCTGCCCAACCATGCAGACTTCCTTCCGTTCATTCACCCCTGCCCTCCATCACAGCATCCTGGGCTTTATTTATCTCCCTTATTTTAAATCTCCATCCATTCATTTAATACTATATACCATCCCTCGGCCCATCCATGCATCCATTCATTCTAGAGAAAGCTGTAATTGCAGCTGCTGGTGAAAAGCCATCCATTTTCCGCAGGCTAATTACTACAGCCTCTTAACAAAGTCGCACTAAAGGAAAGAGAGGAGACAAGCACACTCACAAGTACATGTTTATTCACATTCACACACAAGTTCACCTCCATACACACAGCTCTTCTAATGAGTCCTTTTCATGGTTCATCATTCTTCTAATGAGTCTGTGTTGACCACACAGAAGACTCTACTTCCTGTTCATCAGTTAAATGAATTAGAAAGGTTCTGTCATTTTTGCCACACATATTTTCTACATAATCAAGAAAAGAAATAAAGCATGTTAATTAGTGAGCTTTAGATGTACTATTAGGCCGACCTAAATTACAAAATAGGCCGTTTGTCAATACTACACAAAACGACCCATATGACCGTTTTGCGGTCTGCAGTACAGAGCAGAGCGGGCATTATACATACACGTAATGTTCGCAGTTTAAACAGTGAATAAATCTACGTAAATGCAGGAAGTGAAGCAGTTGCTGGGCAGCTAGACGGCGGTCGAGGACAGTCTAAATATGGGTCATATTTAGCTGCCTGTACAAGCCACCTATAGGGTTGTGTTTAAGGGGAGACCAGTGTCTTTAGGCAGACAGTAGGCGTGTTTTGGAAAGAATTTTGGAGTACTTTAGAAAGTGTGAGTGCTTTGGCTATGCCCACTATGTTGTGGTTGTGTCGAGTTCTACTTATGTCATATCCCGCTAGAACCGCATCCAATCAGCGTTAGTATCGGCTCAGTAGCCGCTCAGAAAGTACCTACCCAAGGCAGGTACTTTCTCCCAAGCCACACCATAGAGGCTCACTAGAGGGAAAAGTACCTAATGGAAACGCGCCTTTTGTTACCTTCAGACTGATCCAGGCTCGCTGTTTTTCACAATATGGCACATTTTCATATCTCCAACTGGCTGCAGGTTGTAGTTTCATGTTTAACACACTAACGAGGAGAATGGTATCAATGGTATCAATTGCATGGATGTCATATTTTTTATGCCGACGTAGAAGTTAGCATCACTCGTTTCTTCAACAAAAAGCATGTCAGGGTGCAGGAGTTTCTGTGCCATTATACACCGTTTAGGCATGAGGACAAGCTGACAATGGAACAGGACAACAAGGTCTGAAACCTAAACGACAGAGTAGACCGTTTCTCACTACCACCCATAATGACACATTTGAGCGTTTGGCAAAATGACCCGTAAAAGGGTTTCGCGGCTCACCATAACACACATGTCATTATACATACTAAAAAGGCTGCAGTTTCGGTGAATTTAGTCAATAAAACCACTGACCTAGGTTCATGGCAAAAAACATACTGGTAAGGCTTTATAAAAGACAGTTTAAACAGTTAATAAATGTACGAAAATGCTGGACGTGAAGTAGTTATGAGGGTGACGAGAGCCACGGGAGTTTTTTTACTTTTGTTTTACACCAGACACAGACCCTGTTCTCCTGGGTGAAAGTCTGCTGTTTGTTTGAACCATCCACCTCCTTTTAAATTATATTTAAATGTCTCTCTCTCCCACCTCTGCAGTTTCATCTTGTTGGAAATCTCTTGACCACTGACCTTATTTCAGGTATTTAACTAAAAACCCATTAAACAAAACCTGGAATCGGAAGTCGAGAAATGTTATTTCATTATGGGGTTTCAGGAGTCATCATTTATTAAAACCATAAGTACTGTATATATCTATACCCTATAAGTGATGATTAACAATTAAGTTATGAAAATTATGCTTTGTCTTTTCCTCTCTTAGCTTGAGAACAAAACGTGATGGACTGTAATTCACCTGCTTGTAGCATCGTGATGCAGCAACATCCATCTTTGAGAAAATTAAAGTGTATCTCAGTGGGTGGTGGTCCTGTGTGTTTACAGCAAAGTAAAAGCTGTAAGCTGGGGAGTGAAGTTTCAAAATCAGAAATCTCAGCACCTGGCAAAGTAATTGCTGAGTCATTGCTATTGATCAGCCGCCCTGCGAAACCTCTGCAGACATACACCATTTTGGTCACTTTGTGCTATCGGGCTGTAAAATGTTACTCGGCCCTGCTGAGAGACACAGAGAGCGACAGGCAGAAGAGTGCAGGTGATGAACAACACAAGTGAAAGTCTGCATGAGAGAAAGAATAAAAATCATCATGGGCAAATTTGCGTATTTGTTTACAACACCAAAGAAGCACCAATCATCTTTATTCACAAACCTCTTCCTACTGAAATGTCAGCAAAGCACTAGAATAAAGGGCTGAGAATTAAGACTGGAGCACAGTTAAATGTCACAGCGCTGTTGAGCCTCTCATACAATTAAGACCACAAAAGGTCAATTTTCCCCAAAGCACGCAGCTTAGAGCGTCTCCCATGAATACAGCGATTAATACTACTTAATGCAAAGCATATCCTGTTTATTTAGCGTAGGTTTGTGAGGCTGTTCCGCCTGTGTGTGTTTGTATGCATATCAGTATGTGCACCTATCAATCAAATTAAACCCCTTTTTTTGTTTTTTAAATAAATGGCATTTAAAAGTTATCAGGTCAGTGATTTCCCAACACACACACACACACACACACACGCGCACACACACACACACACACACACACACACGCGCACACACACACACACACACACACACACACACACACACAAACACACACTTGTTGTCGCTATAGAGGACATTACATTAACTTTTATTGAATCCCTAGAGACTTAACCTTTGCAATAACCAAACCCTTCACCTAATCCTAAACATAACCACAAACCCTTTTAGTCCCAGCATTATGGGTGCTTTCACACCTGTAGCTTGGTTCATTTACACAGGGACAAGGAAAATAATGATACATCAATGTCTTTTTAGTCTAGGTCCGGTCTGGGTTTAGGCTGACTTTTGAACGAACAAACCACACACACACACACACACACACACACACACACACACACACACACACAAAATATCCTGACCCTGAGCAAGCTGTGCACTTTTTCCAGTTCAAAATACTGCTATTTTTGTGTGTGTATACTTACATTTATATATTTTAGGAAGGGTAAGGAAAGTGAGGGATAGAAATAAAAGGGAGAGAAAAGCGGAAACAGCGAGTGTGGTGTGCTTGTGTGTGTGTGTGTGTGAGAGAGAGATGGGGATAAATAAATGATAGTAAGAAGGAAGGTAAGGCGATAGCAGAAAGGATAGGATTAGTCTCTGCTGCAAAGCCTTTAGAGGAATACACACACACACACACACACACACACACACACACACACACACACACACACAATGTTCAACTAACTGAGTACACATCCATGTGGCAGTGACATAGACACAAATTAAACATGCAGTAAAAGAAAGAGGAAAATAAGACTGAAGACACATGGAATTTCACATACTGTACATTTAAACCAACACACACACACACACACACACACACACACACACACACACACACACACACACACACACAGGTTTATCCAATCCTCAGTGTTCTTAACAGTTAAGCTTGTCCTTGAAAGTGCAAGGTGGGGAGTTGATAAGGGGACAGTGAGAGAAAGACAGAGTCAGGGGTAATGGCATATATAGTGGGACAGAGAGAAGGATGAGGAGAAGAGGAGCCAAAAAGGAAGAAGGATGATAATTTGGTTTCCTCTAAGCCCCCTCCCTGCCACCCAGATAGTATATCCGTCTACCTCTACCCCACCCACCCACTCTCCATCTGTGTCTCTCACTCCTTCTCTATACACCCCAAACTTCCCGACTTAAAAAAGTTCCCCTTTGAGGATTAGGGGGAACAAAGAAAGGTGAATTGCAAGGAAGGGAGAGGAAAAGAGAGGGGATGTATGGGGGAGTGAAGAGGTAGGGGTTAAAGGGGAGACGACTTGCCGGACAGAGACAGACATGACGATGGGAGAGAGTACGGAGCCAGTGAAGATGAGAGCAGGGCACATTTTTACTCCCTCTGCCATTTTTATAATGTCAGCAATGCCTTAGGTAGGAAAATCTCTGCTGGGTTTTTATTTGTGGATTCTCTGGTATTATTTATTTATTTCTCTGTGATATCTCAGGAGCAGGACTTAGCATAAGACCATAAGCACATAAGAGCAGCACAGCCACCTTTCTCACATCTGCTTGTGTGTGTGTGAAAGTGAATGTATTCATGTGCTGGTGCATGTACAGAATTTGGATATATATATATATATATATATACAGATATTTTTGTGTGTGTGTGTGTGTGTGTGTGTGTGTGTGTGTGTGTGTGTGATTGTGTGACGGCGGGAGCAGGTGGCTACAGTGGCAGGTTAGATGGAGCTGTAATAGGATGAAAGTGACACTTTCTCTTTCTGCCTCTCTCACACACTTTCTTCCTCTTTCAGATGATTGGCTCCAGTCGGGGGGTAGTGATGGCCAAGGTGTCTTCTGATTCTATCCTCTATTTCCTCTTCCCTTTTTATCTCTTCTAATCTCATGAAAGTCTTGACCTCTTCTCTCCTATTGTCTCCCTGTGTCATACGGTTCTAGTCTCTACATGTTTTATACCTTGTCCTTGTCCATTTTAACATTGCTCTCTTCCCTTCTTATCTCCTCAGTTTTCCTTTTTCTCTGCCTCTTCTGTCACTTGTCCATTCACTCCAGAGTAAAGTGTCAGTTCAGGTATATAGTATTCAATTAATCTGCATTGGAAACTGCTATTATTTCCAAATGGATAAGAAAAGCCATTTATTACAGTGACTAATGTTACTCAACCTTGAGTCTGTTGCCTTTTTATATCTGCAAGGAGTAAAAGAGATACAAATAAAGCCAATATGTTGGACTTTCGTCTAATGAGAAACACAAACAATACTTAATAAAGACGTATAACTGAATTTTGAAAAATAACTGAAGTGAAAATTTGTATATTTCACAGGGCTGTCACAAATTACTTCTGAATATTTACTCTAAAAAATGAACTAGTTAAATTTCAATACTGATACATTATTATCTGTTAGTGGCCAAATCAATATGGTAAGAGACATAGAAGTGAGTAAAATTTACCACTTTAATGCTTCATCCACACACTCAAGACACAGCATGGAAATCATGGTGGAATTAGCAAACTAGCTAAGTAGCCAGCCATCCAATAGTTTAATTTTTAATTTTTATTTTATAGGAGTATTTCCAGCTCTTTAATGTAAAACTTGTAATAATACACGTGATTCCTGTCCATATTCATAATAAGATTAAAATTAAGCTTTAAAAATAAAAATTGCAGAACAAAACAAAAAAGTGAAGTTAATTTTGAACACAATATATGGTTTTTTTCTTTGCTTAGATTGTAAGATTTTACATGTCCTTAAAAAATAACTTTTATGAAGATATATTCTGCGCCTTTAATGTGAAGACGTATCCTCTGAAAATCACAGTTTTACTTTACACCACTCAAGAAAGTAAGTAAAGTAGTTACAATAAATGGACCGTCATATTTCAGACAAAATGCCACTCATTATGTTTGCTATTAAAGGAACCTTATTGGCAGCCATCCAATAGTTAGTAAGCTAGCTAGCAAGCTTGTTTGCTAATTCTGCCATGCTTAAATGCTACACTGGTTATAGAAAATAATCCCAAAAATGGGCTGTTGGCCAGCAGCAAGGGGTCTAACAGTCCCTCAGCCTTATTTCCCCACTGCAAATACTTTGAGAGGAGAAAAGCAGATAGCAGCTCCAGAGTAACGCCGTCTGCCAGCAGTGGGGAGTGAGAGCTAGCTGGCTAATTCTTGTCTGATTTGTGGTTTGATGAACAGTAACTTCATCAATGCAGCCATCAAATGCGCAAAGCAGACAGCCACGGCTTCTAAACATAATTCCAATATAGACTAGCGCTCAAAAGTTTGGGGTCACCCACAAAATGTCTGGTGTCTGATGTCTGTTTTATTTATTAAATGAGTTACAAAATGAATCGAAAAGTAAATAGTAAGACATTGACAAGGGTATAAATAATCATTTTAACCTGCACAAATCTCAAACTTTACCTCTAGATACTCAACCAGCCTGAGGAAGGATAATTTTATTACTTCCCAAATCGGCACAAAGCAGTTTTCAGCTGTGCTAACATAATGCACAGGTGTTTGAATCAGTGTTGCCAACTCCTCAGTAAGGAAAGTAGCTATTGGCTGTCCTAAAAGCTGCTAGAAGTCGCTAAATGACGTCATCACCTAATTTGCATAATTTACCATCCGCATGTATTTATAATGGACGCTTTAGGAGAGATGAATAACGTGGTGGGAAAGACAAAAAATTAGTAAAAAAAACTAAATATGTTGAGAACTGCAAGTGCACTGTCTTCTGTCACAATCCCAAACTTCCACCTTGATCAGACCTTGGGACCGGCAAAAGTGACCCAAAAGAGACACTGACTGTAAACCAGCCAGCGGCGACCTCACGCATGCACGATTTTCAGACTGGAAAGACTGTGAGTGCAGCTGGGAGAGACTCTTGCAGGAGGACTGGGCCGCTTATGAGTTCTCTGGGACGAGATAGGAGCCCACACGGCTCATTAAGAAGAGTAAGAACGGGTCTTCAAAAGTCTCCAATAACAACAGAAAAAGTCGCTAGATTTGTCGCTAGTCACTTTTTTGAAAAAATAGTCGCTAGGGGGATCTGAAAAGTCGGTAATTATATCGACAAAGTCACTAAATTGGCAACACTGGTTTTAATGATCATTGAGACTTTCAACACTATAATCTGGATTAACACAGTGTGCCACTGGAACACAGGAGTGATAGTTGCTGACAATATGTAATCGATATTTCATAAGAAAACCAGACTTTTCCAGCTTTAATAGTCATTTACCACATTAGACTGTATGTCTGTTATTTGTAGTGTATACTGAAAATCTAGAATGTTCGTCAACTGACCTAATTATAAGAGACATGTTCTGAAATTAGAATACCAATAAATTGTAATAATTCAGTATCAACTATTTGTTCATATATGCGTGCAAGATTTGTTCATGTGCTGTACATGACTGTGTACATGTAAAAGGATAAGGTATGCTGGCCACAAAATAATAACAAGATAAAAATGGACAAAGAAGTGTGGAAAATGAAGGCAATATTTGCTTTTGTGCTGGATGACATGCTGCGGAAGGAGGCGGAAATCCACTTGCTACGCTGAGCTTTTGTTTGGTATGTGGACCTGAATCCATGAACAGATATGTACACATGTACAGACACACAAACACACAGAGTCCACCGTGACTTGTTCTTTCCGGGGGGGTCGATCATGAAAAGAAATGCACACAAAAACACAACTGTGAAGTCTTTAAAGCTTAAGTCGTTTCTGACCCATATTGCATGACCCCTTGACAAACCTTTTCTGGTCTTCAACTTCTGCTACTGAAAAACATGCTTTATTTTCACAATGTATTTGATATGGTTGGGCTGATACAGTGTGATGAGCATACACAGTAGGAAAGAATAGCCTCAGGACAAATGGCTGCATGTTGTCTGAACAAAATTCTCAAAATCCTGACAACTAGATGAGAAACATCACTGAGCAGTTTTCAATTTGTCTGAAAGCTCTGACTTGGCTGCAGGGTTAGATATTACCTCCAGTACAAGGGTGGATAGTGTCATCTATCAAATACCCTCTAAGAAATGGAGATGGAAGTTTTCTTGCAGACACAAGCAGTCTGTTGCAGATTGGTTAGGATGCAGACTGGTAGACTTAGCTCAGGTCCAGGTGGGGTAGAAGGGGGATGGGTATGGGAGGAGGACCGAATGAGAGAAAGCAGGATGGGTGGGAAAGAAAGAGAAATGTAAGGAGAGAGTGAGACGGGGATTAGAGCCCCTCTGAAAGGCAGTCACTTAATTTCCTGGCTAACCTGGCTATGATTATCTCTTGGGTGGGAATGGAATGTTTGATGTCCTGGAACCAGGCTAATCCTTGGTGACTAACCTCCACCTCTCATTTCCTTTGGATTAGCTCACTCTGCTACTTAATAAAAAAGGTTGAGGTAGATAGGTATTAACCCGCAATGAAAGAGAGAGAGAAAAAAGATTTTGTATCTCTTTCTCTGACTGTGAAATCTGTCCTCCCTAAAAATGACAGTGCTGGCCATTTGTTCAAACATTCCAAATTAACTGTTACCTGGGAAGGAGCTCTTGTGGCTTTATGAATAATGACTGTTGTCCCTGTGAAGCAGAGGTGGAAGTTTGTAGTGTGACGTTGTGGTGCCAAAAAGCCTTGTAGGGTGATGATTGGGGTGTACAAAGCTCTTTTTAGAGGTGGTGGAAAAAATGTATACAGCATAGTATTGCGATATTTTGCGTGGCAATATTTTATCGATATTTCGCCGTTTTTTTTTTCTCTGGAGGCCGTAGTGGGCTCACTTTAAGGAATATACTTGAGGTACTGGTATCATATGAAACTACAAGATCCAAGGAATCTATAGGCACCATGGAAGTTGTTATGGAAGTTAGGCTTTTTTATGTTTCATCCAAAAAAATTCAGAGCAGAGAAGCTTAAAGTTGAAGAAAGTTTGATAAAATGCTGCACTTGTTGTCGTCCATACATGTTTGATATCAGTTGAATTCAGTTTGACTGAATACTTTGTTGGTCAGTCTGTGGGTTTGACTCTCATTGTGGAGAAATAAAAAGACTGAAGTGAGATGAATAGACTGAGAATTTTCTCTTATTTGACGAAACAATTCTTGATTGAATTTCATTTTGTTGACACAAAATGCAGTTAAACAGTTAAATCGCAATATATTGTATCACAATACTCACCATGTCACAAAAAGTTAAAATCTCAATAATATCGTATCGTGACTAATGTATCGGGATAAAATTGTATCGAGAGGCCTCTGCTGATTCACACCTCTAGCTCTTTGCATCCAACCCAATCGCCAAAATAAAATGTTGGCGTTGCATGGATTTGCAAACCACAGATACGTTGAATTTGAATGTTTCTGTTCTCAATCCGTGCTTGTCAAATTCACTTTGTCAGAACCCCTTGGCGTGACTTTTTATCACACGGAGACGCAGTTTTAAACATGTTAATGTTGAATTCAAACACACCTACTTGATTGGGTTGAGGCAACAAAAGCTACTTGGTTAGGTTTAGGAAGAGATTGTGGCTTGGTTTAAAATGAGGTCGGTCTAACATATATTTATTTTTATGTCAAATATGAAAGAATGGGCAAAGAATGAAGAGGTTGAAGTAATTGAAGGTGAAAAGTGGTGGTTGGATGCAAATACAATAGAGGCAAAAAGATAACTAAAGAGGATAAAAAACTTAATTCAGTGCTGTTGATTATCAATAGCTTGTTTCAATTTAGTGTAAAACCAACAGATTAAACACACAAATGGAACACACAAGCACACCGCTCTTGCTCGCCATGGTAACGAGTTGGCTGTGACTTCTTGCCTGTTTCGATTGATACATTGATAGAGTTGGAGGTGACACAGTGCCTACAATTATTTGGGACCTCATGATTGAGGGTTATTTGCTAATTCACACAAGGACTGCAAGGACTTGCAGCTCCCACTTTTACATCACTAAAAAGCTGCAAATTAACTAACAATTTTTCAGAAAAGCTGCTGCCAAATTATGCTCAACAGTCCTTGTTTTTTTTCTTCTCACCAGGCTTTTCTCAAGAGGGAAAGCCTGAAGTGTTGCCAGGTTACCAGCCAATCTGACCAATGACATGTCACTTGACCCTTCTCTCGGCCAATGCCCTGCCTCCAACAACTGGCTGGGCCCCAGCTGGCCAATTAGCTCGCCTCTTAGTGTGGAGCTCGGCCAATGAAAAGCCCCGGGAGACTTCTGTTCATCTGAACTCACAGATGGGAGGACAGAGAGGGAGAGAAGAGGGAGAGGGACCAAGTGTGTGTGTGTGTGTGTGTGTGTGTGAGAAAGAGAGGAAGAGAGAGAGAGAGAGAGAGAGAGAGAGAGAGAGAGAGAGAGAGAGAGAGTGAGAGAGAGAGAGAGTGTGAGGGACTTGGCCTAGAGTCCGCAACACTATTGAGACATCTTCACTGAAGAGGTTGGCTAGTTTTGAGTTAGCAGTTGGAGACAAATCTCTCCATTTAAAGCGACCAATGGGAGATGATAATAATGCTAGTAGCAGAAATGAAAAGGAAACCAAACTGCAAACCTGCCAATTTTTAAGATGGAGACTGCCTATTATTTATTTTTTAAACACTGAATCTTTCCTACAAAACTATATATTAAATGTTGTGACATTTAAAAAAAATCTTACGATAAAGTGGAACACATTTCAGTAAAGGGTGCTACAATCAGATTTGTGCAGTCAGTCATGATCACTGGAAGCAGTATCGGTCAGTCTTATTGAGGCCATCAAGAAATAAAAAACCCTAAAATTCTAACTAAACTAAATTCTGTGGAACAACAACGCAATATATTTATTTTATTTGCAATAACTCCCATTATGTCCCTGTAAATAGCCCCACCTGCTGCTCCCCCTTCTTCTTCGTGTGCTTTTTTATAGGTTTTTTTAAATATTGTTTTACTATGTTTAAATTGTATTTTGTTGCACTTAATCGAGAACAGCTCTTTTTAATTTCACTGGACTTCTGTACAATGACAAATTATTATTATATATTATTTATTAGCAGTATTATTGGCCAAATGAAAGTCGGGCTCTGACTTCCATTATCCAATATTTTTGCCTTATTTACAATTAATTCTGATGTGCTGGGGACAGATGAAAAATAAGAAAATATCCTAAAAAAGAACAACAACAATGACATAAATTTCATCCTTTGTCTTCAGATCATTATTATGTATCTCATAGTAAAAAAAAAATGGTTAGAATAATTTAACTCAGAATTCCAAATGATAATTATATTAAAATAAAAAAACGTCAAAGGCAAATTTATCTTTCTTAATTCGTCTATTGTTTACACTAAGTCTTTAAGTGTCTTGATTTCAGACTTTCCCACAACTGTCTGCAACTGTTTTTACTTTTGGTAATTTTAAATAGCATTTTACACATTTATTTTTCTTGTCTTTTATCTGTATTTTGAATTTGTATTTCTGTACTGTATGTAAATGTACTTGTCGTCACTGTAAATGAGGGAAACCTCAGTGCCTTAGAAGTTTAAAAACAGTGTAATTATTAGAATCAATCTTCTAAACCGTCTCTTTCTTTGCAACACACCCTGAAAATGCAAAGAAAGCCGAACTGCCCGACCTGTGAAGCAACTTTAGCAGCACAAAGAGAAATTGTCTTGTGGTTTTGTGTCCTCTGATCGTCTTTTGTGATCAGCCTTTACAGACTGATCAAACTATTTTAAATGAATATCGGCCAACAACAATCGATCAATCAAAGCACTCTTCGTTTTGCCTTGTGTTGAGGTGTAAGTAGGTTCTTATGTGTAACAGTAGTTGTGAGTGCTGTGCATTAAACACAGCAGAGGTTCAGCTCAAACTCAAATTACTTTTCTTAATCACTTTCTGTCTACCTCTGCTTCATTGTAATACCAATAAAAATCACTATGAAGGCCAACGTTTTACTGTCCATTAAGTCTAATTTAAAGAAGAGCACTCAAAAGTAAAGTTGGCAAATGTTGAACATTTCAGAATTAAATGGAGAGGCCTTAATGTTAGTGGGTTGGAAAGCTGTATAGAGAAAATACCCCAAAATGCAAACCAGAGAGGAACTTGAAAAGCTTTCCTTGCTTCAGTAGTTACACTGATTTGGAGTGAAACTTCTCCCAGCATTTTAGCAGTATGTCTATTTTTTATCACAAAAAAACATTAAGTGAAACTGACTTTCTTTCAGTCAGCAGTTTGGACAGCTGTATTGAAATGCCACACTTACATAAGCTCCCCCTCTCTCAATATCTCAGCATGTGACTTGAGTTTCCTCAATTTCAGTGCAACTCTGACTGAATCTCTCCCTGACACGCACTCTTCCCCATGTTTAGAGATAACACTTTCCCTCCAAAGCAATTTCAGTTTGCTTTATTGGCATGGCATGAAAGCTCATCTGTGCTAACAGGGAAATAGAAGAGAAAAGTCATAAATAATACAAATGTGTATAGAAAAATGTAGTAGTTCAAACAAAAATAAACAAGTAAATAGATAAAATATATACCTTACAGTGGCATGTTTTTTTAATCTTTAATCTATGCAGCATCCATGGAAAGCGTTAAATTAAGAGAGGTAAATCTAATGACTTCAACTCTATACACACATACATAGACAACACTCTGTCTGTTTGGATGTTGGCATCTTGGAATAAAGTCATGAGAGCTACATAGAAATTTAGATTTGATCAAACATAACAACATTAAGTCCCATTACCTATACCTGAAACAATGTGGCCATTTTTCCTAATTCTGTTATTCACACGGGCAGTCATCCATTCACTCTCATATTCTTCTATGCACAAGTTATTGCTACCAATCAAAAATATGAAATCTACATAACATAACATTATAAACTGCTCCCAGGCAAATAACAGTGAGTTGCAGTTTACATCCATTACATCCATTACATCCATTTTGACATTGTAAATTAATATTAAAGACATAAAAACTATGACGGAACATATATGAAATTATGTAGAGAACAAAAAAGTGTTAAACAAACCAGAAAATGTTTTATATTTTACATTTTTCAAAGTAGCCTTAAACCTTTTGCTTTGATGGTCTCAAACACATAAAGAAGGCAAGAAATTCTACAAATTAAAGTGCACCCGTTCACTGAAAACCATTTCAGGTGAGCAGCTCATGAAGCTGACTGACAGATGTGTGCAAAGCTGCCATCAAAGTAAAAAATAATCTAAAATATTAAACATTCCACTTTTTTATTCTACTACATAATCATGTATGTGTTCCTTTATAGTTTTGATGTCTTCCGTATTCATTTACAATATTGAAAATAATAAAAATAAAGAAAAACTGGTACTGTATGTAATGGAGACTTGGAAGGAACTTGGAAGAATCCTTGAGTTATGGCCAACAACGTGTTTCATGAGGTGACTTTTGACCATCAAAATCAAATCAACATTGAGTCCAATGCCCAATTTGATGAAATAATGTTCACAACCATGGGCCAGGCGGATGGTGGACAATGTGTAAACATTAGGGATGCTCTGATCGATTGGCCGCCGATCGTTTATCGGTCGATATGGACCCTACACAGGTTGATCGGTGGGCTCTCAGAGTGTCGATCAGAAAAGCCGATCGCATATATATATATCGACTTTACGGAGAATGACTAGGACAGCGGGAGAAAAAAACATATTTACTTACTTATTTACTTTACGTACTAAGTTGTGTGGCGAAACTTCAAAATACAGGTGATGTGTCAAAATCTGTTACCCGTCAAATTATGTTTCCTGAATGGTGTTCTCTGTAGCATCACCTCCGCGGTTGGAGTTAGGATTATTATTAAATGAGGCCGGTCAATAATAGGGGCCCGGAATTAAATTGGGGAAATACGGTGCATATATATATATATATATATATATTTATATATATATATATATATTTTTTTTTTACACAAGACTGTTTTTCTGCTCTCATCATGAATGAAGCCGGCAGCATGACTTCTCCGGTCTGGAATTTTTTCGCAGTTTCCGAAAAAGATGTAAAACTCGCTGTTTGCAAGACATGCGACGCCGAAATTCCAAGAGGTGGTAACCAACTACGACAATTTAATACAACTAACCTTATCAGACATTTGAGAACGCGCCACACAACAGAACACGGCGAGTATGAGAAACAAGCCTGGGAAAAACAAATCCCGAAGACACCCGTCACTCAGCTCACCGCAAGTAAAACGTTTAGACGGCAGGAGCCTTATTTATTATTTATTTTAGAACAATTATGGTTTTAAAACTTTAGGTGGTGCACAAGGCTAGATTGTAAATACAGTCCATTGAGGATTATTATTATTAATCTCTCATCGATTCTGTGATCAGTATCTGCAGATTTATGATTCCTGTGATCGGATCGGCCTGCAAAAATGCTGATCGGAGCGTCCCTAGTAAACATAATGCGTCCAGGCCACAGCTGTCAGCAGCACGGAGGCATTCAAACTACACCTACTGTACTGCAGCTTTGAAGTAAACAACAGGAGGTTAAAATGGCATGTTTGTGTTTCTGATGCTCCTCAACATCTCCCTCTTCTTGGCTCTCTGACTTTTCAAGTAACTATCTCCCACTCTCTCTCTTACTCAGTCTCTTTTGGCATCTTGACTTTCTTAACCCTGCTCTCATTGTGAATCTCACTGACTCTCACTGCTATATGACTCTCAATCTCTCCCTGTCCTTTTACTCTCCATCTCTCAGTATTTCTTATCTACCAGATGACTCACCATATTTCAACGTCAGATATTTCTCTCTCAGAACCTCAAGAGCTGCATGCTGCTTTAAGAATCGCTGACAATCTCCAGATACACACACACACACACACACACACACACACATTCACGCACGCACTTTATCCCCGCTTGCTCACACACTGACAGGTGTGTATACAGGGCGGCCGCAGGTACACATATTTGACACTTAGAGGTGTGCATGTCCTCGACAACACAGCTGAGCCAACAATCTAGAAAAATATGTACACACACACACTCACACATGCACTGCAGTTGGCTATCTGTCCTGTCCACAGTGCAGTGGCCAGTGGTGATAACACTCTCCATTGGACCAAAACTCATCACTCTTTACACACATACCTCGACAAGGCTCTGTGTGTGTGTGTGTTTGCCTTTTGGCATCTTTCTCAAAGCCTGAATAGAAGTCATGAGAGCTAAATAGAAATCAAGATTTGATAAGGAGTAACAACGTCAGGAGCAATGAGCTGCGCCTCAAAGGAATAACACACACATCCAAAACACAGGCAACCACGACCACGACCGCAGATCGGTTTTCCAAGAATGTGACCTCTACATAGTAAACTGTATTATTCCAACCGTTTCTGCCAACAGCGCTGCAACAAGAGAGGCTTTCACGCTAGATTAAAGGATAATTTCTATTTCTGCATGTGATATTGATATGGTCCTTTGCTGAATATGGCAGATGAATATACATGCTGTGCTTGGATGTCTGGGAGCAAAGGCAATTGTGTTTATGTGTATTGAAAATGTATCCTGTATATGCCCTTGTCAAGAAATAGATTTCTAGTATAGAAAAAAGATGGCCCTTTTAAAGTAAGGAATCAAAGGTTTATTGCTTGGGTAGACTGGGTAAAGGTCAGCTTTTTTTTACTGTCTTTATGTAGTTTTATGATTTAAAAACAAATCCATAGCCATATGTCTTTCTAATTCTTGGCTGACCCTGTTTCCAATACATTTCCTTGTTAGAGGTGTGAATCAGCAGATACAGGTTAGGGTTAGGGTTACAATACGATATTATTGCGGTTTTAAGCATTTTGTGATATGGTGAGTATTGCGATACAATATATTACCATTTGACTGTTTAACTATATTTTGTGTCCACAAAATGAAATTCAATCAAGAATTGTTTTGTCAAATAATAAGTCTATTTATCTCACTTCAGTATTTTTATTTCTCCACAATGATAGTCAAACCCACAGACTGACCAACAAAGTATTCAGTCAAACTGAACTGAACTGATATCAAACATGTATGGACGACAACAACTGCAGCATTTTATCAAACTTTCAAAAACTTTAAGCATCACTGCTCTGATTTTTTTGAATGAAACATAAAAAAGCTGAACTTTGCAGCATTATTTCGACAACTTCCCGACGCGCTAAACATTGATACTTAGCAAAATATCGCGACACTGTGCCGTATTTATTTTTTCCCCAACCTCTACTCTTTGTAAACCTATATATATATATATATATATATATATATATTACTACCAACACACATTAAAATAGTAGCAGATCCAGAAGGCCTATTCCATGGATCTATTGTATATGCCCACTTATCCTGTTTGAGCAGGAATTGTCCCATCTAATATTGGTCATGAGGCAGAGGACACCCTGGAAAGGATACAAGTCGATCACAGTGCATACAGCACATAGCCCAAACAACCATTCACACTCTCATTCACATCTACGGGCAATTTTCAGTTTCAAATTGATTTAATTGGCATGTCTTTGGATCTGAGCATGCAGAAAAAACACAAGCTAACAGAAAACATGCAAGGTGGATCCAAACCTACAACTTGACAGAAACTGCACCTGCACCTGCCACAAAATCAGGACTGCAGACATTTTACATTTTTCTGAGGCTATGACATGAGGCCTCAAGCCCCAACTGCCTAAACTGTCATTTTGAAAAAGGCTTGTCACCTTCACCTTTCAGCACTTTTCCTGGGTAGGAGTTTAATACTGCTAGGTTCTGTTTTTACCTCCATGTAGCAGATGTGAGATGTAGTGTCTATGCAAAGAAAACACTTTTTAAACCATAAAAAGGATTTAGTAAGAAACAGTCCTAATGGGCAGCCTTGTTAGTTGTTGGTTAGCTATGGGCTGCCAACTTCATTCTTGATCATAGTAGTTAACATTAACATATGGGGCTCATAGGTGTATATGGTCAAGCAGTTCTCCGACTGTTCGGTAGTTTCCCGACCATGTAGTTTGCTTTGCCTGTCTGTGTTGTATAGTAGTGCAAATGGAGAGAAAACAGTACACAGATTGAAAAGAGGTGCAAACAGGTGGGTGGTTTATGCAAATGAGGCAGTGTAAACAAATGTTTGGTATTTTAGTGGAAATTGGGTCTTTGCATTAAAAGTAGACCCACGTCTGTTCTGGTTTAAGGTCACTTTGATGCCAGTCTGGGAGTAAATGCACAACATGACAATATAATTGTTAAAATGTAAATGAACAAATCATCTTCCATATCAGGTTGTTTCAGGGCTATCTGAGAAGCTGTCAGTGGAATCTGTTAGGAAAAGAGCAGGCACTTAAAAAAATACCTTCACCGGTTGATTGGAGGAACCATCTGTTTGCCTGATAGGTTCAGAAACTGGTCTTGCAGACACAAACGCATTAGGCTGAAAATATGATTTTGATCTTGCATGAATGTACTATGCAAGGTATGATCTCCACCTTTTATAGTGGATAAAGCAAGAAGGTAAATCATTTTGAATTCATCAATATATGAATTGAGCGATTCTGTCCCCAGCTGCTTCACAGTGTATGAAAGGCTTCTACAAATCCCTGCAGCCATCTGAAGGCAGCGGGACAGACATGTTGATATATCCACGACCTCTGTTTCAAGAACAACCTCCAAACTATCCGCACAGCTCCATTACACACAAATGTTAATTTTGATTAAAGTGCATGCAAATGACACCAGGCCACATCTGAAAATGGAGAGACGTCTTCAGGAATTGGATTCAACTTACTGCAACTTACAATGCTTCTTTAATGTCAGCTTGTCTTGACCGGCAGAGCAGAAACAGCTGATCGGCCATGAGTTAAATGTTCCCGTCAGAACTTATTCAGAAAAAGCGTTTCCATCTCTAGTTAAGTGCACCAGGATGTTTCAACAAAAAACACCTCAACCAAGAGTTAAAAGTTTTAAGGGCATTCTCAAAAGTGTTATCAGATTTTGGTGTTTCCATCAAACTTTTCTAATGCAAATCTTCCAAATGCCCATAGAAATTTGTTGACAGAAAGCAGGCTATTTTAACTTTCTTTTTCAGAAAAATTGTCTTTTCATATTTTGTTCTTGGAATGCACAGAAATTGAAATGCTGCTTTGCTAAATGCTGTTATTATATCTATGGCTTCATCATCATTTTTAAAAATTATTTACTGGTATCATCATTGTACAAAGGAAACAAAAGCCAAACTGCGTGGCTCCGACTGCCGTATGCAGTGCCGTGTGTTCCTGGTATGCCACTCAACAAACAAAAGGAGTTCCCTTGTCTTTTCATTTGTTCAACTCCCGCTGCTATGCTTCCCTGTGATTGGCTATTGACTATTTCTTTGCTTTTTTGCCAGTGAATCAGAATGAAAAGAAACACTTCTGCTTGTGGTTTGCAACAACTGCATCTCTTAGGTTTCCCAAGCGAGTAGACCGCAGTAAACTTCAGTGAGCTTACTGTTTTATACACAACAATCTAAATAATGAATGAATAAATTCTTCAGTTTTGTTTTTCTTATTTCCGGGCCTACATGATAAATGTTGTCTCTCACCCCGGGACTCAGGCACAAACAAATTACTGAAGTAGTCATGTGGGGTCCCAGAAACCAGATTCATGAGCAGTTCTGGATCTTGACCCAAGCGTTATGAGGCCAGACTGTTGGGAATCATGCATGTTAAAAACAGATAATACGTCATGACATGTTGACTCATTCTGCCCTGCTGGCACAGAGAAGACACAAATCACACATGCCAGAGAGGGAGTCTGTGTGTGTCTCGGTCTGTCTCTGTGTGTGTGTTTAAGAGGAAATATGTGTATTCCGACATGCTTCCTTACTTCTGAGTTAATGTGAAAGCAAGTATTCATTCTTGCATGCACCGTGTGTGTGTGTGTGTGTGTGTGTGTGTCTGATGTATGTTTTCATCCTTGTGTTCTATTGTGTGTGTGTCAGACATCCAGCGGTCATCAGACCAGCCAGGCACCAGTTCCAGACAGCGAGGTCAGAGTCATTCACTAATCATATTAACATTCCTTCATAATGACCCAATGCATAACTCTCCCTTTTCACTCTTTTTTCCTCCGTCCCTCTATCCATCTGTGTCACTCATGTTTTCCATTTCACTCCCTCCGTTCCCTGTTTATATTTCCATCTTGATTTCATCCACCTCATTCTCCCTGCCTCTTATTTTAAACTATTCTGTCCATCTCTGACCCTGAACAGTGCTCTCATATGTTGACATTACTCCTGTATGTTTTCCCTCCCTTCTCATTTTCCCTTCACCTCTCGCTCTCTCCAACTGCTGTCTCATTCCCTCAAATTAAATCCAAACCTTATCTTTCTTTCACCCCCCTCTTTCCTCTCAGATGACCTTGTGTGTGCTGTCCCTGTCTGATCCACCAGTAGGTCACCAATTTTAATCCCTGGGGCAAAGAATTATGGGCAATGATGAGCACCTCGAACAAAGGATTGTCAGTGAGTATATAGTGTTATAGGGGTGGTTATGGTTGCTATATGTAATGTAAGGAGAATATTTCATTTATAAATGACGCTATTAGTTTTTCAAATTTCAAATTTCAAATACATATACATGCTATAATGTTTGCTGCATCATTATTGTAATCAGAAAATTTACCAAAATGCACCACTTTGTCAAATTCAATTGCAATATGGAAACAATTTCCATTAAAACTTTGGTAATACTTTAAATGAAAGACATTGTAATAAGCATTATTTATATATTGGGCATTAGGGTGCAAATAAGTCCTTACACATTGTTTATTGATTATTAATATGTGTTAGTTAGAATATATATAGGTTAACAATTAATCAGTGGTGGAAGAATTATTCAGATCCCATAATTAAGTAAAAGTACTAATACCTCGCTGTGAAATGACTCCACTACAAGTAAAAGTTCTGCATTCAAAACTTACTGAAGTAAAAGTACAAAAGTATTAGCATAGACATGCAGAATGGACCCACATATAGGATTGGATAATTATTAGTGATGCGTTTATATAAGCAGTGTTTGGATTTACTCAAGGTAGGGCTCATTTAAACTATGTTATATACTGTTATGAGTTTTCATTTAAAAAAATTCTAGGGGGGCACGGTGGCGCAGTTGGTAGCGCTCTCGCCTCACAGCTAGAAGGTCCTGGGTTCGATTCCCGCCAGGACGCTGTGGGCATTGGAGGCGTGTCCCCAGCTCCATGTCTCCGGTGTCCGTAGAGCTGGTCGGTGTCGGCAAAAGGGCCTTTCTGTGTGGAGTTTGCATGTTCTCCCCGTGTCTCCTGAGGATCCCCTTACAGGGACCTCTCACAAAAACATGCATTGATCCTGGTCGCTATACAGCCTCCCTCTGGTCGGTCGGGGCGCCTGACGGGGGCGCGCTACGTCCCACCGGGGAATCTCCCCCTGTCAGGTGTCAAGAAGCGGTCCGCAACTCCACATGTATCAGAGGAAGCATGTGCTCAGTTCAGGGCCCTCCCCAGACCGACAGAGATGAGGTAGCGCCCAGGATCAAGATAGATAGGACAAAACTGGGTGATAAAAAAAATGGGTTACAAAAATCGTGGGATAAAAATATAAAAAAAAAAAAAAAAAAAAGCTGGCAGTTAAATGTAGTGGAATAAAAGTGTTATGTGTCAGGCAGCATCCAAACAAAGATGACCTTAATGAGGCATCGTTCTCACTTTAGATCCAGTAGCTTCAAAAAGCATCGTTAATAATGAAGAATATCAATCTTAATAAAGCAACAGCAATGATTAGCAAAGGTTTAACAGTTATAGTTAAATGGATGAGTTTGTGAGTAAAAGACCATTTTTATGCACTTAAATCTGTCATTTAGAGTCTTAGTGTTTGTTATGGATCAGGCAGCAAGGCGTGTATGTGAGTGTGTTGTTGGGACTAGGTCAGTTGGGGTACCCTGTACATTGCACACACATAGTTGACTTTCTGTTACTCCACTAGGTTTATTGGTTGTGCCACCATTGTGTTGTTTTGAAGAGGTCATTTTGTTAGAGAAGTTAGTTAGGCCTTTTGTTTGTTTGTTTTCTTCAAAGGTAGTTTAGATAGGCCTTCTTTTCAACTTTCTTTTGGCACAATCACTTGTCCTATCCTCCCCAGCTTAATATGTCTCTTGTTACAATAAAGCACATATCTTCACTCCACTTTTGACTTGTTTGATTTTATGATTGTCATGTTATTGTCTGCTGGCTGGGCTTAGTAAAGGGGACGTAACAAAAAGTATAAAGTTACATAAAATGGAAATACCCAAGTAAATTACAAGTACCTCAAAATTGTACTTAAGTACAGTACTTGAGGAAATGATTTAGTTACATTCCACCACTGCAATGTATTGTTACCAAGTAGGGACACAGATAAAAGCCATTTGTGATAATTGTTAATAATCCATTACAAACACATTTGTTGAGTTAACAAACTCATCCATTTAACTATAACTGTTAAACCTTTGCTAATCATTGCTGTTGCTTTATTAAGATTGATATTTTTCATTATTAACGATGCTTTTTGAAGCTACTGGATCTAAAGTGAGAACGATGCCTCATTAAGGTCAAATAAAAAGTTAATAAAGCAGTATGTAAGTATACAGCAACTATGCTTTTCACAGCGGAATGAGCAGCAATGAGCAATATGGTCAAAGTTGATAATGTTAATAAAAAGTATATTTAAATAGAATATTTTGGCGGTTTAGCTCAAAACACACTATAAGACAGCTGATTTTTTTATTTTTCAACTTTTTACCACTTTCAGGTAACTATCTGTTTTGTTTTGATCTTAATTTGAAAAATAAAAAGATGTGACTGTTTCTGTTTCACTCTCTGAGGGAACACAAGTAGGTGTTCTTCCATTTGTGGCTGGCACAGGGTACTCTAACAAGCATGAACATGTTGGGCACTGTTATTGTAGTACTGCTAATGAGTGGGGTTTTCTTTGGTGTGGTCTTTTTTTTTTTTTAACAATTTCTGAGGAATTGGTTTAGCTCATAGCTACTAACACAAGATGACATATGTGTTAATTGTCCTGATAACAATGTGTTTTTGATTTGCTGCTTGTTTTGTCACCGAATGATAGTTAACTGAAGCTCATTGGGTTTTCACACTATTGGTAAAACAAAACAAGACTTTTAAAAATATTAAATTGAGCTTTATAAAGTTGGAATTTTTTGGACATTGTATTGTATTAATATGGAATAAATCAGTCATTCGTTGTTGTTGTCACAAGTCATTATTTGGTGTATATACCATGGTGCAAAAAAAGGAAAGTGTAATTCAATGATAAAAGCTATTTATCTGTTTTTCCACATGAAGATACATTTTCATTCAGATTTATTCCAACAGAGTCAGACATTTTTCTGTTATAGATAAATATATTCCTGACCATAAAAGAGAAGCAGAGCTCTGTGGTTAGACTTTCAATATTTTGGTGAGAAAAGAACAACATGGCAGACTGTTAGATGTAAGCTCCGGAGCTTCTGGATCAAATGTTTGTAAAGCACCGCTGCAATTCCATCAGTGCAGAAAGTCTGACTGTTGCAAGAGTGTGACAGAAGCATGTTTACTGTCGGTCAGCACTGTGTTGTTTTAGGTATCCATACTTGCTTGGATAATGTGTAATGTGTGTAAGAGTGTGTGTGTGTGTGTGTGTGTGTGTGTGTGTGTGTGTGTGTGTGTGTGTGTGTGTGTGTGTAAGGGGATCTCCATCGGCACCAGGTTTGCTTCAACTACTCTCCAGCCAAATCAAATGGGGTCTGTGTGACTTGGCTTCAAACAGTCTGACTCAAAATGCTTTTGCATTTGGCTTCTGCAGTGGAAGTAGCTGCTTTCATATGAGCCTGAAGTCAACTACTCACTACACACACACAGGCGCGCACGCACACGCACACGCACACACACATACACACACACACACACACACACACACACACACACACACACACACACACACACACACACACACACACACACACACACACAGCCACCTTCACACCAGATCTCGACCGATTATCAGCCAACATAAGACAATTACAGACACATTGATAATGTATCAGTGTACATGTAATGTTTTCAATATGCACCAATAAGAATATTTCAGAATATAATGCAGAAAATAGGTACTTCGGTAATTTAAAACTGGTGTCCTAAAGTCTGGGTAAATTAAAATGAGAGATTTGTATGAAAACAGATTTTACAAGATTTAAAATAACAGCTGAAAATATGGAAAAAGACTTAAAACTATATATGACATTAACTGATAATGTTTGCTGAAGCTTACATAAACTCGTGTCACTGTTATTGTCTAAGGATGGTCACGAGGACCTCAACATGAGAGCAGATCAATTGAACAGAAACACAATTTATTCTCCGTAGTTTGTTTGGCATGACCATTTTAAGAAAGCCAGTGTCAGTGTGACAGCAGCACAAAGTCACCGGAGAAGTTGAATATCAGATTTCAGGTTTCAGTGCCTTCAGTGTTCAGGGCAGAGGATACTGCTCACTTTTTCCACCGTTTTAAAACCTACATTTTTACAGTTGGAAAAAAAAAATTCTGATAAAAATTTGGCTCGATGTACATTCTTCTGTGGTTGTGGAAACACCAGATCAAATGTATTTTTTGGGACAAAAACAGTTTTTCAGGTGTGGGACGACTTTATTAAGGTCCCATCTAGTTATTAATAATTATTTAATTAACAGTGAGGATGACAGTGCACTGGTGTGATAAGATTTGTAGTTAAACTGTAAAATATTCTGCCTTCATCTAACATTTAGCCACATTCAAGGAATCATTGCAATAACACACCCACATATACAGTATATATGAAGAGTTGCTGATATATCAGTAATATCCGTATTGGCATTGCCACCGGTCAGGCTCTACTTGAAAGGGTTCTGAGTATTCTTCAATCCTTTAAACTGGAGCCATTACACTGCCCCACTCCAGCACACACTCACTCATACATTAACACACGCCCACTCACACTATCTTACTCGGTCAGTCGGTGTGAATGATTTAACCGTTAATAGCTCCAAATCTTTGACGATGAGTCAAGCGTTAATTGCTCCAGTCAGTCATGACCACCGAACCTCGCTGAAGATTACCTCATGACTCAGAGTGTGTGTGTGTGTGTGTGTGTGTGTGTGTGTGTGTGTGTGTGTGTGAGTTTAGTTCAATGGTGCAGCGGTCCAGGGGGACTAAAAAAAAAGACAGAAAGAGAATGTAGGGGAGACAGAGGAACAATAAATGTCTGAGCATGAGCGTATCTCCATTATTGACTGAGACAGTAAGAGGATGTATATCACATCTGTAGTGTGTGTCTGAGTGTGTCTGCACTGCTCCCAGCTGACGCAGCTATGTGTCTGGGCCCACTGAGTCGGCACTGATCCCATCTCGTCTGACTTGGGGATTACAACCTCCTGACCTGGTGCTGGGCGCATGCACATACATAGACACAGATAGAGCAGTGGGATATGGATGAAAGAAAGGTAGTAAAGGCAATAATGTCGGGTATGGGAGTTATTCCATCATGCTACTGAAGAAACAACAGGGATTAGCTCCCAAAAATGCACTAAAAAGCTTGTCAAATATAGAATAAATGCTCTCTAAGTGCTTAGTATCTTATTTTCTCTGTCCTGATCCCTCTCTCTTCATCTCACAGTTGTTCTCTGAGCTCAGTTTCCTTTCTGTTCCGTTAGATTCAGCACATTTGTACCGTTCCAACGCACCACTTATCCTTATAAGGCCAGAGTGAGGAACAGAGTTGGGCTCAACCCCATGATCACACAAGAAACACCACCGTCTGACTGCAAAGTATGTATTTTCCTGCAGATGCTTGACTATGTACACATGTTTGCACGTGTGTATGAGTATGTGTTTGCATGCAAATGTGTGTGTTACTCGGGGCAATGCTGTCTGTGTCATTCCTGCGCCACATAACCTTTGCAAACCAGTTTATCTTAGTCATTCAGATCTCTGCTCACAAACACTCTGACATATCTTCTTTATTAGCATTCAGTTCTTCATCCAGTCAGTCATTCACTGAAAGCCAACAAGGGAGTGCAGCTTTTTACCCTGCTGTTTCTGGAATAATGCTGATTTGTCAGATGATAGATTTACATTGGAAGTCTCCCGAGATGCCAAACACTAAACCTGATCCAATTTGAGCAATGGGTAAAATTTGCAATGTGATTCAATTCTAAGTCGGATCTGTCAGCAAAGTAAATAAATGGGCATTTCTGCAGGAACGCTTAGTGAAGGGAAAGTCCTCTCCCATGCAATTGAGCCGTTAGTTAAATATAAGTTCATTACACTGAGGCTGCATTCAGACGCAGAGAGAAACAGAGAGAATGTGGTCAGAGAAATGGGTTCTAACAGCACTAATGTGTTTTTCCATGAGAAAACCTGGGGTTTAGTATTTGAACTTGGCAGTGTTATGTTTGTGTGTGCAAATATGCATGTGTGTTTTAAGTGTGCTGGCAGGCGTAGACTGTTTGCCTGTGTATGTCTGTGTCTTTCTCCATGTTAAAACCTGTGCTTTGTTATCTGGGTGTATGCACATGGTTTTGTGTGTATGTGTGTGTGTTTGTGTGTGTGTGTGTGTGTGTGTGTGTGTGTGTGTACGCTGATTGAGCAAAAAATTACACTTTTAGGCGCCCGTTTGAAATGTATCCCCTTCAAATCATCAGATTAGAGATGCAGTCTGCGAGCGTGCTGCGTGTGTGTGTCTGCTGCCAGCCGTGCAGTCTTTGGTGATTGGGTGATGTGGTACAGTATATTCCAGTGGATTTATGTTCACCCAGAGCTGGCATTAATAATGGAAACTGTAGAAATACGGCCTTACTTGGCACAGTCGGCATGCTGGAGAACAAAACTCTTTATTTTTCCTTCTTTTTCTCTCTTTATTTCTCAATTTCTGCCCTTCTTATTGCATATGTGTGTGATGAGCATAACGTTATTTTCCCATCCACCTCTCTGGGTGTGTTTCCATCCACCTGTTGTTGTGTGCATTTTTAAATTTGGCAGAAAAATAAAAAACATTAGTCATTTTGAGAAGGTTTGAAATATTGTAAAAGAAACCTTTGCTCTGCTGAGGTAGAGAAGTTGGTGTTTCGATGAAAGCAAAATGTGACACAGTGCACATGGAGAGCAAGCCAAACGACAAATTTAAACTTGGAAGTAGCAACAACATGGGTTTTTATTAACCAAATCTATAATTTACAAGAGCACTGAAAAACACGACTAGAGGCTGTGAGGCGGACTAGTGAGAGAGTTCCCGTCCGTGTCCATGTGATGAAGGGTAATGTCCTCGACAACCACTGTTGTCTCATTTAGCCACTTGTTAGCAACCGCCTCTTTAAGGACATGTAAAACCTACAAAATGCATAAGTTAGACAACATATTTGATGTCGTACAACAAAACACGAACACCTCTACAACTTGTGTTAACCACAGACCTAATTTCAGGCATCTAACCACCAAACCATCCCCAGGGCACTAAAATGCTAACTTACTTCCTTGTTAAGAAGTCATTCTTGTGGCACTATATGGAAACAGATTAAGTGAATAAATGGAAGCATGTCCAGTGTTCCTGAATTTCTAAATTGATGCCACCTACTGCTTACCTCGATGACCCAACTCCTAATATTCTAAAACGAACATTCAACAACACATCATTTTCATTTTCATTTTTGTTCCGTAGAATTTCTGACACATCTGCATTTAAATCTGTCCAAGTGCTTAAGCTCTGTGACAGGAGGATATAGTATGTTTAAATGGATGGACCTTTCAATGATCTCAACCAGACAATGGCCCCAATGCCATATTTAATAGAAAAATAATAGTGTGCCTCTTATTGGGGAGCGAGGAATGGGAAAGAGAGAGGTTTGGAGAGGGACAGATGCTGAAAGAACGTAAACCAAAGAGAGAGAAAATGGATTGAGAGGGAGTTGAAAAACAGTTTTTATGTAGAGCACAAACAGCTCTCTTAACCCTGTCTGTTATAACAAAGAGCTACACTTAGCTTCAAGGTTTACTGCTGTCCCTTTCTACTTCTAGAGAGTTGGGGTTCGATTCCCTGCCTGTTCACCTATAAAACACCCAAGGTAGCACGGCTATTTCTGTTTTATAATGGCTGAAATCACATGAACGGTTTAGAGGTCACAAAGGAAAGGGTTGTGTGCGGTGTGTGTGTGTGTGTGTGTGTGTGTGTGTGTGTGTGTGTGTGTGTGTGTGTGTGCATAGAGTGTGGGCAAAAGGGGTTTTTGTTTGCCCCAGCATGACTATAAAATGACAAATACAAAAGTCTGCCAGGCAACAAAATATCTCATTTTAGATTTGTGTGGCTCAATTCATTGCACTGTAATGACAGGACAAGTTGTATCCAAGCAGAAAATGTTATTAGCATTAATAGTTCCTTGTGTGCATTGTTTGGTGATGTATTTTCCTTGCTGGATAATAAGGTGATTATAGCTAACTAACTATTCAGAACTAAAAGGTAAAAAAAGAAAATGTTTCCAGAATCTCCTGCATTTAGAGAGATTTGAAGGGCAGTGGCATGTCAGCACACTGAGCCAGTTAATCAGCACAATTGATGACTGAATTTTAAATTCCTATTTACACAGCAGTTTGAGGTCTCTTTTCTGTGGATTTCCATTGTTGGTTGTTATGTCTGGAAATAGTTTTTTTTTCAGCCTAACCCTGTTCTTTTTTATTAATCACAGGTGGTTTTGGTGCCTAACCTTAAGAAAGTGGTTTTAGTGGCTAAATGTAACCGTTTTATGGCATGCCGAGCTCATTTGTATTTGCTCTGGACTGACATCAAGCTCAACTCACGAAACTCAAGATCAAACTGTCAAACCAGGCAGCGCTGATCAAATATGAATCAAGATTCTGTTACTGTGTTGCCTATTTCTCTCCTCAAATGTCAAATCAGAAACACATTTTAGTGACTGTTTAGCTGTAACAGGGTCTCTGTAGCTTTCAACAAGTCAAATCTCAGACTTTTTAAGACTTTTTTTGAATACAATTTAAGACCTATGTGTGACAATACTCTCAGCTCACGAGAAGAGACGAGACACGATTTTAAGAAAACTACAATGACACAATATATGACTGGACCAAGAGACTTTTATTTAACCAAGTGGCACATGCATTTTGAAATGTTTTATTATAACTCTTTATATGCATGATGTAAGCATGAGCTTTTAATAAACTTATTCTTCCACAAATTGAAACTAAAACTAAAATTGATGAAAGTTAAAATAAGATAAATAAAAAAATTAAAAACCCCAGAGGGATTAATGAGATTCCGGAGGTGACGTTTGGTAATTTCTTAGCGACAGTTTCGACCGTGATCCGTGATCACATACACGACGGATTAAACACGGGAGACTCAACTGTGGCCGCCTTCGCTAACTGAACAACATCAGCAGCTGATCGAAACAAAGCAGCATGGCTTATTATCATAAACATAATTGAATTAACCGTCGCTAACATCGATATCGAGTGTCCTGTGCTTGTTGTAAACAAACAGAGATCGCTAAGTGAACACCTCCTGCAGCAGCAGCACATACACACTGTACTGCTACAGAGCTAACTGTTAGCTTGTTAGCAATTTGCAGACTACGGCTCTGCAGCTGGGAGAGACTGCTGCAGGAGGACTGTGCCACTTTGATTCGTTCTTACTATTCTTAACGACGTCATTCTGGCTGCTTGCTGCTTCCCTTCCTTCTCCTCCTCCTCTTCTTTTCCTTTTACTGCCCCCACAAACTTGCTTGTGTCACTCAGTGCTACATAGCACACTTCATTGCTCCGATTAGTTGTAGGTCTATCCAAAATTATTCCAATATAGGCTTTTGTGATTTAGTCTGTTAATGCCATGCTAACATTTCATCTGATATCGTACAAATTGTGCTGCAAACATTTCTGTAGGAAATCATAAGAAACCCATTCATTAGAGTATGCTGGACAGGAATGATCTTTTGTTATGTTACTATTATTAGTATTGCTATAGGCTGTACCACAAAATGTTACTATAACAAGTCTATAAATGGTAAAACATAAGAAACACTCTGAGACCAGTTGATTCTGCATCTCTTGTGTGTTTGTATGTGTGAGAAACATTGGGTTAAAAAGGATTCCCTGAAGAATCAGAAACCTAACCTCATTTCACCCTGCACTCCAAATAGGGATATTATGTCCAGTGGCACAGTTTTATTCTGCTCCTGCAGGATGGAAAAACTGTGTTCATTGTTAGTCATGGGTCTCAGTGGGTAATACTCATGACTAATGTACCCACATACGCAAAGATCGGAGCACTAAATTGTGTTATCATTGTGAAAAGGCTCTCTGTCTTTGCCTAGGTCAACACTCAGTGGGCGGTGTTTTTCAAAAATGGTGTCAAGATCATTAAAACAGAAGCTGTGGGAATTACTTTGCCTCTCTAATACACAGAATTGTTGATGCCTTTTTTATGCCTTTGAAAGTAAGGTGGGCTAGATTACCAGCAAATGCAGCATATTTTCTTAAAGCAGGTATCAGATAAGTGGATGAAAGTGAGAAAATGTATTTTTTTTTTTTACAGTGGTGACTTCAAATGGTCAAAAAAGTAAGATAAAAATAAGAAAGCTTATGGGAATCACATGCTGGGACTTTCCCAAATTCTATTGTGAATCACACAATGGTTTGCCTGTCTCTGGGTGGTAACAGGGACAAGGTTAGAGAGAATATTGGACCCAGTTCAGAGGACTGGAACCTTGAACCAAATAACAAAGAGAAGTTCCAGAAACACACATTACACTACGGACATAGTTCTGACAGTCGAGGGAAATCAGTCTTGATCAACAGGATATGATACAAGATCCTCCTATAACTGTGCATGGGCAACATTTGGAGGCGGCACAGATGAGCAATCCTGCCCGTTTTATGACCAGGAGCGTTTTACCATTTCTGATCTTCACTGCCAAAAACACCCAAACTGAATTTATTCCAGATGTTCCCAAAGATGTTTTGAAGGCAATAGTGACCCCTGCTTTTAAACATTGCCTGCCCGTGATTGTCTTCAGAAGAAAGCAGAGAAAAATGGGCTGCTACTGAAACTACAGATCCTTTTCTGGGGTGCAAGCCATAAAAACAAGAGTGTGTGATTGAAGGAATAGACAACTTCTGTATCATTTACAATCAACGAGGTGGATATTGTTAAATGTTCAATGTAGAAAAAGTCCCATCTAGCCATCTATATATCATACATATCCTTGGAAAAAATGTTACTATGCTTGATGCAAATACTGCAGAAACTGAAAAGCCAAATGACCTAAGAAACCACAATGACAGTAGTTTGTTTGTCAAGTCAAATTAAATCACTGTTATGGACATGAACATGTGTGCATGCATGTCTTTTGTGAGCAATGGAATACCACATTAGTAAATAAGAACCTTCTGACTGTCTGGCTGCAAACTGTTCAGTCTAATTTTAAAGCTTTATCAGACGGAGAAAACTTTTTTATTTTGACTGGAAAACAATAAAGGGCTGCAGGGAACAGCTGGCTGGCCCACAGTACAGTATCAGGAGTGAATGCCAAACAGTTCCAACAGTTGAGTTACTTTTCCAAACTTTTAAATCCCATTACTGAGACTTGGAGTTCTCCCTGTCTATGTGTTTTTTTCCCCCTCACAGTCTAAAGATATATAGATCAAAGGGAAACTCCTTGTAGACAAGAATATGAGAGTTAATTTAGTGCATGGTATTCCTATAGGTTAGACCTTTTGCAGACTGCTTGCCCAAATTGAGCTGAACTTCGTTAGCAAATTCAGAAAATAGATGGATGTAATAAATTAATTAACAAATTGCTAAATAAATAAACATTCAAAAATCCAATCAATATACTTTGTTTTTCCGTATACTGGCACACTGAGGACAACACAGGTGTGCTGTATAAATTCATAATAATAATAATAATAATAATAATAATAATCTTGAACGTGGACATGAGTTGGACACATTGATGCAGCATTACTTGGATCAAAGTAAAGTATTAATTGTTTACCAGTATCACACACTAATTAGTATGTACATGTTATATATAATATTTTTTCAAAAATGTTCTTCTCTGCTTTTCTTTTCAACAATCTATGCAGATTCTAATTATCTATCAGACATCAACATACTTGAAATTGTATGTAAAATAAATGCACAAGAACAACAACCAACACGAATTGGCACAGTTATATAAGTATGTACAGTCAGGAAAAATATACTATATTAATTTTTGCAAATTGGATCAATGTGGGAAATGTTGAGCAGACTGCTCTTCCAGTGGCTTGATGAAAATACAGTCTTGGAGCTACCATGGGCCGACATAACAACACACACAGCCACTATTAGCAAGCAAACAGAAATGTTGGAGAATTATGATTAAAAGAGTAAAAACCTTCAACATGACATTGTGTTTACCTTAAACAAAGAGAGGCCTAATTTTCACCAATCTGCTGCTCTGCCAAAAGGTAACTTGATCATTTGAAGCTGATTATCACCTTTTGCACTCCAGCTTTCAAGACCTAACAGTTGTTTTGTACTAAACCTACCAACAAGAATAAAGCTTCAACGGAGGTGTCCTGTATTGTAAGCCATTGTCCAATGGAGAGCTGGTCCAGTTGGGAAAACAAAATGACAGAAAAAAATGCAACAGCAAGTGAACCACAAGATCCAACAACTGTGACAAAGGGTCTTCATCAGAGGGGGGCGAAATGAGCTCAACTCTAAATTCCTACATTAACACATTAGTGCTGTCAACGCTTTCAATATCAAAAAGGTTTGGCAGACCCCTCAATTTTTAATAGGGCAACATAATAGATACACTTCCCCAACAAGTTCTCTAACCTAAACGACATAAGAGGTTGTGAGTCCCACAAATTATGACATATATAATACATTTAATTTGTAATGCACTTTACATTACATGAATCTCAAAGTGCTACAGGATTAAAGCATAGCAGTCTAATTATAAAAAGGATAAAAAAGGAAAAAAAACAGCTAAAAACAGAAAACATACATACATAATTTAAAAACCATCTAGATGGGAGGAACCAAAGGTTTTGCTAAAAAGGAATGTTTTTAGTCCTTTTTTAAAAGTGTCTATGGACTGTGGTGCCCTCAGGGTGTCAGGAAGGGCGTTCCACAGCCTTGGTGTACGTATCGCCGCTCGCGTTTAACATGTAAGTATTGCGGATCGCGTTTCACAGCCCACGGTACAGTGGCGCGTTCTAAAAATGGCACACATGTCATTTTATATACACGTAAGGTTTGCGGTTGTAAAAAAGGCTGCAGTTTCTGTGGATTTATGCTACAAAACCACTGACCTAGGTTAAGGGAAAAAAAATATCCTGGTAAGGCGTTATAAAAGACAGTTTAAACAGTAAATAAATGAACGCAAATGCCAGAAGTGAAGTAGTTACTAGGGTCACGTGACTATCATACGTTACGGAAAAAAATAAATGTTACGTTCAAAAATGTGATTCACATAACTTAACGACGTAACTTAAATTAAAAATCATTTACTTTTATTTTTACACGGGACGTGAATCCTGCTCTCCTGGGTGAAAGTCCATCGTTTGTTCGACCCATCCTCCAACTTAACTTCGCTTGACTGTCAATCACTACTACATCAGTAAGATGGCGGTGGACGCTTTACGGGGGCGGTGAAATATGTAAATATAGCTTGTTTTTCCCTGCCTGTACACTTGACCTATACTGACGTTTATGAGGGGAGAACAGACTGACTTCCCAAAGTGGAGAGAAGAGTTCTGAATTCTGTCCATTTGGAAAAACATGTTTTATCTGAATTTGAAAGGCATTTCCAGGAAGTATAGAAAAACACCTTTCTTTCAATGACATTGGGGCTGTGACATACATGTTCAAACAAAAAGATATCTGTCAGGAGTTGGAAAAAGGAAGAAGACAAAACAATAAGAGAGATGGAGAGACAGGAGAGCAGATAGTTGAATCACAAATTGTCTTGTTTACTGTCTTAACCATAACTCCTCAAGGATAGAAGAAGACAAGAGTTTTCCTCTTTTCCAGTTAATGTAGGGTACATGCAGAATAACAACTTAAAATAAAGAAAAATAGCTTTTTATACTGGAAATTAAATTCTGTAGGGCAAGGTGATAGATATCAGCCCTAAAACATTATACATTCACCAATTAGGCTGGCTAAAATATTGTAAAAGCAGCGAAAATCTATTCCACCTTTGTGTAATATTTATTGTGGTTGGCATAAATACCACGAATATAGAAGCGACTTAAACATTAGCTTCATGGTGTGCTGACACCACAACCACTTTAGTTTTCAAGCAGTAAACATGAGTGATTTCTAAAATAACAGGAATTAGAAGGAGGATACAGAAAGGAAGACAAAGATAAGGGTGTAAATTATAGAGACAGATGAACAGATAAATCATTGTCTTGTCCTAACTTTGACTCCTTTTGGTTGGAATTGGAATAAAACACTTTTATCAAAGCTGACACATTTGGTGTTGTTTGCCAATACTTGTGGGGGTGGTATTGACTGGGACTGAGGCAGCTAAAAGGCTTTTTTCTTAGTCATATATGTGCTCAGCTACTGTCAGGTGCACTATGAGCGGGATACATTTGGAGAGTGGACAAAAAAAGACAGATAAGTAGTCAGAATCGGTATCTAATGCTGCTGAAGCCTTTGACTCCATGGATAGGGAGTAGAATGTTACCAAATACAAGAATAGATGTTACTGTGACACAGAATAATAGCGATCCGACAGCCTGCTGGTGCTTCTTTCATAAGCTGTAGTGGGTGCACTTTAACACTACACTGAAAACACTTGTGTCATATAAAACTAGACAATGTAAGGAATCCATTGGTACCATGATATCTTGTTGGGAAGGGGGTTTTAGAACTCCAATGTTAGGTGAAACTGGCAAGGGAAAAATGGGTATTTCCATCTTCTAAGGGGTCCCTTGACCTCTGACTTCAAGATATCTGAATGAAAATGGTACAGTCTTGCCCCTTTATGCTTATTCCATACAGTCTGGAGCAAAATGCGTTGTCATTCAACAAGATCTCCAACCTAAACAACAGAATAGGTTTTGTTATGTCAATACCACCCAAAATGACCAATATGAGCGTTTTAGCGGTACATAGCGGAGTGGAGCCTTCAAGAACAAAAAAAAGGAACAATTTGATTTCTGTTTCTGTACAACATATTAATTTGTTTACATATAATGTCAAATATAAAGCGACACTGTAATCCGAGGGAGCCGCCTGTGTATGGTATGGTACACGATGGTAACATCAGTGGAACGAGGTATGGAGAAGTGAAAGGGATACAGCTGTCCATACTTACACTTGTCCATGCAATGAAAACACAACACCATTCTCACAATTCTGTCTGTGTCTCTATCTAATTTTGTATGCATGTATGTATGTTTGTTTTAAGCAATATGATATGTCTGCAGGAATGGTTCGTTGAATTTAGGGTACAAAACCACTGACCTTAGGGCAAAAATTTGTGAGTAAAGTGAAGTAGTTATGAGGAAAACATGGCTACTGGAAGTGATACGGTTACGTAACAACATGAGGCACGGAAGTTAAATCACATTGGTTACTTTTGTTTTCACATGTGACACAAACCCTGTTCTCCGAGTGAAAGTCTGACATCTCTTCAGTCTATCCATCACGCCTTCTACCAGCCCAGAGTAAAACTTCTGGGTTTCATATGACGCATCACCGCTATTCAAAATAACTACGACCGCTAGAGAGCGGGGGAGGACAGGCTAAATACGTAAATATAGGTTGTATTTTGCTGCTTATACAAGCGGCTGATGGGGTCGTTTTTGAGGGAAGAACACTCTCTGTCATTTCATACTTTTAAGTATCTTTTTGTGCAGTTTTGAAAAATTTCAAGACCTGGAAAATACCATTAATTTCCATGGTTACTTGGAGTTCCCTGACCTGTGTTACGGCTCTGCCCTCGTCCTCCATATTAATAATGAGAAAGGTGGATACAGAAGTGAATGTTTCTCTAAAAAAAGACCATCAAGATGCCCTTGAGAAAAGCACTTCATCTCTAACAGCTCCAGTGGCTACTTAGTTAAGCTGTGGGTGGACTGAAGAGCCTCAGGTGTGCACTATCGTAACATAAAGAATAGAATAGAAACAGGTGTAAAAAGAAGTGCCGGCCCAGAAAACCCTCGACAAGTTTTCCATCAGTAATTCAATGACTAACTGTAAATGAACACACATATTAAAGCACAAAGTAGGGTAAAAATGACATGAAAGCTTTTCATTATAATTAAATCCTATAATAAAGGCTGTGTCACACCGCCCACTATAACAATTGGCTTCCATACCCTCTGTGTAGAATTGTGTGTGTATGTGAATGTGACAACAGCGCCCTGTTGATTTAGTTCCCCTCTCCTTAGGGAGAAAGTCTGTTGTCGTCTTCCAAAATACACACACCCACCCACAAGCACACAATGCACTCACTTGGAAACAAACTTGTGGTGTGGCTTTTGTTGTTTGATAATTGTTTTTAGGCAAACATAATTTTGCTAGCAGAGACAGCTAACCCATAACCATGAATCAATGAGATGGTAATGGAGCCATGGGGGGAAAAACACACTCACTATACTGTGGCAACATTGCATGAGGAACTCTCTCTCCTTCTCCTTTTTGTCTCACTCTCTCTACATTTAAGTTTCCATTGCTTTTTACTTTTCATAGTCATTCAGCAAATCCTATACAAAAAAATAAAAATGTCTTAAGGAGAAACAAACAAACCAATAAAAGTTAAATTGAATTAGTTTGCCGTCGGCTAACCTCCATAACCATTACTTCTCCTTCTACACTTCCCACAGAAAGCCAGTCAGGTAAATAATCGCCTCGGCTTTAATTAATAAATGCATCATCCTTAATGAGAGGGGCTTGTTAGGCACTGTGGCAACTGCTACTGGTCTGTTTTTCTTTTGATTTTTTTTTCCCTTTGCCTTTTTTTAACTTTCAAACTTCAAACTTAATTTCCACCTCTGAAGCATGCTAATTGCTCTCCCTCTCAGCTTTATAAACAACAACAAAGTTTTCTCATTTGGAGGCAGAGAGCGGTGTAATGTGTGGCTATCGATCGCAGGGGAAAGGAGATTGCCCCTGGCTGGTCACAAACCAAATGACTTTAAGATCTGAATTAAAGTGGGCCAGCTATAACTTTGGATAAACACATTTGTGGATACAAAGACAAAGAAACTACATCTCAATCATTCAGTCAGAGTGAATTTTTAATAAACTACTGAGTGGGGCTGCAACTTAAGTTTATATTCATTATCAATCTCAGACTCCAACAACTTTTGGTCTGACGGTGATTTAGCCTCTGGGAGGAACGGCCAATATTTTGGGTGTTTCGGTGTAGCCAGGAGATAAATAGATGTTATAAATATTGTAGAACTCGATGGGCTTTGAGAATGTATTTAGGCCAAAGGGGAGCAGAGGGAAAGAATCTAAACAAGACAGAGAGAAACAGTATTTGGGATTAAATGCCTCAAGTCTGTCTGTGCTGTTTAGAATGTAAAAGAAGATGGCATGGTTTGAAACGGAGGACAACTCTCAGAATGGTCTTTAGTTACCACCAACTCTGAATAGTTTTACTGTTACTGTGGGTGACTGTTAGTGCTGGTATTTGTGAATTTGACTGTTTTTGCAGTGAGGCTCATTTGCACCCTAAATAAATACATGCAAACATTGCAGGATGCCGAGATGCTATTTGATTGGCAGCACAGTTATAAATGCATGTCTCTGCTTTCTTGTGCTTTGAGTATCACAAAGTTTCTTTTTGTCTTATATATGCAGGTTTAGCAGCTGCATAAGCGACGCAATCCTGTTGTATATTTAGCCAAACTCTTTCAATCAAAACTAGTCCAACCCAAAGATAGTCATTATCGTATCACATGGCACATACAGTAGAAGAAGCAAACAGAGAGGCTAGAATCAGGGACTTTGCTTGATTTGATTTACTGGGTCAATTGCTTATCAAATAGTTGCTGATTGATTTTCTTACAATCAGCTAATTGACTTATCGAGTACTCAGCTCCAAACTTAAGCCACCATACCACTAAGCTAGTGTTACCTGGGGGGACCAAGCCTGGTCCTTTAGGACCTTTATGAGTGATCTGCCTGAGGAGATATGACATTGGTGCCCTTTGAATCCCTTTTACTTATTCTACTTCTTCCTGTTTTACTCTTTCCTTACGTGTTGGTGTAGGCAGTTTTGGGGAAAGTTACAACTAGTTACTTTACTAAGTTATTTCCCCAAAATAGTAACTAGTTACATTATTGAGTTACTCAATATTGAAAGTAACAAATTAAGTATTTTCAAAATGACCTATTTTTTAGTTTTAAATATGCTGTTTGGTGAGTTGTCACTTCTATTCTAAATAAATATCAACATTACCAAGATGCTTTGCTAACAACCAAAGCAAATCATCCTCAATTTAATTTGAATTTACAAACCATGATCACAACACACAAAAATGTTTCTTATCTGCCACAATGCAATGCTAGTTTTACTTAAGCCCTCTCTCTCCTTCTTGTATCGCTAACCTCATCTGTTTATGTGTTGTCCAGTTCTGTTAGCCACTTAGCTTAGCAGCTTCTCTCTCTGCTTCTCGGTGTTTAGCTCCTCCTCGGCTCCTTTACTGATAATGGTACATGTAATAAGTGTAGTGTATTAGTTGTGTTGGAGGCGAGGCTTACTGAATTGGAAATGCGCCACCCTATAGCTGCGGTGCGGGCCAAGCTAGTGCAATGGCTGTGCAGCTACATAGTCGTAAGCTAAACAGCCAGCGGCCACCACCACAGTGAGCGAGTAGCATTCCTTCTATCACAGCGCATGGGAGAGAGACTTCTAGCATTAATGAACAAAATTAACAAAAACACCCCCAACATTAGCCTGGGTATACCCAGACTGCCTTGCGCGCTCGAATTTAATTTCGAACCTCCAGACGGTCTGGAAACTAGAGGGAGATCTTAGCCCTGTTTTAGGGATCCAATCACAGAGCGGGGAGGGACGGTGAGACGATGACGCGTACTACTCGGCACTTGGAAGCTTTCCGGATCCAACATGGCTGCTGCAGACGCGAAACTCTCTTTAGCTGTAGATGGTGTTTTAAATAGTTTAGAGCGAAAGTTGAAAGGCAAAAGGTCTCTCGGCGGCTCTGCTGTCCCCCGGCTGGTAGCGAAATCACCGGTAGCGGGGCTATTAGCGGTCTCGGTGGCTCGTTGCGCCGAGCCGCCGAGACCGCCGGTCACCACCGGTGATCTCGCTACCAGCCGGGGGACAGCGGAGCCGCCGAGAGACCCGCAGCAGCTTGTTTGTTGCCCATAAAATCAGTGGATGTGTGTGGCAGAATGACATGAGGGGGAATAAAGCGTGAAAATAAATAATCTTGCAGAAAGCGAGAACTGGAGAAGCAACGCAGCAAACAACACTCTCTCACAGACACACACACAACAAACATCCATCTCTGTTGCTCTACTACGTCATCTGGTATAACTGATACGATTGGCTAAGAGCTACCTACAGACGCTTTGATAGACATTCTAAGCTCCCAATAAACAGCTCTGGAGGATCGTAAACCACACCTCCTCTACGGAGAAAAGCATTGAAGGTGTCCAGACCTAATCTCCAATGAGATTTGGTCTGGTGTTAGCCAGGCTACCCCAACATAGTAAAAACTAACAAATACTTGATAAGAAAAAGTAATGCATTACGTTACAACAAAAAAGTAATCTGAGTACCCCCCGTTACTGGATTTAGGTCACACAAGCGTCCCTTATACAACAGTAGATGCAATCCTCCAGAGGAACAGAGGACTAACATTGTATAAGTGGAAGGTCAGGCTGCATGGAGTGATCGTAAGCTGACTCCACCATTTAACACAAAATGCTGCAGTAGTAAAATGTTCCTGTTACGATTGGACTTAATGAAGTCATGCACTGACTTAATTATTACATTTAGAAAAGGACTGCATGGTTTGTGGATTCCTGGAAATAGCTAACTTCTACTGTACTAAATGTACTCTGAGACTTGGCCCGGCAAACTGTAACTCCTCTTACTAATTTACCTTTATGCAACACACTCACAAAGCCCAGTTCTTATGTTGAACCAACAAAAAGCAGCGAAAACAGCGACTTGTAATGCATTTCATGATGACAGCATCCTGTCACAGAGAAGTGAAGCTCCTGACTCTGACTGCAGAACATTGGTTAAACTGTGATGTGCTGCAATAAACTTGTCCATTTGTCATAGCAGATTAATTTTAGCTCCATCGTGAAGGCTCATTTTGGTTGCTCAGGGTGATTTTATTTTTTTCCTCAAAGAGCCATGGAAGCTTAAATGTCAGTGTGACAAGAAGAGACGAGGTGAAAATCAGCAGGCACCGGGCTTTACAGTAATAAAGTTGGTTTTAGAGTAAGACTTAAAGACACAGAGCACTGTGTGTGTTCTGGAAAGACAAACGGATACTTTCATTGTGTCCCTGAAAGGATACTGATTAAGATTTGTTTTTGTTAACTGGAAGGTTTCTAAAAGGGAAAAACAATAAAAGGTTATTCTTTGTTTAAATAAGGATCCCAGAGTGGCCTGTACTACTGTGAGATTTAATATCCACTGACAATAACTGATAAATATTTTAGATTTTTTAATACGTCAACTCTCCGTTGCAGAGTCCTTTTACCCGTGTTTAAATGTTTAATGACAAATAAAGGTGTTGCATATATAAACAGTGTCTGATACAGTCAACAGTGGAACAAATTGTTGTACAGAGCTGTAAAAAACCTAGAATAAATCACCAGCCTGATGCTAAGTTGCTAACATATAACAAAAAAAAACATAGGCAGAAAAATATTTATAATAATTGTACTTGCGTTCACCTAGCAACAGTCAGCAAACAAAGTCACTGCAGTCAGTGTGACACCAGGCCAAGTGTGGGAGGTGACTTCTTGTTAACAATAATAATAATGTACCTGTTGTTATGGACATTTTCATTATCGGCCAGTGTGAGCTCAGAAGTGGGACTGTGACAAGTGATTATGATTCAGACATTTGAAAAAATGCTACCTGCAGGATGAAGCCTTCACTTATCTCCTCTGTATCATCAGTGAAGAGTTTATATCAGTTCTATCAGCTCAATGGAGTGTTCACTCATGTCATAGAGCATCTTGCAACTGACAGCTAAAGGGACTTGATCAGCAGACAAAAGCAATAAAAGCAGTGATCATGCAGATAGATTATGGGGTATAAGAAACATAATCATATTATCTCATGGAAATACCACCAGATGGACAGAATGATGAAAGGTTGAACAAATGGAAGGCCAGACAAAGATTCTGATGAAGAGAATCCAAAGATGCTTTTTTAGCTCGCTCACCCTTCCCTTTTCCCGTTTTCTATTGGTCTGGCATCTGCTAAGTAAAATAATCAACACCTTCCATATATGATAGTTGTCCGGTAAAACAAGTCCACATCTGTGCGAGAAGGCATCATGCTGAGGTATTTTAGTCCCTCATTTAAGTCAAGCCAAGCCAAACAAAACCAAACATCAAGGAACATGGAAATTATTCACAGATTGGTAAGGGAAAAACTACTGGATCGACCATCTGAGTGATGTAACTGTACTGTCACAGTGTGTGTGCGTGTGTGTTTGTGTGTGTGTGTGTGTGTGTGTGTGTGTGTGTGTGTGTTGCCTAACGGGTCAGTTCTTTCCTTTGAATGAACTGATATTGTGTCTAGGAAACACTTTTTTACAGTATTATACTATATATTTTGGTTGTTTTTTCAAAAGGACTAAGTATTATGTTGTTATTATTATGCAATGTGTATAAAGTATTATGTGTTTTGTTTGACTAAGTTTTGCTCCTGTTTGTGGATCCCGGCAGTACCTTTGTTCTTAAGTTCTTTCTTAAGTTATTATACTTCCTAATTATCTGAAAGTTGTGTTCATGGTCAATTGTCTGCTTTTTGTGAAGGTTGAATGAGCAATTTGTTTTACATTTAAGGTGTTACATCATTTGTGTTTGCTGAGATTTTGAATGTGTGACTATCACTTTTTGCCAGCATATCTCCTGGCTGGCGCTCCACAAACAAACACATGAAAGTCATGACAATGAGTGTGTCTCAGCTCCTCACCCTGTGTGCCTCGTTCTCATGTGCTCTGCGTCGTGGGTCCAGTTCTTCATAAGGCGGCACCATTCCTTCTCTCCTGGCCTGCTGGTATTCTCTTCTTAGCTGCTGGATCCTGTCCACACTGCAATCACATGCACAAGTGCAACTGGGTTAATTAAGCAATGACACATGGGTAAACAGGTACCCATGGGTAACCAGTTTTAGGTTGCTTTACATTATCACAGAAGGGACTCTCACAACTGACTCACATCAGTATCAATAAAACATAAAACAGTAGAAATACACAAGTTTGACTGACAGTGCCACCAAGCAGCTGTCCTAATGATGAGCAAGCCAGTAGGAGCCATCTGTTTATTCAAACAGTAATTTCCCCGACATCAGCCTGCAGAGGTTTGACTGCAGAGATAAAGACTAGACAGCCCCACCTGTGTACGTGCATGCAAATGCACACTACACACAAAAAGATCAATCTCTTGATCATTCTGACTGCCTCCATCTATATCTGTTTTTCCATCTTTTTCTTTTTCTCTTGCAAAGGCAAGAAAACAAAAATATCAATCATATAAATATTCTTTCTCTCTGTCAACAGAGGAAATATACAGCATATCAACAGTGACCCCTGGGCACCCTTGTGAGTCGTGCACATACACACATAATGGAAATATGGAAAGTCGTATCGTACACATATGCACCATTAGAACTGCAGTGTGCAGTTTCATAAACCAAGTTGATGGAAGGAGGAAAAACACAATGATGCAGCGTCAGGCGATTTATGAAAAGTCAGAAAAATGGCAACACACTTTCTTCCTGTCTCCAAGGCAGTCTGTGAACAAAACTATGTCCTCTGAGAGTGTTGCATTACCACTACTCACACTCAAAATGCCATTTGTAGGTATTTATTTCTGGGAAACTAGAAATTGCAGTCAAATATACCTTTCTAACAACTGCAAATCTTAGCACTGCACTAACTTGAAGCCTAGACTTGAGCTAGCATTACTGTTTTCATACTTTGGTGGGAAACTCTGCTCTGGAGTGGTTGTTCGTAAACCCTGGGCTACAGATTGGCCATTTCATTCCTAACAGTGGTTTTTGTTCATGTGACACACTTAAAAAAAAACACAAAAATGCTTATTAGCAGCCATGCTTCTCTCAGAAATCACTGTGTGATTGTTTTTTTTTTTTTAAGAATAATAACTATCACATTAAAATGACCTGCTTCAATTGAAAATAATTAATTCCGACAAAATCATAGGCCTAATTTTAGGGTTAAGAAAAACCCTAATGACCAAAAATATCTAAATATAATTCAATTTTTGTCATCAAAATAATAACATTAAGTTATGAATCAATAACTTTAAGTACTACATATTGCATCCCATGCCGTTATTTTTCCAAAAGGCAAACTCATCTCGGAAAAACAATTTCATAATTCTCTATTCCTATTTTTCCTTCACCACTTCTCTTATTTTTCTCTCACCCCGTCATTCCCCTTCCTCTCTTTGAAACCATAAACCCAGAGAGCTGTGTGAATGACTATAATAGCTGCTGTGCTGAGAACACATTATACCAGGTCTCACATCACAAATCATGTCTATTGCATGTGCTCTCATCCTCACATAACAGAAGACGTGACTTTGTTTAAAGGTACTTGCGGCACTATCTTCATCCACCAAACTACTTCAATTACTTTTTGTTAAACTGGTGGACTCTTAATTGAATTTTACATGGTAATGTTAATTTGAACAGCATTTAAGACGAGACATTCCTGTCTTTCATTCGGTCTCTTTTTCAATTTGAACTTCACTGGAGGAATGGGAATAACATTATAGACTGTGACTGAGAGTGCTATTTATGTACAGTATATACATTACTGTACAGAGGAATGCATTATAGTGAAACACAATCTAGTCTTAGTGAGTGTGTGTGTGTGTGTGTGTGTGTGTGTGTGTGTGTGTATTTGCGCTCCATATTCCGGCCTAAGAACTGTGTCAGCAGCAACACACACCTACTGTGCAAAAAGTAGATTTGAAATCAGATGCCAACTGTACTTCATGACTGAAACCATTTTTTTGTCTTTATTATCCCATAACCATTGTTTTTCTATATTATTTACAGCCACTGTATGTAATTCTTATGCTAAGAGTCCCTCAATCAAAATCATAACAAAAGACAAGACTTTTAAGATTTTGTGTAGTAGTGTGGGAGTTGTTGTTTTCACTGTTAAACAACCACCATTTCTGGTTAAAATAAATCTGACGTGACTGAGGCAGGAATAATGTTCATGGATGTATGAAAGTTTTATTTTTGTGACGCTTATTCACATTATGTCAATTCATTCTAATGAAAGAGCCATAAGTAACATTAGCTAATGTTATGTTAACAGGCTAATTTACCATTTGATTTGTTGTTCACCCATACAGCTACTGAAGCTAACATTAGCTAATGTAACGTTAATAGACTAAATTACCATTACATTAGTCACCTACCCATACAGCTACTGAAGCTAACGTTAGCTAATGAAACGTTAATAGACTAACTTACTTAGTCGCCTACCAAAACAGCTGCTGTAGCTAATGTTAGCTTTAGAACGTTAATTTGCAAATTTACCATTTAATTTGTTATCCACTCATACAGCTACTGAAGCTAATGTTAGCTAATGTAACTTACAATTACATTAGTCACCTACCCATACAGCTACTGTAGCTAATGTTATGTTGTGAATTCAATCCTGGGTAAACCTGCTGTTGTTGTCTGGGGTCAAAAATGTAACAGTATAGCGTTACAATGTGCTAGCTAGAGGCTGGCATGAGCCACTTGTCATTGAAGGACAGAATAGGAAGTTGGATCAGTGCTGAAATGTCATATAAATAAATGATGTCTCTGCTGAATAACTGTGCTGCAATGGCAGAAAGAATGCTGTAGACTATTTCTGCTATATGGGTATAACTCTGTGATTTGCAGTTACTCTCTGACCCATCATCTGGTGTTGTTTCCCTTAAAGTTAGAGCAACTAGAAGGTGCATTGGGGATATGACCCCAATTACAGGAGACCAAATTAATAAACCTTGAAGAATTCAACAAAACGTGTAACATAAGTCTGCAGAATTGTTACTTGTTATATCTTAAGGTCAAATTGTTTCTTTGCGGTTAAGTTTTTACAGTCATATTCAATCATTCTATTGAACTGACATTACATTTAGTGGTCTTGTTTTAGCTTTGTATCACAGAAATCAATGTTTATTTTTTTTTCTTTCAAATGAACATGTGTTATCGTATTCATTACCACCTTATTCATCACCATGGGGAGTGTAGCATCCCACAATGTAGAAGGCAGAGAAATACCTTAGGCGAGCTGGCAGCTCATCACAAGGCTATCACATAGACAGAAATAAACACTCACATTTATAGGAAATCAATTTACCTCCCACATCTTTCCTTTCCTCTTGCCCTCGCCCTCTGACCAACCTTTTTCTGATTGCATATGCTCTTAGAAAATAGGAGAATTCAAAAACAGATTTCTCAACAACATGGTTTGCATGAAGGGCTACCCATAACACCTCGCAAACCAAGACCACAATAAAGTGGTAATCCTCATTAAGCTGGGTGCCTCTCAACACTTTTATTGTCAGTGTTTTTTGTGTGGTTTCTGTTACTCTGATAGATTCTCATGAAGTGTTTGAGTCGTGAGTGGTTTCCCATTCTGTTTTATTAGAGCCACTCCAAACTTTGGATGAATTTGAAATTAGGGAGAGGGTTAAACGTGAGAAAAAAAGCATATAATGTCAGTGGAAACACATGAGAGGATTGAAATATTTTCTTTTCCCTTTTATTCCTTTATTGTCTGCTCTGGTCTATTCTGTGCTTTTCTGCTGTGCTGTTTCATGTTTATGCATTACAGTGGAAATGATTTGTGTCACAAGGAGCTCCACATGATACACACCTCACACACACACACAAATATTCTTACCTACACACACAAATCTACACACCGCCTCACCCTCTGCTCTATTTCATTGACGGAGGGCCTGGGAGAATAGGGTGGTAAAATGTACACAACATCCATTTTCTGCCCACGGACTGCATGCACACTCATAAACAAACACACACACAAGTGCACACACAAAGGGTACTCTATACGATTTATGAGCCGGCATAAAAGGAAGAGGGCGGGCTCAAGAAGAAATAAATATGATAAACAAAGACATAACACAACACTCACACAATCATACACACACATTTATGCAAATAGTTCCATGACCACAGACCGAGGAAGCTATTGATTAGTTTTGGAGAAACAAGTAAGCCATAAAAAGCAGTCTTGTATGACTTCACTTTTTAACTACCTCATGGTCATTAAACACCAGTAGGGTCGGCTCTTGTGGTCGTACCATTGTTCTGTGCTTGTGCGTGATACAGTAGATGACTCTAAACCTAAAACATGTTTGCAACTGAAATGCTTTTTCCTCATAATGGCTTAAAGCTCACATCATGAATGGCATTCATTTCGGAACATTTGAGTTTAACATTAACCATCTGAACTCAAGTAGTTACAGGGAATTTTGGCTTTTCACTGCAATATATGTCCTACACCTATATGGAAAAAGCATTATCTTGGCTAGAGAACTTGAATATATTTTATTTGTCATGGCCTGAATCATAAAAAAAAACTCAAGCTAAATTTCTTTCATAATTTATTTTTCAAAATTAGGAAAAAGTCAAATCTAAAGAAATGACAAGTGCTGACAAGTGTTACTAATATTGGGGGGAAAATGGGGGCCACACATGTTATACATAGTGAACTATTTACATGTTTACAACCTCTGCTTAGAGCCTTCTCGTCCTCTCCTCTCTGCTCTGTGTAACAGTTTCACTGATTTTTTGTTACGTGACAGTCTGTGTACATACATGTGTCGAAACCAAACTCAATATGGTCTTCACTCTCGAAATATTGTACATATGCTGGTGCCAAGAGTGAGAACTGACTCAGGTAAGAAAGTTTTTAGTTACGCGGCCCTTTGTCCTGGAATAATTTGCAAAATGACTTAAAAACTGACTGAAAACTGAATTCAATTCGATTTTAAAGGACAAAGAAATTGCTTCCCTTGGTCAATGTAACTGCTCTACATAAGTTGGCTACTGATGCTCACTCAGTGTGATGGCTGTATTTGTATTTTGTGATAAGCTTGTTTAATGTTGTAAGTTGTCTCTTCTTTATGCTGTCCTCTTGACCAGGTCTCTCTTAGATTTTTAATCTCAATGAGGCTTTTACCTGGTTAAATAAAGGTTATATATAGTCAGTTTTGCCCATTTTTGTTGAAGAATAAAATAAAATAATTTGATGAAATTTGACTACTTTAAGCATATATTTTGGTTAATTTCAATCACTCAGAAATGTGAAAATCCAACAATAAATATCAAACACACCTTTCAAACTGGCTAAAGATAATAAATCATGTATAAAGCTTGCATGTTTCAAAATAAAAGCACAAGTTTGAGCCTCAATCCAGCACCAGACTCTCTCTCACCCACAGACTCACACACACAAACCCAGAGAGATCAATCTCCCGCTCTTGCTCTGCCACACCAATAATAATTCTATAAATGTTTAAAATCAGAATCGGAAACTCGGCGTGGCTGTTAATAATGCTGCTATTAATAATTAAGACTTCTGTTCCATTAATAACATGGTGAGATACGCTCTAAAATATATCAATGTCCACAGCAAAGGAATATGCCCTGGTCATTAAAGCCTATAAATATTTACACGCCTGTTTAAAAAAAAATTTCTTGAAGTAACCCTTATCCTTTATGTGTATTCTGGCTTGCTTTTAATCAGTTTGGAATCTCTGTCATTCAAACCATCTAAAGGCGAGACTGAAGCCGGAAAAAAGTGTGACATCTGATCATAGGTCATGTTTATTTACCACTCACACTGATGTGAGATCTGTCAAAGCCTGTACAGATACAATCCATTCGGGGAAAATATACGATGCATAGGTTTAAATACTTGAAAGACGCTTTATTTATTTACACTCTGATGCCCACATTAAGTGTAAATACCATGAAAAGGCATTAACTGCATAAATAATTGAAAAAGACATGCAGTGGTAGAGCAAATCCATTACCAACACCAGTACATTTATCTAAAGGAAAACACAGGGATTTGTTGCATGTGCCTGGTAATTAAATTATATTTTCCTTTCATCCGAAAAACATAAGGAATGCATGCAAAGAGAGAAGCTGAAATGGATACAATAGAAAAGGGTGAGACAAAGAAAGATAGAATGGACAGGTCAAGCATGTTTTTAGTGCTCTCTAACAGATGACTTTGAGCTGAAAGGTTTCATAAATCTGACACAAAATGGACCAAGGACTATGGTGCAGTCTGACACACAATCAGCAACACACACACATGCACTCCCAGAGGCACACATATAGTACAGGGATGGACAAGCACACAGGTGATGTATGGTGTCCTCTTAGATGTGGCACAGGGGGAATATGTTATTCAGACTTTCAGCTCAGTCTGATTTATCACGTGTGTGTATGTTTGAAAGATCTCTTGCATGGATGCAGGGTGTTACAATTCAGTATCACAGGGAGTAAAATTGTACACTACTTTCCAAATATTATGATGTGCATGTGAGAGAGACAGAGTGAGTGTCAGGATTGCATTCTTGGAAAGAACAAAGACAAGAAAAGGATGAAAAAATGCTACCCAGGTGCAGAGCTGTTGACCTTCTGAAAAAAAAAAAAGGAAGTCGTAGCAGAAGTAGGATTTCCTTTCATTAGCACAGACACAAAGTCATGAGAGCCATTTGGAAAAATCAATAGCGCTTGAAAACATAAACTGCAATTGATTTAAAGGCTTAAGAGATGGTACATACTGTATATAAATGGAAAGTAGGGAATTTGTGACTTTGCATCCTGCTGATGCTAATCAATGCAGCACACAATAACTGCTGCTTTAGAAATGTCAGAGTTACAGATGACTGTCTTACCCTTTTCAATGCCACAGTAAATGAACACTGACTCCCCATGAGATGTAATAAGGCAGGAGCCTTAAAGGCGCAATGTACAACATATGGCAAAAATATAAGTTTAAAAGATGACAAAGAAACAGTAGTAACAGTTTTGACGTTAAGTTAAAGATATCCATGTATTTTGTCTTGGACTGTATAAAAAGATTAGACGTAGTCACCGTAAGGTCACCCACTGGTTGGTGGACTTGAGATTTTCAGCCTTTTGCAACCAGTGTACGTGAAGACACTAAGTCAACAGCTAACGCTAGTGCTAGCTTGGTTTGCAAAGTGCATCCGTTTCTCAAAATAAACAGCTCACTCCTTAGTGTTGTTTATTCCAACTGAACACTGAACAAGATCGTTTCAAATGAGTGTCCGGTAAAAGGGCCAAAATTCTAAGATGAAAAAAGTAAACCGTGATAATGACCTGTCAATCAAAACGTAGACCCACCCTAAAGCAAACCCTGCTTTATCATGTATTTTACTCTGAAAAATTAACATCATGCATTTTTTAACTGAGGTAATAAATCAATTAAGAAGTAAAGTCATTTTTCATTGCCTTTCATACAATCTGACTTTTCTTTTTAGCTATCGGTAAAGCTCTTCCTGCTGGCCATTACAAAGAATGCAGGCTTAAGGCATTTCAGTACTGGATTCACTTTTCAATTCCTGCAGGTTGCTGTTGTCTGTGTTTTGACATGAGCATGGTTCCAGTTAGGTAAACCCTGGTCCACCCTGTATGTAATACAACTTGTACCTCACAAGGCGATAGTGAATCACTGTCGGGTTCAGTCAGATACCCCAAGGGCTTGTCAATAACATGGCATGGCTTTCCACTGCTGGAGACAGTTCTTGGCGAGTAAAGAGACAAGGTTTGATGCTGAAGTCATAATGTTTCTTTAAGACTGGCAACATCTTACATTGCCAATTAAATTAACTGTTTTTTTGGGGGGGTTTTTAACAACTAAATGTAAATATAGACCGTACAGATCCAGTAGTAGACCAATTGAGAAAATGTTGGTTTAACTCAGGGGTCGGCAACCTTTACAAACAGAAGAGCCATTGAGCCATTTAGAGCCACTAAATTAGCCTAACAATGTTACTGATAGGTAATAATGAGCATTTAATAATACGATTTTGTCAAAATGCAGAGAGGACCCAAGTGCAAAGGAAAGGCTGGACACCAAAGAAATATCTCTGGAGATTTGGAATCGAAAGCTAGCCTAGCTAGGGAAACTGGAAGGTACATATTTACAAAATGAATACAAATGGCTTTGGGCCAACAACAATGATAAATGAAAAATTTAAATGAAAAGAACTAACTGTTCATTTCATATGATTGTTTGTGTTCATGTGTTCAGGTTTTACACATTGCACCTTTAAAAAAATGTTTCCCACTGATACAAATTGTACAAATTAACTCAGTTATACATAATCCCCAAACTAAATTCAATATAACTTCAATATGGGCTACACTTTGATGTAGTGGTTAGCACTCTTGATTGTCGTCGGTTTGACTCCGGCCTGCGGCTCTTCTGTGTGGAGTTTGCATGTTCTCCCCGTCAGCGTGGGTTCTCACCGGGTTCTCCGGCTTCCTCCCACAGTCCAAAAACATGCGCTTAGGTTGCCCGTAGGAGTGAATGAGAGCATGATTGTCTGTTTCTATGTGTCAGCCCTGTGATAGTCTGGCGACCTGTCCAGTATGTACCCCGCCTCTCATCAAATGTCAGCTCGAGATCTGAGTGCGGATAAGCAGTTAAGAATAATGTATGAATTAATAACTTCAATATAATTATTTATGTTTTTAAAGAACACAAATCAGTATTTGAACTCATAAATAAACAGTCTAAAAATAATACAGTTATTATTATTTTTAGACTGGTATCATCTGTTGGCAATGACAGGACACAAACCACAGTCGATAACTGTGAGGGAACACAACAGAGAAAATGTAGTTTCATATTGACTGATGGTGACAAGAGGGAGTTGTAGTCTTTTTTTCTTCTTTCTACACGTCCACAAATGTGCGCTGGTGTGTGTGTTCTCCCCGGTGTCTAGTTGTGGAGTAGAGGATCGTTATCAGCTGTGTCTTACAAGGATCAACTAGATCACAACAGTGGACACAGGTCAATGCATTATCTCTCTCTGTCCCTGTGTCTGCTATCTCTGTTTCAGTCGGAGGCTGCCTTTCACTGGTGCACACACACACACACATTCTTGTACTTCTATCTTTGTGAGGACCCTCATTGTAATAGTGAATTCCCTTGCAAGGTTATAATAGTTTGGGATTTTTCATTAGTTTTGGTTTTAATTTCGTTGTGAATTTTTGTTTTCAAATTCAGTTAGTTTTAATTAGTTTTTAGAGTGAGTTTGCTAGTTTTAGTTTAGTTTTTATTAGTTCAAGTGTTAATTTTAGTTTTTTGTAATGGGGTATTTGTTGGGTGGGAGATTAAAAGAGGTCACAGTAAATTTTGCCTTTATTTCCTTTGCCTTATCCATCTTCATTATGCATGATTCATTATATATGTCCTTACTCTGTTGGTTAAAAATGTGCTCTGGTCCTCACTATGTAGGAAGTACAAGAACACACACGCACGCACACACACAGACACACACACACACACACACACACACACACACACACACACACGATCAATGTGAACTATTGTCAATCATGTGTCGACATGGATAGGAGCTTTTTAAACATGTTGACATTTCTATGATGCATTTCTATGATCAATTTTCTTTTACTCACACTCATTTAGCGCAGTAAATATTCACTTCTGTCACTCTTTCTCCATCATCTATTTTCAATTTCTCGCATCTCAATTTATCCTTTTCCCTCTCTCTTTCCCATTTTTGCCCTCCACAGTTTATGCAGGTAATCATCTCTGCCGTCATTTCCATGCCTACGTTGATACCATCCATCTCTCCTTCCCTCCCACTCCATCTTAATCTCTTCATCATCTGCTCATCTCCATCTCCTCTGCCCTGCCCTGCCTCTCTCTCCCACCTCCCTCCATATCTCCCTCGTCTCGCCCCTTCATCATCTTCTTCCTCTCTAATCTCCCAAGCTTGTGCTCGGCTCTAATTAGCTGACGTCTCCGCTAATGAAGTCTGACAACAAAAGATCACCGAAGCTGGCAGGTGGGTCAGCGGGAAGAAAAAGAAAGGGGCAAGAATAAAGAGAGGAGAGGAGGGGAAAAAAGTAACACAGTGCACTTGTGTATGTGGAGCGTATGTGCCGTCAGGTTGCTCTGTCTTCCTCTACAGGCTAACAGGAAGTGACACGTGTTTTTAAAATGTAGCTGACAGGATATGACACCGCTCCTTACACGGCGCCGTCAAAGCACGGGGAGTAATTAGCGCTCTATCGACTGCCATGACATCAATCAGACTAGCTGTCTAAATGCAGGCGTGTGCAAGAGAGACTCACAGTGGCAGAGGAGCCTGGCATCCTATCCTCGTGATAATCAGTGTATTTGTGTGTCTGTGTGTGCGATTGAAAATTGTCTGGCATAACATTATTTAGACAAGGCTTGGTGTGTGTGTGACAGACAGAGAGAGAGGAACGCTACAGGTGGTAAACTGGCTGGCATAAAATCATGTAGGCAGGCTGTCTGGCTCAACATTCCCCTTTGACTTTAACAGCCGTGTGTGTGTGATGGGAGGCCAATTTGCCTAATGCCTCTGCCAACCACAATGGCTGTGGATGTTGCATCTCTCTGGAGCTGAATTCATACCTGACACAAGGGGTTAACAGCTGTCCCATGGGAGGTAGGTTGCTTTTCATTCATAGTTTTTCAGGATTAATACTATTTACTTGAGGTGGGGGAAAAAAATCGATACAGCATAGTATTGAAATATTTTGCATGGCAATATTATATTGATTCATGGCTGCCAAGTATTGATATTTAGCGCTCTGGTGATTGATACGTCAGCCGTAGCGGGCTAACTTTTAGGAATATCTTGGAAATATATGAAACTAGAAGATCCAAGGAATCTATAGGCACCATGTGCGTCAGGATATCGTTTCTGGGGAGTTGTCTACATAACGCAAAGTTTGACTATTTGTATGTTTCATTCAAAAAAATTCAGAGCAGTGAAGCTTAAAGTTTTTGAAAGTTTGATAAAATGCTGCACTTGTTGTCGTCCATACATGTTTGATATCAGTTCAGTTCAGTTCAGTTTGATTGAATACTTTGTTGGTCAGTCTGTGGGTTTGACTCTCATTGTGGAGAAATAAAGAGACTGAAGTGAGATGAATAGACTGAGAATTTTATCTTGTTTTCAATTCTTGATTGAATTCAATTTTGTGGACACAAAATGCAGTTAAACAGATAAAACGCAATATATAGTATCGCAATACTCATCATATCGCAAAATGCTTAAAAACACAATAATATCGTATCGTGACTCAAGTATCAGGATAAAATCGTATCGTGGGCCCTCTGGGGATTCACACCTCTACTACTTACTATTTACCTTATGATAGAGATATATCAATATTTGTGTTTTTTACTTGTATCGGCATCGGCCGATACGTATGTGCGTTGGCCAATCAATTAGCCCATTTCACTGAGCCAACACCAGGCAAGGCTCGGTGCAACATCTGCCATTCTCTGGTGAGCTGCTGCTGATACCGGAAAAAAGAAAAACACATCAAATATGTGGATCATCTGAGGCGCCACCACCTCAAGGTCTATAACAAAATACACATTATTTGCTATCCAAATGTTAATATGTTTTGTTACTAAATGTTTCTTTTTTTGTTGAAATTGAGACTTGTGTAACATTTGTTATCATTGTGTCATTTTTATCATGTAAATGGAGGGAGAAAAGGCAATATGGACTTCAAGAATCGGCCCAAAAAGATCGACAGCACAGATCGGGGATCGGTTAAGACTGATGTCAAAATAATCGGCATCGGCATTAAAAAAACGGTCGAACACTACTTTATGATAAGCAAACAACATCAGGTTTATCTTGTCTGATGGCTGAAAAAGAGATTACTGCCCTGCAATGGCTTTTTTACATTCTTTCATGCAATTACATGATCGCAGCATCTGCAACATCTGCCGAGGAGATGGCCTTCCTAGATGTATGCTGCTGAAAAGGACCATTACTGAAGCTTTCTGCAACCTGATTGATGCTGTCTACACTCTAAACAATCTCTGCTGGCATCAGAAACTCGCTCAACAAAACACAAGTCGCCCTTTTAACAGTCTCTCTCCCCATTATCTTCAGTACAAGCTGTTTTCTTGTCACTGGCTTTAAAATAACCAAGATAAATGTTCCTAAACCATTACTAAACACTATTATTTGGGCATATTTAGGTACACAAAGTACTTGGTTAGGGTTAAAGAAATATTATGTATATAAGTATTAAAAATAGTCTCTCTTTTGGGCAGGACAAACAAACACATCAGGCTATATTAGGGTTATTAACATATGTTCTAAACATAAAAAGTTATGGTGAAAAGTGAATTTTTAAGTTCCGAAAGAACAGAAAATGAGCAGCTGTATCTACTAACAAACAGACAGAGGTCAGACTTTGGCACACAAGTTTTCTTCACAACCATATTCATACATTAGTTTATACTTCACTCTAGCTTGATTAAGAATCTCTCCAATTAATCCAGAAGCTTTGGAAAGTCAGTCCAGCTAACCTTTACTTTATATGACCTCATCTCTCCCAGGCCTATCCTTGGTCGTTATACATATATTAGCTGGATATGTGGACTCAACCAGGGTAGTCTTATTAAATTTACTTAAGAAAAAACAGTATTTACATGAACCAGAATTAATTTACTCTGACCTCATTCTTTACACTAAGTGTTGAAAAAGTGGTATTGTGGTGCCATCCCTAGTTCTAACTGGACATAAAGCAACAACCAGTGTGCAGAAGTAGAGGTCTAGGCCAAGATATCTGCTGGGTACACCAGAAACTCTATAGGCTAGATCGAGAAATAGATTGGCCTACTTTATTTCATAGGCTATTTTTATTGAAGATATTTTTTTTATTTAAATGTGCACTTTATGGAGCTTTGATTTAAAAAAAAAAAAAAAAGCTACTCTTGTTGTTATACAGTATTTATGTTGACTTAATTAAACTGTTTCAATAAAACCACTTGTGACATGTCATATTTGGCTTTGACTTGACTTTGAACATTTGCTCTCACTTTGCGATAAAAATATCAGGATATATATTATATATCAATATTCAGCCTAAATATATCGGTATATGACTTTTGGTCCATATCGCCCAGCCCTAGATATCGGAAAATTTTAAAACATAACCTAGATTTTTTTTTGTTGCCCATATCGCCCACCCCTACATAGCTGATGGGTTCCAATATGAAATATAAACTCCCATGGAATGAATGCCATACATACATTTTGTCTTGGCTCTCTGTTAGAATAAGTATCACCCAAAAAACATCCAGCAACCCATGTCTGTAAGGCTCCATTATTTGAAAGAGCACAGAAAGTAACACACTGTGTATGGATAATAAAGATCTCTGCCAAATAGAACACACACAAAAAAGCACATAAACAGTGTATATGTTGCCTAGCTACAGGTTACTGCTACTGCTGTTTCAATCTAATTCACTTTTTCATAATCCCTACTGTATGAAAGAGTAATAAAGGAACAACAAACATCTCTATAGCTGGAAAACCACATCAGAGATCCGTCCCTGAGCGTATACCTTTTGTGCCCTGAAACTTTTAGTGTGTTCATCTGTTTGTGTGTCCTTTTAAGAGCCTGAGTCCATGTGCCCATGTGTCCTTTTACCGCGTACGTGCTCCATCGCGGGCGGATGTCCTTTGCATGGAATTTATTTTTCATTGAGAAGTACTTGTACAAATACGAGAGGCGGAAATCATAAATGAGAGGAAGAGAATGCAACAGGGGGAAGAGGGACCTAGAAAAGGGTGTATAGAAGGGAAAGAGAGCAAGGGGGAGGAAGGGATGGAGCGGACGAGTGCCTCTTGAGAGCTTTCTCTTATTAGCTGGGCTGAATCATGCGCTTTTGAGTCCGGAAAACACACACTCTGGGCCCCCCCTCAACCTCTTCTCATTCCTCTCTTTTAGTCCTCTACACATTCTCTACTCCCAGCATCTCAGTTCACTTTCCCTTACTCCTTTCTACTTTCCCATCTCCCTTTCTCAGTCTAATTTATCCTTTTAGTCCTGGACATTCACTGACCCCCAGCCTCCATATTCTCCTCACTCCGTCCACCTCATTCCCCGTTTCATCTGTTGAATTATCCTAAAACATCCACTTAGCCTCTTCTCCCCTCCAAATCCCTTGCTACCTCTTCTTTTTCCTTCTCTAGTTGATCCTCTTTTCTCATTCCTGCAACTATTTGGGTCCACTCATGTCTCCTTTCAGCCCACAAAATTTGGACCCTCTATCCTCCTCTTCTCCTTCATTTTTTGCAGCTCTAAACATGCACTTGTACTCCAAATCTCTCCCATTCGCCGCTCTTCTTTTTTATTGTTTTCCCAAACCTTTATCCTCCACTTTCTCTACTCTGCATCACTCTCTTCCTGCTTTGTGAATTAAATCCCACTTCCTTCTGCTTATTTGTTCCTTCCTTCTTCCATACCTCTCTTGTTTCACCCATTCCCCCGTTTTCTTCCTTCAGCTCCCCTTCTTCTTTTATTCCTAATCCCACTTAACCTTTCATTTTACCTCCCTTTAGTTCCAAAACACTCCAATAGTCTCGCTCATATCCGGTATGGTCCTTGAATCAGCTTGAATCTTTTTAAATGAGCTGAAAAGTCCACATTTCTTTCCACAGAGTTCCCGTAATAATGCAGCTTCATTTTGCATGTATATGAAGTAAAACTAGAAAGTAAAGATGAGGAAAAGACTGTCTTCATTGTTAGAAAAAAACAGCAGCTTGTAGGAGATGGGATGGGCTGTTTTAACCTGCTTTAACAAAAAAAGCGTGTTTTTAATTGTGGGTCTCTTTACATCCCCCCACCTCCTACTTTTTGCACTACACTTTACTGTGAACTTGTTTTTTATATTTATATTTTTACATTGTTTTATGTGTATTGTCTATGTAGAAAACACTTTCTGCTGTTACACTTCTATGCAATATAAATATTCTATTTTTACAGTTTTATATTTATAATTACAGTTTTATATTTATATTTATACTTTATTTATCTGACATCCCGAGTACAATCACTGTGAGCCAATGCAAGGAATTTTGTTCAATGTGCATATTTTTATGTATAACTGAAAGACAATAAAGTCAGTCTAAAACTCTCTAAGACTAAGATTTTCTTACGTCAGACTGGCGAGGAGCTACATGTCACAAAAAGACAGTATAAGACATACATTAGATGTTGTAGAATGAACTGAAAAGTGATCTAAAACTAAATCAGGCCTGGAAGTTGCTGCTGCTGCTGTCAAAGCTATTTTCCAGAGCATTTAGCGTTAATGTGACCTCAGTTCATTCAGTAATGAGCTTTTCTTGTGACTTTGCTTTAATGCCTATTCGTGCCAAAATCACGTAACTACAGAAAGCTAGTGAAGATATATCCCCTATTACACACACACACACACACACACGACCCCCGCCCCACCAAAACTAATTACCTACAAGAAGAGAGTGATGTGGAAAACAGTACTCGCATAGCCCAACCTGGCACCCACTAAAAGCTCCCTCGCAGTGTGTGTGTGTGTGTGTGTGTGTGGCACTCAATGAGCTGAGAGAATATCTGATTAATTAACATGGAGGAAAGAAAGCCTCTCCAGTGACCAGCCAAGCAATGCTAAAAGCTCATCTTTCTCTCCTGTACGAGCTCCCTCTGTGTCCCTTTCGCTCTCTATTTCACCATTCTGACGCTTAACACACATACTGGGACACGTTGTTGCCGTTTATGTACTCTGTGAAGTAAGATGAGCGCAATCTATACATGCAAGCTTAAATATGTTAGGTAAGGTACAGCGTGTAGTCAAAAAAAAGCCCATTGTGACACACTTTACTAGCATCGTTGCAGAAAATGTGGTGGATTGCTGCACAGAAGGCAAGACTACTATTGTCTGATATAAAGAGGACGGCTGCTTCCAGCACAAACAAAACTAAAGTTTTCAGAGTTTCTCGCAATGGCAGATGGTGGGACGAGTGAAAGCCAATGGCAAAAACACTTCCAACATGTTTATCCTCTTTAGTTAAGCAAACCCCAAAACAAACACAAATAGAGCAACACTAAGGAGGGAGAGGAGGGGGTGGAGCAGGGACTTTGTGTAATCAGTCCAGCAGATATTTAGTCAGCTTAATTTGGTATTACCACTGGATTGAAGGGCTATTGTCATATTGGGGCAGGGTGTTTTTTCTTCATGGCATGTGTCTATGCTAGGGGTGTAAATCACAAAGTTTAATCACAATACAATATCATATCGATTCTTTAGAAAACAATGTTTGCTGGTATCACAAAGGTGCCATCATATGATTTCACTTTAAATACATTCAGGAGCCTGCAGTTGATATGATGTGCCCATTTACAGTTACATGTATTAATGTATAACAACTACAATATGATTTGACAATTTTATTACTGAGCTCATTTAAATAAAAACAATCCATCCTTTTTAATAAAAGAATAAATGTAAAATGGGATTTTCAAAATAAAGGCATCTTTAAGATGATGAAATGCAAGACTATTTTCACTTTGCATCAATTATATTGGATTTTTAATTAAAAGATAAATCGATCCAGATCAATATATTGTTCTGATATGATAAGTGTGGGCCTGGCTAGCGTTAGCTTACAACAAAGGCAAAAACATCTTATGTTCAGTGTTAATAAGAACATAATCACCGCCATTAGCATTCAAGACGAGCAGCACAAATGTGTTGTACATGTCGTGATTGGATGCTAATGTAGGCTCGCAAAGCCAGGAGCAACATTTGTAAAGAGACGATGAAGTCTGCCGTTGTTGTTATTGTGCCTGTGAGCCAGCACCAGCCCAGAAAAAGAACCAGGTTTGTGTTGGGTGAAAAGGGGTATTAGTCAATTAGTTGACTAATCTGTTGTTTTGTTCTTCGTAGACTTAGATTGCATTAGTCATTTAGTCTTTTTTTAGTTGTTTTTTCATGCTGAATTACTTATTTCCAAGAAACTTCTGAGCACATCTCTGGTATACATGAGATTTACATTGATGCTTCTCCATCCAAGCTCATCTATCGATTAAATCAGCACATCAATAAGTCGACAAAATCACATGGATGTTATTCTACTAGGAAATCATTCAGTAAAGCATGCAAACCACTCTGGACCTGTTTTTTTCCTTTACATTTCTTTCTTTTGTTCTTGATGTTTTTTTTGCTCTCTACTTATCTTTCACTCATGTGCTACAGTAACTCTCTCTCTCACTCTCTCTCTCTCCCTCTCTCTCTCTCTCTCTCTCTCTCTCTCTCTCTCTCTCTCTTGCTCACTCCACTCTGGTCTCTCCAGACTGATTGTTTTGTAATTGGTGGAGTGCCAGAGGTCGTGGTTGTTATGGTAACCTGCAAGGGGCACTTGGAAGGGTTAGGTAGTGGTGGTAGTGACTGGGCGAGGGTGGGAGGGGGCACCCACTCAAGAAAACGGAGGGCAGCACTTATCCAAGGCTTGGGTGGTCACTTCAGAAAATAGACTCTGTGTGTGTGTTTCACGTCCTAACTACCTCGATTTTGTACATGCACCTACGAGTGAGTGCGCAAGACAGAGGAAATGGTTCTAGTGAGACGACAAGAGGGAGTGAGGAAGATAGTGTGTGTGTGTGTGTGTGTGTTTGTGTGAGTGTGTATGTGTGTGTGTACAGAGGGTGGACAAGAATCCAGCTCTCCACTTGAAAATCTTCTAAAGAGCTCCTTTGCTTTTCCTTTTCTCTCCCAGCCTGATTCCCACTGCTACTTCCTTCCCTATGTGAGCCACTCCAATCTGTCCATCTGTGTGCTGAGATGGAGAGGCAGAGGAGCTGCAGGAGGCTGGACACCAGGAGAAAGACTGTATGTCCACACTAGACTGACTACATTTGAGAATACATATTTTGTTTTCTCTCTGATTCAACAACTTCATCATGAATTAGCTAGCTTTTTTGACCCCCGAAGACTCACCTTTTTGAAAACAATCTCTGTATTGTAGTGTTTGATATAAGTGTGAAAACAGCAGCCATGTGTCCATTAAAGTTAAAGCAAATTTTTAAGCGTAATTTTGAAATGTTGCATTAAAGAAAATGCAAATTAGGAACATTTCCATCAACTGGTTTCGAGAGAATAAACAAAATTGGATGTCGAAGTCAAAATTGGATTCGATTGTACATGTCAGCTTGTCCTGACTGGCAGAGCGGAAACAGCTGATCAGTCATGTGAGTTAAATGTTTGATACGTCAGAATTTATTTAGAAAAGGTGCTTCCATATCCTGTTTAGCACATTATTTGTGGTGTGCGCAGGCCAAAAAGCTATGAAGTCGTAGTTGTGAGTTCCAAAGATTTATTTAATCCAATACGAGCAAGCAAACAAAGACAACAAAGAACAAAGAAACATGGCTCCTGCTGCCTCTCTTAGCTGTGGTAAAAAAACATCGGCCCACCCAGGTGCATGACGGCCCTCTGCCTACCCACCTACCTATATAACATCAGGCACCCACAGTGTCAACCCAATTTCCATTAAAAAAAAAACAAAATACTATGTAAACTAAATACGCTAAACAGTAATGATGATTAAACTAAACAAATAACTAGCAAAACTAGGTAATATTATTAAAATAAACAAACGTCTAGAATAATCAAACAATATTAATATAATTATTAATAAACTTAATAGACAACTAAATACGAACAAGAAATAAATAGCTCCAACATATAGGATTTGGAATTTTCAAAAATGTCCTATTGTGTAGTTTGTCTGATTTCACAGGAAATACTTACCTTTGTGAAAAGAAACATGTAGAGGAAAAAGTGATAGAGATGTTGGCCTGTGTGAGACACACATTCATGTCTTTGTGTGTGTGTAATCTTAACCAAATGTGTGTGTGTGTGTGTGTGTGTGTGTGTGTGTGTAATGGGTGTACTAAATGAGTCTGCATTAAACTCTTCCATGCATAGGAAATTGAGCTGGCGGTGCCCTTTAGAATTAAAGGTGGTGGGCTGGTTGAGAAGCAGCCAGTGTGATGTATTACTGTGCTATGTGGTTAAATAACTGTCCCTCCATAATAGTGCTGTTTAAAGCAAAGCACTGATAACAAAATAAATCTTTTAATACTCACAAACACACACTAAAATGCAAACGTGCAGCCAGGCACAGAAACGACCCCGGGGGAATATAACTGACTGTAAATGTAAATTGCCAGACGATGCAGTCAGCCGTCTGAAGAAACCTGACATGATGTTTGAACTCCCACAAAGACAAAATTATTTAAATGACTGATTGGAAAACTTTTGACAGGTTCAGGCATTGAAGCAACTGTTGATGCCTGATGATTGATAATGTACTGCACATGTATCACAGAGATACTTGCAGATTTGAAAGAATAGCATTTATGAGCTGCGTTAGCGTTTGGCTCAAACCCAGTTCCACAGTAAAATCACTATGGGGGCTTTTCAAATCAGTGGAGGTGCAGCGGTCGTTACACAGCAGACTGCATGGGTAAGCAAAGGCAATAAAAAATATCATACTGCTGATACAGAGTCAATTCTGCTGTGTGCTACTATCAGCTGACAGCCAGAAATTAAAGTTAGATAGCAAATTAAAGAAACAAATGTGGTATAATTAGACTGATTATATTTTAAGTTATTGTTCCATTAAAGATATATAAACTGTTCAATGCAACAGTGGTTTCAAAAGTAGCAAACAGGGCCTACAGTATAATTAATCAAAAATTCAGCTGCCAGGAGTTTTAACCAGAAACGAGAACACATTACATGTTATCCTGTCGTCTTTGCACTCCCTGCAGGATAGCTTTAGAGTTACTATTACAATTTGACTTATCACTTTTAAAGCCTGGAGCAGTTTGGCTCCAAGCTATATTTCCGACCTTTTACCTCCCTGTGTGCAGTAACAGGCCCCCAAGTCCTCTCCTGTTGTTTCCTACATCCAGACTAAAAAACTCAAAAGGTGATGTTTTCTATCAGGGCCCTCAGACCTTGGAACAACCTTCCACAGGAGATTAGTATCTATTCATTTCAGACTCTACGAAAATACACTTTATAGTCTTGCCTCCCTGTGAACCTTCTGTCTTACCTTACCAAACCATTTTTATCGTTTTTAATTTTAACTGTTAATCTCTTCAACTCCCTGCAGACTTTGGCGTCCTCAGACGACTTTTTGTCTTTCAGAGGCTGCAGCAGACACTTTTCTGGAAGACCATTTAATACCAAATCACAGCATGGGATTTCTGTGGTGTTTTTAAGGTGATCTTGTCTCGTGTCTTAATGTGGTATTTTGGAGGAACTTTTGACCATTTTTTATCAATTCTCTTAAGTGGTAATGAATTGTTAAATTCCACAACAAATCAGTGTCACACATGGTATCAACCCAAAAATAGTTGCAACAAATAACTTATTATATCATTATGTTCTAAGCCCTATACACTAAATGTTAACATTTAGCAAAACATTATTTTTTATTACAGATCAATTACTAGAAAAACTTGACACACAATGCTAAACTGCAACTCAAATTAATCTTCAGGTTCCTAGCTTTTAGATGATGATTTCATTACTTTTATGTGACAAATACCGTTGACCTGCTATCTCCCCCTAAATGTATTTATTTTTACCTGCCAAAACACTATAACAATATTGTTCTTTTATTATTTTTATTATTATTTCTTATAGCAAACACTGTTAAATAGTTAGTTCAGTTTACTGAACCCGACTGATCTCTATTTTTAAATCAGAACCCACTGTTTAGTTGAATTCGTTTTCCACTGACTGGGGAAAACTGGTTATTCGGTCATCCAGCAGCAGAATGCAGCAGGGCAGAGTGTTAGTCAGACAGGGCTGTCGATTTGAGCCGATGGAGTTGCTTCAGCCCTTAAATTATCATCATTATCAACGAGGCAGTTCCCGTTTCCTCGTTTAGCTTTTTGAGCCATTTTTAATATCCGTGCCTTCCTGTGTAACAGACCGTCTATCTTTATCTTCTATTCAGTCTGCATATACACACAGTGGTACATGCATACACAACTTTGTACATTTTTGAGCTGTACTGTGTGTGTGTGTGTGTGTGTGTGTGTGCGTGTGTGTATGTGTGTGTGAGAGAGACAGAGAGAGAGAGAGAGTAAATCGGTGTGCTTCATTGCTTTGCTGAGGTGCTGATGGAATGGAGTCCTTAGCGATTTTGTTTATCTCCGTCTCCCACATGCATACTGCGGCTCTGGCCTCCCTTGACGGACAGTAACCGTGAGTCACGCACACACACACAGACACACCGCTGACACAACTACCTGCTTTTTTTGGCACCATCGATTACTGTCAGCCAATACCTGGACTTGCTTCTGTCTGCATCATCAGGTTTCAGGAAGTGATGATAAATGAATAGCACTATCTGCCAGGACTGCTGTGGCCATGGATATGGGTTTCCAAAATCAAGACATTCTTACACTCGTTTAACTCCTTTTAAGGAAGTAAAACAGGAATGGGAAAAGTTGAGCAAATAAATATTGGATAAATTAAACTAAACAGCCACAGAAGCCAACACTAGATCCACAGGAGTTACTTATGCATCTACTGCAGGTAATAATGAATGTGTTGAGTAGTATCTTACTGTTAGTGCTTAGCTACCGTTAGAAGTTATTGTTAGAGGATAAAACATGAACACATACGTGTGTACAGAAATACAAATGTAATGCTTAAATATTAAATGTTTCAATCCTTCCCATGTAATAGGTATATTAGGCTACCAATATAACCACCAGCAAACAGTGTGTACATAATCTATATTATACTGTCTGCATAGGAGACCAGAAACCATGGGCCATGTGTGAAAACCAGCAATTAAGGGGTGACTTATTGTTTTAAAAGGTCCATATTGACAAGAAGAGACTCTAATTAGAACAAATTAGTTGCACTCTGTTTAAGTAGCATTTACTGATATTTACTTAAAGACAGTGGTGTCTTACAAGAAGGGGGCATGGCACCAAGATATCACCCATTGGTTTGTCGACTCTTTGGAAGCCTCAATTTTGGCATTTTCACCATGTTTTTGGAGCCAAAAGTGATCATATTTGGAAAGGAGGGCGGCGCCAAGTCTTCACCTAGTGCTAACGACCTAGCTTGGTTAGCAAGGTACAAAAAGTGCCTAATACAACTAATAAATCGCTGAACAAGACAGTTTAGAAAATACTACAATTAACTTTCATAAACTGAAAAAACAGATGACTGGTCACCTATTAGAAGATAGCCCTCTCTAAAGCCTACACCCTGCTTTATCGCAATTTACAAAATGAACATCAAGCTGTATTGAAGAAGACCTGAAATTAGAGATTGAGATCAAAAACTCATTAAAGAATTGTTTACTGAGATAATAAATCAATTGAGAAGCAGGGTCCTTTTCTCATAGACTTCTACACAATCTGATTTATTTTTGCAACGAGTGAACTCTCCCCCTTCTGGCCATTATACAGAATGCAGATGCACTTCTGCATTGACTTCACTTTCCAGACCAAGAGGTTGCTGCTTGCACCTCAGTTTAGTGTTGGTAGAACCTGGTAGTACTTTTACACCCTCGACTTGGATTGGCTAAAATCCTCTTCAGCACTAACTAAAAAATAAAACTCAGCAATTTACTTTTTTAATAAAGAGCTACAAGCCAAGGTCAAAGGAGTCTTGACTTTCCATAATGAAACACAATTTATGCAGGGAGGAAACAATATGAGAAAAACATAGTGTCAGAAAACATCTTTATGAAGCCTGAAACTGTCCATCACACAGGTTTACTTCCTGCATGAAGACAGGCACAAAAATAAGGTGTGTGTATGTGTGTGTGTGTGTGTGTGTGTGTGTGTGTGTGTGTGTGTGTGTGTGTGTGAAAATCTGTACTGGTAGATATATTCAAGAGTAAGTGAGCTGTGACTGACATAATAAAGGTAAGGAGTCAGGATTGTGGAGCTGAGAGGAACACATTGAGCCCTGCAGTGGTATTTTTTGGGATACACATAACACACACACACACACACACACACACACACACACACACACACACACACACACACACACACACACACACACACAAAATACAGTATGTATGTCAGTGGGTATGTGAGTACACAGGCGCTCACACTGAAGCTCAAAAGCAAGCACAAACAATTCAATCCTTCCTCTTTGTCTGTCTGTCTCTATCTCTCCATTGCTCTCAAACAAAGACACACAAACACACATATACACATATACACACACACACACACACACACACACACACACACGCACGCACGCACGCACGCACGCACGCACACAAACTGGCCTGTGGCAGATAAACCTGATTTAGACAAGTGAGGGGAAAAAGAGAGGGAGAAATATGAGGCATCAGCAAGATAATACTGCACAGTAAAAGTGAAGAGCGATGGAAGAGGAAACCTGGAGGCTTTCAGCTCAGGCCTCGCTGCAGGGAGGGGACCATGTTTTTCCTAAACCTAAGATTATGCCAAAATTAAATTAGATATTATTGATGAAATTGCTCCAATTCTGCAAATACAGGGCAAAGCCCCTATTATTCTGATGAAAACCATAAACTACTACCCTCATGCAAGAAACTGGAGCTTTTTCCATACATTCTGAGGTGTGGAAAATAATATTATATTATTGATACTTTTAAAGCAATAATCATTTACAGCAGAGTGATTATATTCTGCTCTCAGTGACACATGACCAGACAACCAAATGTGAATTTGCATGATAGTATCTGACTGTCTGGCTCTGTTTTCAATCCACTTTCTTTTGTTTCTTTGAAGTTTTGCCACTGTCCTGCAATGTCTGATCCTTGTATGTTAATTACATACGCAACTTCACCTGTAACTACCTCCGGCCCTTTGATCATGTGAGACTGATTTTCTGTACACAAGTGTTTCTTTTGTCGAGAGAGAACACTGAGCTCCTTCTCTCCGTGGACCACGAAGTAAAGGCTTTGATTCATCACACCGACTTTTTGCATCTTTCTTCAGAGACTAAGCAACAAGGAAGAAGCTGCTGTTACAGAGGTCATGGTGTCTTACCTGTCATTAGCAGTAGCAGACACAGGAGGAGATGTAGTAACTGCTCCTCTTGGTTTATTGACTTTGGCGTACAGCCTATCAAGAGGGTCATCATCAGGCATGCCTCCGGGGTCGTTAGCGTGATTTCCATGCCCTGTAAAGGCAGGCGGGCCTTGGGGGGACGGGGTGCCGGCGTGGCCGTGCTGAACTGCACCGTAGGCCGGGGACTGAGAGGGTGGCTGCGGCATTGCAGCCATGTCTCGGTCCCTGAAGGATTGGATTCGGGCGTAGTTGGGGTCTGCGTCGTCATCTTCAACATCTGGATACGCCGACCCGCCACCGCCACCACTTTGCTGGTTGTTGGCCCGTTGCTCTCGCAGCTCAGGATGCCCCGCCTCAATCCTGACAGACACAAGGAGAGACAGTTAGAAACATCATTACGATTTTGATGAGTGAGCTAATGGTGACTGACCACCATGAGGAAATATCTTTAAACAAACCACAGAGAAGCCACAGCATTAGTATAACGCTCAGGAATGACAAGCATGGCATAAAGAGGGGTAGAGGGAATGGAAAGAATGGAAAACAATAAAAGAAAGGAATTGCAGTGATGTTCACAAAGTGGTTTCAGTGTTGTGAGAATGATAAGTGAACAGTCATGTGCAATCGAGGAGGAAAACAAAAGATTACAGAATTTTCCTTCATTAAAAAAAACAATCTTTCTCTGAGAAAGTTCATTTAAAGTACAAAAAATCATCATGATCAAAGCTCCCCACCTTTCCCTCTCATCTCTGATCCTTTCGAACTCGTGATCACTCAGAACGTCTGACTTCTGTCGCTGCAGAGCTGCTTTCGCCTCCTTCTTCTCCTCTTTTTTCTTACCGAATCTGGACAGAGAGGGGCAGTGATTCAGACAGAAAGAAATGAGAGAAAAACACCACAATATAATAACTCTGTATGGGGATTTCAACAGCCTTCAGCATCAATGTGGTACTGTGGAAGCAGATGAGGAACAAACACCACATTAACACCATTTTTACAACAACACACAATGGCCCAAATGCAAATAGAGCGAGCTGAACACAAATACACACTGTGTTATTCAGTGCAAGAGCCGCCTGTGACTCAGTGTCAGGACCAAATGAATCGTCTCAGCTTCTCTCCAACCTCTCGCTCACAGACACACAGACATAGCAACAAACACACACACAAATAAAGGTATATCACACTGCAACTTATAAGCTATAAATCCACCACTTCTCTATGGCAGGTGACTTTTAGAACTGAACTAAACAGCTGAGATAGCTAAACACAACCCAGCAGCCTATCCTGCTGCTGCTACTGCTAGTATTTTTTTTGTGTGCAAGCACTGCTTTGATTGAAACGGTCTCTTGGCTTCTCTGTCACTTCTTCTCTCCTTTTAAAACTGTATAATAGTGTTACAACTGTAGACTGAGGCTACCAAAGATCACCACAGAACGCCACAGGAGGTCTTTTCTACCTGTGGCCATCAAACTCTTCCCCTTTCTACAGGGAGGAGTCTAATATATCAGGCTGACTAATTAACATCATGTGCAATACAATCTTCAACACCACAGACTATATTATGTTCATAATGATGTGCAATATATCTGTATATTATATCATGCCATGTCATCTACATTTTACTCACTTTACTCCTTACCTTATTTTTTTATTTTCATATTTATATTTATATTATATATAGTTATTGTTACCTATTTTGTTCATTGTTTTTTCTTATATTATCCTATATTGTGATTGTTTTTTATATTGTTTTTGTAACTTTGGAGCAATCTGGAACCAGAATTTCCTTTGGGATAAATAAAGTTCTAGCTTATCTTATTTTATCTTATTTTAAAGATGTTTAATGCTGTTACAACCGTGTTTTTTTCTTGAGGTAATAGTTGTGTCTGTGTGGTGTCCAGGTTGTCAGTGATAGGTAGATTGATACACACTTTCCAGTTATTCCCAAGCCAGACTCATTATCTTAATTCGACAATTCAGTGATGAATGAAGGTGTCAAACTCTGTCCTAACGAAAGTAAATCCCCACTTTGTATAGAGAGAGAGCAACTGCTCAGTGTTGACCAATTAAATCTAAATAGCTATAATTTAATGGTATTGGGACAAAGCAGCTCTTGGTGGTTTGAGTTATATACTCGTAGCTGATTGGCTTGTCTCAAATGAATCACAGTACATAATAGAGGATCAATAAAGCATAGTATTGCAATATTTTGTGTGGCAAGATTATATCGATTCATGGTCGCCAAGTATCGATATTTAGCATCGTCGGGCCGTCGGTATTTTCGCTGTTTTGTTTTCTCCAGAAGTCTTAGCAAGGCTCACTTTTATGAATACACTGGAGATACTGGTATCATATGAAACTAAGATCTAAGGAATCTATAGGCACCATGTGCATCAGGATATCGTGTGGATGATAGTTGTCGCAATAATGCTGCAAAGTTAGGTTTTTTTATATTTTGTAAAAAAAAAAAAAAATTCTGAGCAGTGGAGCTGAAAATTTTAAGGAAAGTTTGATAAAATGCTGCAGTTGTTGTCGGCCATACATGTTTGATATCAGTTCAGTTCAGTTTGACTGAATACTTTGTTGGTCAGTCTGTGGGTTTGACTCTCACTGTGGAGAAATAAAAAGACTGAAGTGAGATGAATAGACTGAGAATTTTCTCTTATTTGACAAAACAATTCTTGATTGAATTTAATTTTGTGGACACAAAATGCAGTTGAACAGTTTAATCGCAACATATTGTATCGCGATACTTACCATATTGCAAAATGCTTAAAATCGCACTAATATTATATCGTGAATAAAGTATCAGGATAAAATCGCCTCTGGGGATTCCCACCTCTAGTTCATAGTTGCAAAACCATATGCTGGGAACTGCTGACATAGTAAGAGTGTGTGGCCAAAATTTCCCCACCTATTTATTTGATTTAGGGAGGTAAGCAATTGTATTTTGGCTTATTTAATTTAACTTCAGATAAGATTGATTGCTTATCAAATTTAGGGGTGTTTTTGTTTGTTTTGTTGGCCTTGGCCCAGCCTGCGTCTAGCTAAGCTGCACTCCAATATGGGATTTTGGGGAGATGGAGGATTCATTTCATGCTGTGTCTCAGCATAACAACCACTCAAGGTCTACACACAAGACTGTAATTATATACTGTCTGTATATAAGGCAAGTAGATACATAAATATGTATTAAAAATCAGTAAACAATATATTGTTGGACAAACACTTGACCTGACTATACACACTACTTTATGTAAAGGTAAGTGGCTGCAATATAATGCAAAGAACAGTGGACTAATAGAGTATGAGTAGTTCAATAAATGAGATAGAGGGAGGCGGTGTGTAAAGCCATCAGGCTCTATACAGCCTAATCTAAATTAAAAGATGGCATACACACAATAGACTGAGAGGCCCGTTTTAAGTGGCCACATATCAATACTCAAACCACACCACTCAATACAGTTTGTGTGTGGTCAGCATCAACAGCATGCTCAGCACTACTGGACACTGCACAAGTCATTACCTGGAGAGGATCACACACAGACACACACATCTGACTGAAATAAATGTGAATCAGAATCAGGTTCATTGCCATTAGCCAAAAGTGGCTGCAAAAGAAAAAAAAAGTCCTGCAATAAACAAAACAAAAATCTGACAAAACACTATGTATTATTTCTAAAAGTCGAGTGGAGTTATGTGGCGTTAAAGAGGAGAGCATTTACAGTGAATGATGAATAAAAATTATATAGTATTGTTCTTTTTTTTCTCTTTTTAACCCTCCTGTTATGTTTGTCTTTTCAGGAACAGCAATAACCCGGGGCATGTTTAATCATCCAAAAGAGTCAGAAGCTAAAAAATCCCAGGAAAACATTGTTTATATTACATCATTAACTCCATTACTAACCATCTCAATCAATATTTAGTGCAATGGTGTTCTTTACCTCTCACAGATCAGGTTCAATGAGGATAATTCACTCCTCTTCATAAAAAATGTTAAAACTTTTTTTATGTACACTGGAAAGACCTACATAAAAATATATTGGTTTTACATGACATTGATTTATCATTATTTTTTTTATCTTACATTTTTTTTATTTTTATGAAAAAATACTTCTAACATTTTTTAAAAAAAAACATGAAATGGGTAAATTTGACTTGAAAAATAAATCCTCTTTAATTGAAAAGGAGGATTTAAGACATTTTCTGATTCTGATTTGCTATTTAGTTTACTGGTTTATTTAACAGGGACCATGTATATCATATCTATACATCTAATTTGCATGGAGCCCTTCACAGGCTACAAATGTCATAAGCACGTATACCCTCCTGCTCACACACTGTCGTGGGGGGAAAAAACCCACTCCTCTCATAGAAGCTCATTAAACTTTACACCCCGGCAGCTCCACGGTGAGTAGGATATGGTTAATTGAGCCAGTCAAAACTGTTAAATAGTTAATATCTCCAACATGCAAACCGTGACCTTATAACGCGCCGTATGTTTTATTTATCAAGCAAATGTATTGATGTATTATTCTTCAGTCTACACTTCCACTTCCCACTGCTGCTGATGTTTTTGAAGTATAACTACACCTGCTTGTGCATTATTTAAAGCAACATTTACGGCCACTTTAAAGCGTGTGATTTTATGTGTGACTGTTTTATAGTTTAGCCGGTGGATGTCCATGCAAGGAAAAAAGAGAGAAAAGGGGAAAAAATGGTGTAGTGTGTGCACTGAGGTAATACTTTTCTTTGAAATGTGGACTGGGGGGTAGTGCAGCATATTCACTGCTCAATGGGCAATGAAGGGCCATAACCGTGTGTGTGCATTAACAGCGTGAGTGTGTTTTTACCTCACAGGGGACAAGGCTCGCTCTAATTACTGCTGCCTACAGAGTTACAGGCTTACCCTTTCCTTCAACTCCCCTCACTTACCCCTCTTTCACCTCTTCCTTTTTACCTTTTCCTCCTTTATTTTTTATTATGTCTCTTTCTCTCATTAACCTCATTTCTGTTCTTTCCTATCCATAGCTTACCTCGCTTTCACCCTTTCATCTCACCGCCTCGTTCGGCATGTCGCCCCTTGGTATCAAACACTTCTCTCACAGCACTTAACCTCTAAGATCACCTCCTCTCCTGCTCTCCTCTCTCCCTGTTTCTTCTCTCGCTCCAGCTTTAAATAAGAAAATGAGAGGATGAAAAGGAAAATCTGGATGAGACTAGGGCTGGGCGATATATCGATATAAAAAAATAATAATATATTTTTAAATGTGATATGGAATTAGACCATATCGCATCTATTGATATAGTTCTATTTCTTTTCCTTTCTTTATATAAAAATGTTGCTCTTACTACGGTTATCACATTTAGTTTTTTGTAATGTTCGCAATCCTTTCCATATAAATGTATTTATTTCAGAAAAAGATTGGCCAATTTAATTTCACAGGCTATTTATTTAAGATATTTTTTATTTATATGTGCACTTTATGGAGCTTTGATTGAAAAAAAAGGTACTCTTGTTGTCATACAATATTTATGTTCACTTCAATAAACAGTTTCAATAAAACTACTTGTGACATGTCATATTTGACTTTGACAAAACATTTGCTCCCACTTTGCGATAAAAATATCAGGATATATATCGTATATCGATATTCAGCCTAAATATATCGGGATATGACTTTTGGTCTACTTCGCCCAACCCTAGATGAGGCTGGATTTTTGTTTGTAATACTTGCAAGACAAATAGGAAATCTGACTTTTAATGCTCTTTAATAAAACATCTAACAGAAAAAGGGGGGGAGAGTAACTCAAAATACATTGAAAACTAAACTTACACACTCATCACTATCAAGTCCAACATCTTACAGAGACACAAATCTGTTAACTGAAATAGATAATAGATGGAATGGAGAGAGAGACGAGAGATAAACAGCCTCAGCCACAAATGAAGTAATCAAACACACCATCAGGAAACTAATAACAGCATGTCATACCATACACTGCTTTTATTTATGACTAAATAATTTTGCTTGTGTTTTGGAAATACTTCCACAATAAGATAAATTCTTCCATTTATTTTTTAAGTTTCCACACTGACCTCAGAGACCAACTCTGCCCACCGGCAATATATTTTCTATGAAGGTTTTTATTAAAAGAGTTATTTTTATATCAGGGTTTTAGACAAATGGTGGAAAAAGCAAAGATATTGAAAAGTAAAAAGTGTGCACAAAAACATATATCCACACTGCAGACTTTTTGCTACTTTACAGGACTTAATTGATATATATATATATATATATATATATATATATATACACACACACACACATATATATATATATATACACACACATATATATATATATATATATATATACACACATATATATATATATATATATATATATATATATATATATATATATATATATTCAGTACTATGCAAAAGCCTGTTTTGATAACAGATGCTTTTCTTTTGAAAGGACAAAAAGAGTCTTCCTTTCGATCGTAATACTAACTCAAGTGAGATGAAACTGTAAAGATAACGATGGGAGTTTAATGTTTTATGTTTTAGCCCCCGAAGAGGCATGAGGTTAGTTTTTTGTGTTTTCTGTTTAAATAAGTTATGGGTCAAATTAAACTCAGTAATTCATGCTAGCAAGGTTTCATACAATAAGCTAGTTTTGCTCAAATTAACACTCTTGTATTTCTGTGTGTTTTATAATTGTTATTGCAACTTTCAGTTTTCAAACTGTAGCTTTATCCAACTCAATTCTCAGCTCATTGGTTTATTGATGTACAGCCACAGAACTGAACGCTCAGCCTGTTTCAGTTCAGTGATACTGATACATAGTCAGAGATAAAATAAAAATAAAAATACACAGATGGATTAAAAATTCAACGTGATCTACCAAATTCTTAACAACCATTAATCGATCATTGATTTATTCCAATCCCTACTAAGTGCCATTTTTACATTTTCTTGTGAATGAGTGTGCCATAATCAACATTCAGATTAACATAAAAATGAATTATGACACTGCAGCAAAATGTATCTTTCCAACGGATCTGTTGTTTTATTTAGCCTATTTATTCCATTAATATAGGTCACTGTTCCTAAACAGGGGGTCCCAACCCTAACTAGGGGCCAACAAAGCTTCACAGGGGGTCAAGAGGGAGATTTTAAGGGGTTTAAAGCTGCGTTCTGACCTAGAAAGTACCAGGTAATGAGTCCATCTGGTACTTTTGAAAGAACGAAAAGGTTACAAAAACATGATATCAGAGTTGAAATCATAAACCCAACCTTACAGAAATCTTGTTCATCAGGAATAAACGTAACAAATAGTTGTTGTTTTTTTACCTGCTGTAGTTGCAAATCATACACACAGTTCCCATTTCAGCTTTAAGGGAGATTCTCTCATTTATAAAATGTTGCAATAGCAGCAAATGTCAAAAAGGGAGAATTAAGTCTAACAAAGAGAGATATGAGCAGTATATAAGAATGCTGCCATCCTTATCTGAAGGTGATTCAGCATGCAGATGAGAGGGCACTTCAACATTAAACGTTTTTTTTTAATCTTGCACAGTTTTTGCTGGTGTGCCATTGGTTAAGCCACAGCATGGAGTACATATACTTAATCAATTTATTTCTATCATCTAGTCATTCCTTCTTTCCTTCTCTCCCTCCATATATCCCTGTGTTCATTTGTGAGGTTGTTTTCTTCCACAATGAAGACGAACAGAACAAACAGGAAGGCCGAGTGTAACTATGCTTGATTGACCCACATTTAGCTGCAAATTGAAGAACAGTGAGGGAAGAGAAAGATGTACAAAGATAATGGACACCTACAGCTTAATTAGACCTGCAACCGCTCTCCACTTCCTGATAGTGTTATTACTGGGCTGTCGTGGGAGGCAACGTACACACACACACACACACACACACACACACACACACACACACACACACACACACACACACACACACACACACACACACACATAAATGCATGAAGATACACCCATAAAATATATTTTTTAAATCAGTATTGTGGCTTTTGGGGCTTTGCAAACAAGGGAAGTAACAGAAATAGAGAGCTACACACTTGCAGTGTTTTTTTGCCTTCATATTGAAAGTGAACAAGAAAATGGAAGTAAACAGGAAATAAATTGGCTTGTCTCATGATGTCATGACTCATGTTTGACCTTTTCCCTCTCTCGGCACCTTTGTGTTGAGCAGCAGGCGAAAACACAATTTGCATCATTTTGGTTTGTTTCTTTCATTGTTCTCATTATGACTTCTGCCTGTCAGCAACTTCCTTTTCATGTCATGTCCTTTATAATTTCTTCTGTCCAACTGAGTAATCAGTTTAATCACAAACCATAGCCAAGTGTCACCGCAGTGCACATTTAAAGACTGTGTTTTCTATAATTGACTATTAAAAAGTGGAGGCACATGTGATTTTTCAGACTGGCTAAAAACCTGTTAGTTAAACAGGCACATCATACGCACATGCTTGCACCCTCAGTGATCCAAAATACGTTTTAAAATGTACAAGTTACGACATCATTGCTTGGGCATAATTTCACAGGAGCTATCTGAGTAAGAACAGCTGATTAACAGTGAGTCAGAAGGAATAAATTACCTCTTGTTCTGTCATTAGTGGGAACAGAATGATGGGGCATGAATATTCATGACCTAACACCACAATCTGTATGGAAAGTGTACGGCTACTCATTTGCATGTGCGAAAGATTTAATTAGACATATATACACACACAGGTCTCTTAAAGCCTCCATCTGTGTGGGAAAAGTTAGGATGAAGGGGAAAAAACAGTAAAAAACAAACATTAGGGTCTGATGTCTGACCTGGGAAGATAAAAGTTTCTTTGGGAAACTATTGTTTCCTTTCATAGTCGACTTTGTTAAGCTAACAAACAGTTGTAAGTTAACATTATGTACCACAACAACATCTGCTGTATAAAACACTTCCACATTATCACTTACTAATGAATAAATAAGGAAAAATGCACATTAGAGTGTGATAAACTTTCCTCTCTGTGTTCCCAGCCAGTCTGCTTGACTATATTTAAATATCAGCGTCATTTAAAAGAGCAACCAGCAGCAGATACAGTGTATCAGAGTGTTTCAAAAACTCAGATGGCCAGAGAGGCTGCTTAACGTATGGTGTGTTGGAGTTAAAACACTGAAAGAATGTCAGAAAGAATGGTCAAAAACGCCCCAAGGGACATTTAGCACAAACCCGCCCATTTCATATAGCCAAGCTTCCATCAATAGTGATCACAATTTTTCTACCCAGATATTAAAACATGGCAGCCCTCAAAAAACAACACCGTAAAGCATGCAACTGTGCAACTGACTAAGTGCAGACGTTCCTCCGTTTGGTTGGAAATAGCGAGTGTCACGTTGAAAACGATGTCGCAGCAGAGGGAAACAAAATAAAGAAGTAAAGGACATGGTATCAGAAGGAGTTTGGCAATGATGGACACTGGTTAGCATCATTTTTATTTGTTTATTTGTTTCATTTGTTAGTTTGTTTGTTAGAAATTGATTTTCTAAATGTGTTTCATCTTGCATGGTCTTGACACTTTTAAAAATGGTGGGGTTGCTTGATTTCGGCTGGAGGCTGAAATATATATCGGCTGACTGATATTATCAGCCAATATTGGCCTATCAGTATCGGTGTATATGCTGTTTGATATGTGCCATTATGGAATAATACATAATTTATGGAATTATGGAATATATACACAATATATAATGCAAAAAAAATGTTACTTGGCGTGATTTAGAAATGGTATTAGCTAGTTTTATTTTTTTATTTTTTTTTAAATAGCAATCAACTGACATTATAAGTAATGATGTTTATTTAGCTATTAATTTTATTCCTATTTATTCTTTATTTTCTCAGTTGGCTGACAATGTTAGACATTGTTTGTATAATGTATAATAATGTATATAACAATGTTAAACATTATTTAATGAAGTTAAATGGTCGAGAAAGTAGCTCGCATTTGCAGAGGTGTAAAATCAGTGCACAATCCACATCAAAAATGACTATTTTCATTCCAGCTCAAAAAATTACTATATCGGCCACCAAATCAGTTATCGATGAATTTCCCCCCTTTAAATTCAGGATAGGAATACAAAAACTCAGATATAGGTTGGGCTCTAATTTTTGGAAGCATTTTTTTTTTTACATTTACTGATTGCAACCAAAGGAGGAAAGCAGAAGAATGATGGGTTGAAATGTAAAAAAGGGGAATTGTCACTGCTGAGGATTTAGTTTCAGTTAAGGATGGATCACCCAAACCTACATCTTACATTAACCTTAAATAATAACTGGTAAAATATCAGTGAGTATAAAAAAACCCAGGTCCTAACAAACAACTACGACACACACACACACACACACACACACACACACGTGACACTGTCAATGGTGAGGGCTGTTCCACACTTATGCTTCTGAATGGTCCACGAGGAGTTAACCCACTGACAAACGAGCACAAAACGAGTGCAAACATCTGTGACTCTCACTTCACCTATTCTTTCTATTCTTCCGCTCTTCTCTCACTCCCGCCCTCTGCTCATAGACACGCCTCCCTTTGCTATCATTGGCAAATGGATTCCTGAGGGGATGGATGACTGACAAGTGTGCTGTGATAACGAGCGCATGCATACACATGTAGGTAGACACTGTATGGAAGCATGCATTCAAATGCAAGCAAACACGCACACAGACACACTCACACACACACATGATTGGCAGGCATGACATCAATCTGTGACACTCTAATGACTTTCTGTCATGATGTTTGATTGGCAGCTGGTGGGTTCTTCCCCCCCTTTCAAGCATGTGCTCCCTAATTATGAAACAATGGCAGGCGATGTCTGGTCAAAAGACTGGCTTTTACCTGCATAAAGAGCTTAAAGCAGCATTGTTGCACAAATTTTGCGTTGCATTTATCCAAACCGGACCATACTGTTTGCCTGCTATGCAGCATATGTGACTGAGCTACTTCACCCATATCCCTCTGCTCGCTCCCTCCCATCAAACACGTTAAATTTATTGTCTGTCCCACGCACCCGCCTTAAGAGTCGGGGCGATCGAGCCTTTGAGTCAATAGCTCCCAAACTTTGGAAAGCACCCTTACAGTCTGCGGTGTCTATGGATTCTTCTAAATGTTAGATTAAGAAATATCTGTTTAGACAAACATTTAGATGACTGTATGTACCTGGTCAACTAGACGTCTAGGTTTTAATTGCGTTTTCCTGTTGTATTGTGTTTTTCTGTGTTTGCCTGTATGTTGTTGTATGCCCTTGTAAAGCACTATTTGCCTGTGAAAAGTGTTTTATAAATAAAATTTACTTACTTACTTAAATGCTTGCGAATCAAAAGTGTATAACATGCACCAGATATATATATATATATATATATTCTTTATTTCCCTTATTTTATAATTAATTAATGATTAATTCTTATTTTACCTATTTCTACTTGCGTCCCATAGACTAGAATGTAAAAAAAATATGTTTAATTACGTAAAATACCACCAGCTGTGGTTGCCAGAATTTCACTGTAAAAAAAGTGGGTTCACTACTGTAATTTTCAAATGTAAATATCAGTAAAAACTCTCATTTAGACATAGTAGTCCCTTGATTTTTTATGTGATATTCAATTCTTTATTTCACGCCCTATTTCTTTTTACTGTAGTTTGTACAAATGTTTTTTTTTCAGGGTTGTCAAAAAAAATGTAAACTAATCGATAGTAAAAGTTAGTATCTGATTAGAAATTAATTTACAACAGTATCGATACCATCAGTGCCGCCTGTACCTCCTCCAGTTGCAGGAGGCCCTCCCCTCACTAGCAGCTGAACATGTGATCACTAGTTGATGTTCAAAACAAACAACATGGCAGGTGCTGCTGCTGAAATCGAGCCTTCCCTACCACTTTTGGTCGAAAATGATAAAAGTAGAAGTGCCGTATGGAAATATTTCAATTATGAGGCAGACGACTTGGAATGGAAGGTGAAAGATGTCGATTAGCCTATTAGCAAGGAATGCTACATAGTGGTAACCAAGTCAAGTAGCACAACAAACTTGGCAAAACATCTGAAAGACAGACCCATGGTCTTTATAGGGAATTCTGAGAGGTCATTTAAGTTACAGTTACCACAAGATACAAGTATTAAAGTGTCATCAACGTTAACCTGGCTGGTGGCACATGTTAACGTTAGCTGTTTAACGATTAGTAATTAGCTGATAGCAACATTAGCCGTATGTTACGTTATCGTTAAGCTAATGGCTAATAATAAAAGCAAATGTTATCAGTTCTGCTTGTCTGTAACATTATTAGACTGTTAATTGATCAATTGCTTACTTGCCTTAAGTGGCTTATTAGTGGTCATTTAGTCATTTATGGTTTACACTACTTCACACAACTGAAAAATATTGTTGTCATTGTTGCTGGTTTGTATTTGTATTTATTTTATATATTTTTCCCTCCCTCAGACAACCTAAAAAAATAGGTGTCGTCATTGTTGCTAGTTGTTTTTTTTTTATTTTTTTATTTACACTACCTCAGTCAGACAACCTATATATATTGTTGTCTTTTTTTGCACTACCTTTTTATTTATATTTATATATTTTATATTACTGTCTTGTTTGTATTTTTTTTATATTTATTTCAAAAAGAGAAATGTATGCCTCTTAATTTTTTTGTCATTTTTTCCCCTGTGGTATCGAAAATTATATCGAGTATTGAGTCTGAAATTCTAGTATTGTGACAACCCTAGTCCACACTGTTAAACAGCTTAAAAAGTGCTGTTAAAGTTTGTTAGTATAGTTTTTTGTGATTTTAAAATTGAATAAGAAGGGAAGAAACAGATACCCTTGCTATTTGGCAATATCCAGTAAAAGCACCCTCATAGTGGAGATTGGCTAATGGTCCAAACCCTGCAGCACTTTAAGTCTAACAGAGATGCTGCATTATGGCCAGCTGGAGAAAGCAGAAAGAGGGAAAAATGAGGCAACTATGGCAGAGAGTGTAATTATAGGCATCAGTGAGAGGTAAAGAAAGGGAGCAGACTCAATGCTCAAAGAAAACCATGGGGCTCTAATTGTAACCTTAAGTTGCTGTGCTTTCTTTCTCTGGCTTTTATTCTCTGAATATGTTGCTCTTTGAGTTTAAAGTTTTGCTAGGGTAAACATAGCTTCTTATGAAAAATCTAGATATCTTCAGCAGACATATATGAACAAGGACACACATACACACATACTGTATGCTCACAGAAAGCAGCAACAGAGGCTACATGGAGGCGAGTACAGCAGTGCACGATTACAACCAAGCAGGCAACCATGCATTTATTACCATTGATTCTCATAAATTCACACCACTTTAAATCTGAAAATGAACAGCATGCACACATACTTTACAACACACATAAACGTGACGCACTGGCAACTGCGTTGCCTGTCCCTTTTTGGTTCTGGTAGACCTTGTACATTTCCAGTCACACCTCATAGATTACCATATTTTCATTTGTACAGATTGCCTCCACACACACACACACACACACACACACACACACACACACACACACACACACAGACACACACACACACACACACACACACACACACACACATCACAGCACGGCTTGAAGAACCATACTCTCAGCTCATACTAATTATGTTTGTAGAGCATCAAGTTATGGTTCTCGATATGTATTTGTGCAATATGGATATCAGAGAGTTCCAAGATTTGTTTGAATATCAACCCTGAGCAAAGAGCAAAGATAGATGGTTCAGAGAGGAACAAAGGGCCACACAAGTGCAGACAAATTGGAGACAACACACACACACACACACACACGGTGTCTGCATAAGATTCACAGCAGCCATGTGCCAACTATATGACAACCATCTGACGGTGTGACCAATCATGTTTTATCACCACATGATTATTCATGACGGTAGGGTGGTTACTTTCGTGCGTTTACACACACACACACACACACACACACACACACACACACACACACAGATGATTGGCACAACTGATTGGCAGGTGGCAGCAGTTCAGATGACGGAGTGAAGGAGCCAGCTGTCCACTTTAAAGGGCATTTTAAACAAACATTCACAGCCTGACTTTAATGTCCGGGTTAATGATGTGAATGGCACATTACTGTAATTACACTCAACTTTTCTACACTCACACAGCCCCTCTTTATTAATGTTAAGAACTAAATTGTATACTGTTTTTTTTTGGCAATTACCATTTCATTGGATAAGCCAGCAAAGACAGTTATACAGAGAGAGAAATATACTTTTGGAATATATATTGCAAAAATAGCCGGTTTGTCTTTGTAGCTAGTGCATAGAAACATATTGTAGTGCATGGTAGAGAGATGTTGTGAGTCAAATGTGTAAACCAACCAATGACACACATTAATGTTTACTACTGTTTAAGACTCCTCTTCAATAAATACATAGTATTATAGGTATAATAGTCTATGTTAGGGCTGGCCGATATGGCAAGAAAAAGATCATGACATATTTTTTCATATCGTCTGATCTCGATTTATTATCACAATTTTTTATATTGTTTTTAAACTGCCAGTTTTAAAGCATCTGTACTGAAAACTAAAGAAACTACAGATTAGTTCAATATTGTATTATAATACAAAGTAAATAACAAAGCGAATTAAATAAGATGAACATAGAAAAATACTAAAACAATTTTTAATCAACAGTACAACAAATGTAGAAAAATAGAAAATAATACAATGAACTACTTAAGTCCTGAGTGTTTTTGCTGTTAATGTTTTGTTAACTTGTTTATTGAATTAAGTTCCATTCAGTAAAAACTTGTTTCTCTATCAGTTTTTATATGTCCCATGCACTTGAATGCACCATAGCTGTCCCGACACTATTGAATGCACAATAGCTGTTCTGACGCTATTGAATGCACCATACCTGTGTGTGAATTGCCGTGCTGTGAATGTTAGTTTTCTCTCAATACAGTGACGGATAGATTGTAATTTCCTTTGTTATTTCCCAACATTCACCTGTTCCTCCCTGGTTCATTGCTCCAAATCATGGCTGACATCTATTTTACTGTCCTCAGCTCCACGTTTAGCTTAATGTTCCATCTTTCTATTTACTTCTACGGCAACTTACAAACACTAGTGGAGCAGGAAAAGGTCGACTCTGATTGGCTGTTGTCATGCACATTTCCGACCAGTTTGATCAAGTAAATATACTCACAGCTGATCACCATAATCAACCTGAAATTTATCACCATCACTAACCTTGATCGAAAAATTGCCCAGGCCTAGTCTATCTCATGATAAAGTGTATACTCCACAGTCAATGATAGAAAATCAGCACCTATATTGTTTGTAGCAACTACAGCACTGCTTGCAAGGTTCAGAATTCTATATTGTTTTGACTATGCATATCGTCATATGGCCTAGCTCTACTTGGAGTGAGGTTGAGTATCGAATACCACCTCTCCTCCAGACCATTAGGCCAATCAAATCTGGCCTTAGATGAATATGACAAATCAGCAGCATGGCCTAGATTGAACTGTACTGAATAGCACCAATTTGCCTTCTCAGTCTACATCCATTACATGCAATCAAATGCAGATAGGGAGCTGGAGCTGGAGGGAGCGGACCGAGAGCAAAAATTGGAATGATGATGCAAAGATTACAGGGATGGCGGTGTGAAGAGAGAGGGAGAGAGGTTACAGAAAAATGGCTGAAAAGTGGGGGCGGAGAGAAAGGGTGTGATTATCACTGGGCTCTAATCAAGGCCCTCTGATGGTGATGGGGTGTAGAGGATAGGTCTTAAATATCCGTCGGTGTATTAAATGGTTTCTCAAGGCACCGAAGACGAGACGTGTTGGGGGAATTAGTGGTTAGATGAAAGGATGGATGGGAGGATAGGTGCAGGAAGGAAGGCTGTGTTAGATTAAACTGGAGATGTTCAGTCATGTGTGCAGTCATAATAACACGTGGTAAAAGAGAGATGGGTGAACATAGGAAGGGATTGGGCCTGACCTTCTGCAAACTCTGAAGCACTTAAAATATTGCTAAGACTGTAAGAGAGAGTGGTAGAGTGAAGGAGGTGGGGAGTATAGTGGTGTGTCATGTGTTACCTTTGTGCTGTAATGGGAAAAGCAATTGAGGATTGTGGGAAGACGAGGGAGTGATTGAGATACTCAGGTATGTAATCCGTGCAATTAGAGGACTATAAGACATTGTGCCACCAATGATCCTTAGGTCAGACATATAGCTTGGACCACAAAAGATAAGAATGTGTCAAAATCTAAACTAAACTGTATAAATCTATGATTGTGTTTGACTGTCATAAGATAATTTTTGCTAGTATTTTAAAAAGCACTTACATCCTATTGGACTCAAACTTGACCCATTGCACTTACTCCTGTGTTGTTTCTTGACCACATCTTTGCTTGTGTTGTATTAACTCAAATGTATGTCACTTTGAATGAAAAGCGTCTTCTAAATGACATTGTAGAATTGTAGAAATCAATAGTGCTAGCTTGCATATATTTATAATATGTTGGATTTTCTGTTGTGTCACTTTTTCTTCCCATCACTCATTAATTCATAAAATTGAATTTAAATTTTCCAACTTACCACTAGTGGTGCTGCCATGAAGACAACTTTTCAACCTCCACCATGGAGGTGTCATGTTTTCGGTTCAGTTTGTTTTGTCTGTTTGTCAGCAGGAAATTGTAAAAAGTTCTTGCTGGATTTTCATGAAACTTGGTGGAAGTGTGTAGCATGGATCAAGAAAGAACCACTTAACTTTTGGATTCAATCATTTGGCAGATACACAAATTAATTTTCACTTTCTTAACATTAACGTTGTGAAATAGGGCATAGCCTTAGTAGAGGTCTGAGCTCTTAGTAAAATAAAAGTGAACATGATCTTATTTTTGATGCTCAAAGCAACATTGTATTGAGTTGAAAGAAAAAGGAATTTCATAGAAACCCTTAAATGGAATAATCCACAGACCTTACTATCGGTGGTGTTCACTATTTTTTAATGAAAACGATTGTAAAAGAGGCCTATGGATGTCTTTCAAGATTTGGTTGAACTGACCCATTATCAAGTTTGAAGTACCAGGGGCTTTTTCTCCATGTGTCAAGATCTCGTTAAAATTGTATTTAAGGATCGAAGAATTCCATTATAGAATAAATATATGTTATTTAAAAATGTGGGGATCTAAAGGCCATGTAATGATGTGGCCACGGACAGTGAATTTTGTATATTTTATACAACCCAAAGTTGCATATTGATTGGTTGAAGTGGCTACAGGGCTTACACCTCAGGGGGATCTGACAAAGATGGAGGCAGGAAGATAAACAAGTCTGACTTAAACTTAAACTACCAATAAATAAAGTAGGAGAAGAAGAGAAGGAACATGCTGTACAGTACACACCACAAACCTGTATCCATCCTCCCTCCCATCCATTGAAATGTTTCTCTTTGTTCATTAAATTGATCTGACATAATTATGAACAGGCTTAGGGCATAAAGAGCCATTTACACACTAGACTGCATGACAAAGGCACCATTTTAGCATCATAAAAGGCATATTATGAGAGAAAGAAAGCACACTGAGGTGAGAATGAGGAAACAAGGTGGAAAAGAGGTGAAGAACCTAAATTGAGTAAAATTACCGCACATTAGTCTAATTGCCTAATATTTCACTTTAAATAACATACCATTTTGGGCTGTAATCCTTGTGATAAAATCTGACTTTGAAATCTGGAAGTGTTTCTTGTGTTCTGGTTCACACAGACTGCTTTTATAAGTGTACTTTGAAAGGCTGCGGCTGAACTTTCACAATCAAATTGCATGCTGATGTTTTTCCTAAGATCTGTATCTACGTAATGGTCATGTGAAATCCAATTTTAGAAACAACCATAGGGGAAAATCCTGATGTCAGGTAGCAATTAAGGTAGAAAGTACAAACTGTTCATTGAAACACTTTGACCCATTCATGCTGTGCTTCTACTTAAATGCCCCATTCACACTAGAATATATAGTGTTGAAGTTAATCACATGAAGTAGTTCTGATGGATAATTTTCAGCGCCTCTTAAGGAAATTGGGGCACTGCTCTTAAGAGTGGTCTTTGTGTGCCTGTGAGCATGTGATAGTGTTTCATGAGGGGAAAAAAGACCTCAGTGTTCATGTTTGAGGGATATTTTTGACGGTGTGTGTCAGGCTTGAAAAATATCGATATTCAATACCACAGGGGGTAAATTGATACAACACTGGGTGCATAAAATGTAAGATTTTAATATATAATCAGTGGTGGAAGACGTATTCAGATCCTTTACTGCCACTACAAGTAAAAGTCCTGCATTCAAAACTTACTGAAGTAAAAGTACAAAAGTATCAGCATTAAAATGCACTTGAAGTATCAAAAGAAAAAAAAACCCTATTTTGGATGTCCGCTGAAGTTACCAAATATGATTCCCGATAAAGGGTTAATTGGATTCTACGATGTGAAATAAAGGCAGGATTTTATCAGTTGAACACAGGTTATCGCAGGTCATGAACACCAGTCAGTTGTGTGTTATAAACTAAATTAAGACTATATTAAAAAGTATTGGCTGTATTAAATAAAAAAACCAATTCATACATATTTGTTAATCTCATACCAAACACATTATTTGTGTACAACAATACAGTGTAATACGTGTAGAAAGAAGAATATGGCTATTGATTCCATATAACACCCAACACAAGCTTACAAAATGACCCTCAAACACACACCAACTTTCTCAGCTAAAAACGGTTTAAGACGTCATGTGCTGGGTAGAAGAGAGTTTACGAGCTACTGTAGGTACTGTAGACATTCTGCATACACACAAACATATAAATAAACACAAAAGCACACAAAAAATCACACAGTCACAGTGTGTCACCTACCTCAGCAGGCTGAAGCCTATTTTCTTGCTCTTCTTCTCCGTCTCCTCGGGCTCCTCTGCTTTCTTTTTCTCTTTCTCCTTTGCTTTCCCCTTGTTGTTCTTCTCCTTCTTCTTTGTTTTCGGTTTCTTTTTCTTGTCTTTTTTGCCTTTGTCCTCTATCCGATCCCCAACCCCCTGGCGGGATGAGCTACTTGCAGGGGTGTCCCGGCCTGAACTCAGCTCCGAACCATCATCTAGAGGGAAGAGAAGAAGAAGAAGAAGAAGAAAAGGAAAAAGATGGGGATTAGAGAAAAGGCGAGGAAAATGGTGCATTAAAAGTTGTAGTAAAAGAAAATAATTGCACTTCCATCATTTTGTCAGATTCAAATCAACTAACCTCAATGCTTATAGAAAAGATGAATGTAAACATTAAGTTGAAGTGATAAAGTCTTTGTAAAATGGAATTATCAATAAAAAGTTTAATGGAAGTGCAAAACCCAGTGAAAGATTTGTGATTGAAATCTTGTTACTCTCATAAAATGGATCAATTTCACCTGTTATTTATGTACAACTTCCCTGCCTTTTGTCCAAAGCAAATTATTTTTTTGCCAGTTTGATGCAAACAAGGACAATTTAGCATTTCTTTTGTATTTACATAGTGTTGAGTCATCTGTATTGTCAAGAACCATCGCTGTGTCCTCATTTTCCACATGAAGAAGAAGTCGGTGCTGTACAGAATGAGTTCCAGTGGCACAAAACAATGGAGGCTTAAGCATTTAGTCAATGCTCTTTGCCAGAGTGACTCATTATAGCAGTGAAATCAAGAAAACCCACAACATAACTCAGTCCAGGTCATCACACGAAACACAAGCATACACACAAACAAGAAGAAACAACAATGTACAAATCCACAGAAGAACAGCCCACATAACGTTTAACTTTCAACTTCTCCATGGCACATTTATTAACTTTACTGTGATTTAATTAACTCTTAGAAATAAGAAAGAGCAAATGTTCAAAGTTTAAACTGTGATGCCTCATTACTTCTTAGACAGACTGGAGACCTGGCCTTGCATTACAATCATCACACACACACACACACACACACACACACACACACACACACACACACACACACACACACGCACACACGCACAGACCACCAGACGACTTGTCAGATTTGATAAGATAACCAAATTAGTTGCTTCAATTGAGATTTACTTCAGACTTAATTACAAAGGCTGTCTAGCAACGGGATGGAATTGTAATTGTGTGTGTGATGAGTGTGTCTGTGTGATGAGTGTTTGTGTGTGTGTGTGTGTGTGTCTGCAGATGCATGGTTTCATGCGACCAGAGCAAATATCCCTATGAAACTTTTTAAAGCTTTTCATCCAATGATCACCTGTATATACTGACACACACACACACACACACACACATTCTACCACATTGCACTAAACCAGCAAGTTATGGCTGTAGAGAGAGTTTAACCCTTTGGATCCCGCTAGTGGGTTTGAAAAGTATGTTTTCATTTTATTTTTTTAAATCCTTAAAATTACACAATTTATAATCTACAGAAACTGTAAAAAACATGCACCCGATTTTCCACTTTCCAACAGTCCTTGAACAAATCATGTGTGATAAACGCTTCAATTAGTAATATTAAATTAAACTAAAATAGTGCCATTTCATTTAAATCACTTCATTCCACGTGTCATTCAAATTGTTGCCAAAAAATGAACTGTTTGCACTAAATAGTTGAGGTGAAAATCACCAGAGGCCCCACGATATAATTTAATCCCCATATTATTGTGATTTTAAGCATTTTGCGATATGGTGAGTATTGAGACACAATATATTGCGATTTTACTGTTTAACTGCATTTTGTTTCCACTAAATTAAATTCAATCAAGAATTGTTTTGTCAAATAAGAGAAATTCTCAGTCTATTCATCTCACTTCAGTCTTTTTATTTATTACGAGTCAAACCCACAGACTGACCAACAAAACTGAATTCAACTGATATCAAACATGTATGGACGACAACAACTGCAGCATTTTATCAAACTCTCCTCAACTTTAAGCTTCACTGCTCTGAAGGATTTTGAACGAAAAAAGCCTAACTTTGCAGTGTTATTTCGACAACTTCGGTATCCTGACCCACATGGTGCCTATAGATTTTTAGATCTTCTAGTTCCATTTGATACCAGTATCTCTAGTATTTTCCTAAAAGTGAGCCCACTACGGCCTCTGAAAAAAAACAAAAAAATACTGAGGGCCCACCAGCGCTAAATATTGATACTTGGCGGCCTTGCATCGAAATAATATTGCCATGCAAAATATCGCAAAACTATGTTGAATCGATTTTTCCCCCGACCTCTACTAACTAGATTCTGTAAAAAAAAAAAAAAAAAAAATACATAAAACTCTGTGCTCCTATGCACAACTGGGAGGCATGACTGACTCGGCTGAAACCAACTATCACATGACAAATATTCAGTGAATACCAGGCACCTGGGAAAATGTTTTATGTATAGATTCCATAATTACGTACATTTTTGTAAAATACATTATCTGTATAACTGTGTTATACTGCATGAAAGACATGTTTGAGTTTTTCTTTACTTCTACCAATGACTGTACTGTTTGCATAGAGCTGCAGGACTTATATAGCATTGACATATATTGCAGTGAAAAATGTGGCCACAATGAGTAAAATGTAACAGGAGCAGAAAACTCCCTGAAACTGCTGAGGGTCAGAGGGTTAAACACTCTTTAAAAAAAAGGCCAAGCCTCATTCACATATATGTTTTATTATTTCCTTAAATTTGTTCTTAAAACTGAACTTCAAAGTCAGGAAAACCTTCCATCTGTTTGACAAAAGGAGTGCAGACCACTGCTTTGTTCTGACTCACATGTAAAATTGGGTGAATCAAGACCTGTTGGGTTGAAATTGGAGCAACCTGTCAGTAGTCATTTATTCTGAGGTGTAGCGAACACTAAACATCAATGAACACTAAACATCAGAAGCAATGTGGCCAATAATGAACTGTGACATATTTCTACTATGTGCTGTCATATTAAGCCAGATACTGAGCTATTTCTCTTGGAATACTTTATATTTCATACTTCGGCCAAGTTAGGTGTGTTTTTATGGATTTGTTCTGTTTACGACTGATTCCCTTCTTGTGAAATGCGAAAAGACAGGAAAAGAATGAACAACTATTTAGCAATATAATCCGTCCCAGCTGACACGAGACATCAAAGCCAATGACTCAAAGCCTCTGCTGAATAGTCCTCTTGACAGCTAAATTCACTGGAAACTGTGAAGCTCTGTGGTGTTAGCTGGATTCAGCTCAGGATCCCACCAACACATCAGCTACACATGAACCCTCACTGCACTTAGACACCCAACATGTGAGCTGATCAACAATAGTTTAAAAAACACTACTAAACACTAACCTACTTTAAAAAACATACAGGTAGAAGCTGATAAGAATGTACATTTGACACTGAAGTGAAGATACATGCAGCGAGAGAAAAACATAGAGAGAAAATGTATACTTCAGAGAACTGCTCTCTGTCAATTAACAACAGCTCTCAAAGTGTTGAACATTCAGAAAGACGGTGACAGATGTGGCCAATGTGTGTGTGTGGGTGTGTGTGTGTGTGTGTGTGTGTGTGTTGACATGCCCTATTAGTCCTATCCTGTGTGGATGTAGTGATCTGAAACAGCCCGACTCATTACTCTAGTGGTGACTGATAAGAGCTTGCTGCTAATAACACAGCTGGGAATTGAAGTTCACCTTCCAGAGAAACACACCAAGCAGCTTCCATTTAGCTCCTGGATAAATAATTTTTAGAGGAGTGCTGCTGCTTAGTTTGGATGTGTTGACACCTTGAGGCAAGATGTTCTTGTGGTAATGCCTAATAGTCTTATAAGTTGTTATTTGTTATTTGACTCAGAATGGACATAGATGGACCTCAGCTCACGGTGGCTTTTCAAAATAAAACAAAAGGTAAGCCATGAGTATTCATCAGTCGCCATCAAAGAAAAATCCATCTTCAGGCAATGAAAATCTACAGAATTCGAACCATTAGATAGGAGGTATGCATTTCTGCATCAATTGTCAAGAGAACAAAAGTTACTGTGACATCACAAATAGGGATGTGGCTATAAATGTGGAAGTTTTAGTTGAACTACCTTTGTCTCTATCTTCAAATACATTTTTTCCCTTGCATTCATTTACAGACTGGCATATATATTCTAGAGATGTGAATCAGCAGAGGCCCCACAATACGATTTTATCCCAATACTTGACTCACGATAAGATATTATTGCAATTTTAAGTATTTTGCGATATGGTGAGTATTGCGATACAATATATTACGGTTTAACTGTTTAACTGCATTTTGTGTCCAAATAATTAAATTAAATCAAGAATTGTTAGGTCAAATAAGACAAAATTCTCAGTCTATTCGTCTCACTTCAGTCCTTTTATTTCTCCACAATGAGAGTCAACTTCTGGGAACCCAGAGAGCCTATTTTCATTGAGATAGCATTACGGCAGAGGTCACATGACCGCTTTGAAAAACACCATGAAACATCAAAAAAATAGCCTAACTTTGCAGCATTATTTAGACAACTTCCAGCCACGATATCCTGACACATGGTGCCTTAAATCTTCTAGTTTCATATGATACTATATCCAGTACATTCCTAAAAGTGAGTCCGCCTGGAAAAAAAACAATAAAGCGAAAATACTGACGTAGGAATGCTAAATATCAATACTTGGCGGCCATGAATCGATATAATATTGCCACGCAAAATATCGCGATACTATACTGTATTGCTGAATTTCCCAATTTTTTTTAATGTACAGCACAGAAAAAGAAAATGTCCCCAAAATTAATGGACAGACACCCTCTTCTTCCCTTACCATCATCATCTTCAGGTGGCCCATCGTAGGATTTGTCGATAGCTGCCCTGAAGCTCTCGTTGCAGCCTCGTCCTCTGACCATATTGGGGCGAGGTCGATGGAAAGGGAGCAGCTCGTTTTTCCTGTTAACCTCCGACATGGCGGTCTGGAGACTCTCCAAGGAACTGGACTTCTTTAAGCCGAGGGTAGGGCCCAGTTCAATAGGAGGTAATGGTGCTGGGGAGACAGAAATAAGACAGTGTGAGAGATATGTTGCTTTGTTAAGCTTGGGCTACAGGTGACTTACATCTCAACTGTAAATATCAGAATTACATTGTTTATCAATATTTTATGTAGCACTTTAGCTATTTAATAAAGAAGATGGATAAAAGTTTCATTATAATTGTCTATGGATGTTTCACTATGTTCCACCTGTCTTGTATGCATATTTACCATTTGTGCAAAAAATAAGTGGAAATGCCCAAACTTTGAAAAACTCTCCACAAGAAGATAGTATTGCCTGGCCGAGGTGGAAACGTTTATGAATAGATAAAAGATTTAGCGAATAAGTGATGACGTACACTGACGCTTCTGCTTTGCTGAAGAGATAAGAAAAACAGCATCAGATTAAAACGGTTTCCTTACAGATCCATTTAGATCTGATGTAACCTTTCTCACATTAACACATGAATCAAACTGAAATGTTTCATTTCTATTGTGTTCTCTGTTCAATGTTGTTTTTCACCATTTGAGGTCCAACTGACGCTCTTTTACTGTATGTAAGTTATCTTGTGGCGCCCTCTTCTTCTTCAGTGGTATAATGGCTTTCTGACTGGAGAATTCCATCACTTACTAGCTGTGTTTCAATTAAAGTCGAAGCAATTTTATTTTCGTTTCCATCGACTGCTTTAGAGCAAATTAATAAAGCTGCATGAACATAGTCGGTCAGAAGATGGCAGTGTAATATCTTGCTGTAGGCTAATCTGTCAGCAAACACTAGAAGAAGAGATTGCACAAGAGAGAAAAAAAAACACAAAAGAGGTTGCTAATCAGACAACTTTGGCCAGCCACAAGAGAAAATGGAGAGAAGTCTTTCAAAAGATGCTGACAGCAGAAACAACTGCTTCTTTTTCTTCTTTTGGGTTTTCAGGAACAGCTGATCGGTCGTGTGAGTTAAATGTTCGCTACTTCAAAAGGTATTTGGAAAAAGTGTTTCCATCTCCAGTTTAGCACATTTACTATTTTTTGAAAAAGTCAAAATCCACCTCAAGCAAGCTTAAAATTTGTATGTGCATTTTCGAAAGTTTTATCAAATTTTGGTGTTTCCATCGAGCTTTTCTCATGCAAATCTTCAAAATGCACATAGAAATGTATTAATGGAACACAACTACTCCGGATCTTAATGAAATAATTCGTAACATAAGCATACTTGTGTTGGATGGAAACAAGCATTCATTTTCTTTTGGAGATTTTCTCAAAATCCAGTTAAAAGTTGCGATACATTTGGATGAAAACCTGGAAAAGCAAACAACCTGATGAGCAAGTATAGAGTAGGAAATGTCCAGTTTTACTCCAAGTCTGATCAAATAGGTTTACCCTGCCAGGCCCCGCCTTGCTCTGATTGGTTTAAAAAGCCTGTGGAGACCCTGGCTAGGAGCCAGAAAAACAGCAACATGGATGGAGAAAAAAAAACAGTGATGCAGTTAACTATGCTGTTGTTGAGTTTGTGATGGATGTGAGGTCCGCTTCACTGTTACTGGTTCTCCATCCATCATCACAAGTATACCGTGAGAGATATTACTGAGGGAGGGAGGGATCCAGCAGAAAGGATGATGAAGAGCAGAGCGATGGAGGAGAAGACAGAGCGATGGTGGAGGTATTCAAGGGAGAGAAAGCTAAAGATCAGACATGTTGTGGAGATAAGTTATGAAGCTTTACGGTTTCACAGTACGTTAGGTCCAAAAAGCATTTTCTGCTTCAAGTGGACGAGATAGCAATTAATGCGATCCTGCTGCAGAAACGCAGCCAAAGCTAATGACATGCTGAGTGCTCAAGTTGGATCAAGTTCAGCCTGGAGCCCACTGTGATGTTCCCACCTCTTGTGAGGGTTGTGACTGTAAAACAAAAGACGGGATAGAAGGTAATGCGTGCTTCCAATTTGGCTTGTCACCTAAAACAGGGAGACACTGATGGTGGGCAAGATGTGGAGAAAAAAGGACAGGGGGGAGCAATGACAGGCAGAGAGCAAATTAAGTTTCCTCAGGGGAATACCATGATGGCGGAGAGGGAGACAGAGAAAAATGGGGAAGAAGGGAGGAAGGCTGGGCTGGCTGCCAGCTCAAAGTACTGGTAATCCTTACACACTCATACACACACATTTTGGATTCCTTGCTGGCTCTGGCTTGTCGATATGATGCCACTGTGATTCATGATAGCTAAACCTGCCTCACTTTAGCTAATGATTCCCTATACACACAACACAACTCCTGTGTGTGTGTGTTTTTTTCAGAGCATCTGAGATGAGAGGGCTGATGTGACTTCCACATCTATTTAAACAACCATTAACCAAACACACACCCCCACACACACACAAAGTGTAATAACGCGCATAAAATGTATGCACATGCATAATGTAAGTGTGCTGCTGGGAGAGGAGATGGACAAGGGCCATAACATGTGACACTCCCCTCTATAAACACAGCCCACACCACATTCAGATGCATACTGAGGTAGTAAACATCATCCCAGCGCTATGTGATTCATCTCTATTGAATTAAGCCTGAGTCTGATTGTGGAGCAGATACACATCTACAGAAATAAAAGTTTTCTTGTAAGCAGCACATACCATACTGGTTGCTTTTATTGTCCTGCTATAACAAGTCATAGCCCTCTCTTGTTTGTGTGAATCAAGTCGAGATTAAATTAAATTAAATCCACTCAAAAACAGGAATGTCATGTCCACATTTTGCAATTGTACCGCGATTACAGAAAACATTTTGATTGCATGACAGCCGCTGTGTTTCCCTTCAATCGTCAAGAGAATTTTAAGTGAAATGTTGGAAAAGCGAAATGCAATGTCAATGTTTGCATTGACTGTTTAGAGCAAATGCACTTGCAAAGCATGGCTGTAACCTGCCAGTTAACAGAGTTTACTAAACACCAATCAAAAAAGTTGCCTTGGTTACTTTACACAAGTACGAGAGAAAATGGAGAGGTTCAGGAATTCAATTGTTCTTTCATGTCAGTCAAGTTAAGCCCCCAGGGAGAGTTCTCTTTTTATAGCCATGATATCAGCAAGTTTAATAGAATGTTTACATCAGAAGTTATTCAATAAATGCATACATCCCATTTCATGCATCAACTGTTTTTGACACAAGCAAAAACCACCTCAAGCAATGTAAAAAAAAAATGTTTTTTGGGGCAGTTGAGGAAGCGGACAAATACGGGTGGAACTAATTCAAAAGCCACAACACATCGCCAAAACCACAAAACTACTTAACGCCACAAATACACAACACAAAGCCAAAAGCTCACAACACAATGGATGTGGGGATTGAACTGATGTTGATGATGACTTCTTCTTCTTTGGTGTTGTGGACAATAAAAAAACAGTAAAGGAAAGTTGGCCACTTAAGAACCCAAACCTTGTTTGATAGATAACTATGATTTCTATAGCTCTTTGATGTTCATAGACGAGTGTTGTTTTTGCAGTTTTGGCATTTTATGGTGGCTTTTGAATTCATTCGACCTGTATAGGCCACCATACTTTATCCAATTTGACCATTTCCATACAGTTTTTCTAAAGGGTTTTTTCAAGATGCACATACAAATATATAAATGAAAACTAGTGATAACACAACATTTACACTATGGCAAGTGTTGTTCTTAATAGTTCTAGTTGAATAACCCAAAACGAATGACGGAAACTTTCTGGACGCCAACATTTTTAAAAATACATAAAAAACAGAGAGCACAGTGGTGTACTCACAAAAGAGGGTCGCCTCTCCTGTGTGGAGGTTGAACATACAGGTTGTTTTTATTGTCCTGCTACAACAAGTCAAATCCATCTCATGTTTGTGGGAATCAAGTCTAAGTTAATCCTCTGGGGTCTATGATAACGTGGGTTTTTTCAAAGCGCCGTAACAAAAAATGAGGTGTTGTGGAGTGCTGCTGTCATCTTCACTCCAAATGACAGACTTGAAACGTTTTTTGTTTGACGTTCTGAGGTCATGTAAAACCAAATATATGATTGTTTTAATTTCATAGTACAAAAATATAAAGAGGCAGTCATGGCATTCTATAAAAATGGGGGAAGAAAGGGCTCTAATCATCTAACACTGTTCCTATTAATAAACATGTTTTTATGGTAATTTTTTGTGTATATTTTTTGTTCATATTTGCAACCTATGTTTCACATTTCTCACGTCTGAAACAGTTCATTGAGCATATTTGTGGTTTTTATTGTCACCAATAGTATTATTTTATGTCAGAATTCATGATTTTTGTGTATTTTTGGGGCTCAATATGTTAATAGATTGAACATGAGTATAGTTAATATTATGTGGTATATAAAGGGCAAATTGGCTCAGACCCCAGAGGGTTAAATTAAATTAAATCCACTCGAAAACTGGGAGTTTGCATGTTCTCCCCGTGTCAGTGTGGGTTCTCTCTGGGTACTCAGGTTCAAACCCACAGTCAAAAAACATGCATCTAGGTTTAATTGTTGACTCTAAATTGCCCGTAGGAGTGAATGAGAACATGGATGTTTGTCTTTCTCTATGTGTCTGCCCTGTGATAGTCTGGAGTCCTGTCCAGGTGTACCCCGCCTCTCACCCAATGTCAGTTGATTGGCCCCTGCAGATAAACGGTTAAGGAAGTAGTAGTAAAACAATTATCAAATGTTGAAACAAAGATTGTTTCTTCAAGATATCTTGAAAAGAAAATCCGAATCAAATGTTGCAAGTTTGCTCAACATTTTTATATATGTCACATGGTATGATAGGATATTGTTCCTGTTTTTAAACATCTGAATCTCACTGATGAGCGACTTAATAACTTCCAGCAGCTGAACGGGACTGTGGCCACCAGCCTGCAGCAAACTATAGCAAGAACTTAATTAGATCATTAGGATGTTAGATCCGTGGCCAAAGAGCACAGAAGAGTCCTGAATCTTAGGGAACATTTTTTTAAAAAAGACATTCCAATTGCTTAAACAAACAGTTTTTTCTGAGGCTGGGAGTGGCGTGTAGTATAAAGAATAGATAATCCACGGGGTTGAAACTCTAAGGACCGTGGATTAGAGCTGCCAGTAACATTTGAAACAAGGCCACCAAAAGCCTGAAAAAAACTCAACATGAATTGTCCAGGATTTTTTGATGTATTATTCCTTCTATTCACACTCTAATAAGAAACTCTTCAAGCCAACAAGTTTTCAGTTGCCAACAACATTCTGAAAACACAGGCGCCCTCAAAGTTAAACCCGCCTCTGACGTTTTTTTATTTCTCTCACAATAAATTCATAATCCGGCATACTCAGGGCTCAAAAGACATGCCTGAAGTTGTACACATCAGTGTTTAGTCACGCTTTGCTTTCTGTAGATTATTACATTTCACATGAAAAATATGCGTGTGATGTTCCTCATTTAAATTCAGAGTGAGGAGGCAGGGTCAGGGGTCACTTTCCACTGGGGATCTACAAAGTTTGAGGGCAATTGCAGTCAGTTTAAGAAATGGAACACAGACAAACGCACAATATGTACACACACTGCGACCTCTGAGTCCAAACGTGTGTGTTTGCACGGGGAAATAAATAGTATTATAAATAGCTTAGTGGTGTTGGGCTGGGTTATCAGGGAATGAACAGCGCACACACACACACACACACACACACACACACACACACACACACGTAAGTGCAAGTACACTGGGTGATGAGCATGCATCCACATACTCACTCTCTCACACACACACACACACACACACACACACACACACACACACACACACACACACACACACACACACACATTCTTTCTCTCTCTCTCACACACACACACACACACACACACACACACACACACACACACACACACAAACACAAACACACACACACACACACACACACTTGGTCTCTCACACACACAAAGTATTTTGCTGTGAGTAGCAGGATTTGTGTCATAAATGTAATTACTGCTGTCCAACTGTAAGATGATAGAATTAAGCTGCTTTTAAAGAGAGAGAGATAGAGAGAGAGAGAGAGAGAGAGAGAGAGAAGAGAGAGAGAGAGAGAGAGAGAGAGAGAGAGAGAGAGAGAGAGAGGATGACAAGTAAGACAAGAGTAACAAAGTGGTTTGAGGGAGAGGATAGCATGGAGAGTGGTGGGCTGGCAGAGAAAAAGAGACACAGTGAGAGGATGCTATAGAAAAAGAAACAAAGAGACTGATCCAGGGAGTTAAAGAGAAAGGATGGGAGTGACAACTAGAGAGAGAGAGAGAGAGAGAGAGAGAGAGAGTCAGAGAGAATAAAGTAAGAAATAAAAAAAAAATTAAAAACAAAACACAAAGAGAGAGAAACGCCAAGCTATCCCAAGGCTATTTTATTGGCAGGAAGGCAACGGGCTACTTTGAAAGTCAAAATTACACCAAGGAGCGGCTTGGCAGCGGGCTGCGGTAACAAAGCCAGCAGATTCAAAAACAGCACCGACTTCTAGCACACCAAATCACACTTTAGAAGCTCTCATAAGGAGATGCAACTCAATTTCTGCCTCTACATCATACACACCCAAAACCCTGTCCCATCAGAGGACGTTCCCTCGTGCTGTGACACCAAACAGCCAAAATACTTCATCCAACCCAGCCACCATAGCAGGATATAGTGTATAAAATAAAGCATTCTATACCTGCAACCACGGCACATATACTGCATTCTACATAATACAGCCTAAAGGCAATGACATGGCTCTATAACAGTGTTCTTATGTATGTATTTACATGTGTATCTGCAGGGACATATCCGTGGCTGTGGAGGGAGGATCGTTCCTCTAAGCAACAGTTCTTTGTGTTATTATTTGTGTGTGTTATGTGGTTCAATCTCCCAGCAGATGAAATGAGGTTTTGCTATCCCACAGGGCTCCATAATAATTGAACGGGCATCATAAACTGTAAAAACACGTGACATCATCCTCAGCCTCATGTCAGTATTTACTGGCTCCTGCTGAGTTTAATGCAGGTGCTGCTGCACTCAACAGCAGCAACTAAGAAGAAATATTAAGAAATTAGAATGCAAAAATGTCACGCAACAAGGTTTTGGGCTTTAAATGTGTCTTTTTAATGTTTTTTAGCAAGATAATGAATATTAACCTGATATTCTAAGTTCTACATTGATTTCCTCATGTATGCGTTTTGTGGAGAAGCCATGGGTTTCAGGCCATAATTCACTCATTAACTGACACAAGTATTATGTGACATTGTATGATATAAAATACTTTTCTGACTTAAAGGGAGTCTAGATGAATTTACACAAAAATGTTACACATTATTCCTTTAAAGGTGCAACATGCACATCCTCGTTAATTGATTGTTGGGTCTCCTTCCCCAGGTCTTCAAATACCAATGTTTTGGTACCGTCAAAGCCAGTGTTGTTTGTTTTTTTTGTTGCAATAAAAAATGTAATGCGTTACTTTTTCTTATCAAGTAATAAGTTAGTCGTTACTATTGTTCATGACATTACGGTTTGCAGTCTCGCGCTGATGCACGAGGATAGATTAAATGCTTCTCCTGGCTGTTCAGCTTGCGTCTATGCTTCCTTCAGACAGTCACCCAGCTGTTGCACTATGTCCGCCCGCATCGGCTATGAAGAGCCACATTTAAAGGCCCCCACACACCGCCCCGACGGGACCCGACGCCGACAAGCTCTTGTCCGACAATTCTGTCGCCTCTCGCCGGACAAGAGCGGGTGAAAAAAAGCAGTGAAACACACCGCCACAACGACTGCTGACTACACAGCAGCCTGTACGTTCTGCGCTTGCGAGAGATGCAATAAGTCTCCTTAACAACGGGTGGCGCTAGTCTTGTCACTGTCATCCAAAAAATGAAATCAGGAAACGACGTAACGGAGAAACCATAGAAGTAACCATGGAGATTAAAAACAAAGCGCACACAACATTAATCTTGTTATTAGTTTTGAGAAGACGTTTTGGACGTTTTGGAAAACAAAGCTTCGCTGCAAAATGGTCGCTCCGGCTGAGCGGCTGTATTTCTAAAAACGATGCAAAAAACGCAGCAAAATGTAGTTGTCTCTCCCGTGCCATGTGCCTCAGCCTGCTCTTCTCACTTCCGCCCCTCCCACACACCGCGCTGATTCGCTAGAGCACCACCAATCAGATCCGCCCATAGCTAGCACACAGCCAATCAGAGGACCCGACGGGTCTACTCTCCTGATGGCTGACGGTCCCCGACTGAGCATGTCGAATAGGGGGCTTCTCCGATGCAGATGAACACACCAAACAGACGCGTACTTTGACGCCCGACAGTCGGGTCGGTGTGTTCCTGGCTTAAGCCTCGCCTCCAACACAACTACTGTGCTACACTTATTACATGTAACATTATGAGGGCTAAATAATGTTACACTGTTGTGGCTAGCACCCTTGCTTCAAGGGGGTCACCGGTTCGACTCCGGCCTGCGGCTTTTCTATGTGGAGTTTGCATGTTCTCCCTGTGTCAGCGTGGGTTCTCTTCGGGAACTCCCACAGTCCAAAAACATGCACTGTCCAGGGTGTACCCCGCCTCTCGCCCGATATCAGCCCCCCGCGGCCGGACTGTGGATAAGGATAATGAATGAATTATCAGTAAAGAAGCAGAGGAGGAGCTAAACACCGAGCAGAAGAGTAAGAAGCTATCGCTAGCTGCTGAGTAAGTATAGCTAACAGAATTGAATAACAAAAAGAGATGAGGTTATCGATAAAGTCCCTACAAGAAGGAGAGAGATATATAGCGTAGGTGTGAATAAAACAGACAATCATCTGCTAAAATGTGTAAGTTAAACAGAGCAGCACACTATGAGTACACAGAAACACAGACTGTGACACAATACACTCACTGTTAGCACCAAACACTTTGTTTTATTTGCAAGCTGATACTCAAAAGTACCTTAGGGCACTTACAGATGTGTACCTTGAACAACCTATAAAACGTCTATTTGTATTTTTTTTTTGCAAAGTTTAAAGATTTTTCATTATTTACCATAGTTTCTTCTAATGGTGATGAGCCACGGTAAACATCATGTCCTGTGATTTGAACAGTAGTTACAAAAGACAGCATCTATCTTGTTCACAAGCAAGCGCACACTCCCTTCTACAAACACACAAAACTCCAAAATGAATCCATCAAGGGGAATATAACCGATTAGTCCGGGACAGAAACAAATGGCTTCCCCCTCTCTCTCAAGCATCATACAATAGAGAGTACAGTACATGTGAGTGATCAGTGTGTGCAGCCTGATAGAGATGAATGACTGTAGCAGCAAGAAACGACAGCGCTGACCATCTCCTGATTACTGCTCACCTTTATTGGCTTACTGTGGGAGATGGAGAGGGGTCAAAGGGCATTCAATATACAAGAGAGGCAGCCAGGAGCACACACAAAGACAGAGAAGTATCAGTGTGTGCTAAACACATCAGACGGAGGCAGATGACACACATGCAAGGAGAAGCAGCGAGTGCTTAGTTCAGCTCTTTGAATTTAGCGTCTCGGAACTAGGGATGGGAACAATTAATCGATGATCGATTAATGGTTGCTAAGAATTTGGTTGATCACGTTGAATTTTTAATCCATCTGTGTATTTTTATTTTTATTTTATCTCTGACTGTGTATCAGTATCTCTGAACTGAAACACGGCCGAGTGTTTAGGTCTGAGGCTGTACGTCAATAAACCAATGAGCTGAGAATTAAGTTGGATAAAGATACAATTTGCAGACTGAAAGTTGCAATAAGAATTATAAAACACATATAAATACTATAGTATTAATTTGAACAAAACTAGCTTACTGTATCAAACCTTGCTAGCATGAATTCATGAGTTTAATTTTATCCGAAACGTATTCAAACACAAAACACATTTAAATATGAAGATTACTGTGGAAAATAACCTCATGCCTCTTCTAAAACATAGAGGCTAAAACATAAAACATTGAACTCCTTGACGTTATCTTCACATTATCATCTCACTTGAGTTTTACGGTCCACAGGATCAAGTCTCTTTTCGTCCTTTCAAAATAAAAGCATCCGTTGTCAAAACAGGCTTTTGCATAGTAGTTAATTTCATTTTGCACATATATGCATGCAGCAATGAATTGATCGTTAACGTTATAGATAATGGAGTTGCCGGGATTTTTCCAAATGCCCATCCCTACTAGGAACCATTGTAAAGAGCTAACGTGAGGTGGTGCAGAGTTGCATGCGCAGATATGCACAGAACCACACAGACACACTGGGAACACATAAAGATGTCCTGCTCTCCCTGTGACAAATTAATCCATCAATCCACATCATCCTAACAAGGTGGTGTTCAGGTTAAATCCACAGCAAAGTCTGCAACAGCCAGAGAGAGCGGGAAACAATAAAAAGGGGGAAAAAGTGTGGGGAAAAAAACGAGAGAGAGATGAGAGAAATGAAGAGACAATCACAGAGAGGGGGAGAGGGGGAGAGGGGGATATAGAGAGACGTGGCTCTCTAAAGACGCAGTTTTGGCAGAGTCTTGTCAGTGTGTGACTGTCGTAGTCAAAGTCAAAGTTCCACCAGGGAAAGATTCAGACAATGGACTGCACCAGCCTGCCTCAGCATCACACCAGTCCCCTGACGCACACAGACACACATTTTCAGAGAGATGTTGTTCAGTCTAAGCTCCTCAGCCTGTTTGTCAGCCTCTAAGCCTGAATGGCGTTGGCAAAGGAAGGAGAGTGAGCGAGAGAGCAAAAGAGTGGCCGAGAGAGAGCTGGTGGTGGGTTGGAGGAACCACAATACGGTAATTCAGAGACAGTAAAACAGGAAACTAAGAAAGCAGACAAGCAGTTTGGATGTTGAGTATTTTCCTAATAGCAGTGTACTGCATGAAAAACTTGACTTGTGTGTGTGTGTGTGTGTGTGTGTGTGTGTGTGTGTGTGTGTGTGTGTGTGTGACTTTGTGCTGCAGCACTTCCTCACAAGTATAAACCACTGAAGAACTCCTCAAAATGAGATGATTTTAGCAGTCTAATACTTGTGTGTTAGGACTTGTGGGGATATTAAACACTCTCACACATCATTTAACGACCTTATGTTAGAAGTAAGTGACTCGGCACAGTTTGCACACATACTCCCCTCACACACGCACACACTACCACACACACACACACACACACACACACACACACACACACACATACACACACATTCAATTCCATATAATAAGTAATTGATTAAAATTAAATTGTCAGGATACATCATACACTCACAGTCACTTTTTTAGGTGATGTGTGTACCTAATAAAGTGGTTTTCTGCTGCTGTAGTTTATCCGCTTCAAGGTTGGACGTGTTATGTGTTCAGAGATGTTCTTCTGCACACCTTGATTGTAACGAGCATCAAGGCTCACTGGATATTTTCTTTTTTTCAGACTATTGTCTGTAAACCCTAGAGATGGTTGCTAGATCAGCCATATTTGAAATACTCAGACCAGTCCGTCTGCCACGGTCAAAGTCACTTAAATCTCCTTTCTTCCTCATTCTGATGCTCCCTTTGAACTTGAGCTCATTTTCAGCATGTCTACATGCCTAAATGCATTGAGTTTGCTGCCATGTGATTGGCTGATTAGATATCTGCATTAATGAGCAGTTCAACAGGTGTATCTAATAATGTGGCCAGTGAGTGTAGTTATATCAGAAGTTGGAGCCAGTTAAGAAAGTAGTGTCTACAAATGCAAAAAAAACAAGAAAAATGGGAACTGGAAGAGAATGGGATAACAAAGGACGAAGAGTTTGTGTGAGTGTGCAAGTGTGTGTGTGTGTGTGTGTGTGTGTGTGTGTGGGTGTGTGTGTGCGATGGAGAGGCTGTGGACTGATTGGGGAATCATATGATCACACATTTTTTGGGATTGTTCAAAACTCATTTTGAATGATGATTCACCTTTTTTCCACTTTACCATATATTGGGATATATGCAATTATTCTCACAGAATTATTTGGATGTCCGAAGGGTATGGTTGTTAATTACAATAGACTGAGATTGAAAAAACTGACTGCACAAAACATCCCTTTCATTTGCAGTGGTGCAGAGATGGACACTTGTAATTCTGTATCTGGCTCATAAGAATAATAATTTTAAAATTCTGATCCCTCCCTCATTTCTTTATTTTTCTTTTTATCTTTAACACATATTACTTTCTTTATACAGTTTTGTTTCCATAATCGTAATTAAAATGTTGGATGAGTTTTGTTGCCAAGGAACTGCAGCCATTATGTGGTAAATGTACTATCTTGATACCGAATAAAATGAGTAAAAAATGAAAAAAAGGAAGAAAAAAAGGCAAAAGCCATCTTAAGTGAGCATCAAAACTTTTTAACTCAATTGAAGAAGTTTTATCAAATGTTCTTTGTTTCCATAAAGCTTTTCTAATGTGATACTTCAATGAAAATGCACATGAAAAAATACATGAATGGAGACACGGCTACAGATCATCACTTTCTCCCTTTCTCTGACAAGCTTTTCATCATTCCTGCGGGTACTCATTGCTCACCATTTATTTTCACAAGGAAACATCGCTAATACACCGATTCTGGAACACACACACAAACACACACACACACAGCTCCGGGCAGTCCCCGTCACCAAAGGAAAAAACAGTGAAAGAAACACAGCTGCAACCGTTTTATGTCCCGTCAGCAGTGTGCGTCTGACTGCACTGTCCTATTTAAAGTGGCTGGAGGAGAGAATCAGAAAGATGTGGAGTGATATATTCAGTTTCTCACCGTGGCACTGTTGATGTCTGTATAGCTACACTGTATATTATGACAGTGACTTGAAAGATGTGTAATTAGAATTTATTTTGAAGCATCCCTTCTGTCACTTTCACTTGTATTTCATGTGTTCCCTCTTCCACAGCTGATCTGATTTATTACTGGAATGATTGAGCTCCTATTTCTCTGTGCTACCACAAAGACGTCAGGCATGTCTGACCACAAAGACAGACAGACAGACACACACACACACACACACACACACACACACACACAATTCCCCATCATAAGTAATTGATTAATTCGCCTCTGCACATGGGAAATGCATTTATTCACAAAAATTGTCACACACACACACACACACTTTGTATTACTGTCTCTCATTTCCATCACTTTGGATCTTAGATTCTGCAAAATTATAATATAATATAAAATCTTCCAAGGTTCACATTTTCCACAGGATGATGGAGACTTTCCATTACCATAACATTACCATAACGGTAATAGTTTCGTCTGTGTGTGTGCTTGTGGTGCGGTCGCCCAGTGGTTTCTTGGGGTGTGTGTGGAGGGAAAGACTGGACTGGAAATGAAAAAAAAGTATCTTTCCCAGAAGTCATTGTCTTCAACCTCCTTACTTCCCCGCCCAGCTCTCACCAAAGTCCATGCAGCTGTGTGTCGTCTCAGCGCGGGTTTGTTGGAAGCATTTCACTTATAAAAAATACATTAGAGCCGAGGAGAGTGCGCTGGAAAAAACTGTCACGCTTGCCAGGCACACACTCTCTTTAACAGCTCTCTGGGCTTTGTGGCATTGTAAAACAGGAGGCACGTTGACAAGCAACAGGTACAGGGAATAGGCTGGAGTAAAAAAAAAAAAAAAAAAATCTGGAAGTCTAACAGGGGAAAAAAAGATATGGGCCCTTAAAGGCTTTACCGGACATTCAACAGGCATATTACTTCAGCTAGAGAGGCTGGAGACTGTGGTCACATTTGCAGATGAAAAATTTCATACCAGCCTAAAAATCAGGCCAATTTAGATTCAGTGTTAACAAATAATGTCAGAGTAAACAAAACAACTCAGCTAAACTTGCTAAAATTGCCAAGTCCCTGACTAAGATTTCGGTCAATAAAAAATGCAGTTACTAAAAGGGGTACACATTACACACTATTTGTGTTCTGCAGAATATATTCTGGAAAGACAAGCTGTAGCCGACAGTGTAGCACAATAAAGGGGAAGAAATTGAATTGAACTGAAATATAGTCATCTGCCAAATGAACCCCAGCTCATAATAGTTTAAGAAGCTGATTCATTGTTGATTCCATTGTTTTATTTATAATGATTTTGGTTATTATCAAGAAAATCATGTAAAATGTCTAGATATCAGCTCTTAAATTAAATTATTATGAGCTATGTTTGTTGTTATCATTATATCTGTCCAAAAAATGTACCTTTAGTTGTACCAGGCATTAAAACGAACAATAAATTGAAGAAAACAATAGTCTAATACTTTTTTTCATGACTGTATGGCACTTCACTTGTCCAAAAAATACATCAGAAAACATCAACGTCTCTCTTCAGAAATCATGACCCAATTACTAAGATACCAATTAATTACCCAATTAATAAGATAATCCACAGATCTTGTTGTGAGCAGTTTCATGTAGAAATAGTTCCCACAATAGGAGAAAACATGTTTTATTTTGTTTATTTTGTTTGGGGTCTACTGTCCCTTTAATCTGCTGACGCTTCATACTTTTGCTGCACTGTTTGTCTCAAATTAACAGCAAATTTCTTTAGCTTGCTTTCTTTCATTCACTTACTTCTGTGAATGAGAGAAAATGTGTTCTCCGGTTACTGGAATACAAGGGAAACTCATTGACAACGAGACTGATTTTATTTTACACCTGTGAGCAATTCATAGTTATTCAAGGTCTTTCCGTTCTGTAGTGTTCTGACAGCGAACACAGCCATGTAAATGTAGTTAATGAAAACTGACAAAAACACCAGCAGATTAAGTTGGCTGACCATCAAAAGCTTTGTTTTGGAAACCTACAGGAATATGACACTAGAGTTACGGTATTGGTTGGGGGTTTTTTTTCCTTCCCACAAAGCCTTACCTCTCCATGTTTTTTACCGTTTCAATCCCTCTGAAGTAATCCTCTTTTCCTGTGCAAGATGTTCCCCTGCCTTCCTTTTTACATCACTATATCTTGTCCAGAACACATTTAACCACTGTCCCAAGTTCTGGCTCGTACAGCGCACTCTTTTTTTGGTCTACGGTTACACTTAAGCTGCAAAGCCAAGATGGGAAACTGAAAACTCAAAAGGAAAGAAAAAAAGTTTCCCCTATCTCCCATCTTTTTCAGCTATTAGAAGAAGACCAAAGTCATTTTTGTTTTATTAGGAGCTCAGTATAATAAAAAAAAAAGTGTAAGAAATTGTTAAAACTCTGCCTTTCATTCTTTCCATATCTTGTCTTTTATGCTCCTTATATCGTCTTTCTTGCTCCCTTTAGAATGGTTATGGACCTAGTACATAAAAGTCAACAGCACCATGTACAGCAGAATGTGGAAAAAGCCTGGACTGATTGACAGCAATAAAGTGGCAGACAGCAAGACAGGCAGAGTGCTCTTACATTCAAGTAGCTCCAAATGAAACCGGGGGAGACTTCAAGGCAAATTGAAAAATAAAAGTTTGACATCAAACTTTGGAAGCATGTGCAGGTTAAGGTGAGAGGTTTTTAAGCATCAGTCATCTCTTGTTCCCCTGTGTTGAGCTTTTCCTTTTAGATGACTGTGTCCTCCCTCCCTCACTCACTCTATCTTCTTTTTATCTCCTGCCCTTAAAAAACAAGTGGGTCCATGTGTGTCTTTAAGAAGTGGCCGGAGTCTTCTCATCTCTCTCCAGTCCCTCAGCAGCAAATCTTACTTTCATTTGCACTTCTGATGAAATGAAGGAGATATTTCTAGAGGGAGGCGGAGAAGAGCCGAGTGTATAGGACACACAAGAGGCGAGACGCAGGAGGAAAAGTCAAGTGGCATGTAAATGCAACTAGAGAGGAGAAAGGGGGGAAGAGGAATGGAGGGAACACGGTAAAGTATGACTTCAAACAAAGAGTGATGATGAAGGGGAGGCAGAGAACTCAGCTGGTTTGATTGTTTAGAATCCAAACAGGAAGAAAAGACAAAAAACTTGTTTCTGTAGGATGCTTATTAAACGTTATTTTGTTTTGGAAGGTGATATTCCTAATAGGAATGGTGATGTTGAACGGTATATGGAAAGGTGGGAAAGGTTCATTGAAGTGGAAGGCTGGTATTTAACTTAACCCTTTATTATTTTCTCTTAGGTTATCAAGTTTACTGATATGCTGTATGTTTTATGTGGTAATTATGTTTGATGTTTGTTTGTGTCTTGTGTAGTTTTAATGTGTTAAAGTTCTTATTTATTATTGTAGTTTTATTTATTTATTTAGGTTGGTGATTTTGTTCAAATAAAAAAAAAACTTGTTTCTACAATACTAACACATATACAATCATGGAAAAAAATATTAGACCATTGTTTTCTTCATTGTATTGTTCATTTTAATGCCTGATACAACTGAAGGTATATTTGTTTGGACATATATAATGATAACAATAAAAATAGCACATAAGAGTTTAATTTAAGAGCTGATATCTAGACATTTTCCATGGTTTTCTTGATGATAACCAAAATCATTATCAAGAAAACCATGGAAAATGTCTAAATATCAGCTCTTAAATTAAACTATATGCATTATTTTTGTTATTATTGTTATTTGTCCAAACAAATGTACCGTTAGTTGCACCAGGCATTAAAATGAACAATAACTTGAAGAAAACAAGGGTGGTCTAATAAGTTTTTTTCCAAGTTTTTCCATACTTTCTTCACGCTTTAAAATATATTTTATTGTCATGGAAAATCATAGTCAGTCACATGATGCAATTCATTCTGATCAGAAATTTGTTCCGAATCTGCACTCAAGCACATAGACACAGACTCACAAAGAGCCTCATGCAGGAAGCAAGAACAAATTTCTTCTTATTTTTTTGTAACCAGGATTTGTACTTTACTTATTGATTTTCTTATCTTTGCTCTTCTCCAAAATAGGAGAGTGGTTGGGAACACTCTTAAAGTGGCGGTACATGTAATTCAGAGCATATCGATTGCCTGCACAAGGCTCTCAACATGGTGGTGGCCAGTGGTGGAAAGCAACCAAGTACATTTACTCAAGTACTGTACTAAAGTGCAGTTTTGAGGTACTTGTACTTTACTTGAGTATTTCCATTTTATGTAACTTTATACTTCTACTCCACTACATTTTGAGGCAAATATTGTACTTTTTACTCCTCTACATTTAGCTGACAGCTTTAGTTACTTTTCAGGTCAAGATTTAACATTAAAAAGTGATTAAAATGACATTTGTTTGAATCATAACAGTGTGTTAAGAATATAATGCTTTTATGCTTACATAGTGCATCAATAATAATAATAATAATAATAATCCAATGACATAGTTGGGATATATAAAACAATCTGAGTGGGTCCATTCAGCATAACAAGTACTTTTACTTTTGATACTGTAAGCACATTATGATTCTGATACTTCTGATTCTTGTACTTTTACTGAAGTAAGTTTTGAATGCAGGACTTTAGCTTGTAGTGGAGTAATTTCACAGTGTGGTATTAGTACTTCTACTTAAGTAAGAGATCGGAATACTTCTTCCACCACTCTTTTTTGCTCCTTTTAATCCTTTTCCTGCCACCTTTAGGTAGCTTTTCTTTGAGAATTTATAAAAAAGTGTATATGTGCATGTTTCCCTGTCTCTCTATGCTCTGTGACATTGATGCTGTGCAGGTGTGGGCTGTCAGTGTTTGACTTACCTGCAGTGTTTCCAACCAGGGATCCCACGTTGCTCTCATCTGCCACTGCAACAAAAGAAACACATGTTAATACACATACACACACTTTCCATCACTCTATGGATTCCTCCCTTCCCTTCACTTTTGTCTGGCTTATCATAGGTGCCAGAGTCAAACTGCTGTCTACATGTTCCTTAACTCTCCTTCCAAGTCTTTCCCTCTCTCTCCATCACTCTCTATTATTCTTTCTGTCTTGTTTTACAAGATGGCAGGGTAGCTGAACTTTTCCCTGTGATGTTAAGTCAGCTTCACTGCTACTGAAGTCATTTCCTTTCCTCCCTTCTCTCTCTCACTTCATCTGTCATTTTCCCTCCCTTCTCCACTTCCTCTGTTTTTGCCACTATCCCTCAATCTATCCCTTTCACCTTCTGCCCTTTACCCTCACTTCTCTTCTTCACTGTTTTCATTTTTCCTTCAGTTACACCGATCTCATCCAGAGGCCTTCCCCTCTCTTTCCCTCCTTTGATCACCATCCTCCCTATCATTGCTCCTTGTTAATCCCCCTTTCACTTTCTGCCTCTCCCACAGTCCTTTTTTTTTGCTTTGTCTCCCCTCCTTCCTAAAGCCACAAAGCGGACCAATGCCAACAAGGAACACATTGACTGGTAGCACTCAAACACACACACACACACACACACACACACACACACACACACACACACAGACCACAAAACCGAGCAGTAACATGGCTTCTCCAAGCAAATACTTTTCTAATGAAAACCAAGCCTAAAGTGTAATTCTATCTGTGTGTGTGTGTGTGTCTGTGCATCTGGCTGCGGTGAATAAACATGACTGCTTCAGCAGCCTGTTAGCTTGTGGATCACTGTGTGTGTGTGTGTGTGTGTGTGTGTGTGTGTGTCTATATGTGTGTCTATACATGTCTGTGTGTGTGTCTATGTGTGTCTGTGTGTGTGTGTCTATATGTATGTGTGTGTGCGCGCGTGTGTGTGTGTCTACATATATGTGTGTGTGTCTATGTGTGTCTATACATGTCTGTGTGTGTGTGTCTATGTGTGTATGTGTGTGTGTCTATGTGTGTGTGTCTGTGTGTATCTATATCTGTGTCTATATGTATGTGTGTGAGTGTGTGTGTGCATGTGTATGTATATATATGTGTGTATGTGTCAATGTGTGTGTGCGTGTGTGTGTGTGTGTGCCTACTTCAGCAGATCTATAGATGCCACGTGTGTGACGCCACACACACACAAGGGCTGTCACTTTTTTCAAAAAGATCTAATTTGAACTAACATAATTACCAACATTTAATTCATTCCGACAACTACATGCATAGCCTTATTCCAAACTGCATTAAAGAAACCACATTGATCTACTCATATTTGCAGTGAAATAACCTGAATGAAAACCAAGAACAAAACATAAGAGACAAACACTGACAGAGGCAAAGGCAGAGAGGGAAAAAATATGGGCAGTGAGAATCAGAGAGGGAGTTCATCATTTGGAACCGATCTTAAATTATTCTTACATTTTTAATTGCGCTGGAAATGAAATCAGGACGAATTAAATAAAAATGTTGTGATGTAACTGACCCAAAGATGAAATGCTGACAATGCTTTCTGTTTTTTTTGTGCCAAAACACACCATGGGCTCATACCAAAACAGTCATTACTGGTCATTACTTTTTCCTAATATATAGTCTTTAACAAGCACAAAGAACTTTTTGTGACACTGATTAAGATAATGACAAACTATAATAATCACACACTAATATCAGCAGTTGGATGGTGCAGTACATTAAATGTTGGAAAGCTGTTAAACAATAACAAAGCTTGGTTTGCTTAATAAGTAAAAAATATTGCAATCGCATTTCTGAAACTACAGTCTGAGCTCAGGACAAATATAATTATTTTTCCAAGACAATGTTGTGGTCTATAGCTGGAGTTCCCAAATGGAGTGCCGTGTGACAAGTCCAGGTGTGCCATAGAATTTTGTGACAACCATAGATTATTAATGGCTCACAGCAGTATTGCCAAAACTAGTGCCTGCTACTGGCAGCAGGAGATCATCATGTCCTCATACCTAAATGTATTTATTGCTATTTTAAAAACATGGTTAATTTTGTCAAGCGGTCACAGGTTGTCTAGCTTTAGGCACAAAGAGAGTTAGATGGAGGTGCTGATCAACATCACTTGCACCTGCTGAAACCACCAAAAATGACCCAAATGAGCCTTTGGTCAAAATGACCCATATCACAGAGCGTTCAGAAAAAAACAACACGTAATTATACATAAACATATGGTTTGCGGCTGCAAAAAAAGGCTTCAGAGTCACTGAATTTAGGCTACAAAACCACTGATCTAGGTTTAGGTCAAAACATTTCCTAGTGTGGCTTTATAGAAGACAGTTTAAACAGTAAATAAATGCTGGAAGTGAAGTAGTTACGAGGTCAACGTGACTACTGGAAGTAATACTGAAAGAATATGAATACAGGTGTGCCTTGAGATTTTGGCTTGCACCTTGGTGTGCCTTGGGCTCAAACAGTTTGAAAACCACTGGTCTACAGAAAAGCATTAGCTCTAAACATCACTTGTGGTTGTGCCTTAATTTCAGTTAAGGGATCTGCCTTCAACAGTATTTGGATGTGCGTGATCAGCATTGTCACCGACATGATCATTAGAAAGAAAAGATAGTGGCTACATTTAATGTTGGAACCACATGTATCCTTCTGACATTATTTAAGCTGTTATACTACAGTCAAGTTCACCTAAGTTACCAACTTCACTCATCATTACTCTGCAAATCAAGCTCAGCCTCATGGTGTCGGAATAGCCTCAACTGTGTGACACCACCTGATTTTGAGCATTTTAATCAGCACTTCAAAGCTTCTTTAGAGTAATTCTGCTGCTAATTTGTTCCTCTCTTACGTTACATTTTACACCACACTGCAGTACAATGGCACCGAAAACTGCTGATACAGAGATTTTACCTCTGTGCTGGCATCTGTGTGTGTGTTCATGAAAAAAGGTTTCAAATAATATGTTACATAGAAACCAAGCATGACAGAAACATCATGTTTATAGAGCCGAGATGATTTTGAAAGACCAATATTAGCTGATTGATGCTCAGGTAAGCTGACTTAATTAGTGTTTAATTTGTGATTATTAGAGCAGGATGTCTCATTATTTCTAATGGCCAGCAGGGGGCACCTCCACTGGTTGAAAATGAAAGTCTGATTGTAAAACAGCATATGAAAAAATTACTTGAATTCTCACTTGATTTATTACCTCAGTAAACATTGTCCTAATGTGTTTATGATCTCAATCACTAGATCCAAGTTTTCTTTAATCCAGCATGATGTTGATGTTGTAAATTATGGTCTTATATAGACAATAAAGCAGGGTATGCTTTAGGGCGTGGCTACGTACTTAGCAATTGACAAATTGCAACCACAGGGATTAGCAATTTCGGGTGTTGTTTGAACTTTGACCCCTTTACATTTTCCGTTCGTGGTTTAAGGTTGTAACAACATTATTGTAACATTTTCACCTTAAAATGTCTTGAACAGCATTCATCAGTACTAAAACACACTCAAAGATGGCTCAAAGTTCATTATTTACAGCAAATATATTTCAAGCCTGTTTTTCAGCAAAAACACCATCCCAGTTGACATCAGTTACGGATGCACCTTGCTAACCAAGCTAGCTTTAGCACTAGCTGTTAACTTAGCCTCGACCAAAACGCCAAATTCAAGGATTCAAAACAGGACTCTACAAACCAATGGGTGACATTAGCTTGCTATATCCACTTTTTTACACAGTATGTGTCATGAAAATGTATTTAAATTACCCACTTAGTACTTTTTCATCCAGGTTTCTATTCAAGTACACCTTCCAAGCAGTACATCTTCCAGCATTTTTTTGTCTCGTTTGTGATGTGTGAGCAATCTGTTCTCCTCAACTTTATACAGACAGAGGGCAGGCTGGGAATCAGTAACACAGCAGAGGGGGATCTAACAGGATTTCAGGCTCGTCCAAAGGGATAAGATTTGTCCCCAATGATGTAAGGTCCTCCCCTCAAAACTATTTCTGGATATAAAAACAACATGTTAGCCTTAGCTCAATCTTTTTCTTCTACTGTCAGTTTCAAAGAGTGCGAGACATTTGTTGATAAGCTGTTATTACTGCTGCTTGAAGGTTTGGCAATGAAAAACACGTCATGCCCTTCAAGCAATCATGAATTACATTGTTTGTCACACATTCAGTACATTAAGTGTGAAACATATAAAGGGGTGATGTATATACCATCAGTGTGTTATTCATGTAGATACAGACGCCTGAGCTATTCAACTCATCTCTTTTGTCTCATTTCCTCTCTCTTTCACACACACACACACACACACACACACACACACACACACATCTGGCTGGTGTTGAAGCCAGCTTGAGGAGGAGTACTGAGGGAAGTGACATTTGAAACAATAAGCTTTTGTTGTGTTGAACCATCCACTGTCATATAACACAGATGTATGCATGAGCACAGACGTAACTACACACGTATGCTACACATATTTCTGAAGTTGTCTTTTTCACCATCACTGAAATGTCACTGAACCCCTCGCGTCTGAATATGAGTAATCAAGAGAGCAACAGGTGACAAAGATGACGTGGAAAGCGGGGAGCAGAAGTAGCCTTCTGGCCTTTTTTTGTGGCCATAAAAAAAAAAGAAAGAAAGAAAGATAAAAGACAACAATGATGCTGATTTACAATCCTGTGACATAAATTGTGATCCATTCTCATTTTGACAGAGAAAGAGTGGGAGTAGTTGGGAATAGGGCTGGGCGATATGGATCAAAACTCATATCCTGGTATTTTTTGCCGAATACAATATATATTGTTATGTTAAACAAATGTGCACAGTGTTTAGTTTTAACTCAACGCCACAAGAAATCATCATCAACCTGTTTTATTTAAAGACTTTATCAAATTCATAACCTTCCACCTTTTGAAGCAATTTCATCAGATGAAATGGTCAGAATGGTCGTCATCTGCAACCCGAAATCCGAAATCCCTACAAATTACGGAACATTTGTTTTTTTTCTTCTTAGGAACTAGCTCTTGCTAGTGTGCAGAGAGGAGCAAATAAATTGTGGCCATAAGTCAAGCAACATCAAAAGATATTATTTTTCGGTATGGCGGTATTTTCTAAATATCTTTTTTAAAATTATATCGGTATTACGAGTTATACCGATATAACGCCCAGCCCTAGTTGGGAAACTGTATAAGTGTCACAGCTTGAAATTCCTACAGTAAGATCAGAGCGTTCTCCAGCCACTGGAGCTGTTGGTCTCAGAGAAAATCACTGCAAGGCAAAGAGATAATTAACTCTCTCCAACTTCAGAAAACATGCAACAGGCACAAAAGGTTCCCCACCTGCAGCTGTAGCTGTGAGTAAGTGTGTGGCTGTACATTGTGCAGAGGTGTCAGTCTGCCTGTGGCTGTGAGGTTGCATGCCGTTGGTGCAGCAGCCATGCATCAGCAGGATTTTTCACATTTCTGTGAGGAAGTAAGATGCATGCAGCCACCATGCCGAGCATATAAACCAAAAATAATCTCCCCACCAGTGTGTTGCTGATTCTGAGTCGTACCCAGGTCCATGCTCTTGGAGGCTTTAACATGCTGGAACTGCCGCTGATGCTGGTTCTGGGCTGCAGACTGGGGCTGGGCTGGGCTTGAGGTGTGAGAGTTATCCCTGGAACAAATTGATTAGACAGTCACAACAGACAGTGTGGTTGGTAGATTGTTAGATTATTTCTTTGCAGACTTGGCTTCAATCCTTAAGAGCTGTTATTAGTTCCACTATCTTTTTGAATCAGGATGGAGTAGATTTTACCTTTCTCTCTTTCTGCAAGCACCAATCATTGTTGTATTTTAGACCATGCTCACTGTGTTTCTAGTGTTGCATTTGGAATATTACCTCATGTGAAAACACAGTGAATTAGCAAATTAGACTAATCATGTCTGTAAAACATGATGAAAGGAGGCAATAAAACAACAAAGAAAACTGCATATGCATATATATATGTATATGCATATATATGCATATACATATATTTATGCATATGCATATATGCATATATATATATATATATATATATATATATATATATATATATATATATATATATATGCATATATATGCATATACATATATTTATGCATATGCATATATGCATATATACATATATATATATGGAACATGGAAAAATATTAGAAATAATAATAATAATAATATATATAAGCACTCTGACTCACCTTTCCTGCAGGTAGGAGTGTTGGTTCGAACTGCTGAACTCTGTCTCATGTCCATACAGCTCCCCCTCCTCTTCCTCATCCATGTAAGAATAACTCCCATTGGTCACTAAAAAAAAAAAAAAAAAGAGAAAGCCTGCATTGAGGATGTGAAAGCTGGTGATATGATCAGACATTCACAGATTTTTTAATAACCATCGCTGTCTTTCCTGGAGCACAGCAGCTGTGATTTGCCCAAATTAATTTTGGTTGCAATAAACACCAATGCTTCTGCAGCAAAAGCAATTTCTCCACTGTCCATTTATATGCTAAGCATGTTTTGAACACCCATTACACCAACATACAGCACACAGAGACACGTAACATTGTAGAGAAAAACATATGGATAATTTCAGCTATATACTGACTCTGTCAACATGCATTCACAAAAATACAGTATTTAGACTAAGAAAAAAGTTGAAAAAACTGCATTGGGGTATTCCCATAAAAGGAGATCTTGTCTATAGGAATGCAGGAATTGAACAATAAAGCCAAATGAATGAATGAACAAATTAATAAATTAATAAATCAATAAATGAATGAAGAAAATCCTGCACACTGCAGAAAACACTACTCACAATTTGTTTTGACCAATATTTGGGTTCCAAATCGACCTTTAAACATTATTTCACCATTATTCTGCAGAGAGACCCGTTTCCTGAGCTCTATGCACTGTTGTATTCTAGGTAATGGAGTTTAAAATGTTGGATAGGCTTGTGACTGGAAGGTTGCCAGTTGGGAGTCCAGTGCAATACACAAAAAACAAATTAATTTTGGTTGCAATAAACACCAATGCTTCTGCAGCAAAAGCAATTTCTCCACTGTCCATTCATATGCTAAGCATGTTTTGAACACCCATTATACCAAAATACAGCACACAGGGACACGTAAAATTGCAGAGAAAAACATATGGATAATTCCAGCTATATACTGACTCTGTCAACATGCATTCACACAAATACAGTATTCAGACTAAGAAAATAGTTTTGTTAAACTGGGGTATACACATAAGCAGAGTTCTTGTCTGTTGGAATGCAGGAGTTGAACAATAAAGCCAAATGAATGAATGAACAAATTAATTAATTAATAAATCAATCAAAATCTAAATAAAATCAAAATTATTTTATTTATCCCTGAGGAGAAATTCAGTTAGTCTGGTAACTCTGTTAGAATGAGACAGCCTGATGGCTGTAGGAGTGAAGGATCTTTTGTATCTCTCCGTCCTGCAACAGAGAGAGAGGAGCAGTCCACTGCTGTTTTCTTGGTCCATAAAGGTTTTGTGTAGCGGATGATCTGGGTATTTCAGGATGGCCTCGAACATGTTGACAGGTCATCTCTCCACCACCTCCTCCAGTGTGTCCAACCTGGCTCCAACTACAGAACCAGCTCTTTAGACCAGTCTGTCCAACCGCCTTGCATCTCTGTGTGTGATGCTGCCTCCCCAGCAGACTGCAGCATAAAACAACACACTACCACCACAGACTGATAAAACATCTGCAGCATCTTACTGCAGATGTCCAGAGATCTGAGCTTCCTTAAGAAAAAGAGGCAGCTCTGCCCCTTTTTGTAGAGAGCGTCAGTGTTTAGGGACCAGTCCAACTTATTATCCAAGTATATACACCTAGATACTTAGAACTTGGCACCACCTCCATGTCCACCCCACAGGTATTCACTGGCTGAAGAGGGGGCTTGAACCTGCGGAAATCTCTGTGACAGACAAGGGTGGAGGCTCAGGTGTAAGGGGGGGGTGGATGCTGCTTTGGAGATGTACACATGTTGAAGAGGAGGAGGAGGAGGAGGAGGAGGAGGAGGAGAAGCAGCATTGGCATTGGGTCAGGCTGCTGTATTTAATCTATTGAAGAACTGGTTGAGTTCATCAGCTCTTTCAACATCACCCACCACTGGCTGCTTTTCCTTGTTGTTGTAACCAGAGATGGTGTTGATTCCTCTCCACATTTAATTTGGGTGAAATGTACACAAGTATTTTTATGATATGACTGAACTCTCTTGATACATAATATGGTCTCATACTAATTGACAATAATTAAATGTCTGGACAGCACATCTTCTCCTTGACAGTAACATGTGCAGGACTGCACCATCTCTGGTTCACAAATAAAGCCAAGCCCCCACCTTTCTTCTTGCCACTAGCTTTAGCATCCCAACAGCATCTCTGTCTGATCTTATGATGCAAGAGACTGCACTCACGGTATACTTTCTGAGTCTTCACCAATATCTCCAGTTCATCAATCTTGTTGGGCAGAGAGTTGACATTCTCCATGATGACTGACAGCAAAAAAGGCTTATATCTCCATTTCCGAGCCTTAACTTTTGCACCAGCTCGGCAACCACGAAAACACCTCTTCAACCCAGCTGGAACAGGGTGATATTGTCCTCCAGACTTGCACCGTTTCAATGAAAAAAGCTCCTCTCTTGAGTAAACTCTTCTCTCCACAGAAGTATCCATCAAAAATATTATAAAAATACATAAAAACTTAGCAAATTTGTGCAAAATCAGAGAGCTACCAAACTATGCTGCTCCTCCATGAAGCGCATTCTGGTTGAATAACTGAATGGAGAAAATCCTGCACACTGCTATTGGAAAACACTACTCACAATTTGTTTTAAATAACATTTCAAGTCAACCTTTACACATTATTGCACCATTATTCTGCAGAGTGTTCCCTTTCCTGAGCTCTATGCACAGTTGCATATTGGGTGATGGATCAGAGCAGAGCAATCAACCGCAGCTGCTCCTGATTTGACTTTTTAACAGACGCTCTATGAGGCGCGTTGACGTGTTGGTGGCGCATCTGTCCGTCCTACGGCCAAACTATAACTCTGACAGCTTTAGCAGGATTGTGAGTGAGAAGACACATTTTCCTACGTTTCTATGTATAAATTATTTCTGTAGAGTGGCATCTGCGGCTTTGAGCGTAGTTGCCGAATGTATTTTTTGACAAAATTTTCTCTCTCTAATTTGAAAACTGTTTGCCAGAACCCTTAGAAAAGTTATAGCACACTTGTCATGGCCGAACCGGACGATTTGATACCTTTTTAGTGTATGTGCGACCAAACGTCTGGGACGAGTAGTCGACCGCCAAAAACACGGAAGAAAACGGAAGAATAAAAAGGATTAAGCCCGGTGAATATATGCTCTTTCAGGCACACTCAATGATTTCTCATCAGATATCTGAGAAATCCAAGTTAGTATGTGCTTGTTATTAGCAATTTAGACAATGAAATTATGTATCACCATATCTTGATATATCATTTATCACAGTATGATGGGTGACGGAACACTTTAACCAAACACAACTACTCTGTTCAATTATTATCATAAACGTATTCCATATATGTTTAAAAAGTGGGTTAAACTTATGCTAATTTGAGAGCTTCACTGGCAAAAGGTCTTGAGAATAAAAGAGTAAGATGGGGAGAAAGATGAGTAGACAGACGAGGAGAAATATAAAGGGAACAGAAAGAGGATGAGAGGCACACAGTCAATGCAGCTGCTCTACATGTACTGAAGTGACTGCAGATGTAGCTCACTGATAACGCTGCGTCGGCTTGATAAACGACTTTATGACAACTTGATACGCAGACACACAATCCAACCCAAGCACAATTTACATACAGTCATCACTTCTCAGAGTGCATAGCTGCCACACAACACATGCTGGGATCATTGCGCGTCGTCTCTCCGCGTGTCCTTTATGTGCTCGCAGCCGCATGCGTGCCTGAGAGTGAAGATGCTGGAGCTGGAGAGGAAAACAGCATCGTCTGAAGATATCACATCCTCTCATCTCTCTCTACACTAATCACCTGCTTTATTTTTCTTCTGGTCTCATTCTTGCAATCTGATATTTTGGCTGTCATTTATCTCTCCTTTCAGATCTCCCATAAATCATTTTATCTCCCACTCAGTTTTCAGCCTTTTTTTCCCTTCTAAACTTCCTCCCTCCCCTTCACTGCCAGCACCTTAATCAGCTGAACTGTCAAAAACACATTCTTCTTTCACCTCACACACACACTAGCACACGCACACAGTTCTCACCGACTCCCACTCTTTGAAGTGAAAAAAGCATTTGTTGTGTGGATAATAGATCAATAGCAGTTTGCTCCAGTAGCAGATATATGAGTCCTCTTCTTTTGCACTCAACTTTTTTTCCCGTTCCATCTGTATTTGTCTACAATGTGCCTGTCTAATCATCTCTCCATCTTACCTCCATTTCCTCCACCCTTTTCCTCTCAGGGGGGAAACCAGTGTGTCAACACTTTTATACATAAATCCTATGACCTCTGACAGATTGTTTACATTAAAAAAATCTTTTAAAAAAATGAGGGCCTGTATTATTAAAAGATCTATTCAGAGTTGAGTTTATTTTAACTGAACAGTAATCCTACATCAACAATCCGAGACAGAATGAAGAATTGACTGTCTGACTTTTATTCCCTGAAGGCTCCAAAGTCATTATCCTCCCTTCTACACTGAAACCAATTTTGATTTTTGATTTAATTCATTTTTAAATTGCAAAAATGTACTGTGAAACAATTCACTCAACTGACAACAGTTTAACTTTCACTTTCCATCTATTAAGTTACAGAACCTGCAAGAATGATACATTTAAAAAGGAATGGTCAAAATTGATCCAAAAACACTGTGTTTTTGTTTTTGTTTTTGTTTTTGTTTGTAGTCTGAGTAGTATTGACCAATCCCGTTTGAGCAGCTTTGGTTGTCTGCAGGTAGACAGTTCATGCACTGTAAAACCCAACTTGTTTCAACTTTAATATTTGAGTGTCCATGCTGCAAAAGAATTTCATGTCAAGACAACAAAGACAACGGAGTTAACTCAAATGAATCTTGCTATTTCACTCAATATTTAAATGATGTTTTGCATAAATCTTTGTTGTATTGAAAAGGGAAAATTAGTAATGATAACAAACAAGCAACATTGGGTTTTAGCAGGTGTGTGAAGAGCAGGAAAATGTTTTTTAATTATCTGAATTTATATGTAGAGAAACAATTTGTCTTGAAACTCCAACTCCATTCTTGGCAAACAGAAGAGGAAGTCTTTCCCCGGCTATCCACAATATGAATACCTTACACTCGTCCTGCATGAAGCATGTCCAAGTCTTTTAACCCTCTAGGTTCACTTTAATTTACCCTTTAAGGCCATAAAGGACAAAAATGTCCACCTATGTTGTTCTACTTTTTCTGTATAAACCTCTTAAACTAATTCCATCCTGCTCAAAACTAGCAATTGTTTAAACATTTTTGGCGATTTATACCTTTTTTTTAACCTCATACATTATTAGTATATAAGGACATTTGTTTTGTATTTTTTGGTTATGCTTGTTTCCCTCACTCCTATGACAAAATCGGTGAAGATTGCATAATATCTGAAGCTAGACTAAAACTGTTCATTATTATAGTTCATCCCATCAAGAAGATTAACTCTCCTGAGAGAGAGGAAGGGGCGGGGAGATAAGAGATAAAGAGGAAGATCTATAAATGCAAAAATAACACATCTGCATAAATACATATGTAGGGAATCATTAAACTCAATTTATTCTTCTGCAAAAGCACACTTTGGTGCAAGAAAATAATTTCTTCATTTTAATTTAGACTTCAATGCCAAATAAAATGGATTCAGTGTGTGAAATAGTTCATTAGGAGACTAAAATACTGGCAAGTGCACACGGATACACATACACACACACAAATACACACCAGACGATAACATCCGTGACAACTCGCAGAGCCTGAAAAATGTGCTTACTGTATGACACACACATACACACACGCACACACACTGGTGTGTGTATGTAAATGACACCATAGCTGAGGTGAATTTGAACAGCAAAGTGTATTCAAGGTCAGAGTTGTTTACCAGAATCAGAGTAAACACACAAAAAAACGGCACTGTTTGATAGTGGCCAACAATCCCTGAAACAACACACACACACACACACACACACACACACACATTCACACACACACACACACACACACACACACACACACACACACACACACACACACACAGAGCAGCCATTAACACATTTCTAAACAGGCAGATATATCATTCAGAAACAAACACACAAACTTTTAACAAACAGGCCCACATACAGGCAGAGACCAACACTGTGGATAACACAAGTATCTATACAGTCCAACTAGCTAACACACACACACACACACACACACACACACACACACACGAGCGCATACAGATAACATAGTGGGAGCAGATTGAGTTAGCGAGAAAGAGCGATATGAAGCAAGAACAAAAATAACAGGCCAAACCAAGCAATAACAAACAAACAGAACAACCTTGAGAAAAGATGAGAGAAAAATAAAAGCAAAGAGAGAGAGTGAGGGAGAGAAATGAAAGGAAAAATAGGGGCAGAATAGTCTCTAATTAAGGCTGCAATGTAGATGGTTGTTTTTAGTTTGTTTAATCTTGGAGACATTGTTTACTTTTCATGATTATTAAACTTATTCAGTGCTTTACTGAACTTATTGCAAATGATATGCCCACCTTTGATGCTGCTTCAATTGCAAAAAAAAAAAAAACAATAATAGAAAAGCTAAAATCAGGGATGGAACAGGGTCAGAATGAACTGGAACACTGTTTCAAGGGGGAAAACCGGCTGAGCCTCTGACAATTTAGGAAATGTTTTTATGGGAGAAAAAGGTGTCTGTTTAGCGATTTTACGGTTTGAAATCTGTGTGTGTGTGTGTGTGTGTGTGTGTGTGTGTGTGTTGAGGGTGAAAATGTATCTGAAACAAACAATTAGTGGTGAGCGATTTGATAAAAGCATGCAGGGTTTCCCAGTAAATTCTGTGCATCTCTACTATTGCGTGGAATGGAAAAACAGCACAGAGAGTGGAGGTAAAAGCATTTGGGGATACATCCTTGTTAAGTGAAACAGTCATAATGGTCTAATTAGCGTTTGTGGATACGGCAGAATTTCCCCATAAGCCAGTAACCAAGGCTCAAATCAATGCTTTAAAATGGACCAATTTCTTCAAAATAACATTTTTATCATGACATTACGAGTTTTGAATAAACATTAAAAAAACAAAGGATGTTCTTAATACAAATGGTAATGCTATGCGTACATTAAGTTAAGTTTGTTATTACCTGAGTTTAAGAGAATATAAACATACTTTTCTGCAGAATCCTTTTTCCATTTTACAAAAAAGGCCAAACTTTTTATTGGCCCCCATGCAGAAACTTAGCCTTAATAAAATCCAGCATTGAATTAGTTTCCTAATCCCCTGCTTTATATCAGCTTTATGCTGGTTTCTTTCCTTTATTTTAAAAAAATGTTTTTCAAGTAGTTGGTAACTTTGCATGCACCACGTACTGTGTTGCGTTGTGTACGTGTTTTTGGTGAATCGATAGTGATTTCTAAACTTGTAAGGTTTTGAAATGTTAAATATCATAATATATTATCACAAATTATTATTATTATTTTGTTTTTTGATTTTTTTCTTTTTTTTGCAAATTATTATTATTATTATTATTATTATTATTATTATTACAAATTGTTATCATTATTATTATTTTTTTATTTTTTTTTGTGTTAATTTATTTATTTTTCGGCATTTTTCCTCATCTCCCCCCCCCCCCCCCCCAAACTTGCTAAGGCTCTCAGGTGTTCCGAAAAGGACCCCCACTTTCAAAATCTAGAATTCCATATGAATAAGTAACAATAATGATTCATTCTCTATGTAAATGTAATGTCTGTTAACCTGCTGACTTGAACACCAGTGAAAAAGATTCCACTCACCATTTGATGCATAGAGCGAGTTGTTGACCATGTGAGAGGGCATGGGGCCGTTAGTCTGACCGTTCACTGGACCCACCAACCCTGACACACCAGAGGAGCCGTCAAATGAGCGATTGGGTGACGCCCCATGTTGATCCTGAAAAAGGAAAGGCAGCAAATACTAAAAATGACTTTATAAAAATATTGGATGACTCTCCACTTTCAATTCATATAAGGCAAGAAACAGCAGCTAAAATTACTTTGAAACTGCACAAAACATTGAAATTGAGTCTAAAATAAATACAGGTGCATCTCAATGAATTTGAATATCATGGAAAGTTTATTTATGTCAGTAATTAATTTCAAAAAGTGGAAATAACACATTGTATAGATCCATTACACACAAAATGAAACAGTTCATGTCTTCATATATTTAGTTCCTTCTAATTATAATGATTATGGCTTATATTTAATGAAGACGTAAAATTCAGTGTCTCAAAAAAAAATAAGATTACAAAAGACCAATTTTAAAAAGTATGTTTAATATGGAAATGTTGGCCTCTGAAAAGTATGTCCATCTATATGACTCAATACTTGGTTGTGGCTGTTTGACTTGAACTACTGGAAATGGACTTTTCCATCATATTCTAATGTATTAAGATGCACCTGTACAACACATAAAAACAAGCTGATGGGGTGTTCCAGCACCCTGGTAGAGCGAATACCACAGAGGTGGGCTGGGTTCGAATCTGGCTCAGAACCCTTTCTCTCATGTCTCCCCCCTCCACTCTGCATATCTATCTACTATCAATAAAGCTATGAAATGCCCAAAAAATATCTTTAAAAAAAAAAAACAAGCTGATGAAATGTTTGCTATCTTGGGAAAATGTGTCTTCTATGGGCTGAAATATGTGCCACCAGAAACTGAATTTGAATGATTTATATTTGAATTTGAATTGCTTAACCTTAATAATTGCATTAAAAAACTGAATTTGAATCACATAATTTGAATCTATATTGTATCATTTGAATCATTGCATTGAAAAACTGAATCTGAATTGTAATTTGAAATTTACTTCATTAGTTTGGAACTGAACATTCAGTTCTCGCAATTAAAATTCAATTTTCTCAGACGAACATCCGGGTAGTTGAGGCAGAGCAATCGAGCACAGATACACAGAGCGCCTCTTCGGCCAATCAGCACCTCCATTTTCTGCGCTCGATTGCTCTGCCTCAACTACCCGGATGTTCGTCGTAGAATATTGAAATTGAATTTTGCGAACTGAATTTGAATTGTGAGAACTAAATATTCAGTTCCAAACTAATAAATTCAATTTCAAATTACAATTCAGATTAAGTTTTTCAATGCAATGATTCAAATTATACAATACAAATTCAAATTATGTGATTCAAATTCAGTTTTTTAATGCAATCATTCAAGTTAGGCAATTCAAATTCAAATATAAATCATTCAAATTCAGTTTCTGGTGGCACATGTTTCAGCCCATATTTCTGTTATTTATTTTCATTGAACCTTTTGTGTTTTTATGGAAGTGTCTGGAATGTGGATTGCATTTAAATTGAGTGATGGCCAGAAGAGTGAGTGTAGCAGTCTATTCAAACACAATTAGACGTGTATGAGATAGAATAAAGAGAAGAAGAGGGAGGCACTCAAAAAGACAGCGGAGGATCAAGGTGAAAGAGGGGAGACCATTTCCCATGGCCCACAGGCTTGTATCTGTCTTTAACACTGTTTTCTGTGTGTGGCACTGACAGTCACACTGACACCCAGCCCCTCGAGGGCCGGCCCTCTCAGGGCCCACTAATAATGTGTTGACGTGTCTCTTTGTGTGTGTATTATTTCTTTAAGAATTAAATTAGCATTTATTTGTCCTGTGTGTGTGTAGAAAACTGTATGTATTCATTAACATGTATACATATGTATGCCACTCTGGCTGTGTGCTTCAGTGTATTTAGTGTTTCTCAGCCCTCCACTCAGACAACAAAGGAGACATAACAGGACTGTGTGTGTGTGATAAATCCTCCTTGTCATCTTCCTCTTGACCCCCCACTGAGAGCCAGGTCCTGCCCCTCGCCCAGCTTCTCTCTCCTGTTCCAGCCCAGGACACATCACTCTTCCGAGTGGAAGAGGTCCTGTGGGCCCCCTCCCCTCTCTGGCTCCGTCCCAGCACACAACACATTAGCTGGTGTCGTAGTGCAATCAGATTACTCTTGAAAAACAAATGCTTCTTCAGACAGCTAAAGAGAGGTTATTGAGGTTTAAAAACATTGTTTTTAGATGCCGTCAAACACATTTCTGCAGTATTACACTGAACGTCTTTCTCTGCCTGGTTGTTTTTAGCAAGTCTTACAAGGGATCAAGCTACAGTTTCAGGCTTATATATGTTATATTTGTTTATATTTGTCTATATATAAAAATCTGCAGTCCAGACATTCAACAGTCCCCGCAAAACTGAGAAGCTAAAAATGACTAAGCTGAGTCGGTCACGTGACAAAAATCCTGCAAAACTATGACTGATCTGCAGCCTGTTTACACAGAGCAGAGAGGAGAGGACAAGAGAGATGAAAAGAGAATGTAAAAATGTCCATAGTTCAACGGATATAGCATGTGGAGTTCAATACTGGCAACACTCGTGTCCACTTAATGGACACAAAAATATGGGATATATTGATTTCATTTTATTCCAATTTCTGTGGAAAAAAATATCAAAAAAATTCAACCAGCATTTTTCCCCCTTTCTTATGATTTATGCCATTATAATTGTGTTATACTGCACAAAAGACATTTTCAAGCTCTCCTAATTCAAACTGTGATTGTGCTGTTTAGGAGTTAAATTAAGCCACAGTGAGCAAAATGTAACATGAGCAAAATACATTTTAAACTGCTTGTTGTTCAGAGGGTTAAATAAAATTAACCTACGATGCGATATTAATAACTAGAAGCTTTTATTTTGTACTATGGTATTGTGATTATGTCCATAGAATCTGTGCGGAGCCATGCTTGTTTAGCTTGGAAATAGATGCTGTTTGGATAGTTACTGAAAGAAAAAAGCGGCTGCATAAAGTGAGAGATTAGAGAGCTGGCTGGAGATGAACACAGCAAGAAGAACTGAGTGAGAGAAAGAGCAAAGGACAGAGAGAAAAAGATCAGAGAGGGGGGAAAAAAACTAGAGTGGTCCACTTCTGAAATGTTAAAAGCATCAATACTGAAGCCCAAAAAAGGCTTTTAAGGTACAGTCTCTTATCTATCTGCCTTTATCTTCCTGTCTTTTTATCCTTTCTTTTCCACTCTTAAGAAAAAGAGGGAAACAGGGATGTAACGCTTTGATGTTGCTAACAGCTTTCACCATCAAGCTATTGACGAGGGATGCCCTGTAAGCCCGAACACACCATATGTTAGGTATTATTAGGCACACTTACCTAAATCTAATGCAGTTTAACACAACAGCCTTCCAATAAACCCAAAGGTAAGAAGGTTCAGGTTATAGCTTGTGGTTCCACTGAACTGTATTACATTATAATGAAAGGTACTGCTATTATTTTGTCCATCCCATGCATGGTAATGAGAGAAGACTACTGTAACAAACCAACCGTGTTTTTGTTTGTGGTCATCTATAATCTGATTGTTTGTTGTGCCTATATGTGAGCATATGATGCAGTAGAGGTGTGAATCAGCAGACGCCCGTGATACGATTTCATCCGATACTTGAGTCACGATACAATATTATTACGATTTTAAGCATTTTGCGATATGGTGAGTATTGCGATACAGTATATTATGATTTAACTGTTTGATTGAATTTGTGTCCACAAAATTAAATAAAATCAAGAATTGTTTTGTCAATTAAGAGAAAATTCTCAGTCTATTCATCTCACTTCAGTCTTTTTATTTCTCCACAATAAGAGTCAAACCCACAGACTGACCAACAAAGTATTCAGTCAAACTGAACTGAACTGATATCAAACATGTATGGACGACAACAACTGCAGCATTTTATCAAACTTTCCTCAACTTTAAGCTTCACAGCTCAGAATTTTTTTAATGATTCATAAAAAAGCCTAACTTTGCAGCGTTATTTCAACAACTTCCTGACACAATATCCTGACGCCTAGAGATTCCTTAGATCTTCTAGTTTCATATGATACCAGTATCTCCAGTATATTCCTAAAGTGAGCCCACTACGGCCTCTGGAAAAAAACGAAAACAGTGAAAATACTGACGCCCGCTGGAACGCTAAATATCGATACTTGGTGGCCATGAATCAATATAATCGATATATACTATACTATACTATATACTATACTGTATCGATATTTTCCCCCACCTCTATCATGCAGGTTGTATAATGCATGCAGCTTTTTTTTCTGCTCCACCAGCAGGCCATGCAAAAAGCTATTCACACTTGAGCCAACAACCCTGCTTTGTGTGTGTGCAAAGGGTTTGTACAAACATTCGACAGAGCCGTGTAAAAAGGCATCAGCTGAAAAGCAGCCGAGGTGAAAAGAATCTTCTTTTTTTCATTTTTTTTTTTACTGAGAAAGAAAAGAGATACAGCTGAGTGTAGAACACTCCGTCTCATACACACACACACACACACACATACACACACAAACACACAAAATCTGAATAGCTGAGTGTAAATGCTCCTTTGCTGCTGCTGCTGCTGGTAAGAGCAGGGAGACTAGTGTCAAGTATGCGAAGAATGGATGCAAGGGCTAAAAAGTCAGAGGCAGTCGACTGCGAGGGAAAAAATGAAAAGATGCTTTAGTCAGCTGGAGGCAAGGAGGGGATAGGAGATACAGAGTGAAGATAAAAAAAGGTTTGTTCTTGTCTTATTCAAGCGACAGAGGCATGTGTGTGCTCTCCGTCTCACAGCAGGTGTCCTAACCTAGATTCTGGCTTTCTCTGAGACATTTAAGTCCATTATGAAGACACTTAACGCACCTTTAGGCATCCATTAAAACTGCTCTGACCACACATGCTTATTATATTAATTATCATTTGGCTCTGTATTACTCAGTCCAATCCTCAGTCTATTTTTCTAAAAAAAAATAGATTGAACGAGCTTTGGAAAGCTTTTGTTTGTTGTTTTTGTTTGTTGTTTGTGTAAGTGTGTGTGTTTCAGTGTGTACCTTCTGAGCCCTCAGTACCACGAGTTGGATTGTCCCTCTAACGTTTCCCTCCTGTGACATGGAGCGGCGCAGCGTCTCCATGGCCACGTGGTTGGAGCGTCCCAGCAGTGACTCTCCGTTTACTGCAACCATCTGGTCATTGACACGAAGACGGCCATCCTATAAAATACACACCAGTTGGATTAAACAACTCTGTTGATGTGATCAGACCATGACAATGTGCAATCAAGCCAGAGCCCAAGAAGCTTCACAGTTTTTACTTGCTGTCTTGTTTGACCATCTATTTGTATATTCATTTTAGGATTATGTAGTAATCTATACTTAGAACCAAACATTATACTATATTAAGGATAAATATATTTTGTTTTGATCCAGTAAAATAATACGCTGATCTCAAAAGACAGAACCTGATTAAGCTCTGAACATGTGGGCCCTTGTCACCCTAGCGTTACTGAGTACATACAGCATATCATTAGTAAAAATTGAAAATAAAAGAGGTCCTAGACAGCTTCCTTGGGAGACTCCACAGTCCAGGGACGGTATGTGTATGTGCATTTCTAAGTGTTCCATTCATGTTTCCTTATGTGGTTCTTCTCTCTCTCACACACACACACACACACACACACACACACACACACACACACACACACACACACATGCACACGCACACACACACACACAAAGTATTGGAAGCAAGGCCCTGTTCATTCCTATGAAAGTTGTTCTTGATCTTCTGCGTCTAAGGGCCCATCGAGCAGGCACACTAATGTTTCCTTTAACCCTGCCTAGCAACCGCTCACTCTCAAGCTCATTCTCATGAACAAAGGAAGGAAAACAACTCTAGATTTGATTATTACTGAACAACTTTTAGGACCTAAAAATTTAAAAATGATCCACAAATAGTCAGACAACTCTTTTCAAATCTACAGTAAGTCACATGAGAAAAAGTCTTAGATATCGGCCTGATGATTTGATCGTCCAATAATGGCAAATCACAGATACACTAATCAGCCACTTTATTAGGTAGTAAGTTGTACCTAATAAAATGGCAGTGTGGCCTTCTGCTGCAGTAGCACATCGGCATCCTCTGACCTCTGGCATCAACAAAGAAGAAAGGAAGCATTTTTTTAACTCCCTAATCAGTATTGGTGGAGCTTTACTGGTGACAGACCTGGAAGTTGTAAATCAATGGTTTTCTACTACGAGCTCACAACAGATACACACTCACCTGATTCTTTCATTTAGCATCTCCCTCAAGTCAAACCCACATAAAACACCACTCACACATCCTTGTACTTCTATCTTTGTGAGGGCCCTCATTGGAATAGTAAATTCCCCAGCCCCTCACCCTAACCCTTAACCTAAAACAAAGTTTCAACTCTCACACAAGCCTTTAAAAGAAGTGAGGATCGCTGAAATGTCCTCACTTTTATAGAAAAAGTCCCCACTCCGTTTGTTAAAAATGTGTTCTGGTCCTCACTATGTAGAAAGTACAAAAACACATACACAGACATACACAAACACACACACACACAACCATCAACTCCATCTGTCTATCTCCCCTGGTGTGTCATTTACATGTCCACGTTTCCACCTATTCCTGTATGTCTGATGCTAAACGCTGCACAGGTGTGTGTGTGTGTGTGTGTGTGTGTGTGTGTGTGTATGTGTGTGTGTGTGTGTGTGTGTGTGGGTGTGTGCCTGTCTGTCTTTCTGCTGTCTATGACATGTCAAGTGTGTCCTGGTGGGTAAAAGGTCAAAGGTTAACAGAACAGAGGCACATGGCAGCAGAGATGCAGAGACAGCTGAGGTGTCCACAGAAGACTGTCTCATCAATAATAAATGAGGTTCTGATGTCTTTCTGTTCATTGAAGAGGTGATTTTTTCTTTGACTCTCTTCTGACATTACTCACTCCCTTTGGAGAAAAAATGTGTTTAATTGTGTCTAAATGTGTCATATTTACCAATTAGTATTTTCCAGGACACAGTCTTTATTTATCACTTGAGTATGTTTGAAAGTATTCTGTCACCTTGTATGCTGCCCCTCCATGTATAATGGATTTGATGAAGATGCCCAGGTCCTCTCCTGTCTCCCTGGACTTATTTCCTTTGAGGCTGATGCCCAGGCCTGCCGAGCCAGTGTCATTAAGGGGCACCTCAAACATGAGCTGCTCCTTCCCACTCTCCGACACAAAGCCAGTCACACGGGACAAGTCTTCCTTCTGGGAGAGAAATGGAGGTAGATGGGGAGAGACATCAATGAGAAGGAGAGGAGGGTGGGAATAGGGTGAGGGTGAGGAGACAGAGGTCAGCTCATTGGGCTTGAATAGTCTCCAAAAGCTAAACTAAAAGCTTTTCCATTTTAGAGAAACCATCACAAGGAGCTTTTCAGCTAAATTTCTCGATGAGTGAAAAATTGCAGCCAGTCTATTTTCGCAGGAGAAAAAAAGGAAAAAGAAAAAAGCCATTTGGACTGTCTGCTTTTATATACACATCTTTTCTCTTCTTTCAGCTTCGACAATATCAATAAAATGACCTGTGCATTTTCAAGAGGTAATTGGAGAATACGGCAAACACAGAGAGCCTGAGAGACACAAAAGTAGTGAGAGCAAAGGGAATATGGAGAGGAAAGAAAGATTGTACAACAGAGAAACAAGAACGAATGACTGGCCGTGTAGATAGAAAAAAATAACTATTGTAAAGCCTGAAAGATGGTGAAAAACACATATAATCAACAAGGAGGTATGGCGGTAATGACTAAGTCTGAGAGAGCGTTAAAGAGAAAAAATAGTAGAAACAAAGAATCCCGCCAGATGAAAGTGTGTGTTTGAAGCCTGTGATGGCTCAGTGGGAGAGGTGGCACTGATGCACTACATATGGATTATACTTTTTGGAAATGCAATGACAAGTAAACAGCATTCATCAGAAAACACCACTCCATTCCAAATACTTTTTACAAACGTATGCTTATTTGTGAAACCTTTCAACAGTAGAAAAAAATATATAATTCAGTCTTTAACAAAATGTTCTCTTAAGGGGACAGTAAAGCACAAACCCAAGTACTTTTTTTTCTGACCTGTAGTTCTATTGATCAGTCTAGATTGTTTTGGTGTGAGTGTGGGAGATGTCTGCCTCATCTCAAATATAATGCACCTTTATGTAACTTGGATTGTGGTAATAAAATGCTGAAAAAATACATTTGCAAAACTAAACAGCAATGTCCTGCTTTCTAGAAATAATCCACAGACCTTGAGCAGTTTCATTTAAGAACTATTTATTTCTACCAAACTAAATCCACCAACAAATTGCCATGCAGAAGGTAGGCCGTCATACATAGCTTGTGGAAATTAGTCTTGATTTCTGGAACAGCCTTATCTCCCGTCAGAAAACGTCAATATAGGTTGTGTTTACAGGCAGTGGAAAACGAGTGATATGGACGTATTTTACAGACTGCTGCAATGTGTTCGCCGCCATCTTGCTGACGTAGTAGCAATTTACGGCAGAGCAAAGTTAAAATGGCAAATTTCCGCCATTGGTTGGATGGAACAAACAAACGGCGTACTTCATCCAGGAGAGCGGGTTCGCGTCCCAAAAGTTAACCATTTTTAACTTAAGTTACGTTGTTTACTTAAGTTACGTGAATCACGTTTTTGAACGTAACTTACCTTTTTTACATAACTTGCAGTAGCCACATGACCCTTGTAACTACTTCACTTCTGGCATTTACGTACATTTATTTACTGTTTCAACTGTCTTTTATAACACCTTACCAGTAAGTTTTTTGCCCTAAAGCTAAGGTCAGTGGTTTAACAACATAAATCCACAGAAACTGCAGCCTTTATACAACCACAAAACCGTACGTCTGTGCTATTTTTAGAATGCGAGCCACGAGACGTACATATGTGTCGTGAAACGCGAGCCGCTTTATGTAACTTTGTGTCACAATGGGTGGTACTGACACACAACCTCTTCTGTCATTTAGCTTGGAGAACTTATTGTCTGGAAAGAGACATTCCAATGTAGTAGCAGCAGTCACCAGACACAGTTTCAAGGACAAGGCGGTGAAATTCACCAAGCTGAGTGCACCTCCAGATGATATTATGAACCCGGACACAATGCTGTTTGGTTTTTAAAACTTATTTGGGATTTGCACAACTGGTACAAAGCGGAAACAGTGGTTTTCAGGCTATTGTTGTTGACAGAAAGTAAAGGTGGAAAGAAACTGTCTTTGTATCTGCTATGTCACACGAGTAAGCACAAATGATTGTCATTACAGTTGGTGGATGTAGTTAGGTAAATAGAAAATAGTTTCTACATGAAACTGCTTAGAACAAGGTCTGTGAATTATCTAGATTTTTGGAAAGAGACATTTCAGTGAAAATGCAGCAGTCATCCAGACACAGTTTCAAGGACAAAGCGGTGAAATTCACCAAGCTGGGTGCACGTCCAGATGATATTAATAACCCGGACAGGATGCTGTTTGGTTTTACAACTTTTTTCGGACTTCCTCAACAGGTGAAAAGCGGAAACAGTTTTTCAGCCATTGTTGATGACACAAAGTAACGGTGGAAAGAAACCATGTTACGCGAGTAAGCACAAATTATTGCCATTACAGTTGGTGGGTGTAGTTTGGTAGATAGAAAATAGTTTTTGCATGAAACTGCTTAGACCAAGGTCGGTGGATTATCTTGATTTCTGGAAAGAGACATTGCTGTTGAGTTTGCTTTTTTTTCAGGGGTATGTGGGTGGATTAGCACCTCAAGGAACTAAGCGTCCTTGCCTTGAATAGCTTGTCAAGTTGTCGGCGACTAAACTGACAACCCCATCTTGTTTAACTTGATGAGGGGGGTGGGTGAACACCCAGCAGGATGGGAAAAAAAGAGTACGGCTATCCACATCTGGAGAAGAGATGGACACCACTAGATTATCTTATCTATTGAAACACTTATGATGATTACACCAAATAACCACCGGACAACTACCAGATCGGTCGTGGCCAAGGTTGACAACGACCACGTCCTCCATTGCATCGCAGGATGGAATCGAAAAAATGCAACAAGAACTGCGGAAGATTGATCAAAATGGAAAGATCTGGTGAAAAACATTGTAGTGCACCTACAGCCATTTGGCTACGGATTATGATGATGATGATTTTTTTTGGTACTTTGAGCACCATAAACCGAGTGCCATCGAGTTCCATTATATTTGAGAGAAGGCAGACATCTCTATGGCTGACATCCCCAACACTCATAGCACTACAGGTAAAAGGAAAAATATGTACTTTTGATTTTGGGGTGAACTGTATCTTTGACAGATGATCAGAAAGAAAAGATCAAACAGAGGATTTCTGAAAATCCAATGCCTTTCCAACAATATGGAAGACATTGCATATAGACATATTGGACTATAGTGTGTGTAGAATATTTGTTCATTATGATTATTATGAGACTGGGCTGCATAAAATCCAGAGGTAAATCCTAATGAATGTTCAATACTGTGTGTGTGTTTGGACAGATAGAGAAAAACAGTGTGACTCTATGAGGCTTAAAGATGAGCTGTGTAGTACAGAGTCTGTGAATATAATTGCTATGTTGAAGGTTTCACGTAAAACTTTGCATGGTTACATTTTTATGTTTTTAATCACTATTCTGTGTATTACTGTGTGTATGTGTGTGTGTTTTCCAGAATTAATTGTATGTACTTATGGTAGAAAGTCCATGCCTCTGTGCAGGTGCCAAGCATTAGTCTGCATGTGTCTGTCTATGTATCTGCATCGGTTCGGTCTGTGTGTGCGAGTTTGTGTATGTGTGCGTTTGCATGGGTCAGCAGTGTCAGGTTTAGACAGTGTTTGTCTGTGGGGATTGTAGGTTTAACAGCGTTAAGCCGACACAAAGTCCTCTACTCTGCAGAAAACTGTTTTCCCTGCTGGAAAAACTCCCCCCATCAGACTGACTGTCCAGACCTGATAGGAAGCTGCACGACCTTGGAAAGAACTTTAAAACACCCAGAAGAGAAATGTTAGCTACTTCCTGTGCATAATTACACTAAGAATGTGTTAGTCTCTGATATTCTGTCCAAAGTAATGTTCATGATTTAGCAACTTCTCCATATTTTTACGCCACTACTGCATTCTTTATTTATCCGATTGAACTTCCCCTGCTTTGTTAATTTATGATTTATTTTTCTTGCACTCAGCACGGGACAGAAACCAGTGGCAGAATGAATTAATAGCAGAGGACGGGTGTTGTTACACTGCGGAAAAAAGTTTGAAGCAGCAGTTCTCAGCTTGGGGGTCAGGACCACCCACAGGGCTGTGAGATGTTTTATGGAATCTGACAAAAATATGCAAATGTATGTAAAGTTGCTTATCTGGGTGATGAATTCAATTTGCCTGTAAAACAATGAATAAGCGCAGCCTCTGGGTTTCCTCAGATAATTTAGCATGACAAACAAACAGCCCATGAGGAAAGTTTTCTAAAAAACATTATTTGGTGTCAAACCTGGTCTGTGGGTTTTTACAACCAAGTGGATAGAGAAAAAAAATGTTTTTTTATTCAGTGGCTGAACTAAGAAAAAAAATTAAACAAGGCCTCTTATTTCATGAACTGAAATTGCTTTAACACACACACACACACACACACACACACACACACACACACACACACACACACAGGAGCGGCCATGGACACACAGGAGCAGACATGGACACAAACAAATAGTAAGTGCACACTGCAATTTCATGGAACATTTCTATTATCTCAGCCTCATTGCCATGATAGGTGGTTACATCTCTGTGTAACACTACAATAATAAACAATGGTGTGCGCTCATGTGTGTGTTTTCTGTTTTGCCGCCATAAAAAAAGGTGTTTGTATCTTTGCTCCATGAACTCCATCAAATCCATCCGGTTATATAAAAAAAGCTGTTTGCATAGATGAACCTCCTCATGCTGGTCGTTTAACATTTAAATGGGTTGCCACAATGATGGATCAACAGGAGGACACGCTATTAAAAAGACAGCTCGGTGTCTGCCCGTGTGTGTGAATGAGTATGCGTGTTGTTTTATTAAACCGAGCCAGAGAAACGTGTGTGTGGGAGAAAGAGGGAAATACACATTATGTTAAAATGAGCTAGTGCAGTCAGCTAAAACACACACACGCTAAAATGTCCTTAACTCCCCAACCCCTAAAGGCCAACTGTAAGCCAGAGAGAGAAATAGAGGAAGATAAAAAAGATTAAATGAGGGAGGAGATAAGAAGAATGATGATCGTAATTTTACTTATCAGTTGTGTGAGTAATATTAGGGGTGTACTTTAATGCTACTCTGCTATAAACTTGATCATTTGTGTGTAAGGACACCTGCTTTCAGCAACATGGTCTTTTAATGAGAGCCACTCACAGATGCCCTTCTATCCAACCATGCAGTGTGTGTGTGTGTGTGTGTGTGTGTGTGTGTGTGTGTGTGTGTGTGTGTTTGTGTGTGTGTGCGTGTGTGTGTGTGTGTGGACAACCCCGTGCTGTGGAAATGACTGCCCAAGGATCCATTTAACAAGGCCAAACAACAGTAGCCACCGCTGTGCTTAAATGTGGCAGTAGGTGTGATCTCACACACACACACACACACACACACGCAGACACGTACAGACACGCGCAGACACGCGCAGACACGCGCAGACACGCAGATGGCTGAGGTAAGTACTCCCAGGGACAAAACCTGACATTATGGGCTATGCTTTTGACTTATGAAAATAACTGTCCCATCACTGACCACTCACGATTGGACCCCTGTTGTCCAATCACCCACGCCCTCCTCTCCCATTGTCCCCTAACGGCCAGTGTAAAGGCTGTAGCGGGACACTGACAGACCTCAATCTTGAGCATTTACAGCCCTGCAGAGAAAGAAGAAAGATGAGATGCATGAAAAGAGAGAGAGGTACCAGAAGTAAGTGTTAGTGGTTGTAACATAAGTGTCCGTGGGGGAAGCACACGCCCCACAGTACCTCAAGGAACTCCTCACCCCCCAGACCCCCCCCACGCACCCTCCGTTCTGCAGCCACAAACACTCTCCAAGCACCCAGAACCAAGCTCCGCACCATGGGTGATCGGGCCTTTTCCTCGGCCGTTCCCAGGCTGTGGAATGCCCTACCTGAACACCTGAGGGCCCCACAGACTATAGACGTCTTTGAAAGAGACCTAAACCTTTCTTTTTATGAAAAAATTTCGTTAATCGTCTTTCTATTTTCTGCTTTTGACACCTGATTATTTTAGTAGTGTTCCTCTGATTGTTTTTATTCTCCAAAGCACTTTGAGATTGTTGAAATGTAAAGTGCAATACAAATAAAATCTATTATTATTATTATTATTATTATAAGCTATACAATATGTGTGTCTGCATCTCGTGGATGGAAAGAGCTTCTGTTGAGAAAAAGATCTAATCTCACTTGTTGATGTCAACACTCTTTAATGAGTACAGCCCCTAATGCCGTTAGTGCACATGCACCCCTGGAGCTGCACATTAGAGGTCTACACATGCAGGGCAAACCAGCCTGCAAGACCTGCGAAACCCACAGCAGATGTTGGCGACGCAGGGTTCGTTTTCCAAGGCTACAAGTGGTCATGGGCGGCCACGTTGTAATAAGGGGTCATGGTGCGCATTGGGCAGCCTTCTGTTCATGTGCTCGAGCTCCCCGCAGGAACACAGAATTGTGTCTTGGCAACAGTTTGTGAATCCAAGCTGCTGTCTTCTACACATTAAGACATTAAGGGAATCATTTCAATCTAGACTCTGAAATGGTTTGATGAAATTTCATTGGAACTGTTGATGGGGGTGGTAACAATGGGTTGTGGGGAAAAAAGCTAAAATTCTACAATGTCATTTTGCAGACGCTTTTATCCAAAGCGACATACAAAAAATAATACAAAAAAGCAAAGATCTAGTCAAGAAACAACCCAAGAGTAGGTGCCATGGCTCAAGTTTGAGTCCATTAGGACACAAGTGCTTTTAAGGCAGTGTGAGCAGTCAGTTGTTTTTTTCTATAGTTCTCTGTGTAGATTAAGTGTGAAGGTGTTCAGTACAGAGCTGGGTCTTCAGTCTCTTCTTTGATTGATAAGGACTCAGCAGATCAGATGGAGTTTGGAAGTTGGTTCCACTATCGGGACACTACAGAGGAGAAGAGTCTGGTTTGAGACGTAAGACAAAAGAGAGTTCAGATATGTAAGGGATATGCCAGTTATTATTGAGCTAAAATCTTTTATTTGCTATGCCTTTTTCTTCTAGCTCTTAATGTCTGTTCACACTGAATGGTAAACAAATATTTCACAACGCAAAATGACATACACATCTTTGTGTATTTGCGCAACAAAAATGTGTAGGATGCTGTGTCACGAAAGCCTGAGATTCTCGTGCAAAGCATCACTCCGAATGACACAAACTCCATTAAAAAAACAAGCATTTTAACAGTTGTTTACTTGTTGTCTTTTAGACAGACCTAACAAAGCAGGCATTCAGACACAGTATCTGGGACAAGACGGAGAAATTCACCAAACTGAGTGCTCCTCTGGTGATGAACCCAGACACGACGATGTTTGGTTTTATTTACTTTTCTGGGACTTCTACAACAGGTACAAAGTGGAAACATTTGTTATTTCGGCCATGGTTGCTGACAGATCTTAATGATGGAAAGAAACATTTTTCCTATTTCGTACGCCAAGAAATTAAGCACAAATGATCCTGCTTCCAACATTTTATTTGCATTTTGTAACTCTCAAAAGAGATACATCATGTTAATTAGTCAACTTCAGAGGTGCTATAGACTTTTGACTTTTGAACAGAGCCAGACTTTGTGCTCAGCTATATCAGCTAGCTGATGGCAGTTGCTTCATATTTAGCTCACGGGCATGAGAGCTGGTATCAATCTTCCAATCAAACCCTCAGTAAGCAAGCACAACAGCATATTTCCCAAAATGTCACATTTTAATTTGAAACAGATTCCTATTAATCAATTGTGTTGTTGTTCTACAACTCTCGCAGTTAATCTCAACAAAACAAAGCTTTTGTTGGTAAAAGAAAGAGCAGCGTCTTGCTATGATAATACCGATGCTGATCCCCGGTGGCTTGAACCCACAACTGACATGTGTGACACGGCTGTGAGTGTGTGTGTGACACTCGTGTGCCGAGGGCTTTAACACACAGCAGTGACTTTAGATGATAGGCTCACGACGGAGCTGATAAACCTTCAATAAACAGCGGAGAGATGTGAGATGAGACAGAGAGAGCTGGAGAGAGAGAGAGAGAGAGAGAGAGAGAGAGAGAGAGAGAGAGAGAGAGAGAGAGAGAGAGAGAGAGAGAGAGAGAGAGAGAGAGAGAGAGAGAGAGAGAGAACAGAGACATGATACCCTTCTCGGCTGCTCTCCACTGGGATGATGGCAGCTCCTGCAGAGACACCAAGCTGCCAAGGAGTTTGTGTGTGTGTGTGTGTGTGTGTGTGTGTGTGTGTTTGTGTGTGTGTGTTTGTGTGTATGTGTGTGTGCATACACAGGTCTCTGAGGGTGTAACAGATGGGGGATCTACTGTAGTGATTCTGTGAGGTCACATTGGTGACGATATCAGTGAGATGTAGCACACACACACACACACACACAAACAGACAACAGACTGCAAAGAAGTGCACGGATGCTCACTCTCTCTCTCTCTCTCTCTCTCTCTCTCTCTCTGTGTGTGTGTGTGTGTGTGTGAGGAGCATCTGGCACGACGAGGAATGTTTCCTGTTTTGGAAAAAAAAGGGGGAAAAAAGAAAAGGAAACGGACAGACAGAAGATGGTGCAGCTCATCACGTACTAGGAGCCAAAAGCAGAGTTACACAAATAGCTTGAAGGAATCACACTTAAACCTTTCATTCAATACTATGTATCAGCTGCCAGAGTGTGTTTGTGAATGATGTTTAATCATATTGTCACCATTGTTATTTTAATGATATTCATACTACTTTACTGGGGTGTCTCAGCTTCACTGTGCAGAAGGATGAATGTGAACAGAGTCACACTTGAAGGCTGTTTTCATATGTATCTGTTGAAGAGGGAAAAGTTTCTCTGCTCAAATCTCTGTTTAAGAAGTGTACACACAAGCAGGATTTGGTGACATCAGCCAATTGCGGTCTACTGTGCGACTCAGTCTGATGTGGAAATTGCCAGCCAATATGCACATGAACTGAGAATGAACTTTTGAGTGAAGTAGCAGTAATCTTGTGTCCGGCAGTTAAAAGTTTTTAAAACAAAAGCATATTTGCATATTTATAGATTCTGGAGTGAATTATTTAATTTGACTTGTCATATGTCTGGAGGGGATCTCTAAATTAAACAATTTTCTCCTTCTACTACTTATATATGAGGCAGAAGCACAGGTAAAAACTGTACAGTTGATGCTTCTTCATACATTAGTATGGGGGAAGGATTGTTTACCTAATATATCCTTTTAATTTTGCTTAATAATTTGCTTATTTTGTTCTATTTTAGTGCCGGGACGACACATTTTTCTCCCAATTCTATACTATTAAGATTTCTGAGTGACAATATGTATTGTAATTTTACCAGTATTGCAATTTGATATTACAATTTATGGTAATTTTTGGTTCCTTTCTTTACACATGATCATGGGGAAAAGTTCAATCATACACTTCTATAGAGTGTAGGCTTTATGTGGGAATTTTTCCAAAAACAAAGCACATGAAATGTCAGTCAGCCCCACTACACTCCAAAGAAGATTCAAAAGAAGCTGAGACTGTGGCTGAGACTCATTAAAAATGAGTATATGACTACAAAACTAAAGTTCAGTCAGTTTTAGATCAGTTTGAACATTAAATATATTGTCTTTGTACTGTTTTCAACTGAATAAATGTCACAAAGGATCAGCGAATGATTGCATTTTGTTTGATTTTTAGCACAGGCTTATTTGGAATCGAGTTTGTAACTAAAGCTTGTCCAGGATCAAACCTCCAGCGGCATGAATTTGAGTTATTGTTTGACTTGTGCTTTTTATTATTTTATCTATTTTCTTATCCTGCTGTGTCTTATTTTATCTTATTTGTATTTTTATTTCTATTTCCCTGTTTTAATTGACTGTTTTTACTGTTTTCAATTGTGTCTTGCTGTTTTTAATGTTTATGTAAAGCACTTTGAATTACCTTGTGTTGAATTGTGCTATACAAATAAACTTGCCTTGCCTTGCCTTATTGGAGTGGCTAAAGGTCCATGTCCTCAGACCATTTCCCATTCTCTACTTTGTTGCTTTGTTTTATTCTCAATAAGGATATGACATCATGTAACAATACAAGAGGAAACTTCCTTTCACCTCAGCATAGACTTAAATGAAGCAAGTTCATTTGAATTATATCAATCCAGGCAATAATTAAGTGAATCAAATTTTTTCCAACCCCCAATAAATGTCCGTGTTGCAATATTCAGCAGAAGACAGTTCTAAAGGAAAGTAAAGTATAGAATAAGACCCCATGGACAAACAGGAGAATAGGAGGGAGAGAGGTGTGAAAATGTCTGGAAGCAGAAAAGAGCATCTTTGTTTCAAACATTAGTTTCGAGGCACTAGCCAACTCAGCAGGCGTATGCTTGTTGGTGTGTGAAGAAAATGACTGAAAAACTGTCTTTTTATGTTGCACGTGTGAGTGACTGTGTGTATGTGTGCACAAAATGCCTTCACAGTGAGCCAACACAGCAGGTGGATGTATACTTGTTATATTGTGGAATTTGTATGAATATGATTGTATGTCACTGAAAGGCTTTGTGACTTTGAGTAAGTGTGTGTGTGCGCCTGTCTGTGTGTGTGTGTGTGTGTGTGTGTGTGTGTGTAGAGGTGGTGTAATGTCTTTGTTCTACAGCGAGCACAGACATTAGCAGACAACACCAGATGGTGGGCTAAAATGAGACAACGGAAGAGGGGGAGGAGAAGATAGACAAGATCCTTCCATCATTTCATCATCATCCTTCTTCTGTTTCCTCTGCGTTAACACCAACAAGCTGGCATAAACCTTCAAATTAAATCATTAACAAAAATCTCCCAGAAACTGTTTAAAGTCTGCTGGAACATAGTATAAATGTTGGCGCTGTGCATAATGTTTTGTATAAAAGAACAAACGTTAAACTATAAAACAAATCTTAGAAAATGATGACCACTCACAGCCATTCACATCTAAATCACTACAGTGTTAACAGGAAAAGACTAAATTAAAAGATAACACGGCACAATCTGTTTTTCTGCTTTTGGCGGCAGTACAAAGTTCTTCCTCAGTACTTGAGAAACAAATAATTGGAAGTGCAATGTCGTCCTTAGCAAAGATTGACAACCAGACAGACTGCACCTAGCAGCCAAATATCTATAAAAAACGATATCAGAATTTGAACAATTATTTTTGTTTATGACTACAAGTAAAGAACCATCACATCTCTGTGACCTCTCTAGGAAATTACAAGAAAGGAAATCCTTGTCTTAAAATGAGCATATAAGGATTTAAGATTTCAAAATCCTGTCGGCTTCATTAGCGAGAGGTCGACAACAAAGCTAGCGCCGTTGTGTGGAAGTTTGTGAGGAAGCTGTTTATGTGAATCAGAAACCTGGACACCATGCCCGTTAATGAGCTGTGATAATACTACCGGGCTTATGCTTGGTTTTAAGGTGTGAAAATGCACACACGGTGTGAAAATCATTGCTGCTATGCACTCTACACTAATGAATACTCTTAATTTGCACAGTTATCCAAAAAACTCCGACAAGCAAATCAACACTCAGCAAAGAACAGAGAGCACGACCAACAAATGTGACAGATTATGTGCTTCAGGACACTCCATAAGGATGACAGACATATTCAAGATTAATCCGAAAATTACAAGCAAAGTCTTTCATAAAAAGGCTGAATTTATGTATGCCACTGTATGTACAGTGGCAAGAAAAAGTATGTGAACCACAGCACTATTCTACCAGCACTATAAATATTCTGACGTGTTCAATAAAGGCATGAAATATTGTTTGTGGGGTAGTAAGTTAAGCACATTGTGTTTGTCTAAAAATTAATGCAGAAAACTTGGTTATTCCAAAGGGATCATAAACTTTTTCTTGCCACTGTATATGACTGCAGAATCTGTCGACAACGTGGCAATATTTTGGTATTGGGTCACTCTGGTTTCCCTTTCTAGACTGTTTGTAGCATTGACCAATCAAGTTTGATCTGTTTTTGTTGCATGCAGATAAGAAGTCCATATGGAGATCAAAAGAGGTGGAACACATTGGCCGAAATTCAACCTCAGAACCGTTCAGCTACCTTCTGACAACAATTCAGCTTTTATTTTATTTTTTATTTATCTGCATTCATTTGAACAGACACTATCCAGTCCAGGACACCAACATTTACCCAATCCTCACCTTTTAAATTTAATCAAACTATGAACAATGACAGGCCCAAAGAAGAGTCTTGGTATCCTCTGGCTTCACCAGAACCCCAAGAATATCGTCTGTCGCCCCCAGAGGCTAAATTGTTGAAATCTGTGGCTTTCCAAAAGTACAACACATTTCTGATTAGGGCTGGGCGATATGGACCAAAACACATAACCCAATATTTATAGGCCGAATGGTAATATATGATATAAATTGGTATTTTAAACAAAACGTGCAAAGTGTCAGTAAGTGTATTTTTAACTCAACGTAGCAAGTAATCATCAGCAACCTGTTTTATGGAGGTATTTACCGAAATACCTCCAAATTACAGGACCATTGCTTTTTTTTTTTTTTTTTTAAACATATGTTTATTGCACATTTTGTTAATTTACAAACGGTGAACAACATAGAACAAGAAGGCACATACAAGAAAAAAATAATAACAATAATGATAGCAATAATTATGATAAAAAATAAATAAATAAATAAAAATAATAAATAAATAACTGGGGAAAGAAAGAGAGAGAGAGAGAAAAAAAGGGGGGGGGGGGGGCTTTATAACCACAAAATAAATAAATGAAAAATTAAGTAAATAAATATATACATACTTATATCTATACACACACACAGATACATATACATGTCCGTAAAGCTCTAAATGTGTATGCTAAATCAAGATAAAATAAAAAGATAAAAAGATAAAGATAAATAAATCTTCAGTTCAGCTCATCATTCCAGCCATCTACTTCAATATCATTTTTCTCAAGGAAATTACAGAAAACCTTCCAGATTTTCCAAAACTTGTCAAGCTTGTTTTTCGAGGTGTAGCTTATTTTTTCTAAAGCCAAGTAGAAAGACATCCCTGTTAGCCACTGTGAAGTAGTACAAGGTTTATCCTTTTTCCATGCACAGGCTATACATCTTTTAGCTTCCAGAAAACAAATATTGAGTAAGGATTGTTCATTTTTGGAGGTCACAAAATTGTCCGGGTAAATATTCAGTAAACATAATTTTGGTTTGAGAGGTATTTCTTTTTCGATGATTTGACTGGCCAGGTTCAACACTTTTCCCCAAAAAGAAAGTATAAGAGGGCATTCCCACATGCAATGGAATAAAGAACCTATTTGTTGCTTGCATTTAATGCAAGTATCTGGAATATTTGGGTTGAAAAGGTGCAGCTTACTTGGGGTTATATACTGTCTGCTTATCCATTTGTATTGTAATAATTTAGAGTTTGTATTCACTGTTTGAGTTTGAGCTGTTAAACAAGCTCTACCCCATTCTTCCTCTGTTAGATTTAGGACCATTGCTTTTGTTTTTTTTTAGGAACTAGCTCTTGCTCTTTATCAACCTGCACCGTGTCCATTAATTAAGGCAAAGTCAAAAGATGTATTGGTATAGCGGTATTGTTTCAACTACATATCGCTTTCTAAAATATATCTGTATAACTCCTAATACCAATATAACGCCCAGCCCTATTTCTGATCTTCTCCCTATATCCTCTACCCTGTTCAGTCCTCTCCACATATTTGGTTCTTTACTTTACAACAAGAGTAAAACAACAGTAACCAGGGAGCTAAACTCTCACCACTCCACTACAACAGCTGGTGATGGAGGACTACGGCTGTTCTGAAACCCCCCTCCCACACACACACACAGCTACAGTACCTATTGTATCACACTATAACACGCGTACAATTTCTATCGAGGTGTGCGTTCACAGCTTCACTGTGAAGAACTAAAGTTGCGCTTGTTCTTCAAAACTGTTGTGACTGCTGTAAAAACACCAATCAGCTGTTAATTAGACAGAGGTGAATTCTACTGGGGTGTACTGTCTGTCAGGAAGAGAGGGTGAGGGCAAGAGGGAGCAAAAACAGAGAAAAGTCTGTTGATTGAAATACTGTACGTAGAAAAAAAAAGTGTTACACAACAGAGACGGTTTCTCTCTCTCACTCCCACAGACACCACAAACTCACTCAAGACATCCCTTTCCAACAAGAGTGAATTACAGCAGTGGTGTGAATAAGTAATATTACATTTTCTGCTGTTTCCTTTCATTAAATCCACCAAAGCCAGAGCTGATTCCTTGTTCAGGTCCCTGTTTGCAGGCCCACATCTTCATATCATCATTGTAAACATCCATCCACACACACACTTCATCTACCTAGAATGATGTATTCAAGCTGAGCTAAGCGTGCTCATGAGAAACTGCAGCTCGCTCATGTAATTTATCGGTTCTCACACTAAACTGTAATGAAGAGTAAATCCATCTTTTTTTCATACTCGTTCTTCACTTCAGGGTGATGGGTCTGGAGCCTCATCAGTCTGTCTTTGGACCGATACATCTCCTTTATACATCTTTCAATTTGTCCCAGTTCGCCCCAATATAATTTGCATTCTCGTTCATTTAAATTCAGCAACAACAGCAGGAACTCTAATTCGCACATTTAAAGAGCGTATTGGGATTACTTCAACAGCTCCTTACCAGCAGCCCTGCTGCTATCCCCAATATAGTTAAGACAGCCCAAACAAATAGATAGATACTTTATTCATATGTCTGATCCACTGTGAATGATCTATAGATACCTGCAGGAGAAATTATCTTCTGACTAAACACAATAAATGTACAACTGTATGACTGTATGCAGGGTCTCTGCAGGTTTCAACAAGTCAAATTTTTTTTAAGACCGTAATAAATACAATTTAAGACCCATTTCACATCCATACTGGCGAAAAAGTACAAAAGACATGAAGGAAAATCAGAGGCCCAGAATTACTAGCAAAGTATATGAATGTATTCACATTGGAATAAAAAAAATGCTTAACCTAACTAAAAACACCAGAAGCCTCTCTACTGTGAACTAATATTTGTTTAGAAAACCAATTTCAAATAAAAGTAACGTTAATGCATTTTTAAGACCAAAAAATCGCATTTGATGATATTTTAAGAAAATGTTAGACATTTCTGCCTTAAATTCAAAGTATTGGATTTTAGACTTTTTAGGAACCCGCAGATATCCTGTGTATGTAATAAATTAAATACAAATCAACTCAAAGGTAATCCAAGATTAGTATTTAAGTTTCATTATTTAATTTGCTGTGCAGTTGAAGCTGATCATTATTTCTTTCCTATAAATTTCTCAATATTACTTGGTGTACTTTTTCTTGTCATTAACAATACTAAATACATTTTAGTGCATTAACACACACAATGTACACACCTGCAGGCAAACGTCTAAAAACACACAGGAATAGCAGCAGTGTCCTTGAATCGCTGGTTGGTTTAAGCAGCTCTCCAAATAGACGGAGACAATTCAGAGGACAATTACTTTACCTATGGGAGACATTCTGGTGTGCAGTTTTCTATGCATGAAGGACATACTCTGACATTTATCTTCCTGTGGTGAACAAGTGAATGCACCAGAGCGTGTGTATGAATAATACTGGACCAAAGGGAGGTCCGTTTCCTGATTGATATTTTTGGTTTAGTAAATGTGTGGTACAAGTTTTGATGCAACCGGCTCAAATTTGTAGAAGTGTTGTAGAAAGTTAATAGTGTTTTCGCACCTAACATGTAACAAGACTTGGTCAAAACCGAGTATGTGGCAGATCACGTTTGGTCAATGTGATCTTGTTACAGGAATAGTTAATGGGAGTGTCCATGATGTGAATACTTTGGATATTAGTGGTTTGTATGCTTTTGACCCATCTGCAAAAAAGTAATAATATGCTTAATGATATAATAAACCTTAGAGGAACAATAGCACCCTAGTAATTATCTTTAAAATGAGATGAGGGAAGTAAAAGTGCTGTCCTTATGAGGCCAATCACAACTTGTTTGAAAAACAGGCGAATGTAGAAGAGGACAGCAGACAGGTAGCCCCGCCCGCCGAGCAAAGTGGTTCAATAACTCACTCAGTCACTCACATATAACCCTTTTCGACTAAGGCACTTCCAGGGCCGGTTCAGAGCCGGTTCCCAATCTCAAACAAGTTTCTCGCTTTTTGACAGCCAAAGAACCAGCTCTCAGCCAGGAACACTGGTTCCAGAGCGAACCCATTGCGCCAGTGGCTGCGGGCAGGATTATTGTGAACAACAAGACCAACTAAAACGTGTATGATTCATTTTATTTTAGTTGTTGTTAGTTTGTTGTTTAGTTGAGTGGTATGGGCTTGCGTTAGCGGGCTAGCATTATCTTACAACAAAGTCCAACATTAACATTTTACATTCAGTGTTAATTAAATTGTAATCGCAGTTCATAGCATTCAAGACGAGCAGAACAGTGTTGTATATGTCGTGTTTGGATGCCAATGTAGGCTCGCAAAGCCAGGAGCAATGTTGTTATTATACTTGCAAAGAGCGGAGACGTATCCAGACTTACACAGTGACGAAATGACGTGGCTCTCTAGCCTGTGGAAAAGCAAACTGGTTCTAAGAAGTTTCACAAGTTGAACTAATTGCGAAAACCAGCACCAGCACCAGACCGGCCAGCAAAAGAACTAGGTTTACATTGGCAGTGTTGGGTCATACAGACCCGTGTGTAGGGCTGACATCAGTGGTGAGCCAAAGACTAATCCTGCTTCATTTGTGGTATAGCAACTTCCGAGCATAGATTATGTAGGTAGAAGAAGAAGGAAAAAGTAGAAGTACTGCTGTAGTTGATAGGATAACAGTGTGATGAGTGGAGGTATTCTACAACACTTAAAGCTGCTCCAGAAGAAGACTGCCATGGAGTTCAGACATGCGTACATTGGAGACACTTGCAAATGACCCTAAATGTTAACACATGTACACACTCCAACACATTGCTGCTTTTCCTGTCTGCAGAAACAGAATTTCCTATGGGACTTGAGGTCACATGCACTCATGTGTATGTGGAACTTCCTGGCAGCCGCTGAGGAAACATCAGTCGATAAGAGCGGAAAAAGACACAAAAGGCAAAGTAAAAGGAATAAAATACAGTGAGAGGTGGAAAAAAATTAGCCAAAGATGTAAGTGATGGGTGGAGAGAAAACCAAAGTAAAATTCGGGTAAAATGAAAGTGAGTGGTCTGAATATCATAAGAAATTAAGACATCTAGTGTGTACACAAGGCAACAAAATGATGGCTTAAAGTTTTAGGGCAAAGTGATAGTTCTAACCCAAAACCAGCTGTGATGATAGTAATGATATGACAGGAAAAAGCATTGGTTCCCAAGCTCTTTTAGGCTATGGTTCGCCTTCAAAGGATTTTTTTGTCATGGCACCCTGAGCCACCCAACCCTCAATATAACATGTAATCAGCAAACATGAGCTGCTATGATAGTAGCCTTAACATATTTGAAAATATAACAAAGTGTAGTTAATGTTGCCAATTTTAAATGTAGTAAAACATCATTAAAAACTCACAATAAATGAACAATAATAAGATACATTTTGCACTGCACCCAAGGGAGCTTCGGCACCCACGCTGGGAACCACTGCCTAAGAGAAGAAACCCTTTCAAGAATAAGGATAATGAGCTACAGACTTACTGTACAACAAGTGCGAAAGCAGGAGGAAAAGAAGGAAATATTTCAGTGAGAAAAATAAGTTTTCGTGTTGGAGACAAAATAGCAGCAGGCTGAGAGACATTTAGAAAAATATGTCTACTGGCACCTGTAGTTGTAGAAAAAGTATGCAGAGAGCTATAATAAGCATCAGTGCATGCATAGTAGTCGATCATGCAGAGTCAGAATGAAGGAAAAAGCATGGAAAAATAGAACAAAGGATGAATAAATTAAGTGTTTATTAATCAAAACAGTGTTGAAAATCAGCAGAAACAATGTGGCAAGGAAAGACTGGCACAAAATGTTACCAGTATCAACATAAAGCTTTACAATGGGCTCATTCGGCTCAATCAGAGTGGAGTTCAATGAAACACTATTACATGATTGCTTTGTAAGAGAGAACATTATTGGTGTATCGTTTTTTTAAAGATTTGTCAGAAAAGCCTTCAAATACATGTCCAACAAGAAACAATCCTATAGGCTGCTGAGCTGTGCATCATCCAGGCAAGCCTGTTGATTGGACCAAAGATTGCATAATTAGAGGGAGTTCAAATGTGTAAACAAAAACTGGTGTTTTGTGTGTTCGCTCGTCTTTTTGATGCCTTGTTGGAAAAAATTGTTTTAAAAAAACATTTTTATATAACTGGCAAGTGACCTGCCCATCAACCAAAAACTGTTGTTCCATTGGCTGAGAATACAGCATTGTGATTGGCTCTTACCATCTCTCGAGGCAGGAACATGTCTTCCTGCCGTAGGACCACAAGACACACACTCTCTCCCTGCCGCGTGCTGCGTAGCATACACACCAACTCTTCTTGGCCCACACCTGTGATATCCACCCCATTGACCTAAACACACACAAATACACACCAAGTCAAGTTACCACGGTTATCAGCATTACTGTCATCTGTTATTGTTTCACTATACTTAAAGGGAGAGTTCCGATTTTTTTAACTGTGGTTGCATGAAGTATTTACCCACAGTCGATGTACAGGTGCATCTCAATAAATTAGAATCATAGAAAAGTTTATTTATGTCAGTAATTCAATTCAAAAAGTGGAAATAACACATTATATAGATCCATTACACACAGAATGAACCATTTCATGTCTTAATGTATTTAATTTCTTCTAATTGTAATAATTATGGCTTACATTTAATGAAGACCTAAAATTCAGTGTCTCAAAAAAAAGACCAATTTTAAAAAGTATGTTTAATATGGAAATGTTGTCCGATGAAAAGTATGTCCATCTATATGACTCAATGCTTGGTTTGGGCTGTTTGACTTGAACTACTGGAAATGGACTTTTCCATCATATTCTAATGTATTGAGATGCACATGTATTACCTGCAGTAGATGATGGTCTGTGCTTTCCCGGTTTGGAGAACCAGCCACGCTCCAGGCAGGAAATGGATGACGTTTTGCTGCAGACCAGGACTATATATAATACAAAATGGATTTTATCCACCTAAACGGAAGGCCCAGCCTAAAATTGTTATATCCGTTTATGTGTACGCTATATTTGCAATATGTCCACTGATTTTGGCCCTACTTTTCCACAACCGTAAAATTTCCATGTTCCTACACATAAGCACACTTACATGCTTCATGCACAGCCGCAGATCAGCTGTTTTGGTAAGAATGCAGAAGAATACTGTTGAGTTCTACGGTTGAGAAAAGTATGAAAAATGAAAATGAAACAGCTGTGGACGTTTTTGTTTGTCCCAGTCTGCAGCAATATATTAATTTGTTCCCTGCCTGGAGCGTGTATGGATCTCCAAACTGGGACTGGCACTGACCGTGGGTAAGTACATCATACAACCTCACTTTAAAAAACCTCCAAACTATCCCTTTAACCTATTGTTTTCTGCTGTCTTATATCTTTTGTAGTGTAATACGATATAGGGATGAAAACGGGTGTGTGAAATGACAGTAGGTGGTTATTGTTGACGTTTTATTTTTTAAATGTACTATTACTATTTTTCTTTTTTGTGTGTTGTTGTTGTTTGTTCATTGTTGTCTCATTATGACTACATGGGTGTATGTGTACTTATGTGTTTGTAAGTTAATAACAAGTTATGTATGTTAATAATGGTAATAACAAGTTTATACAAGTCATAATGCTGGATTAAAGTAACAACAATAGTATATGTCCCTTTATTAAATGACGGTATAACAGTAATCTCTCCAATGTGCAATATCTGTAAAATGCAAAGTACTTTCAGGAAAACAAACAAACACAAAAAAAATGATTAATAATAAATGCCAAATAGCATAAATGTATGTATATAATGTGTATAGAGTGTATGTATATGTCTTATTGTTTATATTCTTTATTCTGTTTTCCATATCTATGTGTCTGTATCTTGAGCTGCTGTGACAACTAAATATCCCCACTGTGGGATAAACAAAGTCATATCTTATCTCTTATCTGAATCTGCTCGGTACCTCAAGTATGCGGTCTCCAGACTGCAGGCGTCCGTCTTTGACAGCGGCTCCACGAGCCAGAATATTTTTGACCAGAATAGGACCAGGACCGTGGACTGAAGAATCTCTGGTTACTACAGTAAAACCAAGACCTTCCGAACCTACACAAATATACACAGACATACAAACACACACACACAGAAATGGGATAGAAAATAGAGAGGTGAGGTAAAATATACAAGTATAAGTAACAATCCTAGGCCTATCTCAAAACACAAATATCCTGTATAGCTGTTACTTCCTGTCTCTATATTTGTCTTCCACAGGCTTTCAAGGTAAAAAATCTCCTATTCCTCATCCTACACACACACACACACACACACACACACACACTAAACTACTCCCAAGAACTTCAACACAGTGTTGTTGACTCAGCTCCTGACTACATACTGTATTGTCAGTGTGATAACTTAAAGCCTTGGGAGATTGTGTGTCGCTTTAAACCCTTTAGCTATAGCTGGTGCGAGTGTATCTGCAGGTGTGAAGGTTTTAAAAAATGGGTTCAGGTGTGGGGCAGAAAGGAGGAGAAGAAAACGAGGAAGAGACGAATAAAAGGGTAAAAGAGGAATGAGTGTAACGCAGCGGAAACAGGGAGTGAATGTTCTGGAAAGAGCCGTGATGAAGATTAAAATAGTAATCAGTGAAAAACATGTGCACACACACACACTCCGAAACACGCATGCATGTACAAAAAAAAAAAGACCACACACACGGACAAAGAGACTAGTTGTGTGTTTTATAGACCTCATTTAGTCTGGTCTCTTTAGCAGAGCCAAGTCAGCAGTTTGGTCCAGTATGAATTCATATCAGCAGAAATGAACAGATCAATAAAGACTTAATAGACCCTGAAGAGAAGGAATCAGGAAGATGGAGAGAGGAAGGGTGAGAGGAAGGAGAGCCGGCCAGAGAACAAAGAGAGGAAGCTTTATAGAAATAAAGACAATGCTGGCTGAAGAGCAGGAGATATAAAGCCAGTCAATTATATACATCCATGAAATACAGAGGGTAATGATGTACATTCAGAACCCTGAGTACCCTATAGGCACTCCAAATGACTGAAGAATAGTTACCATTTGTGCACAAAGAGAGAGGAATGTGGTTCTTTCTTTTGAAGATAACTGGACTTTTGAATATGTGAATGTTGGAAATGAGCTGAGTGAATTCAAAGGAAACTGGATCAAAAGATCAAATATATAATAAGAAGAATTATTTCCACTCGCCTTTAAAGTACAGCAAGTAACATTTAGAGCAAAGACACTCTGTATCTCTGTTCTGTAGCCAGGTGTTTCTCACCTTTCTTTAGATCGATCCTCAGTCTTCGTCCTCCTTTCTTATTGGTCACCAAGCTGGAGAGGGCGGGACTTTTCTTAAGGAGCGGACTCTCACTCCTCCCTTTGGGTGTCTAGGTGGAGAATGTAAGAGCATTTATATTTTACAGTAAGACACACTTAGTTACATGAGAAGATTTCCTCAGCAGCTTAAAATGTTAAATGCCTCATTTGCACATTTGAATTGCCCAATTTGTGACATTCTACTTGCATAATTTCTGAATGTCGAGCTGTTGATTTGAGCTTTTTTATTCATAAAAAACTTTGATTAAGGTTAAATCAATGTCAGTGTCAAAGTCATCCACTTATTAGGCAATGCTTGTACAATTTAAAATGTTTTTTTTTATTTTTATCTTTTTTTGTTGTTTGCAGAACTGTCAAAAGCATGATTTAATTTTAATGTATTGCAGATATTTATTATTAAAAAGTATAATTACTATACTGAAAAATGAAATGTGTCTGAAAATTATCCAAATACACTTTATTGAAAGTGATAAAGAAATATTGTACAATGTCATCAATGCTGTACTGTCAAACTTAAACAATAGTATCACTATGAAGGGATCTACCGGAAGCAAATAATGCAAGAAATTTGTGTGTCTAATGTCGTCGTTACAGAATCCCAGATAACCACATTTGATTTTTATTAAAATAAGGTGATAATCATGTGTTGCTAAGTAACTGTTGCCTCTGTGCCGGCTGTTTTTTTTTTTTAAATGTCAGCCCTGTCATCATGCTGTTGATGACGACACAATTACATGTTAGGCTTAATAGTTCCAAGAAATGTGTTGAGAACATAGACTGTATAAAATGGAGCGAACCATCTAGAAATAATGTAAGTACACATTGTACAGTTTGTGCACGTTGTGAAAGGCTGAGCTTATTTGCCACAGGAAATATATTGAGACAAGAACTTAAAATTGTGGCATTTGATTCCTTCAAATAATTTTTAAATTCCAGTTCAAAAAAACCTCAAAGCAGTTGGAAGGAGGAAGAGGCATTAGAGCTTGTTTGTTCTCTGAGGCAGCTGTGCAGGAAGCTGTTACTTTGCTGTGACAAGAGCATACGAGGATGAAATTTAATGTCATGAAATAGGATAACTTTTACATTTACCATTTATTATGAACTTGTTTATTGATATGCAGTGTAACCAATTAGGGATGGGACTAACTAATCGATGATCGATTAATGGTCGTTAAGAATTTAGTCGATTACGTGGAATTTTTAATAGATCTGTGTATTTTTTTATTTGTATTTTATTTATGACTGGGTATTAGTACTCACTGAACTGAAACACGTCAGTTCTGTGGCCGAGCTGAGAATTAAGTTGGATAAAGCTTCAGTTTGCAAACTGAAAGTTGCAATAGCAATTATAAAACACACAGAAATACAAGAGTATTAATTTGAGCAAAACTAGCTTACTGTATCAAACCTTGCTAGCATGAATTATTGAGTTTAATTTAATTCAAAACTTATTTAAACACAAAACACATTTAAATATGAAGATTACTGTGAATGTATGCCTCTTCGGGGGCTAAAACATAATACATTGAACTCCTTGATGTTATCTTCACTGTTTAGTTTCACTTGATTTAGTTTTACGATCGACAGGAGGTCTGTTGTTGTCCTTTCAAAATAAAAGTGTCCATTATTTTTATTTTGTCCATGTATGCATGTTTTTATACATACCGGATTATGTATAAAAACATAGCGATGAATCGATTAATTGATTGTTAACGTTATAGATGCTGGAGTTGGCAGGTTTCTTCCAAACCAATCACATACATATTTCAAAGCTTTTAACACCAATGCAACCAGATTATATTGTCAAGTAAAGATGTCTGTGATGTCTCGGGTCGATTTAGAGAAACTTACACTGACAGAAACCTCCGCAGAGGAAGCTTCCTCTGCCAGTCGCAGGGCTGGATTCTCAGAGGGCTTAAACACTGGTTTGGCTTTGACAGGTGGTGGGGGCTCTTTGGTCTTGGTGATTCGGGGGCTGCTGTCCGGACCGGCACTGCTGCCAAAAAGCTGACCAATCAGACTCTTCTCATAGCGTTCTCTGTTGGCGGCTGGAACTACTTCCAATCGGACAACTGGTGAGCGCATGGCCTGGCGGAACACTTCCTGGGCTCTGGGAGAGACAGAGAGACAAAGACAGACAGAGAGAGAGAGGTGAGTGATGAGACGAAACAGAAGAGTAGAAGTTGTGCTCAACAAGGGGGGTGGGGGTTGTTTAAGTAAAGTTTGAGTATGTGTGTACTACATATGGCCCAAAATAAAAACTAATTATGCCATAATTACGTGCAAAGTGGAGTTATCAATCTCTGACAAGCAACATAATTATCAAAGGAAATATAACTCCATTAAGAGAGAAGTAATAAAAACACATGGTATAAATCAGATTTCAAATGGCTAATTGCAGAAGTCCCAACTCAATTGCTAATTATTAAAAATGTGGTGTTTGGTTTTAAAAAAAGGTAAAACATTATGGCATATCTTGGGCTCAAATATCTTTATAAAACTGATTTTAAGAGTCAATTTCAAGACTGATGAGTGCTGCTTTTATTGCCTTCATTGGTAATTGTTTTTTCAAATGAATCCAATAGATTATCTAGTCTTTTAAATGTTAAAAAATAATCCATGATAGGAAAGACAGGAAAGTAGTAAATTGTTGTCTTTGAAAGGCTAAAATCCAGATGATGGCCTCATCTAACTCAGGAAAATGTTGTAATAAAATGTTGAGTGTTGGCTGAATGTGTTTTCCTTAAAGACTTGTGTACCTGTGCAGACTTAGAAGTGAATATTAAAGCAAGCGATGAAATAGATAACACTGCATGTGTTTATTCATAATATCTCTTGGGATATGTTTGCTTTGTTGTCTGTTGTGAAGTACACATGCATCTCAATAAATAAGAATATCATAGAAAAGTTTATTTTTGTCAGCAATTACATTCAAAAAGTGGAAATAACACATTATATAGATCCATTACACACACAATTAAACATTTCATGTCTTAATTTATTTAATTTCTTCTAATTATAATGATTATGGCTTACATTAAGTGTCTAAAAATATTACAAAACACCAATTTTAAAAAGTATGTTTCCTCTGAAAAGTATGTCCATCTATATGATTTGAACTACTGGAAATGGACTTTTCCATCATATTCTAATGTATTGAGATGATCCTGTATGTGAAACAGTGTCAGTCTTGTGATACAGGCTCTATCCAGTCTCCTCTCCTTTATAAATAAATGAAATATAACATTTATGTAAGATTACGATCCCAGTCATGGTCATTTGCTAACTGAATATCATTATTTCAATATGTATATCTATGTATCTGTATCCATTTTATTTGTGGTTTCCTCTGATGGGTCACTGTGTCTGTTGCAGTGTATTTATCTTCATTGAGCAACAAGACAGAACAGGAGATGCAACACAGAGCAATGACACCTGTGCAGCAGCCCATTATAATCTCATAATCTATAAGAGAGATCATTTTGCAGAGAATTAGTTTCTATGAGATTATGCTAAGTAAATTAGAGGGACCATTGTGTCAGAGGCGATTGGTGCACACCATCATTCACCTCAGATAACCGAGAGACGAAATCCAGTTTATTTAAATTCTATTAGATTACACTCCTATTATTTCCCGCCTAGATAATTATTAGATGTGTAATGATCACAAAGCTTCTGTAACCAGAGACTATGTTTAGAAAGTCATTTATGAGGGATAATACATTAGAAAAGCAAAATAATACTTTGTAATTAATAACAGTTTCATATTTATCGAACAGGACGACTTGAGAATTATGAATTATGGATATTGTCATTGCCAAGCTATTATAGAGTGAGGTCTCCAACTAAATGTACCTCTTTGTATTACTTAGACTTTTCTCGTACATATTATATATTTAAGTCCAACTTGCAAATAAAAAAATTTAGAAGTGGAGATAACAGAAGCTCTATTGTAATTCAATGCACCAAACTCCATGAGCAGATAAAGAAATTTTAAAATAATATCGTGCAGATAACTACTTTACTTGTAAAAATTACTTATGTGCAGACACAAATATGCTTGCATAACATATAAAAAAAACTGTACCCCTTAAACCTGCCAGTGATCAGATAATGCCTTAAGTAAAAAGGGTTTGTGTGTTTGTGTGGTCATCTCGTCTTGATTCTACTCAGACAGGATTTACATATTGAAACCATTAAACACACTGGGCAGCCTAAGCCAGTGCTTGAGTCACACCTTGCTGAATGACACTTGTAGTGATTGTCATTGTAATAAGACCACAATACAGTACAATGAAATTAGATGTGAAAGCTGTGTGTGTTGATGTGTGCATGAGGACCATTGTGCACGGATGATATCATTATTGTCCCTGATTGGACAATGTGTGCAGGCGCATTTGTGTAAAAAAGATATTGTAATCAAGCGGGCTACCTCGATACAGCTGCCAAGCTGGGACAATGGAGTCAGAGTGTGTGTGTGTGTGTGTGTGTGTGTGTGTGTGTGTGTGTTTGTTTGTGTATGTCAGTGGACTTTCACTGTCCTACATACACATATTTCACTGGGCCAAGCTACACATCTCATTACAATACAACTGGCATGGCAGAACAATACTGGCAACAGTGTGTGTGTGTGTGTGTGTGTGTGTGTGTGTGTGTGTGTGTGTGTGTGTGTGTGTATGTGTGTCTGTGTGATCACTCACAACCCTCTCATATTAACAAAGGCCTCACTATATCACATATACCAACTTCAATTAAAGAAGTGTTTGTTGTCTGCATTTGTTTACATGTAAATATATCTGCGTTAAATTAAGTTGGTGTGTGTGTGTGTGTGTGTACATGTGTTTGTGTGTGTGTGTGTGTGTGTGTGTGTGTGTGTGTGTGCGTGCGTCTGTCTATATCACAAATACCACCTTCAATTAAAGACTAGTTTGTTTCATAAATGTGTGTGTGTGTGTGTGTGTGTGTGTGTGTGTGTGTGTGTGTGTGTGTGTGTGTGTGTGTGTGTGTGTACTGGTGTAAGTGAGTGAGTGAGTGCACTTGGGACCATACAGCTGTCTTTGAACAATACCTGAAAAAACCCCTCCGGTGATAATCCATTTACCTACAGTAGAGCATAAAATACCTCTCATATAATCTTATTACCACACTGAACGCTGGACAAGAACTATTGTGTCGTCTGTTTAGACATTGTAATGTGCTGTAATCATTATAACATCCGCATCGGTCCTTGTAATCTGTTCCGATCGTTTTTACAGGTGTGTCTTTTGTCATTCTGTAATCATTGTTACATCGTGAAATACTCTCATATTAATGAACCGCTGTTCTGTTGTTCCAGCGGTACAGTAGGCAAACGCTGCTGTGAAACATCTGGCCTCAAATGAATCTTGAACAAATCTTTCCTTAGAGGAATGAGGAGAAAACGAGCAGGCACACAAAGGCCTGGCTCCAACAAGACGCGCACACACACACACACACACATAGATGGATTTGTAAGCAACGCTCTCCAAACATCTGCCAAGTGTCTTTTCTGCTGTTCTCTGTGATGGTGGTGCAACAGTGATATAAGCCCTCTGACAATGAAGAGGGAAACAAGACACACAGAGGCAAAGACTCCAGGGAAACATGAAGAAAAGACAGGCCAGGACACACTTCAAAAGCTTTTACACATACAATGCATCTATACTCATATATACACTCAGGGCTCCTTTCTTCCTTTTCCTGTTTTTCTTCTGTAGGCCATACATTTTCAATTTATATTGTTTTGTATATTTCATTTAAAGCTGAAATTTACATTTTAATAGCTCAAATTGATATTTAAGTGGACGAACTTCACCACAAATATATATCTGAGACCTTAGAGGCAAATGTAGCCGATTGTGGTCAAATAAAACCATTATTTCCTGCATGGCTAAAATTAATGATTGAACAAACACTCACCAGCCACTTCATTAGGTACACCTGTTGAACTGCTCATTAATGCAAATAACTGATCAGCCAATCACATGGCAGCAACTCAATGCATTTTGTCATGTGGACATGGCAGTCAGGCGGCTGAGCTAAATAAAGGGGGACACGCCGGACAAAAGCACCAAATTTTTTCCACATACTCTCTATCACCATAGGTTTCAATTTTGGGTAGGAGTCACGTCATCAAGATTGCGGGTCGGAGAGGGCAGCCATATTAAATCTATGAGAACCAATATGTCTTCCAAGCCACATAGAAGGTCAATCTTGGTGTCAAAATTTACATTTTCTGGGCAAGGAATCCATTAAAGCTATTGAGAATATCACAGGATGATTATATGATTAAATAGATATATTCATTTTCGCCATGTATTATGGTGAAGACGAGCTGCTAGAGGTCAAAGCGAGCATCATAGTCAGACGGCTTAGGACCAGATTTGAGAAGAATGAGGACACGTCGGACAAAAGCAACACATTTTTTCCACATGCTCTCTATCACTATAGGTTTGAATTTTTGATGGAAGCCACTTCATCAAGATGGCTGATCGAAGATGGCAGCCATATAAAATCTATGAGAACCATATGTCTTCCATGCCACTAAGAAGGTCAATCTTGGTGTCCAAATATATATTTTCTGAATATCACTAGATGATAATTTGATTAATTAGATATGTTCATTTTGGCCATGTATTTACATAATTTCCAACCCAGTTTCTAAGTGCTCGGACATATATTAATATAGGTCATACAATGCATGTATTCTGAAATGAATGACATGCATACATTGAATTGAACTTTATTAGATTGACCTTCTAAGTGGCTTGGAAGATATAGTGGTTCTCATAGATTTTATATGGCTGCCATCTCCGATCCACAATCTTGATGAAGTGGCTCCCATCAAAAATTGAAACTTATGTTGATGGAGAGCATGTGGAAAAAATGTGGTGCTTTTGGTCCGGCACACGGCCACTTTATTAGGTACACCTTGTTGGCTTATAAAGTGGCTGGTGGGTGTATACTTCAATATAAGATTGAAAATTTACTGTTTATAGTCATTATATCAGAAAAGCAAAATGTGAGCAGTCTATAAATTACAAACATTAGGCAGATATCTGCATTCATTTTGTCCTCTAACGTCCCTGGGGTGTGTTTTTGCAGCTATTAAACTCATCTCAGAGGTGTTTTTTTCCCCTCCTAGACCAGACACACAGTGTTGCACTCACTGGCTGAATGTCTTGTCCATGAGGTCGGTGCTGTTGATCCTGACGATGCACTCGTCCTCTTGAAACAAGCCTTCCTTTCTTGAGCGACTCTCCTCCTCCACTCCACGAATGAACAGACCGAGAGACCTGAAGGGAGAGAGAGCGAGGAGGAGGAAGGGAGGTTAAGGTATGTTCCTATCACTGCTACAGATTTTGTTTTTGTTGTTCAGGCACACAAACTTTCTTTGAGTGAATAACATTGTGTGCCCCAGAGCACTATGTGTCTAAGGTAGGGCTGTCACGATACTAAAATTTTCAACTCGATACCGATACTCAGGAAAATATTCGATACTCGATACCATTTTCGATACCACAAGGATAAAAACAAAGAAAATTATTAGCAAGAAAAATGCAACATGTAAAAATGAACAGAACCACAGGTTAAATATTTATAATAAAACAGCAAAAAGAAACTGCAACTATGATAACAAGCTTCAGGTCTGAGGTAGTGCAAAAAATAAATAAATACAATAAACAATAACAATTAGAACAATATATTGAGGTTGTAAACTGTGCACAATATTAGGCAAGCTTGATAAGTCGACTCTTCTCAGCTTCATTCTGGGACTTCAAGAGAGAAAATAACACTTTTCAGTCACCAACATTTATGTAAACTTATTAACTCTATGCTTATGTATACTGACACTGTGTCAATCAACGTAATATGGGCATACTATGTGACTGATTTATTTATTTATTTATTTACGTTGTTTATAATCATTAACGTGACGTCAGCCTTTAATTGCTAGCTGCGGCTAATGGCTAATAATAACACAGGCAACATTAATGCGAGCCACCGGCCACGATAACATCAGTAATAGGTAAGATACTTTTGAAAATGAGTATCGTATCCGGATATAACATTTTTGTATTGATACTTTTTTGAGTATCGATACTTTTGACAACCCTAGTCTAAGGGGTAGCCGTCTACACCCCCTAACCATTTGTACGTGTCTCATTATAGATTTCTATAAGACAACATGACAGAGAAGCACACATATATTCAAGATGTGTGGAATAACACATGATAAAGGGAAACATTCAGAGCTACAGGCAGCCAGTAAGATAGTAGGAGAGACTAGCAGACTATTTCACTGCCCTCTGTCCTTAACCTCTGCCTCGCCAAAACACACCTCAACAAAGCAGAGGTGAGGACACTGACGCCCGAGGGACTTCAGCTGCAAGAGGGTGAAACTAGATTAAGAGGTGAAAGGGATGATGGTAAATGGTGGAAAAAGAGATGGAGGAGGTGTTCAGGAAAAAGGAGAGGGTGAAAAAGAGGGAAAAGAGATATCAGAGAGGGGAATTTAAGGAGGAGATTGGCAGGGTCAGGTGAGTCATGAGAACAGCCATAAAAGCTCATCCTGCTTTCCTTGAGGAAATCCCCATCCACTGTCTGACTGTCACACACCCAGAGAAAAGCCCTGCATAGCTGTGCAATTTTTCTTCCTTTTTCCATTGCATATATATGTGTGTGTGTGTGTGTGTGTGTGTGTGTGTGTGTGTGTGTGTGTGTGTGTGTGTGTGTGTGTGTGTGTGTGTGGTTGGCGTGTCAATGCACTGTAGCACCAGGGCCCAGAATCCTTTACAAATGCAGATCAGGATTACATAAATACAATCCTGGGACGTACCGTAAACAGGCAAGACTTTTTGAGGTTAAAGGGCAGAGTTGAAGCTGGTATTGATGGGTATCTCATTGTGTCTTTGTGTGTGTGTGTGTGTGTGTGTGTGTTTGTGTGTGTGCACACAACTCACCGTCCACTGAGTGATGAGCTGTAAGGGACCACGTGGATTCCCAGGGGACTTTCCTCTCCCAGGATCTCCACTGTTCTAGTCAGGCTGCACATGCATACAGTTGGAAACACAAAAAAAAGATATGTATAATGAGCATTCCAAAATGAAACAAAAATGGCTGCCAGTGTTATATATATATACAAGAGTGGTATAAGAGTGAGAATAAAATAAGATGTGACTTTATTTATCCCGCAGTGGGGAAATTAAGTCATCACAGCAGCTCAAGATACAGACACATAGATATAGAAACAGAATAAGAATATAAAAATAAGACATATACATATATTCCATACACATTCTATACATACATTTCTGCTATTTGGCATTTATTATTAATATATAGTTTTGTGTTTGTTTGGTTTCCTGAAAGTACTTTGCATTCTACAGATATTGCACAATGGAGAAAATATACTTTAGCATGTTAAATAAGTTGCTGCATGTAGTAGTATGAACTTCACTGAATGAATAATAAGGAAAAAAAATTAAAAAAGTAGGACTACTGTCTGTTTCAAACATTTTGTACTGCTGTTGTAGGAGTAGTGTTTTGTGGTCAAGGCAAGTCTTGATTCCAATATGAAGATATAATAAGATACAGATCTATTTTGTCTAAAATTTTAATTGTAGGTACTTTGTGGATGAGCTATTCAAGTATTAATTTCCTGTGGGAACTCTGCTGATCGCCTAACACCAGACTATCTCCTCATTTTTAGTGTTTGCTTCCACACACTCTCTGCATAATGATAACCCAGCCAGGGACAAATCTGTGACACAAGCTCACATTAACTGGAAAACACACAATACAAAAACGTGGAAAACATCTGATCAGTCCTTCCTCTTATACACAGAACATAAAACAATATATACAGGTGCATCTCAGTGAATTAGAATATCATAGGAAAGCTTATTTAAGTCAATAATTCAATTCAAAAAGTGGAAATAAGACATTATATAGATCCATTACACACAGAATGAAACATTTCATGTCTTAATTTATTTAATTTCTTCTAATTATAATGATTATGGCTTACATTTAATAAAGACCTATTATTCAGTGTCTCAAAAAATTTGAATATTACAAACGACCAATTTTAAAAAGTATGTTTAATATGGAAATGTTGGCCTCTATATGTACTCAATACTTGGTTGGGGCTATTGGACTTGAACTACTAGAAATGGACTTTTCTATGATATTCTAATGTATTGAGCTTCACCTTTAGACACGTAACATAAAACATGATGTAGAGACAAAGTGAGGAAGTGAGAAAGGGACCAGAGAAGACACATAAACACATATATACAGTGGGATAAAAACACTCGTGTGTTGTGTGTGTCTTTTGAGGAAAAGTTTGAAAAGTGCTATCCTAGATTGACACATTAGTTACCATGGAGACATCCACTGTGCTAAAAATACTTTTTTGTCAAGGACTTAATCCATGTCTGTGAACCCGGCCCTTAGAGAAGAGAATGCCGACACTCCATTCAAAGTCAACAAAACTGCAGAGTGCTGTCTGTGTCTGTGTCTGTGTGTGTGTGTGTGTGTGTGTGTGTGTGTGTGTGTGTGTGTGTGTGCGTTTATGTTCGTCAAAACTTTTTTGTGCCATTCATCTCTATGGGTTTCTTCCTCTCTTTCAATCTCTCAATGTCTGTGTCTCATTTGGATTATTCAAGTGTGTCTGCTTTACATTCTGTCTGTGTTTTAATGTGTGTGCGTGCTGAAGTCTTTGTTTGTTTGATTAGTTTATCTATCAGAGCACAGCCATTAATCCTCTCCTGACCTTCTCCCTGCTCCCTGTGTGTGATTTTTTCTAAGTGGGTTTGTCTGAACTTAGTTTTGTACTCTGTAGTTCTCCACTCGTCTCTCTCTCTCTCTGTCTCTGTCTGCATGTTTTGTCTCCCTCTTTCTCTCTCCAGACCATCCATCCATCCCTAAACCCCCATGAACTGATAGCAGTACAGATGCTGATAAACTCCAGAGAGAGGGTGGTTGATGGTGGTGGGTGGCAACAGGGGAGGGACGCAAAGAGTAAAAACAAGTTCTGTCTCTCTCGCTCACACACATACACACACAAAGCTGGTGCTCCCTCATAGACACTCAGCAAATTTGAGTAAATCCAGACAATAGGAAACATGGAAGTGCAAAAGAGAGGGAGGCTAGGGCAGAGGAAGAGGGAAAAGTAGGGAGAGATATGAAAAAGAAGGTAGGGAGGGAGAGAAAGAGTAGTAAGGCGAGGCTAGAGGGAGAGGAGGAAGAGGGCCTGTATTAGAAGACATGAAGTGTGAAAAGAGGAATAGAGAAACTGAAAGGTAAAAAGATGAAGTTAAGGGAAGATTTAAAGAGAGGATATGCTAAAATGTTGTCCCAATGCTATACTGCATTCTACATGTTTTGAGTGTTAACGCTTGAAAAGTGAATGCAAAGCAGCTGACAGCGACAACATTAAATTAACTTGTGCATGGCGGTGAAAAATCGTATAACATTTGGGGAAAACATTTTGCTAAGTGGTGGTTAGCACTGTCACACAGAGGTTGTGTTAGACTTTTCATTAGTCATTTTGATGGACGGGTTCATAAAAATTCTGTCAAAATAAATTATTATCCGTAATTTTCTTTTATTTTTTCATGACATATCTATTACCATTATTTTTTTGTTTTTTAATAATGAATATTAAGACAAATCTTATATGCCTACATCATGCAGCATTGAGGGCACAGAGAGAAAAAGTGAATAGAAACAGTGACCGTGCTGTCAACATGTCAACACCATAATGCTTAAAATTAATTAATAGAAATGAGGTCAAAAAGCTTGTCCTCAGTGTCAACCACACTAATCTGGTTTTTTTTACCTGTTTTATCAAAGCTATCACCATTACTGTGCTTTTTAGAGAAACTTCGTACACTCAGCAGCCATGATATTTTGCTATAGTATGCTACTCGTTAACTGTAGTTTACTGCAGTTTGAGCTGCTTATCAGCACTGCTGCTCCAGCTGCTCAGACAGAGAGACCACAGTAACATAAACATAGAACCGACCAATGTGTTAGCTGAAGTCAGCTGGACAACAAGGTTTTGCTTGTGAGATCCAGACAAGACAATACAATAGCTAATTATTATGCACACGCCACCTGCTGGACAGGATTGTGAACTACTTTAATTATGATAGATCAACGCAGTTTTCTGGTCCGTCAAAATATTGGTCGCCCTTCAGAATTGTCCGTCATCATTAAAAAAATCTGTCAATGACGGAAAATATTCGGTTAATGCTACCACTGCTGTCGCCTCACAGCAAGAGGCTTTCAGATTTGAACCCGGCTTTGGGCCCTTTTGTTCAGAGTTGTTGCCAAAATAAAATCCATTTGTGTCAAGTTATGACTGGGAACCTGTTGACAGATTATACTGTTAACAGTTAGTTTGCAGAGTGGATTAGGGAAACAGATACACTAGCAGCTCTCTGAGGCTGCCCTCTGATACAGCAGTTCTTGGTTTAGTGTATTAAAATGGTAACAGTTGTTGATTAGCAGTAAACACTAAGTAGCTAAGGTAACCGCATTAGTTTTCGGTCATAAAATATAATTTGGGCCTCATGGTGATGCAATAGAAAAAGTCAAGGGAACATCAATTTCTCTAGAATGCATCATCTGGTAGCCATGAAGGTCTCCACCAAAACTGGTGCCACTCCATCAAATAGATGCTGCAATATTTCACTTGGTGACCGAAACATTTAACATGAAAAGTCAGAGGATCACCAAAGTCCTTAGGATTCCTCTTTTTGGGATCAAAAATGTCTCTCCTGAATATAATTTGAATTAAATTCATCCAACAGTGATATTCTAGTCAGAACCAGAGTGGCAAACTGAATATCCCTGGACTGAAACCACCAGCTCAGCTGAAAATGAAATGGGGTAAAAAGGAAAAGAAAAAAGGTGAAGAAAAGGATGGAGTGAGTAAAGAAGTACACAGTGAGGGAGAAAAGAGGAAAAGAAGGTAGGAAGCGAGGGAGGTTTGGAAGCAAGATTAGTGAAATGAAGGGAGGAGGAGGCACTGAATTAATTAGACAAGGCTAATGAATAGCATTAATATGAGAAGAAAAATAACATCCACCCCTCCCTCTATCCTTTCCTGCTGTTGTGCCTCTGATCTCCAACACTCCCACTAGAACACACACACTAACACACACAGACACAGAATCAGACACAGACACAGACACACACACACACACACACACACACACACACACACACACACACACACACACACACACACACAAAGACAAGCACTTGAGATCCATTTGCGTTTCCTTTTTTATTTTTTGCGTAAGATGTTTGACAGGCTGCATCGCTGCAAAAAAGAAGTGGGGGTGAGAGAGAGACAAAATGGGTGAGACATGAGAAAAGAGAGAGGGAGTGCAGTGAGAGAGAGGAAAAAGAGCCAAACACACAGAGAGGGAGAGAGGCAGAGAGAGATGAAGAGAGCAGGTGTTCTCTTTATCCACCTGCCACTTCACTGATCCTCGCTATGAAAGACAGAAACACAGAGGAGAAATAACAAAAAAGGAGGATGTGCATTACCAAACCACTCTCTTCCTCTCACTGAATTTCACCCTCTCAACCCTCTTCTTATTTATCATCTCTCTCCTTTTCTCTTTTCAAAGTGCAGAGCGGCAGAGATGTACGGAGCAAAGGGAATGCAATCCAGGAAAAATGTACAACACTGATAAAGGTTAATGTATGCAAATACACAAATAAATACATCACAAATGAAATTAAAAAAAAAACACTCTAAATCGTAGATCTTTGATGAATGAATGAGAAGCTTAATAACATAAATAACAATCAAACAGAGGTATACCATCAGGTGGGAGAAGTAGAAAAAGACATAGGGACAGGAGCGATGCACTTTTTCAGTCAGGACACTGATACCTGGGTTTTAGGTACTAAATAATGAGAACTGATCCAATACTAGGGATGGTCGTTTGGAAGAAACCTGCTACCTCGATCATCTATTACATTAACAATTAATTAATCGCTATGTTTTTATACGTACTCCAATATGTATAAAAACATGCATACCTGGGCAAAATAAAAGATGTATATACAGTACTGTGCAAAAGCCTGTTTTGATAACCGACGCTTTTATTTTGAAAGGATAAAAAGAGACTTGATCCTGTCGATCTTAAAAACAAACTCACGTGAGATTAAACTGTAAAGATAAGGTCAAGGAGTTCAATGTTTTATGTTTTAGCCCCAAAGAGACATGAGGTTAGTTTTCACAGTAATCTTCATATTTAAATGTGGTTTGTGTTTAAATAAGTTTTGGATAAAATTAAACTCAGTTATTCATGCTAGCAAGGTTTGATACAGTAAGTTAGTTTTGATCAAATTAACACTAACACATTTCTGTGTGTTTTATAATTGTTATTGCAACTTTCAGTTTTCAAACTGTAGCTTTATCCAACTTCATTCTCAGCTCGTTGGCTTACTGACGTACATTCCACCTCCAAAATCATCATATGGGCTGCCATTTCGGTTATCTGTGAATATTTAACCTTTTAAATTGATATAATTTATGGCTTTAAAAATCCCATATCGACAGCAACTTGGGGAAAAAACTTCAAAATGAACAGAAATTACAATTCAAGTGTCAGCTTTTTAAACGAGGCAACCAATTGGTTGAAGCCTTAGTTCCTAAAATTCTTGTATTTAATGTTCAGCACATATAACATAGAAATGAATTGTATAGATCAGCCCAATTGTCAATGATACCCGCTCTGGTTATTTGAGTCAGTAGAGATTTATTCCTCATATACAGAGAAACAACAGAATTGAGGTAAGGAAGGAAGAGACAGATAAATGAATGGATGAATGGATACAGACCTAACTATCAGAACAGGGGTCGGCTGATCAATTGAAGTGTTCGGTCTCAGAATAACATATGAATAAACTCTGGAAAAGCCCTTTCACGGTTTGTCTTGTGCATCCGGTGGAACCTATTTACCTTTTCACCTCTTAGCTTCTAAAACACTTCCAATACAGTGCCTTATTTCACAAAGACATATTGTGTGATGGCAATGCTATTTCAATAAACCCATTTACAGTAAATCTGTTTCCCTGTATAAAAAGCACATTTTGATTCAAAGGTAATGAGTTTTGCGGTGACCGTGCTGTGTGGTTAAAATTATGATGAGCCATTACTTTTTTATAGGTGTAGCTTCATACTCACACACACACACACACACACACACACACACACACAGACACTCATTCATTTAACGTATGCTTTGCTGTTCCAATATTTATGGCTGCATTCCTCTACTCATTTTGGACTTTTTTGCAATTTCAAGGATCGTTTCCTCGGCGACCACAAAAACCATTACATCACTTTTACATTACTCACAGCTGAGATGGTTTGTGTGGTGAGTGTGTGAGTAAATGAGATATGTGCAAAAAGTTCATGAGAAAATGAAACAAATGAGTCTTAAATAATGACCTTTGCATCCACTGCATTGAACGATATGGTACAATAAGGCACAAGAAAACTAAAATAAAGGCAATTCTGTGAGTTACTTTTCATGTCTTATTCACATTGAGTTGTTTTAAAACAGTCCTGTATCACAGTACCTCAATGTCATGATGTAATCATGACAAAACCTGACAGAAAGATGAGAAAAATCTATTTATTACCCAGATTTTGCATGGAGAGTGCCTCTATGAACTCTAGTCTGATGGATATGAGTGTGTGTGTGTGTGTGTGAGTGTGTGTGTGTGTGTGTGTGTGTGTGTTTGTGTGTGTGTGTGTGTTATTCTCTCTCTCATAAGGCTCTCCTCCTGCAGGTTAACTACATATTATTTTGTTTTTAATATCCATGGGTTAACTGTGGATTAATTGCATGCTCGTACTGACCTGTTGAATTAAAAAAAAACACAGGGTAACACACTTTCCATTAACAGAGGTCTTTGTTGTCAGACAGAGCGGCACATTTATCAATGATGTAACAGCCATTTCCTCAGATTTACAGCTGACCCATTCACTGCCTTGGTTTGGTATTAGTCATGCTGTTGCAGAGGTTGGCCTGGGTTTGGTTGTGTGGACAGACACATTGGTTTTGTGTGTTTATTTGAGGAAAATTATGTCTTGTTCTGTCACATCTTTGGTTTCTTGGGTAAAATAAAGTAGTTATTGATAAAAAAAAATGTTTAACTACATTTAGTTATTTCCACTTATGCGAGGGCAATTCATGAAAACAATCTGTGGGTTGGGACATGTTGGGTTTAGAGAATTTTTCTAGCATTTATTCTGATAAAATTCATTATAGTAGAAGAGAGAAGCGGGAGAGATGAACAATAATTGCTAATACTGCACTGTGACTTCTATTTGATATTTTTTCATAAACATTTTATCTGCTCATTTTCAATATTTAAAATTAAATTTGAATGTCATTTCATATATTCTCTTTCCTATGCATTTAAAGTTTTGTGTAAAGCACTTTGAATTGCCTTGTAGTTGAAAGGTGCAATACAAATAAACTTGCCTTGCCTATATCAGCCGCCATATCGGTTTTAAAAGTCCCATATCGGTCTGCCAGAGTTAAAATAAAAAAATCTTGCACATGCAAATTGGTCAAAAAAAAAAAATAGAAATAAAGAAGAATTAAAATTCAAGTGTAAACCCTTGAAATGAGGCAACTTATTGGACAAAACTTAAACTTAAAATTCAAGTATATCCAAGAAGCGTTCGGTACAGACCTAACTAAAATCAAGAAGTTAATGAGAAAAATTTTAATTACGATAATTTTTTTCCACTTATGCCAGGGCAACTCATGAAAAAATCTGTAGGTTGGGACATAAAACTTTTAGGTGTTTTTTCAACATTTATTCTGAAACATAGTTAAATATCACAAAAGAGTCCAGCAGGGGAAAAACACAACTGCTCATGCAACTGGAAATGAAAATAATTTCATCATTTTATTCATAGAATTTAAACCACTTATTGGTTTATTTTCAAAAATAAAAAACATAATTCTGTATAATTACACTACATACTTCCTGGTTCAACCTTTCCTTACTTTCATACCATGTGTGTAAAAGAGAAATAATAATAATAACTTCCCGTGGGAGATTAATAATGTAGTCTTAATTTGGTTGGGAATATACGCCTCCATTTTATTGCATTATTCTCAGGCTAAGACTGACAGAATAAAATTATTACATTTGTCTGAAATATAATATGATGCTAAATATAACCAATACACAGCAAATACCACATATTTAATGGAAGGGTGTATCATGTTATGCACAATGAGATTTGAGGTTAAATACTGGGAGAAAATGTGGATAGTGAACAATAATGTAGAGGGGATTGGTATTAGAAAAAACAAACCTAAAGCCTGATTGATAAACAGTTTCACAGCAGCCTTGTATATTGTTCTACTTGTTTGTTACATGTGTGGTTACTATCTGTCCTTACTCTCTGTTAGAATGTGTGAGTCTGCCTCTAACACACTGAGAAAATAAGCACACACAACATGCTTTTTACAAGCCCCACAAGAGACGCAGGGCATCACTTCATTAAGCAGTAGTGAGCAGTCTTAAGCCTCATTAGTGTATGCATGTGTTGTGTCTGCCTGTAAAGAAAAAAAAAACAGTTGCAAGTGTCTTTGTAGCTGTTTATTTTGAGGCTGTGTGTGTATGGCAGTCTACACATGTCTGTGTGTGAATGTGTGTGTATGTGACCCTGACCCTGTTTTTACAGTCTTTTGTAGTGGGCTAATGATGCTGCTTCTTTACACTAACTATAAATGTAAGGGCCTTGATCTGGATTAGGATACGGCTTTAATGAAGGGAAAGTAGGACACAAACACACACACATGAACACCAGTAAACACGAATGCAGACAAGAACGAACATGCAAAAAGCAATTATGTAACAGAAACAGGTGGACTGCAGTGTGAGAGTCACACACACACTGACCTGCTGTTGTAGGTGTGTTTGCCTTGGGATCGGTCTACCCCTGCTGGCCTCTCCACAGCGGGACTGGCTGCCTGCAGAGAAAACACACACAACACCTTTCTGTTAGTCAGTGAGAGACACGGAAAAAAGAGCAGAACAAGCTCCAACAGCACATCCAATCTGGCCCACAGTGGAAGACTACAAAAGACAACAAAGTGAAATAACATGAAAAGATGAGTGGATGGATTAACAAATATCAACCTTTTCACCAAAAATAAAGTTTGTAAATGAGTGACTAAGCGGAGGCATTAAGGAACTCCCTGTGTTGGCTTTGGCTTTAAATGCATTAAACCCAATATAAAAAAACCTGAGCTCAACAAGTCTTTGTCATTTAAAAGATGGGGACATAAAGGGATTGAATTAATTGATGAGTGAAGTGATGAGTGAAGGAGCTGCTAAAGTGATGGATGGATGACGTACAAATAGCAATTAATATGTGAAGGCAAGAAGACAGCGTTGCCAAGCAGTAATAAATAATACTGTCAATGGGCATGGCAACTGAGAGACAGAGAGAGACAGAGAGAGACAGAGAGAGACAGAGAGAGAGAGAGGTGTCAGAAAGAGGAGTGTAAATGTGAGCCGAGGGAGCTGTAATAATTACTTAATACAATGACATAGGGCTCTCATGAAGTGTGTGTGTGTGTGTGTGTGTGTGTGTGTGTGTGTGTGTGTGTGTGTGTGTGTGTGTGTGTGAATCATCAAATACACATGTGACAGTGTTTGTGCGTACATGTTCTTGTGTGAATGACAGCAGACGTGTTTTTGCCAGTACATTTACCATTTACTTTTACTTCACTACATTTTGAGGCAAATATTGTACTTTTTACTCCATTACATTTAGCTGACAGCTTCAGTTACTTTTCAGGTCGCGATTTAACATAAAAAACATAAATCAATTCAAAGTGATTAGACAATTTTTAAATGAAATCTCATTTCATTCTCAACAGTATATTAAGTAGTTAAAATGAGCCCTGTCTTTCCAAAATTACAGCACTTACATAAATGCATCAATGGTAATCATCTTATAATATATTTGGAATAAATATAACAATCTGAGTGAGTCTATTCTGCAAAATGAGTACTTTAGCTTTTAATTTTTAAAGCGCTTTGGATTAAAGCGCTATATAAATGCAACCCATTTATCATTTTGCAACAACCTTTCATTCACTGCTGCAACAGTTTCTTTGGACTAGCTTATTTAAACTTTATCATGAATATCTATACAGTTTACTGGAATCTGACACAACAGCCCTGCAGCAAATCAGCTTGTAATGAAGTTTTTTAGTTTTTAATCCAACTGTACATTGCTTTGAATGGATGAATCTCCGTTTTGTGGTCTTTAGCGTGGTCTCTAATTGGGTGAAACACAGGCTAGCTATGTGGGTTTTTTTTTTTAGTTTTAACCTCATTTATTAATTAGACTGTGTTTATTGCACATTATTGGATGTTGACCAATACATGTAAACTGTAGAGATGCAACCTGGTCATAAAAATGATTACAAATGGGATTTTTAAAAATGTTTTTTTACTCTTCTTACTCAGTCATATGTTGGGTTCCTAAATTGGCCCTCAGCTATTAAAACTTTGAGAACCCCTGATTTAAATGGTCTACAGGGACCCAACGTCCTGATGTCACCTCTAGAGCAGTATTATAAAGCAAAATCATTAAGCGAGCGGTGCTTTAACCGCCATAACCCGATTGTGCACAGAATTGGGTGCTGGAAAGTGATTTTTTTAGGGGGAGATAGCAGGTCAGCAGTGGACGCCACAAAGAAGTGTTGTACATCTGAAAGCTTGGAACCTGAAGATCAATTTGAAATGCAGCTCAGCACTGTGTGCACTTGTGTGTCAAGTTATTCTAGTCATAAATCTGTGAGAAAATGTATTTAATTAATCAATTCATTTAAATGATTAAAGTGTATAAGGGTTGAGAACATTATGATATGACCATATGAAGTCCATTCCCATGCTTAATTATGTCACAAAATTAATGCAGATTTTTTTTTTTTGATTGATTTGGTTCTACATTTTGCCTTTTTTCTTTAGTGGAGAATGAATAAAAACTGGTCATAAAGCCCTCCAGAATACCACAACAAGACACCATAGGAACACCGTAGAATAATCCATGCTGTGATTTAGTTCAAATATTTTTTTGCAACAAGTAGAATTGTGACATAAGCCAGCAGTGTGTTTGTGTGTGTGGTGGGTGTTTAAAGGTCGGGGGTGAGTGGTGCCTGTGGTGTCTTCGTGTTCTTTCTAATCCAGACATGCTTTGTCACATCAAACTCTTCTAACAAAGACGGATGACTCCCTCACTTTCTTCTCTTTTCATCCTTTCTCTCCCCTTCTCAAAAGGGTAGAGGGCAAACGCTTGCTCCGTTCTCCGTTTTCTTCCTCCCCTCTCCGATGTTTCTGCATTTCCTATTTTCTCTCTCACTGTGGAACCGCTACATCTGCTTGGTTTCCTCACGTCACCACTAACCTTCTTTTCTTCTGTTAATCACATCTCATGCTTCTGTTTCTTTCTCTTTAAAAAATCTCATTGTTGTGAATGCTCCCTAGTTTCCCTCCCCCACTCTTCTTTTTCCCCCTCTGCTCCTGCTGTCAAAAGAAACTGTCCTCTTCCATTCTCCCCAGCCTCCACATGTGCTTTGTAACTTTGACCTCAGGACCTGATGTTTAACCCATGATCCATGTTATCCATTATCTTTTTTTCTGCATCTCCCATTTCTTCTCTCACTGTGAAACCATTGGCTTCACTCTCCACTAGGGATTGGTATTTGGAAGAAATCTGCCTACTCGATCATCGATAACGTTAACGATCAAAAATCTCTATGTTTTTATACATACAGTCGTGGAAAAAATCATTAGACCAAAAAAACTAATAAGAGTTTAACTTAAGAGCTGATATCTAACCATTTTCCATGGTTTTCTTGATAATGATTATGGTTAACCATAAGACCAGAAAACCATGGAAAATGGCTAGATATCAGCTCCTAAGTTAAACTCTTATGAGCTATTTTTGTTGTTATCATTATATTTGTCCAAACAAATGTACCTTTAGTTGTACCAGGCATTAAATGAACAAAAAAGCAAGGAGAAAAAAAGGGTGGTGTAATATTTTTTTTTCCATGACTGTATATTTATTTACTTATTACATATTTTTGTGCATAGATTTAGAAATTATTAGCACAATTTTGTATACCTATATTGGGCTCCACAACGAGATACCTAGATGTAGGGATGGGCTTTTGGAAGAAATCTGCCAACTTGAGCATCTATAACGTTAACGATCAATTAATCAATTAATCACTATGTTTTTATACAGATAAAACATGCATCCACAGGCAAAATAAAAAATATATAGTTTTCCAGTACTATGCAAAAGCCTTTTTTGATAGATGCTTTTATTTTGAAAGGACGAAAAGAGACTTCCTGTCGATCGTAAAACTAACTCAAGTGAGATTAAACTGTAAAGATAACATCAAGGAGCTCAGTGTTTTATGTTTTAGCCTTTGAAGAGGCATGAGGTTCGTTTTTTCACAGTAATCTTCATATTTAAATGTGTTTTGTGTTTAAATAAGTTTTCGATAAAATTAAACTCAGTAATTCATGCTAGCAAGGTTTAATACAGTAAGTTAGTTTTGATCAAGTTAATACTCTTGTATTTCTGTGTGTTTTATAATAGTTATTGCAACTTTCAGTTTTCAACTGTAGCTTTATCCAACTTCATTCTCAGCTCATTGGCTTGTTGACGTACGGCCGCAGAACTAAACGCTCAGCCGTGTTTCAGATCAGTGATACTGATATGCAGTCAGAGATAAAAATAAATTAAAAAAATACACACATCAATTAAAAACTCGCCCCTTATTCTCAGCTTCATATCTGATAGAAGTAGGAGATGTATTATATAATTATCACCCCAAATGTTTTTCTGTCTGCGGCTTTGATTACTTGTTATGATACTGTTGCAGTTTTATATTCCCTGTAGACAGTTGGACACAACAGATCCCTCATGTTCACTGGTTAAAGGACCTCCATGCCTGATTAGACTCTGGAGTTGTTAGCCCTCTACCCTTGAGATTCTTCACTGGACAAACATCCTTTTTTATCCTCCCTGTATTCCCCTTAGAACAACTTGTTTGCAAGGTTCAGCTCTTCTGGGGGAATATGATTGGTTCTCAAAGGTGGCCATTCTCTATGCTTAGCCTTGCAGAGGCGAAAGAAGTAGTGGCTGTTGTGGTACATAATGCTGTTATTTGTTGAGACGGATGTAAGGGCTGTATAGAGAGGAACAGAGAGAGAAGTCCACTGACACAAACATGTTATGTCCACTGCTAGTACACAGTGGACATAACATGTTTGTGACCGTTTTTTAGATATGTCTGCCACAAAGATGGCTAGATTATCTTACCTGTTGTTAACCTACAGCAATAAGAAACCAGGATTTACTTGTAACAAATACTAATAAGGTGCATCTCAATACATGATAAGTCCATTTCCAGTAGTTCAAGTCAAATAGCCCCAACCAAGTATTGAGTCATATAGATGGACATACTTTTCAGAAGCCAACATTTTCGTATTAAACATACTTTTTAAAATTGGTCTTTTGTAATATTCACTTTTTTTTGAGGCAATGAATTTTAGGTCTTCATTAAATGTAAGCCACAATCATTAAAATTAAAAGAAACTAAATAAATTAAGACATGAAATGTTTAATTCTATGTGTAATGGGTTTATATAATGTGTTATTTCCACTTTTTGAATTGAATCACTGACAAAACTGATAAACTTTTCTATGATATTCTAATTTATTGACGTTGTATTTACTTTGATTTACCCAGTGAAATGTAATCCAAAGCTAAGGAATGTAGATGATGTTGTTCTGAGCCCCCCTTCCTGTCCTTACATCTGAGCTCTGTTTTCAATGCACACTATCACTCCTGTGGCTGTCAATATGAAATATTACTGGGTGTCAGTTACACAGTAGGCCCTATCCAGACTGTGTGCGTCTGGGTTTTTCACATGTTGGTGCGTCTGCATTATTGCATGCGTATATGTGACCTTAACCACACCAGCTGTGGACTCAGTCTCCTTTATTACTCTTCATGATGGCTCCTCTGGCTTCCCCACTGTCTCATTTTACATGAAGCTTTACAGCTGTGGTGATACTACAAAGTCACAATCAGCTTCTTCAGCTGTTATCCCATCTCGCAAATTATATTTGAGATTTTGATAGTGGAGTCAAAACAAATTTAATTTAAGTCCCTTTAACTTTAGAAAGTCATTATGGACTTGTTTGCTGTCTTTGTTTGTCCCTTTTAAGGAAATAGCTGAAAAAGGAATTTTCTTTTTTTGTATAAATCTTAAAGATCCTTCTTGCTCTGGTCCGCCTTGTGAGTAACTTTAACTTTAACCACCTTTTATAAATGTAAGCTTTCTTTCCAAATTAAGAATCAAACAGAAATCCATCTATTAGGGAAGGGCATGAGTATTTAACCACTCATTTTGGACATTAGAATTGGTTATATATAGAGAGTATTCGTATTTGGGTTTTTTTTAATGTTTCATAACATCAGAGGAGGAAGAAGTATTCAGATCCCTTACTTAAGTAAAAGTAATTATACCACACTGTGAAATTACTCCACTACAAGTAAAAGGTCCTGCATTCAAAACTTACATCAGCATCAAAATATATTTAAAGTATCAAAAGTAAAAAATACTCGGTATCTGATATCTAGCCATTTTCCATGGTTTTCTTGATAATAACCATAATCATTCTCAAGAAAACCATGGAAAATGTCTAGATATCAGCTCTTAAATTAAACTCTTATGAGTTATTTTTGTTGTTATCATTATATTTGTCCAAACAAATGTGCCTTTAGTTGTACCAGGCATTAAAATGATCAAGAATTGAAGAAAACAAGGATGGTTTAATCATTTTTTCCATATATTGAATTATACGTTTTGATGCATTAATGTATGCAATGTTTTACTCTCGTCAAGGTAACACTAATTTCAACGACTTCATATACTTTTATGTGGTTTAATTTATACAAAGGCTTAATGTAGTGGAGTAAAAAGTGCAATATTTGCCTCTAAAATGTAGTGAATTATAGGTATAACGATACATATGTGGAAATACTCAAGTAAAGTACAAGTTCCTCAGAATTGTACTTAAGTACAGTACTGTATGGGTAGTTTACTCATGTAAGGATAATTTAGAAAACTAGCAAGGCAACACTGGCTTACGTTGCTTGTGGCTATTTCACTAGACTGAATAACACTACAGGAATAAAAGTGATCAACGTAATGTGAAATTAAACTTTTATACAGTTTTGTTGAGCTGCCTCTTAGTTAAAGACTGAATTTAGTGAATTTAAGATGTCTGTGTTGAGCACTGTGATTCAGTGTTTGTCAAGGGCTTTTATTGTGAAAATTAAGAACCGAAGCTTACTTTAATGTGGGACAATAAAGAGTTTGCTGTCTTGGTTCAGACTATGGAGCCTCTGCGTTATTATTTTATGACCTTCATAAGTATAGCCGCTACTCATAACTCTTGGTTACAAAACATTAACCCGCCCATGAACATTATTTCTGCCTGAGTCACGTCAGATAGATTGATCCTAAGCTACAATATGTGGAAAAACTCATTTTGGACGCTATTCTTATGTTAAATTGGGTGTTTTTTCTGCTATTGTTTTTTTTAGTATTCTTTCAAAATTTATTTTGAATACTCAAATATGGAAATTACTTAAAATGGCCATACATTCTATCCATGTAGTTTTCCATTGTTTCTTCCATAAACTTGAACAATTAAGTGAATAGAAAGTTATATTATACAGAATTTTACTGTCATGTTGATAGTGGCAAGTTAAAATGACTACTGTAAATAAAGATATTCTCCTTCCGTTTTCTCTTTTTATTTATACATCATTTTCTGTCACTGTCAGTCTTTATTCTGTCTCCTTCGCTGTCCCTCACTGTTTCTCTCACTCACACACTTGCTCATAGGTCTGTCTCTTCTCAACCAGTCAGGTTCAGATGGAGGTAATGGCTCCGGGTAATTGTTCAAATTGTCACTTGGCCTTTTGGTGAGAGCGATGAGGGGAAGAAAGTACTCTTCTTGCAGTAATTCTCTGTCTTTCTCCTCTCTCCGTCTCTTCTCCTACTCTCTGTCCCCTCTCTTTATTTAATTTAAATCCAGAAAGATTTACTGGTGCAGCTCTTCCGTTCTAAATGCCAGGCACAAATGAGTACAGTAAGCCACAAAATCACTCTCTCGTTCCTTCTCTCCTCGCTTTCTCTCACGCTTACAACACACACACGCACGCGCACGCACACGCACACACACACACACACACACACGCACACACACACACACACAGGGCTGCAGGTTAATTACAACGTGTTAATCAGGCTGGGAGTATTTGTTCTTAGCCAGAATACTACTGGGGCTAATAAGGAGGTGCAGCACTTATTTATCTGCTACACCTGGGTGTGTTCGTCTGCATGCTTGAGTCACAGCTTCTGGACTGTGTGAATGTCTGGAGCAATTTTGTGTGTCTGTACATAAGCATATATTCATATTTTTTATGTGAATGTGTCTGCTTTTGAGTTTGCACAGGGATGGCTGTTTGGAAGAAACGTGCCAACTCGAGCATCTACAACGTTACCGATCAATTAATCGATTAATTGCTATGTTTTTCTACATACTTCAGTGTGTACATGGGCAAAATAAAAGATGTATATACAGTACTGTGCAAAAGCCTATTTTGATAATGGACACTTTTATTTTGAAAGGACAAAAACAGACTTCCTGTCGATCGTAAAACTAACTCAAGTGAGATTAAACTGTAAAGATAAAGTCAAGGAGTTCAATGTTTAATGTTTTAGACCCTGAAGAGGCATGAGGTTAGTTTTCACAGTAATCTTCATATCTAAATGTGTTTTGTGTTTAAATAAGTTTTGGGTAAAATTAAAGTTAGTAATTCATGCTAGCAAGGTTTGATACAGTAAGCTAGTTTTGCTAGTTTTTATCAAATTAGTAGCTTTATCTAACTTAATTCTCAGCCCATTGGCCGTGTTTCAGTTCAGTGAGTACTGATACGCAGTCATAGATACAATTAAAATAAAAAATACACACATGGATTAAAAATTCCACATGATTGACCAAATTGAGTGAAACGACCAATAATTGATCATCGATTAATCCCTACTCTCCATCTACATCCCTCTAACCATGTATTCATTTTTCTCCCTATTCCTTTCTCGGCCCTTATTCTCAGCTTCATATCTGATAGAAGTAGGAGGTGTATTATATAATTATCATCCCCCAGAGAACTGAACATATCTTTGTGAATCTGACAGGTGCTAATATAACAGGAATACATTCAGTCGCATTAATGATGCTTGAACAAAGTAAATATCATGCTTACAATATGATAATTTGAACTAAAAGCAAAAACAAAAACAGAAAAACAAAAAAGAGGTTACTTTCATTTATTTAACAGAAAAATTAATGTTGTGTTATATTTTGTGCATTAATTCATTTTTGTTTATTACCCTGTTGAGACCTCTAGCCCTCTGACATGGTTTTAATCAAAACACATTTCAATTCATCAGCCGCCTCCCCGAAGAGATATTTCAAGATACCTAGGTTAATAATTTTCACACACATGTGCATTCTCACACACACACATACATACACTTATGCACAAACTTTCCAGCATGCATTACATTAATTTATCATACTCACTCTGGGAGCGTTTTCAGGGAACACTTAGCCTGATTGGTTATTCAGTAATTAGTAATATCACTAATAGTTCACTCTTTTTATCCGCTTTTAGCAATTATTAGATTGGACCGAGAAGACTAAATGCTTGCGGCCCCATTTATTATAAGCATAGTTATTCAAGGTAGGATTATCCCTCATTGAGTTAAAATGGAAATTCTGCTTCTATATTCTCCAGTTTTTGGAGGGCCACTAATGCTCACAAGTATCGATTGAGCTGTCCGAGGTCGGCACACTAATGTATTATTCTTTTTCCCCACATGCAGCTGTCCTCGGAATATTTTGAATAAATCTTAATAAGTATATGTTTGATTTCTTCTCAAATAAAGCAGGTCTTACAATCATTATTTCTAGTGAACCTCTCGAGTCTAGAAAACGTTCTTTATCGGGCTGTTTGTGGTACATTTTGTTGCCAAATAATTATTTATTACTGAAAGCCTTGAAACATTTTTAAATTAGGGTTTTTGATTTCCTTTTTCACGATACATTTCTCAATTTTAATTATTGTTTACCTTTAATAAGGAAAAAATATCCACCATTAAAATTTTAAAAATATCACTGTTGTCTAATAGGGTGAATTTATTAAAATAACATCCATAATTGTAAGACTGGCCACTTGTTCAGTACATGAAATTGGTACAAGTGTTCAGACTAGTTAATTATAAATAATATAATTAAATAAGTGACTTAGAAAGAGTCTTAACATTCAAAGCTTAAATTATTTTCCATATCCAACTGCTGACTCATACATTGTATACAATGTTCCTAAAGTTTTTTATTTTATTTTTGTTTTAATTGTTAATACTTTTTATATTTCTACTTGTTTGTACTGTAAATTGTTAATACTTTATTATATTTTTTACCTGTTTGTTTGCTTTTATTTCTAGTTTACACTGCTGTTTACCATTTATTGTTTTTTGCTATCCACTTTGCTGGCGAAACTCTTCAAATTTCCTTGTTGTGGGATTCACAAAGGAAATCTTAATCTTAAAGGGAAGTGAATACTACTTGTTGTATTACTGTATTTGACTTGTTTCATGCCCTTCTCTTTTGAAAATAAAAATAATTGATCACAAAAAAGGAAATCTTAATCTTAATCTTAATTCAAGCTTTTTTAAGCAAAATCAGTAAAGAACAAGCCAGAACATTTATAATTTGCTAAATTATCTACAATATTGTAAGGTGAACATGAATAATGAGACACATTTATTTGTTCAGATTCATTTACTTGTTCTAAATTACCCTTTGATAAGTAACACACACTGCTGGCCTTTTTTAATTAATATGTCGCTCTTCCAAAGAGAGAGAGAGAGAGAAGGAAGTAGAGAGACTATTTGAGGGTTCAGTTATTAAATGAGACATACAATAAAGCACCAAAGACTTTTCCAATTAATGTATGAGTGGCTGTTGTTATGACAAAGAGGTTAGGATAATTAATGTTACCTGTCATCCTGTTAGTAATTACGCTCACATGACAGCATCTGCAGCTAGGCCAGACTAATTGATTTCCAAGCCGGCGAACCCCGAGCATATGGTTTCAGTATCTGCAGCGTGTCATTTACTGCTGAGTCTCACCTCACCTTCATCCAACTCCTCTTATCAGCCACTGTGTCTCACATGTTCAGCTGCTGCGTGTCGACCCAGCCTAAATCTCTTCAGCTCTCTGACATTTTCTCTCTTCATTACTCATCCGTCTGCCTCTCAGCTCTCTCTCTCTCTCTCTCTCTCTCCCCCTCTCTCTCTCCCTCTCTGACAGGTGGTGTAGGTCATATGGCAACAGGGTGAGAGGTGAAAGGTGAAAGGTCATGTTAAGAGTCCATTAGTGCCTACTACTAACATTGAGCCTTATTGACCTGCGTGTGTTTGTCTGCATATGCTCACACAAACACATGCACGCCTCAACTCAGATATCCGCGTGCACATGTGAACATGCAGGTCGCTACTGAAAGGCAATTATGAATATTTTGTGTATTTATTTTGCTTGTATTTTAAATAGCCTTAGATACTATTCAAATTTAAACATATATATTAAAATATATTGGGGAAAAAAATAAAGCAAATATTTTATTTTATTTTTTTCATTTTTTTTTTATTATTTGGCCCTTTCAACATTCTCCTATTTTTTTTTAAATAAAGCACACATTATTTTACATTCTAATTTGAAATTTGAAACAAATATTTACTAAAGTAAATCCATGCATGTAGGTGGTGAAGTCCTAATGTATATTATGTAAAATATTATATACTATATTTCAAATATATATACAAAATAAAATATTTATTTTCTAATTGTTTTTATTTACTTTGTATTATTATTTGGCCCTTTCATCAACATTCTCACACATTATTTTAAATATCTCCCAGTAAAATTTGACAATTTCAACTAATACTGACTAAAATAAATCCATGCACATAGATGGTGAAATCCTAATGTATATTATGTTAAATATTATAAACTATACTTTAAACATGTAAAAAAAATTATATATTTTCTTATTTTATATTTTTATAATAATTATTAATATTATTATTAATATAATTATTATTATGATGATTATTATTAGTAGTAGTAGCAGTATTATTCATCACTTTTATTATTATCATTATTATTATTATTTTATTATTATCATTATTATTTGGCTTTTCATCAACAATCTCCAAATTTTTAAATAAAGCACACGTTCTTTTAAATATCTCACAGCTAAATTTGCCAATTGTAACTTATATTGACTAAAATAAATACATGCATATAGATTATTAATGGTGAAATGTATATCATATAAAATACTATATACTGTGAGGCCTGCTACAAATTAGAATCTAGAAAAAAGAACATTTTTCACTACACATTTTAGTAAGGTTGGACTTTAATTACATCTCAATGACCTATATTGATTCTTCAGGAGAGTTTTATATCTATTGTTTCCGATAGGAAATACATTTATAGGCAGTAAAACATGAAGTATAAAAACTATATGAACAATTTGCTATGCTCTGAGCATTACCAGCAGTGGCGTCCTGGGAAAACTAGAGATGAAAGCCCATTAAAATCAAAGCGTTTATCCCCTTGAGAGTATTAATGTGCTTAGCAGTTTTTCATGGCGATGTGGCCTATTAGATGACGATAGCACAGGGAAAAGCTCATAGAGTCCATGAGGATTCATCATACTAAATCAATATCTTACAAAAGCTGATGAACTTCTGAGAACACAATGGATAAGCTGACCTTAAGAATTTCACACAAATCAGCATTTTACACTTCTTAAATTTTTTTACATCAATATACTTGGTCAGATTCAAGTAAGACAATACATTTCTAAACAAATACACGTGTCCTCTTTGCACTACAACCGAATTATTGAGCCATATTTCTCACATTTAGCAAGGTTAAAGAAAGTTAAACATACTGTAAGAGTTTATTCTCTGGCAAGAGTGAATGTGCTCAGCAAATTTCATTTCCATATTTCTATTAGATTGTTCAGTTTAGTTTGCTCGTGTGGAAATTTTGCCCCAAAACTGGTGCTTGACAAAAGCTGAATGGGTGATGACAATCATAAAGAGTCTTCCTCTGAGGGACATGTGAAATTTCAGCGCAATTCTAAAGTGAGACAATTCTGCTGCTACTGGGGCAGAAAGTAGTAAAACATATCTGCAGGAATTAAGATGAAAGCTGAAGTTATGTGCATGAGCAAAATTGTTAAGTATTACAAGCATTACAAATGATAGGTGGTTTACTCAGAAGTACATATACAAAAAAAAATAAAAACTTGAGCCCGCAGGCAATGCCAAGAGCCAGCCTCACTCTACAAGAGTTTTGAATCCTAACACCTTTTGAAAAGGAGTTGCATCATACACATCAAGAATCTTCACAGACAATCTCCTGTATAATCCTAAACAGGCACACACTACAACTTTTTGAAAATAGTAGCACATTACACCCTGCAGGATATTTTAAGATGATCATGCCAGAGGGAGCTATGCGTGACCTCATGTGGTCTCATGGGGAAGCAGATGTAAGCAAAAAAACAAAAGCAGAAGGCTAAACAAAAAGTTTCCGCTATATTCATTTAGTAGTAGCAGCCCGCACATGTAGCTTTCAAAATAAGAGCACATGGATGTGTAAACAGAGTCCACCACATAATTTACAAGAAGACTGTCAAAATATGATGCTTTAAATAAAACATAGAAGAACCCTTATTCTCCTTTACAACAATTCATTAAAATATGCAATGATTAAGATGGAATAGTGGCATTAGAATGTGCGAGAGGCACCAAATTTAGGCTTTTAGGGCAAAACTTTTCTCTGGGGGACTCAATATATTGTCGTTTACATGCGTGACTTTTTGTGCTTTTTTGTGTTGTGTTTAAAGTAATGCTGCAAATGTTTGACAGGCAAAAAAAAACCCAAGCAGCCATTCCAGCTGTTTATGTGTTATTTTAATAATATAATACATAACGATTATCTCAGTGCCTGAAGGTCTATTTTAATTGTTTTGGTTGTAGTTTATTTATTTATGTTTTAATTATCTATGATGTTTTAATATTTCTTTTCCACATTTCAATTCAAATGTTTAATATTCTTGAGATTAAAAAAAATAATTGTGGTGGAAAAGGATGTACTTATTATGCTCTAATATCATTATAAAACTAAAACAACATTGATACAACCATACTACCGTTTATCGTGATAGTTTCTGGGAAAATATATCCTCCCTAAAAAGTTTTATTATGACAGGCTTATACACGTGCACGCCATCCAGGGGATAAATAACCCTTTACTTTTAAAAAATCCTACTCTGTTAACAAGTGTGGATAAAAGAAAAACCGGTTGGGGAGATGCGGTCAGCACAAGCTGTCTATTCTTCAGGAAGAACCAAAGGAGAGAGCTGAACTGTCAGTATCTGTCAAGAGTGAGTTCTAACTGCTAACGTTAGCCTCCAAGACTACAATGTTTAGGGTTGCTTGGAAATGCAAAAACGCCTAAAACTTGATACATGACAAGGCATCTTTGCTATACATTTTTAAAGCCCTTGAAGACAAACCTTAACATCTTTTGAGCAGTTTGTTGTTCATTTCATGAAGCATTTTCTTATTGCTAAGACAAAAACTGCGACTTTTAGGAGCTATTTTCAGTAATTTAGTCTTTTTTAATTATATCAGTACTGATTATTATACAAATGGTACATTTGGATATCACATCATCATCATGATCATCATCATTTAGTGTGTCTATTAGGCTCTCACCAATGCTTTTGTGTCCTCACATTAATTTCTTTGCACTGCATTTCCTCTGTGCAGGTTTAGTGTGTACGTGTGTATGGTATATGGTGTTACAAAGTGCATATGTCTCTGTGTCTTTTCATCTAAGCAGCTCAGGGTCTTACCATCCCAGCGGCGTCCTTATTGAGGGAGGCTTCAGTTTCTGTGGGCTGGGGGCTGAGCGCTGATTCACTGCTGCTCCTCACCAACAGGGGGGTGTCTGTAGACAACACAAAGATACACACGTCTCATATGTACAGTCGGCTTGCGTTTTTTTCCATTGAGGCCTACTCTTAAAGATTTGGATGGGCTGGGACAAGTTGAAAAAGACTGTTAAGCTGAAGAAGAGATGTGTGTGTTTATACAGTATAAACTGAAAATGTTTAAACTGCATGTTCTTCAGACTGTAAATCACTTTTTCACTTTTCTTTGTATATAGAAGGTATCTGCAGGAAGAATTTGGGGACATAACACCAAACACTAACGTAGCTCAAGTTTTAGTTGCAGACCTACAACAAAATAAATGATAAAAAAGCCTTTTTTCCAGCTTGCTCTGTTAAAAAAACAGATGAACCTGACTCTCTGTCAGTCCAATATGACACAGTGACTACTTTCTATTTTACTCTTAATGTAGCAAGAGATATGATGGAGAGGAAATAAGCACCGAGAGACAAAAAAAAATGGAAAATTGAGTCTGCGTCTGCACTGCTTCAAAATCTACAGCTCTCTCTCTCTGATTCATGCAAAATATGCACGTGTATACACACACAAACACAAGTATCTTACAATTGCTAATGCTATTTTGATGGAGTCATAGTTCAGCAATACTCATGTCTAATAATAATCTTTTAGATGACAAGATACAGACCCGAAGCTCGTCATGCCACACTACAGAGAGGAGTTTGTGTGCGAGTGCCAAAGCACGATAAGGAAGAAAGAAGAGAGGAGAAATTAATATTTTTATGTTGTTAGGTTGACAAAATGAATTTCCACTCTGTCAATGCAATGTGCCTGTGAAATCAGTCTAAGCCAAAGTGTGCTTTCAAACAAAAACCAGAACACCCCGACATTCAGTGTAATAAGCTAAAAGGCTTTTTTTTTGTGAGAACAAAATGCTTATTATATAATGAGCTAAAGACATGGAAGCTACAGTAAACGGGGCAGGAGAATTAGAATATGATGGAAAAGTCAATTTCTAGTAGTTCAAGTCAAACAGCCCCAACCAAGTATTAAGTGCATATAGATGGACATACTTTTCACAGACCAACATTTCCATATTAAATATACTTTTTTTAAATTGGTCATTTGTAATATTTTTTTGACACACTGAATTTTAGGTCTTGATTAAATGTAAGACATAATCATTATAATTAGAAGAAACTAAATAAATGAAGACATGAAATGTCATTCTGTGTTTAATGGATCTACAATCATGGAAAAAAATATTAGACCACCCTTTTTTTCTCCTTGCTTTCTTGTTTATTTTAATGCCTGATACAACTAAAGGTTCCTTCTTTCTTTCTTTGGACAAATATAATGATAACAACAAAAATAGCTATTAAGAGTTTAATTAAAGAGCTGATATCTAACCGTGTTATTTTTGATAATGATTTTGGTTATTACCAGGAAACCATGGAAAAAGGCTAGATATCAGGTCTAAAATCAAACTCTTATGAGCTATTTTTGTTGTTATCATTATAGTTGTCCAAACAAATGTACCTTTAGTTGTACCAGGCATTAAATGAACAAGAAATTGACGAAAACAATGGTCTAATAATTTTTCCAAAACTGTATATAATGTGTTTCTTCCACTTTTTGAATTAAATTACTGACATAAATAAGCTTTTCTATGATATTCTAATTTATTGAGATGCAGCTGTATGCATATGGATGTGTATTCATTGTCGAAGCTGCAGGTTCCATACAGACATGCTTTTAACAGCTACAGTAACTAAATCTAAAACCAATTTAGGAAAATTTTGAGATGATTTTCCACACATCCAACCTAAACTTCTGGAAAAAAAGTTTGTATTTAAATACTAACAAGAAAACACGCATAACAAGGCAGAATGTGCTTGTTCGACCAAATGCCACAATTAGACACATTACCATGGAAACTCGCATACAATTTTTAGCTTGTTAAAAAATAAAGAAATTAAGAGCAAAATGAAGAGCAACAGAGTGGTTTGACTGGTGGCCGGCTGTCTTTTACGGAGAATAAAAGTCAAAGAAGGACAGAAACAACAAAGAAGAAAGCATGAGGCTAAAATATTTCCTATGTGAATGAAACCTCAGGCTTTCATTAGTACTTGTTTTAATCATCTGAACTCATCAGCCTATGCGTGGCACTATAACTGTGTTATGAGGAAGCTCATTCCTGAATGTTGTTGGGGATGTGTGTGTTCACCGCTCCATGTGCTCATTAGGTCTGTAAGGAGCAGATCTGACAGCCTGAATGTGTGAGGAGTTAATGTATGATCCCTTCCTTTAATACCCCTTCAGTGAACACACTGGTGTTCATGCGTCCAAATGGCCAATAAGTGTCTGATTAGCAGATCTCCATGTGCATGTAAGTAACATATGATAGTGTCTCCCTCTCCGCATCTCATCAGCCCACTGCATAAAATCATCATTTAACAGGAGCTGATGGATGAAGCACACTGCCACTGTCGCCTGTGCTTCCGGTGGAGCTTGAAGAAATAGTAAGAAAAGTCAACACTGCAGAAAGCCAGCCATATATATAACATTCATTACTGGAGGTGTTATTACGCTCTGTGTGTTGCACTGCCGATCCTCAAATCTCCCCCCTCCCCATTCATCGGGCCCATCAATCCATATATACATTAAGAACATTGTCATGTAAAGTTCCACTGGGAATAAAATGACTACGGTGGTGGTGAGGGGGGAGGGAACCTCTGAATGAGTGGACTACTCAGAACACATGCCAAATGATATTTGTAGGGTCATATATTGATTGTCACAAAATGGACCCTAGGTGCTCTTAAGACTGGCTGGGGTGTATGGATTACATCAAACCCCGAATCAATTCATCTCTTCAAAGAGAGGCAATGAAAGACGGATAAATGGATTGAGGACAAAAGACAGAAAAATGAGAAACAGATGAAGGAAATAGATAAAGAAATAAAGGGCCTAACAAAGGAAAAGATAATCTGTAAGATACAAAGAAAACATGTATATGCTTCGGTGTATCAAAATAATTGAAATGAATGGAAATTAAAACCTCAAAAAGATAAGTAAGGCCTTTCAATAAAATTGAATTCTATGATGTTACATTTCGCTGAGCTGTAACACCTAACCTTCCCAGTTTCAGGCTGAAGAAGACCTGTTGAGACATGAAACCAGAAATGATGTGTTGAAAATGTTCCTCTGTGTGAGGGGACATGCTGTCTATATCCAGTGGCACATTAAGACACGTAAAAATAGCTGTCTTGGGACAAACGTAGATACTATTCTGTCCATATGCCTGTGTAGGCTTTCAAAGATCAAATACGTTCTAATAGACTGGGAAAATATAATGTCAGTTTTACATCACCTAGTAATCCCCACTACCCTGTTTACTTCAGTAACACTATTCTATAAACCTAGACTATATGTATCCGCTCATATGCTATTGGTAGACTGAATATTGTCCCTATTTTTGTTACCGGAATATCAGTAAATAGCTTAAAAAGGCTTCCTGCAGTTTAGTTACACATAGTGGATTTCTAGGAGTGTTGTATGTGAAACGGTCAAAAAGGCAATCTCCTGAAGCAACCAATTTTTTTCTGGTAAAGGCTGGGAAAGCACAGGTGTTACTAATGACATAAATGGTGACTCTGTTCTAATCAAGTGTCCCAGTCAGCCATGACAGTGTGAGAGTCAGAGAGAGGGAACCAGCATGAATTCCAAGAACATGAAAATGAAGCAGTGAAACACTTCTAAATATTCTGGCCATGAGAACATTTCCGGCAGCTATGATTCACAGTTGAGTTTTAAAGTCAAAAAAACTATTTCATCAGTGTTCTTCCCTATTGATTCTGAAGGGGTTTCAGACCAATGCCTAAGCATTTTTTCGTTGGGATCTTTTACATACAAGCAATGCAAAAACACAAATTGATGCAAAGTCACACTGTGCGATCCAAATAGACATGAATGCACACGTGGAAAAATGGTTCAACTTCAGCATAATTTTTGTGTGAATCTGCGTCACAAAAGCCGATCAGCACTGTGATTCTACTGACGTCACTAAGAATCAGAAATGTACGACAAACTTATTGTTACCATCCGTTAGCACTCGGAGCTCTACAACTTAATGTTACAGCAACAGAGCATAAAGGACTTACTTAACATGGCAATCTTGCAATGTGTTTGTTACTATTGGTATTGTATTAAGGGGTAATATTCGGGATTTCCAAAATACTCCAGAAAACATCCCAGCAGCCTTATTTGCTTAACGCTAGGCAAAAATTTGCTTCTTGTTTGGTCTGAGCATACCTTAATACTGGTCATGTATCAGCTAAACACTGATTCTTAATTTAGATCAGTGGCGACCTTTATTCTGTTCTGTTTCTGACTCTGTTTGACTCCATTATGGATTCAAGTGTCAAACACCATGTGGGCTAGCAGGTAACAAGAAGTCTCTACAAGTGACTTGATCCAAACACGACTACTGCAATAGCATTCTCTATGGTTCATCTCAAAAAGATGAATAAGCTTCAGCACATCCAGAACTACGCTGCCCTTCTGCTCACTCGCTCTTAAGACCACATCACCCCGTCCTCCAGAACCTCCACTGGCTCCCCATCAAACAACACATCCACTTCAAAGTTCTCCTCCTGACCCACACAGCACTCCATCACTTCCTATCTATCTGACCTGCTCCATTTCCACACACCCTCCCACAAACTTCAATTTTTATATATATATGTATTATTATTATTATTATTATTAATAATAATAATAATAATAATAATAATAATATTTTGCAGAAAAGACAAAAAGTAGCTCAAGCAAGTATAAAAACGTTTATGCAAATTTTGAAAGTTTTATCGAATTTTGATGTTTCCAGAAAGCTTTTCTCATGCAAATCTTCAAAGTGCGCACAGAAAAAGGTTGATGGAAACACAACTAGAAGCAAAACATAAGAAAGTGATAGAGGCCTAGGTCTGACCTTCTCACACTGACAGTGATAGTCTCCAGAGCTCAGTTACCTCTAATGTACCATGACAGTCACACATTACTACTAATCTCTGCTGACAAGCCGCAATACTGAAACAGACTAAACTTCCTGTCTTAACAGTGTCTGGATCATACAGCTAAGGCCCTATCACTCTGGAAGGTCATACAAGCTGAAATGTCAATTATGTCAAAACTAGTAGTATAGATGCCTGACACATGATGTTTGCTGTAACATTTAAAGTGTGTGAAATTAGATCTAATGCAAGTTGGAAAAGGAAATAAGATATTGCTGTATTAATGTACTGTACATGCTTTTTATTCAGCATGTGAGTCCTTGAGTTTAATAAACCGTTTGACATCCTTCAAGCTGACTGAGAAACAGTATTATGGAAAACAACGAGAGTGTGAAGTCATGAAACTTGCTGATAGAATCCAAATTACAACAGATGGGCGAGCATTATCACACTTCATTTGGCATATTAATGACATTTTGAAAACAACCTTGGCAGATTATGTTTAAATGCCACGCGTTCATCTGGATGGATGGGACGGACTGTGCAACAAAGCAGATATTGATTCCACAATTCATAACTAAAGAAAAAGTGGAATCCATGACTAGCTGACACCTGGAAGTAATGCAAACTGTACGTACACACAATCCATCAGCCGCATGGTTTGTTATGTTAAGGCAAAATTATGTTTGGACAAGTCGCTGTGGCAGCCCTGAGCCCTTTCACACTCACGTCTACTAAACAGGCACTTGACTTGACATAAGACAGAAAGAGATGAAGGAAGGGAGAGAAAGAGAGGGGAAGAAAGAAAGAGGTGAAGAAGAGAAGGGAAGGTCATTCAGATAGGTCCAATCCAAGTAACAGAAGGCAGACACAGACATCAGAGTTCACTCTGCCGCCTGACATTACACATACACTTCCTGTCTTCTTTTTCCCTCATCTGCTTCTCTTTCATCCCCATCTCATTCTGCATCAGAGCTGCCAACATTTCAGTTGTCCTCCTCTTGTTTTCATCACTGTCCTGCAGAACATGCCCATCACATCCTGACTATTATCTGTGGTGTAATTTAAAGTTAACATGATTACTATTGTGCACAAAACATATTGATAACTCTATAAGCTCTGAAACTACATGTATCAATACACTCAGCGGTGGAATGTAACTAAGTACATTTACTCAAGTACTGCACTTAAGTAAAATTTTGAGGTACTTGAGTATTTTCATTTAATGTAACTTTATACTTCTACTCCACTACATTTTGAGGCAAATATTGCACTTTTTACTCCACTACATTTAGCTGACAGCTTTAATTACTTTTCAGGTTGAGATTTAACATGAAAACATGATACATCTAAAGCAGGGATGGGCAACTTAAATCCTGGAGGGGGCCACAATTTTTCATGGACACTACCACAGGGCCACAGATAGGACCCTGCACTTAACCAGATATAATGAAACTGCAACTTTAAATTTGTTTACAGCGCAGTTACTTAACATATGTCATGCTAAAATGCATGTATAACAGTATAACTAGGAATACAAAAGGTTTGAAGCAAATAAAAAATAACCACTTTTAAGATTTCATGCTCAAATGCATGTAGTTGTACTGAGGGCCACTTCAAGTAAGGGTGCGGGCCGTATGCGGCCCCCGGGCCTCCAGTTGCCCATCCCTGATCTAAAGTGATTAGACTTTTTTTTATTAAACCTCATAACAGTGTATTAAGTAGCTAAAATGAGTCCTATCTTTACCAAATTAAAATGTTGCTTATATAAATGTTTCAATAATAATAATCCAATAATATGTTTGGAAGATATGAAACAATCTGAGTGGGTCCATTCTGCATAACGAGTACTTTTAGTTTTGATAAATTTAAGTACATTTTGATGTTGATACTTGTACTGATACTTGTAGTGGAGTTATTTTACAGTGTGGTATTAGTATTTTTACTTAAGTAAGGGGTCTGAATACCTTTTTCCACCACTGAATACACTGTACCCAATAAGCCATCATGTGTACTTCATAATTTCTTAAATCGTATATATTTATGCCGAGCTTCAAAAGTGAGCTGAACCACCGACTCTGTCGCTGCAGCACAGGGCAGAGCGTATGGATGAATGCCACCCAGTCTCCCTCCATGCTCCCAGAAATCCCCCCGGTCCCCCACTGTCATCCGGTGGAGCTTTGCCGGCAGGTGAGCAGAAGGAGCTGTGGACGCTTCAGCATAGAGGGACCTCCAAAAAGCAACAAAGTCAAATGTAAATTGTGTGATGCAACTCTTTAGTTTAGTCGTATGTACCAAAATAAGAAAAAGCACCCACCAGTGCTGCAAATCAGTGTGGTAGAGGGCCAGGCATTCAAAGAGTAAATGCTAGTTGGGTACCTCAGACCTGAGTATGATATGCCATTGAGAGCTACTGTGACTAAATGCATTGAAAAACAATGAGTTAAAACTCAAGTTTTTTTTATTATTATCAAACTCCAGTCCACTTTCTGCCATCAATCCAACCTCCAAAATGTTGATTTGGGACGTCGTTACTATCCTTCACTAACATGACCTTGCAGTCCAAAAATCCATATCAAATGTCAGACCCAGTGAACCTGTTTATTGTCCAACATCAGTTGTGACATTGACCTGTTTATGCACTGACCTGCAGGTTACACATAAAAGGTTAAAATCAGGGATTCCCTGAAGGATTTTTTTTCTTTGTAACATCAGAAGAATCCTTTGAAAAAGCATTTAGACCACATGTCAGTAAACCTTGGATTTACAAAGTCCAGACAAGGCAACATCAACCACTTTGAAGACGCATGGAGTTCGGAAGAAGTCTCTGCACGGAACAACTTTATTTTTTTACATACTACTAGTGTTGCTGCTGTGTTTATATCTTTAGCACAAATTCCCAGCATAGTCGACAAATAGGGAAGGAGTGGAATTACTTTGACAAAATTGTGTGACAAAATGACCTATGCCAGAGCCTTACTGATGTTAGGGTCAATGCTCTTCCTCGAGAGTATTTTCAAGTATTTACAAATTAACAAAAGTCAAACTTTTTTCATGTGCCACCAAGCAACTTTGCAGGAATGAACAGGGAAAGTTGCATCCAATTCTCTCTGTACATCCATGGTTGGAGCAGGGCATTGCAAACATGAGCATGTATATGGTCAGTACGATAAAAAATAACTCACTGGACTTGAGGGCAGATGAAGTGACTTCAATCTCTCCTCCTGCGATTGGCTGGAAGACAGAGAGCTCAGACTGGTAGAGGTCAGGGCTGGGGGCTAGCCTTGTGTTAGCCACGCCCCTCTGCTGGGCTTCCTGCTCCTCATACACCGCCATCAGCTAAAAAGAGAAGAAAAAACACACAATGAAGCTGTTTTTTTTTTTATTCTTCTATTATTTCAACCCATTATGAACACAGTATTTCATCAGAGCGGATCAGCAGGAATTCTGTTCAATGATTCTTACATAAGTCCACTCACAGTCACTACACTTTTCTATTTGTTTCTCCCCACTCGCTCTCCACTCACACTGAAGCCATTCCAGTTCACCTCACTGGCTGCATTTTCTCTTGCATTATACAGTACAATGCAAAGCAACATTAGCAGTAATATAAATGCATACAAATACAAGGATAAGAGAAGCCACCTGATACAGAAAAACCCTAAACACACAAGTTAAGACAAATATATATCTTACCTACTTAAAAATGTTAAAACTCAAGCAATAATTTGCAGCTTACAACAGGTGCATGATTACAGTTGGACAGGAGCTAAACTTTTTTGGCTATTAGATCATATTAGATCAAGACAAAGACTGCAAGACTATCACTGGTCATATTTCTTAAAATGAAGCAAGAAAAAAGGCACAGCAAATATAGTGTGTGGCTTTGTTTGTACACAACCTGTTACCTTGTGGATGAGGACGCTATAGAGGACGTCCAAGGAGCCCAGCATTCCTGTGACCGAGTGTGTGTCTACTGTTTAACAACTGCCTCCATTCGTGTGTCCCCCAACGCGTGTGTGACACCCTGCTAGCTCTAACTGTGTTATATAGTGGAATCCCTGTCTATTGAGTATTGCACTGAGTCTGCGTTTAGCCTAACATAGCACAGAGCTTGTCAACACAGCGTTCTAGGGGCCTCCACGTAAAACCTGAATAGACCTGTGAGTGTGTGTGTAGATCTGTGCGTGTGTGTGTGTGTGTGTGTGTGTGTGTGTTTCGTGTCTATAGCAGCCAAGAGTAAAGAAAGGGGACTTTGCCAGTAAAGCCAGAGGCTTCCTGCTACACTGGAACCCACAAGTGTGCATGCTACAAACAAATCAGATGAAAGTGTGTACACTAGTGCACATAGATGTGAGTCACTGCACTATGATTTGCTGGCTGGCTGTTCTGCACAAGAGGGCAAAAAACAACAACAACGGCAACATTATGAAAATGTAATTCTAAAGTGCAAAGTGATGCCAACATTTTAGACTAAAAGCTTACGCAGGTGCGAGTACTGAGAAGTCCAGAGAGAGCATTTTTATTCAAGGCCAATCTGATGGATGCACTGGAAGGTTCTTCATTTGGTCTCTACCTTTTTCTAAAAAAAAAAAAAAAAAAAGTAATTTTGTAGGCACTACTTCATGCACCAGCAGGCCCTGTGGCAGTGGCACTTGTGTCAGGTGAAAGTGAGTGCTGAGGCACTTATTCTCAAATACTTCTCCTTGATCTGCTGTGGCTTAGGTTGAACCTCTTTTGTATATCACTTTGGACAGTAATATCTACCCAAACTAATACATGTGAATATAAATGTAAAGCTCCAATGTTTACAAACACAAGCTTTTTTTTAGCTGCAACCAGAAGCTCTATAGGTCACTCGGTAGGTCGGTCAGTCACTAAACAAAAATGTCCCTTCCCTCTAACAAACACAGTTTTTGCCCTCAGAGGTTGACATTTGGCATGGAGGTCATGTTTGTGAAAGGATGAGTGTTTGTTTTCATGCCAAATGGCTAAAGTGTAGCAATGAGACTGGCTAATTGGAAAACGGTGCAAAGGGGGTTGGTCATGAGCCAAAGAAAGCAGTTTAGCCTTTTTTGCCAGGAGCCAAAAAGGGTGTGTGGCAGTGGGAATGGCCAATAATAAAAAAGGCCCGAGTCATGAACTGCTTGTTGTAGTCTCTTGTTGTAGGAATCATCGCATTACATTTGTGTCGATGTAAACAGTTGATACACACAATATGTTTTTATTTTAATTTTATTTTACCTTCATTTTACCAGAAATCCCCTTGAGATTGAAATCTCTTTTTCAAGGGAGACCTGGCCAAGATTGGTTGCCAGTTACAGATTAAAATGACAGTGACAAAACATGGCAACATATAATAAAAAGAGCAGGAAAGAAAAAATTGGCAATAAACACATTATAGAAAGAAGAAGGTACTGAATGAAGTGCAATTTTAAGTTTCATGGACTGTTTGAATTGCTTTGAATTTCCCCAGGATATTAGATTCGTAAAATGTACCAAATGTTTGCTGATTATTACTGTTATTATTTTTTGCACTCTTTCCTGCTTGACTCACTGGCCATAGAGCAGAATAATATCAGGTTATACAATATCACACCTTCCTTATCCACTCCCCTACCATATCTCACCACCTATGTCGCTCAGTCTCTCACACAATCATGTTCAGTCACACTCCCTTTTTCCCTTTTAGCTTTCCTGCAATATTGCTTGTTGTTTTACTGCCTTCTTCTGACCACTGCCATCTCCTACCATGACTGCCACTGGTTTTTAATTTGATGGTGATTAGTTAGCGTTTGTCATTTCTCTGTCAAGCTGCTTTGGTGCAAACCATTGATAAGTATCATTCAGCAGCTAGCCTCAGGGATGGCAAATAGTAGACAGGAAAAAGAGACGGAAAGATGAAAAAAAGCAGATATTTAATATTAAATAGCCACTATCCAGTTTCAATAAATCTGTCGTTTAAAGAGAGTAGAACAAGACTAATAACTTCCACATAAACACACACAGAGGTGGCAGAGATTCTTAAAAAAGAACATCTGAAAGATTGACAGGAAGAAACGGGTAGACAAATTCAACATAGCCTTGCTGAGTCTTGAAAAGCAAAAGGTGAAAAGAATGAAACGACAGCCAGATGATGAGAGATTAGGACTTTGCCTCTGTTCTCTTCGACAGGGGACTCAAAGACCTGCCAAAAGAAATGACACCACATCCTGAGCATGAGAGTGAGAGAGGGGTGAGAGAGACAGCAAGGTGAGGCTGCACGCTTTATACAGAAAGCACAGAGAGAAGTGGCCGCTGAGAATGTGAGAGGCAGAAGCTGTGAGAAAATTATGATAATAATGAGGGGGACTGACAGATGTGCTGCACTGTGAAAACCTTTGGGATGTCAGAGTAAGAGCAAAAAGCAAACCTGAAGATTGGGATTGTCTGAGAGTTTCACCGTGTCAAGTGTGAGTGCAATGATGTGTCCATTTTCAGCAAAATGAAACGTTACATGCTGCCAACTCTGCTCCTCTTGCAAAACAACCCTTTTCTCCTCAACAGAAGTGCTATATTGTAAGCTTACAATGAAATTTCCAAGTACAGTAGACACCAAATGTTTTCCAGCCCATAAGTAATAACATAATCGTGACTTTTTGCAATCAAGCACTGCTAACGACGTGCGTCTCTGTCATGCTTATATGTAACATTTGACCTTCTCATCAGCTATCCTGTCAACAACCTCGACAGACTGAAAGATAAAGATACTAGTAACTTCAGATTTTTTCTGTTTTTTTTTGTTTCAGCTTACTGTCAAAACACACATTTTACTTTGATCGTGTTGCTGACAACCTCTTGTAGAAATGCCTTCATCCATCTGTGAGCTTGAAGACTTGAGCTCAAAAATGCATCTGAGCGAGGAATAAGGCTTCATTTTGTCTTTATTTGGGTTTGGGAAGACGTGCAAAACAACAACTGACTGTGGCACAAACCAAATGAAGCTGTGGGTTGTTGTGATTTTCTTGTAAAAGAAAAAAATCATGAAAGGTCAGGTTAAAAAAATGGTGATGTAGTAGTAGCAGGTAGGAGTTGAGTGTCTACCCTAAGAACAATTAAACAGTATAAGTGGCAGCCTTGGGATTAACAGTGGTAGTGTGTTAAAACCACACTACCACTGAGAGCAATTTAGGACCAAAACAAGCACTTTTGGTCCTCATATTTTGCCAACTTACCAATATGTTCATGACCCTCTTTGGTTTTCTACGATAGAATAGTTTAGCTCAGTTTCTATCAGAAGCACACATAGAAACTGAGGGGTTAAACACAAAAGCTGGCTAAATCTTTCCCCTTCAGCTTACTCTCTCTTTCTCCATCCCTTCTCCTCTTCCTAAATGTATCGATGCTGTGTGGTCAATACAAGGTTCACACAGGTTACCTAGGACAAGTAGACGCTGGTGGGAGGTAACCGTGTGTTTGTCTGTGTGTGTGTGTGTGTGTGTTTGACTACCTGACCTGAAAGCTTGGATCAATCAAATGCCTGACCCAACAAGCTAAAATCAAACACTTCCACCCATACACCAATAAAAGGATATGTGACACTGGTCCAGTTTGTGAATTCTAAGTGTTAAAGTCTCGGCCACACTTTTGGTCTGGGCCATTGCAAGAAGCTTGTAAAAAAAAGTCCATAACCAATGAAATAGAAAGATTTATATGCTGCAAGGATATGCAGCCTATTGGCATTGTTTTGGGAGGTTTACAGGATGACAGAACTAAAGCCTTATAAAATTATTAGTCACACATCTTGGGAATTTGTTTGCACCATAGAGGTACAAGAATGGTGAATGAAGCCAAAATATCCCCGATACGGCCGCTGCCATCTTGCCCTAGTGACATCAGTTGGAGCCACAGTCTGTGACAAAGAGTGGAGCCGCACTATCGAGTTCCCACCCAAACACTCG